>NC_141699.1:668741623-669959590 GCF_964263255.1 Lissotriton vulgaris
TGGACATCGCTGACACGTTGCTCTAAGTTCAAAACCTTATTTTCCATGACAACCCATCGTTCCTCGATTTGTTGAAGTTTAGCGTTGGTAGCAGACATAAAAGGTTGAAGACCTCGCACCTCCTCAAGAATTGAGTCAAGAACAGGATTGTTCGAAGTGTTTATAGGGGAGGGAGGATCATTCTTTTGCCTTTTAGGTTTTGTTCCTGTTTGCGACAGTTTCGGCGAAGTAGAGAGATTCGCCATAATGCAGGCTGAAGGAAGGAAGTTGTGACCAATGCTGCTGTCGACAATAAAATATAATGTGAACGCCCAAATGTAATAGGTGCACACCTTGTGGCAAAAAAGAGGACACTGAAAGGCACTATTGAGCAATGCGCAGTTGAAAAAACAGCCACACGAGGACAAACAATAGGCATTCACTGATTTGAATAGTTGACAGTATGGCAAACCTTCATGGCGTCATGGAGTGTAGAGTCAAAGAAATGTAGCGCCAAGCCATTCACCAGGCAGCACGAACAACGCATGGAGGAAGTGGAAACATACCGATGGTAATTGGATAACAAAGGAACAAGAAGCGTGTAGTAACGCTGAGGTAAAAGTCAAGTGTGCGGGCAAAACATACATAGCACTTCAAATATGGCATGAGAAAAATGGCGGCACCTTTTCCTGTCAGAGAGCGTAGAGTTATGCAAGAGCATAATTAAAAGGCAACCAAAAAGGCCAGGAACAGCAAAAAAGACGAGATGTAGTGCATAATATGGGCAAAGTTGAAGGATAATGCCCAGCAGTAGGAAGGGAGATGCAGCAGAGAGCAAAAAACGGCAACACGGGCGCAGCGCACAAAATGGCGGCCGCCCGCGCTGCGTCTGAAGGAATGATTACCGCTGTGCAGTCAGAGTCCTCCCTGCACGAAAACCACCTCCGATGGCTGCATTTGGGTCGCGTTGCCTTCCGCTGTCCACGGAGCCGCTTCCGATGGCAAAAGAGCAGGTTATAACGCTCTCACGGCATCTTCAAAGAAAGTCCGACACGGAGCTCACGGGAAGAGCGTCTTCTCCGTCCGGCGCGCAAGCCACGCCCCATCAGTTTGTTTTTTTATTGATCAAATATTCTTTATACCCTTCAACATCAGTTTCTATTTCTTTGAGTTTACGTTTCGCCTCCTCTAGTGCATTACTCATATTGGCTTTTAATTCCTCTTCTAGTTTATCTAACTCTCTTTTTTCTATTAGGATAAATTCTTGTGCAGTTTCAATTATTAGCAGCATTCAGTCCCTGCTGCATCTGTTTGCTATCAGGGTCCAGTGCTCTATGAATTTATCATTTTTTACAAAGAGGCCTGGTTCATTCTTAACCTGTAATCCAATGGGAATAATGCCCTTCTTACAATATTCAATGAGGAACTCAGCGTGTAGTTCAGTCCGTGTAACCTTCTTTTTAAGGTTCCAAAAATTATTCCACTTTTCTGCATTGCTATCCGTCAAGGCAGAGGTGTTAATATTTTTGGAGCTTCCAATGATTTTCGAAAATTGGTCTTCAGTAAAACCAAAGATTTTTATCGAGTCCATTGTGGGTTACACAATGTTGTGACTACCTCTCCGGCTAACCAGCCGTACAATAACAATGTAAATCAAAGGAGAGTAACCCTTATGTATCAAGGGAACAGGGTATATGAAAACAAACAAATAAAGAGAGTTCCCTTGAATTCCTTGTTTCTTAATTCAGGACTAAACAGTCCTGTAATAGATGCCTACTATAGAGATAATAATCATATATGTGACACGCAAACATTCAATTAATTCAGACTTCCATGGAACCATCAAAAAGAGCACTTACAGTCTAAAATCATATGTACTACGTAGCCGGTAAGTTTTGTGTTGTCAACAAGTTTATTTTTATTATTTATAAAAACAGAACCAAGTATAAAAAGCCTTTCAGTTAAAAACATACACATATATGTATTCCTTTTGGCAAATATTCACATATTCTTATTTGCATCCGTGCACTGTTGGTTTTAAAGCACTATGACAATTCAAAAGTACATTACTTTATAAAAGGAATTTGAGCAAACAGTACATTCAAAAAGATTTTTTTTTAAAACAAGTCGACGCGTTTCGGTGGATCTTTGCTGTGCGCACCACCTTCCTCAGGACAATATTTAAACAGTTCTGTGAAAGCAATTATTAAAAAAATAAAATCTAACTTTATACTCGGCATACGTTTACAAAAATAACAATATGACCATACATGCTATCAATTTATATACTGGTTGTCCGAATACCATTAACTATTGTAAGCCTGTTGCAAGCAAGAATAGATTGTAGATACAGGACTACTCATTTTCTGTCTTATACATTCCTATCCTATAGTGAGTAGTGTGGCTCACTGGTTAGAGGCGGCAGACCCGAGAGCAGAGGACGGCCCGGGACCAGGGTTCGATTCCCGGCGCGGCAGGTTTCTGGACCAGGGTCAGCGGACTCGATCATTCTCTCGCCTCGGTGCCCACTCTGATCAGCGATCACACTCGGCAACTCTGGGCATTAGCTTGCCTCATCTTCACTAACGGCCCCACCAGACCGCCGGGGATGCCTGGTCTCACCCTGGAGATACCCATTAAGGGACCATCTCTCAGGGAAGCCAGGAAGGGTTTCGCAGCGGTCGAAGCGCCTTGGGACCCTACGGGTAAGTAGTGCGCTATATAAATGCCTATACATTTACATTTACATACTTCTACTACCCAGTTTCATTGTCTTCTCTAAGCATTACAGTTGAACCTTTCCCTGTGCTAATTTTGTGATCCCAATGTCTTACATGCATTCCCACATTCATACATGTTGTTGCCTGTTCTAGCACAACATATGGTCTATACTAGATTCTTACTAGGGTGGGCCTCATATATATAAAGGTTAAGCACCCACCTTCTAGGTTGTCTTTTATCAGCATAAATCATGAGTCTCTTAATCAATTGAGTCGCTGATTCCATATGGTTATTTAATTCCTGTATCAATAACAGACAGAAGTGTCATAGTTTTGAAGCCTTATTCCTCTTCGGTTCATTGTATTTCTATATATAGTACTTACTAATAAAGAAAATGAAGGGTTACAGATCAACAGGATTTCTTATATGTACTAGAAACCTCACGTCCTCATGGTCGATGAATATGTTCTTTAAAATACAAGAGGGCACCTATTAGTAAAGAACATTGAGATGTTTAAGGTGCTGTTCTGGCGATTGAGTCTCCATATTTAACTTATGTTTGATAGTAGTGGTATTTTTCTTACCAATGTTAAAAATGATTTGCAGATGGGTAAGGTTATTGTATTCCTTTCATCTGAGATCTTGCTGGGGATTACTTCAATCTTCTCCCTTGCAGCATGCAGCTATATCAGATAAAATATTTTAATTAGGGACATACTGCTTTACTCTTGGATCAACTCAGTTATGTTTCTCGAGTGACTGGGCGGTGTTAATACCACTGTTCCATAGATCTTTAATGGTGACACACCAAGGCTCAGGATTAACGTTTATCCACCTGACATACTAGCTACATAGTCACTATTGTCACCCCGTGTTGCTAAAGATTTAATCAGGGTTATTTTCTGCTGGGTCTAATCATTTTGGTGTTGTCTTACAAAGCGCTGGTTAAGTATAAACATTGTTTATCGTGGGCTTGCGTTCGTTCTTTTTCACTCCCTCGTTATTATGTGGATAAAACGATTTAATCAGTGATCTTTATTCTATGGGAGCCAAATATTATAATCGTGATTTATTGTTTGATAGTGACAAGAGCCGCAAAACTGAGTTGAACAGAATCACCTTTGTCACAAATTACTCCCTACTAAGTAATAAAATTAAAAATATTATTAATAGAAATTGGAGTTTGTTACAGGACAAGAATATGGCAACTCTGGAAAAACCCCTGTTTTCCTTTAGAAGAAACTGGAACATCAGAAACAGACTGGTAAAAACGTACAAAGAAAAAAAGACTAGTTACCAAAAAAGCATAGACACCGACAAAAAAGTAATACGAACATACCCATGTAGTGGTTGTGTTAATTGTAAATCGATCATTACAGGACAAAAAATAACAATAAATAAAATTGAACATACAGCTAGGGAAATGTTCAATTGTAGAACAAAAAATGTCATTTATCTCATCCAATGCCCCTGTGACTTAGGATATATAGGGGAGACAGGCAGAGAAGTTCGGACACGATTAAATGAACATAGATCAGCATTAAAAAACAATAAATGCAATGCTCCCCTCACTGAACACTGGTATGACAACAAACACAAAGTAGAAGACCTCAGATGGTGTGTCATTGAAAAAATAGAATTATCTAAACGAGGAGGCAATATTGAAAACTAAAGAAAAATAAGAGAGCAATTTTACATGTGTAAATTTAAAACATTTACACATGGATTAAATAATCGTGAAGAATGGGAAAGAATATACAAATAAACTGTAATATTTAGGCTACCAGTATTTCTAACTGTGCCCCCCCCCCCCCCCCCCACAGAAACATCGAGTGAGGAACTACAAGATGAAAGCAAGGCAAAGCATGAATAAGTAACTGAAATGCATAACAAATAGGAGGCCGAATTACATTCAAAGGTTATGACTCAGAATTCCGCCTAGGAAGTCCATCAATACAAAATTACTTAAATAAATAACTCAAAACACAATGTTAGTGTAACCTGAGTCGGCAGAAGTGTGAACAAGAATAATAAACACCACCGCTTATGGGGTTTTGGTGAATATAAGACGTCCGAGATAGGTGAATTTAAAAAGTTTTTTTGCGTTATAATAATTGGATATACGCTGAAGGAAACAGTATAGCATTTCCCAACGAATATTAGGTCCCAACAAACTTAATATGTACAACTAAACATTAAAGGTGATGTACGTATTACCATACATGAAGCGAGACAAAACACCACTCTAAGATGGCCGAAAAGTTCTCAATATAGAAACAAACGGGGCCGATTAAGTGAAACCACGTGATCGGACCTGAACGCTTTAAAAACAGGAAGCGAATGAGACGAGCAACCGATCAGAATTTGCGAGAGATGATATACAGAGAGGCACCAGGTAAGAGTGGGTCGCGTCAAGGGTTTCTGACTTTCCTATAATGAAGGGTTCTTCGTAATGAATTAGTGTAGGATACCACGAGGTATACTTAATGAGTATGACCATGTTCTGCAAGCTGCAGTAACAGTAAGGGAGTGAGGTACTGGGAAAGATATGTTATTCCGCCACCTTAAAAAGCCAATGTTTTTCTCCCAGTAGCAATATGTAGCTCGTTCCTCCGATAGAATAAAGGTCACTGATTAAATCGTTTTATCCACATAATAACGAGGGAGTGAAAAAGAACGAACCCAAGCCCACGATAAACAATGTTTATACTTAACCAGCGCTTTGTAAGACAACACCTAAATGATTAGACCCAGCAGAAAATAACCCTGATTAAATCTTTAGCAACACGGGGTGACAATAGTGACTATGTAGCTAGTATGTCAGGTGGATAAACGTTAATCCTGAGCCTTGGTGTGTCACCATTAAAGGTCTATGGAACAGTGGTATTAACACCGCCCAGTCACTCGAGAAACATAACTGAGTTGATCCAAGAGTAAAGCAGTATGTCCCTAAATAAAATATTTTATCTGATATAGCTGCATGCTGCAAGGGAGAAGATTGAAGTAATCCCCAGCAAGATCTCAGATGAAAGGAATACAATAACCTTACATCCATCTGCAAATCATTTTTAACATTGGTAAGAAAAATACCACTACTATCAAACATAAGTTGAATATGGAGACTCAATCGCCAGAACAGCACCTTAAACATCTCAATGTTCTTTACTAATAGGTGCCCTCTTGTATTTTAAAGAACATATTCATCGACCATGAGGACGTGAGGTTTCTAGTACATATAAGAAATCCCGTTGATCTGTAACCCATCATTTTCTTTATTAGTAAGTACTATGTATAGAAATACAATGAACCGAAGGGGAATAAGGCTTCAAAACTATGACACTTCTGTCTGTTATTGATACAGGAATTAAATAACCATATGGAATCAGCGACTCAATTGATTAAGAGACTCATGATTTATGCTGATAAAAGACAACCTAGAAGGTGGGTGCTTAACCTTTATATGTATGAGGCCCACCCTAGTAAGAATCTAGTATAGACCATATGTTGTGCTAGAACAGGCAACAACATGTATGAATGTGGGAATGCATGTAAGACATTGGGATCACAAAATTAGCACAGGGAAAGGTTCAACTGTAATGCTTAGAGAAGACAATGAAACTGGGTAGTAGAAGTATAGGAATGTATAAGACAGAAAATGAGTAGTCCTGTATCTACAATCTATTCTTGCTTGCAACAGGCTTACAATAGTTAATGGTATTCGGACAACCAGTATATAAATTGATAGCATGTATGGTCATATTGTTATTTTTGTAAACGTATGCCGAGTATAAAGTTTGATTTTACTGTTTTTAATAATTGCTTTCACAGAACTGTTTAAATATTGTCCTGAGGAAGGTGGTGCGCACAGCAAAGATCCACCGAAACGCGTCGACTTGTTTTAAAAAAAAATCTTTTTGAATGTACTGTTTGCTCAAATTCCTTTTATAAAGTAATGTACTTTTGAATTGTCATAGTGCTTTAAAACCAACAGTGCACGGATGCAAATAAGAATATGTGAATATTTGCCAAAAGGAATACATATATGTGTATGTTTTTAACTGAAAGGCTTTTTATACTTGGTTCTGTTTTTATAAATAATAAAAATAAACTTGTTGACAACACAAAACTTACCGGCTACGTAGTACATATGATTTTAGACTGTAAGTGCTCTTTTTGATGGTTCCATGGAAGTCTGAGTTAATTGAATGTTTGCGTGTCACATATATGATTATTATCTCTGTAGTAGGCATCTATTACAGGACTGTTTAGTCCTGAATTAAGAAACAAGGAATTCAAAGTAGCATCAACAATAACATCTAAAAGTCCTTTCCTAGGTCTAATGCCCTGTTCACATAACAACTTACATTTTTCAGTCTTAGGCACAACACCATGCTTCTCAAAAATATCCAAGATGCTGAACAAAATAGTATCATGTGACTGAACATCCTTGGTGTGAACCAAAACATTGTCTTGAAAGACTAACCCACCTTCCACAGGCCCTTACAAATTCTGCATTACTCTCAATACAGAGGCGACAGATGCCAAACTGAACAGCATCTGTTTGTACTGAAAGGTTCCTAAAGGGGAAACAAATGCTGTAAAAGCAAGTAAATCAGGATGTAATTCAATCTGATGATCAGCGCTAGCGAAATCTTGCTTTGAGAAATATTTGGATTCTCTGACACATGCAAACAAGTCGCAAATCTTGGGTAGAGGATGTAAATCCACCCAGATTTCTTTATTTAGTGACCTCAAGTCAACGCACACAAGCAATTTTCCAAACCGCTTGCGTGCTACCACCAAGGGAGACAACCACAAAGACGAGTCAGTGGGTTCAATGATCCCCTTATAACACAAGGATCTGAGCTCTTGGTCCAGGTCTTCTCTCAAACTTAAAGGGACACCTCTCAATTTGTGTTTTACAGGTGAAGTACCATCGTTCACAATAATTTTGTGTTTGAAACCACGTATTTTCCCTAAACCTTCACCAAAAACTGAGGGAAACTAATTCTTCCACTTGCACTCTTCCTCATCACAACCAACTACTAAAACTTGCTCCTTGGCACCTGGTCTTTGAACCATACCGGACAACCCTTGATGAAACCAGCCTAAAATATTCAAACCTTTGAGAGCAACATAAACTTTAGCTTTGATCCTCCTTCCTTTGAACATGAGTACATCCTCAATGTATCCAACAAGTTCAATACTACGCCCTTCATAGGAAACTGGAGAACTGTCTGGTGGCATAAGTACTCTATCACCCCAACTTTCCTAGAACAGCTTCTGAGTAATCATCGTAATCCTGGCACCAGAATCAACCAACAAATTAATGACTTTACCCCCAACAGTCACTTCAACAATAGGATCAACACATTTTGATGGATCACCCTCAATAGGTTCAGTTCCTTCAGGCGACATGCCCACTTGAACATCTGTCCCAATCGAAACGACTTCTGAGTCCGATTCATAATCAGATTCCACCACACCGCCACTACTTTCTTTTGAATTGTTTTCTTTAGAAACACCATGGCAAAATGTCCAGTTTTCCTGCAATAATTGCACACCACATTAGCTGCATGACATCTTCCCCCTTTGGAGTGGAGGATTACCACAACAAAAGCATATTGCTTTTAAACTGGTACTGTGAACTTGACTCTTACCTTTAACATTGGCCGACATTCCACTGCGAAAATCTTTTTGTTTCAGCTTTCGACTCCCAACAACATTAACGGGTTTATGAACAAGAACTTTATCATCCAACTCTTTCAAGGAAATTTAAGAAATGTCAATACTTTTTGCCACTTTGATTGTTTTTTCTAGTGATGGATTTCTCATAGATAACCATTTTTGTCTGATTTGTTTGTCTTTACATTGGCAAACAAACTGATCTCTGATCAGTTGATCAGTGAACATCTCAAATTGACTAACTGATGATAACCTATATAACACTGATATATAAGCATCAATATCTTCTCCATCACCCTATTTTCTTTTTAAAAATGTATGTCTAAGGACCATGAGACTAGATTGTTTGTCAAATCTAGTCTTATGTTTTGTAATAATGTCTTGGTATTTATCTGTATTGTCACCAGCCTGGTGTGTCAGTTCAGGTAAATGTTTACATATAGACCTCCCCTGAAAACCCAAAGAATTGAATAATAAACATTTCTTTCGTTCAGCACTAAATCTCAAAGTGCCTATGGCCCCAAGATAGGTTTCAAATGCGAAGAACCATACCTCCCACCTAACAGGTGGTTCGCCAGGATTGTTTCAAAATGAGGGAGGAGGTGTAACAGCTTGCATGGTACACATAGCACCAAGAAAAAACAATAACTAGAAGCAAAAACAGATCCTCTAAAATTATAACAACCTTGCAGTATGAATACAAGACTTATAAGAGGCCAAACATGAGTAATTTTGCTAAGTATTGCACTGTGGTAGAGAATAAGTGTGCGAATCACTGAGCAGCGTGGGAGAGAAAACAAGAATGCACAAAACTGTGCTAGAAATCACTGTGATCCTCTTGCTTGCTAAAAAGGTGTGCAAATCACCATGATGTGTTTTCTCACTCAGTACACCATTTAACGAAATTGCAGAACGTGATTCGTTCATGACAAGAACTTTGGTGTGCGAATCACTGTGATCCGCCTACTCAGAGCGAGTAGTATCAGGGCTTGAAGAGAAGACCCAGGAGCTGGGTGCCGTCATACACGAGTACGGAACAATGGGGTGCGAATCACTGTGATCCACCTAGTCATAGGCTTCCACGTCAGAGGTTGCAGAGAAAATACAACAGCTGTTTGCCGTCACAAAGGAATTCGCTGCTAGGATCCCTCGACCCTAAAAACACTGTGGCAGACTCAGGCACACGGACCAGGCAAGACATGGAGGACTTCACATTGAAGAAAGACGTTGCGATGCCATCAGACTCACTGACCAGGCAAGACGTGAAAGATGTTTTATAGAAGAGTGCGTGTATAAATGATCTCATCTGACTGCCGCAAGGTGTGCCTCGTGATACCAGTGTAGGTCCGCAGTGCACCACAAAATACAGGACTGCAGGAACAACACCATCAAAATGGAGAATTAAACTGCTGAACTGGTATCTTCACTGGCAAACAGGCACAGCGCTGGAGAATAGTGAAGGAAATCGCCGGTGTAATAACAGGTACCGTCCCAATTTACGTCCTGCTTAGTGCCACAGCTGATTTGGGAACTCCAGCACACCACGTAGCACAGCAGTAACGAGAGTGAGAAAACAGCTTTCCAGGTAGATAGAAGTCTCATAGGGACCTGGACGGGGAAGTTAGTAAAAAGTAGACGGCTTGAAGGTTGCTGCACACTTCGGGTTCAAGGTGCAGCCGTGTCGCCAACTCGTTGCCATATTTTGTAGTAATCACGCTGAGCGAAGGTAGATTGAAATAGGTTTATTGTAAACAGCTACACGGCCGACCGGATTTCGCAGCCAGCTTTCCATCCAGCTCCAACCCCTACAGTGCTTTAAACCAATATATTCCCCAACAGAAAGGCTACCTGGCAACACTAGAATCTCTGGGAGAGAATGGACAGAGGAAGCTCAATGCATTCTACTCCCAGCACTAAGCACAAACCCTACATATGTGTTTAATCCACTCACCCCATTCCCCTCTTGCTGTGGAATCACTAACTTCACTAACACTTCTGTTTATGCGAAGTCCTTTATAATGGACAGTGAACTCTTGACCTAGTGGCCAAATGTCCTAGTGTATGTTTTGTGTTGCCTGTCCTTTTCTGTGTACTGTGCACTAATAGTTTGATCTTGGGTCACTTTGATTGCCTTTATTGAGGCACCTCTTGCCCATTTCTGTGTCAGTAACTTCATCCCTCAACCTATTGTCAAGGCTATCCAAGTTCTCTCCTTTTTCTATCTGTTTGCTGTTCAGTAACTATGTAGGAGTTATTAACCCTGGGCAAAGCACTATGCTACGCTCGCGTAGTTTGTGAAGTTTGCGCTACTTTGCCCTACGCTAATTGCACGTAGCACAGTGCAAACACGCATAGCGCAGCAGTAATTTTTTGCTTGCTCGCGGTCCTCAACGTCAAATTGGCGACCGCGAGCAAGCAAAATGACATCCAGACGAGACTTTTTCCTCGCTCGCGATCAGCAACAAAAAGTTGCCGATCGCGAGCATGGTAAATAAACCTCCCAGCGAGATTCTCAACGCGGGGAGGTCAGGTTTCTCATTGCGAGTGGTCGTGTATGCTCGTGACTGCTCGCGATGAGAAACTACCAGTCCTCGTTGAGAAAGCTGCCGCTCGAGTAAAAATCTACTCGAGCGTCAGCAAACGACAGCTTGCACTGTGCAAGATGCCGTTTTCAATGATTGCACAGTGCGGACAAGCATCCGGCACTGTGCAATCATGGCGAACAGAGTACTACGCAGTTCGCGTAGTGCTACGCGTATCTCGCGTAGTGCAAAGTGCACTTTGTGTAGCTACGCGTAGCGCTACTTCGCGAACTACGCCCAGGGTTAGTAGTTATGCTAAATATCTGTCCTAAGCCTTCCTTGTCCTTTTTGTTTGCTGCGCTGTATGCCTATTGTCTTGATGCCCTCTATTTGTCTTTACTTTCTGTCTTTCCTTGACACTGTGTGTGTTGTACAGTAACCCCACTCCTGCCTATGGTGTGTGTCAGTCCTTTATCTCTCCTTGCCTCCTCGTTGCAGCTCAGTAACGGTGGTTCAATTGAGGTTTAATCAGTGCTTAATTTGGGCCGGTGGTTTCTGGTACTCAGTACTGGCACTCATTCATCAACACCAGCGCTTGAGCACCAGTTAAGGTCACATTCGTTTTTGGTAGGCACAGATATATTATGTGATTTGGCCTGAATCACAGGATGTTGAGCGACGCCCAGACTCGAACCTGGCTCCCCAGCTGCAGAGTCGCCAGCTCTGGCCATTAGCTACATCCTCTCCACACTTGTAGGGTTTGTTGGTTCTGTGGTAGGCAGCGCTAACCGTAGAAATGGGGGGGGGTTGAAGCTGCCTCCTGGTGAGAGCCCCTACCCTTTATTTTTTACAAATTAACCGCTGGATGGGTTAATAGTAATAATTGGCTTTAAAGTCCTGTGAACATTGTAATTCTTTTCTCAATAGTTTCATTCAGGCTGCTTTGCTACTTTCATTTTCAACATTATTTAGTTGCTTATGATTAAATCATCCAAAGGAAAGCCAACCAGCCTTCTTCTTTCCTCAGTAGGGCCCAACACCTGAGTTCTAGAGACTCAGCTCTATTGATTTGGGCTTTTGTGCTAGGTAAACTGTGGTGAATCTGGGCTTCCCCTGCCCTCCTGGAACTAAGGGGTGGGCTTGTGCCCGAGGCCCATGCTGTGTGTCCAACCTTCGACTCCATTTTCCTTTCTGTGCACCCCAGGATTCTATGAGCAATGCCCATTCTAGCGTATATTATTCTTTCCATGAGTTGAGGCACAGCCTTTGCCTACTATGTCTCAAATGTTATATTCCGGAATTCGTTTCTTTTTTACCCTGACCTTGGATTCTCTGTAACTAATAATGTTGTCTCGTTAGGGTTATAAAAAACCACAGGATTTTGTCGCTGTAACTTTTGTGAAATCCTATGAAAAATATAGCATGTTTCATGCAATTTACAAGTTTTTTTTATGCAGGAAAACAAGGTCTTCAAAATAGATTTTTTGCTTATATTCACACAAAATGATTTTTACAGACAAAATGATTTTTAGCAGTATATGGAAGAAGTTTGCAAAAGCAATATGAAAAAACATGAAAATGCAAAATGAGAAAGTTAGCACCGTTGTGCTAGTGAGATTATACTTTCACATAACCTGTTAGTTTAAAATATTGATTTTCCTTCTTTTCTTTACAGGACCCAAATATTTTGGAGATTGGAGAGAAGCTAAACAAGGTGTTTGAGGAACATTTTAAAAGAGTGTTTAGTATTCGAAGCAAGCCTGGATCACCTTGAGAAGGTGTTCAATTTCGAAAGGTCTATTCTCACTCCACCAATGTCTGCTTTACTCTGGATTGAACAAAAAAAATGTATTGACACCTAGGAAATCTTGCATATAATTTTCATATTGACAAAGTTGTACCTCTATTTGGTGTACTTTTATGAATCTTCACACTTTTTCTCTCTCAAGATGACACTGTTACTGATTGTTTGGGAACTTGAATCTAGTACTTATTGAGTCTCATGTGGTAGTTTTCACCAGCCCTCTACACAAATGCTCCATACGCCTGTCTCAGTAGCAGCACTATGCCATCCTCCCAATGAAGCTGTCCTGTAAATGTCTAGTTTTTCATATTGCACTTTATAACAACATTTGCCTAGCTTCTAAGGGCTCCCGTATTTAATGCATTAATTAATCTAGGACATGGTGATGAAGTAATTGTCCCAAAGTCAATAAATCTAGGGTCCAGACTCAACAAAATAACCACTAGGCCAAATATTCATCCAAATTCATTCACTTTCTTTGCTCACATGTAGACCATGTCAACCATTCTTTCATTTCATTGTAATGGCTTACTCCTAGCTGCCAATGAGGGAGTGCTCAATAAACTACAGGTGGTGCAGAACACCGCAGCACGGCTGGTGACCAACACCCCCCCCAGAACACCGTCCCTCCCCCTCCTTAAAGCCCTTCATTGGCTTCCTATCCGGAAACGGGTAGAATTCAAGATCAGCTGTGTGATACACAAAAGTTTACACAATCTGGGACCACACTACTTGGCTGATAAATTTGTTTATCACCGTCCATCCCGCACCCTCAGGTCCTCCAACCAACAGTTGCTTCTGGTTCCTAGACACCACAAGACCAGACAGGGAGGCCGTGCCCTCTCCATCATGGGGCCACGTCTATGGAACAACCTCCCCCTCTCCCTTAGAGAATGCCAGAGTCACTCAGTTTTCAGGAAACGCCTAAAGACTGTACTATTCTAGGAGGAGTTCTTCGACCTGCTCACCTCACAGCACCGCGCGGAGATACACCTTCGGGTGTGATGCCGGCGCGTAACAAGCCTATAAATAAATTTCATTTGGAACAAGGAAACAGGTCATTGTCATAGGAACACAAATCAATGAAATCTCTTCGGAACGTATATGGAGTTACAGTTTTTATACTTTTTTTATTCATTGTATATATTTTTTTAAACTATTTTAAATTGATCCTATTCCATTTTGTGATACCAAATAGATAATCAATGGGAAAGAGTTCTATATAGCACAATTATCATAATATAATAGGTTGGATTGAATATCAGTCATGTCGAGTGAATATTCAAACAATAAAGTAATTTGTACTCTGAATGGTGCATCAGTTATTTTGTTCTGAAAACAAAGAGTAGGCACAGTGTAAGTATAATTTGCACCCTCCCGCCCTTGGGAGACATATATACTTGATCCTGCCTTGAGAGACATGAATTGGGCATCACACATTCCCACCTTGCAAAGCAGCAGCAGTCGATGGCCTAAGGCACTGAAAAAGCCAGCCTTGTTTATGTCACACATCGCACCATTCCTGAATGTTCCTGGTCAGATAGGGAACTTCGTATTACCCTTTGATCGGCTGACACTAGGGCTATCAGAGGGTACGAGGTCAAACCAAGATTGAGGTAGAAGGATGCTGTTGCAATGCACAAACAGGCTGTACTGTTTATGGAAGGGAATCACATCTAGTGCAGACAGAGAATATAAGTCTCCATCATCTTTCACGTCTGTGTACTCTCCATGGTATGATCTCATCATCTGCAAGTTTAGTATCCAAAGCCATGCATGTCAAAGACTTTGACTGGATGTATCAATTCTTGTCACCCATTGTGAATGTGCTCTCTTTGGCTTCCATCTATAAGAGTTCCTTAAACAAGACAAAGTTGTTCATTCCATTCTTTGCTAATTTATGTAATTAGAACCTGCAATGGCATAGTCTCCATACTTATTCACTCCTTAACCTCTCTCACTGAAGACTCCCCTCTTCTAGTACTTTACTTGTTTTATATTCTTATCCTACAAATGAAGTGGATCAGTCTCTATGTATATTCTGTGAATAAGGTGTCTTTGGAAACTATCTGGAACGTTTCCTAATAGAGGGACAACTGACTGGAGGTTATTTTTGTGATCCAAAAAGTTACTCACTGGCAACAGACCAAACATTAATGTTTGCTTGTATCATTGAATAACTTATGCCTCTTTCAGAGGTGATCCATTCCCCCAGAGGCCAGTGAACAACTGAAAACTTCAGAACACTGACCACCAATACACTATTTATACATTTGTGAGATTCCTGGATGCAATTGTGGTCAACTGATAAGGTTATTTTACAACATTCAAGGTGGGCTATGTTGACATTAGGGGAGGTTGGAACTTGTGGAGTGCTGCTGAGTTACATAAAAAATCATCAAGAATCCATGAGGTTTTGCCATTTAAAGGAAATGTGCATGTTACGCTGCAGTTTAGCGCCAGTAGTGCGAGCAGTGCTGAAAACTCAGTGCAATGGCACAATGCGGTGCGCAAGAGAGCACAGCACAAAATCTACTCAAGCAGCAGTAAATCTTCTCGGAAGCAGCTCTCTTACCATGACTATCCACATTAGAAAATGGCTCTAAAGGACGTCAAATCCTGTTCACATTTCTGGAGCCTCTGGAGCCTCACGGGAAAAATTCTGCCATGCAGCGATTGGCAGAATATGGCCAGAATTCCATGTTACAACATTAACACTGAGTCACCAAATTCTGCCAATTCCACAGGCTGAATGAAACATTCTACCCATCCCTAGTTGACATGAAACACATGTAGACTTATCTAGTACAATAATGTGAACATAATCTCCTTGTGGTTCTTAGGGTTAAAAAGATGAGATGGGGCGGAAGGACATTCTCATTTGCAGCTGCAAATGTTTGAAACGCTCTCCTGGACTCCCTTTCGGGACAACAAGAACATTCACTTTTCCGTAAAGCCCTCAAGACATGGTTGTTCCCCTGAAGATCGATTTATGCAGGATTCGGTTCTGTCTGATGGATGTCTGTCTCAGCGCCTTGATGCCCTTGGGCTAAGTTCGCGCTTTAGAAGTCGCATATTCATTCATTCATTATAGTCTGTAGGCAATTCCTGCAAGATTCTGGGTGACAGACACAGGTATCAGTTGAATAGGTGAGTCTTGTGGTTTGTACAAGAAGGATTGGGACAGAGGTACAAACATGTGAGCCTTAGCCCATGAAGTGACACCACATCTGTAAATGTATTGCGATTTATATAGCGCATGTATCACCCGAAGGCATCAAGGCGCTTGCCTTGGGAACCCGTCCTGGTATTCCCCTGTGAGATAACCCCAGCAGGGTATCCACAAGGTGAAAGCCAGGCATCCCGCCGCGAAGGGCCGTAGTGGAGATTAAGCAAGCTATTGCCCAGAGTCGCTGAGTGTGAACCCGTGAGTCAAGTACGCACCGTAATGAGAATTATTGAGTCCGTGGAATTTTTGAGCCCAAGACCCGCCGAGGCGGGGAATTGAACCCTGGTCCAGGACCGATCTCAGCTTCCGGGTCTGCCGCCTCTAACCCCTGAGCCACACTTCTCCACATCTAATCACACATTTCTGATGGAGATACTTCTAACCGCAAATACCTCTCCATAGAATGTCCCCCAGGCACTAGACTGGGTTTGGAGAATTTTGTAGCAGTACTACCATGCTCCCTGGGAGACATCATGTGACTCTCCGCTGGCTCCATACCAGCCCATTAGTGACAGAGTAGTGCCACATATAAGTACCACCCCTGCATGCTGTCATCACTGTTATCTGAGAATGGGAGGCAAAGTTTTATTCTGTCCAACATGAGAAGAAGTTGCGGGCTTCGCACAGATGCTGCTCCAGCAGCAAGTGGCTGGCGCTGTCACAGTCACTGCCCATTCCCTTCAGTAGATCGAGGTTTTTAAAGAAGCCTTGCATCTGATACAGACTTCTAGCTGCAGATTGCTTATCTTAGAATTATCCCCAGGAGTCAGACTGCATCCGAAACTTTTTTGTGAGCAGTACCCCTCCACTCGGGTAGGTGGCATCGATCAGCTCTGCGTGGCCTCGTGGGTATTGTCCACGTTGGAAGTGACATGTGTAGTGCCAATATAGGCGCAATCCCAGCACACTGACGTCAGTTCTTTTCTTTCCGCTCCAGTCAGCACAGATATGGAGAGAGCTAACCCAGCAGTCACTTTTTGACTGAGGTTTTTTTACATTTTGTCAAAGGTGTTTGAGCATTCTTCTCCTAGGGTTGCAGGGAAGTCCACTAGGAAGATGGACTTCAAGCCCTGCTGCACTTGTCATCAACAGATGTTGGTTATGGGCTTGCATCTTGTTTGCCTCTTGTGCCTGGATCGCAACCATGACACGATCATCTGCACTGATTGCCGCACCAAGCACCCCAAGACCTTAAGGGAGCAGTCCCTCAAGCTTCTTGCTGACTGTCGAGCAACAACGCTACGATCTCCAGCACATAAGAGGAAGGTCCTGGTATTGGTCACAGAGCCCCAGATCCTCCTCACATTCCAAGGGCCACTTGGGTTAGTATCACAAAAAGAAGAAAAGTAGTTGAAGCAGTCTTTGATTTCGCCTTTCCAACGAGATGAGGGAGTGTTGACATCTGAGGCCTGGTTCCACGGTTGAGCCAGAGTCTGGGTTGGCTCTGTGCTTTCCTGAGTTTCCAGGAGCAGGAGCGTTCCCCGCTCAACTCCAGGAGTTTTAAATGGCCATGCGCCTTATATTTTAGCAGCCCATTCCCGCTTGTATGCCTCCAGGCCCCAATGGGTTCAGAAGGAGCCTCTACTGGTTCCACGCCGGCTGCTCCGGTGCCCGTTGAACCTCTTGGACCCAGGGATAGATATGGACTTGCGCCAGTTGTACCACTTCGACCTTCTCTGATGCCAATGCCCCCAGCTCTAATGGTGTCGCCGTCCCCATTCTGATGCTCAAAACCAACATGGAGCAGACTTGAGTCATAGCTTCCAGGCCAGTGCCTAAGCCCTTTTCCGATGGGCTACAACTCCGGAAAGATTAGGAGGGTTTTCTGGGCTCTCAAGAATAAAGTCTTTAGATCCACAAATGGACTGGAGTGAGGACTTGGCAGAGACCAGTGGGCTGGACACTTCTCCAGATACTGGCATGCTTTCTCCGCCTACCGTGGCTGTAGAGGAGGGACCGTCCTTTGTAATGGTGGTGAGAAAGGCAGCCGAGGTCGTGTTCCTTAGCCTGCCCTCTGTGGCAGTCGAGACGAACATCTTGACAGAGCTGCTTCTGCCCCAAGTATCGCCTGGAAAAAAAACGCTCTCCCATGCAATGAAGCCCTTACTGACGTCCTGCTTGGGATCTGGTCCAAGCCCATCATGGGGGCTCCTCTGAACAGGACGATTGCCCGCCACCTCTGCAACCACCCCAGGGGACCTCAAATTCCTCACAAAATACCCCACCTCAGAGATCTTGGTAGTATAAGTCTCTGCCCCCAGTGTAAATCCTGGTGCATTCCCTACTGCCCCTGGATAGGGAAACCAAGAGGCTGGTCTCCTTAGGTGTTTTCTTCCACCAGCCTGGCACGTTAGACTGTTACCACCCTTTGGGCCGTTACTCCCATACTGTATGGGAGTCAGTTGTGCAGGTGCTTCTAATAGTCCCGGAGGAGTCCTGGCCTGTACTCTACCAGGCTGTTGCTGACGGGAGAGACACAGCTAAGCTCACGATCAGGTGTGGACTGTATACAACGACTCGCTGCGGAGAGCGATTTCATTGAGAGTGGCCTTATGGCACCACACCTGGCGAGGACAATTGGCTTTTATGGGGGGGTCCAAACATTGCCTATGTACATGCCCTTTGATGGCTCTCATCTTTTTGGAGACAAGGAGGATTCAGCACTGGAGCACTTCCTTAAGGACAGCAGGGCTATGTTCAGGTCCTTGGGCCTTTCTATGGCCCCTCACCACCCCAATACCCCTTTTACCCTTTTGTGGCCAAAGAAGGGGTTTCCAGCTGCGTCTTTACCCTCCCAACTGCCGTGGCATACAAGCTTCCCAACCTCTGCGTTGGTCGGGTAGCCAGAGTCTGGGCCAGTCCACCACGCCCCAGCAGTCACAGCCTCCTAACCCTTATAGCTTGCCCTCTTACAATTGTGGGCACCCAGTGCGAGGCAGGATACACCATCACCTGCTCTACTGGAGGTCTATAACTTCAGACCAATGGGTTCTACAAATTGCCCAAAGGGGATTCTCCCTCCCCTTCAGGTCTCCCCCAATTAACTCTACTTTCTGGAGCCCAAAAAGGGCAGAGGCCTTTGTACTATCCTATACCTGCACTCCCTCAATATCTTTCTCAAGAAGGAGAGATTCAAAATGCTCATGCTCACTCAAGTCCTTTCTGCCCTGGACCCGGCAACCTGAATGGTAGCTTTGGACTTACTTCCGCATTCACGTCCTGCCTGCCCACATACATTACGTGTGGTTCGCGGAGAGCCACAAGCACTTTCAGTTTTCCGTGCTCCCTTTTGGCCTCATCGGTGCCACTCCGGCGAAGTTGGTGACGGTGGTGGTCGCAGCTCATCTGTGTAGATCAAAGGTGCCAATTTTCCCCTATCTCAAATACTGGCTATTGAAGGCAGACTAGCCCCAGGATGTTGGATGGAGTCGTTCTGGACATGGTGCAGTTCGGACTTATCTTCCTGAACGGCAAGCACAGGATATTCAGGCTATGATACTGATATTTCAGCCTCTATCCTGAATTTCAGTGAGACTGACTCTAAGGCTGATTGGCCTCACAGACTCCTGAATCTTGCTTGTGACGCATATCAGCTGGGATACGCGGGCTCTGCAGTGGTACCTGAAGTTCCAATGGGCACAACATCAGTGGAATGTCTCCAACATGACCCAGATCTTAGAGGGAACTGCACAAGATCTGCAGTGGTTTTTAACAAACTATGATTGATTCAAAGGCAGACCCCTTCTCCAACCAGATCTGACAGTGGTGATGGATGAGTCACTTCTAGGATGGGGCGGCAATTTGGGAGAGGTGGAGATCAAAGTCCTCTGGTCTCCAGCGACATACTGGCTACTCATCAACCTTCTGGAGCTCCGGAAGTCCAGATGGCATTGAAAACCTTTCTACCCTCCATCAAGTCTAGTGCGGGTGTTGACGGGCAACACCACTGCCATGTGGTATTGCAACAACAAGGGCATGGTGGGGTGGTGGACCTGTTGTCAAGAGGCTGCAACTCTGGACATGGTTGTAACATCAGGGCATTTCCCTGGTTTTTCAACACTTGGGGGGCTCTCTGAACGCCAGGGTGGACACATTCAGTGGAAGATGCCTAGACGATCAAGAGAGACGCCTCTATCTGGAGGTGGTGCAAGTCGTCTCATTTTGCAGTGGAGAGAGTCTTCGTTAGATCTGTTTGGCACTGCCGATAACGCACAATGTCAGAAGTTTTGCACGCTGGAGTTTCCAAGATGGCTCTTGCTCATACAAGATTTTCATCTCAAGTGAAGCGGAGTCTTCCTGAATGCCTTTCCATTCATACCACTCCTGCCCGGAGCTCCCAAGAAGATCTGGTACGATTGGGCCCAAGTAATTCTTGTGGCTCCATACTGGGCTCTGAGGATTTGGTATCCTGAGCTGTTAAGCATGGCCATCGGTCCTCCGATCAGGCTGCACCTTTGGGAGGATCTTCTGTTGCAGCAGCAGGGAAGAGTCCCCACCTGAACATGTCACTGCTCTGCCTTCTTGTGTGGAGGTTGAGCAACGACAGTTGCTAGCTTTTGACCTTCCACTCGAAGTCTAGAATTTTATTGTGGCAGTCAGGCATCCCTCTCCCAAAATGGTATGCGTCTGCGATTGGGGCAAGTTTGTGGCATGGTGTACAGAAAAACAAGAGCCACTTTATCGACTGAACCCAAAAAGAGCATTGTCATTCTACCTCCACCACATGAGAGAGTCCCAGGTGGAAGACCAACTCTTCATGGGGTATGTCAGAGTGAAAAAGGAAAGAAGAGAAACCATATCCAGATGGATCATGCTCTACATTAAAATTTGCTATGAATTGGACAAAAAGTAACCCCCTGAGGACTTGCTTGCTCAGTTCACCAAAAAGTAACCCCCTGAGGGCTTGCTTGCTCAGTTCACCAGAGTCATGGCTGGGACCACAGCATTAGCATGTGTTACCACCCAGAGTCCTAGTCCAGGACACCTACCAGGTAGCAACATGAGCCTCTCTACACACATTCACAAAATACTACTGGCTGGATGGTCAGGACCGTCAGGACGAGCACTTTGCCCATACGATCCTGCAGGACTTTTTGTTATGCAATTGTTTCACAGATTCACCTCCGTGGAGGTATTGCTTGGGTATCTATTTTAAGATAAGGAATCTGCGACTAGAAGTCTTTATCAGATGAAAAAATGACTTACCTTTGGTAATGCCTTATCTGGTAGAAACTTTGTCTACCTGCAGATTCCATACCAAACCACCCATCCTCTCCGCTCTGCAAACAGATTTCTAGGTACAGGGATTTTCCCCTTTCAGGGCTCTAGTTTTCAAAACCAGTGGTCAGTGTTCTTCGTGGTGCCACGCTTCTGGTGTGGACAGTCGAAATGAGAAACTGTCCTCAGAGTGCTAGGAGTGGTGACTATATAGGCACCACGCATGTCACTTCTGACGAGACGATCGACACCACCTACAGGTGAGCAGGGGTACTGTCTGATGCCCGGGGATAATTCTAAAGTGAGGAATTTGTGGCTAGATAGTCTCTCTACCTGATCAATCAATCAATCAATCAGATACACTTATAAAGCGCGCTACATACCCGTAGGGTCTCAAGGCGCTGGGGGGGGGGGGGGTGCCGCTACTGCTCGAACAGCCAGGTTTTCAGCTTCTTCCTGAAGGAGAGGTGGTCTTGGGTCAGGCGCAGGTCGGACGGGAGGGAGTTCCAGGTCTTGGCGGCCAGGTAGGAGAAGGACCTTCCTCCTGTAGTCGCTCTTCGGATGCGGGGGACGGCGGCGATGGCGTGGTTGGCTGATCGGAGGTGGCGTTTGGGAGCGTAGAAGTTGACTCGGCTGTTGAGGTAGCTCGGGCCTTGGTCGTGTAGGGCTTTGTGTGCGTGGGTGAGGAGGCGGAAGGTGATTCTTTTGTTGACGGGGAGCCAGTGAAGGTCTCTCAGATGTCCGGAGATGTGGCTGGAACGTGGGATGTCGAGGATGAGTCTGGCTGAGGCGTTTTGGATCCGCTGGAGTCTCTTCTGGAGCTTGACGGTGGTCCCGGCGTAGAGGGCGTTGCCGTAGTCTAGTCGGCTGGTGACGAGGGCCTGGGTGACGGTCTTCCTGGTCTCTGTGGGGATCCACCAGAAGATCTTCCGTAGCATGCGTAGGATGTTGAAGCACGCCGAGGAGACGCTGTTGACTTGCCTGGTCATGGAGAGGGAGGAGTCCAGGGTGAAGCCCAGGTTTCGTGCATGGTCTGTCGGTTTGGGTGCGGTGCCCAGGGCGGGAGGCCACCAGGAGTCGTCCCAGGCGGAGGGTGAGGAGCCCAGGATGAATGATAAGGCATTACTGAAGGTTACTTCAAATTTTTAGTGCACCTCTGGCGTGCCTTGGAGTCCAAAAGGATTGCAGCGACCTCCAGTTTAATTACTGCCAGTAGGTTCCTCTGTGGTGCCATATGTCCCAAGCCCTAAGATCCACACCAGTTCCTGCTGATGTGGTTCTGACACAACTGACACCACTGGAGGATCCAGACCAATGCCCATGTCAGATCCATAAATAGCATCAGCTCAAACTCAACCAATGTTGCACTATGAGATTGCAAAAGCGCAACCTGTTGTCATGCACCCTGGCTCAAACCTGTACCTCTACCATGTAGCAGCCATCATGAAGCTCTTACTCTTTTAGGCTCTTATACTTACCCTGTGCCAGAGCAGGGGGCAACTCAGGATATTGAAGATGGTGATTGTGAGGAGGATGGCTCGCTGCCCCTCTCCTTCTACACTCCCACCAGACATCTCCTCTCCACCCAACCGACCCTGGCCATCATCCCACGGATCTGCAAGACCACAGCTGGGGTAAGATCCTTCTCTACCTCGCTGCGAAGACCTAGAACTCCCTGCCTCTTCACCTCTGGCAATCACCATCGCTGCTGCAATTCAGGACGGACCTCAAGACCTGGCTCTTGACTTAACCACAGACCCCCACCCCACTCAGCCTTAATACACTCATGGGTGAGTAGTTGATTGATTGATTGATCATTACACTCCTGATTGCTTACCCATTGATTTACAAAATGCCTGTAGCCTTTATAACTTCCTTGAGACAGAGCTTGACTAACAACATGGGCCACTAACTGAAGAAAGTGACTTGTTTTTAGTGGTGGCTCAAAGGAAAGACAGGTACGAGAATTACAGCTGTTGTCCATTGAAACTAAAACAAATGTTTTGACAGAAATTCTACGGTCTGTCAACATCTGAACTGTTGCTCCCGTTTAATGTTGCCCTCACAAATACTCTGATGCCTACCTGGTCAGAACCATGTTATTGCCCATGTTTTAGCTGGCAGGTGTCCAGATGTCGTAGACTGGTGCCTCATAATTGAGATATTCTCCCCAAGTACACCACCCCAGAGAGCCTAATTGGAGCATTGGACATACCGTGATAGGGTATTGTGAACCCTAGCACATTCCGATAGAGAATCTAAACGGATTGATGGGCCAGGTAAAAACAGTAGTGGGGAATCCAAAAAGATAGGGGAAGTAGAGAAAGGGGTGCAGAGTAGAAAGAGAAATGTGATGTAGAGCAAGAAGAGAAAGTTGACAAACACATGAAATTAAGAACAAGAGGTGAGGTTTGTACAGAGGTAGAGATTTGTGTGATGGGGAGATGGTGGAGTAGAGAGATCTATCAAGAAAAAGGTAGAGAGAGATGGAGGTGGATGGGTTAGTTGAAATGGATAGATGTAGAGGTAAAGAAATACGAAAAGCCAGAAAGGATTAAGATATTTAGAAAGGTGAAGGAATGGGAACAGGTAGGGTGAGAGAAGTGGAGGTGGAGAAATTAAGTAATGAACTAATGGTGAGGTAAATTAAGATATAGGTTGTGAGAGAGAGTGGTGGTGTGAGAGTGCTGAGGTAGTCGTGGACATGTGAGGTAGAAAAAATAAATGAGATAGAGGCGTCAGGGAGAGTGTTGACGTAGAGAGAGGTAAGGCAGTAGAGACATAGAGAGAGAGAGAGAAAGAGGTGAGAGCTTGGTCAGGTGGCTTAGTGGACTAATGCA
The DNA here is from genome assembly GCF_964263255.1 of Lissotriton vulgaris. NCBI lineage: Eukaryota > Metazoa > Chordata > Amphibia > Caudata > Salamandridae > Lissotriton > Lissotriton vulgaris. Next base: position 668,765,621 of record NC_141699.1, read on the forward strand.
TTCACTGTAGGACCCTCCTATGTTCGACCTCATGGACACAGGTTCGAATCCAGGTAGGTCCACTCATTCGAATCCAGGTAGGTCCACTCAGCCTTTTATCCTTCCGAGGTAAAAAAAAATGAGTACCATTGAGTTAGATAACAATAAACATCTGTTATCCACTGCCAAGATATCCTTGGGTGAGCATGCTCTTTACAAATGCACATTCTAAAGACAGAGATGAGATCTGGTACAGGTGAAGTAGATGGTGGAGAGATATAAGGATGTCAGGTAGAAAAAGCCAAGTGAAGTGCAAAGAGAGGAATGAGATAGAGAGTGGAACGAGAGGGAACGATTTAGCTGTAGGCACAGTTGGTGATAGAGGGGCAAGAAAGAGGTGAAAGTGAGTGACATGAACTGGGTATATTGGGAAAGAGCTGAGACGGAGAAAGAATGAAGGTACATATAGAAGCAGTGATGGATAGAGAGGTTTAGAGAGAGGGTTAAAGTAGAAGAGGTGAAGTAAGGAGAGAGAAATATTATGGAAAGATTATGTTTCTATTTAATTGCCACCAACAGCCTGAGAGCGCGAGTGTTACGACTGGGCGTGCCAGGCTCAAAATCACATTTATTAACAAGCACTGGCAAAGCCAATAGGTTGCGCCTATGAGAGATCTATTGACTTGCTTTGTCAGTGTTTTTTAAACATGCTGCTTAGCAGCGTGGGATGCTGTGCAACATACCATAAAGTAAAGAAAAAGAAAAACGCTATTACACAGCCAGCATTGAACACTTCATAGTGATGTATTTTTCTTTACTTTCAGTCATGTTGTACAGCAGCCCGCGCTGCTTTGCAACATGTTGAAAAAAACACTGACAAAGCCAACAGACCTCGCATAGGCAAAACCTGTTGGCTTTGCTAATTCTTGTTACTTATGGCAGGTCAGCTTGGGCGTGATATTTCAATGATCTATAATACTTGTCTGTCATTAGCAAAATTAGAACACAGCTGGAGCTGTGTTCATTATGATGAGATACATTTTTGATGGAGCTAATCTCTGGTGCACTGTAATAATGGTCCATTTAAGGCCTTAAATCAGTAGTAATGCTTGCCTGCTTTTTTTCTCAAATTGATTACCTAGGAACATTTGTGGTACCGCAATATACAATCTGGTGATCTGGACACAGGAGTGAGGGAGAGAGACTAGGCGCATGGAACATGGAAAAAGCACAAGTTCAAAGACAAAGAGGGTTGACTAATTTTGGCTAAGGTGGGGAGACTAGGAAAAGTGGCGCTAGAGAAGGATGGAGGGAAGCTGTAGAGCAGGGTAAGAAATGTTGAAACAGAGTCTGGCACAGATGGCGCTTGAAGGAGATAAACCCCGACATCTATGCAACTCTGGACGATAAGACGATAAATGGCAATGAAAACATGCAGAAGGCTCAGTAAACAAAGACAGTCAGAAATGTCTAAGTCTAAGCTGCAATGCCAGTGTACAGTCTGTGCAGAGGACCGACCATAAGCTATTTACCTGCCTGTTCATTAATGAAGGGGGCGGTTAAGTAATGATGAGTTATCATTTCACTTTCTGTGATGAGGCCGAGGCAACATAATCACGTCCTTCGATGCCATGGGTCGCGTGACATCACTTTCTGATATGTCACTGGGCCAATGATCCTGTGATGTCATTGGGCGTGTCTTTCAACCTCCAAGCTGATTTGCAAGATGAGAGGTATGCATTTGTGAATGAGAGTATGGTTTACAGGTCCTCACTCACACACACAATGAACAGACATACCCTTAAATTGGAGTTACAGTGTTGCATAGTTTCTGTCTTGATCTGCTACTTAACCTCGCGAAAACAAATTATAAAAATATATAAAACAAAATCCACCCAGGGGCATATCCCCCCCCCCCCCTTCCCTCTTCTTGCTGCCAACTGACCAGGGCCCCACCCCCCTTACCGGAGACAGTGGCTCACTGTCAACTGACACCTGAAGGAACATACAGTGCAGGGAAAGTCAGTATTGTGTGCATTATGTGAACTCTCCCCTTGATCCCTCCTCCCCCACCTTCCCTCTATTCTTCCCCCTCTCCTCCCCAATGAAATGTACTGCATATAGTATTTTGTTTCTACCTGTGCACATGTTATGTGATCTCGATTTCCATAAAGAATTACAACACAAAAACAAAAAAAACATACTGCCATGCATATTCGGCCGTACAGTGGCTAATGCCTGGTAAGCAATGTGTTCATGCTACACATTACTGGCACTTAGCTAACCAGGCACACCATCTGCGTCTTGCAAACACGTAATCTCCGATTTCTTATTTTTTCATAAACTGAAACACATTTTAAACTAGGGAGCAGCACTCACAAGGACAGTTGAAGGGTTCAGGCAAATTATTTTGATTTGTGAGCAGGGTTTAGAAAAACAGTAGGAGAGTGGAAGAGGTAGAATGTTTGGCATCAGTGTATGCTGTACAGCACAGGGCCCTACCGCTAGGCCTCTGCGGATAACATAAATACACGACAAAGATGAAGTCACAGCTTTCACCCACTTAATGGCAAATATAACGCTACATAAATCTGCACACAAAAAAAATGAAAAACAGCGTTGATGGAAGAGGGAGTCTGTGCAATGGAGTTCAGCAGGGGCAAGCAGTGATGGGCAGGAGGTTGATGGGATACCAACAGCAAATGTGGACAGCCAGAGGGAGATTAAGTGATTTGCCCGTAATCACAAAATGTGGAAGTATGGCTTGAGAGGTGATGTGGTGTTTTCTTGGGAGAGGATTTGGCTAAAGCGCCAGAGATGCCAACTATGGAGCTGGGAAACTGGGTTTGACTTTTGGTGTCGGCTTAAGATCCTTGATTCTGTGCAAATCACTTAATCCCCCTGTGCCTACAAAAATGAAAGTTTAATTGTGTAAAGTAACTGGAGCTAACGTAAATTGCTCCAATACCATCGGGTAGTGTTTGGAAGTATATAAAACTGCACACAAAAAAGTAACTGGTGCTTATGTAAAGCATATCAATACCTTTGCTTGGTGTTGGTGCTACATCAAACTGCACAAAAATATCCAATGTGAAAAGAAGATTCCGGGAGGAGGGGATCTGGGGGAAGTGGAGATCTGAGAAATTGGAGTCCAGCGTAGGCAAGCCGCGACAGGCAGAAGGTCGACAGGTAACCAACAGCAAATGCATGCTGCCACGGGTAGATTAAGGGATTTGCCCGTTTATGGTGTCCTTGTGAAAAGTAACTGGTGTTAATGTAACACGCTCCAATAAGTTTGGGTGGTGTTGGTGATAAATAAAACTGCACAAAACAAATGTGAAAGCAGAATCGGTGGAGGAAGGGCTCTGTAGAATAGAGTTCAGTGGGGGCAAGCAGCGCAGGGAGGGGGTGGACAGGTAACCAAGAGCAAATGCGGACAGCCACAGAGCGATTAAGCCATTTGCCAGTAATCATTAAAATGTGGAACTCAGGCCAAGTTTAGAGAGACAATGTGGCATCCTTGTGGGAGAGGATGTGGTGGAAGGGCCAGACATGCCAACTATGGAGCTGGGAAATTGGGTTTGAGTTTCAACATCGCTTAACATCCTTGATTCTGGGCATATCACTTAATGTCTTCATGCCTACAAAAATGAATGTATCCTTGTGCAAAGTAACTGGTGCTAATGTAAATCACTCCAATACCTTTGGGTGGTGTTAAAAAATGTGAAAAGCAGAGTCAGGGAAGGAGGGGATCTGTGCATTGGCGTTCGGAAGGGGCAAGCAGTGATGGGCAGAAGGTGGATGGACAACCAACAACAAATGCCGTCTTCCACAGGGAGATTAAGGACCTCATTTGTGGGGTTTTGGTGTAGGACAGTGCAGCAAGTCACTTTACTGCACTGCCCTACGTCAAAGTGAAAGGGCAGGAATGCACTGTATTTATACAATATGGTGCATTCTCGTCCTTTCCCCCCGTGCTGGTGCTGTTTTTGCAGCCTAGCGCCAGTGCAGGCACCCTTGCACCATGGCAGAAGGATGCCTGTGATGTCGTCAGGATTTTTTGTGCGGAAAGGAGCACTTTCCTGCACAAAAACAGTCCGGGGAGGCTTTTTCCTCTTTCTATGTGTGCTGCAGAATGTAGCACACTTGGGAAGAGAAAAATACAAGAAGAAAAACAAGTTATTTCTCCTCATCGCACCTTCCATGGGGAGGTGTAAGGTTTTGGTGCATTCCCAGGTTTACATGGTTTTGTAAATCTGGGGAAGAGTTCAAATCCATGGGTGCCGAGTAAGGCAGCGTAGCAAGTTGCGCTGCTTTGCCTTAGTCCAGATCTATGAGGCCATTCAAAGCCAGGCAAAGTGTCTTTGCGTGACCTTATAAATAAGAGTTTGTAGTGTGCGTTGCCAGAGTGTTCCAAAAAGTGACACTCAGGCGGCACAGAGGGCTCATACATATGTCCCTAAGGGATTTGGCCATAATCACAAAATGGGGAACTGAGGCCAAGGCTTGGGAGATGATCTGGCGTCTTCTTGGGAGAGGTTGCGGTGTAAGGGTCACTGCTGCAGACTACGGAGATGGGAAACCAGGTTTGAGTTTAGTCGTCAGCTGAACATCCTTGATTATGGTCAAATCACTTAATCTTTCTATGCCTACAAAAATAGATGAACCCTTGTGTAAAGGAACTGGTGCTAATATAAGCACTTCAATACATTTGGGTGGTGTTGGTGCTGTCTAAAACTGCACAAAAATGGAACTGGAGCTAATGTAAAGTGCTCCACTACCTTCGGGTGGTGTTGGCACTTTATAAAACTGCACAAAGATTGGAAAGAATACAGGAGTGAAGATGAGGATATACATTGCACTGGTAACCACATTGAAATGGGATACACCATTAACCACATGGTCTGAACCACGCTTGCCTTTACCACACACATTCTGTTACCACGCATGCTTTTACATCGATTTTCATTGTAAAGGCATATGCATGGTAAAGGCAGTCAGCACTCTAGACTCGGAGTGAATGGGCGAGTGGTGAGAGGTGTTGGAGACTTCGAGATACTTCCTGCCCGGACAAGATGCTGAGGAACTGGAAGGATCAGGGCTCGGCTTGGTGAGTAGTTTTCTGGGCAAGGCTGGGCTCGGGTCGTTTTTAGGGCTAGGTACCAGGTTTTAGGGCTCAGGTCTGGTGGTCGAGGTAGTTTTTAGGACTCAGGCGGTTTTAGGGCTCAGGGCAGGGGGCTGGGCTGTTTTTAGGGCGGGGAGGCTGGTTTTAGGGGTCAGGACGGGGGCTGGGATGATTTTAGGGCTGGGATCAGGGTAGCGTTTAGGGCTGGGGTCGGTTTTAGGGCTCAGGGTGAGGGGCTGGGATGTTTTTAGGGAAGTGGTTGGGGTAGGTTTCTAGACTGGGGGCTGGGTTTTACGGCTCAGGGCAGGGGGCTGGGTTGAAACTTTTACCATGAATATGCCTTTACCAATCATGACTTCACAACGAAATTTGTTGTAAAGGCATGCGAGGTAAAGACGCGGTTGTGGTAAAGACCGCGTTGTTAAGGCATGCGATGTAATCACATGCGGGTATCGTCATACAACCCATTAAAATACTACTTTTGCCATGGACACTGAGGGGCAGGCAGACCTTGATGATACCCTCCCCGTAGGTCCCTCTTTCGTATCCAGCAGATTGTGTTACGGTTCTAGCGCCGGGACGCCCCATCGCTGGGGCAGCTGTTGCGCTCTACAAAACAGGTAACATAACATAACATATCAAAACTCAGCCTGACTCCTTTGAACAGAATTCAAGTTAAGCAACAATGGCGCACAGAAACCCTCCAGTAAATGCAGAAAAAGTAAGAAAGTGCCCCGATGGGAGGAATTTGAAGAAATAGAGTCCCACCCTATGAAATGAGAAGCAGCAAGGTGAGACACTAACAGTTCAATCATTTTGCACAGGAGAAATGTGGCTATGCAATTACAGCAGAAAACACAGGCACTTTAGAAGCTCTGACATGCCCTGTGATAATGCACATCTGTTTCACTTGAGGTCTGATTTTCCAGCTATAAACACCATTGCCGAAAGACACACACCTAGTAACCACAAGTGCAGAAAATAAACAGAGAATACATGTGTACCACGTAACAGCAGCCATGCACGCATTCTCTAATCAGCACAACAGCTATACATTAACAGGACATTAAAAGGCAGAACACCACCACTCACTAGAAGAAAACATACTACAATGTGGTTGAAGCAGTAACGGGAGGTGGGTGATTTGCGGATGGGGCAAGCACCGGGAGGTGCGAGGGAGCAAGTAGAGACGGGAGGAAGGAGATGCAGCAACAAAGGGAGAAGCAGTGACGGGAGGGGATGATCTGTGGACGGGGCAGATGGAGCTGATAAAAGCATGAGCACTGTGTAGAGTTCTGAAAAAGAAATAAAAACATAGGTCCTAAAATGGTCATAAAAAAGGCAGCAGTGTATCTTTACAAGTACTTGGTCCATGCTCAGGGGGAGGGCTAAACACAAACAAGGCATGACCATGCATGTTAGGAACAAATGGCTCAAAGAATATGAGATAGATGGTGGAGCGAGCAAATAGAGAGCCTGAGGGTGGGCTGAAGCCAACAGATTAAACACCGCATGTCTCTTCGAGACCTATAAACAGCAACATCTGAAAACCAATTAAGTCCTCCTCAGTTTGACTGTTCAAAGCAGTCAATCTAATGCAGCCTGGTTCCCCTGGTGCTTGACCAAGACTCAGGAAAATAGCTGTTTGACTGCCCACTTTGTTGTTGAAGACAAGGGGGGCCCTCACTTGCCACAGTTTCCAGAAGAAAGAACATTTATCTGGGCCAGCTGCAACGTGGAAACGTTGGAGGGGTGGTGCGGGGGCTTTGGGAGTACTTTTAAAAACAACAGAGGGAGAGGGGTAAAAACAACCACGAAAGGTCGCAGTGAAGGAGAGGGATTGCATGTACATACATTCTATACGAGCGCATGTGGAGGATTAAAAAAGGGAATCTGCGGCTAGTGGAAAGGCACTCGCTACAGGAAGCAGTACTTGCTCCATGCTCAACAGCATGGACGAAGACTCAGAATCCCAGGAGGAAGCCGGAGGACAAGAGGAGCCGCTGACCAATAGGATGCAAGGAAACAAGAGTGATGTGAGAGCCACTTTTAAAGATTTTTTTTCATTACAAGAGTTTTCAAGTGCTGTGCAGGTGAAACCTCAAAATGGCCTCTTACTGCGCACTACTCCACGTAGACGTATGCCCAAATAACCTCATATTATTAACTTTTGCCACAGAGAAAACATTAAATTGGACACTGGGACCTTAGACTCAATCATTCTAAAACATTTATCCTAATAGTTGCCTATAGTGGTCTATGTTGTGTCTTCGCTCAGTGTTTGAATCCCTAGTACTAAGTATAGCAAAGTGTGGTTACCCGCTTTGTTTTAAGGCAAAACCTCTGCTAATTCCACCAAAGCTGACGTCAAATTGTCAGCTTATTGAATTAGGAAACATCTGAACTATTGAAAAAGCGAGCAATCAAACAAGTTTCTCCCCCTCTGAAAGGGCAAGGGATGTATTCAAGTATTTAACATATTTCCTTATTAAAAAAAAGGCCTGAATAGAGAATTTCAAACTCATATTAGATATGTAAAATAGCAAATAGATCACTAGGGAAAAGTGTTGAATGTTAGATTTTCATTACATTTTCTCTCACTTCAAGCAAGCCAACTGGATGTGTGCAGCAGATTTTCAAGATACATTTTTCTACTTCTCAGTTTTCAAAAGTCCCAGGAAGTACTTGTTGCTCGTAGTAGGAAATGCACATTACCCGTTCGTAGTGTTGTATTTTGGTTTAAAGGCAGCTCCTCAAACCTTTTCAAACTGCATGGAAGTAGTGGCAGCCCAGATAGCTTGCCAAAGGAATATTTTTATCCTTACCCAAACAATTGGCTGATAAAAGTGCACAGCCCAACATAACGGACTAGGACTGCAAAAGCCCTACTAATTCATCTAGGCATGCAGAGAAATGTGAGAACGTCAACACCAACACCTGCTCAAGTGCTATCCTACCACAGAGCAACACTAACGAAAATGTAAGGAAAGTGCTTCCATCTGAGGAGAGTGTCGTCAATATTGGAGAAAGGCAATCTGGACTGCCAATCCAACAGCACGGAATGTCTCCTCCCTACTGCATTCTATATCTTCATGCATTTCTACCGTTTCAAATACAAAACTCCCTAATGCCTCTCCAGCAATAGCTTGAGCATCAATGGTCTTAGAAACACCACAGTTTTAAGACAACCTTCACATTTTGATATTGGCAAGAAGATTCTCCTTATAATAGTACAAAGCTGCAAGCTTGCTTCAAGGAATCCCCTTCCAGCAAGATCACCTAACTCAGACGTTTGACACAGATGCTTCTTTAAACGGGGAGCAAACTGGGAGTGCTGTTTGTACAAGACCTCAAGCAGCCCATTTGGCTTTCACAGCCTTCTCTGACAAGAAACATGGTTCATATTCAAATAGACAATACATAACCATGTACTATCTAAATAAACAAGGAGGCACGAGATTGAGACAACTCTTTTAGGAGTTTCAAAAGATCTATTTGTGGTCCTTAGTCAGGGGCCATCACTAAACGCTGTACATTAGGTAGGAACCTTGAACCAACAAGCGAATTTCCTAAGTCACTTCTACAATGAGAATCACAAATGGCTTCTGGACAACAACTTATTACATCACATCTTCGTTAAGAGGGAGTTTCAGAAGATGGACCTCTTCACTACATCAAAAACAAAAAAACGGCAAGACTTTGCATCCATGTTACTGGAACCTGGATCATTTGGCAATGCTTTTTTAATGCATTGCTTGAAGACATAGCTTTGCCTTTTTCCTCTGCTTTAATTATGTCCTGTGGTTATACTGAAGTTCCAGAACTGCCAAGTGACAAAAATCCTTATTTCTAACTACTGACCCAAGCACTGATGGTATCAAGATCTACTGCAAGTTTCACTAAGACCACAGTGGAGGTTGTCATGAAACCCAGAACCAGCTGACCAGGCCTCAGGGCCAACTTTACCATCTGAACAGGAAATAATTGAATTTATCAGCCTGGCTCCCGAGATTAGACAATTTGAGCATCTAAATCTACCTCAACCATGCATGAACGTAGAAAACGAAAGCAAGCATCTTAGTGCATGCCAGAGAAAATATTTTGCTTATGGTGTCAACAAAGAGGTTATAATCCAATCACCTGCCAAAGGGATGTCATTCTTCCATACCTCTGATATCTGCCAGTGCAAGGTATCATGGACAGTGGTAGGTCCTCTCGCCTTAACAGGACAGGATACCCGTTTCAGCTCTTTCAATCCAAGCCTATCAGGCTGTTGATTCCTCATTATTTAAACATAAGACAGCAAGTTTATCATAGTTTTTGCAATGAAGTAGAGAGAAACATTTTTTTCCGGGAGCTTAGATTTGGAAATTCTTGCCTATGATATACTTTCAGAAGGGGCACAGCAACCTATCACCATGTTGCATTCTTCAGTCTCTCTGCTAAATCATGATCTTATATAAGACAAATATTGTTGAAAAAGTGTTCCATGATCCCTGATTGCAAAGGGGAATTATGATCACGTTTATGACCTTGATAAAGATTCCTACAATGTAGAACAAGGACTAAAAAGTAAAGTTTCCATTTCTTTATCTGGAGCTGATGCTGAGGCTCGGCAACATGCAGGCCATCATTGCCAAAAGAAAGGAAAAGATCAACCTGTGTCTTAGCCACTGAGGCACAAAGTGTATTCCCCCAAACAAATGGGGGGGGATAAGAACTACAGTTATTCAGCAACAGCTTATATTTTACCAGATGTAATGGTAAACCTTCCTGCCTACCCTAACATCAGTAAAGTGGCCTTTGCAGCTACCACAAGGAGAATCTTCCTATAGCTTAACATTAAAATACAGTGGTCTACCCTGACTCTGAGCAACACTGATGGAGCACCCACTAGGAAGAAGAATTGTCTGATGTGCTATTAAACATATTTAAAGCCACTGATTTTCCAGGCATGCAAAAACGTGCATCCTTGTAGGATTCCATAATAGAAATATATGTTTGGGACATATTCTATTTCTAAAACCTCACACCAACCAAACATGTACTGTGACCTGGCTGTGGGCTGGCATCAGCCAATGATTAGCCTTGCAGTGACATGCAAGTTCTTATGAAATGACTGATAGAACAGTGTACAATGTTTGATAAAATATCTAACCATTAGTTACTTTAAATTACCACTTGGGCTCAATCTGCTATTAGCAGGGCATCGCAGCACCTTTCTGGGATATCACTTCTAAGATATTTTCTTCCCAGTCAGGAGTCTGATTCGGTGTTGTCGAATTGTATGGTCAATTGGTCAGCACAGACCATCAACCATTTTATGGTGCAACCTTATAACAACCCTAAGTCCTCTCACATCAGACCCCCTTATTAGCTCTGGCATACTGATTTGCTACCATTGATCTGAAGTGAAAATTTACATTATTTTACCAAGGATAGAAAGTCATTATTAAGCAATCATCCAAGTTATCGAGGTAGAAAAAGCTAACCAAAGCAGAAGAAAATCCTCCATTTTTAGATAAGCAGTACCTTATACTGTATCTGCTTTCATTTAATAGACATAGGTGTCAGTACACAGCCGTCCTTTTAGTATGTTGAGACCACACCAAAAGAGCAACATTCCAAGGCAGAAAAGTTAGGAGGTATTCGACGAATAGAATAATGTATTTACCCACGGGGAGAAGTGTAAGAAAGTACATTGCAGCGAATCCAATGATGGTTTCTTCAACAGCTTTTATTCAATATCCTGATAACCGCATCCAGCTGTCCTTCATGTGTCTCTCCATCTTCTCTCTTCGAACGCAAACCTTCTCAGAACACCCTTTACAGAGTATTCCAGCATACCCCACACCTTGCCCCCATATAAGCAAAGCATCTCTATCAGAGCTCCTGCAGTTCTGCAAATCCTTGTGATTTGTCATTCCTTCTCCGGAATGCAATTATACATCTTCAAGTTGTATTCCAGTAAGAACAGAGCCCCCCATACTACATTTGACCACTCTGCTTAAATTCCATATCTGGTGGGCATCAATCTTCACAGCATTCTTGAACAGTTCGATAATCTTCAAAGGACTGCTGAATTTGGAAATGTTGGTACATGTACCAATTCCCAACCAGTGTTTTAGTCGCCTTACCCCTCTTACGATCATCAAACTCCTCCTTTCTCTTTAAAATTTGCCTTTCTACTCACATCAGCCACTAGTTTTCCCTTGATATTCGATGAACTCCACATCCTCTTCTTTTATTCACCCAAGTAGGACACGTCAAACAATTTGGCTTCCTGCGCTGGAATAACTCATATGGAGGCACACCTGTTGTGGAATGAGGGGTAAACCTATAAACTCTCACTTTTTCTGTCACTTCCTTTGTCCAGGGTGTACCTCATGCTTTGGCATGCTGTATGACCTCCTTTGTTGCTGAATCACTCAATCAAGCTATTAATTTCTGAATGATAAAAACTTCTTGTGCACTATTCCCTTATCTTTCAAGAAATGTTCCATCTCTCTTGAAGGCAGTTAAACACAGTTGTCTGTTAACAAAATCAAATATTCCATCGAGTAAATGAACCACCAAACACATTTCGATCGAACAAACAATCAATAATTCTGACCCCTTGGAGTACATGTTCATGCAACTCAAAATGTAACGATGTACACTAGAAGTGCGACTAGGACCAATTATGTCCAAAGCTATTCCATCCTAAGGGTCAGACAATAACTTGCAAATACACATGAGTTGGGTCCTATATTTTAGTATTCTATCCCTGATCAAACATGCAACACAATCTCTTACTTTCCTTTCCATCATTATATCCAATCCTGGCCACCAGTAGTCAGAACAAATCCTAGCATTTGTTATTGTAATCTCTAAATGTCTTTCATGCGCCATAGAATTAGTGTGGTCTCTCAAGCTCGTCGGTGGAATTAATCTGCTTCCCCTTATCATAAGCCCATCTCCTACAGAGAATTCCTCTTTCACATTCCAGAATCTAATCACATCTTTTCCACATGCAGCTTTTCTCATCCACCCTGAACCCAAAAATGCTACCACACTTTGTAACACTCAATCTTCCTTTAACTCTCTTAACCACTCATCCTTAAGTATAGCACCACAAGCCTACCACTGCTGCCGAAGTCCAGAGTTTCCTCCACCTCGCAATGTACTGTGAGAGGTCCATCACTGATCTAACAAAACTCCCAGGCTCATTCCAGTGTCTCACAAAGCCTTCCATCTATTGGTCATGATGTTTGGAGGAATACTCCTTCCAGACCAGCAAGAATACCCTTTTCAACGATACTGTGATGGCATACTTCGACCCAGCAAAGGACACTGAACTGGTGGTTGACACCAGCCCCATCGGCCTCGGCACAGTCCAGCCACTAGATGTCCACACAGAAGGAAGCACTCACCATCAAATGGGGCTAACTTCATTTTCACCTTTATCTCTATGGACGGCTGTTCACGGTCATACCTGGCCACAAACCACTCATGTCCTGCTTTGCTGGCACAACGCCTCACCCACCAGCCGCATCGAGAAATGGGGACTGCAGCTACAAAACTATCAACTGAGAGTGTACTACCAACAAGGCAGTGACAATCTCGACGACTACATTACCAGACATCCAAGGCAGTCCATGGACACCTCACTAAGCCTGCTGTCTGATGCTGCTGAGTAAGTACGCTGGATCACAGAAATTGGGTGCCCAAAAACTATAGCACTCAGAGACATTGCTGACGCCATAGCATCAGACCTATGTCTCCAAAACACTGTGGAAATGATCACATTCGAATAATGGAAAGCCTTCCTCCAGGGCGTCCAGAAGTATGATGACATCACCCAATGCAACCCCTCCACTCTGTGGAATAAACAGCAAGCATGCACTCAGTATTACAGTGGTCAAAGTGGAGGGAGATGATGTGCCCATCCTTTTTTATTTTAGAAATAACAGTTCCCCCTACTTGGTGTAAAAATATAACCACCCCGTTCAGACAACTGTAATGCTTCAGCTGATGCGTAAGGCAGGGAGTCTCCTGTGCTGTGAAAGGAGGGAGGGGCAGAAACCTAAACAACCCATCCAGAGTGCCTGCTTCCCTAATAAATGTAAATGGTTAATCTACAAATTTAAAGGGTGCTTGGAAGCTGGAATTGGCTTTAATTGATTGAATCACTTGAAGTTTCATGATGACGCACATTTTTTTTAGAGATATAATAAGGGAGTTACCAGCTAAAGTGTGAAGTGTGTGCTTTTAAAAGACAGTTATTAAAAACGTTGCACTATGTACAGTCTGGGTATTACTAAAATCTAGATTTTGAAAGCAATTTTTACATTAAACCTTTTTGGTCATTTTATAGCAACCATCGTGATTAATGCAAGTTTAGAATAATAACGTACTTTTTAGTGCTCTTCGACCACTGTACAGACTAAAGTGTTCTCATCCGAGGTAACCACATTGCAGTCTCCCGTCAGATGCCGTCAACCATGCTCGCACACTCCTCACACACACTGGGCTACAAAGATCAACGAAAAGGAAGGCTCACCTACGGCGAAAGGTATGGTTTCCTGTCCTAAATATTGAAATTGACGACATGGTTGCCCGGTGCCACTGTTGCCAAGTCTGCAAGACTCCGGATAGCCCCGCCAAGGTCTTTGGTGTGATCAGTGTGGATTTCGGGTGGTTCACCCAATGGACAGCTCATGCTGGTTCGGTCTAACCTCGAACCCCTTCTCAAAGTTGCCTGTCATTGAGGTGTTATTAAACACAACTTTCAGCCCTACCAGAAAGTGCCTTTATAAGATATTTGCTTTGTTTTGAGTGCCAAAACTCTCAAAAGTGATAACGACCCTCCCTTTCAAAGCAGGGACTTCAAGGAATACATACAGCCCCTGGCTAACTCACCAGATGATTGCGCCAATGGCGTGGTTGAGAGGCTGGTGCGCACTCTTCGTATAGCAATCTCCATAGGTTATGAGCAGCAAGCAGATGTAGAAGACGTCCTTCATAAGACACTTGGGGCAGACAAGCGTACCCTTCACAGTGAAAACCAAAGTGCACCCACTGATATCATGTTTGGAAGGAAAGTTCAAAACAACATCCTGCATGCAGAAGGATGGATCCCTGAACCTCTAGATTTGGAAGCTACCTGAAAGAGGAGAACTGCAAAGAACCAAAATGACCAGCACAACCAGGCGAGAGAAAAACTGAGACACTCATATAGGAGGCTGGGTTCTTGTGCACGATCGGCATCCAGGGAGGAAATTCCATTCCTCGTTTGAGGCCCAACCCCTTCCGGTTGTCCCCAGATAAGGCATAATGATGACAGCTAGGACCACTTTTGTTTGCATTACCAAGAACATCTCGGCTTTCACCATGTGGCACCAGCCAAAATCGTGCCCATAAAGGTCACAGCTGCCTTCCACAGCTAGTCGCAGGTGGGAAGACGAACAAGTCATTGACCAGCACCATGACACTGTGGTAGTTCAAACATCAAACCTGGCTACAACCCCAGCCAGCCAACAGAAGCTGCAGCTGTCCTAAGCCTTAGAGACTAACGCTTCGGCTGCTCCCAGCCACCATCACCCATGCAATCTGAGACCCAGCATTAAAAGACCCAACAAGCTGGAAGACTATGTCTGTGGGTGAATACATCGAGACCCACGATGTTTCGGAGGAATGTAAAGCGGCACAGGGTCATGTCCTGTGACGTCAAGATGACCCGCACCATCACCCTGCGTTAAAGGTCATGAGAGAATAAATAGAAAAGGGAGTGCCATGCCCACAAGCAGTTGCGTGCTGGAGTTTGAAACACTGCCACCTGTTTCTGCCTCCTTTCTTCCACTTAACCGATAACAGGTCTTGCGCTGTACCACTACACTGGGTACGTAGCGGGCAGCCGACCACAGGGAGGTCTAGTCCAGGATTTTTGGGGAAGTGGTTGCACAAGAGATTTCGGCTCCCTTTGGGCCACTTTCGTAGCCCAACATATACATATCCTGCCATTTTGGGTACCAGCCACAATGTTGTCTTCGTAGCACAGTGATTGGTACATAGTGTTCTGTTGGCACAATTTGGTTAATTAATTGCTGTTGGGGCATCGTGTTAGTCTCAGGTTTTACTTCTGGCTTATCCTACCTGATGGCAGTGCCTGCTGAGGCAGAAGACGAAAAGGTGGTCCAGGCCATCTGGCTGATGACTGAGGTTGGGCGTTTTGGCCGGTTCCTGGTAAGGGCACAGCAGACAGGGTACGGCCCTCTCGCAAAGTCGTGGAGGCAGTGTTGGCCTGAACCAACCTGCGCAGGCCGCAATCCCAGAAGGTGTCCCAGGCGAGCATGAGGGGCCTCTCTCACACTCAGAGAGCAGCCCTGCTCAGAGGGGTGAATGCAGGCTGCCCCAGCATCATGCTGCCTGGAACAGAAAGCTCAGCCACGCCCATGTGCCGGGTCCACGAGGTGGTGAATGACGCAAGAGCATGTCGCGAGGCCTCCCAGAAAGGGACGGGGCCTTGAGAGGGCATTTTTGTAGCCGCACATCGTGAGGCCTCCAGGAGTGAGAGGGAGGCCTCGCCAATGCAAAAAGGGGGTGGGATGCTCCAGACTCGTATAGAGGGAGGGGAAGGGCAGTGGTTTAGTGGGGGCTCTACAGGTCGGCAAAAGATGGAACCATTTCAGGGGGGGAGGCTGGAAGAAAAAATAAGGGAGCTGCTTAGGGGCATGGACCCGGCCCAGCCCATGCCTGCAGTAGACTTCAGGGAAGTGTTTGTACACTGGGTGGCTGAGGGAGTAGAGACAGAGGAAGAGGGACAACAGGTAGACGAACAGGAATTATGGAAGAAAGATCTTAATAGCACCACCTGGGGTGGGAAAACGTGGTTGGCCAGGGTCCCAGCGTGAGCTAAGGCCATTCTGAGCAGGGAAGGCAGGGAAGGTAGGGAAGGCAGGCAGGGTCCAGCTGGGTCCCCTTGGAGCCAAGTGGTAAACTCTTTGGTGCTCATGAGCACACATGGGACCAACCCTGACGCTTAGCCACAGTGGATAGTTTGGATTAGAATAAGAGAGAGGGGTAGAGGGGAGGGGGAAGAAAGAACCTAGGCCGAGGTTGGGTAGTGCAGCCAGCTTGTCGGTGGTGAAGCCACCGGGCAAGGTGTATTGGAGGACGGGTCATACGGGGCAGAGCTGGTTGCCACTGGTAGGTGACTTTGGGGAAGGTGAGGCCAGATCGGCAGGTTTGGTTTGTTCTCCGTGCACCAGTGCCCCACAAAGTAGATGGTTGAGGAAAGTGTTCGGACAGTCGAGGGCGGAGGGGGTACCATTTACTAGCACATTGGACCACCTTTCACTTTTTCAGGTTGGCCCGCGGGCTGGGGGGTCAGACTCTGGAGTGCTATGTGTGGCTCAAAGGCCAGAGGTGAAGAGACAGTGCAGCCCCGGGTGGCTAGCTGGAATTCTGTGATGGACGGCAAGATCATGGCCACAGGAGTGTCCAGCAAGACCTCAGTGGTGCAACTGGTGGAATGATTCAGGCCATACTCTGCCAGGCTGGATTACGGGACTACATGTCCTGATCAGTACGACGGTGGAAAGCCAAGGTACGGCCTCTTGGGTACGTTTTCAGTTGATCATATTGTACTTGAACTTGAACCCTTTCTGAAACAGTTTGAAATTGGTGCTCGCAAAGAGTCAGGGGTACAGTGTGAGCACCCATTGCTAGATTATGACGTTGAGAGTCTGGCGAAAGGGGAATTGTGGGGAGAGAGCAAAGGGCAGGCAGAACTTAGTACAATGGTGGCAAGGGGCACAGCGGGAGGTCTTCTAATCCATCTGCACCTAGTATATTTCAGGAGACAAAGGCCTGGCAACATCCAGAAGGATGGCACCTGGCAGCAGCAGACAGTGGCCAACCGGCTAGCCCAGTGATTCCCAAACTGTGCGCCGCGGCGCCCTGGTGCGCCGTTATGAGGAGCCAGGGGCGCCGCGGCACGATGTGGGAAAGTGCAGGGCAGCGCTACATACTGGGGAGAAATGCCGTCAGCAGCACTCGCTGTTGGAGGCCATCTCACATTTCTTTGAAGTGCTGAAGAGGCTTCAACAGCTCCTCCCAGACCTGCAGTCTGTCAATTAGCCCCATTGTCATTCTGTCTGTGGCGATTCTCTCACACAGAATGACAATGGGCCATACTGCAGTTACAGAAGCCTAGCGCGCGCACGGCAGGATTGCATTACCTTGGGGAGACCTGCCGTCTCTGTCCCTCTCCACCACACGCCGTCTCTGTCCCTCTCCATCACACCCTGTCCTCTGCCCTCTCCATCACACACCGTCCTCCGCCCTCTCCACCACATGCCGTCTCTGTCCCTCCCTGCCCTACTCTTGCTTGTTAGCAAAGGTGTGGTTCTCTGTTGTACTGCACCGCACCTCTGCTCTTCTTTATTATTGCGTCGATCGCCTCTCCCGACTCGAGTGAAAAGGAAAGATTGATGAGGGAAAAGTAGGGCACAAGGGGAGAGAGAAAAAAGTTTGACATAAATGAATAAGGAAAGGTGAAAGACCTGAAAGGTGCAGTGCAGGGTAGATGGATATTAGGGTTAAGTGCTATGTAGATGGCAGGACATTGTTTTCCATCCGGCTTCTGTGCAAAGGCCACCATATGAGTAGATGGGAGTGAGATGGGAGTGAGAGTAACAGAGTGACAGAGAAAGAGTGAGAGCGACCTAGGGGTTGGAGAGAGAATCGTAGGTTCTTTAAAAAACCAAAACCTAGATAGATGCCAAGTAAGAGAAACATATGCCTTTAGAAAATAACTTAGAATCTAAGTGGAACCGGACTTTCTGTTTTTTCTTTGTTGATTTAGGCTGTCCTATAATGTTATGTTGCTTATTTGCATCACTCTGGGGAGGACCCCACAAAGTCATATTATACCCAACAGAGTCTGACAGAGTTGGTGCACTATGGTTACTTAGTAGCTTTTGGTACTGTGGGTGCAGGGTGAGGGGCCTGGTGGAGAGCGCTGGGTGGGTGCATGGTCAGGGGCCTGGTGGAGAGCGTTGAGTGGGTGGGTGCAGGGTCAGGTCCTGGTGGAGAGCTTTGGGTGGGTGGGTGCAGGGTCAGGGGCCTGGTGGAGAGCGTTAGGTGGGTGGGTGCAGGGTCAGGTCCTGGTGGAGAGCATTGGGTGGGTGGGTGCAGGGTGAGGGGCCTGGTCGAGAGCGTTGGGTGGGTGCATGGTCAGGGGCCTGGTGGAGAGCGTTGAGTGGGTGGGTGCAGGGTCAGGTCCTGGTGGAGAGCATTGGGTGGGTGGGTGCAGGGTCAGGGGCCTGGTGGAGAGCGTTGGGTGGGTGGGTGCAGGGTGAGAGGCCTGGTGGGGAGCTTTGGGTGGGCGGGTGCAGGGTCAGGGTCCTGGTGGAGAGCGTTGGGTGGGTGGGGGCAGGGTTACAGGCGTTTACTACGTCATCTGATTCAATGCTCCCCAAAAGCAGCACAAGGCCCCCTACCAAGTATTTTTTTGCAGTTTTATATGGCGCAAACTCCACCCGAAGGCATCAGAGCGCTTTACATTAGCACCAGTCGCGTTGCAGACGGACACATTAATTTTTAGGCATGGGGAGACCATCATGCTTTTGAAATGGTGCCATTGTTCCAGGTGGCAGCCCCCTCCATTGGGTGGGAAGGGTGCAAGGGGGTGGCCGAGAAGGGTGCAAGGCAGACGGGGAAAAGGGTGCAAGGCAGAGAGGAGAAGGGTGCATGGTAGAGAGGAGAAGGGTGCATGGTAGAGAGGAGAAGGGTGCAAGGCAGAGAGGAGAAGGGGGCAAGGCAGAGAGGAGAAGGGGGCAAGGCAGAGGGGAGAAGGGTGCAAGGTAGAGAAGGGTGCAAGGAGGAGGGGAGAAGGGTGCACGGCAGAGAGGAGAAGGGAGCCTGGTAGAGAGGAGAAGGGTGCATGGTAGAGAGGAGAAGGGTGCAAGGCAGAGGGGAGAAGGGTGCAAGGTAGAGAAGGGTGCATGGAGGAGGGGAGAAGGGTGCACGGCAGAGGGGAGAAGGGTGCAACGGGGAGGGGAAGAAGGGTGCAAGACAGAGGGGAGAAGGGCGCAAGACAGAGGGGAGAAGGGTGCAAGGTAGAGAGGAGAAGGGCGCAAGACAGAGGGGAGAAGGGTGCAAGGTAGAGAAGGGTGCAAGGCAGAGAGGAGAAGGGTGGAAGGCAGAGGGGAAAAGGGTGCAAGGCATAGAGGAGAAGGGTGCATGGCAAAGAGGAGAAGGGTGCATGGTAGAGAGGAGAAGGGTGCAAGGAAGAGGGGAGAAGGGTGCAAGGTAGAGAAGGGTGCATAGTAGAGAGGAGAAGGGTGCATGGTAGAGAGGAGAAGGGTGCAAGGCAGAGGGGAGAAGGGTGCAAGGCAGAGGGGAGAAGGGTGCAAGGCAGAGAGGAGAAGGGTGCAAGGCAGAGGGCAGAAGGGTGCAAGGCAGAGGGGAGAAGGGTGCAAGGCAGAGGGGAGAAGGGTGCAAGGCAGAGGGGAGAAGGGTGCAAGGCAGAGAGGAGAAGGGTGCAAGGCAGAGAAAAGAAGGGTGCAAGGCAGTGGGGAGAATGGTGCAAGGCAGAGGGGAGAAGGGTGCAAGGCAGAGGGGAGAAGGGTGCAAGGCAAAGGGGAGAAGGGTGTAAGGCAGATGGGAGAATGGTGCAAGGTAGAAAAGGGTGCAAGGCAGAGGTGGAGTAGGGTACAAGGGGGAGGGGGAGAAGGGTGCAACGTGGAGGGGGAGAAGGGTGTAAGGCAGAGGGGGTAAGGTTGCAAGGAGGATGGTGATGAAGTTAAAAATGTGCCCCCCCCCCCGAAAACATTTCTGCGGATGCCCATGATCAGAGCCCACCTCACGTAAACTTCCTAACGTAAACTTCTTGTAACGCCACAGACCTCCTTGAGCCTTTCTCTAGCCTGGTTACTTTTAGTGGGAGTGCTTTATGCATTGAGATGTACTTTATAAGATCTTTGTGATTGCAAATAAAGTTTTATGACAGTGATGGCTACTCTCTGAATCCTTCATCACGTCTAGACGTGATTCTTCATGTAGACACGTGGTTCCCAAAGAGTGCGCCGCCACACCCCGGCGCGCGGGTAAAAAAATGGTGGGGAGCCACAGCCAACTGCCAATTAGGTCAAGGGAGCCACGGGTCAAAAAAGTTTGGGAACCACTGGGCTAGCCCCTGAGCAGGTACCGACTTTGGCGCCAGGTAAGATGCCTAAATATGAGTCACACATGTCTAGCTCCAGGCCAAAAGGGGCCAAGGATATTGAGCACCAGGAGAGTGGGGAGGCCCACACAAAAATGGTGTCCACTGGGGTCGAGGCCATGGAGCCTCATGAATGGGGGGAGGCCCGTTTAAAGATGGAGTCTATTGTGGTCAAGGCCGCAGAGCCTCATGACAACGGGGAGGTCCGTTTAAAGAAGAGAGCTTCAGTTGCAAGGCCCGCCTAAGGCAACAACGTTTGTGCGGGACGCTGGCACTGGTACTGCAGACTTGATCTGTCTTTTACACTCGTGACGTAGAGAGTATATGACACAAAAACGGCACTCGGTCCAGGCGTGGTAGTAGGCGCAATCATCAAGAAAAGATTGTCGGAAATGCTGGCCCGAACACCGGTAAATAATGGATAATTTAAGCTGCGGGATGCAGCCAACATATTCCCGTAGATTAAACGAATTCACAAATTTGGATAGAGCGTGCAACATGGTTTTGGCAGGAGTGCCTCGTAACAATGTTTTGTTCAGTTTCAGATACAGTTGGATAAGGCTTTTGAAACGTCATTGAGTTCGGGTTCTATTATTTTATTCAGCAGGTGGCAAGATTTATTTTAACGCATACAAAACCGAACAGGAACTTACCAAATGTCCATAAAGTGGGCAATGTATTCACCATTAAGGTACGTAATCCTTAGATATTAAATAATTTTATTATAACTACAGTTTTAATATGAAACTAGTCTCATTCTGGACTATTTTCCCATACAGAGAAAAAACTGCAGATAACAGGTACCTTAGAAGAGTGTTGGTCACCTATTATGGGAACACACGTGTGGTTTATAACACAAGTCATGCTTGCAGCATTGGAGTGTGTACCATAGCACATCATGTTATATACCTCACTGTATATCACTGGCTTGAACGTTCATTTTGGTTTACAGTTCACTGGAATTAAACAATTCATCTGGGTGGTAGTGGCAACTGACGTTTAAGGGTACTACGGTGTGCCGCAGCATGTTAAATGTAAATACTGTGTGCCAAAAGACTCATTAACACTGTTTAATGGTTCTCGGTATTAAGTACAATATGGTTTGCGAACAAGGACTGCTTGAAACTGAGTACAGACTTTCACCTGAAAACAAAATGGTGACACTATCTCAACTCTAGTTCCCAAAGGAGAATCATCATCAACTGCTCCCTCATCTCCGCCACCTTCCCGGAAAGCTGGAAACACGCCGAACTCAGCGCCCTTCTGAAAAAACCCACAGCTGACCCCACCGAACTCAAAAACTACCGCCCCATCTCGCTCCTTCCATTCCCGGCAAAAGTCATCGAGAAAGCTGTCAACAACCAGCTCGCCGCCTTCCTCGAAACCAACAAATCCCTCGACTCCTCACAGTCCGGCTTCCGAGCCAAACACAGCACTGAGACCGCACTCATCGCAGCAACAGACGACATTCGAACTCTACTGGACAATGGAGACACAGTCGCCCTCATTCTCCTCGACCTCTCCGCAGCCTTCGGCACAGTCTGTCATAGCACCCTGTTACAACGCCTCAGAAACATCGGAATCCAAGGAAAAGCACTGGAATGGATCACCTCGTTCCTTGCCGGAAGAACCCAGAGAGTCCGCCTCCCACCATTCAAGTCAGAGGCCACTGATGTCATTTGCGGCGTACCACAAGGTTCTTCACTCAGCCCCACCCTCTTCAACATATACATGAGCCCCCTCGCAACCATCGCATGCCAACACAACCTCAACATCATCTCCTACGCTGATGACACTCAACTGATCCTCTCACTCACCAAAGACCCTAACACCGCCAAAACCAACCTACATGAAGGAATGAAAGAAGTAACCGAGTGGATGAAGTCCAGCCGTCTGAAACTGAATTCCGACAAAACAGAAGTCCTTATCTTAGGTACCTCCCCCTCCGCCTGGGACGACTCTTGGTGGCCAGAGTCCCTTGGAAAAGCACCCATCCCGACAGACCACGCACGGAACCTGGGCGTCATTCTAGACTCCTCACTCTCGATGACCAGACAAGTCAACGCCGTTTCATCATTTTGCTTCAACATTCTTCGCATGCTCAAAAAAACATTTCGCTGGATCCCCACCGAAACTAGAAAAACGGTCACCCACGCACTGGTTACAAGCCGCCTGGACTACGGAAACACCCTATACACCGGCACCACCGCGAAACTTCAGAAAAAACTCCAAAGCATTCAGAACGCTTCAGCCAGACTCATACTAGACATCCCGCGCAAAGACCACATTTCTGGCCACCTGAAAAACCTCCACTGGCTCCCCGTCAATAAGAGGATAACATTCCGCCTCCTAACCCACGCACACAAAGCACTTTACGAACTCGGACCTGAATGCCTCACCACACGACTTTCCTTCTACACCCCCTCCCGCCAGCTACGCTCCTCCAACCAAGCCCTTGCTGCTGTACCTCGCATCAACAAAACCACCATGGGAGGAAGATCCTTCTCCTACCTGGCGGCTAAAACCTGGAACTCACTTCCCATTCACCTTCGCCTCACTCAGAACCACCTAGCATTCAGAAAGCAACTTAAAACCTGGATATTCGACAAGTAACTCCCCACCCTTCTCCAAGCGCCTTGAGACCCTCTGGGTATGTAGCGCGCTATATAAATCAATTGAATTGAATTGAATTGAATTGTCTACAAGGGACACCTCATTCACACGTAAATGCAGCCACTGCACATCAACACGGATGTTTTGTAAAAATGACTATGCTACTAGTAAGTAAGGTTCACTTGCATACTGATCTTGTATTCCTTCTCTCCTCTTGTGCTTTGTCCCTTTAAATTTGCAGGCTATAATTTGGCAAGTGCGCATGTGCACAGACATACACACATACACATGAGGATGGCAAGAGGTGACGCTTGAGGCTGCAATCAGACTATAATGTTTGATCATGCAGTGAAATAGCCCCAAAGTTCACATATACGATCAATTACCAAAGTGTCTCTAGTGCTGTGATAAGTATGGTTTTCCATAAAAGTTAGTAGACTGGGAGAAAACGCCACTTTTTTTCATGTGTGGGGCTAATGCCTTTAAATCTTTGGAGCACTTTAGATCAAGTTGAAACAACACATGAAACATCATATGCTTGGCTCCTCTCCTATCAGATGTGGATTTAGAGGGGGGCAACTTTTTAAATTCATGCACTTTCAAAAATGTTTTTTTCGATTGCGCCCTGTTTCTAAGACAACTTCAGTAGTGAAATATGTGAATGGTTGTTTGATTCAAGAAACAAAATCTGCAAACATTTTTTTTTAGTGACAAACACTTCTAAATAGTAATGCCTACACTGTGGTGGTGAGCAGCGAGAATTTACAGGTGTGCAAATGGTCAGAGGATGGTTTTAAGCAAAAACTCAGAATCTCATTATATAAATGAGTGTCTATTGATCTAAAATAAATAGACGTTTGCTAACTGCATTGTGTGTGGTCATTATATGGTTCCGTTTGGGATTGGGCAAAGGTACATACTTAGCAAAGTTTCAAAGAAATTAAACTCATGTCTTAGTTGATGTCCTTTGGAAAGACTTTTGGGTTTCATACTGCAATCTCCCCTCCACATCCAGCAGTTTGTAAACCAGCCCACAATGTCCACCCAAAAAATCTGTATAGAAACAGTGACAACAAGTTGCTTGTGCTACAACCAATTCATTACCCGATGCCCTTAGCACATATACAACATTTTGATTGGGCGGATGGTCTCTAAACCTCAATCCCTTAGTATAGTCATCAAACAGCATCCCCTACTGGTAGTATGGACCTTTGATAGTCAACTTGAAACGTTGACGGAGAGCGAGCTTTCAGAAGTCACTGACATTTCAATAAAGCAATTCAATTCTATAATAACGATAAAGAGGATGGTATGCAACTAGAAAACTCTATTTTCGGATTTTTTGTTTAATAAAATCATCAAAATTAACAAGGATAACTTAAAGATATGATCACAGGCAAGAAATTAAGTTACTCATGCATCCTGAATCAAGATATTGTAAAGTGGTAGAATTCAAATTTTCAATATGTAAAGAATACAAATTATCCAAATTGAGTGTTCCATGAAGAAACTAGTTCTAGCTATATATTACGAAATGAAATTACAAAAAGGGATAAAATATGAATATTGTATACACAGAGGGTGGGGCCCAAATTATGCTGCTCCAATGTCAATTAATTAAAGCATAATAAACTCATGTCATGGTAATTACAATCTTTCTTATTTTATCATCTCTTCAGGGATCTGAGAGTTGATCAAGCAGAGCTAGTTCCATGCTTGATGGTGCATATTTCCTTGTGTGCACCTTTCCAATTGTTGACTTCTTTAGTTTGCAAGGAGTTCCGATTTTTGCCTTTTCCTTCACCTGCATTCTTTAGGATGGAAATAGTGCCAGGCAACTTTCAATACTGAGTAGATACTGCCTCTCACTGCCTTTCGCAAAACCTCACTTATGAAACCCAACAAAGGTGAAATTTGTCTGGGGTTGCTTGAATTCCCTAGTATAGTTTGGACCTTTCTTTGCAGTAGGGGTTAGTAATGATTTGCATATGGCTCATCTTTGTCTGTAATGGCACTGATGAGCTAAAAACTGTTGAGAGGCAGACCAGTTTAATTCCCAGGGGTTTAAGAGGGTGTGTGTGAGGAACGGGCTGTAATGAATACAAATTATAGGATATTTTAAATGCAAACTGTTGCACTGGAAAAACAATGAAAATCTTAAGGTGCAGAATTAATTACATTTTTTATGTGCAAATTCTTCAACAGTGGTGGGCGATTCTATGGATATTCATCACAGTGGTAAAGGCAGTTTGCACTATTGTACAACAGTGGTAGCCAGGAGTGGCTCCTCCGTTATGGCAGAGAAGCATCACACCCCTAAGCACCCCTGCTGAAAGCCAGAAGAGGCAAAGGACAAAAAATAAAATGATAATAAAACATTTTATTATCATTTTATTTTTCGTCCTGCAGGCTGTGAATGTGAGCCGAGGGAGGGTCGTGGCTACCCACACTGACGCTGCAGCACCAGGGAGGAGGGGGGAGTGGTGGGCACCGCCAAGTGCGTATGACGGTTTGCCCGGCAATCTGCGGCCAGCAAAACCATCATGCGCACTCGGCTTGGCTCCACTCCAGCTGTGTTGCACAGCTTGGGGGAAGAAACCAACTCAGGTTCTCAGTCTATGTCTGAGCGCCGAATCGAGGCGCTCAGACCAATGCCAGCACTGCTCACATGCTGAGAGTAGTATTCCCAGCATGACAGCAGCGCCGGGATTGGGCGTTGGGAGGCTGAGCAGTGTGCAGCAGTTCCTTGACGGGACACAAACACCTGGAGCAAGTCAGATGCCATCGGAGCAGGTAAGGGAAATGTATTTAAAATTCTTTTAGTTTTTGTTTGTGTTCCCCCTACACCCACCCCACCACTTCCCAAAATGAGTCGCTGCCACTGGTGGTATCCTGCACATTAGGAAATTGATCAGCACAGCTTAGTGGCAGCAATTTCAGAAAAGATAAACCAGCTCATTAATGATTTTTAGGATTTGACATAATTGCCTATGAAACCACAGAGATGCTAGCCCCTAAGTTAACAAAAAATAGGGCACCATCTTGGACATTAAGAGCCCGATTTCTATGGTGGTGGTATATATACTATGTATACCACCATCATGAAGGTCTGCCTGCCTCTCCTTCAGTTTGGCTCCATCACCACCATAGCCAAACCACTCGAATGGCCCGAAGGACTAAGGGTTGTCGGAGGAATGGCTATAAGTCACCCTACCCGATAACGGTAGGCAGATGTTTAGCCATGTATTTACTTTCCGTCACTGCTAGACAAGTGGTGGCAGTGAAGGACTGTAAAAAAACAAATAATGCCCCACCCCACCATGTGAGATGACTCCCATCCTGAGGGGAGAATTACTTTTTGCATTTTCAAAAAGAAAATCCCATTTTGGGATTTACTTTTTTAAATAAAAAAATGAATACTACCAGAACATGAAGACGATAGTTCGGATGAGGAGTTATAAGATGTATATTGGGAATGTGTTATATAGTTATCCAAAGAGCCAACCGGAACTCACCAGAGAATCGTAGTCATTAGTCAAGATTTTGTATGGGGGATATATATGCTATCTGTATTTTGTATTTATATGTAACCTGATTTATTTGCCTATATTTCACATGAAAATAAAAAACAGAATTAAAAAAAAAATGAATACTGTTTGGTGCAGGGTTGTGCCATGCTGATATAGCCCTGCACCAAACAGCAAAATTCATTGACAGGAACGGCCATGACAGCAATTCCTGCCAATGCTTTATAAATGACTATTTGCTTGGCTATAAATGAGTCCCAAAATTCTTAATGATGCATATATGTTTTTGTTCTACTGGTGTTACTGAAATAGAATTAATGAGGATAACTGAATGACAGCAAACATGAGTAGTGCCGATTTTGGGCTTGATGCCTTTTTTCTTTCCCCAAGAACTTGATTCCATCCTTATTATGGTATGTCCATCTTCTTTCAATGTGTGCTTAGTTTTCCAAATGTCCATCTTGATATTGTTCTTAGTCACATTAATCATTGTCACCACAGCATTTCACAGTAGATTCTCTGGTGCGGACTGGGTACTTTGAGTATTTAACTGGGCAATTTGGGTCAGGGAGTTATGTTTCAGGCTACAATGGGATTGGCTAATTCTGAAAGAAGCTGAAAGGTTGTCTCCGAGATCATCTGGTAGAGATGGATTCATGATACAGTTATTACTGCGAGATATTGTCATTTCATTTGTGTGGAAAAGATTAGGGTGTTGTTTGGTGCAGGGCTGGTTTATGAATCAAGAGATGAAGGCTTGATAAAACGGATTTATAGATGAAAAATCTAAATAAACTTGGTATATAGAGGTATCTGGCGTGGTAATTTCACTTTTTGATGCACTTCCTTCATAATGTATCCACACGCCTGAATTCCCAGCTTGAGCTTCCGCCACTAGCCACCTGACTGTTTCACAACGGTGACTATAGTTGACATGGGCTCTATGCCATAATAGCCAAATGTTTTCTTTTCTTCCAGCTGCTTGCTTTCAAATACAAATCTGAGGTCACCACAGCCTGTGGACAATAAAAGATCACATTTAGTGAAACAAGCAATAAACATAAGTATCTCTGAATGCAATAATTGTGTTCTCTTACTGTGTACAGTGATCCTTTAGGTGGTAACTAACCCTACATCTTTATTTAACTAATAGCTAAATAATAGCCATACTTCACTCTCCTGAGACCTTTTAATAATGTTTTTGAGATCTTAGGGAGCATAAACATAACTTAGAATTTTTTTGAACTGAAGCCTGAGTCACCATGTTTCTTTTCTTATCTTCTGATTGCTTACATTGACATACAACTGGTCCCTGACACTCTGTCATTATATTTGCTAGCAAAGAAGCATGATGGTCAGGGAATGGTCTACAATGCCTTGGCAGTGTAACAACGCTACATTTCACTGTTAATTGTAAAAATTAGATAAAAGCAAACGTGCAGCGCGCAAATAAACTATATTTTTAAAACCTGTAAATATCAAAGAATAGTATTTGGGTGAAAACCACAGTATGTTCAGAGACTAAAAATGGTATACAACTGCATAAAGTAATATGGAAATGGGAGGAGTTAAAATACCTAGCTCCAGAAACAGCTTAACAAATAGCTAGGACTCTGTTTCAGGCCCCCACCTTTTTAGTGACCCCTTTATTAGGGTGACTGATGGCTATTGCTATCTGTATTGTGAATTACCTGAGTGTGAATACTGTTCTTTAAGCTGCCACAAGTAATGTTTTTCTTCTGACTGAGCGAGTGAAAATTGCACTGGTTTGCCCCAATCTATATGCAATGTGTCAGCTACTAAATAAAAACAGATGCCGCCTTATTGAGCCTCTTTACACCAAGCACTACAAACCCAATAATTCTTATCAGTGAAAACTATTGGCTTTGTCAATGATTTTTTGGTAGACAATTGCGATGCGGATACATGCATCTTTGGCAGCCATCTTTGAATGGATTTGTTCACATAATATGACCTCATGATTTCTTGGTGCTCACTTCACAAGCCTGGACTAGTGCACTTTCAGGCGGTCATCCTGAAATGGGTAAAAACCCGTTTCAAGATTGACCACCACCAATAGCACGCCAAACACACTTTTTAGGTCAAGGTAATATCCGGTCTTCCGAAGGCAGAACCGGAAGTACCGAGATTTTATGTTTCTTAGAGTGGACCAACCCTGATCTCTTTATGTTGGTTTCCTGTTCAGATTACCAGGAAGCCTTCTGCTGCACCAGTTTTCATATCCACAGGTTTCCTTTTGGCTAGACTCTTTTAAATGTTTTGTCTTTAATTTCTGTGTGCCTAGATCAAATTGTTAAATTATATTTTTCTCCACATTATGCACTTGTTACTGCAACCGTTCTTTTTGTAATTATTCTTTTAACATTAGACAGTCAACTACCATTGATTTCACCCTCTGCTGACTCCACATAGGGTTATTCTGCAGCTGTATAGTGGTTTCAGTGCACAGCAGAGCTTTCAGTCTCAGAGGGTTGAAGTACTGATTGGCAGCTTGAAACTGTTGATCTCTTAAAGACCCTAGCAAAGGGGTATATTGTATTCACGCTACTCTTAAATAGTTTTTGAACAATGATTGTAATTTTTTTTTTGCTTCCTTCACCTCTTAATGGGAGTTTATTGCTAGCACTTCCTCACCTGCTTAAATATGCAGCATCATACATAGAAATATGGGACATCAAGAATCACTTTTTTTGTTGCTCAGGATAAAATTTGGATTAAAGGCTAACACAATGTTTTTTGTACATAAGAGCATAGTCTGGAAATCGGAAGCAAGAGTGCTTGTTTGTGTCAGAAAGATTCAATACACGTCACTGGCACACATCTTAGATTGGTCTGCATCTTCATGCCCAATACCTGGTCAGGATGTTTCATCTCAACCCCTGCGTCTGTGGCTGGCTCCTGCATTTGGATCTTTCGGTATGAACGTCATTAATGAAGGCCATGACTCCTTCCACAAAGAGAGCCTGTGGCTACAAGTGGAGGATATGTTGTGACCAGAGAAATACGCTATTTCCTTCCCCTGATAGAATAACTTTTATTTTAAAGAACTGCCGGCGCGTGGCTAAACCAGGCCTCCAATCTAATTCAGTATCTACCTATATGCCATTTCATTTTTAATGAGGCTCAGAAATCAATACATTTACTTACTTGATGTGACAGATGAATTTGAAGAATTTTTAGAAACATCCCTTTTCCTCTCATTACAGGTCAGTCCCCGCTTCACAGTTGTGACTTTGAATGCATCGTTTTAAATAATGTTCTTTAAAGAAATTAACTTGACTAATTTATAGTTGCTGTTGCATTTGGAATTATGAGATAGATGTGTGCTCATTCTGAAGATTGTGCTTATACTATCTGTTAGACCTGGTATCATTGGCGTGAGTCTCCCTTCCATTTTTAGGTCGAGGTAATATCCGGTCTGCCGAAGGCAGAACCGGAAGTACCGAGATTTAATGTTTCTTAAAGTGGACTATTTGTCCCGCCTCTGTTTTTGCCTCTCTCCCATTTGCTGGCTTCCTAAACGGAGGCCAGCCATTGGAGGAGAGAGCTGTCCCTCCGAATAGGCTCCATCCTTTTCGGATTTGGAGGTGTGTTCGGTGTTCTTCTTTCCACTTTTAGGCCACGCCCATTCTGAGAACACCGAACACGCCCCCAATCCGAAAAATTTGGAACGTTGTGTCCGCCATTATTTTTTTGTTGTCTTCCCATGAGGATCGTCTCGCTTTTGCCGTGATGCAAGGACCGGCAGGTAAGCCATATTGTTTTTTTTCCTTACATTCTCTCTTCCGCCGTCAGCTTTCCTTCGTCCAGCTCTGCCCCCCCCTCCCTCCGCCCGCAGCTCCTTCGTCCAGGTCTGAAACCCCCCTTCCCTCCGCCCGCAGCTCCTTCGTCCTGCTCTGCCCCCCCTTCCTTCCGCCCGCAGCTCCTTCGTCCTGCTCTGCCCCCCCTCCCTCCGCCCACAGCTCCTTCGTCCAGCTCTGCCCCCCCACTTCCCTCCGCCCGCAACTCCTTCGTCCAGCTCTGCCCAACTTCCCTCCGCCCGCAGCTCCTTCGTCCTGCTCTGCCCCCCTTCCCTCCGCCCGCAGCTCCTTCGTTGGTTGTAAACAAACTGATTGTAAATTAGAGCTTTGTTGTGAGTGGCGTGTAAAGGACTGTGGGGTAACCTATATCCCCGTTTCGATACCAAGCTGCCTGAATGACTCAATCTTGTTTCACTCTACAAGTACTGAAGGATTTTCTAATCACATTTGTACCAATGGTGGGTAAAGCTGCTTCAGGCTCCGGCATCAGCTCAGTGCTTTAAGACATGAAATTAATTATACTTCACTTTTTATGCCTTTGAACCACTATTTAAGAAAGAGGTAGAAAGCTCTACTTATAACGCATACACAAATATCTACAACAATACAACTGTGCCTTGATAAGCCCATTCTTGTTGAATTACTGCATTGTTAATTTGGTATGTACAGCTATAAAGTACTTTACCTGCGCATGTTCTAATACATTATGAAAAATGTGTTCAAAGTTGAAATCATTCAATGTATAAGATTTTTCTTTTGAATTTTCAGCTTAGCCTTCAAAAACGGCCTGTTATAAACAGCCCAATGTCGAAGTCAGCCGTTGTTACAGACACTAGTCGTGTCATTTGTATTGTCAGTCTTTTAGCTATCGGGATTTCAGCAGAGGTCACAATTATTTCTTATCGAGATATGCCAGTTGTGGTCGACCAGCTGATTTGTGACCAGAATATTATGAAAACATCATTTTTTAGACAGTGTCAAGACTGAAAAAAAGTAAATTGAGATTTGCTGGAAAACAATGTTTCCAAATAATTATGTCTTCGTATTCGTAGAGGCCTCCCACCCCCATTTTAAAGACTGCACAGGAGGCCTCCCACCCCTCACCCCCTTTTAAAGGCTGCACACAGAGAATGCGGTCATTTATACAGAACTCCCTGAAACATGTATGTGGCTGCCTGAGAAGAGAGCCTGTGCCTCTCAAAGCATCTATGAGTTCACGTTAGGTTTATATGTTTCTAAAAGCCTCCTACTGTCCTGCTGCAGGACAATCAAGGGTGGAGATCCTCGCAGAGCCCATTTTACGGTAGTGTTCTGTAGTACTGATCAGGCCCGGTTCTAGAGGGTGGGCCGGGTGGGCCAGGCCCTCCCAAACATGAGCCTGGCCCACCCAAACATGAACCTTGGCCATGGCAGTGACATCAGCAAGGCCGACAGAAAATGGCCACTGCAATTTAAAACGTTCTCTGAATGTTATTTTCTTTCTTTCTTTCTTTAGGAGTTGTGTGATTGGGCCTGGGCTCGCTCCCCCAATCACGTATCTGCATCTCCTATTAGAAAGGTGGGCTGTGTCCCCGCTCACTCATGCAGGTACAATAGGGGCAGTGCCAAGGTGACAAATCCTTTCGTTGGCACTGGATTTGTGTACCGTTCTGCTGCGTGGATATTTCATTCTTTTCAGCACTGGCTCCTGTGAAGAGGAGCTTGTTTATGCAGGTTCATTTTCCTGACCCATTGAGCTGCTCAGATCGGGCTCTGACAGAGTTTGTAAGGAGCAGGTAAGAGAATGTGTGGCTATTGTTGCGTTTTTTTTTTCATCTGTGAGCAAGACATACTTTGTGTGCTATGTATATTTTATTTAAATCGTTTGTTTAAATTGTTGGTATCATTATCATGACTTGTTCTGCCAAGGAGGCACCACAACTAATAAAATGTCCAGATAACTCTAGGGATTAATGATCCTGCTGGAGAGCAATCTTTTGTCTGTTTGTAGTTTTTAAATGCAGAAAAACTGTAGTTAACGTGGATAGCTCAGTGGGGGACTGCCTTTGTCACAGAGATCCTTTGATTACTTGCAGTTCAGAAGTTACAATCGTACCATAGGACAGTCACCTATGGACTGTCATCAAAGACCTGCATTCAAACCAGAGTGGTATAATTCAGTGGTTCCCAAACTTTTTCAACCCGTGGCTACCTTGACCAATTGGCCATTGCCCGTGGCTCCCCAATGTTACTTTTTTGCAGGGTGGGGGGATGTAAGCTTGGCTTTGGGAGTACTTGCATTTTTAGGTCTCGCCTGTCGATGCGCATGCGCATCGAGCAAGCGAGACTATAGGGGCTCATCCACTCTTTATCCAACTGCAAGGAATCGTGGCGATTCCTTGCAGTGCCCGTGACTTTTAAGGTCAATGCGCATGCGCATTAAGCTTATGCGCATGCGCATTGACCTTAAAAGTCACGGGCGCGTGCACGTCCGTGTTTGTTTACCCTTGCCTACTCTCTCTCTCTCCCCTCTCCGCCCCCGTTCCGCCCCCTCCCCTTCCCGCCGTGTCGCATTTCTCCTCCCCCCTCCCCTCTCTTCCCTCCGGCTTTTTTTTTTGTTTTTGTTTATTTTACCCGCCGATTTAGTGACAACAGATGCCTGCACTGTCTTTGGCAGATCATGCCTGCACTCTGATTTGAAAGCCTGTATTTTATTAGCTAGGTCTCCTCTCCTCCTCCCGAGGTCTGACTCAGGCTCCATGGCAAACAACTGTTCTTAAGCTCTCTGCCAAGACGTACACTTTGGCTGGATCCTGCATTTACGGCATACTGAAGCTCGCCCCGAAAGCATGATACCGACGGGCCCAACCTGTAATCTTCAGACACTGCTAATCATGGTAAATACCTTCTCCCGTCGATGGAGCGGCCTCCAACACAAAGCCGCCGCAACCTCTCAGGAAACAAAGCGGCCAGTAATCCCGCCATGCAATATACTACTGCGCCCGCACCAATTAATGAACGCGACCGAACAGTCTCTGGCATGCGGCTGGTTGCAGGAGCCCTTGGGTAACGTTGCTGAGGGCACCAAGCGCACGTGAGAAGCGTCGGCCATGTTTATTATCCCAGTAAGAAGGCAGTTGTGCACATTTCACGTTAGAGGATGCCCTGGGACAGTACCCAATATGCTGAACCATTTAATAGCCCTCACGGCAGGACTTTACTAACTAGCGTTAGCTGTGAGATTTATCTGGGGGGAGATGATTGGGCCTTTCGTGCCTGGCACAGCACTGAGCTGTTTTTTTCCCTCTTTGTCCTTCTGTTGCACTCGGTGTTTGTGCGTTTTAAATAACTGAGGCAAACATGTATCTTTCATGCAGCCCCTCGTGCTATTTAGTGCCCTCCGTGCATAAGCTTGTGCGACTTCACTGCAACAATGCACACGAGCAGAAAATGAATGGGAGCACTTGTGACTAGTTCATCTGGCATCAACTCACAAAACACCACAGTGTATACCGTACTTTAAGATCATCGTAGATCTTTACCACTCAAGAGAGGCTGGTTTTGTGGACCACTGGCAATCACCCATCGTGTCGCCCCCGTTCCGCCCCCTCCCCTTCCCGCCGTGTCGCATTTCTCCTCCCCCCTCCCCTACGGCTTTTTTTTGTTTATTTTACCCGCCGTGTCTCCGATCCTTTCGCTCTCCTCCCCCCTCCCCTCTCTTCCCTCCGGCTTCTTTTTTGTTTCCCCAGCACACTTCATTTTTACCATCAAATAGCACATTTAGTGACAACAGATTGCACTCTCCATATACACGAGGTGCAGGAGGTAATGTGCTCTGCAGACATGCCAAATAAATTTGTCCACACCCACTCTCCCCTGCACTTACATTTCTCCACCCCCTCCCCTCTCTTCCTTCCGTCTTCCTGCCGTGTCGCACCTCTCCCCTCTCCGCCCCCTCCCCTCCCCGCCCCCTCCCCTGCACGCCGTGTTACAATGCTGCATTCGGGCGCCCCCTCTGCTTCCTCCCCCCACCTTGCTTTGATCTCCATGTCGGAGCCGGCTCCAATGGCGAGCAGAAATATCTGTGCTTCTGATGGCCGCGATGGAGACAACAATGACGCGATTAAACCCCAAACCGCACAGGAATGTCACCCCCGGCCCTCATCTAATCCTGCCTGGCTGACGGCCATTACTTGACTACCCGAACACGGCTATGGTCATGAGCCGTGCCTCCCCTACTCTCCTCCCCCCTCCTCCTCTCCTCCCCTGCCTGCCTGCCGCTAGTTTCCATTCGCTGCTCCTTTCTCGTCTCCCTGGCCCCACCGCCCTTCGATGTGAAAGTCCTCCCCCCCCCCGCCCCCCGTCCCCTCCTCGCTCACCCTCATCTCCACCTTGTTAATATACCTTCTATATCCCCTTTTCGCCCTTCGCTCCTAGCTGCCTCCTGTAGTCCCCGAAGCACCTCATCCCGGTAGAAAGCCTCGGAACAAGTACGATGCCGCACGCCACGGTAACAGCTCAAGCCACAGTAAGACACGTTACATCGGGGGCAGGTATAGCGCGAAGGGACTGTCATGCACAGGGCACACGGGCCACCCCCTATAGGGGAGGACATCCCTTCAAAATTAGGAGCGCGATTATTAACGGCAGGCTCCATTACTCATCAGTCCTTCCTCAAAAGTTTTGTATTAATGGCACAGCTGCTCATGGAATATTGAGCCAGTCACAAACACAGTAGCAAAGCATATTTAATTACGCACAATGACAGCAAATCGGATAGCCGGACAGTGAGCGCTCGCTCTACCACAGCCAATCACAAACGCTTTCAGTTTTATAGTACTCCCCGAGCCACATGGATTGTGTCTTACTCGATCTGAATGGATTGCAGATAGAGGGAAGGCGCGGTTGAGGAGAGGCTAAAGTTGAAGTTGATAACCTGTGACGGCCGCTTCGAAATGCTCTTGATTGCATAAACATATATTAACTAGGAATACAAAGGTTGTACTTCAATGAGCCTTAACTGAGATAGAAACCAATTTGATGTTGGTTATCGTGGGTTTGATGACCGAAAACTGCAAATCTAGCGGCCATTTTAGAATGGGGTACTTCTTGAGCACATTAGCGTAAAGTACTACAAACGTTACTAAATCATTGAAATTACTCTTAAGATCTTAGTTAATAATTGTTAGGTATAACAGTAAATACATTATGTTAAAATAGTAGGTTTCGCCTCATATGTATTACGTAGTGCCGAGCCCTGCCGATAGTACGAACGTTATGCTTTTATGATGTAGACCCGAGAAGTAGGCGTACTTGTATTGCAGCTCATCGGAATACACGACAATTCAAGATGGCGGCCAGGCATGTCACCCGCAGTCAAAGTGTTGACATGAGGTACTGATCAGTGCTAGAATACTAGCTGAGCTGCTTGTTTGATCTTCTAAGCGTTTTGTGGCAGAGGAGGCCCCATTTCCCACGTGTGAGCGCAAACAGCTGCTGACCCTCTTGGGCTGAGGACGTTGAACAACCTGTCCCGTGGGATGCCTTCATCGTCCTCCAACGGCACATAAGAGGCTGCAATTGACCGGGGTCCCCACTTTTGGGACGCCCATGTCACCCTCAACACCTCACCCTCAACCCCTCACCCCCTCACCCTCACTCACCCTCACTCACCCTCAACCCCTCACCCTCCCTCACCCACACTCACCCTCACCCACACTCACCCTCAACCCCTCACTCACCCTCAACCCCTCACTCACCCTCAACCCCTCACTCACCCTCACCCTCACTCACCCTCAACCCCTCACCTACCCTCACCCTCACTCACCCTCAACACCTCACCCTCACTCACCCTCAACCCCTCACCCTCACTCACACTCAACCCCTCACCCTCAACCCCTCACTCACCCTCAACCCCTCACCCTCAACCCCTCACTCACCCTCACTCTCACTCATCCTCACTCACCCTCAACCACTCACCCTCACTCACCCTCAACACCTCACCCTCACTCACCCTCAACCCCTCACCTTCACTCACCCTCAACCCCTCACCCTCACTCACCCTCAACCCCTCACCCTCAATCACCCTCAACCCCTCACCCACCTTCACTCACCCTCACCCTAAACCCCTCACCCTCAACCCCTCACCCTCACCCACACTCACCCACACTCACCCACACTCACCCACACTCACCCTCACTCACCCTCACCCTCACTCACCCCACCCCCACTCACCCTCACTCACCCTCAACCCCTCACCCTCACTCACCCTCAACCCCTCACCCTCACTCACCCTCAACCCCTCACCCTCACTCACCCTCAACCCCTCACCCTCCCTCACCCTCAACCCCTCACCCTCAATCCCTCACCCTCACCCACACTCACCCACACTCACACTCACCCACCCTCACTCACCCTCACTCACCCTCACTCACCCTCACTCACACTCACCCACCCTCACTCAATCTCACACCCACCCTCACCCTCACACTCACCCTCACTCACCCTCAACCTCATGCTAAAGATTTACAAAAAAACCCATTAACAATTCTAAAAGCACTAACTCTAATGCTGCGAGACCTATTGCATTTCTAATGCTTGTTCTACCTGAAAATAATTGGGATGATGCTGATGAAGGTATTATAATCATATACGCAGTATGTTTCATATTACTAAGGCGGCGCCTCTAATAAAATATTCCTAGTTACACTTCTTTGCCCATGCCTTTTTTAGACTACCCTCTCAAACTTTTTAATCCCACTTACAGTGCTAGATAGCACCCCTATGCATGTAGGCTCCATTGCCAAAGTGTTTCTGCGCTTGAAGAATATTTGCATGCACTTCCATTTCCACCCATGTCATACCTGTTTCAGCAGTGTGACTCACGATTTTTTAAACCACATACAGTTTTATTATTTCGGTCTTCCCACTAAAATTGCCTCCAAATCAATGCAAGCATAATAAATTCCTGTGATTTTGTTTTTTAAACGTCCCTCTATCTTGATTCCAAATGATGGCATTATGCCGAACCCTGTGCTCAAGGAGAGAGCAGGCCTGTCTGTAAATGTGTGTGTACTGAAAGAAATGCGTACTGGAAGTACCTTTGATTCAAGTACAAGTTTCAAAACGTAATAAAACTTTGTGTGTTTAATAGACAGGACAACTGTACTTTTGAGATAATTTGCATTGGTGTGAAATGCATTTGGAAAAAAAAGTAAACGATTAACGAGTCTAAAATAACGAATCGGGCATCTTTCGCTTACTTTGGGAGTGTTGGAACGTGGGGATCCAGTGAAATATGGAGGTCATCTCCCGCGACATGTCATCAATTAAGTACTACGTTTACAGCTTTAGGCATGTCACTTACAAATCATCTACATCATGCGTTTAAGTCTAATTAGTTTAACTGAAGCAAACAGACACTTCAATATTAAAAACATTAAAGTGCTTGGTGCGTGGCTCCCTTGGCTAGGTTTGACGCCCCCCTAGGGAGCCACAACGCACAGTTTGGGAACCACTGTATAATTAGAATTTATTTTTGTGTATTACTAGTTAGTTCACATTTTCCCAGTCTTCCATAATTCTAATGTTGCAATAAAGAGTTTATTTGGGCATTATACACATAATCAGTAAAGCCAACTCCCAACCACTGGGGTATGCTGTAAATCCTGTGTTTGTGTTTCTCCAGACCTAACCCTCTTAAAACATATTGCCCAGCAGTATGGATGACATGTGATTCCTACACCTGGTAATCTTCATTAGCTTATGTGACATTCCCTATAGGCTGATTTACATACTTTCATGATTTATTGTCTCTGCATAACGTGTGTGTGATGTAAAGTATTGTGACACCCTACACTACGAGTAGCGCTAGACAACAAATAAAATGCATACTAGAGAGGGGCTACGGAGAGATGATGGGCACTGTTGGAGGGTGGCTATGAGGGAATCCAAATGGGGCATCATGGGGGGAGGGGCTATGGAGCGCTGAGGGGCACTGGTGGAGGGTGGCAATGAGGGAATCTGAGGAGGAGGTCATGGGGTGGAGCTACGGAGAGATGAGGGGCACTGGTGGAGGTTGTTTGTGAGGAAGTCTGAGGAGGAGGTCATGGGGGAGGTGCTTTGGAGTGATGAGGGGCACTGGTGGAGGGTGGTAGGGATGGAGTCTGAGGAGGAGGTCATGAGGTATAATTAGATTTTGCTATGGAACGATGAGGGGCACTGGTGGAGGGTGGCAGTGAGGAAATGCGAGAAGGAGGTCATGTGGGGGAGGGGCTTTGGAGCAATTAGGTGCCCTGGTGGAGGGTGGTAGGGAGGGAGTATGAGGAGGAGGTCATGGGGGAGGGACTATGGAGCGATGAGGGGCACTGGTGGAGGGTGGTAGGAGGGAGTCTGAGGGGGAGGTCATGAGGGGAAGATGCTATGGAGAGATGAAGGGCAGTGTTGGAGGATGGCAAGGAGGGAATCCGAGGAGGAGGTCATGAGGGGGAGGTGCTTTGGAGCGATGAGGGCACTGGTGTCAAGGCTTTCGTTTAGTAATAGGGACTTCCTTCATCTTGAATGCTTTATAATATGCTTAGCATTCAAGTACTTGTGTCAAAGCCTGGCCTGCTGGAATCCAAGGGTTTGGAGTTAGGTCCAGACATTGCTCTTACTGCTTGGACAGACGGAATTCGAGGGTTTGCAGTTAGGACCAAACCATGGTAATACTTTCAAATAACTCTCCACATGCTCTTTGTACACACAGAAGCAATCCGTTGCATCATGCTGCCTGTTTGCAAATACATATGATGTAATCACGGCTTGAAGGCTACCTCCAGAAGCGACAAATTGGGCCTGCAGTGGCCCACCCGAATGCGCCCTTGGCCTGCCCAAATGAAAATTCCTGTTACTGATTGAGCAGCAAGCCAGTTTGTTCTCTGGTACAATAACAAACCGTGCTGGTACCATATACTCCATTTTAAACGTTCGTCAGATGAGATCTTTGGTGCGTTTGTCCTTTTATTCTAGATTTGACTTTTATTTGAACTAGAACAGGCCCATGTTGTAATACTTGGTCTGGCCTCATACGAAGATTTGTGTTTTTAACTCTCGAGCCGAGGGAACGTCCGGTTTAAAAAAATCGCAAAAAGATTCTCTCTAGCAAAGCGGGGTTTTACTTGAAGCCTCATATCGAAAATGTGTTGTTCCTAAACCTCTTCACTCTGTCGTCTAGACACTATTAGAAAATGGTGCAGCATTGATACAAAACTTACTGCGGGTTTATAATGTAGACTGTAACAGACATCATTTATATTCGCCGACTTTCACACATTTCAAAATCGAAGCGTTATGATATGTAACTGCACAATGAAAGCGTGTGAAATAAAATCTATGGTTGTGACCAGAAAGGTCAGATGGGTGCTGTGTAGCACAACAAATTTTATTCATAGAGTCTGAGGTTGGTGTAAAAAAATATTGCGGATTTTGAAGTAGATTATTGCTGTAACTGTTTAATGTACCTTGGCTTTTCTCAGACACGTTTCTATTTCCATTTAGTTGAGGTTACACCTTGGTGAGTCAAACATACAGCCGTGACTGAATATTTCAAATCGTAATTTATATTTGCGGCCAAAAGTCCTTACCATAAACTCGCATTGTGCTGTGATAAAGAAGTCATGACCAACCCTGATCTCTTTATGTTGGTTTCCTGTTCAGATTACCAGGAAGCCTTCTGCTGCACCAGTTTTCACACCCACAGGTTTCCTTTTGGCTAGACTCTTTTAAATGTTTTGTCTTTAATTTCTGTGTGCCTAGATCAAATTGTTAAATTATATTTTTCTCCACATTATGCACTTGTTACTGCAACCGTTCTTTTTGTAATTATTCTTTTAACATTAGTCAGTCAACTACCATTGATTTCACCCTCTGCTGACTCCACATAGGGTTATTCTGCAGCTGTATAGTGGTTTCAGTGCACAGCAGAGCTTTCAGTCTCAGAGGGTTGAAGTACTGATTGGCAGCTTGAAACTGTTGATCTCTTAAAGACCCTAGCAAAGGGGTATATTGTATTCACGCTACTCTTAAATAGTTTTTGAACAATGATTGTAATTTTTTTTTTGCTTCCTTCACCTCTTAATGGGAGTTTATTGCTAGCACTTCCTCACCTGCTTAAATATGCAGCATCATACATAGAAATATGGGACATCAAGAATCACGTTTTTTTGTTGCTCAGGATAAAATTTGGATTAAAGGCTAACACAATGTTTTTTGTACATAAGAGCATAGTCTGGAAATCGGAAGCAAGAGTGCTTGTTTGTGTCAGAAAGATTCAATACACGTCACTGGCACACATCTTAGATTGGTCTGCATCTTCATGCCCAATACCTGGTCAGGATGTTTCATCTCAACCCCTGCGTCTGTGGCTGGCTCCTGCATTTGGATCTTTCGGTATGAACGTCATTAATGAAAGCCATGACTCCTTCCACAAAGAGAGCCTGTGGCTACAAGTGGAGGATATGTTGTGACCAGAGAAAGACGCTATTTCCTTCCCCTGGTAGAATAACTTTTATTTTAAAGAACTGCCGGCGCGTGGCTAAACCAGGCCTCCAATCTAATTCAGTATCTACCTATATGCCATTTCATTTTTAATGAGGCTCAGAAATCAATACATTTACTTACTTGATGTGACAGATGGATTTGAAGAATTTTTAGAAACATCCTTTTTCCTCTCATTACAGGTCAGTCCCCGCTTCACAGTTGTGACTTTGAATGCATCGTTTTAAATAATGTTCTTTAAAGAAATTAACTTGACTAATTTATAGTTGCTGTTGCATTTGGAATTATGAGATAGATGTGTGCTCATTCTGAAGATTGTGCTTATACTATCTGTTAGACCTGGTATAATTGGCGTGAGTCTCCCTTCCATTTTTAGGTCGAGGTAATATCCGGTCTGCCGAAGGCAGAACCGGAAGTACCGAGATTTAATGTTTCTTAGAGTGGACTATTTGTCCCGCCTTTGTTTTTGCCTCTCTCCCATTTGCTGGCTTCCTAAACGGAGGCCAGCCATTGGAGGAGAGAGCTGTCCCTCCGAATAGGCTCCATCCTTTTCGGATTTGGAGGTGTGTTCGGTGTTCTTCTTTCCACTTTTAGGCCACGCCCATTCTGAGAACACCGAACACGCCCCCAATCCGAAAAATTTGGAACGTTGTGTCCGCCATTATCTTTTTTTTTGTCTTCCCATGAGGATCGTCTCGCTTTTGCCGTGATGCAAGGACCGGCAGGTAAGCCATATTGTTTTTTTTCCTTACATTCTCTCTTCCGCCGTCAGCTTTCCTTCGTCCAGCTCTGCCCCCCCCTCCCTCCGCCCGCAGCTCCTTCGTCCAGGTCTGAAACCCCCCTTCCCTCCGCCCGCAGCTCCTTCGTCCTGCTCTGCCCCCCCTTCCCTCCGCCCGCAGCTCCTTCGTCCTGCTCTGCCCCCCTCCCTCCGCCCGCAGCTCCTTCGTCCTGCTCTGCCCCCCCCTCCCTCCGCCCGCAGCTCCTTCGTCCAGCTCTGCCCCCCCCACTTCCCTCCACCCGCAGCTCATTCGTCCAGCTCTGCCCAACTTCCCTCCGCCCGCAGCTCCTTCGTCCTGCTCAGCCCCCCTTCCCTCCGCCCGCAGCTCCTTCGTTGGTAGTAAACAAACTGATTGTAAATTAGAGCTTTGTTGTGAGTGGCGTGTAAAGGACTGTGGGGTAACCTATATCCCCGTTTCAATACCAAGCTGCCTGAATGACTCAATCTTGTTTCACTCTACAAGTACTGAAGGATTTTCTAATCACATTTGTACCAATGGTGGGTAAAGCTGCTTCAGGCTCCGGCATCGGCTCAGTGCTTTAAGACATGAAATTAATTATACTTCACTTTTTATGCCTTTGAACCACTATGTAAGAAAGAGGTAGAAAGCTCTACTTATAACGCATACACAAATATCTACAACAATACAATTGTGCCTTGATAAGCCCATTCTTGTTGAATTACTGCATTGTTAATTTGGTATGTACAGCTATAAAGTACTTTACCTGCGCATGTTCTAATACATTATGAAAAATGTGTTCAAAGTTGAAATCATTCAATGTATAAGATTTTTCTTTTGAATTTTCAGCTTAGCCTTCAAAAACGGCCTGTTATAAACAGCCCAATGTTGAAGTCAGCCATTGTTACAGACACTAGTCGTGTCATTTGTATTGTCTGTCTTTTAGCTATCGGGATTTCCGCAGAGGTCACAATTATTTCTTATCGAGATATGCCAGTTGTGGTCGACCAGCTGATTTGTGACCAGAATATTATGAAAACATCATTTTTTAGACAGTGTCAAGACTGAAAAAAAGTAAATTGAGATTTGCTGGAAAACAATGTTTCCAAATAATTAT
The DNA here is from genome assembly GCF_964263255.1 of Lissotriton vulgaris. Lineage (NCBI taxonomy): Eukaryota > Metazoa > Chordata > Amphibia > Caudata > Salamandridae > Lissotriton > Lissotriton vulgaris. Next base: position 668,808,263 of record NC_141699.1, read on the forward strand.
GTCTTCGTATTCGTAGAGGCCTCCCACCCCCATTTTAAAGACTGCACAGGAGGCCTCCCACCCCTCACCCCCTTTTAAAGACTGCACACAGAGAATGCGGTCATTTATACAGAACTCCCTGAAACATGTATGTGGCTGCCTGAGAAGAGAGCCTGTGCCTCTCAAAGCATTTATGAGTTCACGTTAGGTTTATATGTTTCTAAAAGCCTCCTACTGTCCTGCTGCAGGACAATCAAGGGTGGAGATCCTCGCAGAGCCCATTTTACGGTAGTGTTCTGTATTACTGATCAGGCCCGGTTTTAGAGGGTGGGCCGGGTGGGCCAGGCCCTCCCAAACATGAGCCTGGCCCACCCAAACATGAACCTTGGCCATGGCAATGACATCAGCAAGGCCGACAGAAAATGGCCACTGCAATTTAAAACGTTCTCTGAATGTTATTTTCTTTCTTTCTTTCTTTAGGAGTTGTGTGATTGGGCCTGGGCTCGCTCCCCCAATCACGTATCTGCATCTCCTATTAGAAAGGTGGGCTGTGTCCCCGCTCACTCGTGCAGATACAATAGGGGCAGTGCCAAGGTGACAAATACTTTCGTTGGCACTGGATTTGTGTACCGTTCTGCTGCGTGGATATTTCATTCTTTTCAGCACTGGCTCTGGTGAAGAGGAGCTTGTTTATGCAGGTTCATTTTCCTGACCCCTTGAGCTGCTCAGATCGGGCTCTGACAGAGTTTGTAAGGAGCAGATAAGATAATGTGTGGCTATTGTTGCGTTTTTTTTTCATCTGTGAGCAAGACATACTTTGTGTGCTGTGTATATTTTATTTAAATCGTTTGTTTAAATTGTTGGTATCATTATCATGACTTGTTCTGCCAAGGAGGCACCACAACTAATAAAATGTCCAGATAACTCTAGGGATTAATGATCCTGCTGGAGAGCAATCTTTTGTCTGTTTGTAGTTTTTAAATGCAGAAAAACTGTAGTTAACGTGGATAGCTCAGTGGGGGACTGCCTTTGTCACAGAGATCCTTTGATTACTTGCAGTTCAGAAGTTACAATCGTACCATAGGACAGTCACCTATGGACTGTCATCAAAGACCTGCATTCAAACCAGAGTGGTATAATTCAGTGGTTCCCAAACTTTTTCAACCCGTGGCTACCTTGACCAATTGGCCATTGCCCGTGGCTCCCCAATGTTACTTTTTTGGAGGGTGGGGGGATGTAAGCTTGGCTTTGGGAGTACTTGCATTTTTCTACCTGAAAATAATTGGGATGATGCTGATGAAGGTATTATAATCATATACGCAGTATGTTTCATATTACTAAGGCGGCGCCTCTAATAAAATATTCCTAGTTACACTTCTTTGCTCATGCCTTTTTTAGACTACCCTCTCAAACTTTTTAATCCCACTTACAGTGCTAGATAGCACCCCTATGCATGTAGGCTCCATTGCCAAAGTGTTTCTGCGCTTGAAGAATGTTTGCATGCACTTCCATTTCCACCCATGTCATACCTGTTTCAGCAGTGTGACTCACGATTTTTTAAACCACATACAGTTTTATTATTTCGGTCTTCCCACTAAAATTGCCTCCAAATCAATGCAAGCCTAATAAATTCCTGTGATTTTGTTTTTAAAACGTCCCTCTATCTTGATTCCAAATGATGGCATTATGCCGTACCCTGTGCTCAAGGAGAGAGCAGGCCTGTCTGTAAATGTGTGTGTACTGAAAGAAATGCGTACTGGAAGTACCTATGATTCAAGTACAAGTTTCAAAACGTAATAATACTTTGTGTGTTTAATAGACAGGACAACTGTACTTTTGAGATAATTTGCATTGGTGTGAAATGCATTTGGAAAAAAAAGTAAACGATTAACGAGTCTAAAATAACGAATCGGGCATCTTTCGCTTACTTTGGGAGTGTTGGAACGTGGGGATCCAGTGAAATATGGAGGTCATCTCCCGCAACATGTCATCAATTAAGTACTACGTTTACAGCTTTAGGCATGCCACTTACAAATCATCTACATCATGCGTTTAAGTCTAATTAGTTTAACTGAAGCAAACAGACACTTCAATATTAAAAACATTAAAGTGCTTGGTGCGTGGCTCCCTTGGCTAGGTTTGACGCCCCCCTAGGGAGCCACAACGCACAGTTTGGGAACCACTGGTATAATTAGATTTTATTTTTGTGTATTGCTAGTTAGTTCACATTTTCCCAGTCTTCCATAATTCTAATGTTGCAATAAAGAGTTTATTTGGGCATTCTACACATAATCAGTAAAGCCAACCCCCAACCACTGGGGTATGCTGTAAATCCTGTGTTTGTGTTTCTCCAGACCTAACCCTCTTAAAACATATTGCCCAGCAGTATGGATGACATGTGATTCCTACACCTGGTAATCTTCATTAGCTTATGTGACATTCCCTATAGGCTGATTTACATACTTGTATGATTTATTGTCTCTGCATAACGTGTGCGTGATGTAAAGTATTGTGACACCCTACACTACGAGTAGCGCTAGACAACAAATAAAATGCATACTAGAAAGGGGCTACGGAGAGATGATGGGCACTGTTGGAGGGTGGCTATGAGGGAATCCGTGTGGGACATCATGGGGGGAGGGGCTATGGAGCGCTGAGGGGCACTGGTGGAGGGTGGCAATGAGGGAATCTGAGGAGGAGGTCATGGGGTGGAGCTACGGAGAGATGAGGGGCACTGGTGGAGGTTGTTTGTGAGGAAGTCTGAGGAGGAGGTCATGGGGGAGGTGCTTTGGAGTGATGAGGGGCACTGGTGGAAGGTGGTAGGGATGGAGTCTGAGGAGAAGGTCATGAGGTATAATTAGATTTTGCTATGGAACGATGAGGGGCACTGGTGGAGGGTGGCAGTGAGGAAATGCGAGAAGGAGGTCATGTGGGGGAGGGGCTTTGGAGCAATTAGGTGCCCTGGTGGAGGGTGGTAGGGAGGGAGTATGAGGAGGAGGTCATGGGGGAGGGACTATGGAGCGATGAGGGGCACTGGTGGAGGGTGGTAGGAGGGAGTCTGAGGGAGAGGTCATGAGGGGAAGATGCTATGGAGAGATGAAGGGCAGTGTTGGAGGATGGCAAGGAGGGAATCCGAGGAGGAGGTCATGAGGGGGAGGTGCTTTGGAGCAATGAGGGCACTGGTGTCAAGGCTTTCGTTTAGTAATAGGGACTTCCTTCATCTTGAATGCTTTATAATATGCTTAGCATTCAAGTACTTGTGTCAAAGCCTGGCCTGCTGGAATCCAAGGGTTTGGAGTTAGGTCCAGACATTGCTCTTACTGCTTGGGCAGACGGAATTCGAGGGTTTGCAGTTAGGACCAAACCATGGTAATACTTTCAAATAACTCTCCACATGCTCTTTGTACACACAGAAGCAATCCGTTGCATCATGCTGCCTGTTTGCAAATACATATGATGTAATCACGGCTTGAAGGCTACCTCCAGAAGCGACAAATTGGGCCTGCAGTGGCCCACCCGAATGCGCCCTTGGCCTGCCCAAATGAAAATTCCTGTTACTGATTGAGCAGCAAGCCAGTTTGTTCTCTGGTACAATAACAAACCGTGCTGGTACCATATACTCCATTTTAAACGTTCGTCAGATGAGATCTTTGGTGCGTTTGTCCTTTTATTCTAGATTTGACTTTTATTTGAACTAGAACAGGCCCATGTTGTAATACTTGGTCTGGCCTCATACGAAGATTTGTGTTTTTAACTCTCGAGCCGAGGGAACGTCCGGTTTAAAAAAATCGCAAAAAGATTCTCTCTAGCAAAGCGGGGTTTTACTTGAAGCCTCATATCGAAAATGTGTTGTTCCTAAACCTCTTCACTCTGTCGTCTAGACACTATTAGAAAACGGTGCAGCATTGATACAAAACTTACTGCGGGTTTATAATGTAGACTGTAACAGACATCATTTATATTCGCCGACTTTCACACATTTCAAAATCGAAGCGTTATGATATGTAACTGCACAATGAAAGCGTGTGAAATAAAATCTATGGTTGTGACCAGAAAGGTCAGATGGGTGCTGTGTAGCACAACAAATTTTATTCATAGAGTCTGAGGTTGGTGTAAAAAAATATTGCGGATTTTGAAGTGGATTATTGCTGTAACTGTTTAATGTACCTTGGCTTTTCTCAGACACGTTTCTATTTCCATTTAGTTGAGGTTACACCTTGGTGAGTCAAACATACAGCCGTGACTGAATATTTCAAATCGTAATTTATATTTGCGGCCAAAAGTCCTTACCATAAACTCGCATTGTGCTGTGATAAAGAAGTCATGACCAACCCTGATCTCTTTATGTTGGTTTCCTGTTCAGATTACCAGGAAGCCTTCTGCTGCACCAGTTTTCACACCCACAGGTTTCCTTTTGGCTAGACTCTTTTAAATGTTTTGTCTTTAATTTCTGTGTGCCTAGATCAAATTGTTAAATTATATTTTTCTCCACATTATGCACTTGTTACTAATTATTCTTTTAACATTAGTCAGTCAACTACCATTGATTTCACCCTCTGCTGACTCCACATAGGGTTATTCTGCAGCTGTATAGTGGTTTCAGTGCACAGCAGAGCTTTCAGTCTCAGAGGGTTGAAGTACTGATTGGCAGCTTGAAACTGTTGATCTCTTAAAGACCCTAGCAAAGGGGTATATTGTATTCACGCTACTCTTAAATAGTTTTTGAACAATGATTGTAATTTTTTTTTGCTTCCTTCACCTCTTAATGGGAGTTTATTGCTAGCACTTCCTCACCTGCTTAAATATGCAGCATCATACATAGAAATATGGGACATCAAGAATCACGTTTTTTTGTTGCTCAGGATAAAATTTGGATTAAAGGCTAACACAATGTTTTTTGTACATAAGAGCATAGTCTGGAAATCGGAAGCAAGAGTGCTTGTTTGTGTCAGAAAGATTCAATACACGTCACTGGCACACATCTTAGATTGGTCTGCATCTTCATGCCCAATACCTGGTCAGGATGTTTCATCTCAACCCCTGCGTCTGGCTCCTGCATTTGGATCTTTCGGTATGAACGTCATTAATGAAAGCCATGACTCCTTCCACAAAGAGAGCCTGTGGCTACAAGTGGAGGATATGTTGTGACCAGAGAAAGACGCTATTTCCTTCCCCTGGTAGAATAACTTTTATTTTAAAGAACTGCCGGCGCGTGGCTAAACCAGGCCTCCAATCTAATTCAGTATCTACCTATATGCCATTTCATTTTTAATGAGGCTCAGAAATCAATACATTTACTTACTTGATGTGACAGATGGATTTGAAGAATTTTTAGAAACATCCTTTTTCCTCTCATTACAGGTCAGTCCCCGCTTCACAGTTGTGACTTTGAATGCATCGTTTTAAATAATGTTCTTTAAAGAAATTAACTTGACTAATTTATAGTTGCTGTTGCATTTGGAATTATGAGATAGATGTGTGCTCATTCTGAAGATTGTGCTTATACTATCTGTTAGACCTGGTATCATTGGCGTGAGTCTCCCTTCCATTTTTAGGTCGAGGTAATATCCGGTCTGCCGAAGGCAGAACCGGAAGTACCGAGATTTAATGTTTCTTAGAGTGGACTATTTGTCCCGCCTCTGTTTTTGCCTCTCTCCCATTTGCTGGCTTCCTAAACGGAGGCCAGCCATTGGAGGAGAGAGCTGTCCCTCCGAATAGGCTCCATCCTTTTCGGATTTGGAGGTGTGTTCGGTGTTCTTCTTTCCACTTTTAGGCCATGCCCATTCTGAGAACACCGAACACGCCCCCAATCCGAAAAATTTGGAACGTTGTGTCCGCCATTATCTTTTTTTTTGTCTTCCCATGAGGATCGTCTCGCTTTTGCCGTGATGCAAGGACCGGCAGGTAAGCCATATTGTTTTTTTTCCTTACATTCTCTCTTCCGCCGTCAGCTTTCCTTCGTCCAGCTCTGCCCCCCCTCCCTCCGCCCGCAGCTCCTTCGTCCAGGTCTGAAACCCCCCCTTCCCTCCGCCCGCAGCTCCTTCGTCCTGCTCTGCCCCCCCTTCCCTCCGCCCGCAGCTCCTTCGTCCTGCTCTGCCCCCCCTCCCTCCGCCCGCAGCTCCTTCGTCCAGCTCTGCCCCCCCCACTTCCCTCCACCCGCAGCTCCTTCGTCCAGCTCTGCCCACCTTCCCTCCGCCCGCAGCTCCTTTGTCCTGCTCAGCCCCCCTTCCCTCCGCCCGCAGCTCCTTCGTTGGTAGTAAACAAACTGATTGTAAATTAGAGCTTTGTTGTGAGTGGCGTGTAAAGGACTGTGGGGTAACCTATATCCCCGTTTCAATACCAAGCTGCCTGAATGACTCAATCTTGTTTCACTCTACAAGTACTGAAGGATTTTCTAATCACATTTGTACCAATGGTGGGTAAAGCTGCTTCAGGCTCCGGCATCGGCTCAGTGCTTTAAGACATGAAATTAATTATACTTCACTTTTTATGCCTTTGAACCACTATTTAAGAAAGAGGTAGAAAGCTCTACTTATAACGCATACACAAATATCTACAACAATACAATTGTGCCTTGATAAGCCCATTCTTGTTGAATTACTGCATTGTTAATTTGGTATGTACAGCTATAAAGTACTTTACCTGCGCATGTTCTAATACATTATGAAAAATGTGTTCAAAGTTGAAATCATTCAATGTATAAGATTTTTCTTTTGAATTTTCAGCTTAGCCTTCAAAAATGGCCTGTTATAAACAGTCCAATGTCGAAGTCAGCCGTTGTTACAGACACTAGTCGTGTCATTTGTATTATCTGTCTTTTAGCTATCGGGATTTCCGCAGAGGTCACAATTATTTCTTATCGAGATATGCCAGTTGTGGTCGACCAGCTGATTTGTGACCAGAATATTATGAAAACATCATTTTTTAGACAGTGTCAAGACTGAAAAAAAGTAAATTGAGATTTGCTGGAAAACAATGTTTCCAAATAATTATGTCTTCGTATTCGTAGAGGCCTCCCACCCCCATTTTAAAGACTGCACAGGAGGCCTCCCACCCCTCACCCCCTTTTAAAGACTGCACACAGAGAATGCGGTCATTTATACAGAACTCCCTGAAACATGTATGTGGCTGCCTGAGAAGAGAGCCTGTGCCTCTCAAAGCATCTATGAGTTCACGTTAGGTTTACATTGCTCTTACTGCTTGGGCAGACGGAATTCGAGGGTTTGCAGTTAGGACCAAACCATGGTAATACTTTCAAATAACTCTCCACATGCTCTTTGTACACACAGAAGCAATCCGTTGCATCATGCTGCCTGTTTGCAAATACATATGATGTAATCACGGCTTGAAGGCTACCTCCAGAAGCGACAAATTGGGCCTGCAGTGGCCCACCCGAATGCGCCCTTGGCCTGCCCAAATGAAAATTCCTGTTACTGATTGAGCAGCAAGCCAGTTTGTTCTCTGGTACAATAACAAACCGTGCTGGTACCATATATTCCATTTTAAACGTTCGTCAGATGAGATCTTTGGTGCGTTTGTCCTTTTATTCTAGATTTGACTTTTATTTGAACTAGAACAGGCCCATGTTGTAATACTTGGTCTGGCCTCATACGAAAATTTGTGTTTTTAACTCTCGAGCCGAGGGAACGTCCGGTTTAAAAAAATCGCAAAAAGATTCTCTCTAGCAAAGCGGGGTTTTACTTGAAGCCTCATATCGAAAATGTGTTGTTCCTAAACCTCTTCACTCTGTCGTCTAGACACTATTAGAAAATGGTGCAGCATTGATACAAAACTTACTGCGGGTTTATGATGTAGACTGTAACAGACATCATTTATATTCGCCGACTTTCACACATTTCAAAATCGAAGCGTTATGATATGTAACTGCACAATGAAAGCGTGTGAAATAAAATCTATGGTTGTGACCAGAAAGGTCAGATGGGTGCTGTGTAGCACAACAAATTTTATTCATAGAGTCTGAGGTTGGTGTAAAAAAATATTGCGGATTTTGAAGTAGATTATTGCTGTAACTGTTTAATGTACCTTGGCTTTTCTCAGACACGTTTCTATTTCCATTTAGTTGAGGTTACACCTTGGTGAGTCAAACATACAGCCGTGACTGAATATTTCAAATCGTAATTTATATTTGCGGCCACAAGTCCTTACCATAAACCCGCATTGTGCTGTGATAAAGAAGTCATGACCAACCCTGATCTCTTTATGTTGGTTTCCTGTTCAGATTACCAGGAAGCCTTCTGCTGCACCGGTTTTCATACCCACAGGCTTCCTTTTGGCTAGACTCTTTTAAATGTTTTGTCTTTAATTTCTGTGTGCCTAGATCAAATTGTTAAATTATATTTTTCTCCACATTATGCACTTGTTACTGCAACCGTTCTTTTTGTAATTATTCTTTTAACATTAGTCAGTCAACTACCATTGATTTCACCCTCTGCTGACTCCACATAGGGTTATTCTGCAGCTGTATAGTGGTTTCAGTGCACAGCAGAGCTTTCAGTCTCAGAGGGTTGAAGTACTGATTGGCAACTTGAAACTGTTGATCTCTTAAAGACCCTAGCAAAGGGGTATATTGTATTCACGCTACTCTAAATAGTTTTTGAACAATGATTGTAATTTTTTTTTTGCTTCCTTCACCTCTTAATGGGAGTTTATTGCTAGCACTTCCTCACCTGCTTAAATATGCAGCATCATACATAGAAATATGGGACATCAAGAATCACGTTTTTTTGTTGCTCAGGATAAAATTTGGATTAAAAGCTAACACAATGTTTTTTTTACAAAAGAGCATAGTCTGGAAATCGGAAGCAAGAGTGCTTGTTTGTGTCAGAAAGATTCAATACACGTCACTGGCACACATCTTAGATTGGTCTGCATCTTCATGCCCAATACCTGGTCAGGATGTTTCTTCTCAACCCCTGCGTCTGTGGCTGGCTCCTGCATTTGGATCTTTCGGTATGAACGTCATTAATGAAAGCCATGACTCCTTCCACAAAGAGAGCCTGTGGCTACAAGTGGAGGATATGTTGTGACCAGAGAAAGACGCTATTTCCTTCCCCTGGTAGAATAACTTTTATTTTAAAGAACTGCCGGTACGTGGCTAAACCAGGCCTCCAATCTAATTCAGTATCTACCTATATGCCATTTCATTTTTAATGAGGCTCAGAAATCAATACATTTACTTACTTGATGTGACAGATGGATTTGAAGAATTTTTAGAAACATCCTTTTTCCTCTCATTTCAGGTCAGTCCCCGCTTCACAGTTGTGAATTTGAATGCATCGCTTTAAATAATGTTCTTTAAAGAAATTAACTTGACTAATTTATAGTTGCTGTTGCATTTGGAATTATGAGATAGATGTGTGCTCATTCTGAAGATTGTGCTTATACTATCTGTTAGAACTGGTATCATTGGCTTGAGTCTCCCTTCCATTTTTAGGTCGAGGTAATATCCGGTCTGCCGCAGGCAGAACCGGAAGTACCGAGATTTAATGTTTCTTAGAGTGGACTATTTGTCCCGCCTCTGTTTTTGCCTCTCTCCCATTTGCTGGCTTCCTAAACGGAGGCCAGCCATTGGAGGAGAGAGCTGTCCCTCCGAACTCCATCCTTTTCGGATTTGGAGGTGTGTTCGGTGTTCTTCTTTCCACTTTTAGGCCACACCCATTCTGAGAACACCGAACACGCCCCCAATCCGAAAAATTTGGAACGTTGTGTCCGCCATTATTTTTTTTTTGTCTTCACATGAGGATCGTCTCGCTTTCGCCGTGATGCAAGGACCGGTAGGTAAGCCATATTGTTTTTTTTCCTTACATTCTCTCTTCCGCCCTCAGCTTTCCTTCGTCCAGCTCTGCTCCCCCCTCCCTCCGCCCGCAGCTCCTTTGTCCAGCTCTGCACCCCCCCTTCCCTCCGCCCGCAGCTCCTTCGTCCTGCTCTGCCCCCCCTTCCCTCTGCCAGCAGCTCCTTCGTTCTGCTCTGCCCCCCCTTCCCTCCACCCGCAGCTCCTTCGTCTTGCTCTGGCCCCCCCTAGCAAACTGAAGACGTTAATACAGTGGTCAGCACCCAGCAGTCTTGGAAAGATACTTTGAGGTTCACCCGCTCTCCATTAGATGAAGTGCAAGTTGACTTGTTGCCATTTTAGGCGTTAAAGTGCGGTGTGTACAATCCACTTATTCTCAGAGCGATCCCTGGTCATTTTAGGCGCTAGGGTGGTGGACGCTACAGTTAAATAATTCCAGAATAATTTGGCGGCTGTTAGGAATTAAAGAATGGCGTGGTACCATCAAATAATACATATTGGTCTGGGCATTTACATGGATTTCAGAGACTGTCTCTCCGTGAGGGATATTGCTGGGATATCACCCAAGAGCACGTTATCACTCGGAAGGAGCTGTGCTCTCTCAATATTATTAGATTTATGACACATATGCACCATTCCAGAATGAACTGGGGGGGACGGGGACGATTTAGTAATTTAAGTGGAGCGGCTGTTTAATTAAGATCAATAATTCGGGGATATTCAGTTGAATCAAAAAATTTCGGACAAACATGGTGTTTTAAAACCATTTAAAGGACATGTTTTGCAACTTAATGTTAGTTCATGAGAGTCGCTCAACCGTCGGAAACGTGCGCTCTCCGAGAGAGAGAGAGTGAGTGTGTGCTTACGTGCCTGTGTGAGAAATCTATACACACATATATGTTTCGGACATATGTTCCTTGATTCCATGCATTTCGGGAACATAGGAGCTTATGTACAAGCCCCTTGCGCGCTGGAACGTCACTTTTTTCCATATTAAAAGTGACGCACCTGCCGGACAACGGGGGCTCGTGAATAAGCCCCATTGTGTTTAGTTCAGCATTCAATGAAAATATATCGATTTTAAGAATATGTATCACACTTTTATCAATGTGAGGGAGATTTTGGATCCTTCTATCCATTTCATGTAGATTCTGTACAATTATATCCATCTCTCACAGATTGTTGCATTTTTTATTTTTTTTTTGCTATGTAGCGCTGCGGTTCTTTCCAGCATTACTGTAGGTTAGTAAATTCGCGTGAATGCAAATGTACCTAACACGTGTATATGAAATGTGCATATGAAATGGCATTTTTCTACTTACAAAACAGACGATTTATTCTTGTTATTTTTTACTTTACGGATGCATAGAAGTCATTTTTGCTGCTGCAGCTCGTGCCAGCCACCAGGACAGCTGGGCAATGATGGTCGCGCAGCCTTTCTGTGATGTCACATCGCATATGATATTAAACCGGCTGCAGGACAGCTCAAGGCTACTGGTTTCGACTTTAAGGGTCTCTGGCACTGTTTCATAACCCACAGAAATGGCGAAGGGAGTGCTGGCTGTCAATGTATCCAGGTGTGGGTGTGGTGCCCTCTCAGGGTGGCACAGGAGGGCACCGTGGCCTGGCACACCACTTGGCAAAGCTAGACCCTGGCGAAGGGGCTCCAAACCTGGCGGACCCTGTGACAGTCTGCATGTAACATGCCTGTAACAGGCCTGAGCTTGCATGTTCCTCTGTGGGGATGAAGTGAGGTGTCAAAGCAGCGTGGGTGGGAGGGCGCTGTGCCAACAGTGCCACCCAGAGAGGCTGGTATGGATCTCACATGCCTGCCTCTGGCCCGAGTCTAGGGGCACCTTTATAAGGGGTTCTCTCGCCTGCAGAAGGTCCAGACCAACCCTACTTCTTACCTCTGCCCTACAGTCTGCCCATTGTAGTGCGCCAGGTGCCCGGTGCCTGTGTCCTGTGAGCTGTTTGTCCCGTCCGATGTGTCCTGTTTGTCCCGTCCGATTTGTCAGGGTCACCATCCCGTTGTGTATGGCCCCTTTTCCCGGTGTGCCCGTGAGCTCTGTTTGCAGTAGTGGCCATCCCGCTTTCTCCGTGATGCAAGGACCGGCAGGTAAGCCATTTTGTATTTTTTGATTACATTTTCTCTTTTTGTGTTTGCTTTCTATGTTTCCCTGTGTCCTGTGAGCTGTTTGTCCCGTCCGATGTGTCCTGTGTGCTGTTTGTCCCGTCCGATTTGACAGCGTCACCATCCCGTCGTGTATGGCCCCCTTTTCCCGGTGTGCTCCTTTTCCCGGTGTGCCCGTGTCCTGTGCGCTCCGTTTGCAGTAGTGCCTTTCCCGCTTTCTCCGTGATGCAAGGACCGTCAGGTAAGCCATTTTGTAATTTTGTCTTATATTCTCTCTTTTTGTGTTTGCTTTCTATGTTTCTCTGTGAGCTGTTCATCCCGTCGTGTATGGACCCCTTTCCCCGGTGTGCCCGTGTCCTGTGAGCTCTGTTTGCAGTTGTGGCTGTCCGGCTTTCTCCGTGGTGCAAGGACCAGCAAGTAAGCCATTTTGTATTTTTTTGCTTAGATTCTCTCTTTTTGTGTTTGCTTTCTGTGTTGCTTTCTCTCTTCCACACACCACTCTCTTCCCCACACCACTCTCTTCCCCCACACCACTCTCTTCCCCCACACCACTCTCTTCCCCCAAACTACTCTCTTCCCCCAAACTACTCTCTTCCCCCACACCACTCTCTTCCCCCACACCACTCTCTTCCCCCACACCACTCTCTTCCCCCACACCACCCTCTTCCCCCACACCTCTCACTACGTCACTCTCTCTCTCCCTAACTCTCTCACTGCATCTCTATCTGTCACTACCTCACTATCTCTCACTACCTCACTATCACTCACTATACTACACTCTCTCACTAACTCTCTAACTCACTACTCAACTCTCTTTCTCACAGCAACACAATATCACTACAACAGTAACTATCTCTCACTCTAACACACTACTCAAAATTCACTCTCTCTCTATCTCACTACCTCTCTATCACTACATCACTCTATCTATTTCTAGTTCACTCTCACTACCTCACTATATCACCACACACTCTCAAAAAATAACTACATCACTCTCTCACTACCTCACAACTTCACTCTATCTTTCTAAATTACTAATTCACTCTATCTCACTACCTCACTCTCAAATACACTAAGTTACTTACACTCTCTCTTTCACTACCTCACTACATCACTCTGTTTCTATCTTAATACCTCACAACATCACTAACACTCACTACTTCACTCTCTCTTTCAATACATCAATCTTTCTCTATCTCACTACCTCACAACATCACTCTCCATCACTACCTCACTCTCTATCTACCTCACTCTCTCACTACATCACTCACTCTCTATTTCAATACCTCTCTATCTCGCTACCTCACTCTCTCTCTGCTAATGCAATATGTCTAATGCAATATGTAACACATATGCAAACACTTAAGCTATTGACAAGAGAAATGACAATAACATTTACTTAGGGATAAAAAAAAATAATAATAATAATAAGCAATGCCAATAGCTCTACCTATAATATTGCCGAGACCATTGCATTGTAAATGCTTGTTTTTTTATTTGGTGGGAAATGGGAATGGAAGGGGAGACAATAAGGGGGTGGTTAGGGACCTACAGCGGAGCGGAGGTGGCGAGGAGGGATATTTTTTTTAAAGGGCGGTTGGAAGGGACAGAGAAAGCAACACGTAGATCTAAGAGGGTCTGGAAAATTGCAAAGGAGGCAGCACAAGGGAGAGAGGACAAGAAAACCCGTGTAGTTCCATGGAGTGATTGAAAGGAAATAAAAAATATACTTCTTTAAATGCAAGTAACATCAGTAGCAGAAGGATACAGATCAACCAATCAAGACACTGAACAACACCAGATAGGCAGGCCCTTTATGGAAGCTCCTTCATTGCTTTGGCACCGAATCGTTTATGTTTTATGCGTATGTTTTGATGGTGATTTGAGTCTGAATCAATTGCTTTGGGATAAGTTTCATGTCGCCGCTGAAAGTTTTTGTCTCTGTGCTCAATCCATATATATGATATATATCCAATATTAATAGTAAAAAAAATACACCTGTTTTATTGACATGGTTTGAACATTACGACCAATTCCAAAGATTGCAAGTCACATGTGTTTCTTTAGAAACAACTTTCTAAACAATAGGTGAAAGTCAACTTTTTAATGTGCATCATTCCAAACACGAGAAGCTTAAAGTCGCAAGCGCACTTTGATTCTGATCTTTTTTATTACCCATTAGTAAAAAGTCATGCTGCTTTTTACGTTTTTGAACTGATTGTCAAAAATGTTAAATGCAAACTGAACTAGCATTATCGGTTCACAATTGTAATGATATACATCACTTAATTCATACTTTCATCTATTTATTTAGTGAGTGTGTGGCAAACACATACAAAGCTTGAAAAACAAAATGGGGCTCCAGTATATTGGTATGAGACAGTCAGGTTGCTATAAGTGTGAAAAACTACCTTAGCAGAGGCTAGATAATTTCCGAGATTGGAGATCTGAACCATAGCTTTGCTGTCATGTCCAGAACGCTGCTAGAGATTTGTACTGTGGGGCATATTAACTCCCAGACCCTGAATGTAAGATCTTTTACAAGCCAAGGATAGCTCTGCCGTCACAGGCTTGGGCCTGTGAAGCCTGCCAGTTAATTCTGGTTCTCCGACAGCCGTGTAACCTACCCGAAGGTGAGTTATATGAGCCTGGAAGACATTTGTAAGCTATGGGGTGGTTTTGCTGCCCATGCCTGGGTCTGTAAGATGTTTGTAGCCTGACATTTCTTATATCTGATACTCTTTGCATGTAAGATTTTTTTTATGTTGTTAGACACATTAATCGGGAAGATGCTTTTACACCACAGCATATCTATGTTGTCAAAATTACGAGCTCGTAAGGTCTCTGTGACCTGAAGGACAGCAGTGCTGCCTGAAGCTAGAGCCTGTGTGCTGGGACGAATTAGTCCTCCACGTGGTATGGACATGCACCGGGTCCCGCTCACAGTGTTTTGATCCCAGGAAAGGACGACGTGGGATTTCCTGCGCTTTGATAGCGCTCGTGACTCTGTGTGGGGCGTGTTTAGGGGCAAGGACCTGGAGTGCTGCAGACGCCGAGGGACTGCGAGGACCAGCAGGCTCTCTGCTCCCCAGCTGCTGCCTCTTCCCTCGGCGTTCCCGCCCCCCCCGCCTGGACATTATAAAAACGTATCGCGGCCCCCGCTCCGCGGGTCCCGCTCACGGTGTTTTGATCCCAGGGAAGGACGACGTGGGATTTCCTGCGCTTTGATAGCGCTCGTGACTCTGTGTGGGGCGTGCTTAGGGGCAAGGACCGGGAGTGCTGCAGACGCCGAGGGACTGCGAGGACGAGCAGGCTCTCTGCTCCCCTGCTGCTGCCTCTTCCCTCGGCGTTCCCGCCCCCCCCTGGATATTATAAAAGCTTATCGCAGCCCCCGCTCCGCGGGTCCCGCTCACGGTGTTTTGATCCCATGGAAGGACGACGTGGGATTTCCTGCGCTTTGATAGAGCTCGTGACTCTGTGTGGGGCGTGCTTAGGGGCAAGGACCTGGAGTGCTGCAGACGCCGAGGGACTGCGAGGACCAGCAGGCTCTCTGCTCCCCAGCTGCTGCCTCTTCCTTCGGCGTTCCCGCCCCCCCCGCCTGCAGTGCTTAAATCTCGCGCCTAATCCCGCGACGCGGGACGCGCGTGGGACATAGCCCGGGGCGAAGCCCGGGCAAAGGGCGGGCCCTCTGCGGCCCTCAAAGGCCGGATAAGGACGGGACGGGCCACCCCCTTTGGCTGGCACACTGAAGGCCTATTATATAGAAGGTAAAGACCCCCTCTAACCGATCTGTTCCCATATTTGTGGACTTTTTTACATACCACTGCCCTATATCCTCTTACCACTATGACCTCTAAGGGGGATCATCCAATCAGTGTAGCAGGTACTGGGCAAACGTTCTCCCTGTTAGAGTTAAACCTTCTATGTAAAACCAAATATGCTATTTTGGAAACTCCCCCTCTGCCCAAAAGTGTTAGTATACTTCCGGATAAGGCTACTCTCTTAGATCCTCCCATATCATTATACAAATCTCGCAGCCCGAACAGACAAACTACTGAACTCCCTCAGGTCCCATCTGTGAAAAGGAAACATAATGATATCAATCAAGGTGGAAACAACCCCAAAACCCAAAAACTGTGTCTAAGCCCATCCACTGCTAACTCCCCAATGATCCCACCGATCGCCGAGTTTCCAGAGGTCATAACACCCCCTTCCCTTTGGTTAACTCTATGATAGATCCGTTGTTAGAAAAAATTAATATGTTAGGGGATAGGCTTTCTGGAATAGAGAAAGCCATCAAGTCAAACTCGCTGGCTGACAAATGCAGTAACACATCCAATCGCCCTAAGTCACCACCTACCCACCTAGGCTCTATACCTCCTGTGCAGGATAAAAGGCGTCAAACACAACCTGCTGGCCCTAGTGCTTCAGGGCAAAAAACAGCTAAATACCCCGCTAAAGTTTCCTTTCCCCAGCCGACCGCACCTAGAGTAGGTCATAATAAACTTAATTCTATTCATTTACCACCGGAGGCGGCCCCATACGTGTGCATCCTTGCAGGTGTACCTGCTCTTCCACCTGGTAAAACTGAGAGTCAATATGACTTAGCTAATAAAACCAAATTCTGGCTGTCCAAAAATAGGCCACTGCCTCGTAACTTATACGGAGCAATAAGGAGCGTCAGAAGGGTGGGTTGGTTGGGCTCCCTTCCTAAAGATGTTGCAGGGGATCTGGTACTAGTGAGATTTAGAGACCGAAATATCGTCCCTTACTTGAAAACTTGGCCACCTCAAGTAAGCGACGGCCCAATATCTATATGGGACTTACATGATTTCTACCCCATAATCCCGTGTTTTCCTCCCCTCCCGAAATCATACCCCATGTGGCAGGATCCTTTAAATGCATTATGATTTTCTGGGAAACATCTGGATATGTAACAATGACCAACCATGAACTCTTACGTCCAACCACTAACTCCTCTGATTCTGTCTTAACCTTGGAGTGGAAAAGAATTTTTACGATTGGGACCCTACCTTACAGTATCCTGGTCTCTTAAAATGTTTTTATTATTATCTGGATTGTATATTGTATTTATTATGAACTTTTATGGTTTTGTATCACAAAAACCGAATAAAGTATATTTTGAGATTTGAGACATGCACCCCTGCCCAATGTCTGTTGTCACAGTCAAACACAGATCATGCTTGTATGACACAACATAGGTATGTTTCATGGATTGCAGTTTGTTGGACTGGAAGAGGAGCCCAAGGTGCTGCCCTCATAGTGGTGAGAGGCTACCGCCTTCACCAGGAGTCAAGCAGCACAAGAGCGGTAGTGGATGCATACCTTGTAGTGATCTGTAATAGCAAACAGGTCCCTTTTAACGTGAGTCACTGGAGTGAGGCCTACAGGCTCATTCAGTTAAAGTTCTGCTGCTGTGTGGTTATCTCACCCTTGGCCTACATGGGTTTAGTGTAGTACTGAGAAGAGAATAAGTGGTGTATCTGCACTGAATGTATGTGAACCTGGGATAGGCTACAATACAGGGATAAGGCAGTACGGCTCAGTGCGTGCATGGTGAATGCATGTGCTAGATGTATGTGTGCATCGGAGGGGTACAATGCATGGAATGACATTGTGCTGTGCAGTGCGTGCATGTGAAATGCAGGTGCTTGGCGTGGATCACTGATAAAATATCGAATTCAAAAATATAGACTTACCAAAATATCGATGCCAAAATATAGAATGCAAAAATATCGAATTCCTATCTACAAACAGGTAAGTACAAAAATATCGAATCAAAAATATTGTTGTAAAAAATAGTTATTTAAAATATCGATTTTTTTTAAATGTCTTAAAAGTAATTTAAAATTAATGAAATAATAAATATAATTAACTAAAACTTACTTAAAAATACTTAAATAACCTTAACATTATAAAAAAATTAATTTAAGTTATAAAAAAAACATACAATTTAAATGTTTAATACATATATATTTATTAACGTAATATTAATAAAAAATATACAATATTTTTACCGTAGGATAGCGGGAGGGTAAAATTTAATATTACCACCCCAGTTAGTACAACAGTAGGGAAAACGTTGGATAGCGTAGGGGTAAAAATGACTATTCACACTCCAGGGAGTGCAACAGTAGGGAAAGCGTTGGATAGCGTAGGGGTAAAAATTACTATTCCTACTCCAGAGAGTGCAACAGTAGGGAATGCGTTGGATAATGTAGGGGTAAAAATTACTACTCCCACTCCAGAGAGTGCAACAGTTGGGAAAGCGTTGAATAGCGTAGGGGTAAAAATTACAATTCCCACTCCAGAGAGTACAACAGTAGGGTAAGCGTTGGATAGCGTAGGGGTAAAAATTATTATTCCCACTCCAGGGAGTGCAACAGTAGGGAAAGCGTTGGATAGCGTAAGGGTAAAAATTACTATTCCCACTCCAGAGAGTGCAACAGTAGGGAAAGCGTTGGATAGCGTAGGGGTAAAAATTACAATTCCCACTCCAGAGAGTACAACAGTGGGGAAAGTGTTGGATAGCGTAGGGGTAAAAATTACTATTCCCACTGCAGAAAGTGCAACAGTAGGGAAAGTAATGATTTAATATATTAATAAAAATACATTAAATATCAATACCAATAAATAATTAATTACAATTAATTACCAATTTAATATTATGTAATAACTAATCATTTAAAATACAAATAAATATTAGTTATTAAAATTAATTACCTATTCATAATGAATTAACAAATAGTTAATTTTCAATAACAAAAACTAATTAATAATAAAAATTAACACCAATTAATAAGTAATTAACAGTAAATTGTCAATACACAAAAATGATATTTAATATGTATTTGATTATAATTAAATTACTTCCCACCCTATTCCCCTATAAACACACAATCCGCTACAGAAAATAAATTATTACAATTATCGTAATTATCAATTAATCAATTAATAAAAATTAATTACCAATTAAAAATTCCTCAACAATTAAGTCAAAATGAATACCAATAAATAAATAAAAATATTTGATTAATTACAAATAAACTACTTCCCACCCTATTCCCCTATAAACCCACAACCCGCTACAGTAAATAAATTAATTAAATTAACATAATTATCAATTAATAAAAATTAATTACCAATTAAAAATTAAATACCAATTAAATTTAAATAAATAAAAATATGTAATTAATTACAATTAAATTACTTCCCAATCTATTCCCCTATAAACCCACAACCCGCTACAGAACTAAAACGCAAAATTAAATTAAAAATAATTAGTAATTTCTAAAAATGTATATTTAATTTAATATATTAAATTGCTACCCACCCTATTCCCCTATAAACCCACAACCCGCTACAGAATTAAATTACGCAAAAATTAAATAACATAAAATTAATTACTTAAAATAAATTACAAAAATAATATACATTTTCCACACATATACTAACATACAAAACACTTAAAAAAAATCGATATACTTAAAAATTCGATATTTTGACTTTCTACATTTTAAAAATCGATATTAAATTACTTACCTTCAATTCGATATTTTTCACCACTATATTCTGTCCATTCGATATTTTGTCCATTCTATATTTTGACTTCAATATTTTGTCCATTCGATATTCTGAATTCGATATTTTGTGTAGTTACCGCTTGGCGTATGTGTGCCTGTGAGTGGTACAACATAAAGAAGGTAGGGCTGTACAGTGAGGCCTGATAAAACATGAGGAGGTAGAGCAATCCCCCTAGAGAGATTTGTGTATTGCTGCATTCCTGTGAGCTGGGTGGGACACGCTAATGAGGGGCGAGCCAGGCTTCCCCTGTACACTTCAAAGGGTGCTTTTTGATTCAGAGAGAGTTCACATAGAAGGATCCTGGTTGCATTTCAGGAAGGCGATAGATCTGATAAGAAAATCATAAAGAGTAGGGCTGAGGCCTTGTGCTAAGTTTCAATACACTTATCACTGTCACTAAGATCCAGGTATGAGCTCTAATTACTCCCATGGCCTGGGCTGCCAGTGTTGGAGTCACTCCTGCTGTTACAGATTGCTTTCAAGAGGAACAGGAGTGGGCATTTTAAAAGAAGCTGACCTCCAACAAAAACGCCAAACACTCCTGCCCCAAATCATATTTGGTGTTTGGAAATGGACTTTTTGATGAGTTTGAGACCCAAAAAATGTTTATCTATCAAGCAGCCAGGTAGGCTGTGTGAGGAGGGGAAGCTGTACAAGATGTCTGCCTGTGACGGCCTGGGGACCAAGGCTTGCTAGTCTTCCTGCTGGGTGAGGGCTCATCCCCAACAGAATCTAAGACCACTTGCCCTGGAGCCTTGTGCACCAACACCTGCCTGCTTGCCAAGACCAGGGTTCATTTGTGAGGAAGAGGAGAGTGTTGGAGGGAGCAAGGTCCTATCAGGAGCCCTGTCAAGTGGACTAATTTTGTAAGGAGTCAGGACATGGCTGCACCAATCGGGCTATGTGCAAAGGCGGTGACCCCCGTATGTCAGAGGAGTGCCTTTGTGAATATTCTGCTGCACTGATCAGATCATTACTCGTGAGACGGGCAAAGTCAGTGACCTCCCCATATGCCAGAGAAGGATAGAATACTTTCACCACCGGCAGAGCTGCAAAGAAACTCCGGTCACTTCAGGAGTGCAACCACGTTTGAGGATCTCTGCACCCGCTAAGTTCAGTCTGCCTGGTTCAATTGTAGCAAGCTCACCTGAATTCAGCTGGTTCTGCTTCATGCAGCCGGGGATGGGGCATGCTCAAGAACTCTGGATACTTCACACCTGTGGGTGCGGATAAGACGGATTTCTGGCCAGTCTGCCCCAGGGTACTTGCTGCTAGTTAGCGCTGAGGTGCTGTAACACTGTTCACTTTATATTAGAGTCAAAGTGGGCTCTTGAGAATAGGACTCTTAGTGCGGCTTACCATGGATGTTGCTTATTGTGAATGGGGAATAACCCCTATTGCGAGTAGGGAGTGGCACTTGAAGATCCACTTAAAGAAACACTTGAGCCCCAACCTCAGGGGACTGTGCAGTTTTTTGTTTGTGTTGATAGCAGTAGAAATAACATCTTTCTATTTTTCTTCAAAGGTGAGTACCTGGCTTGACATAGATTTATTGCTGCTGCTGCACGTGTTTTGGTTTGTGGGCCCATGTCTACTTCCCTGTATCCACCTTCCAGTGCCTTGGACTGCTTGGGCCACACTATCCTGAGAGTCTTGTGCAAAAGAGGTACTTGGCCCAGCTGTTCTGAATCCTTTGCAGGTCAGCCCCAAGACATCAGGTTTAAAAAGGCCTAAACCTCCACAACAGGGCCCAGCAACCCTTGTGCGCCCTGTGACCCTCTGAAAGGGATTCTAACACTTTGAGATCTCGAAATACCTGGGACTAGCTCTGCTAACATATGAGTAAACCTGTAAATTCTCTATACCCTGATAAATAGCCCTATTGTCATAATTCAGAGCCTTTAATACCTTTGTAATAAGATGGACTCTGTCGCTGCTAAATAGACTGGAATAGGGTATGGTTACGGTGGGAGATTCGATGAAGGTCTGAGGCGATATTTTCTACATTTTAAGTAAATCAAATCAAATCAAATAAGCTTTATTCGATTTATCAAAAAATCATAAAAGCGTGCAAGTACAATTTATACAAAAATTTTAAATCAATTTTCACACAAAGTTACGAAAGTAAATAAAACATTTCTCCAAGGATTAAAATCTGCAGCAGTCATTTGGACGAAGGGCCTCATGTTACAGTGATCAGTTAATTTAGACATGTGATACTTAACTCATTGAGTTTCTGTATTTCATCACTGACATTAAAAAGCGAGAAACAACAAAGATAACATCCTCATCTTCTAGCAGCAGTAATCTCAAGTATGCAGATTTACATGTTCTTATCCCCCAGCGTTTAAGTAGTGGTAGAAGGAAAAGTTTCCTCGGGGTGGTGTACAGGTTACAAAAGAACATGATATGAATGTTACTTTGTGTTGAATGGTCATCGCATGGGCATATTAGGTTCAAAGAGGCCCAGTCGTTCTGTTTCGGCAAAGTGACCATGCGGAAGAAGATCCCTAAGCGCAGCCTAGTCAAGAGCATGCGAGGGTAGGGTGCTGTTTCAATCCCAAGGTAAAATTGTAGGCCTTCGGTAGGGGTAATTTGCTGATAGCTCAGAGTAGTGCCTTTAAGTTTCTCTGTGTCCCATCTTGCACTTTCTAGGTGTGTAATTAGAAGTTTTTTGAGGGCCGGCCTGGACAAGGTTTGTAGAGTCTCTGGATCATCATAAAATTCAGGGTGTCCAATGTTAGAAAACATCATCTGGACGTATCGCAACCACTTGACTTTTGCTGCACCATCCAAAGTTATGCAGTCTTTAATGAGGTTTCTGTTCAATTGGCACTCCACTGTGGTCCAAATTTTATACCAAAGCAAACAAGGTGATAATTTTATAATGTCACTGAGGTATTTAAGGCCGGTCTCAATATGAGTCATAAAGGTCGAGGTGGTTTTGTGCACACCTAGTAAGTAACAAATGAAAATGTTCTCGCAAGTTTGTAGTGAGGAGACGTTCTCGAAACCCCAAAGACCTGCTCCATATGTGGCCGTAGCTATGCACTTTGCCCGGTAGATCTGTAACATTTCTCTGATGGGTTTACCCCCGATTTTGCCTGCAAAGGTTCGTAGGGCCCCTATGGCGCGGCTGAAGGCGAGTTTCCTGGCTGACACTGCATGTTTCCACCTTCCCCTCCTGTCAAAAACAATGCCCAAGTAGCAAAAAGTGTCCGTGATCGCGATCTTTTGCTGCTCCAAATATATTGAGCATTGTGGTCTGTTGTTCTTTTGGGAGCAGGACATGGAGAAGGTTTTAGAAATATTCACCTTCAAGTTTCTTTTACCCATGTAAGATGAAAATTCATTTACTGCTCTCTGCAAGCCTACTTTTGTCCTCGACATGATTGCCGCGTCATCGGCATATAAAAGAATGGGTACAGGCCTACCATTGACAGCTGGGTAATCGCTTGGGAGAGTTATTAAGTTCTCAGTGATGGAATTTATGTAAAATGTAAAGAGCAAGGGCGCAAGTATGCAGCCTTGCCTAACCCCTCTGTTTATAGCAAATTTTTGAGAACATTGCCCCTGGGTCCCGAATCTTACTCTGGCCCCAGCATCTCTGTATAGTTCTTTAATGAATGTGAGAATGGTTGAGTCCACCCCGATGTGTTCCAATGTTGACCAGAGCTGCGCGTGGTCCACGCAATCAAATGCGGAGCTAAGGTCAACAAAGGTAACAAATAGGTCCCCTTTTTTGGCCTCAGTGTATTTAGAGACTAGTAGAGACAAGTTTAAACATTGCTCCAGTGTCCCTAGTCCCTTTTGGAACCCATATTGGAGCTCCGAGATGACCTTTTTCTCTGCTTCCCAGTGTTGTATCCTCTTAAGGACGATCCTACCTGCGATTTTCATAAGTCCGTCCAATAACGATATTGGACGGTAACAAGCAGGGTCGTCCCTATTCCCCTTTTTAAAAATGGGCACTACGATCGCGTCTGACCAGGTGGGAACCCAAAAATCCAGATTTGATTTATAGACATCCACTGGGGTATGATCAGGGCCGGGGGCTTTCCCTGACGGACTTTCCCTAAGGGCATCTTCCACTTCTAGAATGGTAAATACCAGTTCAATCGGGTAGGGGGGTACTGGAGGGACAGTTAGCGGGTTATCCTCAGTTATGCTATCCGTAGATGAAGTCACCTTACGTGGGTTCGGGGCGTCACCCTGGCTGTTGGTATAAAGATTACCATAATGTTCTACCCAGAGCTCTGCCGTTATTGCTACATCTATAGAATTGTCTCTATCTTTTGAGTTATATACGGATCTTATGACTTTCCAAAAGAGATTAGTGTCCTTGTTCCTAGTGGCTTCCCCCAGAGCTTCCCAGGCCTCCTTCTTCAGTGTCGCCCTCCGCTGTTTAATTGCCAGCTTATAATCTTGTCTCGCCTGGCGAATTTGAACCCTGTCTTTTGGGATAGCAGATAAAGCTTTCTTTAGGTTTTTCAGGGCAGATGTGCATCTAGAATCAAACCACCCACGTGTATGCCTCCCGTTGTCCTTGCAACTCCTAGTTAGTGCATTTTTTATGTGTCGCTGAATGTTAGAAAAGGCAGCCATGATGGTCTTTGGGTCAGTATCTTCTTCTAAGCAAACAAGTATGTCTGTAGAGCAGGACGATAGGAAATTTTGAAAGAAGGATATAGGGTTCATTTTCTCCCATTTAATTACGTACCCGTTGGTCTTGGTTAGGGTGACCTCATGTGGGTATAAAACCCTACTAGGTTCCTTTACTTTACCCTCCATAAGCTTTACCCCAAAAGTGATGGGATAATGATCGCTCATAGGGTCGTCCCCGATTTCCCAGAAAGTTATAAAATCAGGATGAGTGGGTGATATCAGCGCAAAATCGATTGTGGTTTTACAACCTCTTCCATTATACGTTGGGACAAAGGGAACCGGCGGGGAGCATGCCTGGTTGATAAAAGTGAGGTCAAAAGTGAATATGACGTTGTTGAGAAGAGACCCCAGATTGGTGTGGGAGAAGTGCAATGGACAATCCTCCCCGAGGTCTGAAAGGCCGCACAAACCTAACTCAGAAGACGGACAGATGGTACAATTGAAGTCTCCCACCCACAGCACTATATGATCCCCCGTGCCTTGATCTCTCATTTTGTGGATATGATGGATCATATTGTTCATATTCGATTCCACTTCACTAGTTGGCAAATTATTATAGAAATTCACAAGTATCACCTTTTGTGTAGTGCCCCATTTAAATAGTATAATTTGGAAGTACTGATTGGAATAAAAATTGTAAACTTTTACATCCCCTACATTCGAGATGTATATGCACAAGCCCCCCTTATTGCGACCCTGGGTTGATGTGACAGCGGGTGAATGAAATGTTCGGTAGCCCAAGATGTGGGCTTCCTCTACAAGCCAGGTTTCTTGGAGACAAAGGATGCCATACTTCTGCACGATCTCCAGCCAGGGTTTGTGGGTGATCTTACTACCCAGGCCTGCTACATTCCAGGAAAGGAGAGAGTGCATAGGGTTTCCACTTTCCTGAGGATGATGACCTTCGTTCCCCATTATGCCTTTCGGAACTTGGGGGTGTGCCAGCTCTATCTGCCGTGTGACCTGTGCAGTAAGGGCGTGCTGTTCAGTGCAGGTTAAGTCTATCCCCTTTAGACTTGGATTTTGGATTGTGGGCAATGATTTTTCGTTCGTGACGGTATCCATTGGAGGATTATGTGCATTAGTAGGGATTGAGGGAAGACTAGTTCCCAGTCAATCCACCTGGTCCAAGCACTCAAACCTGTTCATAGTGGGTGCTCCTTCCCACCAGTTGTTAGTGGGTTGCCAGCCGTGCCCCTGTCCTTTCCATCTACGGTTGTGGGCTATTGACCAAGCCCCAGGTGGCTCAACAGTCTGTTTAGGGGGGTAGAAAAAAGTAAGGGGTCTGGTGACGATAGATTGGTCAGTGTCATATGGATCCCATGTGGTGATAAGTTGGGCTGTGTGGGGGTCTGCAAATGAGACCACTATGCAGTCTCCAGGGATGGATTTATAGGTACGACCCACCCATGGGACTCTCCGGACCATTAGGACCCTGGTCCTGATAGTATTAGGGAGCTGCCTGTTGACGTTGAGCCAGTAAATCACCTTATTCTTTAGGGACCACTGGGTCTCCATAGAATGAGGATCAAGTGGTGGTACCCCGGCCAGAATGACGACGTAGGGCCCGGCGTCAGGAGGGAGATCGATGTAGCCCCCACGAAAGTTCTGGTGACCTTGATGTTGGTTAGTTATAGGCGGAGGAGGGGGGGTGTTGATCTTGTTAGGCTTTTGAGCTGCCTTAGGGATAGTTTTGGGTAGAGTCTGATTCTCGGAGCCTTTTGTCACTGGTTTTGAGGGTTTTGATATGAGAGGAACGGGAACATTTGGGATTGTCCGGGGTTTGGGTATTGGAGTAGGTTTTGGTAAGGGTGGGGGCAAAACCGGGGGCACTATTAGAGGAGCAGGGAAAATAGCGTTAGATTCTGGAGCCGATTGGATGCCATCATCGCCATCCTGGGGGACACCCTCAGCAATACGGGGATAACTAGCTTCCAGTTGTTTTAGGCTAAGAGTGGCCAGGGAGACTAAGGTCTTGTCCATCTCGAGAAGATTATTCTCAATACGTGAAAGTCTGAGTTCCAGAGGTGACAATAGTTGTTTTAAAGTAACCCAAACTGTCTTGAGAAAATCTTCATCGTCGCCCGCCTTATCTCTATCCTTCCCTGTCTCGCTTTGCCCTCCCTCTTTTGGTTTCTCACCGCAGGCAGGGAGGGGCTCTGGGGTAGGGGCAGGGACCATATTAAAATTGCTGTGTTCTCTGTCCCCCCCTATTAGCTGGTTATCCAAGTTTGGCATTTGTGTAGACTCCCCTGTGGTGGATAATGTTCGCCTATTATTGAAAAACTGCTGCCTTGCAATTTTTGCTTTTTTGCGGGCGTAGGCAGATCTAGCGCTATTTTTCTTTTTTAGCGTTGGGCCATCTTTATTTTTATTTTTTACTACAGAGAGAGGGGGGTTAGGACTGTCCGGCAAGATGATGGTAGTTCCAGGTCCGATGGGCACAATTCCCTCAGGAGATTTAGAGGGCACAGTAGTTAAGGTGGATATGGGCTCTAGTGGGAGGGAAGAAGAAGGGGGAGCATGGTGAATATCGGCATGAATTATCAGCGGGGGAGGGCATGAAGCGTGTTGCGGAGATGCAGCAGACGCAATTCTACCTAGAGAAGATTTTTGGGAATTGGCAAAGGTTTGAGAAAGCCTACGTGCAGCATCTAGCTCAATTGAAACCCTCTTCTGCATTTTAGTAATTTCGGCGTCTATTGCCAGATTCGTTTTCACAAGAAAATCATCCAGTGTCCCGCTGGGCTTGCTCAACCCCATTGCAGTTTTGCTGCGACTGCCCCGTGTACTCATAATATATTTCAGTTACAGTTCCAGCAATGTACTCACTGGTAGCGGTGTGCAGGCCAGACGACACAAACCAAGGGGGGTGGGCCAGGCCAGTCCTCTTAGTCCTCGAACGGCCTCAAACGGTCCCGCCCTTGTCCCGGGCTTCTCCCGGCGCCCTCCCGCGCGCTCCCGCGCTGCGGGGGCGATGCCTCCTTTAAGTAGCAGTCCAATTACCTGGCGGATGGGCGGAGCCGGCAGGGAGAGCAGCCCAGCTGGTCCCGGGGCGCGCGGGGACTCCTGGTCCTCGGAGTCCCCGCAGTTGCTCGCAGCCCTGCCGGTCGGTTGGAATTTGCCCCCTTGTCAGTTTCTTCAATCCGCTTCGAGCCGCGCTGCGGGACCCGCGAAGCGGGTCCGGCGAGGCGTAGCGGCAAGAGCGGCAAGAGCTTGTCCCTTACAGGGGTTTGGCGTGGCGGCGAATACAGGCTCCCTTGCAGGGTTTTGGCAGCGTCCTCGAAGTGATGAAGCTTTTGTGGAAGGAATCCACTGATTGTCCGATGAAACCGCCTTTTTAAACTGAGGGCGGATGGGCGGAGCCGGCAGGGAGAGCAGCCCAGCTGGTCCAGGGGCGCGCGGGGACTCCTGGTCCTCGGAGTCCCCGCAGTTGCTCGCAGCCCTGCCGGTCGGTTGGAATTTGCCCCCTTGTCAGTTTCTTCAATCCGCTTCGAGCCGCGCTGCGGGACCCGCGAAGCGGGTCCGGCGAGGCGTAGCGGCAAGAGCGGCAAGAGCTTGTCCCTTACAGGGGTTTGGCGTGGCGGCGAATACAGGCTCCCTTGCAGGGTTTTGGCAGCGTCCTCGAAGTGATGAAGCTTTTGTGGAAGGAATCTTCAGTGGAAGTAAAAGGACAGTGTGTGGCGCACGCCTTTTCAAAATATGCTTATGGGAGGAAGTTCATTTCCCAGGAGTTGCAGCTGATGACTTGAAAGTAGTAGAGTTTAAGTTTCTGTCTTTGAAGTGCACTGGAGTCATTCTGAATTTCATGCAGCAGGACGCTCTTCCTCAGAAAAGTGTTTGTAGTTAAAAATTGTCTAAACGGTGCATTTTGCAATTTTGCAACATAATTACAATGTATACCATTTAAAAACCCATGGTGTGTCCTGCAATCCTTATCCTCCGCAGGTGTGCTGGGGGAACAACAGTCCCAAGAAAACATCGGATAAAAAAAAATCTGCATAATTTCTTTAAGAATAGTCTAAAAAACAATGGGAAATAAAATCAAGTCGTTGCAAAATTAATATGTCTCGGCTGTAAACACCGATAAAGCTGCTGACTTTCGAGATGTCAACTCAAGTTAGATTAAACCTTTATAAAAAAGAAAATGAGGCAACCGGCAGTCTCAATTAAATCTTGGACACATAAAAAATCAACAGCCTTCATCCTGGCAATTGTGAACTGAAATTCATTTGTGAACCATAACATTACTTTCTAAAGCACTTCGTTCTCGAAAAGTGATACGATTTGTGGCAGACATGGACAGAACAGCTCGCCTTTCAAGATCATAAACCGTGACATCCTTTGTAAGGCAGTGCACTTAAAGTAATGGAAGGCAGAGAAGACCTTGTAGTCATGCCATTGTGAATCTTTATTTTATTACATTGTACTATAGCAATCCTATATCGCTGTCTAGCCCTCAGTGGGGTGCTCTTACCTACTCATATGAGTAGCACACTACACCCTGAAGAGAAATGTTTTGACCAGAGAGGTGCTCTTATCTTGCCTTGGAGTGCAGCTCCTTGCAGTGTGATGGAGCAGGAGGTGTGAGATATAGGCACACCAGTTATAGTCAGAACTCAAGCATATAGGGAGCTACAAAGCACAGACCTAGCCAGAGAGGCAACAGCATGCTGTGTGCGGGTACACCACAAAAATGGTAGTAAGACAAGGTGCAATAATCCACATGGCAACATCCTCAATGCAGAGATGCGGTCCAATCAATAAAATGGTGGCAAACATGCAAGAATAGGAGTTGGTAACAAGTGCACCTTTAAAAAAAGTAGGACAGTACCTACTGCTGCACAAGTACACTTCATAAGCTTGGAAAGAAGTGAAAAGGGAATCAAGGTTGGCAATCTGAGCAGAAGCTACACAATCTTTAAAAGGCCCAGATTTCTTCTACCCTTGAGGGCCAAAAAGGAGCAATCATTTCGAGCAGTGGATTGCAACCCAAGCTTCTGTTATGCGACCAAAGGAGGACAAGCACCAGTCGGCGAGCCCTAGTCTGCCCAAGGTTCACACCCTAGCCAGAATGGCACTCTGCACATGTGAGAGTTGAAGAGCTTAGTAGGTTTCTGCACAGATGACACAAGAACAAATGGCCTCACCCCGTGTTACACTTTAGTCTTCACCTATCGAAGTGAGCCCAGTACTATTTCTTAGATCTGAGAGCCCAATGTTCTTTCTACTTTTAAATAATGGTATACTCCAGCCCTTTTAGAAATTTCCTCTGAGACAACTTCCACTTTTACTATTAGTAAGGAATTATATTTTAGAATACAAAAGAGAAACGTAATGAAAGAAGACTCCCCCCTCCCTTGCTTCCTTTGTTTCATTTAGAAGATCAGCTTGGAGCAGTCCACTCCACATTTCCAATGACCACACTTTCTCTCGGGGCGTCACCAAGCCTTCTTTGCACTTCAGAAGAGGTGACCATGGCAGGGAAGGATAGCAGGGCTCCGGAGTCCACTGGAATCTGGGGTGTGGGAAAAGAGCTTAACTTGAGCCACTGGCACTCTACACACAACCTATACTTGACAAGGAGAAGGGGAAAGGAGGGGAGCAAGCCCTGGAGGCAATAATAGGTGGGCTGGGACAAACGTTGGATCAACCAAGGATCCACTTAATGTCAACAAATACGCAAACAATTCTGCAATTCACAAAAATAGATGCTCAATTTACCCTCAAGCCACTAAAACCCACCAAGATTTCAAATCAATATTAACACAGACCCTTAGTCAAGATCGTAAGAAAGAAGCAATACTGTGCAAACGTTAATGTTCTACAAATGAAGTGTAGTAGTGCGAAAAACAAGACCTAGAGTTCAAGGACTAAAAAATTGTCACTGTGCTTATTTTACCTTGTCCAAGTCAATTCAATGTTGCCAGAAATTAGTTTAAGAGGTTGAAAGTTAAAGAAAATGTCAGCACATTCTTTTATTTTTCCATGCAAATCAGTGATGCCAGATTTAGAATTATGGTGTAAAAAAACAGTCACTGTGCACACATTTCCTCATTCCATTCAATGGTACCAGAATTTGACTTCGATTTATGAAGTTAAAACCTGTCACCGAGCACGCTTTTATTTGTCCCTCAATTGAATGACCGAAAAAACTGTGGGACTGTTTTTGAGTTTGTCAGTTAAAACTCCTATTTATTGCACCCGAAAAAATCTGATACGCTGGTCTAGATTTATCAGGTGAGATAAATCACACCTATTCTGAGCTATTGTGGTATTACATGCAGATGCAGATGTTGGTGCTTGATAAATACAGTATTGTATCTAGCAATTACCTGGTGAAAAATACCACCCAACTCAGAATTCTAACCCCTGCACAACCAGGAGAAACATAACTATAAAAAACTTGGAGTCAGTGCTTTAAAGTTACTGAGTTAAAAAAAAAGCGGCCACTGTGTACACCTTTCCTTAGCCTAACCAGTACCCATGTCACTGACGAGACAGACTTATAGAATAAAAAAATGGTCACCGTGCACACTTTTACTCATCTCCTTCAATTCATTGGTGCCAGAAACAAGATTTGAGTTAAAAGTTATACTCTGTCACTGTGCATACCTTCACTTGTCCTATTCAATTTAATGGTGCCAGAAACAATACTTAAGAGTTACAGAACTAAAAACAAAAAAACAAAAAAAAAGTTTAGTCAATTCTTTTAGAAATGAAGCTAAGAGTGTTGTTTCAACAATGGCGACTAGCCAGGGTGGCAGAGGCTATAGCCTCCAACACCTTAGTGCATGACTGCCTGCCACATTTGCGGTACAAAAGGTGGTGGTGATGGACGGAGCATCTGAATCAATCAAACACTCACACCCAGTCAAAAGATCTGGGTCAAATCCATCACCGTTCTTTAGCCCACTCTGCCACCCCAGTTCAGACATGGCTATATGCAAATCAGTCTGACCCTGTGCCTCATGGGAACAGTCCAGCCCGAACTGCCAAGCCATGTCTTTCCTCGACCGGAAACAAGCTTCCGAGGACCGGTTACTGGCATTCCAGCCGTCTTCAACCCGGCTTGCTTGAATCCAGTGGCAAAGTGAATCCAGTGGCAAAGTGAGCAAGGGACTCACGTCAGAGCATACCCTGCCACACTTATGGCGGCCAAAAGTGGTACAAAAGGGGGTGGTGATGGACGGAGCATCTGAATCAATCAAACACTCATACCCAGTCAAAAGATCTGGGTTAAATCCATCACCGTTCTTTAGCCCACTCTGCCACCCCAGTTCAGACATGGCTATATGCAAATCAGTCTGACCCTGTGTCTCATGGGAACAGTCCAGCCCGAACTGCCAAGCCATGTCTTCCCTGGACCGGAAACAAGCTTCCGAGGACCGGTTTCTGGCATTCCAGCCGTCTTCAGCCCGGCTTGCTTGAATCCAGTGGCAAAGTGAGCAAGGGACTCGCGTCTGAGCATACCCTGCCACACTTATGGCGGCCAAAAGCGGTACAAAAGGGGGTGGTGGAGATGGACATTTGGACATTTCTGCCTTCCCGGAAGAGATCTCTATGCCTTAAGGAGCCACTGCAACAAAAGCTCCTCTGAAGGCACTGTACGTTTAGTGAGTAGCCACCATGTTTTCTGTACTGCCCGCAAACTTGTTTGTTTTTTAAACACAAAGTTCCTAAAGCAGGAGTTTGTTTTTGTCATGTCTGCCAGGCTTTTCCTGGTGGCCACAAACAGGAAAGAAGTACATCTGCCCTAACTAGGGAGGACAGTCGGAGGTACTTTGAAGAACATCCGTTGACCTTGGGGCTGTTGGTCTAAGGTTTACTCAGCAGAGGCAACAGAGTCTGCACCTGCAGAAACATGACAGTTTACCCGATTCTAAATGGAGAGGGCTGACCATCAGTTTGACGGACAGGGTACTCTGCGACACTGAATGTTAAATAACCCCCTTAGAGTTAAAAACTATCAATTTGCATAAATGTACTTGTCTCGTTCAATTCAATACTGCCATTAATGGGGCTTTACATTATACAGTTAAAACAAAGTTATAGAAAACACTTTTACTGGTTCTATTCAAATCACAGGAACCAGAAACGTGACATAATTTTCACCAGTCACACCCTTCCTGACTCCAAGGTACTGACCAGTCAGGTAAGCAATAATTGACCTATGTCACCCCTTCTGTATGTCCCTGTAAAACATCCCCCATGAATACACTTTATGGCAAAACCGTGTTCCATGTGATTAATGCACAAAAAAGCAAGTGCAGGTTTAGTCATTAATGTATTTATTTATGCGATTTTGTATGGCACATACTTGACCCGAAGGTGTTGCTTTACAATAGAACCAGTTGCTATACATAAGTACCTCAGAGTACATGAATTACATAACACATACATGCGTCTAAACACAAAAAGAAAACTTTACAATGGTGTGTGCAAGAGATGTGCAATTTAAACTAACAGCGAAGATATAATCTGCCAATATCGAATTATAGTGCGAAAAGGTGAGGCAACACACGTTTTTGAATTGTGCTAAGAGAAAAAGGCAATGCAGAGCCGTATTCAATTTTAAAAAATGGCATGCTGCTGCTGTCTTCCCCTACGATGGCGTACACACAGTCTCACATTGTCTTACAATTTTCCCTTTCCAGTAGTGCCCTAATAGCGGTAGGCGCCATAGCGCGAAATCATGTGTGTGATGTCTAACATACATGTTTACTTGAAGGAAACCACTCCAGTACTAAATCCTGTGCAATACACTTGTATGTACATTTTACACATTGAATGTGTGCTGCACAGTGAAGCACACATGAAATGAGTGAAATGTATGGCGAAATAAATACGTTTATCATACTTCATGCTTGCTTGTAGGAAGTCTCATTGTTTGATTCAAGGCATGGTCTGACTATGGGTGGTAGCCTTGGAATACCCAAATACCACCCTTTTAATGCCTCCTCGAAACAACAAAGTCCAAAGCACTGTTTGTACTACTTTAAAGCAACTTTCCAGCACAATTGTATTATTTTATGAAAATTAAATAATTTATCAATCCTTTGTGCCACCAGGCGCTACATTGGTGACTTTGTTGTGGCGCAAAGTCTTGATAAATCTACCCAGGATACTGTAATTCTTGCAGTTTGCAGCAGGTGGGAGCTACGCTCCAACTTACCTGTTATTGTTAAGGTGGGTTCCTGCATTCTTTCAACCGCCAGCTCTTTGAATTTTTTGACCGTTGTTTTCTTAAAAGCCTCCGTGCTTTTAGCAACGTCAATGATGGCGCGATTGCCAGTCGGGCTGCGGAGCACGACCTGGCAGTCTCCGCGGCACATCTTGGCTCTGGGCTGCTGCACGCTGCTGCACTCACTCAACGATGACTAAAGGAGGTTTCGTCATTTAAATAGTATTTAGTTTGATCTACTTTCACTTTTATTTAGACTCCTAGGGGTTTTCCGGTGACATAACATGTTTACCATCCCTGAGTCCAGCGCCCCTCTCGCAGCGCAGTGTTACAGAAACGTTTTAAGGCATGGGTAAAGTGGGCACTTTTCCAGCGACCCCATAGCCCCCTTGTAGTGTGAGTGGAAGGGTCTTACTACCTGCCATAATAAGGTTGCTCATAAAAACAGCTTTGTTTCCTATTTTGATAGTCGAGGATGCTTAGCAGAAACATTAGGGTGCGTGCCAGGGAAAAGTTACATAAAGTGGCATAAACAAAGCAGGACAAATTCTTGCAAGGGTATTTCCACTCCAACGCAAACGTGGTTTCTGCTGGAAAGGCCCCTTTTACAGCACAAATAGTGCAGAGTGCTGCTTACCACCTGCATCAAGGGGAATAACATGGCTGTAGTTTAAGCAGATCAGCACAAGCATACATATTTTTGGATGCAAAGTCTTATACTAAGATAGCCAGACTGGGCTTTGCAAAAAAAATAATATCTTTTTAGGGCACGCCCGTCTCTCTGTCATGCTCTGTGCCAAAAGTTAAAACTATCACTCTTGATCCCTTCTCTGTACCTCAGCTCTCTTTACCTCATTCCACTCTCTGTACTTCACTTATACTTTTCGATGTAACCTTCCTGTATCTCTAATGCAACAGCTTCAATCCTCATACAACCTCATCTCTGGCTTTATCTCACCTTTCCATCTCTCTTTCTCCATGTCTTTACTACCGTACATCTCTCTACCTATCTCTCAGTCCTTTCTCTACCTCACCACTCTTCCTCGTGTCAATTTCCTTTCTCTGTCTACCTCTTATCTCCCTCTCTACCTCACCTATCCCTATTCCCCCACTCTTCCTCTCACTACCTAACCCCAATTTTATTCAACATTAGTTAATTTGTTCACCTTTCTCCCTCCCTTTCTCTCGTTCTACCTCTGTCCCATTCCTTTATCTCTCTAAGTATCTTTCTCTTTTCTCCCATTCTCTATTTCTCTATCTCAATCCATACCCATTTCAACTCACCCGCCCCTTAACTATCTCTCTCAACCATTTTCTTCATTGATCTTGCTGTTTCACCGTCTTTTCTCAAAAATCTTTGTGTAAACCTCACCTCTTTTTCCTATTTCATGTGTGACAGTTTTCTCTTTTCATGCTACATCACATTTCCCTTTCTACTTTTGACCTCTCTCTAACCGTTCTCTCTTCCCTACTACCGTCTTTACTTGCCTTGCTTTTCTATATGTCTTCTCATTTTGTTTCTGTCTATCTTGCATCTTCGTTTTTAGGTCTGTCCTGTCAATGCGCTTGCCCATTGATTAGGTCTCGCCTGTCAATGCGCTTGCGCATTGAGCTTGGGAGAATATAGGGGCTTATCCAGAGTTTAACTAAACGGGCGATTTCATGCAGTGCCCCTAAAAAGCAAGCTCAATGCGCAAGCACATTGACCGCAAAGGTGCATGCACATGAAAGCCAGCCATCTGCCGCCAGCAGCTTCACTTGAAAGTGATCCGCTCCGCCCCCTGCTGCATCAAAGGCTTTCTTCTTCGCACTTTTCACGGCCGCCAGGCCGTGTCATATTTCTCCTCCCCCCTCCCCACAGCAATGCATTTTTTTTTCATGCTTGTCTTCACCTTGTCTCCCTTTCCCCCTGCTTTCGCTCTGGACATTATTTTTTCATGCTTGTTTTTTTTATGCTTGTCTTCTCTTCACCTTGTCTCCCTTTCCATCTGCTTTCGCTCTGGCCATTACTGCTTGCCGCAGCGGGGTAGATTTGCTTTATCAGTATGTCTGGACGCTTTCCCACTGCTGTGCTTAATGTTTATTCAATTCGTAACGTGTGTTAACAATGATACAAAAAAAATTTGCCTTTCTCATCTGATTCTGAAAATGTTGCTACAAACTGCTATGGTACAAGTGCAATCTACGTAGTTCATCGCATACATTGTGTGACTGGTGCTGCTAATTTTCCACATTGTTGTCAACAAATGTGGAACTCGCATTGAGAAAGGTTCATTCATTGTGTATCAATGGCGCATGCGCGCATGCAAGCTGCGTGTTTCTTCAAGGGCCTCTTGCACGATGTGCGCATTATTAGAACGCTTGAAATATCTGCTAAAAACGTGTTTTCCCAAACTTAATTGCGACCAGGTGTCCAAAGCGAAAAAATAAAATATATCTAAATAAAAAAAATTAAAAAACAGATCCCAAAACATCATGGGCACAGGCACAAAAACGAACACAGGTACTACACCGCAAACTCGTGCACTGGTGCAGGTTTTGATAATATAGCCCCTGATGTTTTGTGAATTGATTTTTATGTTAGTTCAGATTAATAGTAGTGCACATTTTATAGCCCATCCACCTCTAGGCGCTCTTCGGCATATTCATCAGGTTTCTATGTTTTGCTTTAAATAATCTTTATTAGCGTTGCAGTGGAAATATTGTTCACAAAGTTCCATGGTGTTTGCGCTGGAATAATACATGAAAGGCTTAATATCCGAAAAATACGGAATTGCAAATGTGTAAGGCCGAGTTTTCCTTGTTTTAAACGTGGGCAGAATTAGAAAGGATGCTTTGCTTTAGAAAGCTGCTTTCGCCACTCACAAGTTTAATTAACGCATAAGTGGCAGCTGGGCAGAGGTGGTCTTCAAGACATTCTAAAGCTGCAGAGATGTGGCTGATAAGAGTTTCCATTGCGTCTCACCCACAAACCCTTTACAGTACTTCTGTTAATTAGTTTAGTGGGGAACATCAAAAGGAAATGTAAAGGTATTTAATGTTATTTAGCGCACTCCCCCGGAGAATAGGCAATTTGGTAGCCTTCCGTATTGCAAGCGTCCTGGTGAGCGCTTCTGCTGCCATTTCTCTGCCAGGCGCCTCCCTGCTGCTCTAACTTGCCCACCCCTACCAGGACTGATGCGACGTGCAAGTGCCAGCACACCTCTTCCACAGCCGCCCTGGGGACCCCAAAAGATAGTAGCACGTGGGAAACCTTAGCAGGATGAACAGGCAGAGCACCGAGGTCTTCCATAGCCGCTGAAAATGACGAAAGGGGGGACCATCAGCACCGTGGTCTCCTAGTTTAGACTTCACATTGTTATGCCATTTGCCCATTCTTTCTGATGCATCCATCAACTGTATCAGGATGACAATGCACTAAAGCCTTTCCTACTGCCCCGGATGCCACACCCACGTAACCAGTGGTCACACTTTTTCCGTTGTTTTTAGAATATTATGTTTATTTACACATTACTGCAGGCACCGCTTTTCCATGCCGTACAGCTAATGTTTCAATACGGAGTGTCTGTTCAGATTTCACTTTTTGAGACATCCCTTACGAGTGACAGCTTTCAGAGCAGGTAGCTTAGAACTCATGGTTGTTCCCCATATCGTAGATAATACTCGCTACATTCACCATTTGCTACGCATGGTATCTACTGCCCGGATTTTTTCCATCTCACCCTCACACACCCTCACACCCACCCCTTCACCCTCACACACCCCCTCACCCCCACATCCCCTCACCCTCACACCCCCTCACACACCCTCACCCCAGACACCTCCTCACCCTCACACCCCCTCACTCTCACACCCCCTCACCCTCACACCCCCTCATCCTCACACCCCCTCCCACCCTCACACCCCCTCACCCTCCCTCACAACCCCTCACCCTCCCACACCCTCGCACCCTCACACACCCTCGCACCCCTGACCCTCACCCTCATGTACCCCCTCACCCTCACGTACCCCCTCACCCTCACACACCCTCTCACCCTCACACCCTCTCACTCACCCTCAGCCCCCTCACCCTCCTCACCCTCACACACCCTCACTCACCCACACACCCTCACTCACCCACACACCCTCACCCACCCTCACCCTCACACCCCCTCAACCTCACATACCCTCACTCCCCACCCACCCTCACACCCCCTCACATGCACCCTCACCCTCACACCCCCTCACCCCCCCCACTCACTCTACCGCCCTAACTCACTCTACCACCCTCACTCACTCTACAGCCCTCCCTCTATCTATCCCCCTTCCTCTATCTATCCCCCTCCCTCTATCTATCGCCGTCCCTCTATTTATCGCCCTCCCTCTATCTATCTATCGCCCTCACTCTATCTATCGCCCTCACTCTATCTATCTATCGCCCTCACTCTATCTATCTATCACCTTCACTCTATCTATCTATCGCCCTCACTCTATCTATCTATCGCCCTCACTCTATCTATCGTCCTCAATATATCTATCTATTGCCCTCACGCTTTCAATCTATCGTCTTCACTCTATCTATCTATCTATCGCCCTCACTCTATCTATCACCCTCACTCTATCTATCTATCGCCCTCACTCTATCTATCGCCCTCACTCTATCTATCGTCCTCAATATATCTATCTATCGCCCTCACGCTATCAATCTATCGCCCTCACTCTATCTATGTATCGCCCTCACTCTATCTATCTATCGCCCTCCCTCGAGCTATCTATCGCCCTCACTCTATCTATCTATCGCAGCACCACAGCATCACTCAGGGGCACCACAACATCACTATGCGCTACCACAGCATCACTCAGCACCACCACAGCATCACTCAGCACCACCACAGCATCACTCAGCACCACCACAGCACCACTCAGCACCACCACATTACCACTCAGCACCACCACATTATCACTCAGCACCACCACAGCACCACTCAGCACCACCCAGCACCACCACCACAGCACCAGTCAGTACCACCACAACATCACTCAGCACCACCACAGCACCACTCAGCAGCACCCTCACAGCATCACTCAGCACCACCACAGCACCACCACAGCACCACCTAGCACCACCCAGCACCACCACAGCATCACTCAGCACCACCACAGCACCACTCAGCACCACCACAGCACCACTCAGCACCACCACAGCATCACTCAGCGCAACCACAGCATCACTCAGTGCAACCACAGCATCACTCAGCACCACCACAGCATCACTGGTTCAAATATGTTCTCTCAATGTTTCAAGCTTTATTACAAATGTCACAAAAAAAATGTTAATATTTCACTTCTGTTCTTGAATTTTCATCACAATAAAATACACAAGTTATTTTCAAAAGTTTAAACTATTGCCATTATAAATTACAATCACTTTTATTTAAGTATTAATTATTTGAAAAAATTAAAAGCCATTGTTATTTGTAATATCAATACATCTAAGTCACGTATATACAAAACATGTTGCATTACAAATGCTATAGGTGTCACATTCGCGAAAGTTATAACTATTGGCATTGTAAATGAAAAAGCTATCAATTTAGCTATTTTAAAAACCAACACATAAATAAAATAATTGTCATTTACAAGACCAATAGCTCCAACTTTTCTAATGCGAGACCTATTGCATTTCCAATGCTTGTTTCTCAAGTATCTCTGCCTACCTCTTCCTTCAGCAGCCTTTACCTACCTTACTTTTCTCTCTACCTCACCCCTTGCAGTACTGCACTCATCTGCCTCTTTCTACAAGTCCATTCCCATATCTCCACCACTCTCTCCTGCACTGTAAAAGCATACCCAGTTCTAAACCTCTTGTTCTCTGCATACATATTCCCATTTCTACATCTCTTTATCTTTCCTTCTGATTGCCTCACATTGCTCTCTTTACTTTACTTATCTCCATACTTCACATATCCTTCTACATCATCTCTGTCTCAACCCATATTTACTTCTCTTTTTTTTCTACCTCACAAATCTATCTACATCATCTTTATCTCTACCCCCCTTTCCATCTACTTTCATTGCTTGCTATACAGTCATCTTTATATCTCTGTCTGGCAACTCTATTCTACCCCTTCCTATTTCTCTTACCCACAAGGTTCACAGGTAGCTACCTAAACAGAGAAGAGCACAAATATAAATCAGAGAATAGGGTCAAGACAGGGGAAAAGAAATTAGCAGTAGCGGCCGGCATGGCTCGCGGGGTGAGGGTGGCACAGGGTCGCACGGGAGGGGACATGTTGTGGGACGGGGGTCAAATAATAAAAAAAACTAAATTTAAACCTACCTTCCTGCCGGCCCGGGTCCCGTGTCTTCACTACTCCTGCTCTCCTGCCTCCGACAGGAAAAGGAAGCAGACAACCAGGCTCCCTCCCCAAAGCCAATCACAACACTCCAGTGGAGCATTGTGATTGGTCGGGACGGCGCCCAGCCAGGGACTGTAGGGGATGGCATGTTCTCATGCAGTGCAGCCTGCATGGAGAAGGGCAGGGTGCCCCTGACTGGTTTGGGCGGCCCTAGAGGGCCGACCAAACAGTCTTTGTGCACTCAGGAGTGGGCAAACCACTCCTGCCCTGCACGGAGAGCAGAGCAGCTCCGTAGCAATGCGCGAAGAAACTTAAGTTATTATCATTTTAGGTTTTGGCTTTCTCACTCTGCGAGAAAGCAGTGGGACGACGCTCCTCCACCCTAGTGGAGTAGTCGCCCCTGGAAATTAGGCAAAACGTTTTAGAAGTTAACTGTTGAAATGCTGAAAATCCTCAGAGCACTGCTTTGATTTTCACTGTTGCAACAAGAACGCCAGAAATACAGAAGGATATATTTACGATTATAGATATTCAGATACTAAAGCTCCAATTTCAAGCGCTAATAGCATATGTCTTATTTTAATATTGTACACTAGTCCACTAAAAATCGAACAAGTTGCCCTTTGCATGTTTGCCTATAAAGGGGGTAACAAAGTGGTTAGACACGAAATTCAGTATAAGATGTTGCTGTCGCAAATAAAAAAACATCTAGATCCTAACTCAATAGGAAATCACTTTATCAATACACTTCAAGCTTTCCTTTTGTACTATTTGACTGACAAACATCAAGCAGTTTTAGTCTTTTTGACGCTACCCTGATTCTGAAGGTTTAACAAATAATTTTGTATTATTTGGCATCACAAGGGCTTGAATAAGCCAAAAGGCAGTAACAAATTCATAGTTTTTCCAAACGGGGAACCCCAAAATGTATCTTGATCAGCACCCTAAAAACCCTTTAAATGTTACTGAGCTGTGATGCACTTTGGGGAACATGCTCCGAAGAGAAGAAGGGCGGGCGCTCAAGAATAGGCACAACTTTAACAAATGAAAGAAGCAGATCCCTAGATTCATCTGTCTCTGTTCCTATCTATACAGCACAACACAGGTCCTGGTGATTCCAGGAAATACATAGGCGACAACTCTCAACCTAAGTTGGTGCACCACTTCCTCTGAAGCGGATCCTGCTGAGGTCACCTTTGTCACACCACTTAGTGAAGTATGTCCTCTTTGTCCTCTAAAGATGAGAAGCCTGCCACACTGACTGATTCCTATGTGACCCTACCATAGTGTTATGTGACTTCTGCCCCAATGAACTCCGAACCCTTCTCAGTTTGGGGGTACCCATGCCTATCAGTCTGGTCAACAGGAACACCTGGATCCCAGGTGGTGCTAATGGAGAAAAGATTTCAACATTTATAATGGGGGTGGGGTGGGCTGGGATTGAAAAAAAAGCATACTAATTTGCCTTATCATGCATTGTGTTGGCTCTGATGCATGGGACACAGCCTACAAATTTGAAGAGATCGGCAATGCCTCTTGTGGTGATTTAAAACAACAGCTGA
The DNA here is from genome assembly GCF_964263255.1 of Lissotriton vulgaris. Classification (NCBI taxonomy): domain Eukaryota; kingdom Metazoa; phylum Chordata; class Amphibia; order Caudata; family Salamandridae; genus Lissotriton; species Lissotriton vulgaris. The sequence continues at coordinate 668,849,541 of NC_141699.1, forward strand.
TGACCTATTTCCTACCAAAGACAAATGTTGACTATGAAAGGTATTTCTTTCATTCAACAGTGCAGACACATGGTGGAACGATTGATACATTCGAGAAAAGACTGAAAGAATGTGCGCAGGACTGAGATTTTAACAATTACAACACTGAGGAAGCACCAAGATCTCAAATCGTGGGGTCTGAGGCTTTCAGATAGAAACTCTAACGAAATCCAGGACATCCCAAAGGCATATTGTCCATGGCTAGAACGTCAAATGCTGATGAATACCAAGCCAAGCAGAAATATTGGGACACCACAAGGTTAAGACAGAGGTCAAAGAAGCTATATATAATATTGGCAAAATACCCATCAGTTATAAGGTAGTGATGCAGCGCTACTCCGGAAATATTTCCTAAAACCATATCACCTTTCCCTGAAGTACCAAATCATACATCTACTCATCAGTGGGGCCCATAACACTGCGGGTTTCTCACAAAACACTTACATCCTACTTCATGGATTGGTGAAATTCAAAGGAGAGCTGCTGTATCATGGCGGAGTGTCTAAATCAAAACTAAATATGTATACTATTTACACCTGCAGTTTAAATGAGTTTTACCATAGTTTTTATCAATAAGACATTTTATTCAGACACACCACCATTATGGTCGACAAATCTGCTAGTAAAAAATTAGGCGTAGGAAAATACAAGACCAGCTTAATTCTCCATTTATCAAATTTTTTATTAAAAGCAAACTTTAACATGTCTGATGTTTTATTCACTTTATTAATTTCTTTATTTAAAGTAACTTTATAGAAGGAAGTTTTAACTCAAACCGTTATGTTCATTTTATTTCAGAAACTCAGAAATAGACATTATTATTTAGGTTTCAGAACGCAAGTATTAGCAAAAGACAGATAGTTCCCAAAATTCATTTTCTCCTAACTTCCCTAACTAATAACCTCATCTAAAGCTCAGTTCTCACTCCAAGAAATAAAACATGTATTCAAGAAAATCTTACATCTCAGGTAAATCAGCATTCCGACAGCATCTCAGGAGGAAATCGAAGAGGAGGGTACTTCTTAAGTAAAGTCGGGGGTTTTTATACACTATTTCACTAACTTTATCTATCTAAAAAGTAACTGTCAATATGAACTCAGATTCTGATTGGACAAATTTGGGGTGGATGAGCATCACCTCATCATTCTAATATTCAATTTCCGTTGTGTCAGCTGAATTTTAAAGATTCCTTTGTTTAAGAAAGTCTTTCGCCTAGTCACATCCTCAACTAGCAACTCCATGAACTTTTCCCACGTTCAGTAACTCAAACGTTTATTCTTTTTGGCAGTCATCAGGACTTCCAAGGCATGTTGTCCTTGAGCTGACTTCGTTCAGGCACAGGCAGCTCACATTCAATCTCGGATTTTGCCACACGTGCGCAGTATCTCTCACTGTCGCAGTAATCAAAAGCCTCAATTTTTTAGGTAGGCCTCACGAGCCAGAATGGGAACTATCATAGAAACAAACACAAATAAATGTTAATTATGGAAATATGACCCTTCTGTTTACCTCCCCCCATACTAAGGTTTCCCTGTTAATTATTACCTAGCAAACAAGCAACATATATGCAATTTATACTCACTTATCCTTAGGGATCTGCCACAAATACATGCACAAAAAGCACATTTATGCCACTTTTGTTTATTTCGAAGCTTTTGCATTATTTCACATCACGACAACAACATTAATTAGTCAGTTATATTTTCTCCATGCAAGCAGATTAGTATTCCCAAGTGTATATGTGTGTGCATTCTATACTACGTTGATTAATATTTTCCACACCACACAAGTAATAAAAGTTACTGTTATGAGGAAATGAATTCACGAGAGGTGTACAACATTTTCTTTTTCCACCTTGAGCCATCAGTAGTGTCACTCACACCTGCTCATGGTGCGATTTCCGTTTCCTCCACTCTGGCGCATGCCCGGCCCCAGCCCCAGCAACTCTGAGCACATGGCACAACTGAGGCAAGAAAGATAATTTCCTGTTAGTGTGTCAGGGTAGAGGAAGGAATGGCCAGACCTCGCAGGTACCCCTGAGCTCAGATGACAAATCGTCCATGAGAGCCAATCAAAATACACTCCTCTCACTAACCAAAGTGTTAGAGAGGTGGTCGCTCGTCTAAAATCTGATACTTAGTCAGAATCATCATCATTGGAAGTAAAAGACATCAAAAGACAAAGGTTTTCACAATTTGGAGCAGTGTTGCCAATGAAACCGACCAAGATATGAGAGAACATGTAAAAAATGTAAAATTGTGTGCTATATCCTTTATTTGTATACACTTAAGCTAGTCAACTTGGTGACTAAAGCTGATTGCATAACCTTAGTGCATCGGCCTGCGTGCGCATATAATTCTATCAGTCACAGAAACCCCTCAAGTGTCCAGTGTTTTCTGTCCATGTTTTAAGGTTGATGATTAATCATCACTGACAGACGTGTATGTGGTGGAGGCAGCTGCAGACATGGAATGTTTTTGCTCAAATATTGACATATTCAGCAGCATTGACACTGAAGTCAGAGTCAATACTTTACGGGCATTACCATTTAGTATTAAAAAGCAAGTCAAGGATGAACTCAAAACGTTGACAGAACTTAACATCCCTGAACCCATACAAGGCCCGTAATGCAACTCGTGTGTCCCTGGAGGGGTACAGACGTTGTAGTATCAATCATTTGACACTGACCCCATATGCATTGGAAAGTAAATATTTACTGAAAAACTTTCTCAATGTTTTTGACTATTTCTCTCAGTAATGGTTGTACTGTCCATAAAATACAAAACATACCATGCTATACAAAGTGAAATGTGAAAGAATAAGGCAATTTGTGCAGCGGCAGACTCACATACAATTTACAGATTATTTGGGATTGTCAATTGTCAATACAATAGTCTTTGTAGGCCAAATGTATCATTTGGTTCCTATCAGGCTTTGTGCAGTATGATCTCGAGTATGGTACGTCGACGTTTCGACCCTGTTGGTGATGCGCTGACTACGTGCATCTGAAACGTCGACGTACCATACTAGAGATCATACTGCACAAAGCCTGATAGGAACCAAAGGATACATTTGGTCCTAAAGGTAAAGAGCTGCATTTCAAGAAATATGTGACCAAATATCCAAAGGCTGACAATCTAGGCCATTATGATGCCACTGCATCCACTGGTAAGGTATGGTAGGTAAGGCATGTCAATTTGCATGAATAATTAAAACCACACCATCCACTGAATTAACCATTGATGCTAGCCCTGTGGGACTTGCGGCTACTTTGGCAAAACAAGACAATGAACCTGAAGCATCACAGCACCCAATCGCATATGCACATTATATTCTCACCAAGCTTGAAATGGCCTGCATCTCAGCAGTGAACAACAGGGAGGGACAGGGAAGGGACAATATTTAGAGGGGTCCAGTGTGCACGTCCCATCAAACACTATCCGAAAAGATGCACAAAGTTCCCCTAGGGAGTAGTATTAGTATAGTGGAGTGGTATTGCTTCCTCTCTCTGAGTGTGGTTGTATGTGAAAGTCAGGGACAGGTATCCCTTGTCGGAACTAGGGATGCCTCACACAACAGGCTGGTTTAACGGCTGCTGTCATATCACCAGCCAATTGTCTCTTGTCATCATCGGCTTCCTGCTCCTACGTCAAGCCGGCGCTGCAATGCCTGACGGGTAGCACTTAGTGCTACACTTTTGTGGAGATCTTTTGTTCCTGGCCGTGAATGAGTGAGTGTGAGGGGCCCAAGTGATTAAGTAGTGAGCGTGAGGTGAGGTATGTTAAAAAAGGTTAGTGTAGTCTACTCTGGTCAGTTTATTCATGTAGCTAACTACCTTGCTGCTTCACGTGCTAAGCCGCGTCGGTGTTGTGGGATTAGGTGCAGAGGTAACTTCCTCGCGCCTCTAAGGTACTTAGTTGATAGCGCAAGTCCCACGAGAGCAGTCTGTGGGGACCGTCTGTAGCTATTGAGGGGCGGATTGCAACACAGGAACTCTTCCTGTTCCAGTCTTTGACCCTTCAGGTTGTATCCGCTACACTCCTTAGCCCACCCTGGGCTCCTTTCTAGTTTATGAGCACTATTTTAGGTCCTGACGAATTGCCGTGATGGCATGAAACATGTTGACCTGATCACTGACGAGGGTTGAACGGGTCCCCCACCCATAGCTTGGTTGAGTCGCTATACCCCTCTTATTTTAACAAGGTAGTTAGCTACATAAATAAACTGACCAGAGTAGACTACACTAACCTTTTTTAACATACCTCACCTCACGCTCACTACTTAATCACTTAGGCCCCTCACACTCACTCAATCACGGCCAGGAACAAAAGATCTCCACAAAAGTGTAGCACTAAGTGCTATCCGTCAGGCATTGCAGCGCCGGCTTGACGTAGGAGCAGGAAGCCGATGATGACAAGAGACAATTGGCTGGTGATATGACAGCAGCCATTAAACCAGCCTGTTGTGTGAGGCATCCCTAGTTCCGACAAGGGATACCTGTCCCTGACTTTCACATACAACCACACTCAGAGAGAGGAAGCAATACCACTCCACTATACTAATACTACTCCCTAGGGGAACTTTGTGCATCTTTTCGGATACTGCATCTCAGCAGGAAACGAGTCCCTTGCCATTGTCTGGGCCTCTGAGCATTTTCATCTTTTCCTCTATGGAAACTCTTTACATTTATGATTGACCATCAGGCTCTACTTACCATGTGGATGTTATGACTACAAGACTACAAGGTGGAGGGGTGTGGGGTTGCGCAAAACAAACAAAAAATATAAACTTACCTTGCTGCCGGGTCCCGCGTCTGCTCCTTGCTCTTGCTCGCCTCATGGAACTCAAGCAACAGTAAGCCAGGAACAACCGCAAGGCTCCCCTGACCAATCACAATGCTGCAATTCAGCGTTGTGTTTGGTTTTGAGCGCCTCGATTCAACGCTGAACCAGGGAATAGGGGCCTGGGCATGTTCTCCACACAGGCTATAATGCAGTATGAAGAAGGAAAGCGTGCATGACTGTTTTGGGCAGCCTGAGAGGGCCGACCAAACAGTCATTGAGAACATAGGAGTGGGCAAACCACTCCTCCCTGCCCTGCTCCGAGAGCAGAGCAGGAACAAAGGAAACATAAAATGATAATAACTCAAATTTCTCATTTTGTATTTTCTTTGATTTGCACTGCTCAAAAGCAGTAGGGCAACGCCACTGGACGTTTGAGTTGTGCATCTGAGAGCCACCTGGTACTGCTTAGGATGCTGTGCTAGGGAGCCAATGCAGATATTAAAACTAAGATATGAGAGGGATTCTTGAGGGAGACCATATGACATTGGTTGTGTAGATGGACAATTCAACTGATTCAATTCTGCGATTGATGAGACATGATTCAAACCCTTGCACTGCAGGTTTGGGTATGCCAATGCAATATTTGTGGCTGTCCAGTAGACCTGTATAGTTGATGGTGTCAGAGGCTTCAGAAAGGCTAAAGAGTATAGACGTTTTTGTGTCCTCCTCAAGAAGTATAGGAGCTCTTTCCTTGTGTCTATCAATATGTTTGGCAGCATCATGATGATGGCTATAGAGAAGATGATTTAGTTATGTGCACTTTTAAAGTAGTTTTGTCACCTAGCTATCCATGATGTTAAGAAAAGGAAGGTTGAAAATTGGCCGTATTAACCATATTGTACAGCAATTTTGTTTATTTTATGGCTTTTTAGGGGTCTTTGAGTCCTTATCAGTTGCACTGTGACAATTATTTTCTTTGAGAGCTTCAAGACACTGTATTTTGACATATATATACATTTAGAGGAAAAAAAGACTGAAAGACTGCTACCTTATAATAATATTGAGGTGGTCTGGACAGTAAGACTAACTTTCATGGTCCCAAACCAGGTTTTTCTGTAGAACCAACGTTTTTAACACCCTTTGTGTTAAAAGAGATGATATTTATATTACTGCACACGTTTTATACACTAATTGTTAAATGACAAATTTCAAACTGAGCTAGCTGCCTTGAGCTACTCACAAATGAAATGAAGTAAACCAATGAATACACACTGTTGTTTAGTGAGTGTTCGGCTGCTTCTTCCGTAAAGAAGGAGCTTTCAGGGCTTGCAAGTCAGAATGGTGGCACAGAACATAGGTTTGAGCCCAGTTGGCTGCAACAAAGGGCATCTATCTAACACAGAGATCTTCAATCGGTGGCGCGACCCCCAGGGGGGCCGTGGGGTCCTGGGAAGGGCGTCACGCATTCCCCAGCTTCACTTGTGCCTGGAATCCAAAACGTTTGCTTTCTTTTTGGAAAAAGACAGCCGGGTGATTTCGATTGTGAAAATGTTTCAGCTGAAGTTTCCTTACTTGAGTCTACTGTGCTGTGAAAAGCATTTAGGCTAGGGTGCTGGCTTGCCTGAATGAAATGCAAATGTGTGCTATTAGTTCATCTACAAGTGTAAAGGGTGCTTGGGAGCCGGTTCTGGCTTTAATTGAGTGAATCACTCCAAGCTTTGTGATGGCAATGATTTGGGTTTTTTGAGTGGTAGTGCAAAGAGGTAACAACTGGGCTGTGAAGTGCTTGCTTTTACTCATAACTGTATTCACACAGCCCGTAGTACCCTGTAAGGAGGTGTTGAAGGGACAGTTATGTAAAATAAAATTGCATGACATATGCTCTGGTATTAGTAAAATCTACATTTTGGAAGCACCATTTGATCATAAAACTATTTGTACATTTTGTATCAGTCGATCTTACACTGGTAATTTAAGAATGAAAAAAATACTTACATATTCACAGTACTTTCTGTCACAGGCTGTGACCTCATAGCACTAAAAATACACAAGTCACTATTCTCCAGTGCACCAACCAAGATTTAATTGTGTGGGTCTCTGGTTACACACAGACCTCTGCAGTGCATTAACTAATAGGGGTTTCATAAAGTACTACAGTGCATTTCACACTGATTAACAACTTTGAAAATGCATTTTTCGTTTACGCTGCCCATTATTTTTTATGTAGGTACCTGATGGTGAAAGGCCTAAAAAACATTCAGATTTTTTTGGGCTTATTTATGAGAGGCTTGCGCCGCCAGATCATCACTTTTTTCGACACTCTGGCAGCACATGCGTCTCAACCAAACCTACGAGGCGGCGCAAAGTCACCCTGCATGGCTTTGCATGCCCTCATAGATATGGAGTAATACAAAGCAGTGCAAGTCACTGTTCCATGGCTCTTGTGTAATGCAACACCCATGGATTTTGTTGTTGGCCCATATTTACGAAATTAGGTAAACCTGGGGCAGCACCAAAAAGATATGCCTCCCCAGCGGTGGCGTAACGTGGAGAAATGTTTTAATTTCTCCAAGTTTTTCTTCTTTCCATGTGTGCTGTATTCTGCAGCTCACATAGAAAGAGGAAAACTCCTCTCATGATTCTTTTTGTGAAGGAAGGTGCTCTCCCTGCACAAAAACAATCCTGCCTATGTTGGTGCTAGGCAGCAATTTGTGCGCCAGGGCATGAGAAACAGACAGAATGCACTGTATTTCATAAATATGGTGCATTCCCACCCTTTCACATTGGTGTAGGGACGAGCAGGAAGAAGACTTGCGGCACTGCCCTGAACCAATTCCTCCTAAATGAGCCTCTTTGTTTTTAGCTACACTTTTGACCACAGCCTCATGCTCACTGACTTTTGGTTTGCTAAACACTGTTTAATGTTATTTCCACACCGCAAAAATTATTTGCTGTGGCAATTGGCACGTTTATGGTTGTTGATTGTTGTTGATGATGAAGAGTACTAGGTTCCAGAAGGTTTTGTCAGGTGGGGGTCCTTATGCCTAAAGAATTTTGTCAAGGGGGTCTTGGCATCAAACAGTTTGAAGACCTCTGATGTAACAGGATGCAAGACATTTTGCCTATTTAGAGACCTAAGGTATAGCTTCGCTCTCATGCTCCTAATTCTATTAGATCTGTTTAATACATGGTACTTCCTTACCATATCCATATCTCTGAATCTATAGGGTCTACTTCTGAATCTATAGGGTCTGCTGCTGCCCTTGCGACTCAGAGACTGTGCCTTTAAACATCCTCGACGACTCTGCTGCTCAGTGGCCCTTGAGCGTTTGCCCATCTAATTGACTCGTTTTGGCTTCGGTGGTCCCCCAATCCCTTTCCCTCCTTGCTCCTGTGGCTGCCCCCCCCAGCTCTGCTCCTCTATGGCCGCCATTTTGCTGCTGCTCTCAACCGCTTCCTTCTCCTGACCCTGGCCCACCATCTTGTCCGTTCCCTCTGCCTTTACCCTTCTCCCTCGTTTCCCCCTTGACGATCCTCAAATGGTTCTGATTTGCCATTTTTCCATACCCCACTATCCCTCCCACCCTCCCTACTCCCACGCAATTCTAGTATTTGTATATATATATGTATATAGAGATAACTCTAATCACTAGTATATGCAGTAAACCATTGTACTCTCTACCATTCCTATGTGACTCTTAAAGTATATCCGTTTGTATCCCTTCCCTATGTATATAGAGATAACTCTAATCACTAGTATATGCCGTACACCTTTGTACTCTCTACCATTCCTATGTGACTCTTAGAGTATATCCATCCGTATCCCTTCCCTATGTATATAGAGATAACTCTAATCATTAGTATGTGCAGTAGACCTTTGTACTCTCTACCATTCCTATGTGACTCTTAGAGTATATCCGTTCGTATCCCTTCCCTATGTATATAGAGATAACTCTAATCACTAGTATATGCAGTGGACCTTTGTACTCTCTACCGTTCCTATGTGACTCTTAGAGTATATCCATTCGTATCCCTTCCCTATGTATATAGAGATAACTCTAATCACTAGTGTGTTCAGTAGACCTCTGTACTCTCTATCATTCCTATGTGACTCTTAGAGTATATCCATTCATATCCCTTCCCTGTGTATATAGAGATAACTCTAATCACTAGGATATGCAGTAGACCTCTGTACTCTCTACCATTCCTATGGGACTCTTAGAGTATATCCATTCATATCCCTTCCCTATGTATATAGAGATAACTCTAATCACTAGTATATGCAGTAGACCTTTGTACTCTCTACCATTCCTATGTGACTCTTAGGGTATATCCATTTGTATCTCTTCCTTGAGTGACTTTACATCTTGTACATTTGCAATTTTTCTTCCTGTTTGTATCTCTTCCTTGTGTGACTTTACATCTTGTACATTTGCAATTTTTTCTGTGTGTATCTTTTATGTAACGCATGTAATCCTAAATCCTAATGTTTTGCAACTGGTTCTTATGTAAAGCACTCTGACACCTTCGGGTAAAGTTCGCGCTATATAAAATCGCATTAAATAAAAAAAATTAAAAAAAATACTTAGCACAATAATAGATCTGATAGGCCCATGTCTATGACTGCAGAACTGTGTAACACAAACAATCACTGTGCTGGCAGAGTCCTAAGATTAGGAGTGCTGTATAACCTGAAGACAATAGTTTTGTTGTGAGATGCCTTAGCCTGTATGATGAGGGTTAATCTAAGGAACAGTTTTGCTGTCAAAGCCTTGTCTGTAAGATGCTTGAAACTTGATAGATGGTGCATGGCCGAACGCTGTGCAAGATGATCGCTGGCCTTTGAGGCTCATGAGTGGCTCTGGCGGACTTTTGACAGCATGGATTTTCCCTTAACCCCTTCTGTGCAGGGCACATTCCCCCGCTGTGCTGGGGGCGAGGGGCGCGTACAGCGCCCCGGTGCTCATGACGAGGTCAGCTCGTCATGAGCCATGGCGCTCCGCTGCTCAATGCGAGCTGAGCTCGTCATGGCCACACCCGTTCCCATGTAACGTTCAGCACAGCAGGGGAATCTGCCCAGCGTGCGAGCGTTCCATGAAACGGGCGCGGTGGTGACGAGCTCAGCTCGTCATGAGCACCGGAGCGCCGTGGCTCATGATGAGCTGACCTAGTCATGAGCGCTCAAGGGGTTAATGCTTTCTCTCCTCTTCCTCAGAATGTAAAATCAGAAGGTGCGCGCTACTTCATTGGACTGTTTTCAATTCTCTTTGGCACCGCGTGGGCTGTATTTTCATTTCATATTGGATCACACACGTAATGCCGAGCCACCATCATAGGCCTCGCATTCGCTGAGGAGAATTCAAGCATCATCACGTGCTCAGAGGACTCCAGGGAAATGCCTATATCTGCATATCAAATATGACTTGTGTTAGACCTGGCCTCTTTGGTGTGGTTTCCCCTGACTTTTTGACTCTACCTCCTGTATTTTTGATGCTGTGCTGGATTTCGTTTTTGCTGGTTTACATGCTTTGGGCACGTTGCCACTGCTGATCAGTGTCAAAGTGTAAGTGCTCCCTAGGTAAATTGTTACTGTGATTGGTAATCCATGATTGGCATATTTGTTTTACCAGTAGGTCCCTAGTAAAGTGCACTGAGTGTGCCAGGGCTGGTGATTCAAATGCTGCTAGTGGGCCTGCAGCACTGATTGTGCCACCCACATGAGTAGCCCTAAAATGGTGTCTCAGGCCTGCTACCCCAGTGCCTGGGTGCAGTTGCTAACTGCCATGCTGCCCTGACCAGTGTCCATACTGGCCAGGCCTAACCCTTCCCTTTCTGTACATATTGGACACCCCTATGGAAGGCCAAAGGTATCCCCCTGGGCAGGGTGCAGTGTATGTGTAAGGTGGAGCATATACTAGTGTGGGTGACATGCTCTGATAATGAATTACAACCATTTTCATTTTTCACTATCTTGCCCATAGGCTAGAAACGGGAATGCTGTCTGAAAATGTTTACCTGCATATCTTCCTACCTGCATATCTTCCCATAGGAGCAAGGTAAAAAATTGCAATCTGGTATCCCTGAACTCAGAATTTAATAACCCATCTTTTAGGAAGGATGTTTTTTAAATCCTGTGTTTGAAAACAGCACTTTTAGAAAGTGGCTGTTTTCTTGTCTGACCTTTGTGTGCCATTAACTGTTTAGTTTGTGAGTGACAGGGGCTGGGGTGGCCCCAGGAGGCTGGGTGAGTCAGCCCAGGGCTGAATAGCTCCATCTGCATCTTGAGTGGTGGGAGGGGATAGCACCTGGGCCTGAATATGGCTGTGCCTGCCTTCCACAATGATGGCTCCACCTCCTGCTGGGCGGCTGACGACCCTGCCCCTCTCTCTCTCAAAGGAAAGAAGGAGTCAGGTAAACAAAGTGCTCCAGGACTGACCAGAAATGGTTTGGAAAAGTCAAAGGCCTCTGCCTTCAGAGAACAAAGGAAATATTGGTATTAAAAGGGACACCCAGACCCCAGAACTTTAGATCATCCTGGAATCAAGAAGAATCCTTTGCCAAGGAGAAAGCAGGAAGACTGTAGAAGAAGGACTGACCTGCTGTAAGGCTGACCTGCAGTTTCTTTGCTGCCAAGGAGAGGGGAAGGACTGTGCTGTTGCTGTGTCCCCTTGCTTGAAGAGATCTCCAAGAGCCTGAGGAGAGCTGGCCTCCTGTTAAGAAGTCCCAGGAACAAAAGGACTTCACCCCCAGCTTCCCCCTGAACTCTGCTGTGTGAGTTCAGACCAGCCTAGGGTGCTTGATCCATTTGTGGGGCCTCTGGAGGTTGTCTCATGCTGTTTGGGGAGCTGGAAAAGAAGAAAAGAAGATCTACAATTTGCACGCATCGCTCACTTGTGGATCGCTTCGTCAACAGTGCAAGAGAATTCCCATCGCCATGAAGATCATCGCAGCGCCTGTTGCCGCTGCAAGAACATACGCATTGTTCGCTAACAGAGCGCATCGACCCGGTGCTGGAAGATTCCTGTTGCTGCGAGTATCGTCGCAGAGCCTGTCGTTGCTGGGAGAACCGTCGCATCGCTTGCTTGCGGATCACATCCAGTCGCTGCGAACATCGTCGCAAAGTCCAGCGCCATCGAATCCAGGGGCCGCGGTAGAAGAGGATCAATGCTGCGCCGCGCATCGCCGCTGAACCGGAGATCGTCGCCGCCCAAAGATCGTCGCATCATGCCTGTGCGAGACACATCCTACCGGACAAGCTGCGTGCCGGAATCCACACAAGATATCGCATCGCTCCACTTACAGACCGGATTCGTCGCAACACGCCCGCTGCGTGCAGCGGGGTTGTCGCATTGCCTCCCCAGGATCTCAGGAGTGACGCATCGCTTGTTTTTCGAAGCTTCCTTTGCCTCTTGGAACTTTTGTCGCATCTACAGGTACTTTGGGCTAAAAGTGACGTAACTGTGGATTATTTTGGCGCAAACTCTTTTCAAAGGCTTATTCTTGAACTGTGTATGTTGAATTTTTGTCGTTTTGGTCTTGTCTAAATTAGATAAAGATACTTAAACTGGTGTGGTGTTCATTTGTGGTGTTTTCACTGTGTTACTGTGAGTGTTGGTACAAATACTTTACACAGTGCCTTTAATAAGCCTGTCTGCTCATACCAAGCTACCAAGGGGGTGAGCAGGGGTTATCTAAGAGTGTATCCCCCTTAGCCTGACTAGAAGCAAGGATCCCTATTTGGACATTGGTACCTACCTCTGCCAACTAGAGAGCCCCAGATATAACAACTTGCATAGTGCTCTAGCAGCTTATGACCTACTATTTCGTTCTAACTTCCCACAGAGGCGCAGCCATTATTACATGGCTGCGTTTTTTAAAAATATCTCAGTGAATAGATCATATTTATGGAACTGAGTTTCTTGCATGGTGATTTAAAACACTTTCGCTCTCCTCCTTCACTTTTCTTCTCCTCTGACTTCACTATTGCTCCCATTATCCTTAATCGGTTCATAGTCCTCTGTATATATGGGCAGACCTTGTAAACAGAAGAATGTTGCTCGACTTCTCCTTTCCTCCAATAGTCCTATTATGAAGAATAAATCTCATCAAAAGGACATTTCTCCTAATTAAATGTCAACCCTAATGGAAGGGGCTGGTGATTACAGGGGGTTTTGACCTCTGGCCTAGGAGCTATAATCGAATAGATCCTCTGGCTCAGACAAAAGACCCAAAAAATGGACTTGGACTCACCTTCCAAATCACTTTCCTCTAACTCTAGATAATGTTATGGAAGAAATTAGAGCTCTAAAACATTTTGTAGTGGAAACAAACACATCTCTTCGGAAAATTGAGGACAAATGGTCTTCACACAACCCACGCATTGCTGACATTGGGCAAAGAGCCAGCGATGTGGAGGATTCCATTCTGTATGTGACCCACTTGACAAAGGAATTTGAACAGCTTAAATGGACTACTGAAGATTTAGAAAACAGGAGGTACAATCTTCAGATATATCGTATCCTGGGAAATTTGGAAAGTTCCAATTTGATCGTTTTTTTTGCGATATCCTCCATTGCTCATCTACAAGAGAATAACCCTCTCAGCATTCAAATATCCCATCATCAAGGCCCCCAAACATCTTCAACATCATCTGCTACATGACCTAGGGGTATAATTATTTTCTTTTTACAGTTTACTAACTTAATGCAAGTTCTTTACACAGCCAAATAACTTGAGACCTTACAGTGGTCTGGTAACAAGGTCATTTTTCTCAGCAAATCTCCAAAACAACAGCAGCTAGAAGGAAATGTTTCCATGAACTAAGTCCTCAGTTCAAGTTCATGAATATTAGATATGGGTTGGTTCACCCATGTTTCTTCAAAATTACTTACAATGAACGAACCTATACCTTGGAAGATTCAACCGAATTACTATACTTCATTCGTCAGCATTGTTACAAGGAATGGATATCAGGTCCAGTGCCAAAAGCTTGATTGTCATTCCATTTGTCAAATTGTATTTTTCATGCATGTCCTTATGTGTCTTTATTTTAGGTGTTAAGTTCTAATGCCATTGTCTTATTCCCTATCGTTGTTTTAGATTCAAACATTTCTGTAGACTCCTCCATTTGTCTTCGTCCTCCCTGCCATAATGTTCTCCTTGTATTCATGCCAGCAATCCCCTTTTTGCTTGTCATCTGTGATAAGTTTAGGTTTCAGCTACTTCATTTTTTCATGTGTGTTTTCTTATTGATTGTGTTCTACCATCTTGCTTACTGCAGAGTTTCTTTATTTTCCTCTTGTCTATCCATTCCCCCATGATTGCAATTTGTATCTATTATATTCATGTTTGATAATGTTATACTCAAGAATGAATCTTAGGATCACATCCTGAAATATCAAAGGTTTAAAAAATCCTATCAAACGAGTTCTATCCCACCTCTCACTCTTGAAATATCTTTTAGCCTTACTTCAGGAAATGCACCATACAGAAATAGATATTGTTAAACATACGAAACAATGGGTGGGAAACTATATTTTTCTCCTTCTGTAGTTCATAAGGATGGTGTGCTCATGCTTTGCCATAAGCCCCTTAATATATTGCTCATGGAGAATGATGAAGAGGGTAGGTGGTTCTTAGTTCAACTTTAAATAGGTTATACTATTTTTATAATAATGAATGTCTATGATGCCACACATCTAAACACAGATTAGTGAAACAAGATTTTCCACGAGATTAAACAACACTCCACTGACAACTTTTCGGTAGGCAGTGATTGTAATCAGGTGTTTTACCCTTTTCTGGATCGGCATTCCACTGCAAGGTTTGCCCCACACAAAGCTCACAAAGCATTCACTCACTATAACACAACACGCCCTCTCAGACTCCTGGAGATTAACCCATCCTTCACTCAGGGGATATTCCTTTTATTCTTCCCCACATAATTCCCAAAGCAGAAACTATTATATCTTTTTAAGTAAAAATCTAACTCAACACTTGATTAACTAATTAGGCCTCATTACGATGCCGGGTAAGATGACTATCCAACTGCCGTTCTCAGGAGCCCTTTCCGACATCCAAGGACAGGAAGCTTCCCCCACCGTATTGTGATGCAACCACTGCTACGAGGCGGTCGCAGCTACGACAGAGCACATATCCCCAAATATGTTGCTGCAAATGCATACAAAACTCACATAAAACATGTGAATTTGGCTTGCATCACATATTTGGAGATGTGCCTTGTGCACCATGTACCCCATTGTTAGAGTGTGGCGGAATGTGCGCAGTCCAGTCAATGAGGATTACCTGGATTCCAGCACCCACAGGATCATATTATAGGGGTTAGGGGGACCTGGAGGAGACTGCTGGAGAGAAGCGGATTTGGGTGAGTATGCACCCCAAATCCTTTGTGTTCGATGACTAGGCAGCCAGTTGGACCACCACTGTCGGGTCGTTGAAAACCCACATCGTAATCCGGACGGCGGTCGGTGATGCTCTTTCCTCATGGGATAAATTATGGGTGAAGATTTGTTCCACAGTTTGTCTGGCCAAAACTAATCTTTATAATTGTTCTTCAGCAGATTGTGCCACACTCCCACTTACCTATTTAAACGCAAACTTCTTAAACAAGATACTTGTGACCATTGCAGTACTTCTCCTGGTTCTTATCTTCATATGTTTTTCTTATGCCGAACACTTTCTGATTTCTGGGTACAGTTGTGGGCTAGAATTGGGTCTATTATGGGCATTTCTACACCACATGCATTAGACTGGTGGCCTACACTATTTATGGACTCACAAAAAAAGATGGGAAGATTAGTGGACCTCCTAATTGCACTTGGTTTGCAGGTGAACACCTCCAACTGGAAATCTGAGGACAATATTACCTTTCAATTCTGGTGGAATTTAGTGTTTCATAATCATAGACTGGATACATACCATTGCATTCTCATCATATTTAGTTTAAACAGGATATGGTATGGTCACCTCTTACCAAGTACATGCCTACTATTGCACTTCATTAAGGCTCTTTGACTTCCAATACATAGTTTCTAGTTTGTTATGTTTCACATGGATACCTCGATATGGGCTCAGGTAGCAACCTAACCTTTCACCTATATCTTCCCCTGCCATTACACTACATAACAGTTCTTGGGATTGACCTTTTACCTAGTTGCGGTACTGCTTATAGGACGTGGGCTTTTCCCTGAAAGCTTGCCTCATTCATTATGCATTAGGATTCTTGGAAACTCAGCAGTACTACATCTCCAGCATAATAACTATGTTTAAGGGTCATTCCTTCCGTCATCCTAAGTCTGACATGACACAGCAAGGTAGATCACCTGAGGGTACCACTTTGGATATATAAACACAATATCTTTGCTGAGGTAGGGAGATGAGAATAAAGACTTCTATGCTGACACACTGACGCAAGATGCTGAGGTTCCTGCAAGCAGACACTCCAGCTCTAAGTCGTCTGACATCCCTCACGGGGTGTCCATCTCGAGACCAAGACAGGGTCCTGCAGTCTCTCACTTCAGGTAATGGGGTTGACTTTATCCTACAGAGTTTCTTGGCTTTACACCTACATACATACTTGGTACACCTAGGTGCATCTAGTTAGGGTCGCATCGTAGGAGTACGCATTTTGATTGTCATGTATTTTAATACCTGCCTGTATTAATTGTTTATAAACAACAAAACAAAGATGCCAGTGCTGATAAAAGTGAATAAAAACTGGGATAAATCCTCCACTAACCGAAAGTCAAATTCAGAAAAGGGAATGCTTTTTAATCGCAGCTTTATTGTGTATTCAATAATATTTTATAAAATGCATTTGTACATTTGGAAATGAAACATTAAAGGAAAAACAAGGATGCAAAGGGGACACATGAAAAAGCAATCAAGTTAGAGCGAACCACCATTCGTTCCTACAATCATATCACTTTCACCAAGCATTCAACAGCACACAAGCTAGTCTCACACATACCATATATACATTATCTACAACAGGAGAAACAAGAAACACTGGAGCTGCCTTAATGTAAACACACTATTTGTACTCCGTAGTGACAAATGGGACATTAACAAAGGTTTAGCAATTTCGAACAGTTTTTCGCAAATCCGATAGAAATTAGAAAGTGTCCAACAAATAGCTAATGATCTATGTAGAGTTGTAACTCTTAGATCAATGGCAGACCAGTGTGAAGAAGGGCCTACGCGTTTCGAATCTCCTATAGTTCCTTGGAGATTCTCATCAGGGCCTCGGGCAACTGAACAAAAAAGAAAAGAAATAGAAGACATTTTTACAAAACATGAAGGATGGCGACTGACAAGCATAGCCAATACATAGCAGGTAAGAACATTAATGCGTCTCATGGAGAGGACACACACTTCAGAATCTCTTAAACTCAGTTCACCCCAGTCTTTAAACTGTTCCTGATTGGAGAAGAAACCATGGAGAAAAGGGCACAAGCAAAAGTGCTCAATGTTATGGTCAGTATGGACTGTTATAAAAAGAACTGTCAAGAGGACCATTAACCCCCTAATAGTAGTTAATGGCAGGGATACAGTTGGGGGCGGACTTACCACCTAGTGTTGCAGGCGGTGGTCCGCGGCAGGGAAGTGTCGGGGGAGTGGACCCAACCCTCTGTGAACAAAAGAATTAGCAGTATGAATTTTAGTTCCTCCTCGGGGGTATCGATGGAAGAATCACGGGGCGCAAGCCCAGGGAAAAGGATCTTACCGCTCAAGTGAGCTGAAATGTCCTAGCGCGTTGAAAGGGGTGGAAGGTCTGAACTGGCAGGGCTGTAAAGCGACGTATCTTATGCTGTATGCGTTGGGGCGTCCTATATGCCAAAAAGACAGAATTAAAAGGGATCAGGCCTCTAAACAGAGTAGCGCTAACACACTACGCAGCGTCATAAAGATAAAAATCACCTTTGAATCCAGGGCGATGCGCCTGTCGTTAATCAGGCATCCTCCGTGAGAGAGGAAAAACAGCGTCAGCACAAGCAGGCAAATGTCCGGTGTGCCAGCAGAACCTGAAACGCACGGTGACATGATTAAAGATAACAGCGCTAGGCGGAGGCTACTTAAAAATACAAGGACTGGGTGCTGGGGGGCTGGGGGGGCAGCAAGTACTTACCAGGTTCAAAGGAGATGGTCCTGGAAACCCGCACTCGGTCGGCGTCGGTGCTAGCGCTAATCACTCGCGCATGCGCATCGCCTGATCGCGGGAGGCTGCGTGTTATATAGGGAGGATCAGGGGCGGACCTTAGCGAGCGAGTGGCTTGCATGCTGCAAGATAGCATGGTGTGCAGCTGAGTTTACAGATATAGCGGTAATATATACAATCTGACCTCCGAGGTGGCAGACAGTGAACCAGAGGCGTGGGGTGTCCACATAACTGTCCTAGGGGTTACAATTTGAAGATTTCAGAAAGCTCATTTAAACCAGACACCGCAGTGTCAAATTTGACAATTAGCATGGCTTCTCTTTTGGACAGCAGAACGCTCATATTGCCTCCTCGGGGGTTCTTTTCTATCTTGGATATCACTGTCCATTTAAAGTCATTTAGTCCATGTTGCTTCTTGTTCCAATGGTTTACTAACGGGGCATTTTCGACTTTTCTCTTCAGTCTCGATTTGTGTTGCGTTATGCGTTGGCGCACTTCCTGCTCTGTCTTTCCAATGTACAGACAGTTGCATGGGCATATGACTCCATAGACTACAAATTTCGATTTGCAGTTGCTGAAAACCTCATGTTTCCATGATATTCCCCTATGTTGGAAAACCATGCCCTGTATGGTTGTTTCACAACAAAGGCAGGTGCCACATCTATGGTGACCTAATACGGGTGTCAAACCCATCATTTCACGTAGGGAAGGTTGGTTCTGGGTATGCATTGCGGCTCTTACCACATGGTTAGCCACACTGTTTTCTCGTTTGAAAGCAAAAAGTGGGGGATCTTTGAGGCTCTCATCCAGGTTGCGTACCAGGTGCCAGTTTTGACCGATGATGCGTTTTAACTGGTTTGCATTCGGGCAGAAGGTTGTTACGCAAACTTGTCGTCTCTGTTCGGGTTTCTTTTTGCGTTCCAATAAGGTTTCGCGGGGGGTCCACCTTGCTCGTTTCATACAGTCCCTCACTAATCTTTTAGGGTACCCCCTATCACAGAGTTTGGAGACAAGTTTCTCTGCATGGTGATAGAAATCATTTTCGTATGTGCAGTTTCTGCGTACACGCAGAAACTGCCCATAAGGTAAATTATCCCTGAGGCTTCTGGGGTGATTACTCTGATAGAGTAACGCTTTATTGCGATCTGTGGATTTGGTGAATAAAGTCGTAGCCAGCCTTCCTGCTTTCGGAAAAACCTCCACATCCAAAAAAGCGATTTTTGCTTCAGAGTGGGAAAGGCTAAATTGAATGTCTGGTGTCCTGTTGTTGAGCCATTGATGAAATTGTATCAAGTTGTCAACTCCCCCTGTCCATATCATAAAGACATCGTCTATAAAACGATACCATTTACGAATGTATGTTCCATGCGGGTTGTTGTTATGTATATGAGTGTCTTCATACATAGACATAAATAACACAGCCAGCTCCGGTGCAAAAGGGCATCCCATTGCCACCCCCTTTACTTGATAGAAAAATTCTTTGTTAAAGCAAAAATAATTTTTCTTCAAGGCAAATGAGGCCAACTCTAGCAGGAATTCTGTGGGGACTTGCATGGGTCTAGGACGTGAGTCTAGAAAGAAAGAGAGAACCGCCACAGCCTCATCTTGAGGGATTTGTGTGTATGGAAACATGAGGTTTTCAGCAACTGCAAATCGAAATTTGTAGTCTATGGAGTCATATGCCCATGCAACTGTCTGTACATTGGAAAGACAGAGCAGGAAGTGCGCCAACGCATAACGCAACACAAATCGAGACTGAAGAGAAAAGTCGAAAATGCCCCGTTAGTAAACCATTGGAACAAGAAGCAACATGGACTAAATGACTTTAAATGGACAGTGATATCCAAGATAGAAAAGAACCCCCGAGGAGGCGATATGAGCGTTCTGCTGTCCAAATGAGAAGCCATGCTAATTGTCAAATTTGACACTGCGGTGTCTGGTTTAAATGAGCTTTCTGAAATCTTCAAATTGTAACCCCTAGGACAGTTATGTGGACACCCCACGCCTCTGGTTCACTGTCTGCCACCTCGGAGGTCAGATTGTATATATTACCGCTATATCTGTAAACTCAGCTGCACACCATGCTATCTTGCAGCATGCAAGCCACTCGCTCGCTAAGGTCCGCCCCTGATCCTCCCTATATAACACGCAGCCTCCCGCGATCAGGCGATGCGCATGCGCGAGTGATTAGCGCTAGCACCGACGCCGACCGAGTGCGGGTTTCCAGGACCATCTCCTTTGAACCTGGTAAGTACTTGCTGCCCCCCCAGCCCCCCAGCACCCAGTCCTTGTATTTTTAAGTAGCCTCCGCCTAGCGCTGTTATCTTTAATCATGTCACCGTGCGTTTCAGGTTCTGCTGGCACACCGGACATTTGCCTGCTTGTGCTGACGCTGTTTTTCCTCTCTCACGGAGGATGCCTGATTAACGACAGGCGCACCGCCCTGGATTCAAAGGTGATTTTTATCTTTATGACGCTGCGTAGTGTGTCAGCGCTACTCTGTTTAGAGGCCTGATCCCTTTTAATTCTGTCTTTTTGGCATATAGGACGCCCCAACGCATACAGCATAAGATACGTCGCTTTACAGCCCTGCCAGTTCAGACCTTCCACCCCTTTCAACGCGCTAGGACATTTCAGCTCACTTGAGCGGTAAGATCCTTTTCCCTGGGCTTGCGCCCCGTGATTCTTCCATCGATACCCCCGAGGAGGAACTAAAATTCATACTGCTAATTCTTTTGTTCACAGAGGGTTGGGTCCACTCCCCCGACACTTCCCTGCCGCGGACCACCGCCTGCAACACTAGGTGGTAAGTCCGCCCCCAACTGTATCCCTGCCATTAACTACTATTAGGGGGTTAATGGTCCTCTTGACAGTTCTTTTTATAACAGTCCATACTGACCATAACATTGAGCACTTTTGCTTGTGCCCTTTTCTCCATGGTTTCTTCTCCAATCAGGAACAGTTTAAAGACTGGGGTGAACTGAGTTTAAGAGATTCTGAAGTGTGTGTCCTCTCCATGAGACGCATTAATGTTCTTACCTGCTATGTATTGGCTATGCTTGTCAGTCGCCATCCTTCATGTTTTGTAAAAATGTCTTCTATTTCTTTTCTTTTTTGTTCAGTTGCCCGAGGCCCTGATGAGAATCTCCAAGGAACTATAGGAGATTCGAAACGCGTAGGCCCTTCTTCACACTGGTCTGCCATTGATCTAAGAGTTACAACTCTACATAGATCATTAGCTATTTGTTGGACACTTTCTAATTTCTATCGGATTTGCGAAAAACTGTTCGAAATTGCTAAACCTTTGTTAATGTCCCATTTGTCACTACGGAGTACAAATAGTGTGTTTACATTAAGGCAGCTCCAGTGTTTCTTGTTTCTCCTGTTGTAGATAATGTATATATGGTATGTGTGAGACTAGCTTGTGTGCTGTTGAATGCTTGGTGAAAGTGATATGATTGTAGGAACGAATGGTGGTTCGCTCTAACTTGATTGCTTTTTCATGTGTCCCCTTTGCATCCTTGTTTTTCCTTTAATGTTTCATTTCCAAATGTACAAATGCATTTTATAAAATATTATTGAATACACAATAAAGCTGCGATTAAAAAGCATTCCCTTTTCTGAATTTGACTTTCGGTTAGTGGAGGATTTATCCCAGTTTTTATTCACTTTTATCAGCACTGGCATCTTTGTTTTGTTGTTTATGATATAGGCTCAGCCTTGCTGATTAGAGCCAGCCCTGTTTTGTTTTTCATGTATTAATTGTTTAAGCACTATGGTAGAAATCTACCATCCTTTTACTCTGTTGGTCCTTATAATCATTTATATCCATTTCTGTCTTATGGTTGTTTCAGCACACCTATTTTACACTAGAATGACGCTGGTTCAATAAAAGCTAATTGAAAATGTATACAGAAGTGGGGCTGTGGTGGGAAACCTGAAAACCCACAGAAGTGGGTAGCCCAGGAAGATTGGGTGGTTTATTTTAAACCCCGATATGCAAAAGGTGTGGAATCAAACACAAGCGTAGAGGTTATGTATACACCCTTTTTGGAAGAAGCATTTAATATTGGGGATGTAAATTGTGCCCTAGATTCTGTGGTAACAGGTAGGGTGCCAGGTATAGATGGTGTCCCAGCAGACATATTTTTGCATGATAGAGAATCTTGGGGAAGGTATATTTTGCTGCTAGTAAATGCAATAGCAAAGGGAGCACCCATACCTGAATCATGGAACCAGTTTTTAAGAAGGGGGATAAGTCACTCCCCGTTAATTACCGCCCGATCAGTCTGATTGATACTATGCAAAAGATCTTTGGCAGACTGATCTTAAATAAAGTGCAGGAATGGGAGCGTGAGCAGAACATCTTATCGCACCTCCAGGCAGGGATTAGAGCCTGTATTAGCACAGTGGACCAAGTATTGCATTTTGCAATGCTTTATTGGAAGACTGTTCAATTAGGTGAGGGTAGTTTATATGCTGCCTTTATTGACCTAAGGGCAGCTTTCGATCTTGTTCCATGCTCAATCCTGTGGTCCGTTTTACATGATATGGGTATGCCTTGCGCCCTCCTTTCGCTAATTATGAGACTCCACGAGCATAATTTTGCGCAGATTAGATGGGGTTACCCTGGAAGCGTCTCCAGTCAGTTTCCAGTAGAAAGAGGGGTACCACAGGGCTGCGTCCTAGCGCCGACCCTGTTTTCTCTATATATTAATGACGTGGCAAAACTACCGATTTAAGCTAATGTTGATGCCCAATTTTAGCAGGTGCGAAAGTACCTATTTTAATGTTCGCTGATGATTGTTTAATCTTTGCAAAGACCCCAAGTGGACTGCAAAAAGCGTTAGGTATTTTTGAAGATTTTTGCACCACCCGAGGTCTTGAAGTAAATGTTTTAAAATCTAAATTCATGACTTTTAATCAGCACAAATCCTTCAAGGGCAGCATATTTATGAATGAATTACCCCCGGAGCAAATAAAGGCATTTAGCTACCTGGGTGTTAATATCCAACATGATTTGCGATGGAACCAACAGGCTGAGCTGGCAACGCTTAAACATCGCCAACTGGCTGGAGCGTTGAGCTCTGAGCATGCTAAGTCACTAACCAAACCAATTGCCCTGCTCTTTGCGTTTATGACGCAAAGGTGGTTAATTCAGCCCTTTACGGCGAAGAGAGTTGGGGATTTGAGAATTTAGGTAAAATGACTGCATCTGAAAATAGGTTCCTACGCAATCTCATTAACCTACCCCAGAGTACCCCTATGTGTCCTGTTTTTTATGATTTAGGAATGAGGCCAATTGAACTTATTGCTAACTTGCGACCAGTATTATACTGGAGGCGCTTATGGTCAACTCCTGAATTAAGAATATTTCCAACAGGACTTATGGATATAATTAAATGTGACACTTTTCACAAAATCAAATGGTTATCTGGTGTCAGGGGGATTCTTGGAGAACTAGGAATGCAAGAGTTATGGGAGGATCCACTTAATGCTAGGTTTCCACCAAAAAAGGCCCTAAAGGGTATATATTGGGAGGTGGTAGCTTCAATTTTTTTTTAGGACTACTGCTCCACTTTCGCTCACAGGGATTTTCCGTGATTTCAAGGATGTGATTACCCTAGAAACATTCTGGGATGATATAACCAAGCCACTGGATAGAAAGCTCTATTTCCATCTTAGAATTGGTAGTTTACCAATTAGAGCATTCACATCTAGGTGGTCAAATGGTGGAAAAGTTTCTTGTCCCTGTTGTCCGGCCCCCATGGAAACCATTACCCACATGCTATTTGGGTGCCCTGCGTATTCCGCCCCGCGCAGGATCTGGTTGCGCCCAATGTGTAAGTTACTAGGTACCAGGAGTGGCATGGTTGCTGCTAGAATTATTTGTACAAGTACCAATTCTCCTGTTTATATAGCAGCGGCAAAGTTCCTAGGGTGGTCTTGGACCATTAGGAGCAAAATTATCAAGGGGTGATTCGTCCATGTTGTGCTTTTGTAGTATATTGTGTATTTTAGGTATTATGAACTGTATGCATTTTTAACTTTTGAGATGAACTATATCTTAGGTATTATGAATTTTATAGATTTTTATTTTTGAGATGAATTCTATGTATTTTATGCTTTTATGACATTTGTCGATTAAAGCTTGCTTGACTTGACTTGTCTGGACCGTTTATTCTGTGTATCTCTCGGAGACAATGTGAGCATGAGTGACTGAGCGAAAAGTATCACACTGTTTCCATGATCCCTCATGGGACAGAGCTGTCATGTTCGATAGTTGCCAAGAACTATTCTCTTCTTGGTAAGCAAGGTTTCTAGTGGCACTATGAACTAGCTTGTATACAGGCAAACATACCCGGTGAGAGTGTCTGGAATCAGTCTGGACACCAATCCAACTATCTATATTGGCTAAACATGCAGATCCAATATAGGTTCGTAGGAACTATACGACATGGCTCCACCAATGTTGGTTTGGTACTTATTTAATGGTCAAATCTAAGTAGTTCAGTTGTGCTATTCTCAGAGGCCCAGAAGGCTTATCAAGCTTGAAAGACAAATAGTTCCTATTGTGCATAAAACCTTATCTCAGTTTCCTTGAAAAATCTTCTATTTCAAAACAATGGTTGACAAAGACACCGTTGCACCAGCACAATGTGCTGCAGCTAGGGAGGAAGATCAAGAAGGGGAAATAAACATTTCAGAAAATGTCAGAACTGCCTTTACTTTACAACTAGCAGACTATGGAGTCACAGCTAGGGGTGGGACAGTAACATTTGTGATTGCGGTACACGAATCTTATAAAACAGAAGAATTCTATTCATGGTTTCAATTCCCACAAGCAGATGCACAAACAAATACATTTAATTATTATACTGAAGATAAAACACCAAATGAATACTGTCCGTATGAGGACATTAAAGTTCCGCTCACCTACCAGGAGCACATACACTGGTTTAAAAGAGCCCTCGCACACACAAAAGAAAAAGTGAGACTCAGTCCGCTTGGAAGGATGGAGCAACTTGGCCAGTCCTAGCTGCTTACACACCGCATCCAGATATTGACACTATGCCAGTAGCAGACTTACGTCCACTTCATAAAGAAATAATAAAACTTTACAGAAACCTGACACAGTTCGTGATGAGAACAATCACACTTCAGCCAGCAAGAGCTACACAAGCAGGACAAATTCAGGGATCTACAACTAAAATAACACCACAAACGCTACATGCAGTTATGGCTGAAATACCCACCAAACGCGAGCAAATGCCATTCTGGATAGCTAAAAAAATAACACGGCTAAAGGCAGTATTTCCACGCACATGCCCTCAAGAAAAACACAGAATGCTAACAATCTGCTTGTTAAAGGGGATAGCTCCCCAGATAGAGGCTTGTACCTCTTGGGGTATAGGTTTCGCTGCCTGAAAAGGACAACACCAAGCAAGCACCTCATTCCTCTAAAAAGAAATGGGATAGCAATAAAAAACAAAAGAAAAGAGAGAATAGATCACAATCCAAGGGTGGGTCTCCTCAACAGTAGCCCTCCGAAAGGAGGTACAACCTTAGGAATAGAGATAACATTAAAAAACCTGACAGTTATCAGGATACTGATACACGTTCCTCTCATTCTTTTCAGGGTTCATCAAAAACCTCTGCGAGGGAAGAACGGTGAGAACAGAGGCAAGAAGAGCGTACAAAGTCCACAGGCAGAACCTGATGGAATTTCTGGTGACTGCAGAGTTGAATGAACATATCACGGTGGAAATACCTCAAAGTGTAAGTGTAAGTGTCCCACATAGCTTACATGATATAACACTCCAAATGGAGGGGGACAAACCCAGAAAAATTAAAGGTCTCTTTTGGGAGAACCTGACTTATGGCTATGACATCCTTTTAGATGAAAAAAGATTGCCCACCTGAAACTGTTATGGATTGCCCAAAGGGAGAAATGGTAATTTTACTGGCTTTTTCTGACCTCGTTCCAATATACTTAAAACATACATACGCGCCGGAGTGGGCGGAGCACTTGCTCCAGTATTATATTGCAACCATGTTGGGTGGGATGCTGAGTCACCTCACCATGTAATCCCAGTAAAAAATACTCCAACTGCACAGAGACAGTACCCAATAAAACAAGAGGCAAAAAAACAGGTCATGGAGATCTTAGATCAACTTGAACACCAGGGTGTAATTGAAAGTTGGACCTCTTCAATGAATAATTATTTGTTTCCCATAATGAAACCTGATAATTCAGACTACAGACATCTGAACACATGCAATAAAACATCTGCAGTACAGAATGCATACAGTGCCACATTAATAAATAACATTGTGCGGAAAAAATACAAAACAACACTAAATATCTCAAATGGACTTTTCTGCCAAAATATAGCGCCTGAAAGCAGATATTTAACAGCATTCTCAATGCTCAGTTCACAGCGTCAATTTTGCTGACTCCCCAAAGGGTATAGGAATAGCCCTGGGTTGTTCTCTGCTAGCGTAACAGAGTTACTTTAGAATTTGGATGGATAGGCATTGTCCTATGTAGATGATATTTATCTCATGGATGATGATTTAAAGGATCACTTGACAGGGTGAGCAACATCATTTTGGAGTTCGCCTCGGAGGGCTACAAGTTCAACTTTAAAAAATCGGAAATAGCCCAAATCAATGTCCTACTTTTGGCATATGAGCTTTCAAGTGAAGGGAAAAGCCTGGCAGCTAACGGTTTAGAAAAATGTGTGCTACTCCAATCTCCTAAATTGTTGAAAAACCTGAATCCATATTGGGATTCCTACATTTTGGCAGAACTTACATTCTAGATTACGCAGAAAAAGTGTAACTTTTCTACGACCTAATAAGACCTGATTTTTCAGTTAGGCATTGAACACAGGAACACACAGATATCCTTATTTCCTTACAAGCCGACAAGATAGCTTCAAAACACCTACACACATGTGTCAACACCACAAATTTGGTGATCCGTGTTATAGTGGGGGTACCTAACCTTCAATGAAGGAGAAACAGTACCCAAACGCTGAAATGCATTTTGCTTCTACAGAAAGAATTCTGACAGCAGTACAGACCCCTGTAGTGAGAGAAAGAGCACTGGCTCAAGGGAAACAAATAATTGTCATAACTCCAGTACCGGCCTTGTACCGGCCTCAAAGGCTGTTACAAAAGCAAGAGTTCCGAATGCTAAAGCTTTAAATCCAAGATGGGTACAATGGGCTAATTCTCTACCTGCAACAGATGTAGATTACAAATTTGACTCTACACTAAAAGCACAAGTATTTGTTCAATATGAACACGAATATCCTCTCCCTAATGAAATAATGCCTCTAGATCAGTATGAATACATTATTTAAACTGACGGTTCTGCTCAGCCGGCCATGGCAAGTAAACAACAATACAGCGTCACATGTGCGATTGTGAAGGGTTGTATGCAGGAAGGCAAGTTCCATCCTAGTAGTACGAAGACATAGTCTCTAGGAGACTTCACAGCACAGCTAGCTGAACTAAAAGCCCTGTTACTGGCCCTAATAAATACGGATCGAGAATTCACCACACTGATTGTGTGCGGTTCCTTTATTGTGTCCAGTCATGCAATGAATAACTACACTACTGAGGTCAGAATGGCTTTAAAGACTCAAAAGGTGGCACATTTAAGCATAAAATGCTATGAGAGCAGGTAGCTGAGTTGAAAAATGAACTACCGAGAGCTTACGTGATACACAAGCTGAGTCATCAACGTGATGGCATTCATGTTGAAGGGAATTCAGCTGCAAAAGGGGCAGTACGAACTGCTGCCGTAGCTGCAATCACTCATTCAAAAACGAGAATAGACGGACAGATAATGGTAGCTGTCATTGCTTCACGCAAAAACAGCACAGTTTTACCAAAAGGCTTTCCACTCAAGTACTGCTACAAGTTAGAAGAAACTAACATTCCGTATGCTCAAATTCCGGGAGTGGGGGAATAGAATAATACCAAACATGGATAGCAGGTTATGCTTAATACTAGCTGCACACGATGGTCTGGTACTGCACACGCAGGGATTACTGTGATGGTTTCTTTACGGTAACAACACTATTGGTGGCCAGGATTAACTAAACTGACAAAGAATTTTGTCTTAAATTGTGACATCTGTCAGCAGATGAAGAGTTCCACCATTGCAAGTCCAGCACAGACACCATTACTTTTATCAGATAGACCACACACTTGTGTCTATTTGGATCACTGTGGCCCTCTACAATCAGATGGGGTTTACAAGTATATCTTGGTGGCAGTGGATTTATTCTCCATATTCCTGTGGGTTTGGCCTCAGCGCTCAGCTGACGCTTAAACTGTTATAAAAGATTTGCAAGTCTTCATAGGGACAGACGCAGTTGACACATTACATTCTGACCACAGCCCCGCGTTTAGCAATAAGGCTTACGAGGAAGCCATGGGAAGTTTCAGTATTGCATTGCTCCTCTCCATACCTTCCTGAGGGAAATTCAGTAATGGAGAGGAAAAACTGAGACTTAAAGCAATCTTTAACAGCAAGAGTATTAGGTTGAGGTGGTAGTTGGGTCAATCACTTATATGAGGTCTAGCGCGCACTCAATAATATGCGAAGAAGTTCCCTAGTAGGTGTCACTCCTTACGAAGTCCTATTTGGGACGAGAATGTGGGTACCTGATCTTGATTTTGAAAGCAACAAATGGTGGATGAAAAACCATTTGATATCAATAAACGTTTGGCTGTTTTACAGGCTCTCAATGAATTCTGGGCACTGCAAAGCAATGTGCAAGTAAAACGTACCGTCACTGGGGAAGTCAAATCAGTTACTGCAAGACCTGTCTGGATCCCAAAAGTCGGAGATCCGCTCAGAGAAAAGATTGTGGACAAGAAAGAGTTTGGGCCATCATACAAAAAGCCTGCACCTGTACCTGTCCTGGCTGTCGAAGGAACAAGAACAGTACTTCTTCCGCCTCTTGCCGGCAAAAAAGAAAAGAGATTTGTCTCCATCGATCTGATCAAACCACACTATGTGGCCGATACTAAATAGCAGGTCTTGTGGGCTCCTGGGTAGCCAATGCTCTCCTCTCGCTACCATACAGGAAGTTCAGACAGAAAGTCTCATAACATTTGAAGAGTCGCCAATACAAAGTAATGGAATACCCATCAATGAAATGGAACTCGTACCTCTTGAAACAGAATTTGTGAAAACACAAATGAAAGCCTTACACCGATGTCTACATAAATGAGCCTCTACAAGAGACATCTGCCATTTCAACAAAACCTGTGCTATCAAAAATAGATCAAACTGCATCTGGCTACTTCATCGATTTTGATACCTTCTCTCTGGATCCCAGTGAACCTGAAACAACGCCAGCTCCAGTTTCCCGTAAGCAACAAATTTGTGACTTCTAGTATCAGCTTCGCTCTAGCTCTGGATAATAACTGATATGCTGTTTTTTCTGTTCTGGACTGGCCTAGTGACTGTCTTTTGCTTACTCATGAATGGAAACTATCTTCCAGAATGTTCTGCAGTATCAAATGCGAACTTGGTCCTGAAACCTCATACATCACCTCATCGTGAACAAAGAGAGCAGTCCTTCGCAAACATTACAGCTGTTCCAAGTCCTGATGGTATAGTTTGGGACAAGGTTGATTATCATTTATTTGGTCCCACTGAACTTTTAAAAATACCTCAGGTATTTAAAATTTATCTAAATATTATCATTACCTTCAGTACATTTTCTGATGCTTAGGATTTTGAAACTGCAAATAATATGTTGTCTGATTTAGAACAATCCACTGCATTTTCAAGCATGGAAATGTTAGAGAACACATCTGATTTTTACACTATGTACTGTTACCATCATATGGTCATCACTTTTTACACAAATCCAGTATCCCACGTAATGTTTTTACATACCACCAATGTGAGGAAACAGAAAATTTATGTAGCCAGTGTGTCCCCCACTCGCACCCTATCCATGTACCTATGCCCCTGCATGTCCATATTATTCATGTAAATCCCATCCTGTATATGTAATCATAACGTTCCTGCATTTCCGTTCAACATTAACATGTCAGTTATTAGGCCTTCCATGAATGAAACATTAATTCCGCATTTAGGCCTACGTTGCCAATGCATTTACATGGTACACGTTTAAATGTCGAGATGCACACGTTTTTTTGTGGCCCAGCCGAGCCAGGCCCTGAATTCAGGCTCCGAGCCTCTTCTGACTCTGAAAGCTGCAGTTTAGGTATGCGTCCCTGACCTCTCCCCTACTTCCTGCTCAGCCGAGAGGTGCCCGGCATGGCCTGCCTGCCTGCCAAGACGGTATTTTGCCTACAGTTATCTGCTCAGCTCCGAGGAAACACATTCCAGTCTAATGAAAGAGGTAAACATATTCCGCCTGCAGAGCATAGGGCCTAGCCTTTCTGTCTCCATGCAAGTGATTTACTGAACCCGTTGCCATAGAAGGCCCATGGCCCCCACATATTGCACGAAGAAATGTATGCACACACTAGCATCCAGTGAGGCATAGCTTCTGCTCGAGCGACCTTTACTTCAGATAATACATCCCCCAAACACAAGATATCAGATATGCCAAAGGTGCAGGTCGTTCTGACATCCCAGACTCCAGTCTCCTCTACTAGTGCTAAAGTCAACTTCCCCCAGCTCTCCCTAGTAACACGTCAAATTCACGTCATGACCAGTTTTGCGCGCATATGTAGGGTAAAGGTTTCTGCTGACCCTGCAGACCTCCTCTATGCATCCACCCACCTATGACACTTCTATGACTCATCAAGTGAACACCCACGTGTACGCCTCTTTACACGCCTTCTTTCACGCCCATGTGTTCTTATCTCTCTCTTTCACATGTTCCGCCTACTGTATTCATTTCAATTGTATGGTTTTACTATATATAATGTGTTATGTGAATAAAACGTTAGATATCCCTTCCTGAACCTTAGAGGTGATGGAACCCGATTCTCCGTTGACTCGAGTCATTGTAATAAAGCCCTTTCTGACTCGGACACCACGGACTCTGCCTCTCATTTTATGAGTTATCCTTATTCCTTATTAATGTATAGAAATTATGCCCGGGTAATTTTATTTACCACATTAATTTGGTGCCTGAATAGGGACTGTCCCCTTCCCCACTCACCGGTGATGTAAGCGCAGCCCCCTGACCACTTCTATAGCCATGACGGACCCATTCTGTGCACATCCGCGGGTTTTCCTGCTAGCTCCCTCAGGCCTACGGAGGAGACGGAGACTGCGACCAGGCATCCACACGAGGCGGTGAGGATTGCGGACTATCCCGACCAGAGCCCAAGCCGAGAGAGCAAGGTCCGAGGTATCCTGAGGCCCACCTGTTCCGAGGCGCATGCGCAGCAAGAAGCCGTAGCAGTCCAGTCCAGTATCGAGTTTCTGAGGCCTTCAGTTTTGCTTCCTGGTGAGTACCGTTGTTGGGAACGCATATAGACGGGTTCATACTTGAGCCCGGTCAAGACGGGTCTGGGTACACAGATCCGGTACAGACGTGTCCATTTAGGTGGATACGGTAAAGACGTGTCTCTTCATGAGACCGGTATGACTGTACTGTTTAGCAGTGCATAAAGTAATAAGTAATTCAGGATTGTGTTTTTTTTCCATGTACTAGTTAGTATCTGTTTCTAATGTTTAATGTCATGGTATGAATGATTGTTTACAGTCTATTATTGTGCTTATTGTGTTTTCGTTCAAGTTAGTTCAAACATGCCGCTGTTTTCGAAATTACGTCAGATAGGAACCAGGAAGGGGATACTCGAAGAGGCAGTTCCTGTCCCGCCTAGGGACACTCCTGGACACTTTATGTACCAGAAACATGGCCTAGATGCCATACTGTTTTTAGACTTATGGGTAGATTACACGAAGGATCTGGAAGAGAAATATAGATGGCCTGTCTCAGGGACATGGGATGCTGATTGCATCATGAGAGTAGAGGAAGCACTGTGGAAAAAGAAAGCTAGACAATCCCAGAAAGATGCCATAGAGTTGTGGCGTAAAGAAGCGCATAGAAGAACAGAGAAAGAAATTCACAAAGCAGAAAGAAGTAGAGAAGTATCAGAAAAAGCCAAAGAAAAAGAGCTAATAGAAGAAGGTGAACGGGTTAAGGCAGAACAAGTAGATAGACAAAGAAATGCCCTTATTAAAGGCATGTATCCCAACCTAGCCGAGGGCCTACCTAAAGTGACCCCGGAAGTACCCAGTAACTTGCCGCCACCACTGATCCCGACTAAACTTCGTAGTCATAAACAGACCGCAGCGGACATTTTTCTTTCCTCCTATTTAGACGACGCTGCTCCAGAATATGTAAATGAAGATTTACCTCCTCCCAACCCTACCAATCCTTTTCACCAAACCCCCGTAGTACAAGACCAACCCGCATTACCAGTAGTGTCACTGACAGAGAAAACCGACTCAAGTCGAGACGATTCTAGTCTAGGAGCATCAGGAGGGGGGCCCTCTAGAGATATACAGCACACCCCACCACCACTAAAACGAACACTACGAGATTTAGCATTACAACACACGCCAAAACCAATGACATTAGCAACCCTTAGACAGTCCCTTACCGATTGTATATATGATCCAGTACCAGGTGAGGGAGCAATGCTCATATACTCAATACGATTAAGACGCGTTGCAGATTATTTGATTACTTTACCAGGCATGAAGGAACATTTAGACAGAATATACCACTTCATTAGGACGGGGGAGGGACCAGAAAGTATACATGAGGCCATGTCAAATAGAAAAGTGGAGCTTCAACGCATGCTCTTACAGTTTTTGGTTAATTGTTTGATCAGGGAACGTGACCAGCCAGATAAGGAAGTAACTAAAGGTATGACGAATTGGAGTGATAATATAGCTATGGGAAAGCATGATACACAGAATAGAGTAGAAAGCATGTACAGGAAAATTCGTAAAGAAATATTTGAGATACACAAGAAAGAACAGGCCGAGAAACAAGCTGAGGAAGAGGACGACGAAGTCTCAGAGGACGATGATGTAGTAACAGGGGAAATGAATAAAATGAATTATGTAGGTAGGGCAAGACCGTTTGACAGACCCATACGCCTAGATTACAATAAGCGATCCCTCTCTCCAATACCAGAACGATATTCTCTCGAACACCTATTCCAAGCTACTGAACATGCACTGAAAAAACGAGTAGGGAGTAGCGAACTTAGTACTATACATGAACAGGAACTAGCCCGGTCAGCGGTGCAATGGGCTTGTAATTCTTACATATATAAGGATGACATAGTAGCGCAAACATTTTTGAGTCTTCCACTGGAAGAACAGCGTTTAGCTGGTATTTACATGGTTCAGCATCTCATCACTTTGTATGAGAGTCAGCATTCTGATCCAGGTCCCTTGTATAAATTACTGGACGATTTACTCCTAGCAAGATGGAGAGGCCTAGGTACTGAATTAATTAATGTCATTCTAGATCAACGACATAAGTACTTGACTTTTCTGACCCCGCACTTGATTCCTGCTCCACACCAAGAAAGAAAGACCTTTTACATAGACAGACAGAACCCCCTACGAGAGGTTCATCCCGTTAGAACTACAGGAGGTGCGCTTCAACGAGTATATGTTTACACACCCTTGACGAAAATGGAATTATTGGAGATGAAAAAATTACTGCCCTGTCATGATAAAGACCCAGCAGGGTTCCACCGTGAGTTAAAGGACATGCTTCGCATGGGGGAGTACACGTACGCTGATACGATTAAATTATTGAAAGTACTGTTACCAGCAGGCATTTACGAAAAGCTTAGAGAAAAAGAGTGGGAGGTGGGAGAGAAAAAGATTAGTTGGACAGAATTAGAAGACGAGGATAAAACACGAGCCCCTGGTATTGGTCTTGGGGACAGAGCTAAAGAATTACCCGAGTTATTGATACAGGTTTTGCCGAGATTATTGACTACTAAAAAGGAAGATTGGGATGCTATTTCAGCCTGCAAACAGAAACAAGATGAAGACACTAGTGATTTTTATTCTAGATTCGAAAAATGTTTTATTATTAACAGTGGCCTGAAGACAAGTAGTGAATCGTATCCACATCTTTTTGTAACAAAATTAGTAGAGAATTCCTTACCACAGATTAAAAATAGAGTACTGAAGGTTGAGAGTACTTGGCAAGCCAATAGTCCTTCCCAAATGTTACAAATGTTACAGTACCATCAGAACAGAATTAGAGACGAACAAGAACACGAAAAGAGACGTATGAAAGATACGAAAATGAAAGTACTAGTCGCTCAATCAGTTCCAGCCGATGGCCAGAAAAGGGGCACGGCACCTGTCAAAGGGAACTGTAACTACTGCAAACAGCCAGGTCACTATATAAATGAATGTGCTGTCCTGAAACACAACATAGCTACTGGCAAGACAAAGGAAAGACCGCGTCCTCCTAGACAGGATAACATTCCGCAGAACACGCAAACTCCACAGAACGCACAACAGACAGTAGCTGTACCCCAACCCGTTGCTGCCACACAACATGTCACACAACAAATGTACCAGTACGCCCAGTCAGATTATCCAGATTATCAACAGTACTCATGAAACAGCCTAGAGAGGGAGGTTGGTTTGCCCCTTATCGAGGTACCTGTAGATCAAGAGGGTCCCTATGTACATAGTCATGTATTAGGGAAAGACAGAAAATTTCTGATTGACACAGGGGCAAGCAGAACTACCATCAGTCATGACGAGGTTCCAGGGGCACCCCTCTCAGGCTCACAGAATGTTTCCCTTGGATTTTCAGGAAAGCCTATTGTTAACGAAGTGTCAAAGCCAATTTCCCTAGAAGTTGGTCCATTGTCCCGTACTACAGACCTGTTGCTTACTAAATCATGTCCAGAAAACTTGCTTGGTGTAAAGACATTGAAAGAACTAGGTGCAGTGATTTGTTGTTCTCCGGAAGGAGTGAGATTGTTTTTACGTGATTTTAAAGGACATTATGTACTGAGAGATTTCGACCCCAGACTACAGAATGTACCACAGCATTTATGGGCACAAGGTCCGACTGATGTAGGTTACATGCACATTACACCATACCGTGTCACACTCAAGCAAGGAGTTGTACTGCCACGAATCCGACAATACAAGTTGCCACCTGATGCTGTAGTTGCATTACTGAAAATTGTTGACGAACTCATTGCACAAGGAGTGGTTGTAGAAACTGACTCCAATGTATGTAATTCTCCTATCATTCCGATTCTTAAACGAACTGACCCGAATGCACCACCGGTTTACAGATTAGTGATTGACCTCCGAGAACTGAACAAATGTATAATACCACAGTACCCAGTAGTCCCAGACATTTCTTCATTATTGACTGCAATTGATTCCGAAGCGACGTTCTTTACTGTAATAGATCTCAAGAACGCCTTCTTTAGTGTCCCGATCCATCCAGAGAGCCAATACCTCTTCGGATTCTGTTTAAATGGACGAAGCTTCAAATTTACGAGGGCTCCCCAAGGGTTCACAGAAAGTCCTAGTATTTACAGTCAAGCATTGAAAAGACAACTAGACAGTATTCACATGCCTACTGACACTGCATTACTACAATACGTTGACGATCTCTTGATAACAGCCCGAACAGAACGAGACTGTGAACGTGCATCACTGACAGTCTTAAACTTCCTGGCAGAAAAGGGGCACAAAGTGTCCCCTTCAAAGTTACAATTCTGTGTCCAGCAAGTGGTATACCTTGGACACTTGCTGTCCAAGAGGGGTAGACAGTTGACACCAGACCGCATTCAGTTAATAGCACATCTTCCACAGCCCAAGACACAAAAGGAAGTACGGGCCTTCATTGGCCTCACTTCTTACTGCAGACAATGGATTCCTCAGTACGCATATCTAGCCAAACCACTCATACAGTTAACAACACAGGAGGCAGCGACTTCGACTGTCCTCCCTTGGACTCAGGAACATACACTTGCATTTGATGAATTGAAGAAAGCCTTATGTCAAGCACCAGTTTTAGCGACACCATGTTACAGCAAACCTTTTACACTTTTTGTCACTGAACGCGATGGCACAGCATTATCTGTTCTCACACAAGATCAAGCAGGAAAACACAAGCCTTGTGCTTACTTTTCTAGTACATTGGATCCAGTGGCCCAGGCTCTGCCTGCGTGCCTCAAATCAGTTGCAGCAACGGCTCTAGCAATCAGGCAAAGCGATTCTATAGTGTTAGGACATCCCCTGACAGTACAAGTACCACACTCAGTGGAAGTTCTCTTGAACAGGACACAGACACAGCACCTGACCATAGCAAGACTGACAGGATATGAACTGACATTGTTTCAGCCACACATAGAGATCAGACGTTGCAATACTCTGAACCCTGCTACACTTTTACCCTCGAGCACAACAGACCCTACACCACATGACTGTGTGGAAATAGTTAACACAGTGACGAAGCCAAGACAAGACTTGACAGACATTGCATTATCCAACCCAGACCTGACACTTTATGTAGATGGTTCATGTATGAGAACAAGCACAGGAGAGTTAGTGGCCGCCTATGCAGTGACCACTGATACTGAAGTCATAGAAACACATTGAATTAACACCCTGTCAGCCCAAGCAGCAGAGCTCATCGCTCTGACCCGAGCCTGTATACGAGCCCAGAACCTGAAAGTAAACATATACACAGATTCACTGTATGCATTCGGAGTCGTACACGACTTTGGTGTCCTCTGGCAAGAGAGAGGTTTTCTGACCTCTCATGGGGCCAAGATTCAGCATGGTCCCCTCATTCAAGCTCTGTTAGATGCAATACACTTGCCTACAGACATAGCCATCATGAAGTGCAAAGCACATACCAAAGTCACAGACACCATTTCCCAGGGTAACGACCTGGCAGATCGAACAGCTAAACTTACAGCTCAGACTCAAACAGATATTCCAGCTGACACGACGAGGACTGAAGTATCATCACTGACGAATTGTATGACAGTCAGGGATCCCTCACAAGATGTACTCGACATACAGACACATGCCACTCCAGATGAAATCAAGAAATGGACTGAACAAGGAGGGGTCCAGACAGACCAGGGATGGATGACAAAAGGCAAAGCCACGTGGTTCCTCCCTGACTCCATGGTTCAAGTTATTATAAATACCGCACATAGTCTGGCACATTTAGGAGAGAAAGCCATGTTAGACAGTATACAGAACATCTGGTTCAACAAGCATCTACGTGCAGCAGCGAAACAGAAAGTGCGTACCTGCATGATCTGTTGTCAGTTCAATCCAGGCAAAGGCATTCCCGTGGAACAAGGTGGATTTCATCCTCCTGACCACCCTTTTGAAGTCCTCCAGATGGATTATATTCAGATGGACAGATGTCGAGGATTCAAGTATGTCCTCGTAGTTGTATGTGCACTATCTAGATGGACAGAAGCGTACCCAGTCCCAGATTATACTGCTGTGACCACTGCTAGGCAGTTGGTCCGCGAATTCTTCCCCCGATACGGCTTGCCCCGTGTCGTGTACACAGATAATGGACAGCCATTCTCTTCTGAACGAATGAAACAAGTATCTCTTCTGTTAGGGTACCAGTGGAAGTTCCATTGCGTATGACACCCAGAGGCAGCTGGTCTCGTAGAGAGACACAATCAGACTCTCAAAACCAAGTTAGCGAAGGTCTGTGCAGAAAAAGGCGTGGATTGGATGGTAGCCTTGCCGGTTGCCCTCTTTTACATGCATATGGTAGCTCATTCCAGAACCGGACTATCCCCGTACGAGGTGGTTTTCGGTAGACCGCCGAATATGTGGGGTACGCCTATGCCACGAAAAATAACTAGTGTTGACAGTAATATGCTGACAGATTACCTGGCTTCCTTGATGTCTGCACTCCTTTCTTGTCGTTCACAGGTTGCAGCTGCCTTCCCCGACAACACCCAGGTGAAGAATCATTCAATTGTTCCAGGAGACCTGGTGTGTGTTCGCAATTTCGACCGTTCAAGCCCTCTGGAGCCCCGCTGGAAAGCACCCAAATTGGTCATGTTAACAACGAGGACCGCCGTCAAGGTCGAGGGAAGGAAGGGCTGGCTCCATGCCCATCACGTGAAGCGTTTCCATGGACTTGGTTCAGTGAAAGACTCTGAGAACTGTCCCGAGAACATTGACATTAAACCCCCTTTGCTAGAAAAGACTCCGCAACAGGAGTATAAACTGAAACTTCGGTCTAGTAAGTCAGACAGCGTTTAATTGTTTAAGTCCCCCTCGGGTGAAGCGGTTAGACAGGTTCCTGACATGTATAAGATCGTAGACCCAAATAGTCAGAGAGATAGGCAGAAGAAAACGAGAGAAAAGTACTGCAAAAACTTACGCAGTAGATGCATAGTAACCCTGATCATTATGTTTTTCCTGAGTATATCGATTATATGTATAAGCTTGACACTTGATGTTTTCTTTCCTCCACTTGGTTCACATGTACATTCTTCCTTCAACGACACTGCAGAGCACACATTCAGTGACCTGCCACCCCATGAACTGTCATATCGACTAGCACTACGCAACAATACTTTTATTCGTATGTTACATCATTCTCACCAGACCAGCAATGTCACGAATTGCTGGGTATGTGGCCGACTCCCACCTTATCAGAAAATGAAGGGAGTTCTGCCCCTCTTTCCTTATCCGTTTTCGCACAATGGTTCGTGCGGAGCTTGGTTTGCTTTAATGTCATCAACACAAGACAGACAGTCCACGAATTCCCAGAGTGATTGGATATGGGGAAATCTGAATATAGTCATGAATAAGGCATGTTTTCCCGATAAAGATGGTTTTCCCCAAAGGACAGGAACAGATCTAGAAAATGAAGTGTACGAATTAGGGAATGTTTCCCTTAGCCTCATGATTCTGAACGTCCAGTCCGAGACCAATATAGGTACATCGTTTATAACAGTCTTACCAGTGAAAGGTGAATTATGCGTTAGAAAGAATGGTTCAGTACACCTAGGACACAGTGATTGTAATACTGTGGTCGAATTCAATGATAAAGGAAAGTCTACGTTCAAAGCTTCCCGCCATTCCTATTTCATTTGTGGTCAGACAGCCTATGTACGTCTGCCCTTAGATTGGGGTGGAACATGTTATATTGCGTTCCTACTGCCACCTGTTTTCCTAGCCCCATCCCATTATCATCGAGATTCCCAACTTATGCATGTTAGACATCAGAGGGACCTTCCCCCAGTTATCGATTATACTGAGTCAGCGTGGGACCAGTACAAGGACTACATTAAAGGTTATTTCTGGTTCATAGGTCCCGTCCAAAATAGTAAAATAATACGCAGATTAACCAGAACATTGGAAGCAGTAGTGAATGAGACTACTTCTGCTTTAGGAAACTTGACCGAGGAACAGTCTGCTATGAGACTTGTTGTTCTTCAGAACCGCCTTGTTCTTGACGTCATACTAGCCGATAGGGGCGGAGCTTGTAGAGTGATCGGATCGAGTTGTTGTGTGTTTATTCCTAATAACGCACCATCAGTGTATGCAGCAATAACAAGACTCCATAAGATAGCTCACG
This sequence comes from Lissotriton vulgaris, assembly GCF_964263255.1. Taxonomy (NCBI): domain Eukaryota; kingdom Metazoa; phylum Chordata; class Amphibia; order Caudata; family Salamandridae; genus Lissotriton; species Lissotriton vulgaris. Next base: position 668,889,152 of record NC_141699.1, read on the forward strand.
AGATGCACCAGAATCCAGGCACTTGGACCTGGTCCGGTTGGCTCTGGAGTGTGATCTCAGCTTGGGGATGGAAAGTATTGTCATTCCTAGGAATAATACTGCTCATAGTATTCCGTTGCTGTCTCTGTCTGCAATGTGGCCCAGCGATTTGCGGCTTGTGTGCCACTGCCTGTATTCCCCGTCCACGTTCACATTCCCGTGCACGAATGAAAAAAGGCGAGCAAATGATGCTATATGAACAGATAGATGGTCTCATGAAAATAGATGTATCCTGAAGGGCGCAGTATGGAACAAGGAGGGAATGAGGAAACAGAAAATGTATGTAGCCAGTGTGTCCCCCACTCGCACCCTATCCATGTACCTATGCCCCTGTATGTCCATATTATTCATGTAAATCCCATCCTGTACATGTAATCATAACGTTCCTGCATTTCCGTTCAACATTAACATGTCAGTTATTAGGCCTTCCATGAATGAAACATTAATTCCGCATTTAGGCCTACGTTGCCAATGCATTTACATGGTACACGTTTAAATGTCGAGATGCACACGTTTTTTTGTGGCCCAGCCGAGCCAGGCCCTGAATTCAGGCTCCCAGCCTCTTCTGACTCTGAAAGCTGCAGTTTAGGTATGCGTCCCTGACCTCTCCCCTACTTCCTGCTCAGCCGAGAGGTGCCCGGCATGGCCTGCCTGCCAAGACGGTATTTTGCCTACAGTTATCTGCTCAGCTCCGAGGAAACACATTCCAGTCTAATGAAAGAGGTAAACATATTCCGCCTGCAGAGCATAGGGCCTAGCCTTTCTGTCTCCATGCAAGTGATTTACTGAACCCGTTGCCATAGAAGGCCCATGGCCCCCACATATTGCACGAAGAAATGTATGCACACACTAGCATCCAGTGAGGCATAGCTTCTGCTCGAGCGACCTTTACTTCAGATAATACATCCTCCAAACACAAGATATCAGATATGCCAAAGGTGCAGGTCGTTCTGACATCCCAGACTCCAGTCTCCTCTACTAGTGCTAAAGTCAACTTCCCCCAGCTCTCCCTAGTAACACGTCAAATTCACGTCATGACCAGTTTTGCGCGCATCTGTAGGGTAAAGGTTTCTGCTGACCCTGCAGACCTCCTTTATGCATCCACCCACCTATGACACTTCTATGACTCATCAAGTGAACACCCACGTGTACGCCTCTTTACACGCCTTCTTTCACGCCCATGTGTTCTTATCTCTCTCTTTCACATGTTCCGCCTACTGTATTCATTTCAATTGTATGGTTTTACTATATATAATGTGTTATGTGAATAAAACGTTAGATATCCCTTCCTGAACCTTAGAGGTGATGGAACCCTATTCTCCGTTGACTCGAGTCATTGTAATAAAGCCCTTTCTGACTCGGACACCACGGACTCTGCCTCTCATTTTATGAGTTATCCTTATTTCTTATTAATGTATAGAAATTATGCCCGGGTAATTTTATTTACCACAAATGGGAACATTGCCCGACACCACCAGAAGGTAGTTTGAATACATTTGCACAGAAATGTCCTTACTTTTCAGGGTTTAACCCTTCTGACGCGACCTCATATTATTACAAGGTTGCACCTACAAATGCACTGAAAAATATGCTAACAAACACCAAACAGATCTACTCTGCATTATTTATTCCCAACTGTCTGAACAGGGTTTCAACTTATGGAAGGACACTATAGACATAAAATCAGTCTGGGGCTCAAAGGAATGGCAAGTTTAGGGAACAGAAGCACTATTTCAAGCATGCCTCATTCCACAGCATCATATTTCTGAATGACACTGTGCAACAGACTTCCTGTCTTTGAATAGCCAAGAACAAGGATTTGAACACGCCTCAGATTCCCACACGTCACACTTTGAGGGGTGGCAGAACTTTACAATACATTGTGGGGATACAGTAGATGGCAGCATTTGTTACAATTCATCAGACCCCAGTTGGAAGGGAATGTTAGTTTGGCCCAAGGACACAAATAGGTGTCAAACAAGATTCAGGGGTACCACCGAAGGGTTTATTATCCATAGGCCGGACCAAAGCAATGTACAACGAGAACATCCGGGGATAGTGACATCATACAGTGTTGGGACGTTGTGCCTCGATTGACTAAAACTCTCGACACTGTCCCAGGTGAAAAAGCACTTCTCCTTACTATCACATGAGGTGGAGTTAAGGGATTTTTTTATAAGGTCCTTAAAAGCCACATCAAAAACATTTCTTATAAGCTGTCTATAATGAAATCTGTAAAATCTCTCAACAAGAAGCTGTGGAGAGACTTCGTGAAAAAGACAGGATTAACATAGAAAAGTCGTTAGCTGTAGTTGACAATGGTATGACTACATTAACATCCATGATTTATTCACTGGGCAACATTGTATCTTCTGCTATAGTTATACTAGAACAGGATTTAGCCATAGTAGAGCACGGACAGTCTCAGCTACGTTCTATTATGTTATTAAGCTGGATGCTGCAATCATTACGCGCTGGTTATGTGCCTTGGTGATTTATCAGCAGTATGTCTTCGTTCTCTACATACAATCTAACTAAAAACAGATAACTATGGCACAAAGGAGAGCAACATATACAATGCTGCGTATTGAAAAACTAGACCAGTTATCTTTCACTGTGGTAGAGTCACCCTCCACAGAATGGTTAATCTATGGCCATATAACATTACCGGTCACAACTTTCCAGTTTCATTATTGCCTAGAACAACAACAGGCAGGCAAATATGAAGCGATGGTTAGGGAATTTATCAAGGAATCTTGGGAATTACCATTCAGATTCTGATGCAGGAGTGGGGACATGGAGGTGTTTCTAAGCGGTACAAACTGCAAGAACTCTTTAAGTGGATCTCTCATATGCCAAGAAATCATGCTTCACGGGCCTGTAATGGTTCAGTTGCAAACTTATCCTGTCATTTGAAAGGGTCCCCAGCTGCCGTGATTAATCCAGTTTTCAAGTTGCGTTCAAATGGGAGTTACTTGATGCTGAATGATCAAGGTTGTTGTGGGATGCTTCTGGGAATCGCATATTTTGTCACTGTAGACTCCAGGGTTACTTGTTGTAGGCAAGTATTGTTTCCACTGACCCACACAATCAGAGAGGCTCTGTTATGGCCTTCGTTGAATGTTTCCTTTATACGGTTTGATACTCAGAGCCGAATGAAATCCATGCTTTTACAGAAAACCGTGCCCTTAACCTCCGCCCGACAGACTTTTGATCTCCAGGTCGCAAGGTCTTCAGCTGAGATACTGGCACTAGTAAGAGCAAACTGCCATTTCCATTTCACAGAAATGGTACAACATATCTTTAACATGTCTGATACAACAGTGTAGTACACCTATTTAGGACCGTAGGTTCTGGACTGTTAAGCACCTTTCAGACCGTCTTCGGAGTGATTCCAAACTTGGTACACTCCTTATTCAGAAGCATTTTTAGAGAACTTCCGATGATCCTGTTCCTAATAGCAGGAACCCTGATTGTTATCTTTCTGTTACACAATGGTCGTCCCAGTCACCAAGGAGATGGAAAAAACCCTCCTGGAGCGCAGCTACTGTGATCACATGGTGCTCTATCTGGGCACACCTCACCTTCACAAACTGAGCTAGTCTTGGTTCCAGTCATTCTGAACAGTATGGATCAACTGTGTTCTGCCTGTCCTCCGATTCCTGTTCTGCGGATAAGAATGCGTGTGGGATCTCTGTCTTACACTTCCATTGGTTGCGCCACCGGACGTGGATGCTTTACTGGACCCGATAACTGCCCATATACTGCTGTGTCCTTGGCGTATTCCCATGTTGATGTCTGCATTCTTAGAGCCACCACAGGATTCTTCAGCTCCTGTTGGAACGGATACCGGCTCCTCAACAAGTACTCAGGCCTTGGATGTCACACAGGCTTCCCCAGCATCGGCTGTGGATAGAACAGAAGATCACCTGTGCTCGATTGAACAGATCTGTTAGGTGTTGCAGGGATCGTCATCTGCGATGGTAAGCAACAGTGATGTTGTGTCTCCGAGCCAGGACACATAAACATTTGGCTCATCGTGTGCTGGGAAAAAATTTGGCCTATTTCAAAACAACCAAATTTGGAATTTTTAAAGAATAGACACTTTTTCTTGCTGAACTGCTTGGCTTTCAGACACTCATAGTTGTTCGAGCTATGTACACGAACATATTTTAGTAAGCCTTCTACCGCTTAAGATACAATTTTAGCATTTTTTACTCACTATTTTATGGACTAATTAGTTGTTTGTGTACAATGCCTAGAAGTACATTAAAATTTTAGTATATCATTCAGTCGGATGAGGAGTGGGTGTTATGGTTCAGATAGGTACCCCAATATAGACTCAGGTAGCAACCTAACCTTTCACCTATATCTTCCCCTGCCATTACACTACATAACGGTTCTTGGGACTGACCTTTTACCTAGTTAGGGTACTGCTTACAGGACGTGGAGTTTTCCCTGAAAGCTAGCCTCATTCATTATGCATGAGGATTCTTGGAAACTCAGCATGACTACCATCTCCTGCATAATAACTATGTATAGGGGTCATTCCTTCCGTCATCCTAAGTCCGACAAAACACAGCAAGGTTGATGCCCTGAGGGTACCACTTTGGGTATATAAACACCATATCTTTGCTGAGGCATGGAGAGGAGAATAAGGACTTCCATGCTGACAAACTGATGCAAGACACTGAGGTTCCTGCATGCAGACACTCCCGCTCGCAGTAGTCTGACATCCCTCACAGGGTGTCCACTGACATCCCTCACAGGGTGTCCATCTCGAGACCAAGACAGGGTCCCACAACCTCTCACTTCAGGTAATGGGTTTGGCTTTCTTCTAGAGAGATTCTTGGCTTTACACCTACATACATGCTAGGCACACCTAGGTACTTCTAGTTACGGTCGCATCGTAGGAGTACGCATTTTTGCTGTCTGTCATGCATTTTAATACCTGTCTGTATTCATTGTTTTAGCACTATGGTAGAAATATAACATCCTTTTACTCTGTTGAGGCTTATAATAATTTATATCTCTTTCTGTCTTATGGTTGTTTCAGCACACCTATTTTACACTAGAATGACGCTGGTTCAATAAAAGCTTATTGAAAACGTCCCCACCATTTATTTTGTGCATCTCTCTGAGACAAAGTGAGCACGAGTGAAAAGTATCATACTGTTTCCACGATCCCTGATGGGACAGAGATGTCATGTTCAATAGTTGCCAAGAACTATTATCCGGTGGGGGTGTCTGGAATCAGTCTGGGCACCAATCCCACAGTCTATGGTGTCTAAACGTGCAGATCCTATATAGGTTTATAGTAACTACACAACAAGTTTCCTAGTATAATGTTCTTATTATACACTTTATTTGCTCTGTTTTTGCTTGTAATAATCTATCATTATAAGGTTGTGATAGTGTTATAAGATAATTTAATGTAGGATGCTCTTTTCCTTCCCCCTTTTCATCTTTATTGCTCTCTGTTCCTTCTCTCTTTTTCTTTTCCTGATAAACTTTCTTATAGCTACCCTTCAATTACATTTCTATTTTGATTTTCTGAATGCATCTACATATTATATATTGTTACTTTTATCTTGAAGTTTCAATAATGTACTTCTGGAAGAGTATGTTTGCTTTTTGTATGTTTGGCCTTTACTTTAATAAATATATTAAACTAAAAATAGAAACACCACAGATAATTCTTATGGTTGAGCCATTAGCATGTAAGCTCATTGTACACTAAAGGGATAGCTACATTGTTAGAAGCATGAAACTAGAATCACTTCCTCTGCAGTAGAATGTCTTATTTCTACCTCAGGGAACTTTGTATGATCATCTAGAATGACCAGAAAATGTTAACCTCCTGGAAGGCTCTCAAAGCATGAGGTTGGAGGATCTCTGCACCGGAGTAATAGCGATGATACCTTAGGCTCAGCCATGTACAGAGTAGCGGCTCCTCGAGGGTGTGCTGTGGGTTGCTGGGCGGGGGAGGGGCAGGGTAGTAAACTCCGGAATGCGGCAGAACAGAGTTGTGTATATAAATAAATAAATAAAACGAATTAAATTGCGCGCTGCATCGCCGATTTAGCGTTACAGCACGTGCAATGTAATTCGTTTTATTTATTTATTTATATACACAACACTGTTTGGCCGCATTCCGAAGTTTACTACCCCTCACCCTGCCCCTCCCCCGCCCAACTGCCCGCAGCTCTCCCTCGAGGAGCCGTCACTGCATGTACACTCTCTATAACCTGAGGAATGTCTCTGCGGCCTCAGTCTGGATGATCTTCACAAACAACCTAAGAAACAGCTTTACTTCCAGATGCCTGAAGTTTTAAGATATCTGTAGCCCAGTGCTTAATTTGTGCAGGTGGGTGGCACTGGCACTTAGTTTTGGAGCCCAGGAACTTTTTTCATCATCAGACCTTCACGCTTACCATGTGTAAGAAAGGGAGAGAGAAGGAGGGTGATATAGATGGGAAAACAGTGACTAGTAGAGGAAGAATCGAAGAACCTGCAAGAGTGGAAAAAGAGGCAGGAATTGTATTGTGGTGAAAGAAAGAAGCATATGGAGGAGAATTGATACAATGTGAGCTGCTTTTGCTACTGCACTGCAATAACACTCCAAGGTCCTGCCGAAGAGCCATTCGTAAAGATGCACTGTCCCGTGGTCCCGATTCAAAATATGCTTTTGAGAGGAATTTCATTTGCCACCGGTGTCTAAAGGCGAACTTTGAAAGACGAACAGTATACTGACATGCAACTGGCCAAAATGTGCATTTTGTGGTACATTTTACGCATAATTTTTTGTATGTGGAGCATATCGGAATATTTCAAATTATTGTGACAATATGATAAGGTGTCCTTGCTTCTCCCATAAAACGTGACAACACTAGGATTAATATTAATTGAAAGGGACAAACAGATGGAAAATTAATTTTGAAATATAAACATTCAGGTACTTTCCTAAATTACTGTTATTGAATCGACCTGGCACTGCAACTGCTGAATAAACAGTCAACATTGAAAGCGAAAGTGCAACTTTTTTGCTTGGTGTTTTAACTGGGAGGCAAAGGTCGCCCAGCCTGCAGAACAATTGGTTTGATGACATTTCAAAACACGCACCAAAGAAACTTTAATCTCGGTGCACATACTGGGCGACATGATTATAAAGAGGAATATTGCCAGTAGAAGGAAAGGTGCTAATGCTGGTCAAAGAACTGTCAAAAATTGACATGGTTGTCAAAGGTCTACAATTAGGGCCACAAGACATGATATGAGACTTGGTGAAATTTCTCTTAAGATAAAGGGAAGCCATAAAATCAACAAAACTGTCTACTAACTGACGCAGTGCCCTCAGAGTATGTGCCATGAGCACTGTGTCAACTGCATACAACAGAGCTAGAAGGGGTTTTCCTTTATAATTGGCATGTCTTGTGTGGCACACAAAAGTGAGGGGTCGAGATGATGTCCATATAAAATGAATAAAAGGGGGCCAATCCACAGCCTTGCCTAACTCCACGATATGTCTCCTGATACCTCCTCAAGTTGATTAATACGGATCCTGGCCCACAGTCCCTCGTCAGAATGGGCAAGAAAGTGTACCAGTGTAGTATCAAGACCCCGAGTAATAAGGATGCGCCATATTTTGACCCTACTTACACAGTCAAATGCCAACGTCAGATCCGTAAATGCTAGGTAAAGTGTAGATAGTTTAGCCACCGTATATTTACCTAGCACTAGGTAAGGCACTGCTCAGTAGTGCCCAGTTTGTGTCTGAATCCGTGTTGACATCCATATAGTACAGAGTCATTATCCACCCACTCCATCATCCTATTATAAATAATTCGGCCCAATATTATGGCAGTGGTATATGTAAGAGAGATCTGCCTGTAACATGATAGTGAGGAGCGGTCGCCCTTTTTACATTTGAGAATTATAATTGAAGAGTTCCATTTACTAGTCATAGACAGATTTGCAAGACCATTAAAAACATTTATAAGAAGTGGGACCCTGCTGCCAGTACTTTGAGTAATTGTAAGCTCAACTGCAGACGGGTTCGTTTGGAAACGTGACACTTACCAATCGGTCAACTAAGAAGGTGTCTACAGAGGTTGCGGGAGAATACATTTCCCCAAAATGCTCTTCCCAATTACTACCAATAGTATGGCAAGAAATGGTTGAAGATACTGTTTAACTAGATTTAAGTTCTAAGACAGTAAACCGCAATGTCCTACTATTACCCTGCTATGATGCCTGTAGAAGTGTTTCCCAGTGAGATGATATAACTTCCTGTCGGCGTGTATTGATTACTTGTTTATATCGCTTGTGTAATAAATGCACCAAGCTGGAGCCCCAAGTTCAGCCACCAACACTGCACAAAGGGCCCTATTTACTAAAGAACACTCAGGACATCATTAGGATGGTGGGCGGACTTTGTCCGCCCGCCATCCTTTCGTTGAATGGTACCGCCCGCCATTGGTGCGGGGGTCTCATTGGTGACATTAGGATGAGCCCGCCACACTGGCGGGCACATCCTGCATTCTTGACATTGTGGAGGCCGGTGCTCTCAGCACCGCCTGCCGCAGTGCCAAGAAGGCATGTCGTGCAGTTCCATGCACAACGTGGCAGGCACCGCGCGGTGCCTGCCATGTTGTGCATGGAACTGCAGGGGGGTACCATAGGTGCCCCCCATGTGCACCCCCACCCCCCAGAATCCCTGGGGGCCCTCTATGAGCCCCCAATGCCAAATTCCCCATGCGTACAAATATGGATGGAGGTGTCTACCAGACACTGCCACCATATTCCTGGGCTTTTCTGCCGGGTAGGCAATCTGGCAGATTGCCTACTGGCAGAAAACCGGTGGACGATCTTCCATTCCGCCGGGGTCCAGTCCGTCATGGTAATGTGGCGGGGGGAAATTCTATGTGGGCGGTTGTTTTTGGCGGACTGATTGCCACTGCCATACGGACGGTGGCGATCCGCCCGCTATCCAAATGACCCCCTCGGTGTTAAACCATCTTGGGGCACTGACTGCAGGCTTAGCTGGTTTGAGTAAACACTTCCTGATCTAAAGGCACACGTCTGTAAAAGTTATCACCACCCCCGTCAAGCCCTGAGCCTCTTCAGACAGACAAATAAAAACTAGTTCTTGTTTGGCCCCGATTAACATTTTAAAGAACTGACCAATGTTTTGCAGCTTCCAAATCACCCTCATGTTATCAATTGTAGGCTGGAGGTTGGGAGCTCCAAGATCTCTTCTAAATTTTCTCCTGAAGGGGAGTAGTAGCATGATTTCAATTGGGTTGTCATACCTGAAGGACAAGGGTGACCATGCCCTGTTGTATTAGATCTTTCCAAGTTATTAGTATTAAAGACGTACTCAATAACTGAGTGGCTTCCTCCACACCTTTATGTGGGGACCTTGCTACCGCTTGGTTCTACAGCAGTAAATGGATGTTTCCTTCCCATTGAGACAAGAAATGTGAGTAATTCCTAGCTACAAGAATCAGTATTACAACAAACAGTAGTACAAGCATTGATGACAGGACGTCAGGAATATTCGGAATGCTCATATTGAAATCACCAGCTAGACAAAGGTGTAAGGGGTGACCAAGGGAGCCTATATTATCCATTAAGTTAGAAATAAATTTGAATAATGGTGGGAACCTTGAATTAGGTATTTTAGTGTAATCACTATTGTAAAAATGTACAATGTACAGGTTAATAGAGGTTTTAGTAATGATGGCTTGGAAACTATTCTCGTGAGTCGCAATGACTTTCCCATTACCCCCTGTATTTATGATTATCCAAGTATCCAACCCCCCTGCGGCACGTCCACTGGGCGAAGGCTTAGCAGGGGAGGATAACATTGGTACCCATCAAATTGTGTGGGATGAATATCCCATGTTTCCTGAAATAAGATTATATCATAATTCCTGAGGAATCTTTGCCAGTCTGTTATATGAATCTGTGATTTATGTCCCGCCACATTCCAACTTAATATTTACAACAGAGTATTGCATGCAGCCCTCATAGTGCACGGTACATTATAAGATGGCTGGGAGTGATAGGAGTTAAAGATGGTGATAGGCTTTTGCTTGCTCTGATTATTTGTGGATCCAACACTTGGCCCTTACACCAAAATGCTGTGTGAAGGTGGCTAGAGTTAGTGATTGATATAGCTTTTACAGCCATTGTCTTAGGAGGGGTCTAATAGTTCTTCACTTCACCCGGTCATGATAATATGAACACTTACTTTAGGCAATCCATATGTTCAAGATCGCTAAGTTAAAAAAAAGCATTGGCACAAGGAATGATGTTGGGAGAGTGCAACATTTGAGAAGAAGGGACCCTTGGGAAAACAGTGGCCTGTAGAAGTAAGCTAGCGTCAAAGTAACAATCACAGTTTCATTATGCATATGATATTATTTTTCTCTTAATATTTTATGCACACTAGCAGGTCTTTTCAAATTGATAACAATACAGTCACTGTGGATATTCTTCTGGGAGGGGCCCAGCCAGCCCACTCTACACCAATAGAATTTCATTGAGCCCGAAGTATCAGGGCTTTAAAGTTAGACACCAATGTCCAGTCTTGCTCCAAAGTTGGCTCCAAGACTCCTGCTGATCCTCTTTTAGGGGAAGGACCCCAGCCACAATTAAAACATAAGGGCATGCTGCATCAGCAAGACAATATCTTTGCAAAGGGCCTTTACAGGACTGCCATAGTATTTGTTTGATGGATTAGTTATTGACGTTACATGATTTGATGAGGCCTTGTGGGGCTGTGGGTTGGTATTAGAATTGATAATAGATAAGCTCCTAGGCACGGCACTAGACTGAATGCCCCCTATGCCAACCAGGGGATCCACTGGATTATTATTCGCAGCCTGTGAGTTAGTTGTCTCCAAACGATGGGTTAACTGGGGTATTCGGGATGATTGAGACAATGGGGCATGTCATTTAACATGACGAGATGGACCACCATCCATTGGATTTTCAGAGGCCCCCAGCTTACCGCAAGTTACTCAACAGACCCTCAATAAGACACAATTGATCTCTTAGTGGTTTGAGTTTCTCTTCCAAAGTGGACCCAACCTTATCCCAGTACGTTTCTGTGCGCCACTTGTTCGAAGCTGAACGCAGTGCTATGTGTACTAAAGCAGATCTCAAAAATTGCCATATTTTTTCGATAGGATTGTCCTGTTTCTTTAAATGTTTATATTTCTTGAGATTATTTGCAAATGAGCATATTGATTTGTTTATGCTGTATTGTGGTTCTGGACGATTCCACTGTTCTGTGATTCTGCTGTAATTGTACTATATTTGAGATCCTGGTTAATTTAAAACCACAATAAAATGTTCAACAAAATAAACTTAGCACAGTGCGTGTCCTGCAGTATAAGTTCAGGTATTTGAGGATCAAAGGTCTGGGGAGTAGTACATATGAAAGTTGTAGTGGGGCCACCGATGGTTTAATCCAAGGAAAGATTTGATTAGGGCCTTGGTTGTTTTGGCAGCGAGGTAGCTGCTTCTTTTTACCCCCCCCCTTTTACCAGGCTATTTTCTTTTAGCCTCAACAATGCTACTGTGCTGCCTCTTCCATTTGGCCACTAAAGTTGGATGTGGTGACTCGCTGTGTAGCTGTCTTCCTGGTTCAACAAATCAGGGACTGCCACAGCTATAGTAACTTTGTTTGCATCCCCATGCTCTTTCTGGTGGTGCTAATTTTTCATTAGTGACTACCTCGACCGCAGGGCACAGATTTAGGCCACGATCAGCCCCATGATGTTGAAAAGACACTGCTCCATGTTCTAATGAGAGTCTACGTTTTTTCACGGAACGTTAAATTCAGATTTATACAGGTGATGGTCTTGCACAGAGCCTATCTGACCCCCAAAAGGCTACACAAAATGTTTCCAAATTCCCCCCACTGTTGCCCACGTTGTGGGGAGGAGGAGGCTGGGTTCCTCCATATGGTCTGGTCCTGCACACGCATACAGGGGGTATTGGTCGGAGGTATGCCAAGCACTACGGACGGTCACTCATTTGCCAGTGCCCGGAGAGGCTCTGCCCTGCCTGGTGGGGTCCCGTAGGCGGTGTAAGACACTGAAGGATCAGCTGAAATTCCTTGACTTGGCACTCCTACTGGCAGTCAGAGCATTGACGATGAGGTGGAAATCCCCCAGACCACCGGGGGCATCACTGTGGCAGATAGAGATAGTGAAGTGGGGACGAGCAGAGGGGACAGCTATCCGAAGGGAGGAGGAACGAGGTCAGAGGAAATATCCTATATCACAAGACTGGGAGATTATGTTGGTGGCGCTGGAGGGGATAGACCTAGTCCTGGCACAAGGGGATGGAGCGTAGAGACCGCACACAATACGGAGGTTACTCTGGCGAGGTCTGTTAGTACCTGAGGAAGCGCACAGATTATTTGGACTCAGTGCATGACAGCGTACATACTTGGTATAGTCGGCTGGAGTTAGCTCAGGGAGGATTCTGTTACCACCAGGAGGAGGGAGGGCTAGAGTACGGGACGGCTACTAGGGGTGGGGGAGGTTCATTGGGTTTTTTCATTTTGTTTCCTTCCTATTGTAATACAGGACAACGTTGAGGGCATGCTGCTGATCCGCATTAGTGCGGGAAATATGTAATATATCAAAGACATTCAAGGACATTATATTACTCACCCCACTGTACGTGATTTATGTGTAACCCTGCGATTAAGGGAAGACACTGTTGGGGAGAAAACTGAAAAATTGCCTGTTGAATGCATATGTCGATATGTAACTGCTTTCTTGTGTCCTGCACAGCTGTGAATAAAGAGTGTTAAAAAAAAAATTAGAGTCTACGTTCGTTAAATCTATTTTGCTAGAAACAATCCTAAAAAGCCTGCTCAAGCATGCTTTCAGTGGTAACTGCTGAGTGTGCTGCTTCAGCAATCTCTCCAGCTTTCCGATTCCCCATAGCTTTAACTTTCTCACCTCCATAATATGATGGGCCTAATCACCAACATAGGCTGCTGGTCAGGGCAAAAGGCCTAGAGGGGGAGCTCGGCCCAGCATGACCCACCGTGGACAGGCGCAGATGGGCCCACCCTTGGACCAGGCTTTGCCTAGGCACTTCCTGTATAGCGAGAGCGTTGCGGCCTTTTCTAAATGCTGGAACTAATGAGAGGTATGAGGTGTGTAGTCCTTCCCCAGCGGCGCCCCAGATCTACAGCATGATGCGGCTCACCTCACAGCAATAACAGGAACAAACAGTCCTCACACTCCCCAGAATAGCAGGAGATTTGCACCCTTTGATAAGCACTTGAAAGGCTGGGAGGTATGTGGCATGTTCTCCTCCTCCAGCTGCGCCCTTGAGCCATGGTACGGCCCACCTACAGTAGAGTTGGATTCTTGCAGGTTACAGGTTTCATTTTTATCGGAGGGAGGGCGCGGGGCATATGCTACAATCTGTGCCCCGTACACACTGGTGCGCGCCTATCCCACAAAGCATTCCGCTACCTCACGTGGTGGTTCGAAGGCTAGACCGCGACACCACATATCTTCCCCCTTAACAACAACCAATTAAGAAACTAAGCAATACGTATACACTTACATAATATAGGTGGCGCCTCAACAAGGCCTGTGCAAGAACAACAGGTAACTATTATTGTCACAGAGCATGAAGAGGGGCAGGGAAGAGAGAGAAGGAGGATGAGAGAGAGAGCGAGAGTTATTACATCACAGTGCCGTGAATGTCAGGAGGTAGGTAATCACATATCAAATTCACTGTATCTCTTAGGTAGCACCACACCTCTGCCTGTGTTGGTGCGTGTGAGGGTACCCGTGACTCATGTGCTTCGCTTGTGTGGGAACTGGCCTCCACGGCACTACTCTCTGGGCCCCTGTCATGTGAAGTAGAAGTCCCTTGCCTGGTGACTGGGTTGCGAATGTCATTGGTAGCTTGGGGTGTAGTGTGTCGTGTGGACTCAGAGTTATTCTTCTCCTCTGTGGTCCCAGAATCACCCCCTGTCTCCCTCATCATGCCATTTCTCGGTGTGCTTGTAGCCAACCCGTCTACCTCATTTTCAGGCTCCCATCCAGTATATCCAGTGCTTGTGGAAGAATTGTCCTTGTTCCATTAGATAACTTTGGCGCACTTGGCCTTTGTACTTTGCGACCACACCTTGACATCGCTCAGCAAGATGGAGCGTGAGTAAGTCCTGGCCTGCTGAACTTGCTTCTCCTTTCTTGCCTAGGTGGCCAAGTTTCTCCCTGACCCAATCCCGCGTTGCTAAGGAGACCTCTCGCACTCCATGCTTCTTATCATAGTTGTCCGTGTAAATTTTCTGTGCCTTCTCCAAGTTGCTTCTGACTATGGCTGGGGACCATTTGCTCTGCAGTTTGAGGTTCATCCAAACAGTGTTGTCCCTGTGAACGGTTCCAGTCATCGTAGGATCTTGAATGGGCTGTAGCCAGTCAAGGTGGGTGTGATGCGGTATGCCCATTTCGTGTTTCTGATTTCTGTCTCCCAGCTCTTACCCGCACTGATGGCTGCTTGAATGGAACCCATAGGCACCGTGTGGAACCGTTCTGCTAGGCCGTTACCTGCCGGGTGGTACACTGGAGTGTTTTTGGTTGTGACTCTGTTACTCCTGATGAAGGCATTCCACTTCTCTGAAGTAAATTGGGTACTTTTGTCACTCGTGATGACTTTTGGAATCCCTTCTCTCAAGAATGCAGTGGTGAGAATGGCATTGACAGCATCCGTGTCCACCTTCTCGCACACTTCTACCTCCGGCCACTTGGAGTATCTGTTGACCTGGACAATTGCATATTTGGGTATACCCCACGAGTCTGGAATAGGGCCCAAAATGTCAATTGACAATTCCTCCCAGGGGTTGTTGGGAGTGGTGAACTTTCCCAGAGGCGGTCTTAGCAAGGTCATTGACTTGTCTGCGTTGCTGCAATGTTCGCATGCGCTCACGCACTTCTCCACCTGGTTGTCAATGGCGGGCAACCAATACGACTGTTTAATTCTCCTCTTCAACTTCACAATTCCCAAGTGACCTTCATGCATTATGCTGAGGAGGCGATCTATTAACTGTCTTGGGGGAACGACTTTGTCTCCACGTAGCAAAAAGATAGCATCGTCGCTAATGGATAGTTGGTCTCGCACCTCCCAAAATTTCCTGAGGTCGTCGCTAACATGCCTCTTCTCGGGCCATCCTTGTGTAACCAGCTTTTGTACGTGCAAGAGTTGAGGATCCGTTTTGTAAGCTGTCTCCCACTCCTGTGCGCTGATAACATTCTCTTGGTCCATCATGAAAACTGCAGTGTACTTCTCCCATTCCGTGTGTGTTGGTGCCCCATCCATGGCAGCTGATCGGCCGAGGTAATCCGCCACCTTGTTCTTCTTTCCAGGTAGGTATTCAACATTGTAGACAAAATCCAACAGTCTGAGGGTCATCTTTGTGATGTGAGGAGTAGCACTGGCATGACCGTTGGACGTGAGAACTCTATTCAATGGTTTGTGGTCCGTTCTGAGGGTAAACCGGAAGCCCCAGAGATGTAAATATCTTTTTATTGCAGCAAAACAGGTGGTATAGTCAGAGCATTTACGTCATTCCCTCCGTTGACCCTTATATATATAACCCTCCACCCTATGTGTCACACAGCCATTTAGCTCACACCCCGGAGGTCGAGCGGCGCAACAGCGGACAGAGTTTTGTGCTGGAGAATACTTAATGGCTCAGCGACAACCGGTCATCCGGGAAATGACAGTGCTGCTTTTCCGTCCCTATAGTCCCCCTCCTCGTGCACAATGTCCAGTAGGATCGGTAGCTCCTCTTCCCCATTCCTGACCAACAACCCTTCTCCCCACCCATTCCTCCCAACCCCCCCTGCCCCCTCCTCTCAACTACATCCACTCCCCCCACCCCTAACCCTGCCCCCCACCCCCCCAGACGTGTCAGCGTATCACCAGTGCGAGTTCACATTCATTCCGACCAAGTCAGACCCGAGGTAGACCATCAGGAGCAATCAACAAACAACTTGCAGTCTTCACATAGGAAGTAGGGGAACAAGGGAGGGAGCCTAGGCCACCATCTCTCCAGGCAAGTGCGCTGCCAGAGCCTGGCAAAATTTCTCCATGGCCCAAATGGATGCTAGCATCTCATTCTCGATGATGCTGAACTTCTCCTTGTTCTGGGCGAGGGAACAGGAGGCAAAACTTATGGTGGTTTCCATGCCATCTGTGGAAATTTGGGAAAGGACAGCCCCTAAGCCCTTCTCACTGGCGTCGGTGGTCAATATGCTGGGAGCAGAGCTGTCGAATCTGTGCAGGGGATTAACATCGCAAATGTCCCTCTTGACATTCTCGAATTCCTCGTTAGACTCGGATGTCCAGCTGAAGGCATTCTTCTCCTTTAAAATTTGACATAAATGGTGTGTTTTAGTGGCAAAATTCCAGACTAATTTGCTCTAGAATTCGGCCAATCCTAGGAATAAGTGGACCTCGTCCTTGTTTCGAGGTGTGGATGCAGACCTGATGGCCTCTACATTGGCTTTCTTCTGAGAAATACCTCTGTCACTAATTTTGTGCCCCAAATATGTGACGGTGCATAGACAAAACCTGCATTTCTCCAGTTCCGCAGTGAGGCCTTTGGTCTGTCCGTAGTACCGCTTTCAGTTTTTTGTCATGCTCCTCTTTGGTTTTCCCCATGACGAGTATGTTGTCTTGGAAATATAAGACGGCACTGATGTCTTTGAACAATTTGTGTCACGGCTGCTAGTCCTCAGGATCGGAAAGATGCTCAATAGGGGTCCACCTCCTGACGTCTCCACACTCTGACTGAGTATTTCCAGAGTGTAAAAGCAGTCAGGCGAGGGAAAAACCAGGGAAGGGGAAGGAACAGCAGGGAAAAGGACCTGTAACGACAAGGAAGGACACGTTAGTTCCTTGTACTCTAACTCCTCAATCATGTCACATGTGCTGTTGTAATTCCTCACCTGATAACTCTCAGGAAATAATAGACCCTTCCCTCTGATGGAATCTTCCTCAGACTAAATGGAAGAACAGTTTGTTATAGCCTGTTTGTCTCCTGACAGTAACACACACATCAATCTCCCACCTGTATCACCCTCATTCACTCACCAGTAGCCTGTGGAAATTGTGACTGTACATGGGGTTCTCAAGAGGCGTCTGGATAGATAACAGTCTCTCCCAGGCGCTTCTTGTAAGGTGTATCAGCATCCGCTGATAAAAGGAAAAAGAACAACAAAAGTAAAGTCCCTGGAACAGGAGGGGGCAATCCTGCGTCTCCCGTTTAGAGTTCTCAGCCGAGAAACAATGGTCGAAATTAGATGAGCGTGGAGGGTGAAATCCCGCGTCTCCCACGCCACCTATGAAGTACAACACCCGCCGGTGTTTGATGCACAGATAAATCCGTGTCCCGTGAGTAACAGCGAGGGGGAAATCCAAGCGTCTCCTGTTACTCACATAAACAATTGGAACCAGAAGCGCAAGAACGCGGAGGGGGCAATCCTGGCGTCTCACGCGTCTTGCGGTAGAAACCGCTCGACAGTACCAGCCGGTATCTGTCGTAACAAGGATCACTACAGCTTGTTCTGCAGCCACAGAACAACACGAACCACACCTTCCCTGGAACTCCGCGGGGACAGGGCGTCCGCATCCGAATGGGCTCAGCAAGACAAATCACAAGCACCAGTAGATGGCGTCCTAGAGAATATATGCCTTCCCCCCTTTGCTAGGCATTCTGGGAGACGTAGTCCAATTCTAGGTAGGCACGTTAGTCAGACCCTGACAATTTGTGCATTAACTTTTGAAAGACCGTAGCCGCTGATGCCAGGCCAAATGGCATTCACCGAAATCTGTAGCAGCCGAATGGAGGGATGAATGACGTTAACTTTTTGCAGGAGGGGGGGAGCGATATTTGATGGTACGCCGCTGTGAGGTCTATCGGTGAGAACCAGTTGACCCCTTTGGTCTGAGCTAACAAATCGTTGATTCTTGGTAACGAAAATTTGTCCACGAGTATGTTTTGGTTCAGTTCACTAAGGTCTATGCAGAGACGCACCTTCTCACTTGGTTTCCGTGCCACAACCAAGGGACCCACCCATTCTGCAGGTTCGATTATACCGTTGTCTTTAAGGCGCCTCAGTTCCATCTGCACCGCTTCTCTGCAGTTGAACGGAATATTCTGGAATTTATGGCTGACTGGTAAGGCTTCATCCTTCATTAGTATTCTGTGCGAGAACTTGGAAAGATTCCCGATGGTCCTGCCAAACATCGAGGGGAACTCTTCCTTCAGTTTGACCTCTTTAGATGCGGGTGGGTTGTCTGTCATCAGTATTTGTGTTTCTCTCCTGAGGTTGAGCTGGATGCCTAATTCTCCTTGGTCGGTCCCTTTTCCGCAATGTACAGTTTGCCTAAGGAGTCCCTCCCTTTGAATTCAAATCTAAGTTGGCGGAAGCCTACCATGGGGATTTTCTCTCCCTCGAAGGTGACTGGGTGTACATCGGTGGGGAGTAGATGACTCCCTATAGTGTTAACAAAGTCTCTTTCCCAGACATTCTGTTGAATTATGGTGTATAGGGACCCTGAGTCCACTACCACGGAAACCTAGACACTCCCAATGGTTAACATACAGGAGGGCTTTCCACTGCTGTTGCAATCAATATCCATGATTTGGTCGTCAATGCATAAAATACAATCATCATCAACATCTCCCTCCCCACCCTCTGTTTCAGAATCATACATAACACATTTGACCATGGCATTGCTGGGTTTCCTTCTGCAGACTTTACCAAAGTGTCCCACGACCCCACAAAACGAACATTTGACACGGAAAGCCAGGCACGTCTTTCTTTAGCCATGTGAGTGTGAATCCCACATCTGTAGCAACTACCCCTTTGGTCACTAGGGGGTTTGTTGGATCCTGTATATTTCTTCATAGGCTTCCTACTGTTTCTGGTCCCAGCGCTGGGAGGTGGATTGTCACTGGGCGCTTTTGTGTCACTCACTTTGTACACAGTAGGTTTGCTCTCACTGTCTCTCTTAGCAGTTACCGCACATCTTTTGGACAGTTCTGCTTTCTTTACAATTGCTATGAGTTTGTTAAGGGGTGCATCCCACTAACCCACAACTTCTCCTGTACATTAGTGTTGAATGTGTGTATTATGATCTGATCTCGTGCTAGATCGTCATGAAGGTGGCCACATTTGCAATTCACGGCCAGTCTTTGCAGGGCAGCCACATAGTCTTCCACTGTCTCCGTGTTGTTTTGTTTCCTCTGAAAAAAATTGTATCTGTCTATGGCAGTGTAAACAACTGGTTGGTAATGACTGTCCAAGTCTTCCAACCCGTGCTGGAATACATCTGCATCATTGGGACCCTTAGGCTTTTTTACCATGCTATTGTATACCCTCAAGCCTTCCGGACCCAGATTGTGCAATAGAAATTCTTCCTGCGTTTACTTGAGAAGGCCTCTTCTCCTTCCTCCTCCAGGGCAGATAGATAATTGAGGAAGTACCCTCTCCAATCAGCCCATTTCATGGCTGGCTCACCCTTGCTTCAGCAGGAACGGAACAGGGTATGTATGCGAGAAGGTCTCTGCACAAATCATGGCTGACAGGTGGATGTAGGAATGGGGAAACACCTGATAAGAGGAGGTGCGACAGCAAGCTGTCTGCAACCGTAGACAGGGTTGGCACTATATGAAGGAGAAAAGTCCCAGTTTACCCCCAAGCCAGTTGTTGCAGGGTTGAACACCTGTGTGTCCAAGAATGTCACGCACAACAAGCCGCGCCAACCTGGTCTTAAGGGCCTTGTAGATGCAGGAAGTGTGCGTTTCACAGTGAGGACTTCCAGACATGCTGCAATTAGCCAGCACAGGGATCTGCAGCCTGAAGAAGCAAGGCCTGGGTGCACGTCTGTGTGATGTGTCCACGTGGAATATAACGAGGGCACTAGATGTTGGTCGTCGCATAGACGCACCACACACGCTTCAATTATGGCTGTTGACTCATTGCGCACTCCCGTGGGGCTAGTAAAATGGGCGCGCACCAGCACTGGACTGTGAAACTTTCCTGGAGTGCGGCGGACAGGGAGGCCAGTCTGCGCGTGCAGGAGGGAATGAGGATGTCCCCCACAGCCGGCTGCTTCACCACTGCACTCCCCCTCCGACTGACCTTAAACGAGGTATGTGGCGTGCTTCTGCACTGTGCTCGTCTCAAGTTGCGGAACGTAGGCGGCTGCAAGTCAAGATTCTTCCACCTCATTGCCAGTTTGTAGAGTTGGATTCTTCCCATAATGAAGCTCTTGACAACGTAAGGCAGGTTACAGGTATCTTTATTATCGGAGGGAGATCGCGGGGCATACGCTACAATCCGTGCCCCATACACACTGGTGCGCGCCTATCCCAAGAGGCATCGCGCTACCTCATGTGGTGGTTCGAAGGCTAGCCCGCAACACCACACCTCACAGCCACAACAGGAACAAACAGAGTCTTCATGCTACCCACAACAGCGGGAGCATTGGGCCCTTTGGTAAATGCTAGAAATGCTCAGAGGTATGGGGCGTGTAGTCTTCCCCCAGCGGCACCCCTGATCCATTGCACGGCGCAGCTCACCCCCCAGAAACAACAGGAACAAACAGAGCCCCCACGCTCCTTGAACTGAGATAGAAAGGCCCCTTCCAGATTATTGTGGGAGGGATTGGCGGAAAAAGAGGTGAGGAGGCTGAATGTGTTTCTTAATAATGGAGTCTTTTATTATTGTAATAGCTTACAAATGATGACATTAGAGTTTCTTTTGATAGCTATGCTCTCTTGAGTAGTCTTTGCTAATTTCTTCTTTCATCTGTTCTCTTCTAGAGCATTCATGCCACATGGGAGGGTGTCACCCAGAGGCTCAAAAATAAGAAACAATGAGCAGCAGTAAGTAAAAGTACTTTCTTCAGTAGCAGCAAGAATAGGTACCATCACCACACCCAGTGAATGGTGGAGTACCGTCTAAATATTGTAATTTTAGTGAGGATGAAGAATAAAGGGAAAGGAGGAAAAAAATAGAAGAGCTTATTGGTAGCAGGCTATAATTCCCTCAACTGGTTTACTTTTGGATAGGCCCTACCTAACGGAAAGAATACGGAAAACTATAATCATACAGATGGGCAATTCATAGACCTTACGAAGTTTCTGGAGTTGGGGCTTTCTCCCCAAGATATCTTCTGTAAAAAACAAAATGCTGCCAGAAACCTAATGCTCAAAAGAAGCTAATGAGAGGCAGGCCGGGGAAGACAAAAGAACAGATAACACCTTTCACACCCCACGCAGCTGCGTATGCCTTCCCATACCCAGCCAAAGTCCTGATCGCCCATAGCAGTCTCCCATTCTCTTCTAGTTCACGTATACACGTCTGCCGCAACTCTTATGCAATGCGGTCACTCGTACGCGTTCTCCAAGGTTAACCACCACTCCTCGCTCCACGTGTCAGGTATCTCATTGAGGTCGGCGTCCTCTTCTGCCCAGCTGGCATGGTCATCTCTATCGGCATCTTTCTGCATCTGGCTAGTGTGGTCCTAGCTCTCTGCATCTTCTGGACACACCTTTCTGGCTACAAAATCCTCGACTTCAGGCTTCCCCTTCCTGCTGGCAGTGAGCTCCTTTTCTCCTCCTATTTTCCTTCAGAATAGGTTATCTCGATTCTTGTCTCCTCCCCCTGCAGGGGACATGAGTAGCCCTTTCATAATATTGGAGCCTTAATGTTAGTCTCTCTTTTCTTTTTATAGGTCAGGCTTGGAAGGCAGGATGACAATGAAGGAGACAGCTGTGGACTATGAAGTAGGTAGGAGGGTTCGTAGGGGTCTTCCTGAGCTCTCTTACATCACCCTTCCCTAACTTTCTTGCCAGCAAGAAATTATTCTTGAGGGTATCTGGATAAATAATCTGTGTTGGCTTCTTCAGTTCCTTGCCTATGACATGTACTAAAGCAGAAAGGTTGTAAGGCAAGGAATATCTTAAAATCCCTTCATTATTTCCCTTTTTTCGGGCCAGCCACTCTAATGGGGCATGATCTGTATTTAAGGTGAATTCTCCACCTTCAAGATAGTAACATAGGGACTCGATGACCCACTTCTTTTTCCACTACCACATAATTCTGTACTCTTGGAAATAATTTACGTATGATGTAATTAATGGGTCACTCATCTCCCTTACTGTCCTGTTGTGACAAAACTACCCCAAACTATTTTCAGAGGCATCCGTTTGTAAGATAAATGATTTGGTATAACCAGAGCTAATCATGGGCTTAGAGGTGAGTGTTTGTTTTAAGCATTTGACGGTGTGTAAAACTACCAGAGAGGGATGGTGGAGTTCTACTTCAGTCTTGATGGTTTTCTTTAAGAGGTCTGTCAATGGGGCAGCCACTTGTGAAAACCTCGGGATAAAGCGTCTATAGCATCCTAGGATACCTATAAAGGCCCTAAGATCCTTCTTTATTTGGGTAAAAGGTAGTTGGGTGACGAGCCGCAATTTTCTCTTCTTGAGGTCTGATATATCCCTCCCCAAAAGGAAACCTAGATATTTTACTGACTTAGTAGCCAAATGGTTTTGGATGGATTGATTTTTAATCTACTGTCTCCTAATACTTGAATAACCCTGGTCAGGCAGTCTAAGTGTTGAATCCACGATGAACTATGGATGACAATATCATCAATATTAGCTGCTGCATGTTGTTCATAGTGTTCATTAGTCGTTGGAAGGTAACTGGGGCACTGTGCAAACCCAAAGGGAAGCACATTAAAATGATATAAACCCCCTGCCATGGAGGTTGCCGTCTTTCCTTTGTCTTGTTGTCTTAAGCGTACCAGCCAGTAACCTTTGCACAACTCAAGAGTGCTGATGTATTGAGCTTCTCCGATCTTT
Organism: Lissotriton vulgaris; assembly: GCF_964263255.1. Classification (NCBI taxonomy): domain Eukaryota; kingdom Metazoa; phylum Chordata; class Amphibia; order Caudata; family Salamandridae; genus Lissotriton; species Lissotriton vulgaris. Next base: position 668,912,124 of record NC_141699.1, read on the forward strand.
TATTTTATCTCGTCTACAAGTGGGAGGGGGTAGGAGTCAGATTGGGAGATTTTGTTAACCTCCCTAAAGTTAATGCAAAACCTGATGGAGGAAAGTAGTTTAATGACTAATACTATAGGAGAATTCCACTCGCTAGTGTAGGGTTCTATTATCCCCATTTTCAATATTTGTGGAACCTCTTGCTCAGTTAGGCCTCTTCTGACTTCAGGTATGTGATAGGGCCACAGCCGTACCTTTTTCCCTGGAAGGGTATGTATAGCGTGTTCTAACAATGTTGTTCTATTGAGTGATAAGGAAAAAATGTCCTGCTAAGATTGTAACTGAGTAACCAATTTATGCTTTAGGTGGGGGTAACTCAGGGTCAATACTTTGCCCATATAGGGGTGGGGGCTCTTTACTTTTCCCTAATAAATCTGGCATAGCCCCTTTCCACGTTCTCAATATATTAATATGGAAAATTTGGGAGGTTTTTCCCCCAGATACATTTCCAGACAATAGATCACTGGGGTTACCTTTTCTATGACTTTACATGGTCCCTGCCATTGTCCTAATAGCTTATGATCTGAGGAGGTCATCATCAAAAGAACGAAATCTCCGACCTTAAAATAATTCCTCAGTCCTTTTGTCATATTGTCTCTTGTTTGAGTCTTGGGCCTGTTCTAGGTTATTTCTCACAATGTTTCAGATTTGAGAGGCGAGTGATGCAGCGAGTACAGCAGCAGTGAGGAACGGTGAAGCGCGGGGTGTGGACCAGGGGCCTTAGGATCGCAGGGCCGCGGGGGGCCGTGAGGAGTGGAGCGTGACGTGGAGCGTTCGTGGAGCGCTGAGAGCAGAGTGGAGCGCCTTGGAGGAAATGGGCCATGACGGGCTTAAACCGAGGTCGAGGCCGTGACCGGGATCGAGTCTGACTATGGTCCGAGCAAGCCCTCTCACTGCAATCAGCTCCATTTCCGCAATTGAGACAGCCCCTTGCTCCAGGTACTCAGCACCAGCACTCGACACCAGCACTCAGTACCCCACATCCTGGTCTATCTTTTAGACAGTGGCCGCTGCGCAGAAGGGACTGGACGCGAAGGAGATAGCGTGGAAAGCGGACCAATAGGTCAGCCACAGGGCGGAAAGCAGTATCTAGCAGCAGTATCAGCAGCAGGTAAGAGAAAGAAAGCGAGCGCTGCCACAGTTAGGGGCGGCTGCGGAGTGCGTGCCCAGGGAGCCTGCGGAAACAGCCCAGGCTGGGTGCGGCTTGCTTCTCACCAGTGTGCCCTGCTCTCTGCTTCCTGCTCCCTTGCTTACTTGACCACCTGTGCTTCTGACTCCTTGCGACTTCTCCTCTTCGTCCTTTCTGGCCATGCGCCCTTACACCCCCCCCCCAGTACATCAAATCTACTGAACCTGCAGGTAATACATCTCCCGAGCAAATCCATCTAGCATTACAGCAGCATGCGATCTGGGAAACAGAGGGGTATCGGCGGGCCCACCAAAGAAAAAGAAGCAGAAGGCGGCTTACGGAAAATCTACAGTAGATACAGACCAGATACGCGATCTGACACTACATTTACCCTCAAGTAATATAGCAAATACTCCCTACCTCACACCTTGGAATCCAGACCCATAGGCCCCGTAGGTCCCAAGTCTGTCTACCTGCAACCAAAAATCATGACCAAATTTGCCTTTCTGAAAGACGCAGGCACCGCCGTCTTCTCCAGTAACATGAGCATTAAGGGCTTACCCTTTCCCTTGAGCGCAACTGTGATTGTTAGTAAGGGGAGCACCAACGCCAACCTTCATCTTGGCAATCCGTCAAATTATCTAGCCACAAGCAACCTTGCAGAGCTTGACACACCCCACAGGGGTCTACCAATTACACCGCTGGCCAGTCTTGAGGTTACATCAATGGAGGGGCAGGCAAAAATTGGAAAGACAGCAGGCCCTCCACAGAAACCGATCACAATTTTAGTTAAACCTTCTGCCTGCTTAGTTTGTAAGCCTACTTCCACTAATTCGCCAACAAGGAACGTCACTCAGCCCTTACTCTCCTCAATGCAAGAAGGTGGCGAAATTCAATTTGGCTCACCTAGCTTAATTAAAGAGGTAGGGGTAGCAGCCTTGGCAGAGAAATGGCCAATGCTTTGCAACAAGGGAAGCTTGGAGACATCGTTCAAGATATTAAACGAACTAACAGAGCATCCACCACAATTCGGGGATGGCGTGAGTGGGATGGCACGAGTGAGCTCGTCCCAAGAACACCTCAGGGGCAGGGGCAGGGATGGATCTTACTATTTCCTTATGACGATGACGCCCTTGACCCGGACAAGGACATTTCCTACATTCAATCTAAAGAGTGGGAAACTATGCTCTCATCATAGGGGAAAGATGCCCTTAAACACCCTGCTCCCCCACTGGTTCCAAACTAGGGGAAGAATCGTCCTGGGCCACTGCACTGAATATCTTACAGAGGTCAGTAGACGCTATGACATACCAAGTCAACAAAATGAACATTCAAATTAGCTTATTAAACAAACTGGCTGTGAATGTTGCCAATATAGATGAGTAAATCACAAACTTAAACAATCTGATTAGACTGGCCCAGGCGGCCACCGACCACCTGTGTCAAAGCTGCGATTGTTCACCAATAATAAGCAAATTAAGTGCCCTCCCGAAGGTGATGTCGAAGCTTTTGGCGGACCTAAAGGAATTTACTAACACAAAGTCTACCACTTCAAGCAAAGGTGTCGTCAAAGGTGCCGGTGTCACGGGCACAAAACACGCAAACAATGGGCAAGGGGCACCAGACCCTGGGGCAAGGGGGGACCAGCTGATGGCCTCACCGTTGCCTCCGGGATCTTTGGACATGAGCAGCAGCAGCAATAACCTACAAGAGCCCATAGCTGGCGACAACTCAGAGTCTACTTTCATACTTCCACCAGCCCAGGCCACGGAGGATGTTAACCACAACGTACAAAAAAGAGAAAGGGTCGCAACAAGATCTGCTGCATAACACACGACTTGGACCTTTATCCACTCTTTAACACTCGCATATGTACAGACTCATGAGGATTGGGTGGGCCTCACACTTAGCATTTGGCAGGGTGCCACATTCATCGTGGTGCCGCCATGCTTACTGAGAGTTGTAGTTGTTCAGGGGTTGCATGCTGGGGGATGATTGGTACGTACCTCTGCTGTTGAGTGCGGCGGCGACTTGTCTGCCGGAGGTGCAGCAGGTAGTGCCGCGTGAAGGCCTGTTGCGCAGGATCCATGGCAGCTCTAGGGGTTTAGATGGGTTCTGTATCGGCTCTTCCTCTCTGTTGTTGTTTTTCCGCCATCCGCAATATGGTGGTTTTTACGCGGCGGTGGGAAAGGCTGCCTCAACATCGTAATCTGTTTGGCGGACGGAACATGTTTACGCACCCCGGTCCTGCTCTATTGGCTCCGTCCACCACCCTTGCGTACGCAAAAATCGTGCATAGCCTGAAAGACTGCGCCGGACAGTAAATGGCCTCTGTGGGACTATTGTAATTTGGTGGTCACAATGACCGCACCTGGAGCGAGAATATGAATGTTTTCCACCACTAGCACGGATGGTCTTCAGTCCGGCATCGTAATGTGCCCCTAATTGTGCAGACCCACATTTTCTGGCAGTATTCTGCACACTATTTCCTCTTCCATGGCGTAGCATCGTGCTACCAGTAATGACGCTACACGCAAGTATGTCTTCACTAGCTCTTTATTACACTTCCTTCAGGTTCACCGTCCCTACTCTAACTGTCCCCTTCCTGTCGTTCCTCCTCCTCTTCCTTTGGCCCCTCTCACTCCGCCCACAACCAACTACTAGACCGCACACTATTACATCTCCCCCTTTGTTAACAAATAAACAAAACAAATGGATCACGATTGCTCTGTCAGTCGAACGGGTCATTGAATGTTTTGTCGTGATCCACCACTCTGTCGTCAGGATCACCCTCTGCTTGAACTTCCGGTTTTGGCCTTGCAGCTGTCCGATCAGGCCTCTCAGGAAACTGATGCTCCCTTGCATTGTCAAGAGCCTCTTCATAGTTTGAGTATACTGTCAGCCACACAGGCCTGCAGTTGTCCCCTTTTAATCCATATGAGTACATATCCATGTCCATGGTGTGATATTCCTTCGCCTTGACAAGCATCTCCTTGACAACACAACTACATCTTTGAAACTGCATGATGTCTTGTGTGACCTTCTTGTCTACCAGTTCATGGCACATTCCAATGTACTTCCGGGTTGTCCGCTCACCTTCATCTTCTGGGGTGTTGGTAATTGTCCCTCGGGAGGTGACTGTGACAGGCTTTTGTGCGATTGTCGCTTGCTCGCCGTCATGAGCGGATGCTGTTCTGGTTCTCTTCCGAGCACCCATGCGTGAGTCTGTGTACTTTTGTCCGGTCCAGTCGAAGGCAGCACTGTCCTCTCGTTCAGAGCCATGTACGCTTGACGGCAGGGTAATGTCTGAACGAGTCATCCTCACTTGGTCCGGGGACTCCTTTGCTGCTTCTGATGGTCTCACCCATTCCCCTCCGCATCTCAGGCTGATGACCCCTTTAGCTATCTGGGCAGGTGCACTTTCCTCTCTCCTTCGACATGAAGGGTCTCCTCTGTTCGTTTTCCTTCGGCGTGCCCTTTGAGTCAACCTTGCTGACCCCACCAGGGGTGACGGCATCTGCTTCAGGTCATGAGTTACCGGCGACTGCCATGATGGATTGTCTTGTGAGGTGATCGAGTCTGCGGGCACCTGAGTTTGGGACGGGGTGCGCTGGAGGGATGTAGTGTCATGTTCAGGTGATTCTATGTCATGTTCGGGTGATTGATACCATGGCCATGGTCGGGACCATGACTCAGCCAACTCACCGGATTGGACAGACATGCTGTCAGATTCAGAGGAATCTTTGGTCGACTTCCAGGATCGGACAGATGTGCACTCTAAGTCAGAGAGGTCCGTCTCCCCCTTCCTTCTCAAACGTTTCTTTGAAACTGTCTTGAGTAATGGATTTTTGAATTCCGTAGTCTGTGACTAATTGCTCTTGCCTCTGAATTGTCTTTGAGATGCTTCCCTGTGTGCCTTTGTTGGAGCATCTTCAATGTTGTCTCATTCGGGAGATTGTTTGATGATCCCGTGCTTGTTCCTTGTGCTTGATCCCAAGCTTTTGCCTCTTTGTCCTTCTCACCTGAGATTAACAATTTCCTCTCTGTTCCTTTGTTGTCGCGGGGCCATAGATGCATGGATCTTTTCTTGTTTGTTGTTGTGGAGGACCAGTCCGTCTGGTGCGATCTGTTTCTTCTTCCCGCTTGTTTGGTGCTCTAACACCTCTGACCTGGGGATGATGTGTTCTCCTGCCAGATGTTTCCTCGGACTCGTCTTCACTTCGTGGCGACTGATGTTCCTGCGCCGATTTCCGGTGTTGACCATTTGGACCCGTTGTGCAGAATGCCATCGGGTCCAGGAGTGCGACCTGTCCCACTGGACACTCCCTCCTCATCAGAGTAGTGTGTGTCATACTTTGAATGACTCCTTGAGGGACTCCTGGGGGGTAAATAACTCCTGGGAGTTGTCTTTTGGATGGTTGACTCTGAGTAATCTGACTCCGAGTAATCCTTGGTTGACTCTGAGGAGTCGGACGCTGAGTAATCTGACTCTGAGTACTCCTTGTCGCTTTCCTTGGCACTGTGTCTTTCCCATTGTCTTCCCAGGTGTCTTGATGGTTTGCTATCAGGTGCACGTCCTTCGATCTGTCTCTTGCTTTGATTTGCATTCCAATTTCGGCCTTCTTGATGATCTCCTTTAACGACCAATGCCCTTGCAGGATCTTACGCCTTGTGTCAGGGTTTGCGCAGCCTTCAATTATCCGGAGTCGAACCGCATCCTCATTTGTAAAAGTGTTGAAATGGCAGCCTCGTACCAGGCTTTGCAACCGAGTGATGAAATTTGGCAACGGTTCGCCTGGTTCCTGCTGTGCTGTGTTGAAAACCATGCGATTATGATCCACATCTGCCTGTGCATTGAGGTGGGCACAGAGCTCCTCTTGGAGTCTTTCATAGATTTCCGCGTCTTCTTTGGAAAATGTTCTGATTGGGCATCGGCCCCCAGGACCCACCAGATGGAGGAGTAGCACCAGACATTTTCTTTCTCTTTGCTCACCATTGGCTTTTAGGAAATCCTCCAATGCTTCCAGCCACCAGTGTCGTTTGAGATCTGAGATCCAATCATCAGTCTGCACCGCTGGGGGCGTTACTTCAATGTATGGAGTGAACCGCTGTGCTACGTTTCCTCCCGCCATGAGAGGGGAAGATTCTGGTCTGTTGTAGTCGCGGGGCATTGAGCTGTTCACTTTGCTTAGTCCTGGTGTTTGCATGTGTTTGTTTGATTTCTCCGACATGGGTTCCTTCATCACCTATGCCACTGCGTATTCGCTTGCTCTTCTCAATGTTTTCGCTTCCACACTTGCTAATGTTTGTTTTGTTTTAGTCACCACAATTTCATTCCTTAGGTTCACTCGTGTTTGTTCAACATTGCACCCTTGAATTTATCCATGGTTAGTGATGATGTTGGGTTTCACTTGCTTGTCGCGTGTGTTTATTGTCTACCTCACACTTGCTTTGGCTCATGCTTGTTGCTGATTCCATTGTGTTTATTTACGCTTGTGTGTTGCTTCCTTTCTGTTTGATTACTGATTTACCATCACTTTTCCTCATGCTTATTCGTCTGTTACTTGTGGTGATTCAGCTTCTTGCATCTGTCAATGCTTGTTTCTTATGCTTTGTTACTGCTCGTTCCTTTTCCGGTGGTTCCTCTGTTCTTTGTTATTTCCCTTTTCTTTCCTTGTTTTCTTATATTCACACCTTTTCTGCGACTTATTTCTTAAGTTGGCGCCTTTCTGCCTTTGATTGTGCTTGCTTAGTTACCCTTCTTGCATTTGCTTATGCTTGTTTTCTTGTTTTCCTTTTCCAATGTTTGTTTTGTCTTTGCCAATGCTTGTTGGTCTGATACTTGTTTTGCCTTGGCCACTGCTTGTTTAATATCTTTGTCAGTTCTTGTTTGCTCGATTTTCCCATGGTTGTTTATTTTCCTTTGCCAATGCTCGTTGATTTGCATGTACCAATGTTTGTTTCTTTTCCTTAGCCTATGCTTGTCTTTGCCAGTGCTTGTTTGGTCTTCGCCAATGCTTGTTTTCTTCCTATGCCAAGATTTGTCCAATGCTTGTTGATTTGCATGTATCAATGCTTGTTTCTCTTCCGTAGCCTGTGCTTGTTTGCTTGTCTTTGCCAATGCTTGTTTGGTTTTCGCCAATGCTTGTTTTCTTCCTTTGCCAAGGTTTGTCCAAAGCTTGTTGATTTGCATGTATCAATGCTTGTTTTCTTCCTTTGCCAAGGTTTGTCCAATGCTTGTTGATTTGCATGTATCAATGCTTGTTTGCTCTTCGCCAATGCTTGTTTCTTTTCCTTTTCCAGTGTTTGTTTGCTTTCTTAATGTTGCCTGACTTCATGATGGCCGCCCGGGGAACTATTCAGGGACGTCTTTATAGGCCGCCTGACTTTAAGATGGCCGCCGTACTCGAAATCTCGTTTTCAGCGAGATTTTGGCTCCCTTCACTGCACTCCAGTCCTCGGCCGGCTTCAAACACTCACCGAGCCGATGAGATCCACGCCGGGTGCTGGGGCCTTCACTGTCCACCGCTTCCTTTCACGCATGATCTCCTTCTACCAGGTAGGACCGGGGTGGGCTCCCGACGTCGCTACCTCTCCCGCGCTTCGTCACGCATCTAGGGTGAGCACCCGATGCTAGTACTCTACAGCGCTTCCTCCGCTGGGTCACTTCAGCGCTCGACCGCGCTTCACTCGCTGGGCTTCGATGACCGGCTGGTCACGTCACAAAGCACGGCGCATTCACCGCTGGCCTCTTCCTTTGGCAGCGGTTTCCAGGCACACGTGTCGCGACGGCGACTTCTTTGGTGTGCTGCTCGGGACGGGTACTTGTGTTTAAGGGTTCAGGGGTGGCAGACTCACCATCCCACCCTCATCGCCAGCTGTAGCATCGTGCTACCAGTAATGACGCTACACGAAAGTATGTCTTCACTAGCTCTTTATTACACTTCCTTCAGGTTCACCGTCCCTACCCTAACTGTCCCCTTCCTGTCGTTCCTCCTTCTCTTCCTTTGGCCCCTCTCACTCCGCCGACAACCAACTACTAGACCGCACACATGGGTTTAATACACACTTTTTTTTTTACACACACCTCCACCCCCACTCACTGGAGATAAATATATGGGACGGGAGAAGAGGGAGACGAGGAAGGGAGGGAGGGGAAATATGTTGCCTTTCACATGCAAGAGCATCACCTCCTCCCTGTTCCCTTGACTGTGGGTTGGGTGGGGTCGGCTGAACTGGTCTGGGCCGCAATGCAGCCATTCCCAAAGCAATTTTGGGTCCAATGTTCAGGCATAATCGGGAAACACAGTACCACAGAGGAATTCCGCTCCTCCCAACATACTCGTAATTGGGTCCAATGTAGCATTTCTTAGTTTTGCTAATATTGTATTTCCGAAAATACATAAAACGTGATAAATGTGTGTTATAGTGATATATTTATTAAAGGCGATAATTTTCAAACATGAACTGAGAAACATTCCTGTCCAACACCCTGATGTCTATGCAATTCTGAGATCAAATCAGGGGGTCATGTGTACCCTATATGTGGGCAAGATCCCAATTATACATGGAGCAAACGTGTAGCCTATTATATCAAATGCTGAACTCACACATTTGAATGCGCTCTCATATGTGATAATGAAAGAAACGTTGACTCAGTTAAATGAAGTAATAGCATTGGATCACACAATTTGAGACAAGTTTATGGGTCAAGGGCAAGTTAGATTTAATCGATTGTTCAAATCACTAGACCTGCCGGTCTGGTAACATTTTAATGATTTTTTTCAATGCCTGTTTTCACAAAAATGCAGTGTCACATCTATTTTTACACCTCTATGCTCGATGAGCTCTGCTGTAAATGCAGTGTTACAGCGTGTGCTACTTATTTGTATTGTGCCTCAGGCAGTCAATTGTGAGCTGTGCCCGGTGGAGGTCATTGTGGAGAATCTCTGGACCCATCTTTTTATATTTTATGCATGTCTCTGCTCTCAAAGGTCCCTTATGTCATCTGGGACCCCGTGACATCGTGTGCTGTGGTTTGGCTGCTTAGTGCGTTGTCAGTATATTAGTACCTGATACTGGAAAAAATCACACATTGGCTGGATCATCTTTCACCCAGACTCTGCTGTGTATAGAGATACCCATTCTCCAGTGATTAATTTGCAAAAAAAACAGAAGGGTCGGAGCTCTCCTCAGAAGGCAGCTTCGACCAGCCTATTTCTCCTGTTAGCACTGCCAACTACTAACAATGAAACCCCTAAGTGAGGAGAGGATGTGGTGCAATGGCCAGAGCTTCCGACTTCGGAGCTGGGGAACCAAGTCTCAGTTTCGGCTCAACATCCCATGAATTCTGGGTGAATCACGTAATCTCCCCGTGCCTACCAAAAATTAATGTGTTTAACTGGTGCTCAAGCGCTGGTGGTGATGATTAAGTGCCGGTGCTGAGCACCGGAAACCACCGGCTCAAATTAAACACTGCCATTCTTCCTCACTGCAAGCGTACCCAGGAACCACGTCGAATGAGTACAGAACTCGGTGGTCGACTCAGCAGCAAACTATAGGTTAGTGATAGATACATTGTTGTCAGTTTAATTACTCAACAAATGTATGTGGAATTTTACAGTGCATGCCGTCTCTCTTACACACAAGCACAGCTTCGAAAATTCAAAACTCTGTCTCAAAGGTTAGGGACCTTCTATTTCCGGATTATACAGGAATTTCAATGCCTTCTTTGAGCATCTCATTGCTCAAAAGAACGTATTTGTGACTTTACATGCACTTGACTTACGTGTTACTCATCAGTACACATTTGGCAATGGAATGTCAATCATAAGCACACTGAAACCATGGACACGCCACACATAAGCAACTAACAACTGAGCAGTGAGCAGTTGCCTGGACCTCCCAATTTCACAATAATAAATACATCGAAAACAACACCTTTCTGATTGTGATTTACAGTTTGTGAAAACAGATTCAAAATGCACTGCACCTGCAATATCGCCCCGTCCCTGGACAAACTTCAGCTCAACCTGATCCACGTGACAGAGCATTGTGGTGGCTTTGGATTAAAGGGGTTAGAGTCAAACTGACCACAAAAAGCTTTCAATCTGGGAGTCCTTCTTTGGGGAGGAGCGGAGCAGCATTGAAACCAGGTTTTTGTAAAAAAGGCCTGTTTATTGAAACAGGTGTACATCACTAAATAACCTTGGGCTCTGTCTTACAAAACTACAACCTCACTATACATATTTAATTACATTTGATAGCTCCCCCACCCCTAAAATATCTTCCACGCACACAACTTAAATCAGCAATAACATACCTGCACCAGTGTTGGTCAACCTTGAAAATCCCTTCCTTTTTTACCTCTATTAACCAATCAACCCATTCAACTATCTACCTAACCTTGAACATACTAGGTCATCCATGCTTGACCTTACCCACCTGTTCCCTTTCAGCCTGATCTGCCACTGACAACAACAATAAACTTCTGTAAATCATGGCAATTTCTCAGACAACCACCACCCAGAAAAAAGGGTGGGCAAATTTGCTCCGCCCTTTTTCTGCCCCTACCCAATTGCCTCCTCTGTTGTTGAAGAGGAATTCCCCCAATAATGAATATTTAGAACCTTTGCCAAAATTAACTTTAACCATAACAGGTACAGTTCCATGCCCATGAAAGATAAATGGACCTGTTCTCCTCTAAACATTCTACATCCTCATAACAGAGATATGAGGGTACTACTTTACCTAACCCGATGTCCCTGCAGAAAGCGGATATTTCTTTATTTAGCTTCCTCCGGGCCTTACCTATGGCTGATGGCTTGACCACACCACGCCAAACGCTTCTGGGTATGAATTCTGTCCAAAGTATGTGGCAACCTCCCCATAGAGTGTGGATCTCTCTCATGTCCTCCGTCATAGATTTTATTAGCGCCAAGCCCTTCTGCACCACTGGGTCCTCTCCCCTAAGTGAAGCTGATGTATATCGGGACATTTCTCACTAATGCAAAGTCTGTTCAGACAGGAAAGAAGCTCCCTCCATCTCATCCATCCTTTTCCAACCCAAGCAAGGAATATAAAACATTATTAACCTGAAATTTGCCCCATGAATGCTGACCCTCGTGTGACAATCCGCCCACTTAATGAAAGAGTGGCCCACAATCCAGATCTTCAGCCCTGATGCTTGGGGTCTGGGAATGGAACCTGTGACAGAAATAAAGTAGAAAAACCTATCCGCTTATTGCCTCAAATCTTCCCTCTGACATATCTCAGAACGCAAATTGATGACCATCTAACCAGCTCCATGATGTTCACCTTACTCCAACCCTGCCTACCCGCTACCCCTATTCTGAAAGAATGTGTCCCAAATCTGCGTGGGTCACGCCAATCAGTGGCTATGCCTTACGCATAACAGACACCAGTTCGAAAGATGTAACTGGCTTACCACCCATGTGTTTAAATACCTTCCCCTCAATGACTGCTCCAGGTCGCAGGGTTGAACCCCAGCGTACTGGGCACATGTGCGTTAAGAGATATATTCTCAGGAGAACACTCCTGCCCTCTTTCCTCCAGTTTCTCTTAAACTTGTACAACCAAACACACAAGCCATCCTCACAGCAACTAACCTCCTCCCAAAGTAAGCCCCCCTTGCCCCCCAGTAGCTCAGACACCAGAAAGGCTCAAAAACATCTGCAACAGAAGGGTTGAAAATAGAACTGTTTCACTATCCTCCCTGCAAACTTTGAGAAGGGCCTTAATTGTCTCACTTAAACTGTTCCAAGGTCAGAGGTCTCCAATTGCGCCCACCTGTACTGGGCACATGTGCGTTAAGAGATATATTCTCAGGAGAACACTCCTGCCCTCTTTCCTCCAGTTTCTCTTAAACTTGTACAACCAAACACACAAGCCATCCTCACAGCAACTAACCTCCTCCCAAAGTAAGCCCCCCTTGCCCCCCAGTAGCTCAGACACCAGAAAGGCTCAAAAACATCTGCAACAGAAGGGTTGAAAACAGAACTGTTTCACTATCCCCCCTGCAAACTTTGAGAAGGGCCTTACTTGTCTCACTTAAACTGTTCCAAGGTCAGAGGTCTCCAATTGCGCCCACCTTGAGCAACTCCCCTTACCCAGCCCTCAAACATCCTTTTCTCAAAGTCACCAGCCGATGGGGCATAACTCCACAAAGCTTGCCCATAAAGGCAATACACTCTCATTTGACCAAAATCGTCACACTTGTCTGGCCTTCGTCTTTGAGGGACAGTATAAATTGCACCACATCTTCTACCCGGTCCCATTTCTTCGACCTCCACTTGCCCCCCACTGCTAGGGTTTCAGACCAAGTCCTCCTAGTCTCTCCTAGAGACCACCGCTCCTGCTGCATCCTTGTCCTCACTTGGTCTGCCTCTGTAGCCAGCCCATGGAACCTCTCCCACCGTGAATCAGACAAAGCATCAGTAATGTCATTGCACTCACTGGGCAGATCTTAGGCTCCCTAAAAATTATGTTGAGTTTCAAGTAGTGCAAGATAAAAACTCTCAGCAACTGCCACAATTGTGGCTCTCTGGCTGACTGCCTATCAACCACATGCACAACCGACATGATGTCGACTCTGAAAAGAACTCTGCTATGTGTAGACTGTTCCCCTCATAGCACCACTGCCACTACCATGGGAAAAAACTCTAGGAATGCAATACTACGACCACCTTCTTTTCATGAAGCTGGCCAATCTTCTGCACACCAATGGCCTTGCCAGAAAAGGCCAAAGCCGCACCCCTGCTGCGTCTGAAAGAAACTGGGCGTCCCCCTCTATGTCAGTCAAAGCTGCTAGTGTAATCCCATTGAAGGATTGTAAGAAGTATCTCCACATTCTCACTCTGACAGCCTGCTATGGTGATGAGGTAATGTCAGTTCCCAGAGAGACACCCCAAACTGTCTACAGAATGTTCCACCTGCTACACCACCCTGCAGGCGAAGTTTAGATGACCCAATAGGACCTGAATCTCCTCTACCGCCATCTGTGGTTTTCCCAACATTGATGTCAGCATAGTATGCATGCTTAGTTTTTTTCTCCTCTAGCAAACAAGCTTCCATGCCCTTTTAGTAAGTCTCAATACCCAGAAAAGACAAGACTGAGCTGGGTCCTACTGTCTTCTCTTGGGTGAATGGCACTCCCAAATGACCCATGTCCTCCTGGAAGCTGACCAGCAGGCTCTGGCAGTCTTCAGAACTGGGTTTTCCCACTTTTTCTACTAATGCCAAGGACACATCCAAAGATGAATACGTCACTAAAACCTATTCTGCAAGTATGAAATCATTAACGGACTGTCCTCAGGCCATGAAAGGAGCAGAATTAGCCTAAACTGTCCTTTCTCTTTTCTGGGAACTACGCCAATAGGAGACACAATGAGGTGCTCCAATGGCTATTCCTCAAAGGGGCCCACCCTCCTACCTTCCTGAATTTCCTTGCTGAAATTATCCCTCGCCACTTCTGCATGCTCGCTTGCTGACGTCAATCCAATCTGAAACCTTCCTTGCAACCTTGTAGTAGTAGCCTAGCATTGTCATTCCTGTCATATTGTGAGAGCCAGCGTTACAGTCTCTGTAACCTAATGGGCATACAATCCCTTCCCTCCTGATACCAGACCACCCCTAGTTGCCTAGCAGCCCATGGCCAGTCCATGTTGTTGCCCTGATGTAACCCCTGCTGCCCCCCTGGGGCCCCTTGCTACTTTCCATAACCTGCTGCATAACTGGACGACCTACTTACCCCAAAGCAGTTGACCAATGGGTGTCTGCCTGCGGATTTAGAACATTCATGTTGCACCTTACAAATTTCCCTCATGCAGAGTCCTTTATTGGAGTCCCTTCAGGACCCACTCTGGTTGCCCTATCCTTTGCTTGAATCCCCCACCCCTCCCAGATGTGGCGCCCCTGAAAGGGCTTATACACCACTGGCAAACCGCTAGAGATAAAAATATAGTGAGTTGCCATAAATCTGTGTCCAGTTCCTCCCATTAAGCATGTGGGTCTACCGCCATACGGGCTTGGAATTCCTCGTTGTATTGGGCCCAAGCATAGCCTCCATTATTCAACTGTCCTGATAACATCTATGTATTTAAAGAATGCTAGTGACCTCTCTGGGTACTCTTCACAGTTCACACTTGCATACATGAGAAATGTAGCTGTCCAATTTCTTATTGTCACCGGCACCGTCAGCCCTTTTGACAACTCCAATTCTTTTTTCCTTAGAACCTTCCTTGGACCAAATTCCCTATGGAGCACCTTTAGCATTTCAACATACTCCCACTTCCAAAACCTTTCCTTACTGCACTGCATGAGGTGGGCCCCCAATGGGCAGGATATGCCCATATAAGGCAACTTTTTAAATGCCACCTCTTTAATTTTAGTGCAAGATGCTGACCCACGCCGACAAGGCCCTGCACAACGAAGGACCAGCATACTTCAACAAACACCTGAGTCTCCACCAACCGACCAGACACTTTCGATCAGCTTCCCTCTCCCTTGCAGACACTCCACGATCCATCGAGCCAACAGTGGAGGACGGTCCTTCTCTCACCTGACAGCCAAGGCTTGGATCAATTTCCCCCTGCAATTCAGGACCACACCACACCGCCGCTTCCTTAGGTGGGCCTCCCTATTTCCTGAGGCTCCTTAACCTCCAGCCCAATTGACACTATGCAAGTGTTATGTGGCCCACATCTTGGTATTTTACTTGGTGGCAAAGGTTTTTCCTCGCTTGGGTCCCACCTCTTCGCTACCTTCTCCTGCTGCCAGGTCGTGATCTGTCCTACTGGGAGCTGCTGCGCATGTGGGTCCGGGAAAACACTAGCTGTAGAAGGATTAGAAGACTCCCCCACCACACCTTCCTTCCACCAATGCAAGGCATCTGCCTGTCCTCACCATCATCATCCCTTTCCTCTAGACTTTCATCTTCATAATAAAGTATGGCTTGCTCAGGGTGTGCTGCTAATTCTCTTAGTATAATGTTGTCTACCTACCAATTAAGAGGCCCGTTTACATGCAGAATACACTTATATGCCAACCTATCAGGGGGGCCGTACCTTGCACCCCCACTTCTCCAATGATGCAAGACGCATAGTCCTGTGGCCCTTCCTGTCGGAGGATGCTCCAAATCCTTCCACCCGTTGCACCTTCAAGTCCCCACCAGACCTTTTTGGGGCAGTGATCTTGAGGTCACCCTACAAATTTCAGCTAGCTGCATGGGCAGCGCTGTCTCTTCTCCTCTGTGTCATTGGGATTCATGTTGCTTTTCCAAGTAAGGCCCCCCTAGCCGTCACACTGACCTAAAAAATAGAAGCAAGGCCTGGTGTGCTGGTAAACCCCCCTCCTCTGAAGCAGTGGCGTCACTAGGGTTGGTGTCACCCGGTGCGGGGAACTCATGTGGTGTCACCCCCCCTCATGACTTACCGCATGGACCTCCTCCACAGGAAAAGTTACGTGATTTGCCCAGAATCACAGGCTGATGAGCTGTGGCCGGGATTCGAACCTAGTTTGCAGCTCCAAAGTGGGCAGCTCCAGCCGCTAGGCCGCTGGTAGCCCACCCAAGCTTGAATCTGAGACCATCGGATCGCTGCAGTAGGAGCATTAACCCGAAGTGCTTTCTTACGCCAATGGAAAGAAGTGACGGAGGTGGACGGTGGCCCAGATCAGATGGAGTGCTGAATTTGCGGTCTCTGGGTATACACCCCCCCTCCCGGCTGAATCAGTGTCCACAAGGGGTCGCTCTTTACGACCGCCGAACCCAGTGCCCTGCGGCCTGTCGTGCAGAGCCTGTGACTCACACTGACCGTCAGTGAGAGGCAGTGACTCACTCTCCGCACCCTCCTGACTTCCTCTGACCTACCGCCAGTGCGACCAATCAATCTATTAGGAGACAAAAATATGCTGCTGCACAACTGGTGTTCACCTGGTTCACAACTGGTGTTCACCTGGGTTTTACTGCAACAGACTCACCCACCACAGATAGCTTCCAGATCATAGCAGGGGCCATTATACCCGACAAGGTGGAAGCTTAATGCCATGCTCGCCGGGTCCCACTGCACCCCATAAACACCCAAGGCATTAAGCAGCTTGGCAATACAATCTAAAAACACAAAGGCATTGAGCCAGGCCCAAGCCTGCTTATCTGTGTGGAATATCTGTTTATTCTATTTTCTTCTTCCCCAAAAGCAGCAAGCATAGGCAATTAACTAATGCTAATACGCAGAAAAACTGCAAGGCCACGAGCCTTTCTTGTCTCCCATGACAAGGGCGCACGTGCCCCTGCTCCTGGCTACATCACTATTGAGGGGTCTTGTGATCTCAGCAGCGCCTCGCTGCATCCCTTCCACACCACAGTTTGGGAGTTAAGAAAGAATAAAGCTGGCCAGAAGGGCTGACACACCTGAGGGGAGGGCGGGGGCTGGAAGCTGGCAAAGTCTTACTCAAACTCGAATGCCTTCGCAGAATTTGGAGCCCGCCTGTGACTTTCTTTGTTGGGAGATTGCAGGGCTGAGGCTCTCAGGGGGACATGATTTTAAATAAATACATTTGTATTAACAGATTGGTATATGGGCTTTGAAGTGGTAAATGTCTTCTTGTTGGAAAACCCAATGAGTGGACTATTTCTGGCAATCGCTCGGTGGCTATCAGTACTTTACGGTCCTTATAGGAAAACAGATGGAGCGCAGTGATATTTAACAAACCTAAACTCAGTAACACCTACTGGGAGATTCCGTTGCGCAACTGGCACGAATGGAAGGTACAGAGGCCCATCGATTCTCACTCGTGACTCACCTTCGCCCTCCGTTCGCATGGAGATGGCACAGCGGTGGCATATGTAATGCGTATGATGTCACTCTACTCTTCCCTGCGAAGGGAATCAACAGTGCATCATATTTCCGTGGCAGAACCCGTGACTTCCTGAAACACCTACTTATGGTAGGGGGGCATTACCTGTACGGGTCAGACCAGCCAGAAGGACTGGTCTGACAGGTCAGTGGGTGAGCCGTTTTTTGACTGTTACTACGATAGTTTTTCTTTACATTTCTCTGACAATAAGACACAGATTGCCTTAAACAAACACAAATGCATGCACTCCACCTATACAGCATGTTCTTTATAAATACAAAACTACCCCGATTTGCAGAACAGATCCAATTTTTTTTAATTTATCTCTTTCGCTAATGAGGGTCACTTTCATTTTTCATTTTTGTGCCAGCTTCTACTTTCTGGTCCAGTTCGACGCTGGTCCCAGTAAGTGGAGAGGACACAATTAGGCAGGGGGTCTATGACAGGGCTGTATTTCACAGCCGAGTTGCTCCACAAAAAAGTAGCGCAATGCTGGTGGCATGTTTTGGGCCTCTGTGGTTCCTGTACCGACATCTCTACATGACAGTTCGAGGATCCGCCATAGGTGGAATGTGGCCATGGCTTTCCTAGTTAAATCAGCTTAGAATTCATTTGGGTTTCCGTGGTTCGGTGACGTTGACCCGTGGGTTTCTCTCTTGCAGAACAACAATTGTTCTTGACTTCTGAAATTGCCGGATCTGCATGCCAGCAGGTGGCACTCAGCTTTAAAAATGTCTGTGATTGCCAAGCTCCTTTGAGGAGTGCCAGGAAATTTTGTTGAAAAAAAGCAAAACGCAAAACTACCTGTATCACAATGCCAAGCAAGAAATCGATGTAAATAAAAAATGGCAAACCTGCCTCTTTTAACAGGGTACAAATGCTTTAACAGACAGCTAATTTGTAAGAGTAAAATCACACAATCTTTTCTTCTTTTTAATGTTCCAGTGGCTCACAATCTGACTTCACGGATGCATGCTTACATAACTTGTACCCTTTTAAATAGACTGAAGCTTAGGGAATAGGACAGTAACAAAGCAATGTCTTCTCTGTATGCGTCTTTACGTCCATCGCGCGCGGCGCAGGAGCTCCGTAACGTAAACCAGATTGGTGTCACCTCATGATGGGTGTCACCCGGTGCGGTCCGCACCCCCCTAGTGACGCCACTGCTCTGAAGCTCTCTGCCTTCTTACCAAAACCCACCCTTCCCTCCTCTGCGTGACTTTCTGTGGGTATGGGCCTACCCTGGATGGCAACTTGACATCCCCTGCCGTCTCTCCACTATCCCCTAACCTCTGCCATATCCTTGCTTTATTCACCCTACCATTTAGTCTGCTCGGGGGCTTCACCTCCAAGGCACTGACTGCACTCCCCAATCTTGGCCTAACAGCCTCATGCAAATCCTCCTTTTGATTCTCCTCCTCCCTCCCACTCCATTCTAAACTAGCGGCCAATATGCTGCAATCCCATGGGGCTCCCAGGGGCCCACAGGTGCCACCATTCTCACCTCACTGCCCTGACCCCCTTAGGTGCCCTCACCAGCCAGGAATCATTGCTACAGTCAATCCTATTCAGTCACTTCTCCTCCTACTCCCCAATCCACAGCCTCAGCCTCTTCCAGCATTAGCTGGTCATAGACTTCATGAAAATCAACTTGCACCTGCCCAGCTTCTGCGCTCCTATTAATACCCCATCTCTCATCCTCTACTCCCTCCTCCCCCTCACCATAGCGCTGGCACTACGCCTGGTCCAAGTGCCCGGCCTCGGTCAATAGCCTCTCTGCCTGGGTGGGACACCTTGTCTTCTCCAGCAACAATAAAATCCATTGCAGTAAGTGCTCTAAACTATGCTTACCACTGGACCTTTATACTAATTTAATCTCGCACAGGTACCTTCCACCATGCCACTGTGTCACCAACACAAAATGGAGGCTGACACCTCAAAATGGGCGATTATATATCCCTTGGGCTACATATGTGGCACCAAATGAAGGACAACCCCCGAGCAGTCATTGGACTGCTCCACTTCCCAAAAAAACTGTGTGCAGACCTCCTTGTGGTTGACTGCCCCTCCCTGGTTATAGCCTGTTTTCGTTTCGGGTTAGAGTCAAAATGACAATAAAGAGCTTTTGATCGGGGACTCTTCTTTGAATATAATCATTGCAAGCTGTCAGTTTTGTGCAAACGGTTTGCATGTTGAAAGCAACTCAGAACTCAGTGGGAACTCCCCGCCTTTTTGTATATTCCAGAAAGAAACAGGTGCCTTAACATCAACCTGGCTCTGAGTTTACTCTGCTGTTTCGGGAAATAGGTCAACTTCTTGTAAATATAAATTTGAAAATCCCTTGGATTTTCTAGCTAATGGATGATCCGACAATTATTTTTAACCCCACAGTTGCCATCTTTAAAGTAACCCTGGGCGAAGAACTACGCTCCGTTCGCGGAGTTTGCGGAGTTTCGGCAACTCCGCGCTCCGCGGAGAACGCGAAGTTGTCGAATACTCCGCAAACTGCTGCGTAGCGTAGTTCTCGCGTGCTCAATAGCATTTTCGCGTGCGCGAGGATGCTTGTCGGTAAGATCGAGTTGCCGAACACGCAGAAACTGCAATCTGGCACAGAATAACTCGCGAACACGTTAGTAGTGACCGGAAATAAGGGGACGCGAGCGGGCGGGACAAACCTAATGGGTAACTTCGCGCGCTACACATCCCGAGCATGCAGGCAATCAATCAATCAATCAATCAGGATATTTGTATAGCGCGCTACTCACCCAGAGGGTCTCAAGGCGCTTGGGGGAGGGGGGTCCGCTACTGCTCGAACAGCCATGTCTTAAGTTGCTTACTGAAGCAGAGGTGGTCTTGGGTCAGGCGGAGGTGGATGGGGAGGGAGTTCCAAGTCTTGGCTGCCAGGTAGGAGAAGGATCTTCCTCCCATGGTGGATCTTCGGATGCATGGCACGGCGGCGAGGGCGTGGCTGGTCGATCGTAGCTGGCGGGTGGGAGTGTAGAAGGTCAGGCGGTTGTTGAGGTACCTGGGGCCCAGGTCGTTGAGGGCCTTGTGTGCGTGGTTGAGGAGTTGGAACGTGATTCTCTTGCTGATGGGGAGCCAGTGAAGGTCTCTCAGGTGTCTGGAGATGTGGCTGTGTCGGGGGATGTCCAAGATGAGTCGTGCGGAGGCGTTCTGGATGCGTTGGAGTCTTTTCTGGAGTTTGGCTGTGGTTCCTGTATAGAGGGTGTTCCGAAGTCCAGTAGGCTGGTAACGAGTGCCTGTGTGACCATCTTCCTTGGTTTCGGTGGGGAGCCATCGGAAGATCTTTCGGAGCATGCGTAGGATGTTGAAGCATGATGATGAGACGGCGTTTACTTGTCTGGTCATCGAGAGGGAGGAGACCAGGATGAAGCCCAGGTTGCGTGCGTGGTCCGTTGGTTTCGGTGCGCTGCCCAGGGCAGGGGGCCACCAGGAGTTGTCCCAGGCGGAGGGTGATGATCCAAGGATGAGAACTTCCGTTCCGTCTTGTCTGAGTTCAGTTTCAGGCGGCTGTTCCTCATCCACTCGGCTACATCTTTCATCCCTTCGTGTAGGTTGGTTCTGGCGGTGGCTGGGTCATTGGTGAGGGAGAGGATCAGCTGGGTGTCGTCGGCGTAGGAGATGATGTTGAGGTTGTGTTGGCGTACGATGGCTGCGAGGGGGCTCATGTAGACATTGAAGAGGGTGGGGCTGGGTGATGATCCTTGTGGTACACCGCAGATGACTTTGGTGGCCTTGGATCTGTACGGGGGAGACGGACTCTCTGGGTTCTTCCGGTGAGGAACGAGATGATCCACTCCAGTGCCTTCTCTTGGATTCCGATGTTGCTGAGGCGCTGCACTAGGGTGCGGTGGCAGACAGTATCGAAGGCTGCGGAGAGGTCCAGGAGGATGAGGGCCGCTGTTTCCCCGTTGTCGAGCAGGGCTCGGATGTCGTCAGTGGCTGCTATGAGGGCAGTCTCTGTGCTGTGGTGGGCGCGGATGCTGGACTGCGAGTGGTCGAGGGATCCGTTTGTCTCGAGGAAGGCAGCAAGCTGTCTGTTGACGGTCTTCTCGATGACTTTGGCAGGAAAGGGGAGGAGCGAGATGGGGCAGTAGTTCTTGAGGTCGGCGGGGTCCGCTGATGGTTTCTTCAGGAGGGCGCTGAGTTCGGCATGCTTCCAGCTCTCCGGGAAGGTGGCGGTGCTGAAGGAGCAGTTGATGATGTCCCGGATTTGGGGTGCGATGACGGAGTCGGCCTTGTTGAAGACGTGGTGGGGGCATGGGTCGGTTGGTGATTCGGAGTGGATGGTGTTCATCGTGTGGATGGTGTCTTCGGTGCTGACCGGGGTCCAGTCGCGGAGGGTGGTCGTGGGGGGTGTCGGTTCGGTGGTCTTGCGAGGGAGTGATGTCGTTGTTTCCGGCGCTGGGGTTGGAGAGCACTTTGACGATGCTGAAGAGTTCCTTGCTGTTGTGTGCATTGTTGTCGAGATGTTCCTTGAATGCTGTCTTCTTGGTGGTGTGGATCAGCTGGTGGTGTTAGCGGGTGGCGTGCTTGAGGGCGGCCATGTTGTCTGTAGTTAGGTTTTTTCGCCAGGCTTTCTCGAGGGTATGGCAGTTCTTGGAGTTCTTGAGGTCGTCGTTGAAACAGGAGGCTTTCTTGCTGCCGGGACTGCTGGGATGGTTTTTCAGAAGTGCAAGGTCGTCAGCGCAGTTGGTGATCCACTGTGTGAGGTTGTTGGCTCTTTGGTTGGGGTCCGTTGAGCTGGCGGGAGGGTTCTGGCTCAGTGAAGTGGTGAGCTGGTCGGTTGTGATCTTGTTCCAGCTCCTGCTGGGAACCTGTTGCAGGTGGTGGTGAGTCATGGTCTTTCTGAAGCTGAAGTGGACGCAGCTGTGGTCTGTCCAGTGGAGTCCGGTGGAGTGGCTGAAGGAGATGTACTTGCTGGAGGAGAAGACTGGGTCAAGCGTGTGTCCGACGTAGTGGGTGGGGGTGTTCCCCAGTTGCTTGAGTCCGTGGTTGGCGAGGTTGTCCAGCAGGGTGGTGCCGTTGTTGTCGTTGTTGTTCTCCAGGTGAAAGTTGAGGTCCCCTAGGAGGATGTAGTCAGCGGAGGCGAGGGCGTGCGGGCTGATGAAGTCTGCGATGTCTTCGCTGAATTGTGTGCGAGGTCCTGGGGGTCTGTAGATGAGGGTGCCTCTGAGTGTGGTCTTGGGGTCAGTGTGTATCTGGAAGTGAAGATGTTCGGCGGCTGTGAGGGTGTCGTCTGAGTTGGTCGTGATGCGAATGGTGTTCTTGTGGACGATGGCGATGCCTCCTCCTGTCTGGTTGACGCGGTCTCTCCGGGTGATCTGGTATCCGTCCGGGATGGCGACGGCGATGTTGGGCGCTGAGGAGGCATTCATCCATGTTTCCGTGAGGAAGGCGACGTCTGGAGATGTGGTGTCGAGCAGGTTCCAGAGTTCCACGGCGCTCCCGAAGACGAAAAACGGCTCGCGAACGGGTCAAGCAAGCTACTACGCATGTTCGCGGAGTTATGCGTAGTTCGCGGAGTGCAAGTGCATCTTCGCGTAGCTCTGCGGAGTGCGGCTACGCGAACTACGCTCAGGCTTACTTTAAAGACATCTATTTACTAAACCAATAAGTCTGGATTGCATTTTGCGTCCTGAATGAAACGTTATAAAAAAAAAAGCCTTCAGCTGAGAAAAAAAGCCAAAAATAATTGAATTGTTTCTGTGCGCCAAACATCTATGAGATAAAGAATTTAATGTGTCTCTTTTCAGATGACTTCCCCAGTGTTAAATAGTCTTACCTCTTCTTAGAAGGCAGCAGGACACCAACCAGCCAATAGCACAAGGGTTAGAATAAAAATGTGCCTAACCAGAGTAAAAGTCCACCTGATTTATATTTTAGAAGATTTAGACACAATAGTTTATGTAGGCAGTTGGGCTGTCAAGCCAATTCATAAAAAGTAGGGACAAAATCATATCCCATTAAATACAGTAACAGGAACCACTACGCCATTCAACCGTATTGATGCTTGTTACTCAGGCACGCTACAAGTGAACAACTAAATAACAGCGGCGTAATGTTTTTCAGAAACATTAGGTTTAGAAACAAAGCTAATGTCACTGATCAAGGCCAGCAAAGCCAGCTATCGCTTTGTAAAGAGTGTTTGATGAAATATAATTAGTGTGTTGGTTTTACAAAACATATCTATTTGTGAAATTTTCATGTACATCTAATTGTTTTTGCAGGCCAATCAGGGACGTAGCTTACTGAGTCTCTGAGATTCGGGGAATGAATCTCAAATTTCCCAAATAAAACTGCAGTGTCTGTAGGTTGGAGGGGTGAGAAAACCAAGGCTTGGGTGGAATTGTTCCCATGAGACAGGGGCTCTCAGTATTGATTTGCATTAGGTGGGCCTCTATTTAGAGTGGCACAATGGGCAAAAAACATTGGGCTCGAAAGCTACACCTAGCAATTGGCAATGGCTAGACTATTTTTAAGTATTCAATTCATCATCTTTTGGGTATTTGATTGTCAGTAACGTGCCTAGAAATCTGAGGCAGGCATAGCATTCCAAGGGTAAAACTGCTAATTTTTGTGAATTCCCAAAACTAGTACATTTACGCCCATTCTTTTATGGGTGCAGATTTACTATTTTATTGGCAAACCAGTCACTGTATATATTTAACAATTCTTTTAAAAAAAATTAACACGTTAAAAGTTCTTAGTGAAATGAGAACAATGAGAAAACCTAAGACAAACATAGCATATCTGCCCCAGTGCCCCCAGACCAAACTACCAACTCACACATGCATTTGCAGGTGTTACTCTCTAACCCCCCACCCTCCCTCTGAAAGTATGTTCCCATCCCCTCAGGGCCTGTCAGTTCTCCCTGTGAACTCGTGACTACGCTCACGTACATCACAACAACCTGGAAGCACTGCCCTGGGATCATATATTTTAAATGTATTTTCACTGCACACACTCCTCTTCATCTCTGCAATGAGAAGCCGTGATGGTGAAGTTGTCAAACTGGTGCATGTAGGCCGGGCTCCATTTTTCCAGTCCTTGCCTTTTGCAATTTATTTTGTCACGGTGCTAACAGTCCCATTCACTGAGCCCCAGTTGCAAATAGAGGTGCGTGTTCTAACAAATTATTAAAGCGAACCAAGCCAGGGCCGAGCCAAGGCTCTCGCTTGGCTAGAAGAACCTGTGTGCAAGCCAAGTCATGAAAACATCTGGCATGTATACAGTTCTACAAGCAAAATGTGGAAAAATGATACAGTCTCTTAAAAATTAAAAAAAAAAGTGTATTTCTTTAACAAAGGGAAGCGTTTCTCTCTTGTACACCAGATTATTTCACTTTTAGACAGACAATTATTAAAAGTGATAGTTTTCAAACATGAGCTTAGAAACATTAATGAATCGCCAATAAGGGCAATGTCATTAGTGAACTAGGATGGAAACCAGTAGTAATGTAAACCCTATAGGTGCCCTAGATTCTTATCATAGATGAAGCAACATCATGGTCTAATAAACCAAACATAAGAGGTGCTTGAACAGGGCACATTCTGAAGTCGACTATTTGATATTGGGGGTCCAGCTATTTGACCATTGTGGGGCACTCACCTTGGAGCTGCTGCTTTACTTTTCTGCCCTGCTGCTGCCTGTGTTGGTCCCCTCCCGCCGCCTCAGTCCACAACACCGCAGCGAGGCGTGCGAGGAGCAGGGAAACCACAACTCCCAGCTTCCCTAGCGGCGGAAGCCGCCTATGCCTTCACCGTGCCCGGAGGCGCATAAAGCACAGCTGCGCCCCCGCGTCGCGGGATCGCGCGCGGGCTGCACCGGGCTAAGCCCGGGCAAAGGGCGGGCCGTCTGAGGCCGTCTGAGGCTGGACGTGGCTGGGCTGGGCCCTATCTCTTGGTCTTATTATCTTATAACAGGACACCGCATTTAATGAAGTAAGACTCATAAGTGCCAGTAATGGACATATAATGGGACAATGAGCTTGCTATAGCTTGATTGTAGTGTTTTATTTTTATCATATTATTATATTTCACTATTAACTTTATGACGAAGTTTGGTGTACAGTTTATTTAGTATTGAATTCGTAATAGCTTTTGCACAGTGGAAATAACATATACTTAGTATTTTAACAATGGCAAAGCGTAAAGGCAATAACATCCTCCTTGAGCTAGCTAGCGCCACGCTCGATATTTACCTGGTGAAAGCAGTAAATAAAACAAACAATGAAATTGACAAATCAGAACGCCACCTTTCACTTCTGCATAAGAAGTTTGCCAGTAACGCCCCAGATACCTTTGGCAACTACACCTATATTGAGCAGGGAATCAAGTAATTTAGTTAGTGTAACACCTGAGGTTTTAGCCCAAATTCCTATACCCATATCACCTACTATACTAGTTGATACCTCTAACACCTCTATTCAGAGGTCTTCGGCCCCTAAAACAAGAAGGAGATGTAGAAAGGCCCCAACAAAGGAGGAGTAACTAATAACAAAAAGGGAGCCAAAACATCGCCAATATGTTAATTGGGGGGAGAAGAGTTAACAGGTATCTCTAGTACAGTAACATTAAATGTTGGTCAGTTTGAACTGTTAGCTAATATGATGAGTGCGAAAATTGAAAATGTAATTAAACCCTTAACAGAAAAGCTTGAATTTATTACGAACAAGGTATCTAGGCTGGGAGACCAACTATCAGTCTATAGTAAATTGGTTAAAGGATCTAGGGACAAAGTGGAAATACATACGGTCAGCAAAGCTGTTCAAGGTATACCCAACGTTGCGACCAAACGAAATGGGGAGATGAACACGAAAGCTACAGATAAAACTAACTCTCAACCGACAAGTGGTAAAAAGAATCTGACAGTAGTTGAACGCGAGAATGGCTTGACGCTGAATGAAGTTAGGCGAAGCCATACTATTAATCTACCCCCTGATTGTGCCCCATACGTGGTTGTCCTAACAAATGTACCACCCCAAGAACAACATCTGAACCAAAACCAACAAGAATCTCATAATTCCCTTAAAAACAAAACAGTGTTCTGGCTCCATAAGCAATGTGGGTTCGCTTTGAATTATTCTAACCAGATCCTTACAACTAGAAGGGTCAATTGGATTGTTAACTCACGAAAGAGTAGTGAAGGCGACTGTATCATTGTTAATTTTAAATCCCCTCAACATTTTGCGCCCGCTTTGTTAAGAGATGCCTCGCTACCACACTCTGACAAAGGTATTAGTCTACGCCCACTTGGTTTCTTTTATAGCCATATTATTAATGAAACTGCTGATAGAGATAACAGAGGGTTTTCTGCTCCCAGTAAATGCCCTAACTTATGCCCGGTGTTTGACGTCACAGTGTCAAATAGATATCAAACCCTGAGTACTTTGGATGCTAACGATTGACTTAATCCAGATTGTCACAATAAGACTAAAGTGACTCTAGTCTGCCAGGTTGATGAAAATAGGGAACAATCTGTTGATCGAGGACTTTTACTTAGGGACAATTTAAGCACGGAATCAGCCGGTAGTGATTTGTTAAATGGTGAACATAATATAGGGGCTGTTCAAGAAGAGGTGCTTACCATAGATAGGATTGGGAACCTTGGGAAAAATGGAACTTCAGTCGTTAGCTGGAATATCGCTGGGTTGAACTCCAAGGGTGATATTTTGGGCTGGATGAACTTAATTAATGCACATGACATAGTTTGTTTCCAAGAAACGTGGTGCACGGATCCTGTCGACTATGAGGGTTATGCCTCATACAATCTAATAGCAAAGAGGTCTGTGTTTGGAAGAGCAAAAGGTGGCCTTTTGACTTTAGTTTCTATCAACCTAGCTATAATTGTAAAAAGGTATTTGACAGTGGGTGATCATGTACAGATACTATGGTTGTATGGGAGAGATGGCCGCAATGTACTTCTTCTTAATTTTTATAATAAAATCTTTGATAATACCCGGATGCAAGTTGTAAAGGATTTGGCCATTGTTATAGAAAATTTGATTGCAGAAACTAATGTCCTTTTTTATTTTATTTGGGTGGGTGATTTTAACATTCCAATCTGTGAAATGTCTACTTAAAGGGTCTGTGGGGTCAAAAATAATGCTGGTCTTGATGATCTGCATTTTCGTCACAACAGTTATGGAGAGATACTTAATACATTCATGGGGGGCTATGATTTGGAAATTCTGACCTACACGAAAGATGCAAATGGCCAGACTATTCCTACGTTTAAGAGTCGGAAAACTAGTTCTATAATAGATCATGAAATTGTTTCCTCCAATATTGTTCCCTATTGTCAGACCCCTAGGATAGATGTCTCCTCTTTGAGTGACCATAACTGCATTATCCTAGAAACTATAATCTGGGGAGATAGGTCTGCCCACTCGGGGAAAATAGTTATGAATATCGAACCACATAGGCCCAACAGAGTAAGACTGAGATGGAAAAGGGAAAAATCAGTTGAATTACTGAGTTCCATTGTTAAAGGGTGTACCCTGATCCTAAATAATAATAATGACTCAGACCGTGTTTTAGACACTTTTAAAGACATTAACAAAGGTATTGATGCTATATTCACTAGGCCTGATAGAAGACACTTTAAACATAGACAGGGATGGTTTGATCATTCTTGTACTACACTCTTAACAGAATTAAAACATGCTTTAACGCAAAGGCAGAGGGATACAGAAATGATTATTAAGCTGAGATTGGATTATAAAACTGCCCTGAAATATAGGAAAAAAGAGCTACAACAGCAGGCATGGGATAATTTGAACCAAGCCGCAGAATTGTCTAATTGTGCCCTCTTCTGGGCTAAGGTCAATTCTCCTTTTCTTAAGGAGGATTCTATCCCTGACCTTCATTCGCATGTTTCTAGCAAGGGGTTGGTATCCCACTTCTCTATGATTTTTAAGTCTGATAACTGTCTTGGAATTAATCACAGTAATTGGCCTATTGTGCCTTTGGATATTACTGTTTCCGAGGTGGAATTAGGCATTTGTCCCAGCAAAGGGGGGAAGGCCAAGGGGCCAGATGGGATCCCTATTGACGTCTATAAAGCCTCTCCTGTGCTATGGAGCCCCATTTTAGCAATTGTTTTTAATGCAGCTGTATGCAATGAGGCCCCCTGACTTGGGGGGAGTCTATCATTATTCCGATTCATAAGAAGGGCGATAAGTCAGATGCAAAAAACTACCGTCCTATCTCCCTTTTAGACTCCTCAGTCAAGATCACGAGTAGAGTTTTGTTAGCCAGGCTGGAGAATGGGTGGAGACCAGAGGGATTTTGGCTAATAGCCAGTATGGCTTTCGGAAAGGGCAGGGTACACTTGACCAATGTGTAAATCTAGATCTATTGATCGGGAAGTACACCCAGGCCAAACAAGGTTCACTTTATCTCTGCTTTGCAGATTTAAGCAGCGCTTTCGATTTAGTGGACCACTCCATCCTATGGCCAACCTTGTTACAGCTTGGGGCTCCGGAGGGCATCATTTTCTTTTTGGCCAGGCTTTATCAAAAACTACAAACAAGCGTACAATTTGGCATCAAAGGAGAGTGTACCCCTAAGTTTAGTGTAAAGAGAGGTATTAGACAAAGCCGTGTCCTTGCCCCCCCTGCTTTTTACATTATTTATTAATGAAATGGATGTAGTTTTAAAATCCCTCCCCCGGGAATATGTGATGATATTCCGCAAACCAACATCCCGCATGCATACCATCACTCCGCAATTTTTATTACGCAGGACTATTACTCTGCAAAGACATCATTTCTAAAACGTTTACAACGCATATGACTTTATCACACATGTCATTATAACGCAAATAAATGTGTGGTAAAGTCATATACATTGTAAAAGTTACATTATTAAAACATCAAATATATGTTTGTATATATGTGTATTTATATATATACTAGCAGCCCGTCCCGACGTTGTCCGGGGATGAAAAGTGAAGTGTGTAATGTTGTTAATTATGAAGTATTACATTATAGTAAGATCTGGCAGTAAACAACATTCTTTGTTTCTTTAGAATTAGGATGAATGTACTTTTGCTGATGTTCAGTGTTGCCTTTACTTTTTGTCTGCGTAGTAATGTGTGTTTAATTCAGCCGCAGGTTTTCATTGAGCCACACCTAATTTTGTTTTGTTGTCCTTGTTGACAGTGTTCCCCCTGTGCGAATGTTGTAGTTTCCCAAATGTTCTCATTTGCGCCGCAAGTCCAGCAAGTGTTACAGTGCTTGCTCACATGTTTTTGAAGGAAATAATTTGTTTGTGAAAGGGTTTTTCCTTGTTTACCTTTTTGATCCCTTTAATAATGTTGCTGGTTTTTTTTTTTGTTATTATTGGCGCAAGTACTGGCAGTGTTCCACTTTGGTTTTGAAGCAAATAGCTTGTTTGTGAAAGGGTATTTCCTTGTTTACCTTTTCGTTCCCTTTAATAATGTTGTTTGTTTGTTTTTTTTATTATCGGCGCAAGCACTGGCAGTATACCACTGATAACGCTGAGTGTTTGAAATTCGGAAATGTTTGTCTAAGTATTACATTTTGTCCGCAACATACGTAATTAGTCAGATTCTGGTGAGTAAAGTCTTGTGAATGTTCCGTCGACTGTCTTTCTCGGGTAAGAAATGTGTGCCTCTTTTGTTTCCGTTCATCCCCCAGTGACAACGTTGTTGTTTGTCAAATGGTTAAAGATTTGTTATATTTATTATCGCAACTCGTGTGTCTGTTAATCATTGTGTGTCGTGATTGGTGGGCTGTGCGAAGCAACGTCGATGTTAACAAAGTGCTAATGATAGGCGTGCCTTTTTGTAAGCCTGCCCCATTTGTGACACTGTATTATTATGGAAGGCGCGCCCCTTTTTGGATGTCATCTCACAAAGGCGTTAATGTTGGAAGGGTAATGCTGACGAATGCGCGAATGTTCAGGCGAGTGATAGGCAGTGTTGAAGCGTGCCCCCTCTGACAGTGTATTATTTTTGAAGGCGCGGCCATTGTTTGATGTTATCCCACGAAGGCGTGAATTATTTATGAATGTGCGCACCTTTGTTGATAGATTTGGAAATGCGCGGTATGCACAGTTAAGTGTGTGCCTTACAGAGTGAAATCAGTGAAATCGCATTTGCACTATGCACATTGAAGTGTGTGCTGAAGTGTGTGCCTCGCACAGTGAAATCAATGAAATCAGTGAAATCGTTTGGCATATGTTTGTTTGTACTTTGGGCCATGCCCCTCGAAACGCCCACATCTATCCTTTGACACGCCCACGCCCACCTTTGACACGCCCACGCCCACAAGGGACTACTTTACCACTTTGGTTGTTTTGTCTTTTTTAATGTATATGGCGTCCACATCTATAATGTCCTTCTGCTACATCTCCCCTTTCCAATGGTGTATTGGGTGTAGTGATTGGTGCTGTACTTTTTGAGATTACCCGGCTCAAAGGTTTGGGTTCTCTCTTTATAATAGTAGTATAGATATATATATATTTATATACATTTTTAAAATTTAATTAAAACATTTTTTTTTTTTAATTGCATTATTAATATTATTTTTATTATTTTATTTTATTACCCTTTACAACCTAAAAACGAATCCCACCCTGCTCCCTTTAAATACCCCTGCACCCCATAATCATAACCCACCCTTACTCCTTAAAATACCCCAACACCCTTAAACACTAACCCATCTTAACCCTATAAATATACCCTGTACCCCAACACCCAAACGTATCCCTAAACCCTAAAAATACCCCTGTACCCCAAAACCCAAACCTAGCCCTGAACCCTATAAATACCCCTGTACCTCAAAACCCAAACCTACCCCTGAACCCTAAAAATACCCCTGTACCCCAAAACCCAAATCTAGCCCTGAACCCTATAAATACCCCTGTACCCCAATACCCAAACCTACCCCTGAACCCTAAAATACCCCTGTACCCCAAAACCCAAACCTAGCCCTGAACCCTTAAAATACCCCTGTACCCAAAAACCCAAACCTACCGCTGAACCCTAAAAATACCGCTGTACCCCAAAACCCAAACCTAGCCCTGAAAATAACCCTATACCCCAAAACCCAAACCTTCCCCTGAACCCTAAAATACCCCTGTACCCCATAACCCAAAACTATATCTGAACCCTTAAAATACCCAAACACCCCAAAACATATACTTCAGTACCCCAAAACATATACCGCTATACCCATACTTACCTTATCCAAACATTTTTTAAAAAACATGCTTTTACCATTCATGCATTTACAACGAATTTCGTTGTAAATGTATGCGTGGTAAAATCATATAAAATGTAATGCCATGCTTTATAATGGCATTGCGGAGTCATGGTACTTTCGTAATGAAAGTATGCGGAGTGATGGTATGCGGAAAGAAAGTTGCGGAATAATGGGTGTTTACCCTCCCCCGGTAAGTACATTGGTGGCACGGCGGCCCACATCTCCACCAACATACTCATATTTTTTCACCACCCATTTGAAAAATGCACAGGTCTCTCTCATTGATGGCCAGCACCGACATACACTTTTACACACACCTCCCGTCACAAGTTCTAGAATTGCGAACTTTAGCGCTGGGGAGCTACGTTCGAATCTCGGCATCAGCTCAACATCCTGTGATTCCAGGCAAATCGCTTTGTCTCCCCGTGCCTACCACAAATGAATGTGTTCTTCTGGAATGTAAATTGTGCGCATGCCATGTTGTCGGGTTTGCGCTATATAATATTGCAAGGAAAAATAAAGTAGGGAAACTTGAGTTCACACACTACTGACCGCGCACTCTTAAGGGCATCACCAGTGCACTGTGAATCGGAGCGTTTCACAGGCCTGTCACAGATAAGAAATGCTATCAAAACGAAATCCTACAAAACAATATACTACTGGCCGGTAGCAATTCATACCCGGACAACGTCGGGCGGGCTGCTAGTATTCTATATAAATGGAATTTCCTGAGACTAACCTATTTGGGTTTAATACCTAACTTGTGATTCAGTTACCCTATTCCTTGTCCTAATTAGATAATTGCAGCATCCCCAAATATTCGATCCCTCTCAGCACAGAGGAAAGTCCATCAGAGGACTATTGATCTCATCATACATTATGGAGAAAGTTGAAGGGCCCAGAAACGCTGCAGCAGTGGACCACCCACTTTCACAATAAACAAAAAAATTGAAAACAAGACCTTTCCGACAGTGATATACAGTTCATTAAAACAGATTTAAAATGCACTGCGCATACAACATTGCCCATTCCCTGGACAAATTTTAGCTCAACCTGATCCACATGACTAGGCATTGATCTGGCCTTAGAACCAAGGGGTAAGAGTTGAACTGCCTGGGAAGAGCTTTCCATCGGGCAGGGCTTTAAGTGGGCCGGGTCTCCAGGGGTCTGAGCACCGGCAGTTTTTTAAAGGGGACCTCGAAACGGGTCTCTATCGGGCTCTGTTTTGAGCCCTGGCACAGGTGGTCTGTTTATTTCCCCCGGACTGCAGTGACAGTAGTTTGCTGTCACTGTAGTCTGGAAAAAAGTGCCAGGGCGCAAAACAGCCGATAGACACCCGTTTCGAGACAGCAAGCACATCGATGTTGCCTGCCCTCACTTCTCACTAGCGGAGAAGTTACGGCATGACGTCATGCCAGGTGAGCGTTTTGAGGGAAGGGAAATCCTTTAAAGAGTCATTTTCTTTATGGATTTCCGTCTCTTTTTGAAAGAGCAGCACCATTGTGGTAGGGTCACCAGGGCTTTAATTGGAAGCTTTTTCAATATTATACGTAACAAGCCATAGTTGCAGCTTATTTATATTATGCAACTAATAACCATTGACAAAGCAAATAGTACTTACTTGTTGTAAGTAAGATGTTACTTGTTCTATCACATATCTGGATGCAATGGCAGAAACAGCAAAATACAAGTTGTGCGGCACACTATGCTAAACAGATTTTTTGCATAAGTGTTTTAAAGCCACGCCCCAAATTACACTTGACCACGCCCCTTTGAGAGACCCCCCAGTTTTTTCATCCCACTTAAAGCCCTGCCATCGGGGATGCTTCTCTGGATATAACCTGTTTTCAAGCTGTCTGTTTTGTGCAAACATTTGTATGTAGAAAAAAACTCAAATGCCAGCGGGAACTCCCTGCCTTTCTGAAAATTCCCGGAAGAGGCCTGCACTTTCACTTTAAACCAGACTCGATGTTTACTGTTCCGTTTCACAAATAGGTCGGCTTCTTGTACATGTTTATCTGGAAATCCCCTGAATTTTCTGGAACATCCTGAACTCAACAACTTAAAATTGCTGTTGTAAGTCGTAATAAAGAACAAGCATTGTAAATGCACTAGGTCTCGCTTTTGTTTAAGTTAGAGCCTTTGGCTTTGCTAACGGTATAGTGTTTTAGCAATGTGCTATTGAGTGTATGTATGTGATGTGAGTGGAAATATGTGTGTTGAATTGTTATTAGCTGTGGAGTAGTATGAAGCATAGAGTTAGGAGGCGAAGAGCAGTGTGATGAATTGGGAAGGAGAGTGAGGATTAGAAGAAAAGCATGAGGACAAGGAAGGGAATTGATGAGGCGATTGGATGAAGCAGGATAAAGGCGAGTGAGGAGAGCTGTATGAGGGAGAAGGCAGCGAGTGAGGAGGATAGCATCCTGTGGTAGATTTGCAACAGAAAAGCATAACCTCTGTGTGTTTTCTCGACTGTGGTATGATTCTACTAGCCCGGAAATATCAGTATTAAAGTTATGTTAAATGCCCCACGCCCGCCTACATATAAGAGCCAACTAAATAAAGCAAATTTACACAATGTAAAAGCCTACCTTTCCGTTCTCCTAACAATGGTGCTGTGCTGCCATTCTGCCCCACTTTAAAAAAACACACAACAAAGGCGCACATTGGGAACATAGAAACACAACATGTACATCCCCACAAACATATAAGAATATACGCCTAATGCCCAGCTACATATAACACCGAAATAAATATAGCGAATTCACTGATAAAAAAGCGTACCTTCTCGTTCCCATATCTATGGTGCTCTGCTAGCGTTGTGGCCCGGCGGAAAACAGCCAAGAACCGTAAATGCACATTCGCAACATAAAAGCACAACCTCTACGTGCCCCTAACTGCAGCCTGGTGCTCTCGGGCCGGAAATATATGTATTAAAGTTAAGGTGTATGCCTCACGCCCAGCTACATATAAGACACCAATCAATGAAGCACATTCCTCCAATGTAAAAGCCTACCTTTCCGTTCCTGTTTCTCAGTGCATTGCTCATATGCTGGCCCGCCAAAGAAAGCAAATAACCAACACGCCAATTTGCAATATAAAAAAGAGCCTCTATATGTCCCACAAACATATAACAAAATATAAAATTAAAAGCTGCTAACACATCATACAAAAGCACACCCATGCAATATTTATACAAAAAAAAGCTTACCTGTACGTGTACGTAACTTGAGTGCATGCTTATTGCCCCAAGTTGCAATAAACCTTTAACAGTGATTATTAGAATTAGACGTAGCGCAATGTTAAACGGCCAGCACACATGACAGTAATGGTCCCTAAAAAAGTGCCTACCCTGTAATTATGAAAAGCACAGCATAAGCCACCAGTAAAAGATCCAGTCCAGGTTCTAGCCCACCACCAAAAACGCACAACATAGACGCAAATTGGGAAAATAAAACACCACATGTACGTCCCCAGAAACATATAAGGAAATATGCTCAATGCCCAGCCACATATTAAAACATAATCAATAAATCAAATGTACCTATAAATACAGGCTACCTTTCGTTCCCATACCTCCGGTGCTCTGCTAACGTTCTGGGGCGCCCGAAAAAAGCCCTCAACACTAAGCGCATGTTCGCACCAAAAAAGCACAACCTCTACATACCCCTAACTGCGCCATGATGCTATCGGCACCAATTTGCAACGTAATAACACAACATCTACGTGTCCCACAGACAGATAATAAACTAGAAAAAATCAATCCGGTAACACATCATTTAAATGTACATTCAGGCGATACAAAAAAATGCTTGCTTGAACGTGTTCCTAACTTTAATGCGTACTTATCACCCAAGCCCCAATAAACTTATGGTAGTTATTATTAGTATTCAACGTAACCCAAAAGAAAATACTATATTAGAATCCGGTAACACATCATTTTAAAAGCATATCCACGCGATACAAACAAAAAGACTTACTGGTACGTGTTTTTAACTTCAGTGCGTAGGTATCGCCCCAAGCCCAAACACCATATGTACCTTCCCACAAACATATAACAAAATATGCCCAACGCACAGCCACATATAATACCATAATGAATCAAGCATATTTACCGATAAAAAAGCCTACCTTTTGTTCCCATACCTCCGGTGCTTTGCTAGCGTTCTGGGGCGCTTGAAAAAGGCCCACAACAGTAAGCGCACATTCACAACAGAAAAAGCACAACCTCTAAATGTAACAAAGGCTCCTATTAGCAACAAAGAAACCCAACATGTACGTCCCTACAAACATTTAAATACTTACTTGTACGTGTTTTGAACTTTAGTGAGTAGTTATCGTCCCAAGGCCAAACACAACATATACATCCACACAAACATATAACAAAATACGCCCAACGCACAGCCACATGTAATACCATAATGAATCCAGCAAATTGACCGATAAAAAAAGCCTACCTTTTGTTCCCATACCTCTCGTGCTTTGCTAGCAAAGAAAATGCAAAATTACAATCCGGTAACGCATCATTAAAAGCATATCCACGCAATACAAACCAAAAGGCTTACTTGTACGTGTTCTTAACTTCAGTGCGTAGGTATCGCCCCAAGGCCTAACACTATATAACAAAATATGCTGAACGCACATCCACATATAATACCATAATGAATCAAGCAAATTTACAGATAAAAAAGCCTACCTTTTGGGGCCCACCAGAGGGGTGGGGGGGGAGAAGCCGACCACAGACACAGTAATAAGGTGTGACAAAGGCCGCTTTATTGGAAGCAAGTGCACCCTAAAGAGCAAAACCTTGGCCTGTGGTGAACAAAACTACCCCTCACTAAATATGAAGTCCCTGCGAGCCCCCAACCCCCTCCCCTAAATGGTTCCCCACATTATAAACATAAGCACAACATAACTACAGCATCCCTCATTACAACCTGCATCAGTACCCAACTAAACATACCTTGACATCTGTATATCCCCACTCCCTGGCAAACATCCCAGGCCTCCTACACTTGAACCCCTTTTGTACTAGGAAAAACGCCACTCGAAAGCCACTTAGTGACTTTCGACCCCCCCATAGGAATCCTGCCCCCTCGGATATCTGTGCACCCCTAACTCTACATCTAGGGCCTCCTTCAACTGGACAATGTACAGCTCCATCCCATACCGAGATAGGTGGACCCCGTCCTTCCTGAAAAAATACACTGCCCCGTATCTCAGTTCCGGATGCTGCATGCTCCCTACCCCTTCCTTCGCACAAAACTCCTTTATTTCCCTATTGATCTTCCTCCGTGCCCTGTCTATAGCCCCTGGACGCTCCGCCCCGCCAGATCCTCCTGGGAATTAATTCAGACCATATTACATGGTACCCTGCCCATTTCTTCCGTATCTCCAACAGGTCCCTTTTCATTTGTTTGACCAGGGCCAACCCTTTGCATAGCACCAGGTCGTTTTCCCCCAAATGAATGACCACCACATCAGGACACACCCCCCGCACCAAATTGTTCAACAACGGCATCAACTCGTGCCAACGCATTCCCTCCTTTCCCCGCCAATGACATCTAAACAATTTGTCGTCCAGTTCCGAATTGAGTTTCCGATGCTTGTCCCACTCCCCCCTCTCTGCTGTTTTGACAAAGAAATGTCCCACAATGTAAATGTTCAATGCCGCCGCAGCCGGCTCCACCATAGCACCTGCAAAGACACACATGTAAGAGGGCGAACAAACTGCCATGTCATAGCCCCCCTTGTACCCCCGGCAACCGTACATAAGTCTTGTAACAATCCGACTTCCACCGCCCCAGTCGCTTAATGTCCTCCGTCCCCCAGCCTTTCATCGCCGTGTCTGTCGCCGCCTCTATTCGAAAGGAATGTGTCCCAAAAGCCTTAGGGTCCTCACCCATCTGTCGCAGGGCATGCCGCAGAACTCACAGCACCTGAGCCGCCGTCACCCGTCCTTCCCCCCCCATCCAAACACCTTCCCACCAATCTCTTCTGCCCGGCCGCCAACTTCCGACCCCACGCCGCGGGACACACCCCGTCCAGCCTCCCCGGCCCCAAAACCACCCACGTCCCCACCCCATGCTGATCTGTCTTGGAGCGTCGCAAGCGCACCACCACCTCTCGTGCCTGAACCTCCATTTCCTCCCACAACACCCCCGGCAACCCTTTGGGCCCCACCAACTCTGAAGCTGCGGCACCCCGCCTGCCAATGCGGCGGCCACCGTTCTGCGCACCACCGACTCACCCAGTACAAACCGAAGCCACCAACTCCTGCTGCGTCCGAGTACATCGTGACGCCCAATTCCCAATCCTCCGGCGGCGCCATCGGCACCCCATTGAACCGCCCCAGAAAGGCCATCCACATCCGCACGTCCTCCTTTGATCCCGCCGATAGGCGCAAGTGATGACGTGGCAACGTCAACCCCGACAACGCCAGACCCAGCTGACGACAAAACGTACGCCCCGCTTGCACCACTCGACATGCAAAATTCAGATGTCCCAACAGCACTTGCACATCCTGCACCGTCACCTTCCGCTTGTCCAACATGCCTTCCACCAACGCCAACATCGTCGCCCTCTTGTCCTCCGGCAGGCGTGCTTCCATGGCCGCTGAGTTGAGCTTGATTCCGAGAAAGGACAGCAACATACTGGGACCGTGCGTCTTCTCTGGTGCCAGGGGAACCCCCAATTAACCCATTAAATCCTTGAAATCGTCCAGCTGTCGCTGACAATCCGTTGAACCGGGCCGCCCCACCAGAAAGAAGTCATCCAGATAGTGCGTCACCGTTGCCGAGCCTGTGCGCCAGGAAAAAGCCCACAGCAGAAAGGAGCTGAAACGCTCAAACAATGCACATGAGATCGAGCACCCCATGGGAAGCACTTTGTCCACGAAAATGCCCCCATCGAATTGGATCCCCAACAACTGGTGATCTTCCGGGTGCACCGGTAGCAACCTGAAGGCCGACTTAATGTCGCACTTCGCCATCATGGCCCCAGTTCCCACCGCCGTCACAATCCTCAGCGCCACGTCCACCGACGAGTATGACACCGACGCAAGCTCCACCGATATGAAGTCATTCACCGAAGACCCTTCCGGCCACGACAGGTGCTGTATCAACCTGAACTGCCCCGGCTCTTTCTTGGGCACCACTCCGATTGGGGAAATAATCAGGTGTGGCTAAGGCGGCTCCCCGAAGGGGCCCACTATCCGGCCCTCCTTCACCTCCTTGAACAATTTCTCGCACACAATACCCTTGCCAGCATTGACCAACTTCAAGTTGTCTGCCCAGCGCGCGATCCGCGGCCCCTCGTATCCCAACCGAAACCCTCCTGGAATCCCCTTCGCAATACAGCGGCATCATCCGCCCCTGGATAGGCCGCCAGCAATGGCTCCAGCCTGTCGAGCCTAACTGGCGTACAAGCCTTTTCCCATAGCTCCAGCTCCCCCTCTGCCGCCTCCCGCCCCCCTGTCTGGTTTCCTGCCACTGCCTGCTGTTGTCCCGGAGGACCTCCGACTCCCCAGGAGCGCACCACTGGGTGCCTTCTCCCGCATTTTGAGCATTTGTGCCTAAAACGACACACCTGCCTGCCGCACGCGCCCTTATTGAAGTCCCAGCAGGCCCCAACGGAGCTCTGCCCGGCGCCCTCCCCCTGCCCCACCCCCCCACGGGTGGGGCGAGCTGAAAAGGGGCTCAGCGCGAGCGCCAACCACTGGCCGTGTAGAAGGTGCGGTCGAACTTTGCCCCGCCCATCGTCTGCTGGTACAAGTCGGAGTCGACCTTGCCCCATTTCGTGTCTGGGTCCGACGCCATCGGGGCCCTGAATTCCTCGTCATAATGTGACCACGTGAAGCCGCCGTAACTCACGTGCGCCCTCCGGACCACATCCATGTATTTGAACAATGCTATGGACCTGTCCGGATACTTTTCACAATATACGTTAGTGTATATTAAAAATGCCGCTGACCAATTGTCAATAGTCAGTGGCACCTTGGGGCGCCTGGCCAACTCCTGCTCCTCCTCCTTAGACCCCTCCTTAGACGTTAGCTCCCTGTGAAGGAGCTTCAACATCTCTACGTACTCCCCCTTCCAGATCTTCTCTTTCGTTGCCAACGAAAGATGGGGCCCCAGTTGCTTAGTCACTCCCATATATGGGAGCTTGCGCACCGGAACCACGCAATTCTCCTTCGCCCCGGAGTCTTCCCCGCCCGGCTTCACATCTCTCGCCGCCACGCTCCCCTCGCCCCCCGTCCCAGTGGTCACCGACGCTGTCTCCTCCGATGGCACCGCCCCCTCCGGGCCCACCCCCTTGTCCGTCAAGTAACGTCCGTTCACCAGCTGCACCAAGTCCTCCCCCGTGCATCCGTCCCCACCGACACCTGCGCACAGCGCTTCCTGCCCAAGCCACTCCCCGCTCCTTCCCTAACCTTACCTAGCGTCAAGGCCGGCGTCCGCACTGGATCCCGCCGCCTAACCAGTGGAGCCGAGGGGACCTTCACTCTGGGTGCGTCCAGCCGTGGTTTTACCTGCAATACACTGCCAACAACATTACTGCTCCCCCCTTCCTCCTCCCTAATCTCCCCCTCCTCCTCCGACTCCCCATCTGCACACATGTGTGCTCCCCGCCACTCAAGGTTGGCCTCTGGGGTCTCCATGTGGCTCAGTCCCGCCGTCTGCCTACACACCCGCATCAGCGCACCCAAGTCAACACTCTCTCTCCGACCATCCGCCACATATGACCAGCAAGCTGCTTCTACCATGTTGCTCCGCACTCCCCGCCCCCCCTGCTGCCGTCTCGACCCTTCGGGGTGGGGCAGACGGGGACCTCTCGCCACGCCGTCGCACGTGCTCCCCTGCTGGGTCCCACGCTGGAGCACGACCACCCGTACAAGGCAGAGTCGGCCCATCCCCTCGGTGGACCGGAGCCGCAAGCTGCTCTCCCGAGCACCTCTCCCACCGCTCCTGTCAAGGAAAAAACGTGGAGTCCAGCATGCCGGGGTAAAACCGACCACCCCCAGTCCCCCCAACTCGCCCCCTTCACCCCCACCCCTCTGTGGCCCCCGCCCCTACCCTGCGGAATGCCCACCGTCTGCACTGGTCGCTCTAGCCACCCCCGAGCCCCCCAGCCCCATCCTCCCCACTCCCCCCAATCCGCCTGCCGAGGGTCTCCCCTCCACCCGAGCCCCGCCACATTCCCCAACCTGCCTCGCTCCTCCCCCCATCGCCGACACCCCCACCTGTGCCGTCTCCCAAGACACCCAGGTCCCCTTCCCCCCTTCTGTCCAGTCCCCCCGCCCCCCCTCCGCCCCCCGGCCCCTCGCCCCCCTTTGGCGACGGCAACCTGCTTGGCCCCACCACACTCCCCTCCCCCCAGACAAGGATCCCCAGGCCAAATCAGTCTCCGCCCCCCTCCACCCCCTCCCCCTCCAGATCTGACTCCTCTATTAACAAGGGGGATTCCCCCCATGTCCCCCTTGCTCATCCCCTGCTTCCCCCCCTGCCCCCTGCCCCTTGCTGCCCTGCACGTCTCCCCCTTGTCCCCCTCCAAGCTGTATAGGTGCCACGTCTTCTCCCCTCACAGCCTCTTCGCTCCCCATGTCCCTACCCTCCGCCCCGCCCGCAAACTCCAGCTGAGGCCGGCCCCTCGCTCCTCTCCTTCCCCCCACACCCCTCCGCCTTCTGCTTTCCGCATTCGCCGCCCGGTCCCGCCGCTCGCTATCCGGTGCTCCCCCGCCCCTCCCACCAACACCGCGAGCCCTCCGCTCGCACGCCAGGACCGCTGCCGCAGCACCATCCGCAGCGCACCGCAGCGGCCTTCCCTGCACGTCCAGCCGCACAAGGTCTAGGCGGCCAGCGTCCCCCAATAGCCTCATCACCTCTACGACCAGAGGATCATCGAGTCGCGCCATGCCTCAACGCCGCACACAACCAGGTACGTTCGCCCGACAAAGCACAATATTTCAATCAAAAAAGATTGCGTCCACAACAGTAAGCACACATTTTCAACAGAAAAGCACAACCTCAACGTGCAACACAGGCGCCTATTAGCAACAAAAAAAACAACATGTACGTCCCCACAAACATATAAATGCTTACTTGTATGTGTTTTGAATTTCAGTGCGTAGTTACCATCCCAAGGCCCAACACAACATGTACGTCCACATAAACATATAACAAAAGACGCCTAACGTACAGCCACATGTAATGCCATAATGAATCCAGCAAATTGACCGATTAAAAAAAAAAGCCGACCTTTTGTTCTCAAACCTCTGATGCTTTGCTAGCGTTTTGGGCCGCCCCAAAAAAAGTCCACAACAGCAAGCACAGATTCGCTACAGAAAACCACAACCTCTACGTGCAACAAAGGCGCCTATTGTCAACAAAAAAACACAACATGTACGTCCCCACAAACATATAGGGAAATACGCCCAACACCCAGCTACATATAATACCCTAATAAATAAAGCAAATTCACTGATAGAAAAAGCCTACCTTTCGTTCCCATACCTACGGAGCTGTGCTTGCGTTCTGGGCTGCCCAAAAAGCCTAGAAACCTAAGCGCATATTCGCCATGATGTTATCGTCACCAATTTGCAACACAAAAACACATTCTATACTGTCCCACAGACATAAGAAACAAAAAAAAATGACAATCCAGTAACCCATCATTTAAATGCACATCCACGCGATACTAAAAAAAATGCTTACTTGAACGTGTTCTTAACTTTAATGCGTAGTTGTCGCCCCAAGCAACGTACAGCCATTATTATTAATATCAAATGTAACGCCAAAGATAATACAAAATTACAATCCGGTACCACATCATTATCCGGTACCACATCATTTAAAAGCACATCCACGTGATACATGTGTTAACTTTAGTGAGTAGTTATCACCCCAAGCCTCATTATTAGTATTTAACATCGCAACAGAAAACCACCACCTCTACGTGCAACAAAGGCACCTATTGGCAACAAAGAAACACAACATGAACGTCCCCACAACCATATAAATGCTTTGTTAGACCTGGAATGTCTTGGAGTTATTACCCCTGACATTTTGCCTCTAACTCCTTTGTTTTTAGATGTTTTGGGTACCTTGCCACTGCTGATCAGTGTTAAAGTACAAGTGTGTCCTGTGTAAAGTGTAATGCTAATTGGTTGGCCATGATTGGTATGTTTGTCTTACTAGTAAAGTTCCTAGTGATGTGCACTGTGTGTGCGGGGCTAGTAATGCAAAGGTGCACTGAGAAGGGAACTCAGGCCTTCAGTGTAGGGCCTGTGCGCAAGTTTGCTAATTCAGCATGTTGTCCTGACAAGTACAACCACTTGTCAGGCCTTACTTTCCCTTTTACGTACACAGGAGGGACCCCTGTGGTAGGTCCTGGGTAACCCCATGGCAGGGTGCAGTGTAAGTAAAATGCAGGGCATATACTGCGGTGTGTGCTGTGTCCTGACAGTGAAAAACACTCCATTTCGTTTTTCACTGGTGAAAGGCCATCCTGCCCATAGGACAGAATGGGGGAGGCTGGGTATTGTGTTTTGTTAGCCTAGTTTCCTATAAGTTTAAAATGGAGAGGTGAAGTTTAGTATGTATGAACTCATCTTTCTGTGAAAGTGGTTTGTCACTGTGTGTTCAGAAACTACTCTTTTAGAAAGTGGCTGAGTTTTGTGCTTTAAGCATTTCTGTGTGTCTCTGCTGAATGTGGATTCACTGTCTGGATCTGAGAGGTGAGTGGAGCTGGGGGAGGTCTTGACCCAGGGTGGGGGTTGAGATGGCACCAGGCTGACCTGCATCTGGAGAGTAGGCGAGGAGAAGCCCCAGGAGGTGAAGAGACCTGGATTGCTGCTATAAAACAATTGACCCGTCTCCTGCTGAGTGATTAAGGATCCAGACCCCCCCGTATCAAAGGGAGAAAGGTGACACTGGGAGGGAGACACCCAGAACTGATTTAGGCAGGGGTCAGGGACCCCTGAGCACAACGAACTTCAAAGACATTTAGGGGTATAACTATGAGAGCTGAGACCCCTGAACATTGGAATGGAACAGAAAGGGATTGAGACTGAAAAGGCTTGGACCCATTTTGTGGTCAAGAGGAACCTCTGCTAAGGAAGGAATAACTGAAAAGACTGCTGGGGAAGGACCAACCCTTTCTTCGTGATCTGGGGCTGGTCTACAGTTTGCTGTATTAACCAAGGAAGAGGCTGTTGGGACTGTGCATGATGCGCTGGGTCCCCCTGCTTGACGAAGACTGTTTTGTGCTGTGTCTTGTGACCCCAAGGGCCCGAGGTGAGCTGGCCCCCTGTTTGGAAATACAGGAACATAAAATTTTCCGGAGAAGTTTCAAGCGACGGGGTGGGTGCGGGTTGTGGCAGCTTGAGACCCTCGGAAGGTGTGCCCTGTGATCTTGGACACACGGCGAAGTGAGACTCGGACGCGCTGGGTGCGTGTCGTGGTGCACAGGAGGCATTGTTGAAGAGTGCCTGGTCAACGTAAGCATCGAAGATGAAGTGAGACTCAGATGCGCAGAGTGCATGTTGTGGTGCACAGGAGGTGTTGGTGAGGAGCGCCTGATCAACGTGTGCATCGGAAGTGGAAAGAGTCTCGGTGAGGCAGGGTGCGTGTCGGGGGTGCACCGGAAGCGTTGGCGAAGAGCGCCTGGTCATCGAGTGCACCGGAGGAGAAGTCAGCCTCTGACACTGTGAGCGTATCGTGGTGCGTTGGTAAAGTGCGCCTGGATATCGGGGCACTGGAGTTGGAGTAAGTCTCAGTGAAGCGCTTTGCGTGCTTTGGTACAACCTGGGACTGTGGAGGTGATTGGCTGATCATCGTGTGCACCGGACGAAAGTGAGTTTCTGCAGTGCGGTGTGCGTGTGTCTTGGTGCCAACTGAGACCACAGGAAGGAGTGCCTGGTGAACGTGCACTCGGAGTCGACGTGGAGTCCCATCAGCATTGTATGTTTGGCTTCATGCCAGAGGAGACCTGGTGGGTGCTGTGGTCAATATGCACCCGGAGTAAAGTAATATCAGGGGCGTGGGGTACATGTGCCCTGCGGCAGCCTGAGACATTCCTAACAGTTGCGGCCAGGACCGGCAGCCCCGGAGGAGCTGAGCTGCCAGGCCTAGCCGCTAAGGCCCATTGAGAAAGTTCGGTGAAGGAGGAGAGGAGAGTTCGGTCGCACCCCCAGGTAACGTGGATCACTACCTGGGCGGGGTGCGGGTTCGGAAGGACACTCGCTGGATCTCTCACTCCCTCTGACAACATGAGCCTTTTCTTCGGCTCAGATTGGGACCCGTACTGATGAAAGGAGTGGCAGTACTGGGGCCAGAGTAAGACGCTTTTCTTTATGTCATCATTGATACGTGTGGGGGGTCAACTGTTATCAAAGAAGATAATTGTCATAATACACATTGCCAATATTGCTGCTAACGAACTGCCGGACTGTCTTATAATGCTTGACATTATTTCTGCATAACGAAGT
Source organism: Lissotriton vulgaris (assembly GCF_964263255.1). NCBI lineage: Eukaryota > Metazoa > Chordata > Amphibia > Caudata > Salamandridae > Lissotriton > Lissotriton vulgaris. The sequence goes on from NC_141699.1 coordinate 668,956,905, forward strand.
ACACAATTTTAGCACTACGCATTGCATTATTTCTCCATTGCAAAGTACAGGATTGTAGTTACGCATTTGCATTATTCCTTGATTGCAAAGTACATGATTGTAGCGGTGTGCATTGCATTATTTCTTCCTTGCAAAGTACATGATTGTGGTATGACTCATTGCATTATTTCTTCATTGCGCAATACATGATTGTAGCAGTACGCATTGCATTATTTCTCCCATTGCAAGGTACCAGGGTGTATTGTTACGCATTGTATTATTTCTTCTTTGCCCAGCCCAGGATGGTATCGTTACGCAGTGCATTATTGTTTGTCCATTGCAACCTGTGTGATCTAGCATTGCGACCAGCATAGCATTTTGAAAGCTGTGGTTGGGATTTGAACCTACCAGGGAGCCGGAACGAATATGACTCTTTATTATATGTTGGTTTTTGTATCGTGTGGTCTAATCGGTATATCTTTTTATATAAAGTTTTTATCAAACTTGTGGGGGGTCCATTTGTGGTGTCACCAGGGGGTTGCTGTGGGTGTGGTTGCACATACTGTACACTCGTGCCTTGGAGATAGGCCTGGCTGCTCGTGCCAATCTACTAGGGGGTGAACAGGGCTATCTCAAACGGTGTCCTTACTTGGCCTAATGTTGAGTGAGGAGTCCCGGGACTCGCATTTGGTGACAGTGGTGCAGGACTGGGGCTCCGGGTTTCAACATGCTTACTTATACGTATTTTGAACTTCAGTGTGTAGTTATCGCCCCAAGCCCAAACACGGCATGTACGTCATCACACATATATGGAAATACACCCAACACCTAGCCACATATAATACCATTATGAATCAAGCAAGTTTACCATTAAAAGAAGCCAACATTTTTTCCCATACCTCCAGTGCTTTGCTAGCATTCTGGCCGGCTCAAAAAAAAGTCCACAACAGCAAGCACAGATTCGTTACAGAAAAGCACAACCTCTCAGTGCAACAAAGGCGCCTATTGTCAACAAAGAAACACATTATGTACATCCCCACTAACATGTAAGGAAATGTGCACAACACTCAGCCACATATCATAGCATAATAAATAAAGCAAATTTGTAGATAAAAAAAGCCTTCCTTTCATTCCCATACCTCTGGTGCGCTGCTAGCGTTCTGGGCAGCCCGAAAAAGCCTGGAAACCTATGCGCATGTTCGCAACAAAAAAGCACAACCACTACGTGCACTTAACTGCGCCATGATGCTATCGCCACCAATGTGCAACATAAAAACACAACCTCTATGCGTCCCACAGACAAATAAAAAACGAAAAAAAAGTACAATCCGGTAACAAAAAAAATGACTTTCCGGTACCACATTTAAAAGCACATCCATGCAATACAAAAAAAATGCTTACTTGCACATGTTTTTATTTTAACTTCAGTGCGTAGTTATCGGCCCAAGCCTCATTATTAGTATTTACAATGTTAAACGCCCAACGGACATGACTGGGGGTGAGTGTCTGAAAAGTTTCAGCGCTCCGTCCATCATCTTCTCTTGTTTGCTTTGTTCGCCCTAAGTTGGCAGGGTATGCCCAGACGTGGCTCCCTTGCTCACTTTGCCACTGGATTCAAGCTAGCCTGGCTGATGACGGATGTTATGTGGGGGTAAGGACAGAACAAAAGTGCACCGGGTTATGTGCCTGGTAGGAAAAGGGAAGGAAAACTAACTAACTAATGACTGGAAACACTCTAGTGTTAATTTTTTTATGATATTTTATTTTTATAACATCTTTTTTTTCTTAGCAATTGTTTTTCTTAATTCATTATAAGTACAAATTATTATAGGTAAAATAGACAATACATGTGCAAATAGTGAGATAATAAACAATTAAATTGATTGTAAAAAAATACAGAAGTGCATTCCTTTTCAACGCGTTTCGGCGTGAGCCTTCTTCAGGAAGTCTGTATTCATGCACCAATATCTCCTGGCGGATGAAGCACGAGCGGTTGCTTGTAACTGGAGTATAATATGGAAATCAGTCCACCTGCTGGTTTGTAGTTATCGGGTAAGTATTCTGACAGTGGTCTATGGAAGCGTAGACGATAAGTCCTCCTATGTTCACTGATTATATTGATTGATTAGCGTGGTATTCGCTCCACTTGAAAAGACTATGTTGAGGTATATGGTATCATCATTCTAGAACACGCTGGTATTATACAGGTAAGATGTCAACCCTCATGGATCCAGTGGGGACTCCATCTATAATTATGAAAATCCGTCCGTCGCCCGTTCGTCTGTCAGCAGGGTCCGCCTATAGGCTTCCATAGACCACTGTCAGAATACTTACCCGATAACTACAAACCAGCAGGTGGACTGATTTCCATATTATACTCCAGTTACAAGCAACCGCTCGTGCTTCATCCGCCAGGAGATATTGGTGCATGAATACAGACTTCCTGAAGAAGGCTCACGCCGAAACGCGTTGAAAAGGAATGCACTTCTGTATTTTTTTACAATCAATTTAATTGTTTATCTCACTATTTGCACATGTATTGTCTATTTTACCTATAATAATTTGTACTTATAATGAATTAAGAAAAACAATTGCTAAGAAAAAAAAGATGTTATAAAAATAAAATATCATAAAAAAATTAACACTAGAGTGTTTCCAGTCATTAGTTAGTTAGTTTTCCTTCCCTTTTCCTACCAGGCACATAACCCGGTGCACTTTTGTTCTGTCCTTACCCCCACATGCTGTTTCCTTGCCAGGGTTCATCCAATTAGGCAGGGGCCCCTTTCTTCCTAAACTGATGACGGATGTTACCCAGAAACCGGTCCCAGGATACTTTTTTCTGGTCCAGACAAAACATGGTTTGGCAGTTCGGGCTGACTATTCCCATGAAGCACAGGGTCAAGACTGATTTGAATATAGCTATGTCTGAATCGGGGTGGCAAAGTGAGCTAAAGAGTGATGATGGATTCAGCCCTGATCTGTGACTGGGGGCGAGTGTCTGAAAAGTTTCAGTGCTCCGTCCATCATCTCCTTGTGTTTGCTTTCAACGGACATGACAGTAATAGTCCAAAAAAGTGCCTACCGAGTAACTATAAAACACACCATGTTACTCTGCCAGTAAAAGATCCAGTTCGGGTGAGTGGGAAGAAAAGGAGACAGGGCGCTAACAAGGAGAGACTAAAAAGCCTCACTCACTCGCAATGGAAAGCCAGCGTTTAACATAAACAATGACGCAAGCCAATGAAAATACGAGGTGGAGACTACACTCTACTTCTGAATGTTATCGATTACAAGAGGCCTCGCAGAGCGACAGCGCATGTGCGCTGCAATGCCAGGCGAGACCTAAAAAGGAGACTGTGAAATATGTTTGCTTAGAATGAAACAATTTTGACAAGCAGAAAATTAATTTTAAGCTATTTAGTTCCACGTTTTTTAAATTCAACCTTCAGATGTATATTCCTTATGTGTGACATTTTAATAATTTCAGTGTAATTATGAGTGACATTCAACGACTATGAACGACACTTTCTATCAAGCAAAATCATGCGATAAAGTCCCTGAAAACAGACAAATGTCAGAAATGACTACTAATTGGGCAACAAGAAACTCTAAGGAACTCTGTAGCAGGCGCTTTTAAACCTATTATTTCTAAACACATATCACCCTCCAACCCCTCACCTTACCGCCAGGTGCAGCTGAACCACAAGTGACAAAGGGATCTCTGTGACAAATGCAGTAACCCAATGAGCTATTCACATAAAATACAGTTCTGTAATATGCGGGTACATGTTCTTTGCAGCAGGCACACTAACCCTCTGTGCTACTTCATGATGATCAAAATTGCCTGAAGGCAAATCTCCAACCTCTCTCCAGCAGCAAAATTAATCCTCAGTGTTATCTTTATCTTACCAAGTGTCACAGTGCCGCTTTGGACTGCCACTGCAGCTGAACTGTATATGGAGTCACAGTCACTGGCTGCTGGCAGCTGCTCAGACAGTGTCGCTGCCATGTGGAGACATGAGTCAGTTGCCAGTTTCAAGGGTGCAGGCTGGCAATGACAGAGACTATGCTCTTCTCTGCAAACTACTATACGGTGTTGCATCTGCTGTGGATTGAAGTCATGGTGAGAGCTCATGGTGTCAGGTGAAACTGTGACTAGAGAGCTGTCTGCCTGTTAAAGGCACTCCGCACCTGCTCTCACCGTGACTGGACACAGCATCATCACCCTGTTCACCTCCACACGCACAACAGGGTAGCACATGTCTAGTAAGTTAGGGAAGAGACCTCTTGTCCTATAATTTAACATAGGTGGGCAGCAGAGGTAATGCCTGGTGGCCTGGACCGGTAGGAATTGCCGTTACTGTGGTCACGGTGCAATCAATCAGCTTGTGCCCCCCCGAGTGACCCACCTCTATTCCTCAGGCAGTGTCACTTCCCTCTTATATGCCTCATGGTGCTCAACATTAGCAGTAGGGCTCCACTCACCCCTATCTGTCCGTAAAGATATGCCACCCTTCGGGGAGTCACAGCGTGGGAAAAGCAGGCCTTCCTCAATGTTGCATATTGAGGTCTTCACATGTAATTTCAGTGGCCCTCGTGTGCTTGCAAGTTCATTCTGAGTGCCATGTCGTTCGCATCAGCTCTCCTCCTTGTGCACTCTTGTAAAAGTGGCCTCGCCACTCACCCTCTGTACCATACACTCCTCTGTGTCAGACTTCGCAAAGCTCCAATTTTTACCTGCGCCAGTTCAACCTGCACTCTGCCTGAAGACACGCGGCTGATGCTGGCTTTGCAGAGACTCAGATTGTACACTTTGAATAATTATGAATGTAAACTGAGGTTTTGTTTGAATTTCTAGAAAAGTCACTGCTCCTTTGTTCACGTGATAATCAGATCATGCGCAAAATTAATAGACAGGCTCCGAATACATTTTGCAGATGCACATTATGCACTGGAGAGGTTGACTGTGTTGTCTGTTAGTAGCTGCAGCACTAGTATTAAATCGTGTTTAGGCGGTGCAGTGCACGCGTTGTCTTCCCACATAAATCATGCAACTACTATGCGTGTATACTGTAGCTGCAGTGTAGACCGTAGGGTGACTGTGCGTGTCACTGGCTTTGTGCAAGTCAAGTTTGCAGCTGCAGGTTAGCTGTGTGTATGAGTGCAAGCACAGATGGATCTTTACTTAAGCAGTATTATTACCCCCGCCCCCCCCCGCAACTAAATGATTTTTATGCCTCACCACAGGGCTATGCTCACGTACTTTTGCAGCAAGGACTGGTGGCTGGCAAGACTAGCTACAGTTAACACAGCCTGGATGGCCCTCTGTGCCTGGTGGCCGGACGCCGGGCATTATGAGCCTCGTTCAGCTCAGCACAGTCAAGTGCCATGCAGGAGCGGCCGGTCCATTTAAGCGGAGGGGCCACGCCCTCCAACTTTCGACCCCTAATGAATAGTTTCTGTCAGGCTGCACAATGGTCAGCCTGACAGACACTGTTCACTTTCAGTTCAAGCAGCCAGGCATGCGCATTTAGCGCAGGCTCCTGGCTGCCTGAACTGAACTTTGCTGAGCTGGGGAAGTCACAGCTCCTGTGTGCATGACGTCCTCAGCTTAGCAAACCTCCCCGAGGCCCTCCCTTTCTTTTTTAGGTCGAGGACCGAAGGCTGCGCTTGCGCAGTCTCCGGGAGAAGATTTAATGATTTGGAGTATTGGGGCTTGAACCCGCCTCTCTCCTCATCTCTCCTCCATTGGCTGGCTTCCTAAACGGAGGCCAGCCATTGGAGGAGACAGGCGTCACTCCAATAAAGCCCCGTCACTCAGAACGCAAAACACGTTTGCGGCCGCCATTTTGTTTTTGTGAGCGCGAGCTTGGGGCGTCTGTTGTTCCCACTGCTTGTTTTTGGCAGTAAGTAGAACATATTATTATGAAATAACATATTTACATTTCCTTCTTGCGTTGCTGTGTTTGCCGCAGCTCTTTGGTTTATAAGATCCGAGGTGGGGTTGTTCCCAGGAGAGGGTATCTCTGTTACATCCGGGTACTCTGGTGCTGGGGTCCACACGGCTCTGCCCTATGAGGGGATCCTGCAACGTGGCTGCAGTGCACACTTGATGGAGAAATGCACAGGCTGGGGATGTGGCGCCAGGGCCAGAGATGCCGACTTTGGAACTGCAAGCCCAGGTTCGAGTCTCGGCGTCGGCTCAACATCCCGTGATTCTGGGCAAATCGCTGCATCTCCCCAAGCCTACAAATGAACGTGACCCATGTAGTGTAACAGATGCTCGCGCAAACGCGCTCCAATGCCCCCAGGCAAACAAAGCTGCCAGTGTGCCCAGCCCGTAGGTGCCCTGCAGCGCGCGTCTGTGCGCCTACATCCTGTTCCAGCGCCTCGCCCTTGCCGTGCCGCTCTCCAGGCGCTGCCTGCTGGTGCCAGGGAGGGCAGGGCCTGCCGCGGGAGGGGCGGGGAGAGGGCTGACTGTGACACCTGCTCTCTCTCTGCACTGCCGGTGTGTCCGTGGTGTCAGAGGGCAGTGGGAGCCGGGAGGAAGAGCCGCTGCAGAGAGCAGGTGGGGCAGTGTGAGGGGGGCTGCGCACTCGGCATCCCACCTGCATGGTGCTCTCTACTCTAAGTGCTATCCTTGTATAGTCATTCAATGCGCCTATGCTCCCCTCGCCCCCTCCCATAGTCTCTCTTTCTCCCTGTCCATCAACCTCTATCCCTGTCTGTCTACCCTCTCACCCTACCAGTGTCTGCTACCCTCGGCCTCCCATGGTGTGTGTGTCTCTCTCTCCCCCCTCTCTATCTCCCTCCCTCCCTCCTATCCCTTTCCATCAGTATCTATCTTGTCCCAATCTACCCCTCACCCTACCAGCGTCTGGCACTTGCGGCCTCCCATGGCGCCTCTCTCTCTCTCTCTGTCTTTCTTTATCTCTCTCTCCTTCTCTCCCTCTCTCCAATTACTTCACATCTACCACTAGCCCACTCTACCCTCTCTCCTTACCAGCGTCTGCACTCCCGACATCTCATCTGCTCTGTTTTTCTGCCCCCATTCCTCCATCTCTGCCCCTCTATCCCTCTCTCGCAGTGTCAGGCCCTTTCAGCGTTTTTTTTTTCTCATGATGTTCTTCTCAACAAGAATGTAGTGCGATTATGGGCATGCGCAGAGGGGGGGAAAAAAGGTGCCGCCATATTGAGTTCCCTAAATTGCCGGCCTCGTTTACTGACTCTTGCTCGGAGCTTAGAGTTCGAAATTTGGCAAATTGGCATGATCTAGAACCACCAAAACAGTAGCCAGGAAAATAAAATGCTTCGCATTTTGACTGGCATTAAATATCGGAGAAAAGTGAGCGAGCCCAGCCTTTGCCATGGAAGACAGTGAGAATTGTTTCCTCAATGAAAATGGGCAAAATGAATGATACAGTTTATAGCATGAAATGAATTTTAACAACAAGCATTTACAATGCAATGGTCTCGGCATTATTAAAGGTAGAGCTATTGGCATTGCTCATGACATTTAAAAAAAAAAATGGTATTGTCATTTACAATGGCAATAGGTGAGCATTAGAGAGTAGTAGAGAGCATTCGCGGACACAGAGCCGCACACACACAGACAGAGTCACACACACACAGACAGAGCCACGCACACACACACACAGACAAAGCCACACACAGACAGAGCCCCACACACACAGACAGAGCCACGCACACACACACACAGACAGAGCCACACGCACACACACACAGACAGAGCCACGCACACACACACAGAGACAGAGCCACGCACACACAGACAGAGCCACGCACACACACACAGATAGAGCCGTCTGTTTGTGTGTGTGTGCGTGGCTCTGTCTGTGTGTGTGTGCGTGGCTCTGTGTCTGGGAATACTCTCTACTACTGTCTAATGCTCCCCTATTGCCATTGTAAATGACAATACCATTTATGTATGTTTTAAAAGAAAATGAAAAAAAATTTCATGAGCAATGCCAATAGCTCTACCTTTAATAATGCTGAGACCATTGCATTGTAAATGCTTGTTTGACATGCACCGTACTCAGAGGAGGAGTCAGGAGTGGCAAGTACTGGTTGGTGGACGATCGTGCAGCCTGCTTCTGTTGCTGTTGCGTTGGGTCTTTAGGTGCCAGTGTATTCAGGTAGGATTAATTTAGTGGTCGAAATGTCCACTTTTCCTCCTCTGCCGCTGTCAGCTGCCCCCTCTCTTTCTATCTCTCACTCTCTTGCTGAAACTGTGCTTCAATAAACGTCTCTCAACGTCTGTTTCTTCGACTTTCCTTCATTCGTCCCCTTGTGAAATGGATCCAAAAAAGAAAGAAATAATTTTGTGCAAGTGTTTCTAGCACAAAGTGCAGCCTCGGGCCTCTTGCTTCTTGATGGCCTTAGTTTGCGTGAGGCCACATTTCTTGCACAACTTTGCACCGCAGGAAGACAAAAAGCAACATCTGCTTGAGACAGGATCAATGCTCTGAGGATTCTCAGGAAAATTATTCATTACCTCTCCCCTGATGCACGCAAACAGGTTGTAGTTGCGCTTATTGCATCTAGGCTAGACTATTGTAATGCACTTTATTTGGGCATTAGCAATGGTCTGGTCCAGCGCCTTCAGACTGTTCAGAATGCGGCTGCCCGGTTTGTTGTGGGGGCTCCTAAACGCTCCTCTGGCACGGCTATTAGAATGAACCTGCATTGGCTCCCCATGCAGGCAAGGATTAATTTTAAGGCTCTCTGCCTTACACATTGTGCCCTTAATGAGTCTGGGCCTGAAGCCATTCGTGCTCTTGTGGCCTATTACACACCCGGTAGAGCACTTCGCTCTTCCAGTAAAAATCTGCTGGCTGTTCCCCGAATAGCTAAAGCTAGATGGGGGGGGAGGGCCTTTTGTTTCCTTGCTCCAAGACTCTGGAATACGCTCCCCAGTGAGCTTAAGGGGATCTCTTCCCATATCTTGTTTCGCAAAGCTCTCAAGACCTGGCTATTTCAAAAAGCATATCTGTAACTTTTTCCTTGGTGACTCTTGAGTTCTTGAGCTCTCTTTTTACCATCCTTTAGCGCCTTGATGCCTACGGGTTAAGTTGCATTTTATAAGTCCCTATTATTATTATTATTAATAATAATAATAATAATAATAATAATAATAATAATAATTATAATTATTAATAATTAATTTAATGGTCGAAATATCCACTTTTCCTCCTCTGCCGCTGTCAGCTGCCCCCTCTCTTTCTATCTCTCACTCTCTTGCTGAAACTGTGCTTCAATAAACGTCTGTGAACGTCTGGATTCGTCCCCTTGTGAAATGGATCCAAAAAAGAAAATAACAATTTTGTGGAAGTGTTTCTAACACAAAGTGCAGCCTCGGGCCTCTTGCTTCTTGATGGCCTTAGTTTGCGTGAGGCCACATTTTTTGCACAACTTTGCACCGCAGGAAGACAAAAAGCAACATCTGCTTTAGACAGGATCAATGTGGATTAAATCCCGAAATGTTTGCGGGGAGACATCTTTCCAAAAATACTGCAAAATATACATTTTGAAAATTCAGCGCAGAGCACTTTGGATATCCATTTAAGGGTGTAGAAAGAAACTGGTGCCAGGTGCCTGTGGAGGAGATTCAAAACGAGAGTCATTGGCTGGTAGAAATAAACATCAGAACACCTCAATTCTAATCCCGGACTTTATGCATACTAAACTGAGTACGCTCTTCTACCTCAAATCTCTTACTAGCTTATGTGGAACAGATGAAGTAGCTATGAAAAAAGACTATAAATGTATTCCACTGCCTGACATCCACCCATCTTTACCCATATGTTTCGAACTCTGTCCTTCAGATCATCTTATGTGCACTCTCTGGGTTCAAAGTATGAAAAATAAATAACTAAAGCATTATAGAGCATTCACAAAGTGGCCAGATTTGTTTTACTAACACCCAAACACAGTAGTGCCACTTTACAGAGTTTTCCAGGGACGCACTACTTTTGTTTTCTCCTCTTTCTTTGAACAACTAAGATGCTCCACGCTCCTTTGACAACCTGCGAAGCAATATACATTTCCATCTCACTGACCCCCTCCCAAATCTTTAAAGGTATTCTACTCTATCGACCTCCGGGAACTAGGATGGAATTTCTAACTACTTTTAGCGATGTGGTGGAATCCATAGCAGTTGAACGCACCTTCACAATTCTAGGTGACTTTAATTTTCACCTTGAAAATGTATATGACAAGGACACCAGGACCCTATTAGCAGATCTTGAGTCAGTGGGCCTAATACAGCTAGTCTCGGAGAGTACTCATGTCGCTGGTCACATATTAGATGGCCTTTTTTCCAATTCTAAAAACATCTTTATAAAAGAAATCCTGCCTTTAGCCTGGTCCGATCACCATGCTGTTATATGTAACATACTACTTGACAACAACTCGCCCACTAACGTGCCTGGGAATGCGACGGTTGCATTTAAGGCTTGGAAAAACTTAGACAATCAACAGCTGTCGACACACTTGTCCTCTACTCAACCTGGTGTGTCGGATGATCCAAACATAGTTTCAACAGCATATACCAACTGGCTGCTTAATGCAATGATAGTGTTGGTGCCAACTAAAACAATATCAAAAAATCGAAGCTCCCCATCAGCTCCCTGGTTCACAAACGCACTTAGAGAACAAAATCAAAAATGTAGAAATGAGGAAAGACACTGGCGTAAATTTTATACCAACGAAGAAAAACTTCGATTTAAGAACGAATTAGCAAAATATAAATCAATGATTATGCAAGAAAAAAGCATATATTATGCAACGCAGATTGAACTGGCAAAGAACTCAAATAAAAAAACTTTACCAAGTAGTCACTAAGATATCACATCAAGTGTCAGAAGCAATCCCTGCACCTTCACAATTATTGTGTAATTCCTTAGCGGACTATTTCTTATGACAAAGTAAATAATATTTATGCTAATTTCTCGGCCCAAAGAAATCCATCTGATCAACTGATATCCACAAATGCTCCAGCTCACTTCCTAGTGCAATTTCAAAAAGTCAATGTAGCCCAAATCACTAATACCATGGCTACTATCAAATCCGGTTCAGCTAATGATCCTTGTCCACCAGCTGTTCTTGTACCTGTCACTGAAATAATAGCTCCTGTATAAACAGAGATCTGCAACGCAATGTTTTCCTCTGGGATATATGGAAAAACACCATACTAAAACCTCTATTGAAAAAAATCCCATCTGGATCCGGATGACACCAAAAACTATAGGCCTATAGCTAGTCTGCCTTTCCCGGCCAAAGTGGTTGAAAAAGTGATGAGCCACCAAATGTCCAAATTTTAGAGGATCACCATCGGCTAGATGACACCCAGTTTGGATTTCGTAAGAGTCATAGCACCGAGACTGCGCTAATCAAGGCATCAGAGGATATAAGATTCATCCTGGACCAGGGAGGGACGGCAGTTCTCATTCTGTTGGACCTTTCCGCTGCATTTGACACAATCGATCATAACACTCTGATCGACTGTGTCACTGCGATGGGCATTCAGGACAAAGCAAGAGACCTGCTGTCATCCTTTCTCACTAATCGGACCCAGATGGTAACACTGGGCAATTTCCACTCTGCCCAGATGACATTACCGTGCGGTGTTCCGCAGGGCTCATCCCTAACTCCGACGCTTTTTAACATCTATGTGTTGGACTTAGCCAGAGTCATCAAGGCATATGGGATGGGCCTAACATCTTATGCTGATGACACACAGCTGGTGCTCGCTATAAACGACAATGTAGAAATGGTTGCAGCCAGCTTCCAAAAGGCATGCTGACCATCAGTAGTTGGACGGCCAGCAACTGTCTCAAATTAAACCCCTACAAAATGGAGGTTATGATCTTTGGTAAGCTTTCTCCCATCTGGTCCAGCTCCTGGTGGCCATCGGCCCTCGGTCCCCCACCGAACCCTCTTACCAAGGTCAAGAACCTAGGCATAATATTTTACGACAAACGGACTTTTGCACCACGTGCTAATGCAGTCGTCTCAGCCTCGTTACATAAACTTCAAATAATTAAAAAGATCTTACCTTATCTCTCTCTTAATGCAGGAAGAACCTTGGTCGGTGCCCTGGTGATGTCATCTTTGGATTACTGTAATGGACTCTTTTCCAATGCACAGAACAGGGTTATTCAAAAACTGCAATCTGTTCAGAATGCAGCAGCTAGAATGCTGCCAGGAACCCCTAAATTTAAGCCTATTTCACATGTCATCAAGAGATACCACTGGCTCCCGGTGAGTAACTGAATTAAATTCAAGGCATTATGCATTGCCTATAAAGCCTCCCATAATCTAGGTCCCCAGTTTCTAATAAAATGCCTAGCCATCCACATTCCCAACAGGCCACTTCGATCCTCCAATGCATTTCTTCTGACAGTACCACGTACTAAAACTGTCTCTTGGAGTGATCAGCGTTTTGTTGTCACGGTCGCAAAACTCTGGAACACTCTCCCGTTGGAGATCAGATCCTGTCAATATTTGTTAGCCTTCAGAAGAAAAATAAAGACTTGGCTGTTTAACCAATAACCTGCTCATCACTATGCCACTGTCCACAGTGTTGAGACGCTCTTGGGCATTTGCATGCTTTATAAGTTTCAAAAATAAGTAAATAAATAAACAGCATAGTTTTCCCTGGTTGGTGAAGTTTACCATTCCTGGAGGTACTGCAATACCTGGTTGATAGGTGGAGTGGAAACCGATTAATGTGATCCTTATCCGCTTTATTCCTTATATTAGTTTTAAAATGCGTACCACAGCTCTGTGATCAGGAATGTTTTTTTTTAAACCATACTGCTCACGGTTCATACAGATATAAGCAATGGACAGTGAAACTGGTCCCTCCAGGGATCTGTAGTGGTGCTTAAAGTTTCAGGCAAAAACACTCTTGATTTCTGAATAATGAGTGCAATAGTGTTAAGGTAACCATGTTCTACTTACATTTCACATGCTTTACTTAATCTTGCATCCATATGAGGGTTTGCTTTTTCCAGGAAGTTAAAAAAATTTCAGGCTGCATATTACTCTTGTGCATAATTTGAATTGAGTCGCATCCAGGTATATATAGCAGGGCACAATTGTGTTGTAGCTGAAGGCAGTGCGGGTGTCTCTCAGTCTCTCAGTCGGACAGTATGGTGTTCATTGAGGGAAAAAGGATGTGGCACTACGCCAGAGATGCCACATGTGGTACTGGGGAACCAGGTTCAGCCTTCATGAACAGTCCACCAAACCACTCTACTGAGGGAGCATATTCCCATGGTAGACCTTAGAAGCCCCAGCTAGAACTTAGAAGCCCTGGTGTCTTAGCACCTTGAAGGCCTGTCCACCACAATCATTAGTGAAGTTTACCTCCAGTCTTCTTGTAGGCAGGCCTAAAAAGCAGCACACAGTAGAGCACCAGTGACTCAGTCACTAAGGTCACAGGACCCTAGAGGCCAGTCTGCTTCCCCCATTGATACCTCCATTGGCCTTGTTTCAGCAGGAGTAATGCAACTCACCAGGGATCGGAAATGCAGGATTTGCACGCACACCAAACTAAGGGGCATATTAACAAGGGAATGGCGAAGCGTGGCATTAAGCAAACATTGCTAATGCCATGCTCCGCCTTTCTTATAATGCAGGGATGCACCATATTTACAATGGTATGGCACATCCCTGCGTTTTTCCTAGCACTGGCGTTAAACTCAGTTGCCTAGCGCCAGTGCAGGCACCCTTGCACCATAGTACAAGGGTGCTAGCATGGAGGGAATGCTTGTTTATGTGCAGGAAGGTTTCTCTTCCTGCACATAAAACAATCCAGAATGGCGAAATGTAACTTCCATGTGTCCTCCATTGTGCAGCACATATAGAAGTTGCAAATCATCTTTTTTACAAGTATTGTTTATGTAAGGGACACCTTCCTGCACATGAACAATCATTCATGGCAATTTGCTGTTTTTATGTGTGCTGCAGAGCAGCACACATTGAAACAGCAAGAAACAAGGAGAAATTAAGCATTTCTCCTTGTTTCGCCATGTAAAGTCCACGTTTTCCCTGGTCCTAATTTTGGCACTGACTCCTATTTACGTCACCCTTGTAAATGGGGGGCAGCGTCAAAATCAATGGGTGTTGGGGCGGAACAAAGGCCAGCCTTACAGACCCTCCTCTTGTTCAGGTCAGACAGGCAGGAGCTGGATATGCGCTAAATGTGCAGACTCCTGGCTGCCTGAGCTTTGCCAGGCTGAGAATATTCACAGCCCTGTGTGCGTGACCTCAGACTGGCAATATGCCTCGAGGCCCTCCTGCTTGTGATGAAGGGGAGTGCCACTGATTGACTCGGACCTGGGCGCTTCAGTTTTAAGCCCTGAAGTACAAAGGGCAGAGTGTAACAGTGGCACCTAGTCACAGAGTGGGGTGAGGTCAGAAGTCTCACTGACCCCATCCCACTCTGTGATAAGGTTGGGATTACTGCCTTCCAATCAGCCAATGAGGGACGGCAGCAGTCCTAACCTTTGTGGGACCTCTGAGGGTTCCCTTTTGGAGAGCTGAAGTTAAGGTAAGTTTTGTGAGTTTTTTATGTTTCATGCGTGGATGTATTCATGTATGTGCATTCAGCTAGAGGTAATTCAGGACTCCCAGGTTCAGGTTTGGTTCTGTGGTGACAGAACTACAAGATGAATAGTCAAAGTGGTGACTGGTCTTGAAAATGAGTAATTATTAATTCAGGTTCCCAGTTAACCTCCCCCACTATCTGTATATTGAATAGAATTTAGATTTGTCCTTAAAATGTTTTCTGAAGGCTACTCTTGCAAAATTTGAGAGTTTCGACTTTGGGCTGGTTTTTGGGCTGAAACTGGTCTGTGTTGGGCTGAATTTGGGCTTATACTTCAGAGTCTTTGGGCTTGGGACAGGTCTCAAAATCTGGCAACACTGGATGCAAGGTTAGTGTTGGTTTTAGTTTTAAACTGTTTGGTGTATGTGTACATGTATGCATGAATGTTTGCCGAAGAGTGTTGTGAATGGATCTGCTTGTGTGCATATGTGTATGTATGAATGTTTGGTGAAGAGTGTTGTGAATGGATGTGCTTGTGTGCGTGCATGCGTGTGTGTATGTATGACTGTTTGGTGAAGAGTGTTGTGATAGAATGTGTTTGTGTGTGTGTGTGAATACATTGCTTCATGTGTTATGTGCATGTGTGAGTGAGTGTGTCCCGTCCACCCCCGTCCCTCCAATACTTACCGCCCGCCACTGGTGCCATGATGTTCTGGGAAGCTCAGCCGCAAACGAACCCTCCGCGGTGGGCTCCGCCCCGGTGACAGTCAGCCATGGGATTGATTTACGCGGCAAGCTCATGCAGGCAGCAGCCACTAATATCTGAATTCAACTGCCGCCGTGCGTGCCATAGGTGGTACCAGGATGGGTCGAATCCAGAGTGTTTTCTTACATAGTGGCAAGCATAATGAGCTCAGCCCCAAAGTCTGCCACAATCAATAGGGAAGTTCACCTCCAGTCTTCTCGCAGGCAGGCCTACAAAGCAGCACACCGTAGAGCCCCAAAGTCTGCCAATCAGTGCACACCGTGAGCTACCTGCCACTCAATTCCAGCAAAATTATATTATTAATGAGCAGGCAGCGCTCTCCAAAACGCTTGACAGAGGATGTGCTATATGCGTGACTTCACATTGCAGTGTTGTGATGTGGACGACCTCACTTAAATGTGTTAGTCTAATGCCTGATGTGTGGAACTTGGCAGGGCTGTTGTTTCGTTTTGGTACGGTAGTCAGTACAAATTTGGCAATGGAATGTTAAATGCATGGTGAAACCATGGACACGCCACATAAAAGCAACTTACAACTGAGCAGAGATGTGGACCTCCCACTTTCACAGTAAACAAATACATTGAAAACAACTCCTTTCTGACTGTGATTTACAGTTTGTGAAACCAGATTCAAAACGCACTGCACCTGCAACATCGCCCCTTCCCTTCATACATTTCAACTCAACCTGCTCCATGTGACCAGGCATTGATCTGGCAATGGACCCAAGGCAGGGCCGGTCCTAGAACTCCTGGGGCCCCGGGCGAAAGGGAAGATGTGAGGCCCCTCTAATTTGCATGAAACTTCCAGTCGCAACCGGCATGACTCGCGTGGGAAGGTTTCGCAGGAGTTCGGGAGGTGGGGAACAGGAAGCAGGCAGCCTCCCTCCCCTCCCCTAAGCCATACCCAATGCTGCAATGGCATTGCAGCCTACATAGAGAAAGGCCAGAGTGTGCATGACTGGTTTGGTCGAACAGTCAGCGCCCTTACCAGTTAGCAAGGCACTCCTCCCCTGCCCTAAAGCAGACGCGCCCGCCCCCAACCAAACACTTCTGCTTTCTCGCAGTGCTAGAAGTAGAAACATAAAACGGTCATTTTAGCATTTTGTGTTTCTGCTTTTGCGAGAAAGTAGTGGGGCGACGCTCCTCCGCCCTAGTGGAGGTCCCGCCATAGGTAACATCACAAGAAGTGACATCTGAGAAAGTGACATCGCAGGACTAAATAAATAAATAAATCGTAAATCATACATTCTTATATAGCGCCTTTCACCGTAAGGTCTCAAGGCGCTTGCTTTGGGAACCCGTCCTGGCTTTTCCCTGCGAGATAACCCCTACTGGGCATCCCCAAGGTGCAAGCCAGGCATCCCATCGTGGTGGGGCCGTAGTGGAGATTAAGCAAGCTATTGCCCAGAGTTGCAGAGTGTGAACCCATGATTTGAGTACGCACCGAGACGAGAATTATCGAGTCCATGGACATTTTGAGCTCAAGACCCTGCCGCGTCGGGAATTGAACCCTGGTCCCGGGTCTAACCTCTGCGTCCGGGTCTGCCTCCTCTAACCGGTGAGCCACACTTCTCCACTATTGATCTTAGTTGGCATCACTGAAGAGACCTAACGTGGATATCAGTAACATGGACAAAAAGCTAAATATACAAATAAAATAAGTCCATATATTTTAAAACTGTTACATGGATTACATTTGTCTCATTAGATGGAAAAGATAGGTGCAGGTCTCACAAAGATGTATATTATTTACTCCTCGTTAACTGATTGTTTCCAGATGAGTGCATGATACACTTTCCAGTTCTGCCTCATAAAGGGGGGAGATCCTGTTGAGGTAATGAGGGGCGGGATCATTCAAAATATAAAATTACACAAGAAAAAACCTCTCACACCATGGATATAATTGCACATTTCAAAAGGCTCCCTTATCTTTCTGTGCCATTATTGTGCTACCTTAGGATGACATTAATACTTCGTAATTTGTTTTAACGTAAGTCCTCTCACCAGAATCCCACATTCCCATGCTAAGAGACGTAGGACAATCTTTTGTGTGTGTGTGCTCTGTACTCGCCAGAATTATGTTAAGTGCAAAAACACAACACATGTTGTACAAAATTACAAGACACCATTGCAAACAAATGAAGATTGTACATAAACCAAAAAAGACTTAGAACAACCTAGACCACTGCTAAATCATACATTGACTTGAAGGTATGCTACACATTCAAGGGGTTGTCAAATCAACGTTTTTGATTTGGTGGTAGAACTGTAGGAAGTAGAAGTGGCCAGCTTTAGCGCTGGTGGAGCCCTGTGCGACAATGTTGGTGCCCCCAATGACTTGCTCTGCCACGGATTCCCTCACTACCACCTATTAACAGTGCCCCTCAAGTCTCCATAACTACACTCTCTCCCAGATGCATTTAATTTGCACCGTCACTCGTTTTAGCTCTGTGCGCCATGCACACACCTTAGCGCTGAAGCGCTAGGGTGTGTGCATGAGTGTAGCATAGGTTTTGTACAGAAGGGTACCCTTCTTGTGCAAAATACTATGCTGGGTACGATACACAGCATTTCCCACTTTGCATACGTGCTGTGCCGTGTAGCACGCATGAAAAGTCGTAAAAGCATGGAGAAATGAAAGCATTTCTCTTGTTAGCGCCTCCTTTGAAGGGGCGTTAACTTTTGTCGCAAAACTATGTTCACAAATCTTTGTAAATATGGTTTTGCGTCAAAGGGTATGGGTGGTTACATGGGAACGCCCATGTACCACTCCCTCGGCGCAAAGTAACCAAAGCAGTGCTTAGCGCTGCTTTGCACTACTTAGAGGGTGCTTTCCAGCGCAAAACAAGTTTTTGCTGGAAAGAAAATAGCAGCAAAAAAAAATTGTGCTGGTTAGCGTCACTCTTGTGATGCAAAACCAGCGCAAAAGGTTTGAAAATCTCACCCTTCATGTTTTATCTCTCTCTCACCTCTACCCTCCATTCGCTGTTACTGCCTCTCAAGCTTCCACCTCTCCCCTACATGCCTTGCTATTCACCACTCTTCTCTCCGGCCTCTTACCTTGCTTCACCTCTTGTGCCTGGACGCAATAGAGGCCCCTGCAGCACAGATGGGCCCACAACAATTCTGAGGGCCCCATCTCACCAGGAAGCTCCCATTCAGCCTAGGGCCAATGAATATCTGTGAGATGTGGGAGACTCAGGGGCCCATTATCACGTTCTGCAGAACGGGGAACCCTCATTTTGTGTTACACAACTGCTCTTGTGTTACTTTTCAGATGCGTAAAGCAATGAATGGTGAGTGGCTTGAGGGGTTATATAATTGGGTATATTTTAGAGGGTTCATTGCACTCCCCTTGGGGTGATAAGGATGAGTGTGGGATCACCCCCCATCCCTCCCCCTAAATGAATGTTAGCATATCCACTAAACTTTTAAAGACCAAATTGCTCATTCTTCCTTCAATTCATGTCAATTACATGAAAATAAAAAAACACCAAGCGCTTATAACTGGAGTTTATTATTTATGTTTAACTCCTTTTATGTTTGTTTTGTGTGAACATGCTTGTTTGAGAAAAAAAACAGTTGCAAAAAAGAGAAAAGAATAATAAGCCCTTTATCCATTTTCTGTCTTCTCCCTTCCAATCTTTTGTGATGTGAGATCACTCTGTGTTTTTTGTGTTGTGAGCCCTGCAGGATGCTCTGCGTTTCATTCATGCAGGGGCAGGGCTCACTTCATACCTCACAGTTCAAGTAGCTGCCTAACTGCTGTTATGGAGATACAGCGATTAGGCTGATCACGGCCACAAACACATACCCGCCTTGCCCACTCTGCAGCATCTGAAAGTATGGGGTGTCATATTGCTTTTTCATTCCATGGCAGCCGGGCGAGGTGAGGGGGGCCCCGCCGTGGGCCTCGTTACAGCATGGCTGCAAACCCCAAGGGAGGCGGCTCCCCCTCTGTCACTATTACAATGGCACAATTAAAAAGTTGATGGGCTTGTGGGGGGCCCCATCACAGTTAGACAGCCGCGAGGCCCTGGGCAGCCGCCCACTCTGCCCATGCCTAGCGCCGGCCCTGACCCAAGGGGTCAGTGTTGAACTGACTGTGAAGAGCTTGCGATCGTGGACGCTTCTCTTGATATAACCTGTTTTCAAGCTGTCAGTTTTGTGCAAACGTTTGCATGTAGAAAACAACTCAGAAGCCAGCGGGAACTCCCTGACTTTTTGAAAATTCCAGGAAGAGGCCTGCACTTTCACTTTCAACCTGACTTCTTTTAAATGTACATCTGGAAATCCCTTGGATTGTGTCGCTATTAGATGATCAGAAAATTATTTTTAACCCTACAACTGCTATCTTTGAAGACATGCATTTGCTAAACCAGTAGTTCTGACTTGCATTTTGCGTTCTACATAAAACATTGTAAAAAACAGCCTGCAACAGTGAAACAAGGCTAAAAAGAGGTGAATTGCTTTTTGTGCGCTCTGCATATGAGAAACAATTTACGGTGTCTCTTTTCAGAGGACTTCCGCGGGGTATAATAGTCTGAGCCCTTCATAGAGGGCGAAATGACAACAACCAGCTAGTAGCAGAAGGGGGAAAATAAACATTTGCCTAGCAGGAGCAAAATCCCACTTACGTTATATTTTAGAGGTTATGGACACAGTAGGACAATTAGACAGCTGAGCTGCCAACCCATTCAATAACAAGCATTGCATAGCCAATAGGTCTCGCCTTTTAGGGCTCGTCCTTTCCTATTCCGCAGGAATAGGAAAAGAGCCCTAATGCAGTCAAACCATTTCTTAAGGCCAAGGGCTCTCAGAGGATTTTGGGATGTGCACGCCTTGTGCACGAGCTTGCCTGAGTCTTCTGCCTATCAGCCTGCCAGTTCTCCTCCCCTAATTATTCACTTCACTTGTGACTCTGCCTCTTCAAAGGCTCTGCTCTCTGCCCCCCACCCCTGCACTTCACAGCCGCCAGGGCCCCTGTCCTTCATCTGCTTGCCTTCTGTCCCTTAATCTCCCCATGACCCCCCCCCCCCACCTCTCCCACTCCACTGCTTCAGGCCCCCACCATTTGCTCAGGACATTGCTTATTATAAGATCATGTTCCATTCTGCTCTGTTTTAATGCCATTCCTAAACCATTTTATTGTGCAAATTGAGTGTTGTCCTATACTTCTCTTATTTCAAGGCTATAACTGCATTGTTCCTTACACGATATCACACGCATATGGCCTTAAAATGTCACATATCAGCACATCTGATAACTATATAGGTCACGCATAAGCAAACTGAAAATGACTAGATGATTTTGTTAGGCAAGTCACACGTCTCTTGTTGTTCTTCCTGCCTTTTCTCATTTCCTCATCGATCTCTTCTCCATCAATAAAAATGTTAAATCCTAGCTTTTTTTTTACAACTTATTTCCTGGCTTGTTTAAGGTTATTGCCATTGTGCTTAGTGGTGGGTTCATTTGACGTAATGCGGAGCTTTCAGTAGTTTGTTGGCACACGTTAGTTTTCGTCTCGGAATTTGAGGGTGTACTTTAATATGGGATGTGCAGTGCCAAGGAGGGGGTAACGGACACGTGTGTCAGAATTATGCCCAGTTAAAACCCGAGTGCGATCTGTAGTTGGTAGGCCATGTTGTCTCAGTAAAATTCCTGCCTGCAGCAGCAGTGATGTAACCTGCTAGTTTACCACCGGTGCGATGCTGCGCTTTGATAACTTGGCATATCCCTTTTCGGGCCTGCTGCTGGGAGCTACATTGCTGTGACATTTTTCTCATATCTGATTTGCAGTGCTCAGCTGCCAATGAGTCATAGCCGCTGGTACGCGCGAGTGCAGGTTCCTGTCTGATGGTTTCTTGCTGATGCTAAATGGGCTGGCTGCTCGGCCAGTCCACGTCCCTGGCAGCCCAGACTGTGCCGCCCGCGTAAACAACGTGCACGGGAGTCGGCCGGGCTGATGGCACTAGTGCACACAGGTCCGTGGAAGATTTACTGTATGTAGGAGAGTTAGGCTTTTGTTTAAATATTTAAAAATATCAAGTAACCTAATATCTACTTGATGTGCCTAATTAGCAGAAAATAAATGTGCTTCTGCACTTGGGATTAATGCAGCTTTGTAATGGCCCTGACAAGTGTGCAAGGAACCGCACGTGCTAGTGAACCACAGATGGTCTCTGTTGCTGCGTTTAGAATTCTAGTGCAGACATATCCTCAATCGTGGATAAATGTTGACCATTGGCACAGTGTTGTGGCAGAGGGAGGAATGGTAGTGAACTATTTATGTCCGATATTGGAAATGCAATCGCAGTTCATCACTTGCGGTTGTTTTGAATGAAGGCATCATGTGGTACATACGCTAAGCTGGTCAGTCGTCTAGTATTTAAGTTTTAATATTTGCATTTTATGTGGAAAACCTTATACTGTATACGTCCGATATCATTTGCCCATGTCTTTGTGCAGTGGGGTAACTGTGTTTTTAAAGTAAAATGTGGGTTTATTAGCACGTTTTTAATGCAAAAATCTGCTATCATTTTTGTGGACCCGTCTTTTCAGTTGTCTCAGGCCCTCGCCTTCCCTGTCATTTCCTTCCGTTCGCCATAGCACCCCCCACTCTCTCTCCACATCGCTTCGGATTTCCTTTCCTTTCAGCAGGCTTTTTACATAATTTTACTACATTATCATTGCGGCTTTTCCTGATGATGGCAAGAGCGGCGCATTCCAATTGAAACATTACATCTTTAACATGCACGCTTGTTTTTTTATTTACAAAGTAAGCACTCCATTACTCCTGTTTCCCTCCATTAGCCTACCTCTGTTCCTTACTCCTTTCCATCTTCTTTTCTCCTCCTTCCTTTCTGCTGCCTCAGGGCCTCACCTTCCCTGTCAGTTCCTTCCGTCGCCACAGCCCCCCCCCCCCCCCCCCCTCTCTCCACCTCGCTTCTGGTCTCCTTTCCTTTCGGCAGGCATTTTCCATATTTTTCCTGCAGGATCATCGCCGCTTTGCCTGAGCCAAGAGGCCTTTCAAAATTCAGTGCTAATCATTCGGTACTTCACAACATCATGCGCTTACCAATACAAGTGCCTATGGTGCATTGAGACTGCACTGCAAATAAATCACTACTTCTCACCAGCATCCTGTTCATGCAGGAGCCTAGAGGCCACTCATTATGCAGTGCTAAAAAATTACTTATCAGCATCACACAATCATCATACAAGTGCTTACAGTACCATGAGCGAGAACTCTCACCAGCACCCTGTTCATACAAGCGCCTAGAGGCCATTCCATATGCAGCGTTAACAGCAATGCAAGCTCAATGACCTATAGGGGCTTGCATTCCCCCCGACACACAGTGCTGCTGTTGACACACACCTCACTAAGCACTACACCAGTTACAAGCACACACTTGCCCGGCTTGCGCTCCTAGATTTCCATTACTCCCACACTGTGCATTTAAAAATATTTCAACAGAGCACTGAAGAACTTTGGCGGGGAGGGACGGGGTTATCAGTATTCGCATCAGACACTTCAAAGGCTGCCGCGCCCCCACGTGCACACGTCACACCACCATTTGTCTGTGCCTCGCATCAGACACTTCAAAGGCTGCCGCCCCCTGTCACCCCGTGCACATCGCGCACCACCATTTGCCTGCTACCCGCCTTCTTTGCTGCTACGATGTCCCACCCATGTCTCCCGCTCTCTGTTGCTTCTCTTCCCACGTACGATTCTGCATCCCCCGTTCGCCCTTTCCTCTCATCCCCTTTGTCTCTGTGCATCTCTCTTCTGTCTCTGTTCCCCAGCAGACGTTTCTTCCGCCCCCTTAGCTCACTCTCTCAACGCTCACCCTCACACACCCTCTCACCCTCACACCCCCTCACCCTCCCTCACCCCCTCACCCCCTCATACCCCCTCATCCTCACACCCCCTCACCCTCCCTCACCCCCTCACCCCCTCATACCCCCTCACCCTCACACCCCTCACCCTCACACACCCATTCACAATCACACACCCTTTCACCCTCATACACCCCTTCCCCTCTCACCCTCACACACCCTCTCACCCTCACACACCCTCTCACCTTCACACCCTCATACACCCTCACACACCCTCACACACCCTCACCCACCCTCACTTACCCTCACCCACCCTCACACATCCCCACACACCCTCTCACACCCTCTCACACTCACACCCCCTCACATCCCCTCACAATCACCCTCCCCTCCCTTACACCCCCTCACACCCCCTCACCCTCACACCCCCACCCCCTCACCCTCACACACACCCTCACTCTCACACCCCCTCAACCACCCTCACACCCCCTCTCACCCTCACACCCCTCTCACCCTCACACCCCTCTCACCCTCACACCCCTTTCACCCTCACAACCCTCTCACCCTCACAACCCTCTCACCCTCACAACCCCCTCACCCTCACAACCCCCTCACCCTCACAACCCCACCCTCACACACCCTCACCAGCATAGCATAATAAAACATAGCATAGGATAGCAAAACAAAGCCTAGCATAACATAGCATAACAAAACATAGCATAGCATAACAAAACATAGCATAGCATAAGTTAGTTAAGTTAAAATATCTTTATTCGATTGTTTACATATAACAATCATAAAAGTACATTTCATAGACATTTAACACACAATAAGATTATAAGAAGAGTGTTGCCACATGGACACAGACACAAGCGGGATTACAGAGTTATAGTTAAAAAAAAAAAGATAAAAATACAATTTGAATTAAAAAGATATTCCTATCAGTAGTAAAATTAATTAACCTTCCATGCTTTTTCTATATTTAAGTGCTAATTTTAAAAAACTACATACAAACATGGTGCATTCACTGTTTAGCATTTGAAGCTAATAAAGTGCTGGTCTGATTTGTGCAAAATACAGCTGTTTAAGTAGAGGTTTTAAAAACAGATTTCGAGGAACTGTGTAATACGAGCAAAAAAATAAAAAGTGTGCCAGATCTTGCGGAGACTTATTGTCGCAGCCGCAAGCTGGCAACACTTGTCCTCTACATGCCCCACTTGGTACAGCTAGCAATAGATGAATCATGTCAAATCGAAACCTAGTCAACAAAAAACGTTCATATCCCGACAAAGCCCAAGCTAGATAGGGTTCCATATGTAGACAGGTTTTTGTGAGAGCGTGCAACCTCACACTGTTTTTCTTGTACTCGCTCTCCTCCCTCGCCAAGTACCTGGATGACATAAAGGTATTCTTCACATAAATTACATCAGTTTTAGTTATTTTCTCAGGGGCTAGAAAAAGGTCCAGCCGACCTAATTCAAGAAGACATCTTCTAACGTATTTTATCCACGGGATCTCATACCTCCCTTCCCACTCTAGTGCCTCTTGCAAGATATTTCTGGTGAGGGGTATATCTGTGTTTAACCAGCTATTTAGCCAGCACAGCAAGGGATTTACAGCTATCCTATCACTTAGATAGGGCATACCAAGTTCCTCGTGAACAGAGAAGTTTGCCGTACCCCTAGGGAGCCTTAAAACTTGCTTTAAAAAGTTATTTTCAGTGACCTCAAGGACATCTAAGGGTTCAGACCCCCATATTTCACTCCGATAGCACGCGACTGCAATGCTTTTGGCTTGGTATAGCTTCAAAACAGCAGCCACCGGGCTGTTACCCATTTTCTTTGCAAAATCCATTATTGCTGCGTTAACACGCACTACCTCACCCTTTTTCTTTTGTATTGCTGGTGCCCATGTTAATTTATGGTCGAAAAGGACACCAAGATACGAAAAAGTCTTGGTTGTCGGTATTTTTTCTCCATTTACAGAGTGGGGGGATATTTTTTTTGGACCTGAACCTGTCATCATTGCAAAGGATTTCGAGTTATTGATGCTTAGGCCTCGGGAGTCCATAAAGGCAAAAAAGGAGTCTAACAGGGTTTGAAGACCAATCGCCGTTCTGGAGATTAGGACAGCGTTGTCCGCGTATAGCAGGACAGGCACGCCCTTCCTTCCTATATATGGATAGTCTGTACCAGTTTTTAATAAATGCTCCTCCAGTTCATTAATGTAAAGGTTAAAAAGAAACGGGGCTAAAATGCACCCCTGCCTGACACCCCGGTTTATCCTAAAATCCCTGGTTACTTTCATGTCTTGGGTATAACGGGCGTTAGCTCTTGTGTCCGAGTGGAGATCGGCTAGAAAATTAATAAGGTTTTGCTCCACTCCCATTTTTTGCAGGACCTCCCAAAGCCTGCCTCTGTCAACACAATCAAAAGCGGACGATAAATCCATAAAGGCCATATAAATGGTCCCTTTTCTTTCCATGGTATATTTGCCGTTTATTAAATACAGGTTCAGACATTGAGTTGTCGTGGAATGGCCTGGTCTGAACCCGTATTGTATTGGCGACAATATATTGTTTTCATTAGCCCATGCTACCAGCCTATTTAGAATAATACCCCCCACCACCTTGGCAACTGAATTAATCAGCGATATAGGTCTGTAACATATTGCATTACTACGGTCGCCCTTCTTGAATACAGGCACTATGGTCGAGGACCCCCAGGACTTTGGGCAGCCAATTGAGATTCCGGCATTTATTACTGCAGTAAGGACTGGGGCCCATAGATGGATATTTGATTTAAATAAATCGGGAGGAGGGCCGTCAGGACCAGGTGCTTTGTTACTGGTTAAACCTTGAATCCCCTTTTCTACCTCCCCCGCTGTAAAGCACAACAATTCTTCCTCAGAGGTTTTAAAAACAGAATCCGCTTGTGGCTCGTCACTTTTAAAAATTGTACTATAATGTGATATCCACTCTTCCTCGGGTATATTAGTTCCAAGCGTAGGGTTACTAGGGTCATCAAACAGAGGCTTGTTTATGATGTTCCAAAACTTAGAGCTGTTACCCAGGATTGCGGGGTCACACAAATATTCCCAAATGCCTGCTTTCACTTCTTTTTTCCGAGCTGCCAAGGCTGTCTTATATTTGGTCCTCGATGTCTTTATAAGAACAGGATCTCTTGGGATAGCCTTTAGTGCTTTTTTTAGATTTCGTCCGGCCTTTGAGCATGCTTGGTCGAACCATCTTGGTTGATGTTCATAATGACCCTTCGCTGGTATGGTTAGGAGTTGACCAACTCTATCGACCACAACGGAAAAGGCGATTAAGGTCGCTTCAGGCAAGGTGGTAGGAGAGACACAAAGGCCTAGTTCTTGACCATAGCTGGTATTAATTGAGCTGTACAAAGTGTCACTATTAACCTTTGACCATTTCAGACGTCGATTTCCGTTTATTGGTTTTGGAGAGCCGCAATCATTCCGTGGCTTCCGGTGTTCAAAGATGCCTCCTCCAATTGTAATAGAGATAGGGTTATGGTCACTGAAGATACTTGTTTGGATTTCAAAATCAGTGGCTAAATCGACAAGATCTCTAGAAAGAAGAATATGATCTATGTAAGAACCATTTCCAGAGCCTTTGTACGTGGGGACATCAAAGATGTGGGAATCCTCCGACATGGACATTGCAACAGTTAGGTTCCTGTCATCAGTTAGGTTGTTAACGTAGGTGCCACGCATCGAGTGGTCAAAGTGGAAACCAGACCTGTTATTACATCCTAAGAGGCCAATAGGTGTCATTACAGGATTGCCACATGGATGCGCATTAAAGTCTCCAGCAATGAGGGTGCTTCGAGGCAGACTTGCTGCTTTAACTTTTAAGAAGTTATGTAGATGGAGGATGTTACACTCCCTGTTTGAAAGTACAGCATTATAGAAGTTAATGAGGGTGAGTGCCCTTTTACCACTCCTAAGCACCAGGACTTGGATATGTCTGTTATCGGATTCTCTGTTTGAAACCTGGCAGATAAGTGCGAGGCTGATGTAAATTGCCAAACCCCCCTTTGATCTTCCGCTGTTCGACGGGGCTGCCGGTTGAAAAAAGCTTTGGAAGCCCTCAATATGTACATTTACGTCTTCCAGCCATGTTTCTTGGAAACACCGAATGGTATAGTTTTTTATATAGGCCACCCATGTTGAGTCCTTTTCCTTGGCGGCCAGACCGGCTACATTCCAGGATAAAAGTTTTATAATGCGTGGTAATGTATGGCCTAGACCTACTACCTGAGCCTTGTTTGTGGATGGAGATATCACTTGAACCCCTCGATCAGTCATTGTGTCTGCTTGCGTTTCATTGGTGGTGAGTAGAGGATTTGCATCACTAGGGACTGTGCAATAGACTTGAATGGAAGAATGTAAAGGCGTGAGCCCATTTAGGGTCAGCGTGCTCTTTAATTGGTTTACTGGTGGAGCTGCCTTACATGTTTCACCTGACTCTTGGATAGAGATATGCGTACACTCTAAAGTAGTGCTCGCTGTTTTGTGAGAAAATACTTCCATATTTAGGGACTCAGAAGGGATAGAAGGGGGGGGACAAGAGTACGATTTGTCAATCAATCTCATCCAGATAGTCTGGAGCATAAAAGGCATCAAATCTGTTAGAAATGGGGACCCCGTATTGCATATTTAGATGATGCGGGTATGAGTAGTACTGCTGCTGTGGGCGAGATAAGAACTCCCTTCTCTCTTGTTGTCTTATGACATAGTTATTTAGCCTACTCAGCCGTAGGGGTTCCTGCCTATAGTTTGTATATAGCATAGCATAACAAAACATAGCATAGCATAACAAAGCATAGCATAGGAAAGCAACAGAAAACCTAGCACAACATAACAAAGCATAGCATAACAAAACATAGAATAGCATAACAAAACATAGCATAACATAACAAAACATAGCATAGCATAACAAAGCATAGCATAGCATAACAAAACATAGCATAGCAAAGCATAGCATAGCATAACAAAAAACATAGCATAGCGTAACAAAACAGCATAACAAAACACAACACAACAAAACATAGCCAAACACAACAAAACATAGCATAGCTTAAATAAACACAACAAAACATAGCAGAACAAAACCTAGTATAACAAAACATAACAAAACATAGCATAACATAACAAAACAAATCATAGCATAACAAAACATAGCAAAATAAAACATAGCAAAATACAACAAAACATAGCATACATAGCAAAACATAGCATAGCACAACAAAGCATAAGATAGCAAAACTAAACATAGCATAGGATAGCAAAACAAAACAGCATAACAAAACATAGCATAGCATAAAAAAACATAGTATAACGTAACAAAACAGCATAACAAAACACAACAACACATAGCATAACAAAACAGAGCCAAACACAACAAAACTTAGCATAGCTTAACAAAACACAACAAAACCTTAGCATAGCAAAACAAAACACATAATAGCATAGCAAAGCGTAGCATAACAAAACATAGCATAACATAATAAAACACAACAAAACATAGCATATCATAACAAAACATAGCATATCATAACAAAACATAGCATATCATAACAAAGCATAGCATAGCATAACAAAGCATAGCATAACAAAGCATAGCATAACAAAGCATAGCATAACAAAGCATAGCACAATAAAGCATAGCACAACAAAGCAGAGCATAACAAAACATAGCATAGCAAAACATAGCATAGCATAACAAATCAAAACATAGCATAACAAATCAAGACATAGGATAGCAAAACATAGCATAGGATAGCAAAATATAGCATAGCATAACAAAACAAAACATAGGATAGCAAAACAAAACATAGCATAGCATACAGCATCACTCAGCACCACCACAGCATCACTCAGGGGCACAACAACATCACTATGCGCTACCATAGCATCACTGAACGCCACAGCATCACTCGTTTGCCATCAGAACATCACTCAGCGCCACCACAGCATCAATCTGTGCAACCATTCAACAACAACTGGTTCAAATATGTTCTCTCAATGTTTCAAGTTTTATTATAAATGTAACAAAAAGATGCTCATATTTCACTTCTGTTCTTGGATTTTCGTCACAATAAAATACACAACATAATCTTTACAAAAGTTTAAGCTATTGTCATTATAAATTACAATAACTTTTATTTAAGTATTAATTATTAAAAAAAATTAAAGGTGGAAAGTTTTAAAGCACGCAAAAACGCACGCAGATATAATTTTTTTTAAATATCAATGATTATTTTTTGAGACGCTGATTATATGTTTGACCCGCTCCAGTACTAAAACATAAAATTTACTTAAAAATAACATTATTAATATATAAAAATAGTACACATATAATTTAAAACAAGTAAAATACTTAACAAAAAACATATAACACATACATATTGAAAACATAATAAAATACATAACAAAAGTACAAAAATCAATATTAGTAACATCGAGATTAGTAACATCGATATATTTGATATCGATATTACTGACTTCGATATTACTTACATCGATATAAAAAAACTCGATATTACTTACCTTAGGGTCGATATTCTGTCCAACGATATTCTTGACCTCGATATTCTGTACCTTCGATATTTCTGTAGGTCGATATAAAAAACTCGATATTTAGACTGTGCACTGTGATTAGGCATTCAGAAAGTCGCGTGGCACATCGGCTTAGCACGCTGATTAAATGACTACATTGCTTTAAACGTTACTTCTATGGACGATTCTAAAAGACTAATCAGATGTTAGGGATCATTTCGGGGGGGCAGTGGTAGCTCACCTTACTTGTGTAGAATCAGTCTTGTGAGGGGGTGCAAACAGGCATCCATCTTATACTGCGACTACTGAACGTCAGTGAGTCTCCATGGTGATGGATGACTCTTATATGTGAAGAGCGTGCCGACGTGAAGTCAGCGTGCACGCTACATTCATTCATGGGCGCCCCGGTTGCAACACAACGGGGCGAGTCTCTCTACTTCATTGGGAATCAATGGGCTCCAATCTACCCCGGCCCCTGGACACGGCGGAACCGGTGGTGTAAGAGTAGCAAGAGATATTTACAGAATTATGCAAGAGCATCATTAGCAGTGTCAAAAATACAAATTGTAGTACATACAAGCCTAAACAATTATGCTTAACAATGTTAAAGTATTCATGCGTGATATAGTGCAACCGGGCTTATAAGACGGCAGTGACTCACATGGTGTTAACCCACATTTACTATCCAATATGGGCAAAGTGCACACAGTAAATGACTTGCATGTTTCTACAATAAAGGTTGTTAATAAGATATAGCACTGTGCATAGCTGAAGTTTCAATCATTCTTTTTCTTTTAAATAATCATAATTAGAAGTCTATAGCATTATTGTCATGTTGTGGGGCACACCATGGTAATCAAAAGCAGTTCTATCATGAGTCATACAAACTTTAAGCACAACAAAGAACATGTAAGCGGTTATGATATACCGCTTACAGTTCTAACAAGAGTCATACAAACTTTAGGCACGGACTTTGTGTACAATAAGGGATAGTGGAAAGTTCAACATAGCACATGTAAGCGGTTATGCTATACAGGAAGTTGTATTGTATGATATGTTGCTCCAGAGTGACTACCGAGTGTTAGCGTAAAATATAGGTAACCCTTATGTAGACAAGTTATGTACATGTGGGCAGATACTGGGAGGCAGCATGCTTGTAGGGTTACATGCCCCACCTGTGGTTTCGCCTGTTGTGTTACACAAAAGCGGAAGTATATAGTTGGCTATAGTAGGCCCATCTGTTTAGCAGTCTTCTCATGTTCGTTGAGCCCAGCTGCCACTTAATTCAAGGAGTGAATCCATATACACTCCTTCAGATTCAGGGTCGCGGAAATGGGGCCCCCTCTGGGGTGAGGGCAGATCTTCTCCACCCCCCTCCATCTAATGCTCTCTGGGGGGGTGATTATGAGTCATGAAGTGTTCCTCGAGGGGGGCTCCCTAAACCTTATACCTGACTCTACTCACATGTTGGAGAATTCTTGCCTTCACCTTCTGTGTGGTCTGCCCTATGGATCACTGAAATAATATCGAGGGACAAAATATCGACTTTCCAAAATATCGTGGACAAAATATCGACAGTCAAAATATTGAGTTTGTATCTACAAACAGGTAAGTACAAAAATATCGAGTACAAAATATCGTTTACAATAATATAGATGTAAAAAATATCGACTTTATTAAAAACAGTGTTAAATTAAATTAATATTAAAATTTAATGACTAAAATATACTTAAAAATACTTATATTAGCTTATAATAATTAAATATTAAATGAAAATAATTGAAAAAAAAATTTACAATCTTATTTGTTAAAACATATATATATAGTAACATACTATAATTAAATAAGATACTATTATATTACCGTACGATACCAGAAGTGTAAAAAATACTATTCCCACTCCAAAGAATGCAAGCGTAGGGAAAGCGTTGGATAGCGTAGGGGTTAAAATTACTATTCCCACTCCAGTGGGTGCAACAGTAGGGAAAACTGACCCTGAACCCTAAAAATACCCCTTTACCCAAAAACTGAAAACTGACCCTGAACCCTAAAAATACCCCTTTACCCAAAAACTGAAAACTGACCCTGAACCCTAAAAATACCCCTTTACCCAAAAACTGAAAACTGACCCTGAACCCTAAAAATACCCCTTTACCCAAAAACTGAAAACTGACGCTGAACCCTAAAAATACCCCTTTACCCAAAAACTGAAAACTGACCCTGAACCCTAAAAATACTCCTTTACCCAAAATTAATTAATATTATTTAATTACCAATTAATTATTAATTAACAATAACAAAAAAGTAAATATATTAGCACATTAGCTGTAATTAATTTAATTTAATAATTAATATTATTTTTTCCCAATTAATTAATTAACAATAACTAAAAATTATATATATAAATAAATTACTCTAATTAATGTAATTAGCTAATTAATATTATTTAATTACCAATTAATTACTAATTAAAAATATGTACAACATTATATTAATTAATTAACTGATTAATATTAATTAATTACCAATTAATTATTAATTACAAATATTTACCAACATATATTAATTAATTAATTATTATTAAATTACTCCCCACCCTTATCCCCTATTAACCCAACATCCCGCTCCTAAACATTAACTACAATTTATATTACTATTAATAATTTTTTTTTATTTTTTTAACCTTTTTTCTACATATTATTGAAATTTTTTACTTTGACTATATATATTTTGTCGATATTTTTGTACTCGATATTTTTTTATCATTATTTTAATCGATATTTTGACCAACGATATTTTTGATATCGATATTTTATTATTATCGACATTTTTAACTCGATATTTTGTCCATTCGATATTTTTGAGTCGATATTTTGTCTGTGCACCCTGCCCTATATATGGTGAATTACAAGAACAGATAATGATGTACACCACATTCATGCAGTTACAGTTCTTGAACAGTGGCAGTTTGTATGCTTGATTCTTATATGTGAATGTTGGTTCCTCAATGCTTGAATAACAAGCTTTACATGAACCACATTTGTAGTGCCCAGTTATCGGTGGAAGTCCTAGTTGGCTCCGTAGGTCAGGTAACTTAGGTGGCTCCAGGTAGGCTTGGAATACATTATCTTTGATGTTCCTGCCCCTTTTGAAGGCGAATAGGGGATTGTCCGTGATGTTCAGTTCATTGGCGACCAGGTTTTTATATCTTTTGATGATCTTTTTTTATACCATTGCTTTTGGAGTTAAATGTGGTTACACATACAATGTTCTCATTCTTAGTCTTTTTTCTTTCGTTTGCAGTAGTTGATCTTGGGGCAATACCACGCCCGTTTCCTGGTGCGTTTTAGTAATCCTGTTGGATAGCCATTTTCCCTTGGTCGTTTCGTCAGGATATCTGTTTCCCTGAAGGAAAGCTCCCTTCGTGTACAGTTCCTCCTTAATCTGAGATATTGCCCATAGGGTAAGTTGTCCCGTAGGTTGCCTGGGTTGTGTGACTCATATTTGAGGAGCGTATTTCTTTCTGTGGGCTTCCGATATAGGTCACAGAAAAGGAGGCCTTCTTATCTTATCTTATCTTATGCGGAATTTGTTAAGCGCACGGTCACCCAGGGGTTTCATGGCGCTGAAGAAACAGATGGTAGATGGTAAATGAAGAGACAGATGGAACAGTGCTCTAGCCGTGCGCTTGTTTGAATAGCCAGGTCTTCAACGCTCTCCTGAACTCTGTCAGCTTGGTACAGTTCCGAATAGACAAGGGCAATGAGTTCCAGATTTTCGGGGCAAGGTATGCGAAACAGGATCCGCCAAGTCGTTTCTTTTTAAATGTCGGCACCGTGAGGAGGGACAGATGGGCAGAACGAAGGTCTCGGGTTGGTTCATATTTGTTTATGAGTTGATTGATGAACCTGGGGCTTTTTCCGTGGAGGGCCTTGAAAATGATGCAGCCTGTCTTGAAGGTAATCCGATGGGCTATGGGGAGCCAGTGGAGGGAGGCCAATAGAGGTTTGGCTGACTTCCTGCGATTGCTCTTGAATATTAATCTGGCCGCTTGATTTTGAACAATCTGCAGGCGTTTGGCGAGGACAAGGGGAAGGCCCAGGTAGATGGAGTTGGAAAAATCTAATCGCGAGAGGACCAATGCAAGTACCACCTGGATGAGAGCGGAATGGGTCAGCAGATGGGCGATTTTCTTGATCTTTCTGAGCTGGAAAAAACAGGAGGAGATCACTGTTCCGACCTGGGTTTTCAGTGAGAGGTCGGCGCAGAGGGTGACCCCAAGACTTTTTACTGACTGGGAGGGGGATGGGGGAGTGCCCATTGAGGAAGGCCAGAAATGGGGACCCCAACTGAGTGCGCTGTTGCCAGGGAGTACCAACTCAGTCTTTCCTGGATTCAGCTTAAGATGGTTCTGATCCATCCAGCTCTGAATGTGCAGCATGGTCTTTTGAAATTCCTCCATGGAATCCAGAGAGTTGAGGGGGAATACCAGCTGCAGATCGTCAGCATAATTGTAAATAATAACTTTTCTATTTTTCAGGGAGTGCAGTAAGGATTTAAGATATAAATTAAAAAGAAGGGGAGACAATGAGGAACCCTGTGGGACACCGCAAGTGGTGGGGAGTATAGGTGCTGTAAAGTTCTCCAGCTTTACTGCCTGGAATCTATCCGTCAGGAAGGACTTAATCCAAGCGAGAGCCGCGCCGCTGAGGCCGGCTTGTTCGACACGGTGTAATAGAATAGCATGATCCACCGTGTCGAACGCGGCCGACAGGTCAAGAAGTACGAGGGCTTGGTGAATTCCATTGTCGGCATTGGTCCTTAGAGTATTCTGTACGGCGAGGATCACTGCCTCGGTAGAGTGCGCCTGGCGGAATCCCGCTTAGTTGGGTTCCAGGTAGTCAGATGTTTCAATGAAGTTGGATAAGCAGCTGGTTACATGGGCTTCAAGCAGCTTGGCGCCGTAAGGGAGAAGGGAAATGGGACGGTAATTCGAGAGGTTGGAGGGATCGGCACCAGGTTTCTTAATTAGAGGGACCAGGGTGGCATTTTTAAAGGAATCGGGTACTATTCCTCGTGATAGGGAGGTGTTCAAGATGGGGAGTATGCCCTGAGGGAGTGCAGCATAAACTTCTTTCAGAATATGCGGGGGGCAGGGATCGTTGGGTGAGCCCGATTTTACTCGGTTCATCAGTTCCAGTAATTTGGGTGGATCGATGGGGGGGATATCCTGAAGGATATTAGGATTTCTACTGATGTCCGGGTAGTCTGCCATAGCGTGGTTGGTTTGAATGCTGTTTTTTATGGTGTCGATCTTCTCCTTGAAGAAGTCGTTGAGCCGGTTGCACATCATTTGTGACGCTGGTTGAGAGGGAGAGGTTCTGGAATCGTTGCATAAGTCATTTACGACTTTGAAGATTTCCCTTGATTTGTTTTGGGCGTTGGAAATTTTATCTGAGAAGAAAGTTGCTTTAGCAGATAGGATAGAGCTCTTATAATTTTTACAGGCTGTAATGTATAATGCTCTGTCTATGGCGTGGTAGCCATGTCTCCACTTCCTCTCTAGTTGGCGGAGTTCCAGTTTCTGCTTTTTTAAGTCAGCAGAGAACCATCTGTGGGCGTCCATGCGACGGGCGCGGGAGAACTTGGTAAGGGGAACATGTTCGTTGCATGCAGAGAGGAGCCACTCGGTGTGCGCTTTGTCCATCAGATTGATGTCGAGTCCCTGGGTGGGGATGGAGTTGGTCAGGGTAGATAGGAAATCTTGGAGGTTTAGGGATCCCCATTTCCTGGCTGACCCCCCCGGGGGCGCTTGATTTTTTGGATGACCATGAGTGGTAATGGAGAATTGCAATAGGTAGTGGTCAGACCATATACATGGTGAGACCGTGGGGCAGGAGGTGGAGATGTTATGAGACCAAATATGGTCTAAGATATGTCCCTTTTCATGAGTGGGGATCAGGACGTGTTGATGGAAGTTTAAATTAGAAAGGAGCTCGAAAAGTTCTATGGCATGAGGTCCAGCTTCCGGGTTGTTGTACCAGTAATTGAAATCCCCTATGACCAAGACCTTGTCATAGTCGACGACTAGACCTGCTATTTGCTCAGACAGGGAAGCAGGGAAGGAGGGCATAGATGTAGGTGGTCGGTAGATCAATGCTAGCACCATGGTGCCTGTGTCAGTATCAGATTTGATGACTAAGTTTTCCGTATCTGGTAAGTCTAGGGGAGGTAAGGTGGTAAACGTATGGTCTTTATGAATTATGGCGGCAACACCTCCACCAGCTTTTCCTGATTTTCTATTTGCTGACAGGATGTAATAATCTGATGGTAAGGCCATGAGAATGTCTGGCAAGGAGTCTGCAGTAAGCCATGTCTCAGCGACAAATAGTATGTCTGGTCTATCCGACTTCAGGAGCAGGAATATATCTAGTTGGTGTTTAACCAGAGATCTGGTATTAAGATAGAGGCATCTGAGGGTCTGAAGATTGGGTTTAGGTGGGAGCTTATTGGTTTTAAGTCTTTGAGATGAAATAGGGGGCGGTTTTTGCATGTGATAGTGAGAAAGAAGATTGCTGGCCTTTAGGCGGGCATGTGTGGTCGGGTCAAGGGGTGGGAGAACGGGATTCTGAAGAGAATACAGTTCGAGGGAGGAATACCCGATGGGTTCTTCATTTTGCCTGGTCCCTGGGCCCGTCCAGGCGCGGACGGGCGCAGACGGGCTTGCCTTAGGCGCGCCTTCAGCGCGCAAACGGCGCTCCCGCTGCGCTCGTCCGCTGCGCTCGTCCGCTGCGCTTCCTGCCCAGGCACATGATATAGAGAAGAGAAGGGGCGTGGCCTCAAGGGGGCGTGGCTAGCGAGCACACCTGCGATGGCAGCCGCTGAACAATAACAAACAATTCCCGCAGCAGCGATCAGTCGGCTGCGTGGGATGAGGGCGGAATAAAGTGGTATTCCAGCGAGGTCAGGTAGGCTTTCAGAGGCTTTTCAAATCAACAATAAAAGCAAATTATACAGTTTTTAAAACACAAGTAGCGTACCTCCAGAACCCGGCTTCCGCCTCAGGTCTGGGAATCTAGTTTCTGTGGAGCCTTCGAATGCGGCGCCTATTTACGGGGCAGGGGGCGTGGCCTCAAGGGGCGTGGCTAGCGAGCAAGCCTGCGATGGCGGCCGCTGAACAATAACAAACAATTCCCGCAGCAGCGATCAGTCGGCTGCGTGGGATGAGGGCGGAATAAAGTGGTATTCCAGCGAGGTCAGGTCCCATCGGAATGTGAGGTCCAGGAAATCAATAGCTTCCCTGTTGTAGGTCATGGTGAATTGGATGTCACTTGTTCTGTTGTTGAGCCAGAGCCCAAATTCTTTGAGTTCGTCCTCTGAGCCCGACCAAATCATAACCACATCTTCTATGTATGGTTTCCATACAGCTATGGACTTGATAAACGGATTGTCATGGCTGTATAGGTGTTCCTCATCATAGTTGTCCATGAAGATGTTAGCTAGGCTCGGTGGGTAAGTGGCACCCATCACCTCTCCTTTACACTGGAAGTAGAACTGGTTTCTGAAGATAAAATAGTTTTTCTTCAATGCGATTTCCAACGTTGCAATCAGGAAATCTGTCGGTATCCAGTGCGGCCTTGGGCATTTGTCCAAAGTGGATCGTACTACACCCAAAGCCTTGGCCTGTGATATTGACGTGTAAAGGGATGAGACATCCAGTGTCATGAGTAGTTGTGCTTGAATGTCAAATGCCTGGCCTTCCAGCAATTGGATAATGTGCATTGTGTCTCTGACGTATGATTTAGTCTTCGTAACCCAAGGTTGAAGGAAATGGTCAATAAAATGGTTGAGAGCTTCAAAAACCGAACTGCACCCCAAAACTATTGGCCTCCCTGGCGGCTTCTCCAGGCGTTTGTGCACCTTTGGCAGCGTATATATTGTTGGGATTCTTGGTTCTTTTTTAATCAAGAACTCTTTCTCTGGTGGACTCAAGAAGCCTTTCTTCAGTCCATCCTCAGTTAGTTTTTCAATGAGAGACTTGATCTCCATAGTGGGGTCCCTTGGTATGGGGAGATAACTTTCTTGCACTTCCAGTTGTTGTTCAATTTCTTCCACATAGTCAGAGGCATTCTACACCACTACCGCCCCACCTTTGTCATACGCCTTGATGATAATGGTATTGTTTTACACAGAGTGTTCAGTGCCAGTTTTTCATCTTGGCTGATATTATGTTTTATGTATTGCCAGTCTTCCAGCAGTCCCATTGTTTCTTGGAGGACGATTTGTTCAAAGGCCAGTATTCGTTGGCTCATCAAGTATGCTCCAGGCGTGAAGGTGGAAGGTGGTTTGAAGGGTGTTGCCGATGTCAGCAGTTTATACACATTTTTGCTGAAATAATACTTGAGTCTCATTTATCTGAAGAATTTTTGCATTTCAAGTTTGATGGTGAAGGAATCAGGTATACCCGTGGGGATGAAGGACAGCTCTTTGCTCAGTACCTCTCTTTCTGCCACTGACATGGTATAATTTGAAAGATTGATAATGGGGTCCATAGTCAGAACATTCAGTTCAGGACTGGGTATAGCAACATCCTCTGGAATTCTTGTGTTGGTATTAAGGGGCTTCTACAACACTGGCCACGCTCAGTGAACTAGGTGTACAGATGCGGTTCTCTTCACTTTGATTTTGAGTAGCAGACTTCCCTCATATCAGGGCAACATTTTTGTTTGTCTGGTGACTTTGGTCCGAAGAGGGGTTTTCGGGGGGTATGAGGGTATCTGCAGCAATGGGTGTCATTGCTCTCACCATCTGTAAGTTTTCCTGCATGTGGAGATCTCCCTGTGTGTTTCTGATGGGAAAAACCTATCCTGTGGGTTGAGTCGCTCCGTATTTCTGCCCCTATTCCATCCCCTTGGGCGGTCCCAGTTTTATTTTGTACCCCCACCCCTGTTCAATACGAAGGAATTCTGCTACTCAAAATCAAAGTGAAGCCAGGCACGCAGTGTGCCTGCTAGCCACCACCCCCCTCCCGAGACCTATGGTGTGATTAATGATCACTTCAGGTATAAATGTAGGGTTCCTACAATTAAGAAGGATCCCGCAGTAACAGCAGGTTACAAAAAAAGAATTTCCTGTTTTTTCACACTCTGGACCTCTTGGTTAGGGTGAGCCTTAGCGCGCTCATACCGCCGGGGTCCCCACTCTGGTCCTAAAGAATGCCTAGCCAGTAGCACCATATAGGCAGAAACATGTTGACCACACGTAGTGAGACATAGCTGACCAATCTATCCAGCACATACATCGCTCACTTTGTTTTTACCCGTGCCTGGTTGGCCGATGAGTACAACTATTTTTGGACACAACCAAGACACTTTCTAACTCACTTCACAATCCCTTGCACTTGTCACCCAGACAACACTAACCTGCTCCGCAGTAATCCTGGCGTTAAAGCACGCCGGGGAGGTACTCGACCTTCCTGGTG
This sequence comes from Lissotriton vulgaris, assembly GCF_964263255.1. Classification (NCBI taxonomy): domain Eukaryota; kingdom Metazoa; phylum Chordata; class Amphibia; order Caudata; family Salamandridae; genus Lissotriton; species Lissotriton vulgaris. The sequence continues at coordinate 668,996,129 of NC_141699.1, forward strand.
GGGCCCGATGATGAAGCATGTCAACAACCAGGTTGGTGGGTGAGGTCTTTCTAAAGAATCAAGTTTGATTCTTCATGCTTGCTCCTCTCCTAAGAAGGCACACTCTTTTGTTGTTTTGACCATAATACAGAAAGCCCCAAACCCATAATATGTATATGTGGCAGCTGGTGATCAATGAAAGTGAAGGAACATTCAATACCAGCATACATTATGCGTAGGAATCTACTTTGGGAGGGGCAAAGTAGAAACTTTAAAAATGAGTACATCTCACAACCTTAGGCCTTAGACAGCAGATCTAGTTAGATTTTATACAACAGTATTTCGTGCTAGGTTTCAGAAAACGTAAGGGTTCCAGGAGCAGACAGGTTATACTAATCTTATTGGGTCAGACTTCAGAAATCCGTATCAGCAATGTCGTGAAACGTTTTATCATTATTGATGGGGACATGCTCTTAAGAGCCATTTTGGACAAAACAAACAACTGCAGTATTAACCCTCATGACCTCAACATGAATTATAATAAGAATATCAGCCTTTCATGTGTTGTGAAAGCCAATTACTGAGTGCACAAACATGAGCTTACTTTTGTGTGAAAATACATATTGCTACCAAATGCAAGCTTTTCTTTTTTGGATAAATGCACTAATCTCCTCGATTGAAAATTTATTTTTCATTAAATTAGCATGTACGTTTCAAAAACTACTCTCATATGATATCTCAAAAAAATTGACTGTATCTGCCTTTACTGCCCATGTATCACCATCCTATGCCAGGGGTTCCAAACATATGGCCGGTATTTCTACCGTCATAATCGGGGTATACACAGTTACGTCAAGCCAATGACATACCAAAATGACCATAATTAAGCCAGGGTCAGCCTGACGTCAGGGTTGGGAACCTTCATGCCAAGGATACTATGACAAGAATGGTATACTAGAGGTAACCCACATTGTTTTTTGGTGAGCAGGCCACATAGAGATGTTGGGCGCTTTAAACTGCTTGGGTTTGCCTCTCTTTCACAATCACAATCACACATATTCAAGCAGACATCAAACATGCATTCCTGATCACCACCACGCTGCGAGCAAGTCAGATTTTTAGCTCCTATCTCTCCTTTGCTTCTGCTGCACTGTGGCTCTGATCCCTGCTCTGCTTCAACACTTCTCCCACTCTGCACCACCTCACTTGGGTTCTCGCATATTTCATAGATAGAGAATCCAGGTTCAACAGTGTGACTGCATGGTGCTGCAAAACAACTGATCGCCATGTGGTAGTAGTCGACTGGAGACTGGTTATGTTGATTACCCAAGTTATGAATAGCAAGACCATTATATTTATAGGGAATTTAGCAGTGTGGAAGCAGATGTTTTGTTTACGTTTTTGTATTCTCAGTAGCTGAAATCTTATAGCAGAAGTGATGAGGAAATATGCAATATTATGCCTAAGTACAATTTCAATCAAAGTAGTTGTAGGGAATGAGGGTGTAAGTGTGTCCAGAGTTAGAGAAACTGTAGTAGTTATTGTGAAAGGGACTGGACAGTAAATAAATATGGTATCAAAACAATTAGGTATGAGGGATTTGAGGGCCTCCCAAAGTTGGCTGAATGTGAGGCATTATGAGGTATTGGACTGAAGGAGGAAGATGAAGGATAGGTTAAGATACCTGTGCTGTGTACATAGAATTTAAAGAGAATATGAGTGGGGAGCTCTTGCCCATAAAGAAGGTGGAGTAGAGGTAAAATAGGAGAGGGCCCAGCAATTATCTGATAGGAAGACCCACTGACAGGAGTGTAGGCCGTAGATTTGAAAATACAAAGCAAACTAAAATGCCACTAATAAATAGTAGGGCATTGATGGAATGTAGTTTATTAGTATTGATAAGTAGGGACCTGCCACCAGTAATAAGATGACAAACATAATAAAATGTTCAGTCAAGTTCTCAGTACAGTATTCCCTTGCTCAACCCTTGGCAACTGGCAACCAGCAGAAAAGTTTAACTTAGGAGACATGTGTGTAAAGCATTTAACAACACAAATACATTAAATAAGTAAGACCCAGCACACAATAAAAATTCCAACAACAATGTATAAAAATAGATTATGTTTGTACAAACAAATAGACACCAAAACGACAAACATACAATGTAGGGAACGAGAGATAAGAATTGTTAAAGATAAATCATAAATTTGGCTCTTAGAAGCAAATAGCACTGAAAGGGTTATAAAAGGTCGAGCTGGACTGGGACAAAGTCCAGAGTTCAGGCCACTCACGATAGTACACTTTTATACTTACTTTCATAAGTGTTTCTTGATACAGGAAAGTGGTCCACTGCACCAGCCAAGTGTTCATATGCTCTGGTTTGCTTCAAGGGGTCTGGTACTACAACTCCCACGATGCACCTGGTTGACTTATGGAGCTTTTTTACAAAAGTTGCACCAAACTTCTAGAACTTCTTCCAGAAGGTCCCTTTGAGGGTTCAAAGAGTCTTTAACACCGATCCAGGGGTCTAGAATTTCTGAGATGGTCCTTCGGATGTTCGGATTACAATTCCCACAATGCACCTGGCCAAATACTTAAACGCCAATTGGATGCACTCAAGCTAGGTACTTCTTCGTGGAGCTGGTCAGCTCTATAGCCAGCTAATTTTAGGGAGTCCACTTCTCCCACTTTCAGACTCAAGGTAAAGTCCTTAGGGCTGTTGCACCAAGTGTGCAGCAGGTGCACTCCTTCTGAATGCAATCATTTGAGTTCAGATCAGGGTTCCTGCAGGTTAGTCCTTCTCTTTGCTGTTTCAGGCAGGGATCCATGAAGCACTTTTGTACTTGTTGCTTTCAGGAAGCCCCTTCTTAATCCCCTGAAAGCAAAGCAGAGCTCTTCCGGCTGTAATTCCAACGTGTGCAGCAGGTGCAATCCTTAGGAGTGCAATCCTCTTGGGGTGCAGACCAGGGGTTCAAGTAGGACAGTCCTTCTTCTCTTGATTTTTCCAGGCAGGGATCTGAGTTGCTCGGCAACTCTTCCATATTTTTTCAGTGTTCCTGGGCGTCAAGCAGGGGAGCACCCCAAACTAAAGGAATGCAGTGTGCCACTCAGGTGTATGACCACTTCCTTCAGAGTGTGGCATATACTTGTCCCAGCAAGCACCATTCTCCCAAAATCCAAAATGGAGAAAGCCTCTCCTGAAGAGTTTGATGTGGCTAAGCCAACTCATAGGTGTGGCTAAGTTTCAATAACTTCCCTTCCAGCCCCCTCACTAATCTAATTACTGGGGATCCTCTTTAGCTCAAGGTGCAGGATTTGGGGGTGAGGCTGTGTACTGTCTAAAATGTAATTCCCTCTTTGAAGACCAGTTTGCACCTTGCAGGTCTTCTCCCACAGGAAATCCATTGTATCAAGGCAGGCCACTTCACACCTCCTGCTTATAGTTACACAGCACCCTAGCCTTGGGGCACCTAGGGGAGACCTTAGGGGTGACATATGTAAAAATAAGGTAATTTATTACTTTGGATGTACCTTCCGATCCAAAGCTGATTTTGCATATAATTTCAATTTAAAAGAAGCCGGCAAGGCAGTGCTGGCTTTTAAAAGTGCAGCAGGCACCACAGTAGTGCACACTTAAGTGCCATGAATCTACATGCCTTATCATATACTAGGGACTTATAGGGAGGGTGTCAGTACCAATTGTAATTATACCTAATTACCATTTACTTTTTAATCGTAGTAGTCAATCAGTGTTTATTCGATTATAAACAAGCTTCGAAGACACATGAACAAAAAGACATTTAAAAAAAAACAAATTGACTGGTAAAACATATAAAATATCAAGAATAAAATCAATAAAATCCATATTCAAATCTTATCTCAGTACATACAAAAATTTCTATCATCAAGGGTGAATAGGGTCGAAACCAAAAGATAGATCCACAATTAAATGCAACAGGAAATTCGCAAGGAATAAGCACATATTAACCTATTTATATTAGAGAGTACTGAAACACCGACCTCAGCACCCTGGTACAAGATAGAAGATACAGTTTTAAGGTGATTACATAAATACATAATAGCATAGTTACGTAGTGCCCTGCATCCTGATCCTTCTTATGGCCCATGTCCAGCTCCAAAATTTTGCCATAGCCACCACTACGACTTCGCTGGTGTCAGAGTTTATAATACCCAAAGCCATTTGGGAGGATCTTGTTCCCATTTTGGCGCAAACTGGTTTGGGCCATCTTTTGCGAGGTACCTTGAATGCAGGGCAGATTAAGAGGATATGCGACAGAGTCTCTTCCCCACATAAACAGGAGTGACAGAGTGAGTCTTGAACAGGCCCTCAGTTTTTGGTAAACGATTTTATAGAGAGGCTTCCCACTCTAAATTGGTGGTAAATCTTCCTGTCTCCAAAGCTAGTAGTGATATCCCAATAGGCCTCCATACCATGCTCAATTTTGTGGGACAGAAAGAGGCCTGTTAAGGAATCTCTGTTCACCTGAGAAAAGGATTTCTGCCAGATCATCTCCCTATATAATGCTTTGAATTCCGCTTTTGGGGGAAACGAGTTCCCTTCTGGGTCCCGACATAAATGGGTAAGACCCATACTTGAAAGAGCCACCTTAATATTGTGTAACCATGTAATCTTATTGGATTTATCAGCCTCTCTGACTTTCTTAAGTGCCTGCACATAGTTTGCCAACTCCGGGGTGGTCCAAAGCCATCGCCAATAGGCAAGAGGTCTGAAACCCACTTCCTCTTCAAGGGAAATACAACCAAGGTCCATCAATAACGACCTTAAAGGTGTTGACATTGGGAGACCAGTCAATGCCCTCAGGAACTTATTCTGAGCTCGGCAAAAAAAAAACATACATTTTCGACCCCCCAGAGTTCTGCTCCATAGATTATTGAGGCTTTAACCTTTCCTTGATTAATAGACATAGCCGGAGCCACTGGTTTGGTTAAGGATAGACGATGTTCTTTCAGGAGGGCCCCCGCTAGGTGATTGTGCTTCGCAACCAGTAAATCCATCTGTGGCTTCCAATTCAATCTTTTGGCCAAAGTGACCCCTAGATAGGTAAAATAATCAGTTTGTTCAAGGGGGACATTATTCATTACTACTCTTGCTTTCACTGATTTCGTTTTATGCAAAACCATGAATTTAGTCTTCGTTGCATTAACTATAAGTTCATGGTCATCGCAAAGCAAGATGAATCGATCGAGGGCTCTTTGCAGACCAACTTTTTGACAGAATTAAAGTATCGTCCGCAAACATTAATAGAGGAACCCTCGAACCAGCGAGAGTTGGAGCATCCGTAGGATAGTCAGAGTAATATGATACTACATTATTGATAAACAGGGAGACGAGCGTAAGGGCTAAAACGCACCCCTGCCGCACACCGGCTGAAAGATTGTGCCGTAGTTCGATAGGGTGTGATGGATTCAGCCCTTCGAATTCCAATAAAAAACGAATCCCACGTAAGTCCGAAATATTTCCAAGCGTTCGGCGTTCAGCTCAGGACGGTGTCTTCACGCTAAGTATCGAACTACGGCACAATCTTTCAGCCGGTCGACTTAATGGGCTGACTTGCCGTTATATAACGGGACCAATTCTAATCTTTATGCAAATCGAATAAGCAGAGATTTTAGGCCTGCTATATCTGGATGACTCAGTAAATGAGCTCCGCCTTAAGAATGAGGTATTAACTCCTTAATCCTTGGAACAAGAGTGAAGATATTGCCACCTTGTCCTCCATTACCATTGGGGCTTGTGCTGCTCCTCTGGTTGCCCAAACTCGTAGTCCTGATGAAGACTTGCATGGCCACGGTCTAAGTTGCCTAAAGGCCCTAAGACGAGTCGAAACGTCGACGCTTTATATTTGTCCTGGATGGTGTAACACATTTTATAGTGCAATATAAGTTTGGAAGCAATGTCTCCATTTAACGTAAATTGTGTTTAGAATCTAGATTACACACAGGTCATTAAGAAATTGTCTATTGTACGAATTTGCTGCGTGTATATACAAAACTGTAAATACTATTCTATGCTTTTTTTCTTCTTTATTAAGCACTCTACTTTTCAATTCTCTGCACATTCTTTTTTTTTTTTTTTATTGGGGCAACAAAAGGTTTTTAAATTGAGATAGCCGTGAATGCAATGAATTAAAATTGCCCCAGAATCTAAAATTAATGCTGTTGCTTTTTTGTATAAGAAAAACATTGAATGGATTGGACTGATCTGTTGGACATGTCCCATAACTAAGACAAAGTTTGAATAATCACTTGATTTACCTGTCTTGAGCAAAAAATATTAGTCCGAGACCATTGTTTTTGAATAACATTTATCACCCAGGTCTTCTGACTTTTTGGGTTACCCCATTCTCTTAATGACTTCCAAACCCTTACTCCCAAAATGCCCACCAAATGCCTGGCCGGCCACGTCTGACCCGTGGCAGACCTGCGGCAGACCCGCGGCTGGCCAGGACGGGCAAAATGCCTGCGAAGTCAGGTGAAATCGGGGCGCCGGTGGTGTCTTTTATCCGAGTTGCGGCCGTTCTCTCCTCGGTGGCAGGTGGCAGGTGAGGAGCGTGGTGAGCGGCAGGGCGGCGGGCATTGGGCGGTGGGCGACTCAGCAGTGCTGGCATGCTTCCTTTCTCCGCAACCTCAGCTGTAACCGTAACCTGCACCACGCCACGCCTTTTTAATCAAAGCACAGGTCGTGGGTCTGGTTTTAAGAGGCCACAGCACAATCAGAGTCAGAAAACCGGCATCTAGTGTTCCAAATGGGTACACAAAGTGGGGGGACAATGCAAACAGCCCCTGGGTTTTCAGAAACATACAATAGTAGCAACATTTTGTTTCTAGATCCAAAACACCATCAGGGTAAAAAAACAATATTTCACAGTTTTACAATTTTATTACAATGTACATGTGAAGAGCTTACTAATAAAGGCATTCACAAGACTTAGATCCCCCGCTACCATAGGCTATCTAAGCAATACATTTTTGTCTTTAACTTTATTATGTATATACACTGTAATACATCCTATTGAGGTAAGAGGAACATGAACAGTGTAATGCACTGGCTTGCAAGTGTGCAGAAGCAAATTTAATCGAAATACCTAAGTTCAATAATTACCCAGGTTCAATAATTATTTTAATGGGTTGTTTTTCGTGTCTTGTAACTCCAATTGTCCGAGGGATAATAGGGAGGAAAAAGATCTAATTTTCTGCACACAGTAGTACTGCACTTTTTTGCATGAACCTTTTTTTCCACGTAATACACTGAAGAAATGTCCCAATCAAAACCTGGGAGGGGAGGCAATTTATGTTGATCCCGTAATAGATGCAAAGCAATCCTGGGTCCATAAACTGCTTGCACCCAATTTATAACTTTCCACCAAATTAGGAATAAGAGCCCAATCATTATTATGTAATTGGTATAATCCATTTTAAAACAGATCCTGCGCTAACTTTAGGACAAGTGACACAAGAGCATGTACACTTAGTAGGAGCGGCCTGCGATAAAGAATCTTGAAGCTCACATCTCCAACCAAGTCATTAAACGACGTAGCCTGTGGGCAAGGAGCGGGGAGTGAGAAAGTTGAGGTGGATGCAGTGTAATTAAGAAATTGTGGAATCAGCTGACATATTCAACACCTGGACCCCCGTTGTGACTTAGTTTCAGCCTACGTACCTACCCTAATCCTTACATGACTTCTGTTTGCAGCCCAAGCAGTCGAGCCGTAAGTGGGAGGCGGTTGGGGGTTTGGAGGACAATGTAAGTCTCATATTGGTGGAAGTGTTCTGAGTTTCGTATGGGCCCAAGCAGAGTTATTGCAGCTTGCGGTCCGCAGTCCAGGCCTTTGGCTTTGTCTTTAATCCTTTTAGCCATGATAACAGTCTCGGCAGTGTTCTGGTAGTATTCTCTTGATTGAGTAATTGTGATGTGTAGCAAATTCTTCGCTGAGGCTTGTTTGTTGCAGCTGCAAATTTAGGTTGACTGATCATAAAAATAGGAGCCAAAGTACAAGATCCTTATGCTGTAACAATGGAGCAAAGATATATTTCTTTATTCCTTTGATAAATCGTGTCTTGGCCACAGTGGAAACAGGGATCAAAACATTCTTTATCGTTCCAATTTTTGATGGTCTTGTGCAAAGTATGAGGCCTAGTCGGTAGTATGAGGTAACAAATCCCATTTATTCGCCATTATCAACAACTCTACAAAATGTTGTTATCAAGCAATTTTAATCTTTCAGACACATTCAAGACAGCTCAAACTGAAAATGTGGTCTTAATCAGATTTCTCTGGGGATAGGATGCTCTGGTGGCTACAGAGGTCTGATTGGTCCTATCTTGTGGTCCTTGGAATTCCCAAAGGGTATAGCAACTCCAGATACTCCCAATTTGGCTCCTAGCCTGTCATTGGCCCAATAGCGAATTCACACAACTATATTGCCCAAAGATATTACATTCCATAATCTTGATTCTTCACTGGAGAACTAGTTAAATTATGTGGCGAAGGGGGTACCTCAGTTATCCTATTCTCCGTGCTTTAGTTCAATGGAGGGTCATGAGCCCTAAGAGAGAAACAAGAATCTCACTCATAGGGTTGTATGATAGAGGAACACATGGCTAAACCATGCGTGTCTCTACCTCGCAGCCCGCACCACAAATGTGTCTTAACCAAACATTCCTCTACCACGTACACCTTTACTATGCAATTTTGTTGGAAAGGCATAATTGGTAAGAGGGTATGCTTGGTTAAGATCGTCACTACCCAACCCCCCTGCCCTAAGCTCTAGAATTCTATCTCCCTACCTCACCCCCAACCTGATGCCTAAAACCTGCCCTTAAAACTACCTTTCCCTTACCCTGAGGCCTAAATCCCTACCCTTACCATAAACAACCCTGAACCCAGACTCACCCACCATGAGCCGTTAAACGTACCCCACCCTGTCCATAAAACTAGCCCAACCCCTTCCACTGCCCAAAAGCTTAAATAAAACCCTGCCCAAAGTTACAAAAAACGACCTCAACCCCCCTGCCCTGAGTCCCAAAACTGCCTCCACTCCTAAAATCTCCCCTCAAACCCAGTCGTAGCCCTTAAAACTATCCCAACCCTCTCCCCCACGGCCCCACCCTGAGCCCTAAAACCCCGCCCCTTCCTAGTAGTACCCGTACACCTCCCGACCTGAGCCCAAAAAACGAGCCCCACCCCTAAAAAACTACACCTCTAAACCCGGCCCCAGCCCCACTTACCTGTCTGCGTCCGGAGCTAGCTGTTCTGATACGGCGCTCTTCTTCTCCCCGCCCATCCTGAACACTAGACCATTATCTTGCTTTATCACGCATGGTTAAGGCAGATGGGTGGTTCAGGCAAGTGTGGTTACTTTTGTGGGCTAAACGGCAAGATTGGCTCTGCCTGGGTTATTCTGGCCATTTCCCCACTCTCAGTAGTTCCTTTATCGCCTTTAACTGTAAATGCTGAGAAAATCTAACCTGCTAATCATTCACAGATCAGATCTTTACTATACAGATTAGCTAAATTGGGTGGAACAACTGAATTATGAATGCTTATCATGCTGTCGTTGATGAAACAACATTATGGGTATGTTGACATAACGTTTTCTGTCAAACACCCAAGAAGCTGAACAAATAGCATGGCTTGAAAGTATCAAATCTGGGATGATCAAGTGCTAAACAGTTCAAAAAGGTGCCTCTGGAGTCATCATCTGGCTGTAATAAAGCAGGCAAACTGTCATTGAATGGATGCGTTTTTTATTTGTATTCCTTGGAAAATACGGGAGGAGAGGGGTATTGTCACAAAATATCCTTTTCATAGGAAGGCAAAAGATAAGGTTAAGGTGTGTTTTAAAAGTGTGGCTTTGGGAAAATACTGTTAAAGGTCCTGAGAAGGGTCACCTATTGTTAACATAGTTAAATATTGCCTCTAAATTATTATCTAAGCTAAATATTTTTACCTAATTTAGAACAACCCTATAGAGAAGAAATGTAAAAATGTAACCTTAGATCAACCTCGCTGGAAGACGGGTCCCTTTTCTTGTTTTCCTGCTTCAACTTAATCATTTAACTCAGTGCAAAAATTGATTTGTGTGTGTGTTTGTATAGCAGAAATTAATAAGGAAATAGTAAACATAGAAACCTCCGGCATCAAATTAAGGATCTCTGGGTATGACATGAAAAATTACCAATGGTTTCTACTTTGAACCTCTCATTTTTGAAACATTACTTCTGTGGATTTATTTTGGTGGGGTTTAATGATCTGAATGGGTGTAAAGTGACATCAAAATTAGTGTCAGGTAATATTCAAGAAGCGGTAGCTGAACTACACTCTTATGGTTTAGAAAAGTGTGTTGGGCCTTTCAAATCAAGCTCAGTTTCTAAAAAAAACAGTGTTGTCTTCCAGTCAAATTGAACTTTTCAATCTTAATTTCCTAGTTTGTAGGAAAATAAGAGAATAACTTGGAGCCTCTGGCCAGAAGGGACGAAATTAACAATCTAAGGGCCAGATGTAGGAAGCCAAATTGCGATCCCAAATACTGAAATTTGCAGAATTTCAGCATTTGAGATTGCAAATTGGTTGTGAGTGATGTAGGTAGGCAAAGACCTGCACGCAAAATAAGGAATTGCAAAAATTGTGATTCCTTATTTTGCACAAGCATTTAGAGAATCACAATTTGCGATTCCCTAAATGCTATGCTATGCAAATTGCGATTTTAGCTTAAGGAATCGCAAAATAACTTCAAGTTTGTGGTATTTTACCATTTCATTTCAAAAAGCACTTTTTGGCTTTTTACATAGTGCCACAGGCACACATACATGCCCTTAGGGCATGCATGTGGGCCACATGTGCACACATGCACATTTCAGGGGTGCACCAGGGTGTCCTTTTGGAACTCTTGCACCCTTGAAATTGCGCCCGCAATTTACGAGTGCCTCTTGGTTACTCGCAAATTGCGGGCACAAATCCTATTCATTCCTATGGGCCTCTTGGCCCATAGGAATCAAAGGGATAGTATTCCTTGATAGCGAATCTCAATTTGCGATTCGCAATTAAGGAATATTAAGGAATCACAAATATTTTTGTGATTCTGACCTACATTCAATTTTGCGAGTCCTTAATAGCGATTCGGTAAAAATCACTATTAAGGACTTCCTAAATTGAATTCACCTCATCTGGCTCAGATAAGCCGAAGAAAAAAAGAAAGGGCCTAAAGGTAGCCCTTCAGTGTGCCCAGAGCAGAGCCCAGCTGGACCAAAGAAAGTATAAACAAGAGAACTTCAGATAAGGTAGCAGCTAAAATGCGGATAGACCGGTCTGACCAAAATTTACAAAATGTATTCCATCGGCAGGCATATACCAATTTTGTAGAGGGACGCCTGGCTGCTAAGATAACCTCACATACTTTGGGAGAGAGGTCAAAAGCTGTCAACTGTCGCCACTCAATCTCCACGGAAGGAGGCCAAGAGTGGACAGTTTTGGGTGGAAAACCCTCTCCTGCTGGTGCAACAAAAGATCCTCCCGAAGGGGCAGCCTGACCGGAGGATCGATGCTCATGTCTAGAAGCTCAGGATACCAAACTCTCCTTGCCAAGTCTGGAGCCAAAAGAATAACTTGTGCCTGATCGCTCCTGATCTTCTTGAGCACTCTGAGCAGGAGTGGTATGGGCAGAAAGGCATATAGAAACCCTGAGCTTCACTTGTGACGAAAAGAATCGCCAAGCAAGAGCAGCCTTGGAAACAACAATGTGAAAAACAGCTGACATTGCGCTTTCTCTTCGGATGCGAACAGATCTAACCAAGGCTCTCCCCACTGCTGAAATAGACCTTGTGCCACCTACGATGGAGATGCCATTCATGACCCTCAAGGCACCTGAAGGCTGAGCTTGTCCGCCCTGGTGTTCAGAGAACCAGCCAGGTGAAGAACCTCCAGGGAAATATCCTGATGTCCAGCCAAGTCCAGAGTCATATGGCCTCTTGACAAAGTGTCCACAACCCCACTCTGTCCTGTTTGTTGCAGTGCCACATGGGGGTAGTGTTGTCTGTGAGCACTTGTACGAGCCTTCCTTTTATTGACGGCAAAAAGCCTTTTAGTGCCATCCGGATGGCCCGAAGCTCCAGCAGATTTATATGGAGCTTGGCTTCCCCTGCAGACCAGAGTGCTCTGAACTCCACCTCCCCCAGATGGCCACCTCATCCCAGAAGGGGTGCATCCGTCACTACTGCAAGATCTGGATGGGGAAGGGAGAGAGGTCCGCCCTTGAACCAATCATGGTCTGTTAGCCACCACTGCAGGTTTTTTGCACTGCCCTCTAAAATCGGAATCTGGTCGGTGAAATTTCCTCAATGCTGCGCTCATTGGAACTTCAGGTCCCACTTCAGAGCCTGCATGTGCAACTGTGCATGGGTCACTCGCAGGATGCAGGAAGCCATGAGGTCCAACAGCCTCAGATTCATTCTCACCATAATCTAAGATAGAGGCTGAAACATCGGTATCAAAGCCTGAATTTCTTGGACTTGCCGTTCGGGAGGATAAACCCCAAACTGCACCTTCTCCAGAACCACCCTAATGAAAAGGAGCGTCTGAGAGTGAGTCAGGTGTGACGTTGGCACGTTGACAGTGCAACCCCCGCGAATGCAGGAGGTACGCTATAGCCTGGAGGTGTGAGACAACTGCTTGGGGCCAGCCCGCCTTCAACAACCAGTCGTCGGGATAGGGGAAGACTGGAAGCCCTGATCTCCGCAGATGGGCTGCGACCACCGCTATCACGTTTGTGAACACCATAGGGGTGCTGGTGAGGTCAAAGGGGAGCACCGCAAATTGTAAGTGCTCGTGACTCACCGTGTCCCGCAGGTAGCGTCAATGGGCAGGCAAGATGGGAATATCAAAATAGGCATCCTTCAAGTCTAGTGCTACCATCCAGTCTCCTGGGTCCAAGGCAGACAGGACCTGAGCAAGGGTGAGCATCTTGAATTTCTCCTTTTTGAGGAAGTAATTGAGGGCTCTAAGGTCTAAAACAGGATGAAAGGCATCCATCCTTCTTTGGGACCAAAACGTAGTGGGAATAGCAACCACTGTCTACTTCAGGCCCGTTAACCCTCTCTGTAGTTCTCTTGATCAAGAGAGTTGCGACTTCCTCGCGGAGCAAAGCAAGGTCATCCTCCGTCAGCTGATCGTACACTGGAGGCATAGATGGAGGGGCAGGCTCGAAGGGGAGGGACAGCCCCTTCAGACTATTTGCAACACCCACCTGCCTGATGTAATGTTTTGCCAGTGGTGCTGAAGATGGCGTATTCTGCCACTGACTGGCCGAGAGTAATCCTGCAGGATAGGACTTGGAAGGTTTTGCAGTGGAGGAGGGGGATGGTGGCTTGAGACCGGGGAGAACCACTTTTATGGCCCCACAGAGGTTGCTGAACTTGTGGGCCCTCTGGCCGGAATAGGGCTGGCACGGCTGATAGCCCCTTCCGTAGCCACTAAAGGAGCAAAAAGTGGATGAAGCACTGGGGGCGGTGGTGAGGCCCAAAGACTTGGCAGTGGCTGCGAGTCTTTAAAGCGCTCAAGGGCAGCATCTGCCTTGTCTCCAAAGAGATGGGAGCCATCAAAGGGCATGTCCATGAGGTTGGCCTGATCATCCCCAGAACAACCAGACGTTCTCAATCAGGTGTGGCGAGTAACGGTCACCATCATGGAAAAGCTCTACCTAGCGAGTCCGTAGTGTCCAAGCCAAAATCTGATGGCAAACTTAGCTGTGTCCCTCCCAATCAGAGATAGCTTGGGAGAGTAGAGCCCGGTCCTCCTCCGAGACTCCGGGCAGCTTGTGTGCTACCGTATCCCATATGGAATGGGAGTAACGGCCCAAAAGGCATGCAGTGTTCACCAATCACAATGCTAGACTGGCGGAAGAAAGCATTTTCTTGCCGAAGTTCTCCAGTCTGGATTCCCTGTCCAGGGGGGTGGAAGGGAATGTGCCACGAGAAGTGGCAGCTTGGACCACCAAGTTTTGAGGGGTGGGGTGGGTGGAGAGGAAAAGGTGGGTCGCCCGGTGCAGGGCATTGGTAGTGGGCAATCATCCTATTCACAGGAGCCCCTCTGCTGGGTTTGGACCAGGTACTCAGAAGGATATCTGTTAAAGCCTCATTGAAAGGCAGTTAGGGTTTCGAACTCGAGACCCCAGGCTGCAGGCCCTCTGTCAAGACATTAGTCTTGACCACCACTGTAGGAAGCTGCAGGTCGAGGACCTCAGCAGCCCTCTGCACCACCGTGGCAAAATATACTCCCTCCTCTGTAGTCTGGGTAAGAGGGGAAAGCATGCCAGAATCTGGGGAGGTGTCCAGGCCACTGTCATAATCCAGTTCCCCGTATCAGTCCAGATCTTATTGGTGCGGGATTTCTAAGGGATCCTGCTCCCCCCAACCTCTTCCTCCATCCCAAACCCTTTGGAATAGGGCAGGCTGAAAGGCATGGAGACGTATGGTTCTATCAGCATCGGAGGATGCCTGACCGACTCTGTGTCATCGGGAATGAGGATCGGGGAGGCGCCGCCGGTGGACGTTGGCGATGTCGAGGACCTTAGCACCAGACGTGATGCCGGGGAAGGTCCCTGGGGTGGTGCGACTGCCATCGGTCCAGACCCAGGAATGGGTCCACTCAGAGGCAGTGGACCCAGGGCTGGAGCCACTGGCATGAGAACCACAGGGCCCCCTCCATCCTCTGAGCCTATGGGGCCCTAATGCATGCCAGCAGGGTCAGGCCACCCAAATATGGTGCACATGGTGTCATAAAATTCCTTCAGCTGGGTGGGGGCCGCTCCTGGTCCCAGCAAGGGAGGGAAACTGGGAGCTGACCCAGGCACCCACTCCGCGAGCGGGAAATTGAACGCCGAGGTTCCTCCACCAGGTGCTTCGACTTATTGTGCTTCTTGTGGTGCCTCTTAGCTGACTTCAATGACTTTGACGAAGAAGATTTCGATTCACCGGAGCGGTGCTCAGACCTTCCTCTCAACCGAGACCTGAACCGGGATCGAGACAGATGAGGCGACCTCCGCGGTGCAGGACACAGGGTTGCAAGAAACCTTTGGGACCACTCCCTCAAAGCCTTCGGCTCATTGGCCTGGCAGACAGAGCACGACTTGGAGTCATAGTTGCACTCCAGGCACCAAAGACATACTAAATGGGGGTCTGTGACCAACATGGCGCGGTGACAGGGGCCACACAGATTGAACCTTAAAGTCTTCTTGCTTGGCATCACTAGTAACACACCAACGAAGTCGACAAAAGGTCAAAAAAAGTCTGTCAAAAAATGACAGAGTTTAGCTCTTTTCAACGGATCAGCGCTGATGACACGGAAACAAAAGAACTGACGCCAGTGTGCCGGTGTCGTGGTTATATTGATGACATAAATGTCATGACGATGATGAAAACGACGCCAACAACATCATGCAGAGTTGATAAGCTTCTGGTGATATTTGCAACACAGAGTGATCAAATGAATTCTTGAAAAATTAGGCTCATTTGCAAGCACAATATAACTCACATCCTTTGGAAATCGCCAATAGAAAACGATTTGCCTTGGGATAGTTTGATTCAGAATGCTTCTTGCAAAGGAACATGATCAATAGGATGCACTGAAGTTTAATGAATAATGGGAGTGAATCAGCAAGAGTTTAACAGTCTGAAATGGAAATTACATTCTCTAGTGATGGAAAGAAATATGAGTTTTTACTACTCCTTTGGGATCAAATGCAAGAAAGTATACTACAGGGCAACTCAAAAAAAGTGTGGCGGTTGATAAACACTGAGGAAGCAATTCACTCATGGTGGAGGTCCCACAGTCATTGGGGGTCACGTACTTGTGGTGGGACCTCCACATTGTAGATTCTCATTGCCGGTGTCCTACCACGAGTGCGGGTCCCCTCCTTGACTGTGGGGCCTCCGCCACAAGTGCGGAGGCCCTTTGTTAATCTGGCCTTGAGTTAACTGCATCCCGAACCTGTAACAACCATTCATAGAAATTCAATGTGTAAGTCATATCACTGCGTTATATGGAAGTCCCTCTGAGCAATTGATACATATTTCTAATGCAGGGGAGTTGCCATCTGCACTGTTAATGAAATCCCCAGAAGCAGGGTTTACTTCTAATGTAATCAGCAACATGAAATATTCATGTGCAGGAGGTCCAGATTGCTTTCCAGTTATCACGCTCAAAGCAGGCCTCCTTTTGTGTGGGAGTTTACTTGGTTCATTCCTTAAGTGGATCTCATCTACTGGTATCATTCCAGACTCATGGCAAGGAGCTATCATAAAGCCGAACCATAAGAAAGGAAGTTTATCGAAACCTGCAAATTAGAGGCTCATTTCTTTACTTCACACTATTTCAAAGAATTATGGAAAAATTATCTTAATTAACCTTGAGAATTGTTCCAAGAGAACAGGGGAGCATTCATAAAAATTACTCCAAAGTGATCACTATCTGGCTCTTTGGACTGCAGCAAGGAAACCCATTTTATCAACTGGCACATTATGCTGCTGCCTTGTGGACTTCCGTGCTTCTTCTGTTTTTTGTGGCCTTGCAAAAAAATGAAGAGCTTTAACATTCCACAAGTCCCGTTATATATGAATCAGCAGTTTCACTCGAGAAATTGGGTTTGGATTTTTAATAATGTTTCATTTGAGCAGGCTGGTGTCTATAAGTACTTACGTCTCAGCTTTTCAAATGATCTGAAATGTAATAAACAGGTGGGTGTTTTAAAATCCTCTGTAGAGACCAATGTCAATGATCTTAAAAGGTTTGATGCTCGCTTGTCGTGTAGTTCCTAGGACCTCCCAGGACCTGCGCATTTTGGATGACCTAAACTGAGGGCTGGGGTGCAAACTGACTCTGGACATCCCCACAGGCTAGGTCTGCCATTAGACCAGCTAGCCCTGCAGTGCAACTACCACTCCCCTGTATCCTAAAGTGGTGTAGGTAGTTTCTGGTACCCACTGAACATGACAACCCTGATTCCTCTGGTATTGTGGAAAACAGTACAGTACTTTTTATCTCAGCCACTCGTGCTTACTTTTTCTCAGAATACACACAGAATGACGATTGGGACGTTTTCAATAATTATTTATTGGTCAAGCATCAGTCTCGTGTAAAACATATTTGCTGCAACAATTGGAAGACAGGAGCATACAAAAGTGATCACAAGCACCAATATCATAAACTGTAGATACATTTCTACCATAGTGCTAAAAAGTTAAACATAAGCTAGTTATATAAAACAGTAGCATTGGCGTACTCCTACAATGCGCAACCTACCTACTTTGCCTAAATATACCTAGCCTAGATATGTAGGTGAAGCATTTATATGTGCATATGTGTGTGCTAAGATGTAGCCAAGTTTCCCCCAGGGAATTACCAACGTCCTCACCTGATGGTAAAGAACGAAGGATTCCGTCTCTGCTCTGAGGATGACACCACGTAAGGCATGTCAGATTGCTGCTTGTCAAAGAATCAGCATGCAGAACCTCGGTCCAACCTGGTACAGGGATTATGTTAGAGTACTGAGAGCCTGGTGTCTAAGAGACAGGAGCAAGCTACTAGGTAAAAGGTCACCTGTTTAGAATCGTTATTGTTGTGTGGATAGGACAATGTATGTAAAATGGGGCATACATGACAGGACTATACTAAAAGACATAACACCCACTCCTCATCAAAAGTTCAACAAGGTCAGCTAGGTTTTGATAAAGCTAAAACTATTAAAAGGTATGACATCATTTATGATAAAACATACTAAAAGCACTTCAAAAGACTTAAAAAACATGTCCATAAAAGCAAAGTCCATAAAAAAGCGTTCATAAATATCCTCTATATTGGTATACGTTGTCATTACTGCACAGAGCAACTTAATGGCTCAGACAGAGAAGAAGAGAATGAGGAAAAAGTCAGTTCGACCTTCAATTTGGTAAATATTAGTAAATCTGACGAATAGTTCCCAGCACAGGGAAGGTCCATTTGTTTACAAATCCTGTGCTGAAGAGTCAACATCACTGAACATGGCATCCACCGGTGGCAGCCCCCCCAGTACTTCCACTATGATATCAAGTGAGCAGAGGTGGTCGTCTCTGATTCCCACAGCAGCCGTCAGGGAAGAATTAGATGTCTGTGTGCCTAAAACAGATTCCTGCACATCTGGAGCAGAGACGATGTCCGTTCCAACAAGAGCTGAAGCATCTTGTGGAGGCTCTAGAAACGCCATCATCAACATGGGAATACGCTGTGAACAACTGTGAATGTGGGCCCCCAAGGGTGCCAGGAGCATGTCTATGTCCAGTGTCGCAACTAATGAAAGTGTCAGACAGAGGTCCAACACAAGTCCAAATGTGCAAAAGAGGCAGTGGAATACAGACAGGATGTAGTTTAGCCAGGCCGATCTGAAAGACAGGAACCAATGCTCTCTCAGCCGAGGTGTACCCAAGTAGAGCAACATTTTCTCACGACAACGTCGCTCCAGCAGTTTTCTCTCCATGTCTTGAGCAATGGGCACATCCATTGCAAAGCAATAGAATTAAAACCAGAATGCCCAACTGAAAGCAGGAGCAAAGGAAGCCCTCTAAAAACGCTTCCAATTACGGAGCTTATGAAAGATGGAATCACTCGGAAGATGGTCTGAAAGGTGGTTAACAGCCCTGATCCAATGCTCTTAAATAAGTGTACTATCCCCCTCGTATCAGACATGTTAAAGATACGAAGGACCATTTCTCCAAAATGGAGGGCGAGTTTGTACCGACCAAAGCCTGTATCTCTGCCAAAGACCTTGCAACCTGGAGATCAAAACTCTCTTGGGCTGAAGTTAAGACCACATTTTGCTGTAACAACATGGCTTTCAGTCTGCTCAGAGAATCAAACCCTATACTGGAAACTTTCAGTGAAGCCACAATGGTGCCTCCCTAACTGTGCAAGCTGGGGAAACAATACTTGCCTACAACAAATAACCCTGGAGTTTGCAGTTACTAGAAAAGTGATGCCTGGCGTCATCCCACAACAGCCTTGGTCATTCAGCATCAAGTAACTCCCATTTGAAAGTAACAAAAAAATTGATGAATTACAGCAGCTCTGGAGCCATTCAAGTAGAAAAACAAGTTCGCTATTGATGCATTACACGCCCCGTGAAGCAATATCTCTTTGCATACTAACGGCCCACTTAAAGCCTTCTTGCAGTCTGCACTGCTTAAGAAAACTTGGTTGTCCTTATTCCTGCACCTGTATTTAAAGGTAATTCCCAGGTTTCCTGTACATACCCATCACCCAATGCTTTATACCTGCATACTGGGTGGTGTTTAAGGCAGTATTGGAACTGGAATGTCGTGATTGACAGTGTGATATAGCCATGAATTAACCATTCTGTAGACGGTGATTCTGCTACTGCAAAAGGTGGGAAACAACCTTTACAATGCAACTTTTACAACGCACTACCATTACAACGAAACTTTTACAACGCAACATCCATTACAAGGCATGCCATTACAACGCAAACAATACAACGCATGACCCTACAACACATACCACTACAACGCATGTCATTACAATGCATACCATTACAACACATACCATCACAACGCATAGTACCCTTACACTATCCAACACTTACCCTACTGTTGCACCCCCTGGAGTTAGAATAGTATTTTTTACCCCTACACTATCCAACACTTACCCTACTGTTGCACCCCCCTGGAGTTAGACTAGAAATTTTTACCCCTACACTATCCAATACTTACCATACATGGAATGTAATGGTATGCGTTGTAATGGTATGAGTTGTAAAGGTAGTATGCGTTGTAATGGAATGCGTTGTAAAGGTAGTTTTTAAAAATTTGTTGTAATGGCATGCGTTGTAATGGAATGTGTTGTAATGGATGTTGCGTTGTAAAAAATGTGTTGTAAAGGTATGCGTTGTAAAAGTATGCTTTGTAACGTCATACATCCGTAAAAGGTAGCTTCTCAAGTCTTTCAATGAGCAGCATGGTGTACTTTGCATCTCTGCGTGCCATGATTACTTGTCTGTCAGTCAGATCATAAGCCGAAAACAGACCAGTGTCGTTAATATACCACCAGGGAACGTGGCCAGAATGCAACGATTGAAGCGTCCAGCTTGAAAGCATGATGGCGCGTAGTTGAGATTGCTCATGTTGTAAAACAGACAAATATTGTTCCATTCTGTTAATAGCTGAGGACACAATGTTGCCCAGTGAATTAATACATGAGAAATGTGTGGTCATTCAATTAGCTACCAAAGCTAAGGCCTTTTCTAAGTTAATTCTATCTCTTTCATGCAGTCTCTCAGCAGCTTCTTGTTGGGAGACCTTCCAGACCTCTTTGTAGATGGCATACAAGAAGCATTTACTACGTGGTTTCTTGGGACCTAGCAAAACTTCCCTAACGTCCATGTTGTCTGACGGAAGGGACCTGTGTTGTTTCACCTGTGATAGTGTTGAGGACGATAGCCATTCTAGGCATAACTTCCCAACACTATAAGAAGTCACTACCCCTGGGTCATCTGTGTGTACATAACGTGGGTCAGGCCTATGGATACTAAACCCTTCGGTGGTACCCTTGAACGTTGATTTACACCTATTCGTGTTGACAGGCCAAATCAACCATTTTTCCAATTGGGAGCTGATTAATTGTTTCAGTCTCCCAGTCACCCAGTGTCTCCTCATTTGTCAAAGTATTATTTGATATACCCTAAACAGAATGAGAGGGACCCGTTAGTAACCAAGGGCCCGATTCACAGAACTAACTTAAGACAAAATCCTAAACTGAGTACTATTTTGGTATTCACAGAAGGCACTTACTCATTGATGAGTAAGTGCCTTCTGTGTAAGACGCTTCTTCTCGATGTGTCGCGCTTCCAGCTCCCAGCGACACGCAGGCTTCTGCAGACAGAAATCTCAGCAAGGAAATTCAGAGGTGAGCTTGTGGTGAAAACGTCTGTCCCTGAGACTTCAGCAGAAGGCAAGCACAAGTTCAAGCCCTTGGAGTAATATTCTGCAAGATGATGACAGTTCTTTAAAAGTTCCTTCTCCTCTCCTTGGCACTGAAGACACCACTGTAGGCCAACCGAGCAACACAGCACAAGAAACAGCTTCCTTGGTTCTTCTCCTTGGCAGAGGTTTGTCTTGTTGTTCCAGAAGTGATCTAAAGTCTTGGGGTCTTGGTCCCCATATTTAAACTGTAAAATCCTTTGTCCTCTGAAGGCACAGGGGCCTGTACCTAGTCCAAACCAGTTCTGGGCAGTTCTGGAGCACTTTGTTTACATGACTCCTGCTTTCCTTTGGCAGGGTGGGTCAGGGTCATCAGACACACCACAGAAGGTGGAGCCAGCATTGTGGAAGGCAGGCACAGTCCTGTTCAGACCGAGGTGCTACTCCTCCCATTCATCTACATGCAGATAGGTCTATTCAGCCTTGTGCTGACTCACCCTGTCTCCTGGAATCCCCTAGCCCCTGTCACTCACAAAACCAGACACACAATACACAAGCTAGCAGAGGCAGGCTAGATGGTTAGGCAAGAAAATACCTACTTTCTAAAAGTGGCATTTTCAAACACAGAATGTTAAAACCAACTGCACTAAAATATGTATTTTTATCATTCTTAGTTCAGGCATACTAAATTCGATGTTCCACCATGTTCCCTGGGTCAGTTAGGATTATAAGATGTTATAATCATACTGCCCATTCTGGCCTATGGGGACTGGTAGCCTTGCAATAGTGAAAAGCGAAAATGGCTGTAATTCACTATTAGGACATGCCACACCCATCAAGGCATGTCCTACTTTATACATACAATGCACCCTGCCCTTGGGCCTACCTTAGGGGTGTCTGATATGAAAAAAAGGGAAAGTTTAGGGACTGGCAAGTGGGTGCACTTACCAAGTCGACATGGCAGTACTAGACTGCACACAGGCTCTGCAATGGCAGGCATGAGACACACTTTACAAACTGCTTCTGTGGGTGGTACAACCAGTGCTGCAAGCCCACCAGCAGCATTTGATTTACAAGCCCTGGGGAACACATGGTGCACTGTACTAGGGTCTGACAAGTAAATTAAATAACCCAATCATGGAGTCACTAATCAATACATCAATTTAACATAGAGAGAATATGCACTTTAGCACTGATCAGCAGTGGTAAAGTGCCCAGAGTAATAAAACAACCAACAACAGGTCAGAAGAAAACAGGAGGAAGGCAAAAAGTTCAGGGATGACCCTGCAAAAAGGGCCAAGTCCAACATGTCTATGTAAAATAAGGACACACAACTTTTCTCGCTGCTCCTTTCTCTCGCTGCTCCTTTATAATCAAGAAGTCTAGAACAAATGAACAGATTCATTATAAACCCATACTTATAGTGAATAATTTAAAATAGTGGAATAATAAAACGAAGATATAAAAAACAATGCCAGCGTCCAATAAAACATATATTCTTTATCAATAGGGTAACACTTCCTGCTTATACACAGGCGTTATCAGACTAAGTTCATGCACACACCCGTCAATCAGTAGGTTCTGAAAGAAAGTAATAGAAACCAGCTCTCTATTACTAAAAAGGAGTCTCAAATCCCAAATAGCGCATTTGCATAGCCAATCACCCAAATGTCTGCAACATCTTGGCCAGGGGTGAATTTTTTTCAGTGAGTTTCCCATCCCACTGATTAACTCAAAACATTGTGTCTATTTCCAGCCCGCAGAACTCCCATGATATCATAAAATATAATCTTTTGGAGGAGTAAGTGGTCACCACCTCAAGTCAATCAGCAAAGATGATATAAGAATCATCCGCAAGAACAAGCAGATTCATGTACTTAAAAACTGAAAGGTACTGCTCCATTAAGAGTATTTTTGATGCTGCGGAGACAGTGTGCTAACCTGTATCCCTCACTTAATTGTGGCACCAGAAACTACGTTATAAAAGGCTACCTAACATAATTATATTGACTTTAAGAATGATTGTAACCGCATTCCTAGTTTTACTTTATCGCCCAGGTTACGGCACACCTCTGCATCCATCCTGTTTTATTTTCCGAAAACGCCTGACCGGCATACAGCATGGCGTTTATAGACACACGCATAATTAGCCCAAGACGTAGGGCCGGTCATAAGTTAATTGGACAGAGCACTCAATTCAAGTTCCTCCCTAATCCTAGGTGGTTTCATACTAGGGGCAAAAGTTCCCCCATCTTAAGAAGTTACCATTTTGATAAAAGAATTGGAGAAAAATGCCTAAATCGATAACTGGTGATTTTACACAAATTCCCTGTGTGCAAAACTACATATAAAAGACAATGTTAGACCGTAGCAATGATGATGGAACCAATGTCACACAGGATGACTATACAATATAAACCGCCCCACTTGATTCAGTAGTAAATAATTTATATTAATTCAACAACACTGTGCCTGCAAAATCAACAGACAGACAATGTTGCCACTTCCTGCTAACAACAAGAAAATAGTGTGTTAAACAGGGCTGAAAGTCAAAAAGCAGATAAAAATGCTATGATCAATCAATCAATCAATCAGGGGAATTGTAAGTACGCTACTCACGCGTGAGGGTCTCAAGGCGCTGGGGGTCAGGGGGGTCAGCAGTTCCGTTCAGCTGAAGAGGCAGGTCTTTAGGGCCTTCCTGAAGGTGTTCAGGGACAGGGAGCGTCTCATGTCGATCATGAGCTCATTCCAGGTCTTGGCTGCGATGTGGGAGAAGGATCTTCCCCCTGCTTTGGCTCTTTGGAAGTGTCAGGTTTCGGCGAGAACGAGGTGGGCGGATCAAAGGTTTCTTTTGTGTACGTGGTAGGTGATTCTGTCATTGAGGTATTGGGGTCCGGTGTTGTGTAGGCATTTGTAGGCGTGGATGAGTATCTTGAAGGTGACTCTATTCTCGATGAGGAGCCAGTGGAGCTTTTGTAGGTGTTGGCTGATGTGCTTGTGTCGAGGGATACCGAGGACTAGGCTGGCAGCAGTGTTCTGTATCGTCTGGAACTTGCGGAGTACAGACTTGTTTATGCCGGCGTAGAGGGCCTTTCCGTAGTCCAACCTGCTGGTGATGAGTATGTGAGTGACTGTCTTCCTTGACTTGAGTGGGATCCATTTGAAGGTCTTACAGAGGATGGGAAGGGTGTTGAAGGACCTGGAGGCAACGGCATTGACCTGGCGGTTCATGGAGAGGGAGGAGTTGAGTATGATGCCGAGGTTGCTAGCATGGATCATGGGGGTGGTGGGGTGCCGAGGGCAGTGGGCAACAAGGTGCTGTTCCATGCCGATGGGGTGGTTCTGAAGACGAGGACTTCTGTCTTCTCCGAGTTGAACTTTAGGTAGCTGTTTGTCATCCAGGCTGCGAGGTCCTGCATTCCTTCTTGGAAGTTGAGTCTGGTGGTGGCGGGGTCCTTGGTGAGGAAGAGGATGAGCTGGGTGTCGTCCGCATAGGATACTATGTTGAGGCTGTGCTGATGGACGATGGCGGTGAGGGGGGCCATGTAAATGTTGAAGAGGGTTGGGCTGAGCTATGATCCCTGGGGGACTCTGCAGTTGATTTCTGTGGGTTCGGAGAGGAAGGGTAGCAGTCTGATCCTTTGGCTCCTGCCGGTGAGGAACGACCTGATCCAGTCGAGGGAGGTTCCTTGTATATCAGCGTTGTGTACTTTGGCTGTGAGTGTGCGGTGGGAGACGGTCTCGAATTCTGTTGACATGTCGAGTAGAATCAGGGCTGTAGTGTGGCCTTGGTCTAGGATGGTGTGGATTTCGTCTGTGGCGGTGAGTAGGGCAGTCTCGGTGCTGTGATTGCTGCGGAATCCGGACTGGGAAGGGTCGAGGATGGCGCTGTCGTCGACGAACCTTGTTCTGCATTGACGGTCTTCGCCGTGACTTTCACCGCAAGGGGGAGAAGAGAGATGGGCCGGTAGTTCTTAAGGTCTGATGGGTCTGCCAATGGCTTCTTGAGCAGGAGCCTGACTTCTGCCCATTTCCAGTCATTGGGGAAGGTGCCGGTCTTGAAGGTGGTGTTGATGGTGCGTTGTAGTTCGGGTGCGATGGTCGCGGTGGCTCTGTGGTAGATGTGTGGTGGGCAGGGGTCTCTGTTGGCCCCTGAGTGGATGCCTTTCATGGTTGAGGCGGTCTCTTTGGTCGTGATCGGTGTCAAGGAGGATATGGCGGGCTGGCTGTAGTTACCCGCGGTCGGGATGGCTGCGGAGTCGAGCGTATGCTCGTTGAAATTGTCGTAAAGGTTTTTGATCTTCAGGTGGAAGTAGGATCCTGGATGATGCTGAAGTCCAAAGAACAGCACCAACATCTTGTACCGTAGCAGTACACTGTTCTGTACCGCAGTTGTTTATATACGGACCTAACCTACAACTTAAACACAATACTGTATTAAGCATATACTAGATTCTATTGATCATAATCTTGTCCAATATCTCAAACGTTTATGGCAACCACTAATATGAAACAGTCAATAACTCTTGTTTACTGTCATACTCCTTTCACTGCAAATCCATTCACAAAACCAATGCCATCTACTCCTCCCTAGAGCTGGGAGACCCAAATCTTAGGTTTACAGCACAGTGTACTGAGGATAGATTGATGTTACCCTATCGATAAAGACTATATGTTTTATGGGATGCTGTCATCACTTTTTTTTATATCTTTGAGGTATGTGGACACTGTCCATTGTTTCATTATTTCACTATTTGAATGTATTCACAACAAGTATGGGTTTGTAATGAATCTGTTCATTTGTACTAGACTTAGTGATTATTAAAGGAGCAGCGAGGAAAGTTGTGTGATCTAATTTTGCATACACACATGAGGCGCACCCTAGCAAATTAATCCACATATACCGCTCTGTCTAAAATGAAAGGTGAGATAATATTCACTCTTTTAAAACTGAACTGATTTAAGAATAAACCATTATACAAAATATGTGCATACTGAGACAGTTTCTCTAGTCTCCACTCAGTTTTTTATGATATATTCCTGCTTCTGAAAAGGCGACTGGAAACACCTAAATAGGAGCTTCAGATTCAAAGTGATTCTTGCGCTTTGGTAAAAGTTATAAAGGTGAGCTGTTGTCCACCTCCGTATAGAGTTATATTATTTTTACCCTTGGTGTACAACTAAGAGTGAATGAATGAATGAGTGTGCTGATGTCTCACAGTGGGACCTACAGAGGGAATTTGATTGGATTGTTGAAGCAGTGATGCCCTGAACACCAATAGTGAGATTTGTAATATTTGGCCATATTTTGGAGTATTATAACAGACTAACTGTGTTGCTAATATCATCATTTTTTCACTGTGTGTTTAATTGTGCAAATAATGCCTTATGTCTATGTATTGTGAAATAATTTTTATGTTTTAAATTATGGATATACCTTAAGGGAGTAATATTTAAAGTCTTGATAAAGATGGTCTAAATCAAGAAATCAAGAAAATATCTTCGAAACACGTTGACGCAGTAGCCTCCTAAACCGCGTAATGGGCTGTTACACTAGCTATTGATCATTTCCTGTATATCAGGTCCCAGCCTCAACACCACTGTAACACGGATATGGTTTTTTAAATGACAAAGTGTACTGTCTTTTAATTCTCTCCTTTTTCTCTTGTATTTTACTATCAATTTATTGTGTGATTATTCGATATATAAATATATGAATTATTTATGATTAAATGTCTTCTTGCTTTTAATTTGCTATATTTGTTTTATATTTTCTAATAAATTGATATGTAATAATTTTACTATTACTTGTGTGTTGGCACACTGCTTTTGCAATAGTAATTGTGTCCACTTCGGTTGAATCTGTGAGAGAGCTGATATTTGAATGAACAAGATTTACAGTACTGGTGGGCTGTTTTTTACTCCTTATTTGATATACCTTCAATTAGCACGAGTGAGGGGATGCATGGTGTTTTCAGATCTTTGATTTTTTCAAACTTGTAACAGGTAGTCTGTTGCACTGTTCTGTTCAGGAATATAATCTGCATAGGTATGAGGCAAGCTCTAAATAAAGCCTCAGTTTTTTTAACCTGCCATTCTTTTGTCCCCCAGATCAATTTGGTGTCTCTCGTGTCTCTCCAAGAGTCGAACCCCTGTATAGACAGTTGGGAGATAAAAGGTGCTGAATATATCAGCATGGTATTTGTCAGGATAATTTTCTTCATCGTTGAATTAGCATGTGCAAGTTTGTAGTAATACGACGCTGGGTCTGATGTATTGAACCCTGAAAAGTATAGAAATTTCTGGGTGAACGTGGCAGAACTACCACTCGGTTGAGTTAGGCAATGTTCCCATTGCTGGTAAGTGTTGATAGTGCATGGGACGCATGCTCTATGCAAAAAATGCTGACCATAATTCTGGAAATAATACATTGTTTCAAAATCAGTAGTATCCTTATACAATTCCCTGTAAGAAAATGCAGCAGACTGCTCTAAATCTGAGAACATAGGGGCATATTATCAAGGACCGGTGTTAAAATTATCGCCGTTTTATCGGCAGGAAACTGCTGATAAAACGGCGATAATGGGCTTGATAAAACGCCCTTGTTAATTCCCATAGAAGCCCATGTTAACATCAGAACATGGGCTTCTATGGGAATTAACAAGGGCGTATTATCAAGCCCATTATCGCCGTTTTATCGGCAGTTTCCTGCCAATAAAACGGCGATAATTTTAACACCGGTCCTTGATAATATGTCCCATAGTATTTAGTTTCAATGACCCAATCATCAGAGTGTACTCGGGGTAATGAAATCATTCAAAGAAATTTTAAACACATGTGGAATTTTCAAATCTTCATTTGGACCAAATACATCATATGAAACCTTATCCCAAACTATACTATTCAGTACTGCCACTACTGTTATGTTCACTAGGGACAGATCTCCCTGTACATGATGTGATGACGTATGTGGTTTCAGGCCCAAGTACACGGGTTGTACTGCAAAGTGTTGTGGGAGATAATGTCCGTTCAATAGCAGGAAAAACACAGTTATTGTGCCTATCCAAATTAACTCAAACAGGATTCCTATTGCAAACCATAGATGTAACCAAGGTGACACTAAATAAGTCTCTTTGAGCAAGAGGTAGAATTGTCAAAGTTGTTCTTTCTTTGAAATGGATGGCGTCTGCTCAGTTTCACTTGGATCTGAAAAAAGTCATCGAAGTGGATGCAGTAGCCAGACTCAGTTTGACCTATCTTTGGTAGCTTCGCAGGTTTTGTACAACTTGCTGGTGTCTCTTCCAGAGGCACATTGATGTAAATGTTATTATTGAGCCGCATTGCAATTTGTGTTTCAGGTATATTAGTATATGTCAACCGGTGTGATTTGTACTCTGTTATTTGATACTCCTTCACTTTGTGCAGGGAAGTCTTGAACGAATATTAATCTTTCCATCTGAACTTCCTGTATAGTAGCTAGAGGATCTGCGGCTACTCAGAAACCCATGCGGCCTACTGTTGAGAATTGTCCACATGGTGCGGTTTAATCAGATCAATTGAGACAAATCTTTTTCCTGTTTTGCCGGCAAGAGTCAGAAGAAGTACCGTTCTTATTCCTACAACTGCCAGGACAGACAAATTATCTCTTGTTCACCATCTTTTCTCTCACTAGGTCCCCTATCTTCGGGACCCCGGCAAGTCTTGCGGGAACTGGTTTCACTCCTCCAGTGGCGGTATGTTTTATTTGGGCGTTGCTTTGTAATGCCCAGAATTCATTGAGCTCCTGTAAAACAGCCAATCATTCAGTTCAAATGGTTTAGCACCCACCATTGTGCTGGCACAATCAAGATCAGGTACCCACATTCTTCCCCCCACAGAATTTTATAAGGTGGACAGCCTCACAAGGATTTCCTTGACATATTGTTCAGTGCCCTCTGGACCCGTATAGAGAATATGTGTTTGTATTGCTGGGATGGAACTTACCGTCCTGCATATGTCCTTTCACTATAGCACATGTCGCCCTATATTGCTGTTTACTTCCAATGGCAGGCTGAGCAGTCAACATAATAACTGACACTTGGGCAAAGTTACCCATCAGTTTCATCCTCGAGTACAGGGCAGGTTCTGCCCCATACTCATTCTGTATCTGTTTCAATACATCTGAAATAACTGCTATGGAAGGGGTAACATGTATTATTATGTAACCTTCAGCAAAGATTGTTCTCCATGTGGTACAATCCTCAATTGAGGGAACCATTCCCATTGGCAAGCAAATTGTTAACATTCTATATTTCTCCTGCTGACCCTTATGTGGGAACACTGCTTCCATCTGTGCAATTTTCTGTGCAATCCAGAATGGTATTTGTTGCCATTTTGATGGGAATTCACCCATTATTGCTTTTAGTGTTTGTGGGCTAATTGTGGGTGTGGTCTGATGTTGACCAGCTGGTGCAGCTCGCGCAGGTTGGATTGTGAGTTTTCGCATGACGAAGTGGACAATGTGTCTGTATAGCCTGACTATTTCTTTAAATAGTGTATGCACTTCCTCTACTGGGAGTGTGTCTATCTCAGGATGTGGAGTGTATGCCGCTAATACCGGCCATGTCGCTCCTCTTGTGCTGAGCGGACGAGTCTTATGACAGCTGTTGTGTGTGGGAGGGTGCCTTTAAACCAGTTTCTGTGTTGCT
Organism: Lissotriton vulgaris; assembly: GCF_964263255.1. Classification (NCBI taxonomy): domain Eukaryota; kingdom Metazoa; phylum Chordata; class Amphibia; order Caudata; family Salamandridae; genus Lissotriton; species Lissotriton vulgaris. Next base: position 669,025,795 of record NC_141699.1, read on the forward strand.
GGTAAGTCTTCGTACGGAATATATCTTTCCGGTGGGTTCACTTCAATGTATTTGTGAAACAAATGTTTCTTTGGATCTGCAGGCGGGGATTTCACCCAAGAATAGCATACTTCTGATCCGAACACCTTGTGTACCTCAATCACGAACGTAACATAGCTGCCTGTTGCAGGTACGCCATGTTCTAATAATTTCATAGTTACTGCCTCTCTGCCGTTTTTGGTAATGTTAAGAGCGTTCGCTAATTCCTCTTCTCCTGAACTTGCAGGGTCAGGCATTTTTTAAGGAGAAGATAGTAACATTGGTAAGAGGTAAGGTTTTGTACAATGTGGGAACTTACAAGCTTGTCTTAAACCTTCAGCCAACACACAGGGTGTACCTGTTCAGCTGAGGCTGATATCCCTTCCCACTTCAGATATCTCTGAACAGTGTGTGTAGGGCATTTTGAGAAAGCACGACTGAACTTATCAGATTTTAACTCTTAATATAAGAACCAAACCAACTTTGGCTGCACCTTTCGTGTAGTTCCTAGGACCTCCCAGGACTAGCATGTGTTGGATGACTCAAACTGAGGGCTTGGTGTGCCAACAGATTCAGGAATCCCCCACATGATAGGTCAGCTGTTAGACCAGCTAGCTCTACAGTGCCACTACCACTGCTCTGTATCCTACAGTGGTGTAGGTAGTTTCTGGCAGCCACTAAAGATGATAACCCTGTTTCCTCAGGTATCGTAGAAAACAGTACAGCACTTTTTCACTCAGTCACTAGTGCTTACTTTTTCTCAGAATACACACAGAATGATCATTGGGACATTTTCAATAATTATTTATTGGCCAAGCGTCAGTCTCATGTAAAACATATTTGCGGCGACAATCAGAAGACAGGAGCAGACAAAAGTGATTGGAAGCACCAATATCGTAAACACTAGATACATTTCTACCATAGTAATAAAAAGATGACATAAGCTGGTTATTTAAAACGATAGCATTGGCGTACTCCTACAATGCCCCGCTTACCTACCTTGCCTAAATGTACTTAGCCTAGATATGTAGGTAAAGCATGTATATGCACATATGGGTGTGCTAAGATGTAGCCAAGAATTCCCCCAGGAAATTGCCAACCTCTCACCAGATGGTAAAAAAAAGAAGAACCATGTCTCTGCTCCGAGGACAACACCCCGCAAGGGATGTCGGATTGCCGCTTGTCGAATTATCAGCATGCAGAACCTCGGTCCAGCCTAGAAGGAATTCTCTAATTTGTAGGGGGGAGTGAGGGTCTTTTACACTAAAGTGGTCACTCCAGGGGGTTTTCTAGAATCAATGTGTTTTTCAAAACAATCATGGATGCTTTGAAAACAATCATAAATGTTTTGAAAACAATCACCAATGCTTTTCTACACAAATGCGATCATGCACAGCTGGCTGTTGGCCACGGATGAAAAAGTGGTGACCCTTATACAGAAAAGTCCTGCCATGTGTGGGGACAAGTTTATGTACGTCAGGTACAGGAATTATGATAAGAGTATCGGGAGCCTGGTGTCAAAGAGGCAGGAGCATGCTACTAGCTAAAAGGTTTCCTGTTTAGAATCGTTATTGGCGTGTGGATGGTACAATGTATGTAAAATGGGGTATACATGACAGGACTATTCTAAAAGGCATGGCATGCTATGGTGGCTTATCATCTGACCCGTACAGAAGACAATCCTGGCTAAAAATATCCCACAGGCTCTCTATATAGAAGATTTGTCTTTTGATCAAAGCTCTGGTCTATCATGGTGGTAAGCTGGAACCCTGCAGGCTATGCAGCCAGGAATGAGTGTAGAGCCTGGCCTTCCTTTACTGAGTTTCGCTATAGTGCTGGTGCAGGAGACTTGTGAAGTGACTGATATCAAGCACAACGGACACAGTTGTTGTTTTTTAATCTGTCTGAAGCTATTACTGAACTGTGAGGTGTGCCTGGTCGTAGATAGTTGAGAAATACAAGCCTTAGTGGGCAAGTGTAATAACCATTTTAAATTATGCTTATTTAACTTGTATAATTATGAGTTTTCTTATGCTAATAATGCAAATTATAAAGGATTGTATAGATCTGTGTTATTTTTTCAACACTTCCTTTATTCGTTTTCACTGCTTGTTGTACCTGGCCTTTCTAGACCTGTCTAGCACTGTCTTTTTGCCAATTGTGAACACTTATAATTTTAGACGATGCAGACCTGCTCTCATTTTTCTACAGACTCTTAAAGATCAGGCAATTGGTCTCGCAGATAATTCCTTTAAAAAAAAGTTGTTTGTGTTGAAAAATCCATAAATTTTAAAAATGCTTTGGTCTTTTTGTGATTTATGTAATATGTGCTTTTATGATTACGTTTCTTTTTTTTTTTTAAACCTTTATTGTACAGTTCAATAAAATTACAAGCACGGGCCAACAACCGCAGGGGCCGGCCGCAACACAAGAATATGACCCACTATATTATCAAATGACACAGCTCTTCAGCTGACAACCCTGAGGTCCAGCAGCGAATCAGGATAAACATTGCATTGAACTCACAACACGGTATAGGATATGACGAAGGTTCCATTTTATGTTTAACCCCAACCTAAAAAGCAAGGAAAAAGAAACAGAAATATCTGGTGCCATACATTCAAACACTATGATAAAGTGAGCAGGTACAAAAATAGAATAATCACAGATCAATTTAAAGGGAACGACCGAGACGCCTGCGCTAGCAAGCACAAAACAGGATGTACGACAAAGCAATCTATAACCCAACGCAGTCGCCCGCACACATACCCCGCCCACCCATTGACGCCAGGATAGAAAAAGAAGTACGGTTACCAGATACTGGAATACATACGAAATCAGGATAATAACCCAACGTTATGAAAGGAGAGTGAAAGGAAAGTGTGAAATAAAGAAACCATTAAAACTAAACTAACTAACAAAACCATAGACCCATCCCCCCACCCTGCACCCCTGCATGTGGCATTCGCCTAACCCCAACTAGCAGCGTGCCTGTTGCCCCGACTAACTAAACTACAAAAAGTAAAAGAAGAATGGAGGAGGAGAATGTCATACAAACTCCCGGTCACCTTCCCCCCCCCCCCCCCCCCCCCCGCCTGAAACGAGCAACCCCTGTCCTAAAACCACAGAAAACTCATAAATATTATAGACAGAGCCAGACAGGGGAGACGTTGAACACCGCCCAACCTCCCGCAAGCATTACGTTAGCGAGTCCCTTGTCCTCTAAAGCCCTGAATTCAAACCCAGACCAACAGTCTCATCCTTGACCCCTCCGATCTTTCATGCGGACTCTGACCGGTAACACCCTCACCGCCCTAGGAGAGTCAAAGTTCGTAGGAAGTTCAATTAAGATTAATATGAGACCAGTCGAACACATTGAATCTCTGCAAGCATCCGCCACCGGTAAGATCTCCCTCACCGACATGCAGTCCAGATATCCTTTCCTCCGTAGATGTAAAAGAACCACAAGGGCGGGAAGGGACGCTATTGACTTTCGGTTTTGCTAGTCGTAGTCTCAAGGAGTGAAGAACCAGGTAGCTCCACAACAATCGGCTGCGATGGTGAATGCAGCGATACCACCAGAGAAACAATTCCGCAAGTATTCTGCAAACAGGTCAACGGCGTCAAAACTTTATCGCACACGGGGTCTCCATCCTCCTTTACTACGGGCATCGTGGGAGAATCAGTTCGTTGAAAGTCATGCAAAAGAACAGAGCTCAGTTTCGATATCACCAGCGATCATTTTAAAGACAATGGTCTCCAGATGCAATTGAAGTGCCCCGATGGCGGCCGTTACGGTCTTCAAGGACGGCTCACAGTTCGTCTGATCTGCCTCCACTCGCTCGGTTTCAAGCATGGGCGGGTTCCTGAGAGAGCCGGGTCTCTCCGGGAGAAGAGGCAAGAGCGGAGCGGACGGCAACGGAGGGTGCATTATCGGTCAGCAGTACGCCACCGCGAGCGAGGGCGCCGGCCCAGCAGACCTGGGAGGTGGCGACCGGGGACGGGGACTCCCCCCCACAGCCACAGACTAAGCCTATCACCACTCCTTCAGTTCTGTGGGGACTGGAGGTGGCGCTATTGAGCTATTGAGCTATTGCAGAGCACGGAGCACAGAGCACAGAGACGAGCAGCGGGCCGAGGGCTGGCGGCAGCAGCTGCATTCTGGTGAGCTCGACCGCTTAGTTGCCGAGGTCGAGGAGACAAAAATTCGGCCCCCGAGCGCTGTAAGCCCCGAGCGCTGTAAGGGAGAGCCACAGCAGGAGCCAATTCGAGATACCGGCACCCGGTCCCCCGGTCCCCTGGCACCCAGGCTCACGGCGCTAGAGGCACGGAACCTCCACCACACACTCGGGGCTCTCGGGGCACCCGGAGCACCCCCCAGGCTGTTGGTCCGGCTCCCAGCTATAGGAGCAACAAAGCGGCAGGCGACGAGGGAGCAGGCGGGAGCAGGCGGGGGCAGGCGGGGGCATGAGCTCGAGGCGGCTCGTAACCAGCCTGTAACCAGCAACCGGCAGCCTAACAGCCCAGCAGCCCAGCCCAGCCCTGCTTGGTAGACCCGCCCAGCCTCCCGCCTCAGCTCTCCCAGCTCTCCCAGCTCGGCTGAGAGCCTCAAAACACGGGCCACGAACCAAGAGCCACGTAAGCAAGAAGTGAAAGAAGTGAACTAACCTGATCAGGCAACAATTGGGCAACAATCAGGCAACAATCAGAAACAAAGTGCAAGCAAGAGCGAGCAGCAGCGAGCCAGAGCAGAGAAATGTTCTGAGTTTTCAGAGAGGCTGTGCACCATCAGTCATCCAAACAGCAGCCAGCATCAAGCGCAGAGCTGATTCAATTCATCTGCCCGCGAGCGAAGGCGGGCGGCTGAGAGATCAGCTTGGCGTCCCAGGGAATTGCTGGCAAAAACCCGGGATTCGGGATCCGATCTGACCACTGACAGCGGTGAGCGTGACCACGCGACCACGGCGGAGAGAGTGAGTACGCGACAACCTTACCTTCACCTTATCTCCACCTCCACCCACCCTCACTCTTCTACCACACTCTCCCCGTTAAAGACACCCACTGACAGCAAAGAGAAATCAGCAAGAACAGTGAGAACAGTAAGAGCGGGCGAGGAGACAACAGGCAGGAGGCTGGGGCTCCAAGTGGTAGGCACCTGCAGCAGCCCTCCTCCCCCCACCTATCCAAGGCAGGGCATTCGAAGCATTCGAAGCAGTGCAACAGCTGCCGGAGAAGGTAATAGACCACAGTCTACCGCCTTCGCAGCACCACGCTAACAGCCCACCTGCAGGAAGCGTCCCAGCCCGGCAGCAGAGAAGCCCGAGACGCTGCAACTCACGCCAAACCGTCGCAGCGCTAAAGGGCACCTGTACCTGAACCTGAACAACGGTCCACGGCAGCTGCAGCAGAAGCAGCACAGCCTCGGCGACACAGACACAGGCACGGAGACACAGAGTGACTTCCTGAGCCCCTGAGAGGAACTCACCGGATCACCATGAGGTCGGGTAGGGAACGAAGACCCCCAACAAAGCAACCAGCCAAACGAAAAAGAAATAACACAACCACGAGCTCAGCGTCACCGGAAAAAAATAAGCGAGCTACCAACAGTAAAAAAGAAAAAGACAAAACAACAAGTAAAGAATTCAACACCATCACAAATGACGGCCCGCAAACCGGTGATCAACAACCCGATAAGGACATCAATCACAGCCAAACCCAACCTCTAGAACAATCCAGAAGCAACAAAAGGAAAAACACCCACCAACTACTCAATGTAGTGGGCCAGCAAATGGAGACAATACACAATTTTCAGCCGAAAATCTACACAAAATTTGCCTTCCTAAAAAACCCAGGAAATGTCATCTTCTCCTCAAATGACTCCATTACAGGCCTCCAATCTCCATTACAACCCGCCAATGCATACAACGCTCTGCCACAAACTACGAGCTACTCAGTAGCAGAAACACACAACGCACCGACCCCAAGGGAAAGAATGAATGACGCAGGAGGCGAAGCAGGCGTAGGGGACAATGGGGCAAAAGAAACCAGAAGACAGGAGCGACTAGAAGGCAACACCAGCTAAGCCCCCCTACCAGAGGAACCAACCAAGGGGAGCATAGATGGACGCAAAGAGGAAGCAATCCAAACAAGTCCCTCACTAAATGAGGACACATCAAGGAACCATCACTTGTCAGAGCTGGCAGGGCCCTCGGGGCCCGATAGCAACAAAAAACATCTATCTCCAACCAATTCCTCCCCACACACACACCAAGGGGCGGCAGCAGCACTAACAACCCAAGAATCAGCACCCCCACTAGCATCAATCGACCATTCGGAACAAAAAACTCAAGGCCACACTGAGGCTCCCGACACACCGGGACCAATACCTGTCCCTGCAAATTCGCCACTGAACATAGCAAGAGGGGTTCAAAGCTCCCCAGACAGGGACACGTCTTTCCTGGTATCTCAAGAATGGAGCGAGTTAGTGGCAACATATAACGTCACAGGACCCATCAAAGGTAACAGCGAAGAAAACTCCCATCTGCCAACAGAGGGGACCGGAGATCCCCCTAACCCGTTCTGGGCAACCCTACTCAACACAATACAGCTATCCTCAACAGCACTTCTGTACCAATCAGATAAGCTCGATCTACAGCTGTCAGTCCTACAAAGTTTAGCAGAGGCCACTATGGGGATTGACAGAAAACTAGCTGACCTTAACGGCCTAATAAAAAGAGGACAGGAGTCAGCTAACCTAATTCAAATTGAAAGAACCAACTGCATCTGCTCACCAATCATCGACAAACTATCAACTATACCCACGATGCTGGGCAACCTTTTGGAGGACATAAAAACAAACATCACAAAGCCCCCCTCAACAATTGAAAGGCATATCAAGACCGAAATAGAATCAACCCCAACGAAACTTCCATCACCAAATAGATGGCCCGACACCCCACACCTCAAAGGGGCACCAGAAAACAGTAAAGACCCACACAAAATAAAAATAAGCATGCAGTGGAGCCTGCCCCAACCCATCATAAGCTCACCCGAAGAACTGCCACGGATCATCTTCAAAAGAGGACAAACCGAAGCACTGGAGAACCCACCTAACGCACAGGCACGACGCAAGCAAAAAAGAAAGGGCCAGAACAAGAAAACAGCTGAACTGGAAAGTAGAGAAGAGCACAATCTACTTACCACACCGAGGGACAAGGAGCAGCCAGGTGACAGTAAGCACCAAAAGGAACCTACAAATCTCCCATCTTTACCTATAAACCCATTGCAAACAAAGACACCAACAGCAGCAGGAACGGGATCCTTTATACTCCTAAAAGAGGCCCCCAGCCTCTACTCAGAGCAGAACCCAGCCTGCCAACCATCTAAACCGGCAACTGGGAACCCACCAGGACAGGAACAAAAAGGGCAACGGGCCTGTCAAGAGGCAACAACACAAACAACCTCGGAAGCAAGCAGACAGTCCCGAGCGAATCCCACAGCAACACGAACCGAAGCGACAACAAAAAATTCCTCAGAAAAATGCACCTGCAACAAAAATGAGACCAACACTAGAGAAACAACACAGAATCACCGATCAACAAGCGTTGCCCTCTCGTTAACCTCTTGGCTGCTAGGCGTTTTCCCCCACCTGTGCTGGGAATTACCATTTTGCTGTTTGCATGACGAGCTCAGCTCGTCATCAGCACATGACACCTGTGGGTGATGACGAGCTGAGCTCGTCATCAGCATCGAAAGGGTTAAGCAGCCAGATAAAGGAGAAACCGGAAGGGGTCGCATCCAATAGCGGAACAATAACTCCGCCCATTCATAAGTCACACGGTAATACCCAAACCGAGCAACAAAAGCATCAGCAAACACCTCCCCTGGGCGAAAAGGACACGGACACAATCTTATTCATCCCCGAATTTATCTCCAGAGGAAGAGTGGACACTTTAAACAGGGGCAACATTTTAAAGCTCATCAATTCAATAGAGAAATTAAAAAACATAAAAACCACCGATCTGTTAACACTCGAATTTCAATCAGCCCCCCACCCACAAGGAAACGAAACAACAAAGACCACATGGTCATCAAGGGAGGTAGCAAAATCAATTATGAACGAATCACCTACTTTTTCACTGTGGGGAATCAAACTCGAACCAGAAAAAAAGCCACCCTACCCCACTCTGCTCCTTGAAGAAAGGAACCAAGAACACACCCAACCGGCCAAATCAATACTGAAAGAAGCGCTCAGCCACTCCCAAGGGTTGGACAAATACTCACCATCCCCTTGCAACCCCCCCACACAGCAATCAACATTAAGCAGTCTCAAAATCACACGCACTATACCTGGAGGAGACCCCAACTGACAAAAAGTGACATTCTTAGCATCCGACCCAACGGCCACCCTCACCAAAATCAAAATATGCAGTTGGAACATTAATGGTCTCTCAAACAAACTGGATGACCCAGACACACAAAATTACTTTAACAACTTTGACCTGATCCTCCTCCAGCAAACATGGGAACCAAACGATATCCCTTTACAAGGCTACACAACTTTGATCCATCCGGCAACCAGAGGCTCCCAATATGGCCGATGCTCAGGAGGACTTGCAATACTCTCCTCAATATCTACCATCGGCGCAACGGAAATCAAAAAAGCAAACATCACCCCACCAAACGAAATACAGTTTATATCATTCGCAGTTAAAAAAGAACAGGTCATTCAACAGTTACACGTTATAAATACATACATTCATCCGAAGCACAAAAAATCAAGGTCAAGAGAACTCGTCAAAGAACTGACAAGGCTCATGGTCGAGGGGGACAAGGAGAATGTACTTGTGGCAGGAGACTTCAATCTTAACCTTTTCAGAGATAATACCACGGACGAAATGACAAAGGAAATGGACACCATCTGGAAAATCCCAAGCCAATCTTTCCCCCCCCGAAACAGACACACCAAAACCGCAACCCAGCTTGTACAAGATCTCGAGCAATTAAACCTGAGAGCGCTCAACGGACGACTCACTGAGGACATCCCCCCAGCACCAACCTATTTTTCATCAAGCACCTACTCACACCTTGACTTTATGCTCGTATCACTCCCACTGTACGAGAAGATAAGCTCGTTCAAGATAGGAATTAGCACCCAAAGTGACCATCTGCCGCTAGAATCCACTCTTGAACTGACCAGCGTAAACAAAGCAGCTGCAAGAAGATACCTTGCAACAGAACACACCACCAACTACCGAAGAATAAGATGCAAAACCACAGAGCCTGAGAATCTCCTAAATAGCGCTAAAACAATCATACATCAGACATTCAGCTCAAACAACAACCCCCTCGACGCCTGGGTTGACTTCGTAACGGAAATAGGAGCCAAACATGCAACAGAGACAAAAACCCAAAAAGGCAATAACATCGCCAGGATCACACACGGAAAAATAACAACTGCAGAGACAAAAAAGATAAAGCGAGAAATAAAAAAGACCCTCAAAGAACTCCGAAAACACCCTAACATCGAGGACTCTCAAAAGAACCTCCGCAAGCTAAAAGCACTACTAAAAAAGAAGACCTGGGAAAGAAAAAGGCAACTAAACGAGGACCTCTGGGCAAAAATCCTCCCCAACTCCAAACAGAAGAACAGTTCCGGCTTCTGGAAGATCATCCATAGTCTCCAACAACCAGGTCACAAAGGCATTGACTCCAATATTTCCGAACTTGACTGGGCTACTCATCTATCAGCTCACTTTAACGCAGCGGACCCAACAACGGTCAAGCCAAAAGGGGAAGACAGGCCAGACGCAGGGTATCAAAGCCCCGACAACCTAGGCACACTTCGCCTTAAAGAGACCCAAGCCCGCAGGACTAAACCAATCGAGGTCCAAACCCCACCCGAGGCTAGAGGTCAATCACCCACACTGGACCCAACTGCGCTTCGAGAAATAAACTCACCCCAGGTCAAACCAGACAGGCTAAGGAAACTAATCCAGAAAGGCAAACTTGAGGGGGCCCCTGGTCCCAACGGGATACCGCCGATCCTATACAAGCAAGACCCTGCTTTCTGGTGCAACACTCTGACACCAGTATTTCACGCAATAAGAGGAACTGCAAGTATACCAACTTCCTGGAGAGGCTCAATAATAAGCCCGATCTACAAAAAGGGACCCAGGAACGACCCGAGCAGCTATCGTCTTATAGCCCTCATAGATACAGAGGCCAAATACTACGCAGCCCTCATTTTGGAGGAACTAACATCTTGGGCATCAGAAAAAAACATCATCGCAGCAACCCAAGCTGGATTCCGCAGCGGCCAGGGCACCTCAACCAACATCATGGCACTTACCCTTTATTTATTTATTATTTATTTATGAATCTTGTAGAGCGCGCGGCTACCCCCATCGGGGGTGTCCCGGCGCTAAGGCTGTAGGCAGGAAAAGGAGGATCTATCTAAATTGATGAGAATAGCCACGTTTTCAAACGGCCACGGAACAGTGCTTCGGATGGGGCAAATCTGAGGTCTAAAGGTAAGCTGTTCCAATGTTTGGCAGCGAGGACTGCAAAGGCTCTGCCACCCATTCTTGTGCGGCGGAAGCGTGGAACAATCATGAGACGTAGATTGTTGGAGCGTAAGTCTCTGACTGAGTGAGATAGTATCAATCTCCTTCTTAAATATTCTGGTCCGGTTCCATTCAGAGCTCGGAAAGCCAGAATGAGCGTTTTAAACTTGATGCGGCTGGCTATAGGAAGCCAGTGAAGCTCTTTGCGAAACGCTGAGATCGGATGCCGGAAAGGGATATTGCCAATCAGTCTTGCTGCCGCATTTTGAACTACTTGAAGGCGTTCAATTTGATACAAGGGGGCCCCACCGTAGAGACTGTTGGCATAATCCGAATGGGAGGTTATTAAGGCCTGAGTAACCGTTCTGCGCGCGTCCATCGGCAGAAATGGAAAGATCTTTCTCATCATCTTTAATTTTCCAAAACAGGCTGCTGTAACCTTGTTAATTTGAGGGCTACAGGAGAGCGTGTCGTCGAACTGGAACCCCAGATTGCGGGCGGTGTGCACCGGGATGGGGGGGGTTGAGTACAGTTGGCCACCATAGTATGGGAGGTATGGTCATTTTTTGATCAAAAAACAGGACCTCCGTCTTGTCGGTGTTGAGTCGAAGATGGTTAGAAGCCATCCAAGAGCAGATTTCGCCCAGACAGTGGCGAAAGCTGCAGAGGCTGGAGTCAGAGTGATCTCTAAAGGAGAATATCAGCTGTGTATCATCAGCATAAGAGATCACTCTGACCCCACATGATTCCACTACCTTGGCCAAAGGGGCCAGGTAGACATTAAAGAATAGTGGGCTCAGGGCTGAGCCCTGCGGGACTCCACAAACAAGAGGTTTGCACCCAGATTTAAACGGTCTGAGAAGGACCCTCTGTGATCGTCCTTGGAGAAAAGAACTAATCCACGACAGGGCAGTGCCGCCCAGTCCAATCTGCTCCAGTCGTTCTAAAAGTATTTTGTGGGACACCGTATCGAAAGCGGCGGATAGGTCAAGGAGGACCAGCATGGCCTCCTCGCCCTTATCCACACATTCTCGAACGGTCTCCGCTACTTCTAGCAGTGCGGTTTCCGTACTAAAACCCGTGCGGAAACCAGACTGGGAGTCATGGAGTAAGGAATTGGTCTCTAGATATTCTGCGAGTTGTAATTGGACGGCCTTTTCCAAGACCTTCGCTGGTTTCGGAAGGAGAGAGATGGGCCGATAATTACAAAATTGCGTGGGGTCCGCATCTGTTTTCTTCAGAATAGGCACAAGCATAGCTTCTTTCCAGGCAGTGGGGAATTGGCCTAGATGTAAAGAGGCATTCCATAACGAAGTAAGTGGCTCTATCAGTAGGGTAGCCAGATCACTCATGACCTTAGGGGGGGCCGGGTCCAGAGGCGAGCCTGATTTGCACTGTGTAAGTAGTTTAAGTGCAATATCTGGGGTGAGGTCCTTAAACGCCATTAGGGCAGGAACAGTGCCATGGCTGATTGGAGCAGGGGAAAGGGAGTGTTCAGATGCCGCGACTGGAGGAAAGGAAGATGCAATTTTCTCTATTTTTTCCTGAAAGAAGTCTGATAGTCCATTGCAAAGAGACTGGTTGGCTAGATTATTAGGTGTCATGGCAGGCGGTTTGATAAAGTCTTTAACAATTTTAAACAATTTTTTTTGCCGAGTTGTCTGCGTATTTAATTTGCGATGCAAAGAACTCTCTCATGGCGGATTTTTTTTGTTTGGTAAATTTCTTTAAGGCCGTTCTGTAAATAATTTTTGCCTCTGTATCATATGTTAATCTCCAGCTGCGTTCTAATTTTTTGCAGCGGCTTTTTTCTTCACGCAGGGCTGCTGAAAACCAAGGAGCTGAGGGACGGGATCTCGCAGAAGAGATAGGTAAAGATGGAGCGATACCGTCAATCGCAGACAGTAAGGTCGCATTGAACTTGGTAACGCAGACATCGATGTTCTCTATGTGAGGCTCCAGAGGGCATCTAAAGACAGGTTCTAGGGCAGTGCGCGTGACTTTGTGCCATTTTCTCCTGTGGTCTGTTCCCAGTTCCACCGGAATAGGTGCCTGAGGAAGTGGGATGTCGACCGAGAGAAGATAATGGTCGGACCAGGTGAGGGGAAGGGTGGGGTGGGTGATGATACCCGGGAGATTAGAAAAAATTAGATCCAATGTATGGCCAGCCACGTGCGTCGGGCCTTGGATTAGTTGCGTCAGGCTCAGGCTCTGGAGAGAGTCGAGGAATCGAGTGGCTTGGGTACAGGTAGGATCCTCGCTGTGTAGGTTGAAATCACCTAATACTATAAAGTGCGGGTGCTTGAGAGACAGGTCCGTTATGATATGAACCAACTGCGTTAGGCAGGAGGGGGATGCTTTTGGTGGATTGTAGACTAAAATGCCGGTTAAATAGACCGACGCGGAATCTGCAATCGAAAAATACATGGCTTCAATCAGCCCGATGTTAGTGAGTTTTTTAATGGTGATATTAAGGTGAGATTTGAACAAAATGGCCAGTCCACCCCCCGTTTTACCCTCTCGGTTAATACCCAAGAAGCGATAGTCCGGGGGGGTGGCTAGATAGATATCCGGATTTGAAGTGTCTTTTGTCCAAGTCTCCGTGAGGAATAAAATGTCCCAGCTGTAAGTGGTCAGAGTCGACCAAATTTCATTTGCGTGACGAGGGAGAGATCTGCAATTAACTAGAGCTGCTTTTAATGTGCGTACAGTGCTCGGGGCGGGAGTCAGTGGCGGGATGCGTTTACTCCAGGGAGGGAGAGTCAACTTGCATTGAAGACAGTGGAAGGAGTGGCCGTCTAAGTTACTTGGGTGGCAACGGGCAGATGCTGCACAAGAGCCCGATCCTATTTGTAGAAGCTGTTCTCTGGTCCAGCTTACGCGGTTCTTGTTAGTCACCTGGGCAGGGGGACTGGCCCTAGGCCCGTGCCAGGCGCGGACGGGCGCAGACGGGCTTGCCTTAGGCGCGCCCGCTGCGCCCGCCCGCTGCGCGGACGTGTCGAATGATTGCTTTTATACATGACAGGAGGGTGGGAATCGTCCAGAAGCTGGACCGCTACCCTGCCTTCCCCAAGATGGCAGCGGTAATTCCGCGACTACCGGCGTCAGCGCCTCAATTCGGCTGCGTCGGTAGGATCAGGCAAAGAGTAAGACCCTGGAGGTGAAGTAGTTCTCACCTTCTAGGTCGCGATTTCAGGAATTATAAAAATGCGCCCAGTAAAATATATACAATTTCTAAAAACAAGTCCTGATGCAATATTTACACACTCAGTAATTTATTCTACAGGTGAGGTAAAGAAAGAGCGCCCCCGGCTTCCGCCTCAGGGGAAAGATGCTTACAGTTTACAGGAAGGACGTAGCTCAGTCCTTAAGTAAGGCGGGAGGGCGGGAATCGTCCAGAAGCTGGACCGCTACCCTGCCTTCCCCAAGATGGCAGCGGTAATTCCGCGACTACCGGCGTCAGCGCCTCAATTCGGCTGCGCCGGTAGGATCAGGCAAAGAGTAAGACCCTGGAGGTGAAGTAGTTCTTACCTTCTAGGTCGCGATTTCAGGAATTATAAAAATGCGCCCAGTAAAATATATACAATTTCTAAAAACAAGTCCTGATGCAATATTTACACACTCAGTAATTTATTCTACAGGTGAGGTAAAGAAAGAGCGCACCCTTCTGGCCGACGCTGCAAAAAACCTCTAAGGGTGCACTCTTCACGTGCTTCATTGACTATAGTGCCGCGTTCGATCATGTGGATCGGCAAAAACTCTGGCGGATGCTGGACAGATGGGGAATCGCAGGCCCACTCTTACAACAACTTGTAATGCTATACACCGACACCTGGGTCAGAATCAAGCTGGGTTCTGGCTCGCATCTCTCGAGACAAATTAAGACCAGTAAAGGCCTGAAACAGGGCTGCGTCCTAGCCCCCATGATGTTTAACCTTTTTCTCGCAGACCTCCCCGACGAACTGGAGACAGTTAAATCTCATGCTCCAAGACTAGGCAACATCACGCTTTCAAACCTTCTATACGCTGATGACCTAGTCCTCATCAGTCGGTCCCCCATCGGTCTTCAACACCTCCTCAACAAAACCAACGCATTTTCAAAAATCAACTCATTAACCATCAACCTAAACAAAACAAAAGTAATGACAATAAACTATCACAAAAAACGGAAACTCACATGGTTCCTGAACGGACAGAGGTTAGACCAGGTAACCTCCTACAAATACCTAGGCGTCATAATAGATGGCAATGGCTCCTTCAAGCAACAACTAGAGGCCATTCGCCGAAAGGGCACAACATTCCACCTATCGATAAAGCCTCTGCAGAAAGCACTCCCAGACCAGTCCCTGGGCCCTCTCCTACAGGTAATAAGAGCTCGCTTACAGCCCATGCTCACCTACGGCAGCGAGGCCATGAGAGGAAAAGACGCAACAACATTAGATAAAACCATCAGTCGAGCATACAGGGCAATATTTCATCTCCCCATCAACTCATCACCAGCACAAATTCGGCTCGAATTCGGCCTGCAGAAACAAGAGGTCGAGAGAAGAGGCGCATACTTAAAAAGCTGGCGGAAAATCAGAGACGCGGACCATGGATCCTTAAAAGCTCATCTATGGACGGAACTAAACATAAGAGACAACTCACCTGCAAGGACCTACTTAATGGACTCACTGAAGGTCTTAGGACTTGCAGACCTATGGGAGTCGGCAACTGACCCTCGTACCTTTAAAAAAGTGGTGTCAAAAGTCACTAAGATGGTTTCATCAATTGAGGACAAAGCCACCCTAGCTAAGAGAGCGCACGGTTGGGTGGTGCTGAACGGTTACAGCGCTCTAAAATCACAAGACTACCTAACGATGGGCCTCACACAGAAGACAAAAAACAAGTTTCTTAACATGCTCATGGGTAGAATTCCCATAGCCCTGCACCTGGCACCATGGACAAGGGAAAATCCTGCAAATCATTGCCGCCTCTGTCTCTCTGCAAAAGAAGACCTTATACACATTATCTGCATTTGCACAAACCTTCAGGACATAAGGCGCTCCCAGCTTCGAGCTTTATGGAACCAGAAGGGCATAATGAGCTGCAGGCAGGCCGTGATGCTCTGTTTTAACCCTGATGAAACTCAGCTAAATTGCCGAATAACAAAATACTTTGATATAGTGGCCAAAAGACTGAACGAAAAAACCAGAGGGTATTCTCTAGCAGAAGTAAAATAATAACAAAACAAACACCCCTGGTAATCATGGCGATCAAAAGAGGAAGCATTAAGCCCACAAAAACTCCACAGACTCTTATGCAACTAAAGCTGAGACTTTTTACATTTTGAACCACTGCACCTTACTTGTTTTAACGAAGACACTGACTTTTTAAAAAATTTGTACGTTTTATAATTGTGAGTTTTAATTAACTGTACAATAAACAAACCTTAAACCTTAAACCACTCCTTCAGTATAAAACAGACCAGACGCTCGCCACCAAAAACAGGCAGGATAACCTCCACTGCAAGAGACCGGACCCTGTCTGAGTCCCACGGCCGATGTTATTCAACTGCAACCCGGCTGGGCAAGTACTCGAGGCCCCGGCTCAGAAGCTGGGTTAGGCCGAGATCTTAAACACGACACAACTAAGCATGGACGAATTTCGCGAATTTGCAGATTTTTTTTTGTGTTCGCAAGGATTTCTGCCAGTTCGTGAGGGTTTTGTACCAGTTCGCAATTGCGAACTTACATGTCGGCTCGCAACGGTCGCGATTATGTTGTTTCTACGTCTGGTTCATCATCACAGGTTCCCAGCACCCTCTGTTTCACCCCTGCCACCCTCTGGTACATCAATGCCACCCTCTGGTTCATCATCACTGTAGATTATGGGGGGAAAACGCAAGCACACCTGCCCTGCTTCAACTGATCTGAATTAATTTGGGGTTGATTTATTAATGTGTCACTGTTTTAAAATTCCAGTCTGGCACCTGCTTCCTTATCTGTTATTTGCTTTCTGTTGCAGTGCAAATTTTTTTTCCAGGACCTTTGTGGCCTATTTGTAGCTATTCTATGAGCCTGCTATGAGGGTCAGAGCAGGGTCTTACAATTGTTGCAACTAGCAACTGAACTGCGAATTTTGTGGATTTTTTTTTTGTGTTTGCAAGGATTTCTGCCAGTTTGCGAGGGTTTTGTACCAGTTCGCAATTGCGGACTTACATGTCGGCTCGCAACGGTCGCGATTATGTTGTTTCTACGTCTGGTTCATCATCACATGTTCCCAGCACCCTCTGTTTCACCCCTGCCACCCTCTGTTTCACCCATGCCACCCTCTGGTACATCAATGTCACCCTCTGGTTCATCATCACTGTAGATTATGGGGGGAAAAAGCAAGCACACCTGCCCTGCTTCAACTGACATGAATTAATTTGGGGTTGATTTATTAATGTGTCACTGTTTTAAAATTCCAGTCTGGCACCTGCTTCCTTATCTGTAATTTGCTTTCTGTTGCAGTGCAATTTTTTTTTCCAGGACCTTTGTGGCCTACTTGTAGCTATTCTATGAGCCTGCTGTGAGGGTCAGAGCAGGGTCATACAATTGTTGCAACTAGCAACTGAACTCTGGAGGGGCCCCAGTCAGGAAGCACTACAGGGAATGGTTACTAATGATGAGTTTGAACTTTTGCACCTGCTGAATGCTTTCACTTTTGCAAAACTCGTTTTCAGCAGAACAGCATTACAGCAACTGTAATGCCCCAAACAAGCTTACTTGTGAAAGTTGATTTCTAATCCAAAAGTGATCCAAAGAAAGCCAAAAGGCCTCAAATCCAAAAAAGTGCAGGCAAATGTCAACCTGAGGAGTTATTCTGATAAAAATCATCATTTTCAGAAGGTCTATGCTGCTTGCTAGTGGATTTCTTGTGCAGAATTGCAATTTTTGTAATTTCGCGAGTGCGAGATTGTTGCTGCCCGCCGCACCTACATGTTCGCAATTGCGAACTTACAACGCACGCCGCAAAATTGTATCACCAAGAAAAATAAATCCGCTGCGTGCAAATTTGCGGATTTTCGGTAAATTCGCGAGTGTTCGCGGATTGCGAATTTACCGAAAATCCGCAAAATCCGCGAGCGGAACAGATTTTCCACCCATGCTTAGACACAACTCCGTCAACCTGGGCGATAAAATTCTCGGGACCGCACCGTCAGATTCAGCAACAGTTCATCCACATGGTGGTCGGGCGTAAAATCAGGATATCTGGCAGGATCATCAAGCAGCCGACGGAGGTCGGCGGAGCCGGGAGCCTATGCGGCCATCTTGGTTGCTGCGTAGCTCCTCCCCTCTATGATTACGTTTCTTAATTTAAAAAAAAGTATTTTTGATTGATGATTTTGATTGAAGAGTAGGTGTGAGAATATGGAAACAAAGGGGCTCATTTATTTGAAAGTCACCTTGCTGAGCTGTAGGAAGCTATCTTTTTATGTAGTGGGCCAATGTAGGGGCACACCATGCAAAAAAACCAGATGACCGATTTTGGTTTACAGGGCTTATTTTAGTAATCCCAAGTGTTCTATTTGCTGTAGTGTGATTGAGCGTCTTAGGCTTATCAGAGGGGAGAGTTAAGCGTTTGTTGCTAAAAGTCAATAAATGGGACACACACTCAAGAATAAATTTGTGACCAATTTAGAAAAATAGCACAGATTTATATACACCAAGATCACTGTAATCAGGTAAGTACTTTCAGAGAAACAGATTTCACATTAAATCAGTTAAATGCTCAAATAATGTTTTTTGAGGTAGGACCTTCAAACGTGGTTATGTTATCCTTTGGGAGAAACATACATTGCATATGCATACTTGTGAACGATGGTTGAAGGTGCCTTTTAGTACTTAAGGTGCTTAGGGAGCCATGTTACAAAGAGCCACCAGCAGTTTGGTTTTACAGGCCCTGAGGTCTCTAGGTGCAGACATTGCTGGTCGAGTTGGAAGTCTTGAGCGCTACACATTAAAGTCAATGAAAGGGTATCTGTAACAAAAAGGCAGCAAGTGGGGACTTGGGGACAAGTCTAGCAGAACCAAAAGGGGGAACCATCTCATAAGAGTCTCTGGAGCAAGGGAACACAGTCAGTTACCGTCGGCTAAGGCTGGGGAGCTCGTTGCAGAGGTGTTTTGTTCAGCGCGCCGCTTGAGTTAGAGGCTTTCATGGTTTTTGGGTGACAAGGAGCGGGGAAGGAAACTGGGCAGCAAGGCTATGTTTGGTGTGGCCATCGGTCCTGAAGTCCCTCATCAGCAGGTCGGTTTTGTGGTGTTGGTTTTCTGGGCTGGACACTTAACATGCCTTTGTTGCTTTGGTATCCAAGGTATTGGTGCTGGGAGGCTTGTGGATGGTCTAGCATCTCAAAACTCTCTGAAGAGATTAGGCTGACTTCCTGAAACCATGCTGACCGCCTCCTGGTGAAATGCTTCCTCGGTGGGCCTGATGGCCTGCAAAACAGAGTACCGGACAAGTGCAGTTGGTGCCTGCAGATGCAAGGTTATGGGCTCCTCTACCCCAAGAAAGATGATGTGAGGTTTTTGAAATGAGGGACAGTCCTCTAAGGGTTTGGGGAGGATGTACAGCTTCTGGGTGAGTCATTTTTGCAATTGTTGAGGTTATTAGTAGCCAGGCAGGGTTTGGTGCCAATTTCAGAGCAGGTCCTCTGTTCTTGCGGTGTCAGCTCTTCTTTGTACTTCTTCTGTTCTACTTACCCCTGGGGTGACTATACCCCTTATATGACCACTTCCTGCAAGGAGTGGACATAATCCTGACCCAGTGTTCCTAGTTTCATCAAAACCAAGATGGTGAAGCCCTTCTTCGACTATCCACTTCAGGTGGCCTGCCTTAAGGATGTGCCTGTTTGTAAGTGTAAGTGAGAGTGACAGGATGCACACCCTTGTGTTCCATTTTAATCTTTAGTTTTTTTCAATCTGAACAGTTTGCACGCTGACAGGTGCTGTGTCAAGCCCCCTAACGCCATTGTTCTAACCAAATATATGGAGCAATTTCCGAATTTGCTGTCCGACAGATGACGGAGTGAAATGTTGCTCCATATATTTGTCTGTAAGTGTGACACACCTTCTGATTAGCTGATTTCCATCTGCTCTGGTGCCAAATGGGCTCCAGGGAAGCCAGGGTCACAGAGGTGGCAGAGGCTTTGACGCCTCTGGAGCTGATATGACACATAACTAGCCATCTTGCTGACTGCAGTAGATGGGATCACATACTTCTCGATATCTGTCCGATCACTCCCCACTCCTTATGAACCTGAAAGCAGGTGGAGTCTGACCAGCTGTGCCATTGTGGAGATTAAGAGCTGAGGCACTACATGACCCTCCATATGTCGCAACTTTACAAGACACTCTAACACACTATTTCGCAGAAAATTGGGGACCAGCAACTACTAGAGTAATAGAATGGAAGGCAATGAAAGTTGTGATCCAGGATGTGGCGATCAAGTCAACATATGGGGTCCGCCAACAAGTGGAGTGGGATATCAAAGCAGAGGAACAGAAACGGGGGACCTTTAAAAAACATACACGAAGATCCACAGGTGATGGAGCAATGGGGGAAGATACGAGAAGATTTAACAGACTCATGGGGTAGACTGGAAAAACACACCCACGCAACTTATAGACAATGCTTACACAGGGAAGGCGACAAATCTGGGGCCTTCTTCGCCAGGCCAGAACTAATACAGTCTGAATCAATGCCTTCCCCAAAAATGCAACTATGAGGTGACAATGGAGAAATAATGTTGGGGCACATGACAAGCGATAGCTGATACCTTGGCACAACACTTGGTAAGAATCTGTAGTGTTGAATTGAATACTACACTAGATAGTATACAGTCCTATCTGAATGATTTAGAGCTTCCACAGATAGATTCAGAGGAAGCAGAGTCTTTAGCTGCCCCATTAGTAGGGAGGAAATACTATATGCTATTAAAAATCCAAGAACGGGAAAATGCCCTGGGGTGATGGCCTCCCCACCGAGTTTTATCAACGGTTTGCGCCGCTATTTGTGGATAAATTACCGGAGGTTTATATTGAAGCCTATGAGAAAAAAATCTCTCCCTAGATCAATGCAGGAGCAATTAGAATCTATGATCCCAAAACCAGATAAAGATCCACTGCAGCCAAGCTCCTATAGACCGATTTCCCTATTAAATTTAGATATTAAGATTTTGAGACGGGTACTGGCAACCAGGATGGTCCCGCCCATGTCTCATCTGATTCACCCTGACTGGACAGGTTTTATACCTCGAAGAAAGACAACATATAACCTGCTAAGGCCAGCTCATGTATGGCAAGCACCGATAGTGCACACTGAGGATTGTGCCTTAGCTTTGTTGGAAATTGATCTGGCCTTCGATTCGGTGGAATGGAATTACATCTTGACTTTTCTACAAAAGATGGGGGTATGACAGGAGTTCCAGCTACTATATAGTAACCCGTTAGCCCGAGTGCGATATAGGGGAGTTGTGTCGGACCAGTTTGCATTGCTACGGGGCACTAGGCAGGGATGTCCCCTGTCACCATTATTATTTGCGGTGGCAATGGAACCATTCGCAGGAGCACTCAGGAAAACTATGGGAGATCAGGGAATCCCTATAGGCAACTCAGAACATATAGTTTCCATGTATGCTGATAATATGTTGGTATATTTACGGAACCCGGGACAAATAGCACAGCTTTTTATAGAAGAGCGTAGGGAATTTAGAGTGCTTTCGGGCCTCATGTTAATCAAAGTACATCATTCCTGGTTCCCATGGGGATGTTAGCAAGGGATGGGGTTTTAGAAGATCCTGGAGTCGGGATACAGTAGAAACGATAGGGTGTACGTTATCTGGGGATTCAATTATGGCAAGCCTCATCAGAGTTTCTAGACAATAATATGGGTAAAGTAATGGCTGGAATACAAGCCTTGGAGGGCTTTTGGAAATCTCTGCCTCTTTCCCTGATGGCGAGGGTGGCTATCATTAAAATGATTGTTTTGCCTCGTTGCCTCTACGTGATGCAACATACTTTCTATGATATCCCAAAATCCCTCTTTAAAACATTAGATAGCTTACTAGTGGAGCTCTATGGGTGTCAGGGTGCCCCACAAGACTCACCTTTGCTTGTGAAGCGATTCCGCAGAGCCGACAAGAGCCACCGCCCCTGTACCCACCTGACCCGTGCGGAGAGTGGCACCCAGCAGGGATAAGATGGAACCAGGGAAGGGAGCCAAAAAGAAACAAAGAGGCTTTGACGGTTGTGGAGCTGGGAGGGTCGTGACAAAGCTAAGGAGACAAGAAAGACCCAATTAGGAAAAGACCACACTTCCCGCTTCGGGGCAGACCTCTAAACACATGCAGGATGGAACACCTTCTCACAACTCACCAGGGCTCATGTAGATCCCGGAACCAAGGCATTCAAGGATGCTCCGATGGCGAAAGGAAAACCATGGCCAGTGTCAGTGCGCGGCAATAACCAACAAAAGTATAGCGCTCCTGTGCGGGGACAGTGTACACAAGATGTAGAGCTCCAACGCGGTGACAGCACAAACAAAATGTAGCGCTCCAGCGAGGTGACAGTACAAACAAGTATAGTGATCAAGCAAAACAAAGTATAGCGCTCCTGCGCAGTCCGGAAATAACCAAGTCCATAGCGCTCCTGCGCAGCCGGAAATTACCAAGTCTATAGCGCTCTGCATCGTACTAAATCACTAGGTGTACAGCTCTCCTGCGTGGTAATCAATGCAAACAATAAACAGCGCTCCTGCGCGGTGGAAACCAAGAAGGAAAATCAAGGCAAACGCTACAACGCAGCACAGCTGAACAGCGTTCTTGCGCGGTAGCGTACCGAAGCGGGAAACAAAGGTAAGCGCTTCCACGCTGCACAGTACGGAAGGCAGGAGAGCAGTCCGCAGCTTCTCTGGGTTCTGAATGCTCTCAGGTGAATCAGGAAGTATCCGAAGCACAGAGCGGGAAACAAAGCGTTTAAGCGTCTCCCCCGGAAGTGCTTCATCGGAGGAAGGCGGGTCAAGAAGAACTAGACCGGGACTCGACTTCCGCCCGGAAGTGAGGATCCCGATGCCTGCATGTGTCTGGAGGCTACACGGGAACGACAAGACGCCGCAACGTGACAATGGGGAAATGAGCGGAAACTGATAAAATTGAAAACTCTTCAAAGAAAATAGGCGGAGGGAGGAGTGGAGATGGCTCGAATATATTTATACCACCTAGTGACACAACTCCAACATGAAGTTCATTGATTGGAAGAGGGTAATAATTGGGAGAAGTCCCTATTAGTGGGAACATTTGAAGGAAACGAACTACCTGAACTACTTATGATGGGGGCTGCAACTCCCAAGGATTCCCTGTACTTAGTTAAAAGAGTAGCAAGACTCTGGGAAAATGTGGTGAAAAAGATGATCCAGAGGGCACTATATGCGCCCAACCTGCCTTTATAGATCGTACGACTCTTTAAATAACAGAATCTATGTCTATACATAGATGGAAAGACGGGGGCTGCCTCACCATGGGAGACCTATATAGTAATAATCAGTACATAAGATGAGAGGAAGCGATGACTACATTTGAGCTGGGAACAGGTCAATTTCTACAGCATAATAAGATAGCAGCAGAAGATAGAGAATTATGGCCCTCATTCCCAGAGGAACCGCAGCGGTCAGAGACACTTGCAACTATACTAACAATGGCAGGAGGGCGGCGTCTGATTTCCCATATTTATAGGGTCCTGAGGGATGATAACCTGATTAGTGCACTAACAATACAGGCTAAATGGGAGGAGGACTCAGAGTGACCTATAATAGAAAAGGACTGGGCGAAGATCCACATAGGAGTTCAAGAAGTGAGATCTAACTCCAGATTTAAGTTAATTCAATACAATATAGTCCACCAATTATACATGACCCCATATAAATTAAATACAATCTATCCAGATAAGTCGTTCGCATGTCCAAGATGCAAGACAGGTGCTGCCCGTTTTGTTCATATGGTGTGGGAGTGCAGAAAGCTGCATACATTCTGGAAGGAAGTGATAGATATACTTCAAGTAGCATCAGGATGGATGATCCCTGGGACCATACGAGCGGTACTCTTAATACTGCTACCGGCCCCCCCAAAAAAAAAATTAGATGAAAATTCGTATTACAAGGTCAAATACTTGTGAAAAGGAGTAGCAATCTCTTGGCTCAGTCCCAAGCCTCCATTAATATGTAAATGGGTAAAGGACCTGAGGGAATAGGCAGCAGCGGAATTGGTCAGAATGAAGAATATTAGACATGATGAACGTCTCGAGGAGGATGCTAAAGCATGGTCAGCAATGCTTGCAAATTATAAATTAGTAGAAGAAACAACTGAGGAGGAAGGGTGAGTCTTACTAAATACCCCAGTACAGGAAATGTGATGCGTAATGATGGGAATGAACAATATGACAAGATCTATAGTCATGAAACTTATAACATCAGACACTAGGCAACTGGGAGTGGGAGGGAAAAGGGGGAGACAGTTTATGTAAAATACACTTGTATTTGCAATGTGATTGTAATATATGTAGTTGTACATTGTGAAGCAACCAGGAAATCCTTCAATATGTAATTGATGAAGATGTTTACGTGAAAAAAAACAATAAAGAGTGTTTAAAAAAAAAAAAGAGCCACCCTGCTTGAAGAGGTGTAGAAGAATGAGATTAGAACAAGCAATTTCGAGACTGTAATGGAGGCCCATTAGCGAAAGATACCAAATCATTCTGGCTTATTATTAGTTGACTAAAAGACAGTAGTGGGAATATGAATGATGGCACTTACCTCATACATTACCGCAGCTGCTTGAGTTAACCATTTTTTATATATTGTCTTATCGTAGTGAGGATTCACTAGCATACCAGGAGGCTAATGTAGATGTAAGTGCTCATCAAATTGTAACCATTTTTAAGAAGGGGATCGATCTTAGCCAAGCTGCTATCAATTGATCTCTCTTACTGAATCAACAGCTAAAGGTATGAGGGAGTGATTTTTAATTGGATCAGAACTTGGGATAATGATCACGATATTTTAAGTTTCTGACTGTATGGAGTCAAGGAGCATCTTGGCACGGTGGAGCAGTGCCTGAATATTGTACTGATTATTAGTCAGTATGTTGTGGCCAGACACTGCTTGTTGTACCTGGCCTTTATAGACCGGTCTAGCACTTTGTTTTCCAATTGTGAAAACTTAGAATTTTAGACGATGCAGACCTACTCTCATTTTTCCACAGACTCTTAAAGATCAAGCAACTGGCCTCGCAGTTACTTCCTTTACAAAAAGTAGTTTGTCCATAAATTTCTTTATGTTTTTATCTTTATGTGATTTATATAATATGTGTTTTTATGATTACGTTTCTTAATTGAATAAAGTATTTTTGATTGATTATCTTGATTGAAGAGTTGGTGTGAAACAAACAGAACTACGGAAACAAAGGAGCTCATATATTTGAAAGTCACCTTGCTGAGCTGCATGAAGCTGGCTTTTTATGTAGTGGGCCAATGTAGAGGCACACCATGCAAAAAAAAACCAGATGACCGTTTTTGATTACAGGGCTTACTTTAATAATCCCAAGTGTTCTATTTGCTGTAGGGTGGTTGAGCGGCTTAGGCTTATCAGAGGGGAGTATTAAGCATTTGTTGCTGAAAGTCAATGAATGAGACACACTCAAGAATACATTTGTGACCAATTTAGAAAAATAGCACAGATTTTTATGCACCAAGATCACTGGAATCAGGTAAGTACTTTCAGAGAAACAGATTTCACAGTAAATAAGTTAAATGCTCAAATAATGTTTTTTGAGGTATGAGCTTTAAACGTGATTATGTTATCCTTTGGGAGAAACATACATTGCATAAGTATACTTGCAAACAATTGTTGAAGGGCCTTTTAGTACTTAAGGTGCTTAGCGAGCCATGGTTCAAAGAACCACCAGCAGTTTGGTTTTACATGCCCTGAGGTGTCTGTGTGCATACAATGCTTGACGCATTGGAAGTCTTGAGCGCTACACATTAAAGTGAATGGAATGGTATCTGTAACAAAAAGGCAGCAAGTGGAGACTTGGGGACAGGTCCAGCAGAACCTAAAGGGGGCTCATCTCTTAAGGGTCTCTGGAGCAAGGGGACAGTCAGTTACCATGGGCTAAGGCTGGGGAGCTCGTTGCAGAGGTGTTTTGTCCAGCTTGTTGCTTGAGTTAGAAGCTTTCATAGTTTTTGGGTGACATGGAGTGGGGAGGAAAGCTTGTCAGCAAGGCTATGTTTGGTGTGGCCATCGGTCTTGAAGTCCCTCATTGGCAGGTCGGTTTTGTGGCATTGATTTTCTGGGCTGGGCACTTAACAAGTCTTGGTTGTGGCAAATGCTTTGGTATCCAAGGTCTTGTGGCTGGGAAGCTTGTGGATGGCCTAGCATCTCAAAACTCATAGGAGAGATGAGGAAGGCTTCCTGAAACCATGCTGACCTCCTCCTGGTGAGATGCTCCCTCGGTGGGCCTTATGGCCAGCAGAATAGAGTAGAGGACAAGTGCAGTTGGTGCCTGTAGATGCAAGGTTATGGGCTCCTCTACTCCAAGCAAGATGATGTGAGGGTTTTGAAGTGAGGGACAGTCCTCTAAGGGTTTGGGGAGGATGTGCAGCTTCTGGGTGAGCCGCTCTTGCAATTGTAGAGGTTACCAGCAGCCAGGCAGGGTTTGTTGCCAATTTCAGAGCAGATCCTCTATTCTTTCTTTGTCAGCTCTTCTTTGTCCTTCTTCGGTTCTACTTACCCCTGGGGTGACTATACCCCCTATATAACCACTTACTGCAAGGAGTGGACATAATCCCGAGCCAGTGTTTCTAGTTTCACCAAAACCAACATGGTGAAGCTCTTCTTAGACTGTCAACTTCAGGTGGCCCGCATTAAGGATGTGCTTGGCATGTAAGTGTGACACACCTTCTGACTAACTGATTTACCATCTGCTCTAGGGCCAAATGGAATCCAGGAAAGCCAGTGTCGCAAAGGTGGCAGAGGCTTTGATGCCTCTGGAGCTGATATGCTAAATAACCAGACATCCTGCTGGAAGAGGTGTGGACACCTTCCTTTGGAGCAGACATTGTTTTTTTGCCTCTGAAAGCACAGGCTCTCGCCTACCGAAGCCAGAAACTTGTGTAAGGTGGCAGGCTGGACAATGCCAGTCAGCCAACCCACTAGAGCACTAGTAGGTTTTCAGGGGGCACCTCTAAGGTGCACTCTGGGTAAATGTCACAATAAAGCCGATATTGGCATCAGTATAGATTTATTGAGATGAGGTATTTGATACCAAACACCATTATTATTGGTGAAGCTTTTATGTAGTTGGGTAACTCGTAATGACCAGTGCCCAGTACATACATTTAAGTGGCTTCCTAATCACTGGCAATGTCTTAGTAATGAGACTAAACATCCCAGGGGCATATCTGCTGATGCAGATGTGTCCTCAGATGTAATACATTGCAAAATAACTTTAGGGCTTTAAGGCCTGCTGTAGGGGTGACTTACATATAAGACATGCAGTGTATTTAGATATTGCATGCAGAGAATGTTCAATGTTGTGTTTCTGAAGAGCTTACACCCTTTCAGGCATCCTGCTATGGCAGTCTGCATGCAGTTTTTGTATGGGTCCCTTTGGGTGGCATAATACTTGCTGCAGCCCATAGGGACCCTATTTAGTACCGATGTCCTGGGTACCATAGGTCCCATTTACCAGGGACTTGCAAGAGTGCAAATGTTCTTGCCAAATTGGGTCCAATTGAAGATATTGTCGTTTTTAATGAAAGAGCACTGGCACTGGGACCTGTTTAACAGACGCAGGGCACATCCAGTCAAGACAATCAGTACGAGTGGGAGAAACGTGGGGGTGACAATGTCAAACTGGGGTACTTTCCTACATGACACTATATGACAGGGAAATTGCAGAAATGCCCCGTAATTAAGGGAATATGGTGCATTCCTGTCCTTTCCCTTGCGCTGTCTCTTTGGGCAGCCTACAGCCAATGCAAAGGCCCTCGCATGTTGCAAGGGGTCTATGTTGAACGCAAGATTGTTTATGTGCATGAAGAAATACCTTCCTGCACAAAAACAATCATGGGAGGTATATTCTTCTTCTTCTTTCTCCATGTGCTGCAGAATGCGGCACAAATAGAAAGAGAAAGAAACAAGAAGAAATAGGGTATTATTCCTTGTTACGACTACCCTAGGAAGGTGTAACATATTGTCGTTTCACAAGGTTTACAAGTTTCTGTAAATCTGGGAATGTGTCAAAATCCATTGGAGTTGCATGAGAATACCCATGCAACAACCATGGTTGCCTTCATAGGCAGAATGACGAAACACAGTGATTTGCATTGCATTGCGTCACTCCAGATTGTTGGAGCGACTCAAAGCCAAAGCTCAAGTGGCAAAATAGACTCCAATGTGTTTGAAGAAAGCTCTAAGGTTAGACCAGGGCTTAAATGTAATTTACTAAGGTTTCTTTTAATTTACTATCGAACCAGAATACGAATATATTCTTTGTCAAAATTTTCAACAATAACAGAATCATTCTGATGAATTCTCTTGTCAAATTGCAAACTTTGTCTCTAACTTAAGAATTGTTGTTCTCAATAAGGATAAACAATTTTCAGTAGCAAAGAGTAAAGACAGGGACTATTTGTCAACTAAAAAATTGATCATGTACCAAACTGGAAGGCTAGGAAAAATAGTTTTTCCCCATTTATCTCAAATCCTAGACAAAAGTTTTTGAAAAAAAAATTCTATTGAGCCGTGTAGATAATAATCCAATTTGGAGACTATCATGGCTCAGGCAGAGAATTCCTCAAAATAATGATTACTGCATATACGATCCTAGACTTAAATATCGCATAACTCATCTTTTATTGATTGTTTATTGGAGAAAGGATTGAAATCAATTTTCCAGTTTTTAGAAGATATCAAGTTTTTTGTCGGAATTATGCATTAGCCAGTTTATGGTGAATGAAAAACGTTGATACAGTGATTGCTATTGCAAGATTTATCTATCATATACTGCATAAGACTTTTCCCAGTTTAGAATAACTTTCTAAGGGTCTGCTGATTATTGGTGGCAATAGGAGGTTGTTCAACTTATTTGGAATGGGTTATTTTGATGTCTTTGAACTATGTAAGTGTTACCCTATTTTTAATTAATGAAATCAGAGTTTATTTGATTCTGTTCTTTACAAATCTCAAAGGTGCAAATGACATATTTCCATAAAATACAGTCTTGGAAATAAATATCCACTGTAATTTAGGATTGAGAAGCTTATGAAACAACTGAAGATAACAAATACAAGCAATTGATTTCCAGCCTAGGTAAGCCATATTTTTCTGAGCAATCATTCTTGGAAGCTCAACATTATAGCTGGAGGCAATTGGAACTCTAGAGAAGATGTGTTGGACCATAATATTGATACATTT
Source organism: Lissotriton vulgaris (assembly GCF_964263255.1). Taxonomy (NCBI): domain Eukaryota; kingdom Metazoa; phylum Chordata; class Amphibia; order Caudata; family Salamandridae; genus Lissotriton; species Lissotriton vulgaris. The sequence continues at coordinate 669,054,870 of NC_141699.1, forward strand.
TTACAAGTCCACTTGTATTCAATATTCTCCTAGGCTCTCTGACAAGAGTGAAGTTAAACCAATTTACAAGCTTGAGTGGGAGAAACAGAAAAGCTTGGGTCATGCATCTCCCTCAATTTGTCTAGTGATAAACCATACAGAGTCACTATCAGCTCCCGTCAGAGTCTGCCAGGAATATGTTTTATTTGCGTGAGTTGCTAGAACTCTTTTTTCTGAGGATGCATGCACACAAGAACCAGCACTTTTATTTTTGGAAGGCTTTGGCAGTATGTTAGAGCTTTGTTTCAGTGCAGAAGATATGAAAATGTGTAACTGCAGATGTATACCTCAATCCCTTGGCGTTCTTAATAAACAAACCCTGCCACTGGTCATATGGCCCTGTGATTGTCGGCAGAGAGAAATAAGAAGCGACCGTAAGCATAAGAACATAATCCATTAATAAAACACCAATTCAGTCAATAAAGACAGTTAGTGTGAGTTAACGGGTTTCATTTTCAAATCATTTAATTTTCCATCTTTTATTAAAAGTTGCATTGGTCTCATCATTTGACGTTTATATAATCGATCAATCAATATTTGATTATAAAATAAAATATTAGTCAAAATAAAAGTCAATATAATAATGATGCAACAAGCGTTTTCCATAAAAGAAATTCTCTAATCTATATTAAGATTTTGAGGAAAGGTGTCAGTTCAGATACCCATAAAGAGTTCTGATGAGAGAAATCAAAACATAAGAGTAAATCTTTTACATAATAATCTCAAAAGTATTCTCAGCTAAGAATCAGCAGGCATAAGAAATGGGCTACAACCTCTCATGCAAAAAAGTCTAGGAAACCCAGAAGCGAGTCTCCGGGCAAAATGCCGGGGAAAGGAATCCTAGGATCTGCATCTATTCTAGGAACATGCACTAAAATAAACACCCAAATTCGATGTTGCAACATTATTTTCTTTCTTCTTCATGATGACCAATACGATTTCTGTATGCTCCTGGGAACAGGTTGACTCCTCATTTTCTCTCCAGAGCATAATAGACTTTCAGACATTAGTTCTTGAGTTTTACAACATTGCTTTCTAGCAGCCGGATCTACATTCACATAACTCATTTTCCCTGTTGCTTCTCCTCCTAATGATGAGAACCTTACTATCAGTTGTCTAATACAAACAAGTGTCTATTCACTAGTTTACAGTAAGCTTTTGAAGTAGCAACATCTGCAGCAAAGAGTCGAAAAATATCTTGCACAAACAACTATTCAATGCAAAAAAACAGGACTTTCACTGTTAATTCATTACTTTTCGGTCAACATGCTAATTTAAGGTAATATTTGTCCTTCAATTCACAGGCCTAGAACATTTAAATATGGTTACCAACCACAAATTCGCATTTAGGATATTTATTTTAACATACAATTTGCGCATCATTTTAATAAAGAATGTTGTCAACGAATAAAATCAGCTGCGGCAAACTTAACTGTGAACAAAAGGAAGATACACTTATATAGTACCAAAATAGGAAACATGATTAATGCCAATCTTTGATACAACCCCTGATGGACTAAATTCACTTATTTCCACTTAACGTCTACATTAGCATCAAAATCTTTCCTCAAATAGGAGCTGCCTAAACGGCACACACTCCTACTAGCTTACTGTCGATATTTTTTCCAGTCTGTCACCTGACTTTGGGAAAGGCCAATCTTCACCTGTTTTGTTGTTTTTCAGATATTAAGAGAGCTTTCCTTGGAGATTCTGAAATTCTTCTCTCCGAGTCTCTCCAACAAGCTGTATATCCTATTTTTCAACCATATTTTTTAGAAAGATTAAACCTCTGATCTATTATGTAGGGTGTGAATAAAAATGTAGGAATTCCCTTGAATATTTATCTGAAGCAAATGCATTTCGTTCTAAATATTGTAATTAATGGATATATAACATAAAAACCAGAAACATACTAAAAAAACAAAAAGAAACATTGTTATACTATAAATGTACACAAATGAAATACATGGCAGTTATATTTGTTAATAATACAGTCATTTGTAAAGCGCGAACAGCTACCTCCCGAAGGAGGTGTCCCGGCGTTAAAATAATGAGCACGTGAATAAATGCCCGCCCCATACTGAGGGGGCTCAGCACAAAATAATACCCTGTCATCAGTTATTTTTGTGATACTAAATTGTACTCGGATATGTAGCATGATTTTATTACCCAGTAAGATTGTTGTTGATGCTATATGGATTATAAAATATTTAAATGTTTTAAAATTTAAAAAAAGGGCTCTGAAGTAGAATTACAGCAACACTATCATTAGATTTGCTACTACATGTATGCCCTAAGAAAGGATTCCACATTTAGAGCAGGAGGGAAAGTTAATCTATTTGGGACTGTATTGCCCCTGACCAGACCGGAATTGTGGTTTGCCTGGGAGCAAAAGACATGACACTGGTTATGCATTTAATTCTGTGACAGGCCTGAGCAGTGTTGAGACAGGCGAAGCAGAAATTCACACGGCACCTGCAGCAAGTGATGTACTTGCACCCATCTTTGTACTCAATGAGGAGACCGCAAGTGGGGCAAGCACGAATGCAGGGGCATCCAATTATGCCACTGTGAGGCTGGTCGATGGCATTGCATTTCTGAAGTATCACCAGGTTGGGGTCCTTGCACCCCTTATTCCCACATCCCACAGAAGATCTGCTGTCACCTTTCCAGGGTCTCAGACACTGCCAGCAGAACTCATAGTCGCTCCCTTTCTTGTCTTTGCAGATGGTACAAAAGACTCTGGTGCTGCTCTGGTCTCTGCGTTCCACCAAGGACCTGCAGCCAGGGCACTACAATCAGAAAGAGAAATGTTGGCACATTTTTAAAGTTCCACATTGTCTTATCAATACCAGGGAGTTTACAGTACTACAAGTTGTCGACAGATTCACACATGCAGAAAAAGTGACAGATTCTGTGACAATTTGCATAACAGCAAATAATTAGATCTATGCACCTTCACAAATACATGTCCACAAGGGACATTTGTTCAAGCAAATCCAAGATTAATATGGTACAAATGTGCAAACTCCATTATTTATCCATTTGTGCAAAGTGGGGGAGAATAGAACTGGGTCTTGGACAGTGGCAGTGTCCCCCGAATTCCACGTCCATCACAGAAACACTTAATGGAGGTGAATTAAGACAGAATGGCCAGAATAGGGAGACGAGAATATACTGGCAGGATGCTATCGCTAACATCTGATCTAAATACCATAAAAACATTTGTGTCGTTGTGAAAACTGACAAGCAGATAAGGTTCATGGGCAGAAACAGAAACTAAACACAGCTCAGAGACATGATTGAGGAAAAACCCAAATTACTTGAAAACTCCTCGAAGTGGAAAATCAAATGTGCACTACTATGAAATCACCCTGCAGGACCAATGACAAATAGGGGAAACAATTAGGAATCCTAAAGCCTGATGATTATTGGAGCAGAAGAGAACATGTGTCAGTAAATCATTCAGTCAGGTTTTTTTGTTTATTTTTTTTAACCGGTACTCTGCTTTATTAAAATATTGTTGATATCATAATGCTATGCTATATAATATCATTATGCTATTTCTATATTCTTCGTGCTCACTTCCTGCCACTATTGGCAGATCATATCTACGCTGTCAGTTTAAATTCCACATCTCTTGTACACACCAATGTAATGTTTTCTTTTTGTGTTTAGCCGCATTTATCTGTTTTGTATTTGATATGTAATTCATGTACTCTGAAGTTCTTATGTAATGTAACAGGCTCTATTGTAAAGCATTCTAACACCTTTGAGTAAAGAACCTGCTCAGTGGGGTAACAAAACTTGAGGGGGCCCCCTTGCAAAGTACATGAAGGGGGGACCCCATTCTCCGTGTCAATCAAGAGCTCTCAGGCCAGCGAACCGCCATACTGCAGGGGCTCATCCAGCCATAAAAACAGGATTCTGATTCCTCCATTGGTCACATCCGCCCTTTTATCGGGCGATTTACATATATCAGTAAATACTGCTGCTGCGCCCTCCAGCAAAGGTACATAACACTGCCGCCAGCTGGCTCACCAAACTCATCCTCCTACTTGATGTCTCACCTTCAAGCGAAGCCCGCTCAGTTAACTACCTCCAAACACAGACCACTACCTTTGTGCCTGCTACTAACACATCCATTACACTCTACTCTCACCCCTACGAAACCCGCAGTTATACTTTCCCGCCCGCCTTTAAAACCACCCCTTGGACGTCACTGAAAACCCATTACTGCTGCCCACTGGTCCCCTGTCCACCGCCGACAGAAAGACTGAAGGCCGGTCCTCATCTAATCACTACTTACCAGTAAAGATAGAGCCTTTCAGCTGCTGCCCTCCCCAATGCCACTGTAGTAGTTTAAAACATTTTAAACAAACTCTTCAACTGACCACCCCAATACAGTTCTTGCTGCTAGCCTCTATGGCATCAAAGCCGTTCCTGCTACTTTTCATCCTCTGCATGATGAACACAATAATATTATATGTAAAAGGGTCCGATTTTTTTTCCTCACGTCAACATTAATTTACACTATCTACACCACTAAACCATACCTCCTGTCAAAAGCAAACCTGATCGTATGCATCAAGTACCTCAAGGATAAACACCAGAGAGAATGCCTGATTCATGTAATTAAACCAATAGTGACAACGTTGCATTTCCCCACCCACTGTCAGCCAAGCAAACTCTGCACCCGCACAGTAGCCATCAATACTGGCAACATCTAAAGCGCATTTCCACTTCCTTTCAGTGGCAGCTCCTGATACATATACTTATGACTTCTGGGCGGCATCTACCACAGACCAGAGGATTTTTTGTCTCCCTAAGACTAACTGAATGCTGTCGGCGAACGTCTCTCTTCCCCCTTCCTTACTAATAAATAATGGAAGATAATGAAAAAAATATATAGTATTTTCTTATGCAAATAGCATATCAAGCACTTGCTGCCCGCAGTCCTCACCGGATCCACACGTATCAATATTCTGCTATCGCACCTTTCTGTCAACCCTATTATTATTGGAGATGATTTTTATCCCTTCCGTGAACTGGGAAAATCAGTCCCTTTAAAACCTTTGCTACTTATATAGGCTCGCAAAGCACTTACTTGTTTTTCTAACTTTCGTTGTAAAGCAAACAGGTAACTCATTCTAGGATTGGAATTACTGCTTAGAAGTGTGGAAGTTAATACTGAGACGTAGGATGATTTTTTGCATGTCTGCCAGACACTTGTTCTTCCCTGCATGCGCACACAATGCAACAATACAATTTAGCTTAATAAATTGTTCAGAAATGTACCGGAAGGTAAAGAAACAGCCCATATTATTTTTACAAAAAAAAATAGACAAAAGTCCACTTTATACCCCATGACATAAAAGCCTTAGCGTGCACAGCTTGTCCAAATCCACGGCACCTAATTCAGTCCTGCCATGTACCACGCATCTGGCGTTAGACTAACGCATTTAAGTGTGGTGATCCTCATACCGCACTGAAATGCGAAATCACGCATAACAGGCATTGCACCTCCTTGGGTACCAGTGCTGCTAATCAATGCTGGTGTAGTATTATTTCCATGTGGCTGCCATCTGTTTTCTGGTGCTTCTCCTGTCTCGTAAACGTGATGCGGTACATTTTGTTATGCAGTACAGCTGCCTGTGTGGTAGTCCTGTAATGAATGTCCCTTTTCTATGCCCACAAAATGTTTCCCTATTTCCATAGTATGTCCAGAAAGTTAGGTCTCACGAGGATTTGTTGCAGACGACCTCCTTTCACCGGCAGTCCAACAATGTCAACCGCTTCGAGTGCGACATATACAAGGACTGGTTCCTGACGGGAGCTAGGGGCTGGAGAAGGGCACCGGAGCTCTGGAGTGGGTGATGTGACCCGGGATAACCTCCACCTTCCTGCGGGGAGTGATGTGCAAAAGCGGCCACTCTGCATGGAGGAGCCCAGATCTAAGATTCCAACACGATGACACCCCAGCGCTGAAGTGCCCAGTTTCATTGCTGTTTTGATGTTGGGGAAACAGAAATAACGATGAGTAAGTATCAAAGGAATACATGCAGAAGTCTGTTTCCAGGCTGATTCCTACTTGTTTTCTTTGAAACTTTCACATGGCGGTAATAGCCACTTTCAGCAGCAGACATACCCAAATGAAAAACAAACACATTAATTGTGAAGGTCACGTAACTCCTGTGCCATAGGTGTATTGGTAACTCTTACCTGTGTCAGAGCGTTGATTTCTTCAGATGCAAGATAGATATATAGCTGCACTGATTAGAGGGGTTACATTGAGTAATTGCTAAATGAGTGACAACGGTTTCCGAAAGCTTTACTGTACCCAAGTGACATTGTATTGATACCGCACAATACACTCTCAGAGTGCACAGACATAACCTACCCATCCCATACTGCCATGAATTATTGCTCTTCAGAGGGTTAGTGCCTCCAGTCATCCCTCGTAGTTCCACCTGTTACTGTGATCAGTCACCTTGCAGCCATCCAACGCCTGTTGGCCCTCCTGCGGTCCTCAATGCTCCTCGTTTGACTATTATATATTGAGAGGCATGCTCTAACAGTCTACTATATTGCCTCATCCAGTCTTTCAAGTTCGGGCCTCTGCCTGCTGGTCGCAGGCCTGTGAGGCCCAATTTACACACATACAGAAGAGGCGTCAGGTCCCCCTCCTTCCAGCAGGTGTTGTATTAATGCACCTACAGACCTTGCTCTGCAGACGAGCTGATTGCGCCGAAGGTCTAGGTACCTACCGTGGTGCAGGGAGCTGTGGCCAAACTATAGTTTGGGAGCATCAGAGGCACTACTGCACATACTGCTTCAGGCTCGGATGTCCCCTCCTCACACTTCTGGCTAAATAGAAAAAACGGTGCAGAGTAGGGCAGTCTAGAACACATAGTCCTAAAACATGTTAGATCCCAGTTGCACCCTACCTCAGTCAGAAGATCACTGAGGAGGCACTAGAGGGTAAGTCACTGGGTCTCACTGTGATTTTAGCATCCCAGAAACAGATTGATTACTCATAGATGAAAGCTGCTCTTTTTGGAAGGTTTAATCTGACCACAGATTAGCATTTAAAAAAATCTTTGCAGCATTTCTACGCAGAGTAAACAGACATTATGGGAGGCCTGATTGGACCTTGAATTAACTGTCACTTTTATAGTGCTGGAGTAACCTGGTGCAGGCAAACCTCTGATTTCTGCAGAGAACATCCTATGTTTTTTTTTGTGGAGTTACAGTAACATGTAGCTGATGGAAAACTGCATGGCGCTTGAAAGTTAGCAAAGACACCTGGCAGGCTGGTCACCATGAGGGTGCAGAGGAATACACCTCAATTAGAGCACATTTTCACACTGGTTCACTCATAGATGCCAAGGTTTCAGATTGGTAAGTGTGATGTTTTCATAATTTAACTGTAATAATGGGTGACATTCCAACTGTCTGAATCTGCTCAGTTTTCAGTAGCCTGCTGTTAGCGCACTTTAGTTCAGTGACTTTCTCAATTTCTAGTTGCTCGAATGGGCGTAATTTCTAATATTTATATGTTTCCCTCCTCTTCGTTGCTTGATTTTGCTCACTCATAGTCGTTGAAATGTCACTCATAATTACACTGAAATTATGAAAATGTCACACATCACAATCCGAAACCTTGGCAGGTATGCTAAGTCTACCACACACAGGACATTTGAACATCTCATAATTCCATGCCACGCAATTTAACTATAAATAACTTAACCCTACAACATTCTATACCACATAATTACAATCCTAGAAATTAAAAAACACATATTTCCACTTCACTCTATACCACATAATTCCACATCACATAATAATATTGCACACAACTTAATACCACTCAAAACCACATAATTACACTCCACACAACACAATTGAACTACACATAAGTCCACTTCAACCTATATAATTATACTTCACACAACATATTTACACTCCACTCCAAAACACATAATTACCCTCCACAAAATACAACTCTGCAACATGCTACATAATTCCACTCTGCACAATTATACACCACACAATGCAACATAATTCCACACGTCACAAAATTCCACCATTCATCCCCACACAATTCATCACACAACATAATTACACTCCACATAATACAACTCAGCACCACATAATTTACCTACACGTAATTATGCTCTACTCAATATTGCATTAATGCACTCCACTTACATCCAGTCGATGCCGCATAGCAACATTCCACATAACTACACCTCACACCATGCCTCATAATACCACTCCTCAACATAATTTTCACTCAACAGTGCACACTTCCACACCACACAAATTGAACTCTACACATTTCCATTCCACACCATATAATTCAACAACCTACATAATTCAAACCAACAACACAATTATACAACACACCACATACATACAAACTGCACCACAAAATTCCACATCATGCTACAATATTTAACAGCACACCACATAAGTAAACTCCACTACATCCACTCCACAACACAACATACCATTCCAGATAACCTCACTCCAATACACACAATCCCACTCCATGACACATAATCCCACTCCACATAATTCCAGTACACTCAATACCACACAATTACTATCCACATAATTACACTCACACCATGCCACATTATTTCACTACATACATACAATCCACACAACACAATTCCACAACTAACAATTCCAATCCAAACTACATTTGACTTGCATTTATGCAAATGCATATATTGCAAAACCATATATTGCAAACGCTTGTTTACCTTCTAATGCTTCCCAGCAGATCCTGTTCCTGGAGCTGCAATCCTTCTCCTGGCCCTGTCAGCTCTATGCTGCCTCGTCCTTCTCTGAGACTGTGCCCTGTGGGGAAGGATCCCTCTGACGGTCCCCGCCCCCATCCTTTTTACGGGCCAGGCTCATGGCTCTGACCGAAGAGAAACAATGTAACTTGTTACTTTGTTTCTCTTCAGTCCTGAAGTCACTGCAGCTGCTTAAGAGATAACCTTTCACAGCTCTCTACCGAAGAGCTGAGGGGGCCCGTTCACCTACTGAAGACTGGGGGCCCCCACACCGCGGGGGCTGCGGGGGTGTTTGTTACACCCCTGAACCAGCTGTATAACAATGCATAAATTAATAAATGCTGTGATCTCATGGTTAGCAGTCTAGTTGCTGTCTGACCAGGAATACATCAATACATTCTGTTTCAGAATGTTTAGAATGGGGTTAGTGTTAATCTTGATGGTGACAACTGATGTTGGAGTTGATTCAGGGCTGGTGACTGCAGCTAGTTAGAGGAGATATTTTTGTCAGTTGGTTAACAATTCTTTCAATACCCTGTTAAATGAGGTGTATGATAGAGTTGTCCTAAGCTCGGAGGTAATATATTTTTAAGTTTTGAGCTGTTGCCCTTCTTTTTTTCAGGAGTTGCTGTTTCCCCCTGGGATGTAAGCTAGGTAGGCTGAAATTATATTGATTTGGGCTTCCTCAGTACTGCATGCCATCCTGAGTATGCCACTGCTCTCCATTGGGGGTATGCAGACTCTGTGTAACATTTGTTGTGCCGATTGACATTTCACCTCCTGCACAGCAGCTCCAAATTAAACAGTGCTGCATTCAGAGGCGCTGAAATTACCATGGGCAGGGTGGGGTGGAGTGCAGAGTGGCTCAGTGCAGGGGTGGAACTGGTGAAGTAGGGGAGGACAACCTCGTAAACAAAAAAAACAAGCACTGGTAAATGCAACAATTCAGTCAGGTTAGTTGAAATCCAGTAAACCACCATCTAGGAAACTGATCAAAGATCCAAAAATGAGGTGGGAATTGTATGAATTAAAGCCTGATGATGCTTCAGCATATGCCCCTGAAGGAGTTTATGTTGATGTCACTGAGATCTGGGTTGGTGCTGAAGGCTATCTTGGATTATGCAGTTATAACAAACCAATGCTTTCAGGATCACATGCATGGCTGCCATGTTGGAATCGTGGGAAACCTAACTAGCTGATATTGTAGCAACAAGAATGACAACGAGAATATACTCAGAACCAAACCTGCCAGACAAATGCGCCTCAAGGTGGAATCCAAAACCATTCAAGCCCAAGTTAGATATTGCCAGCAAACCATGGAAAAAACACTGCAGTGATCAACTCACACAAAGACATCAGAGACTAAGAAACCAGAAGGTGCTTCTGAAGAAAACTATAGGAAGAGACTAGGGGGATCTTTGTCCTGAATGCTAGCCCCAGGCCATACACTGTGAAAACTGGTACCAATAGAGTTAACAGCCAATCCATTGCTAATTCTAATGCAGTTAAGACCTGCCCTAAATTTTAAAAAATCCTACACAAAGTTTACTGTAGCCGCCCTAAGCAAACATACAAGGTTCTGAACAGCTTTCAGACACATCCAACTGGGCATACAAGAGCCTCATCAAAGAGCTTGGGATAACCTCTTGTGGATCACAGATTAATGCTTATTATCCATTGAAAGACCCTTTTTTGCCTGCCCCTTTCAACATAGTGGAAGAGAATGATTCCACTATTCCCATGAATTTAAAGCGAAAATGTATACGGCCAACAAAATTATGCATCTTATTGTGTGGATAATCAACAATCCAAACTCTAGATACACACAACAAAGACATCAGATCAGTTTTAGTCACTGTATTCATGAAAGTGTAACAGATATTTGGTAACAGTGTTATAAAGGGTAAATGGTGCAGTGCTAAGTGCACAAAAGAGACCGCAGGCGTAAACAGTAGTTTAGGAGCATGTTTATAAAATAGAAGAGATCAATTTAAGCCCACCAGAAACAGCAGTGGCATGAATGAAGTAAATGCTGGGGCCTAACAAAATGCTCTAAGTATGGTGTTAGTGCTTTACAACAGAGGCCACAAATCTATACCACCTCCTCCTCCTAAAAGTGAAGTTATCTTATCAAGTTAATTCTGAGCAAGTCAATAAAAAAAGTTCAAAAGCTCTTAACATTTATAAGTATTATCTTGGTAAACAGATTTAAAGCTGGCCTTCAGGGGAATATGTCTGGATGATTAATTGCACTTCCCTGTTTGATCTAGAACGGTGATGGAAGCAATTAAAAGATGTGTTTAAATAGGCTACTATCACCCCATCTAACTGATAGATATACTTGCTCATCAAGTGGGCGGAGGAAAACAAAATCATAAATCCCTGCCAACACGGCTTTTCAATTGTATAGGCAGAATAGAGCAATGTCTGAACCTAGGGAAACAACCTTTACAATACAGTCATTACATCGCACTACCTTTACAACGCAGTCATTACAACGCAACATCCTTTACATCGCATGCCATTACAACGCAGCCATTACCTCGCAAGTCACTACAACACGTCATTACAATGCATGTCACTACAACGCATACCATTACAACGCATATCATTACAACAAATAGTTTTTACCCTTACACTATCCAACACTTACTGTTGCACTCACTGGAGTGAGAATAGTAATGTTTACACCTATACTATCCAACACTTACACTACTTACCCTACGGTTGCACTCGATGGAGTGGGAACAGTAATTTCTACCCCTACACTATCCAACACTTACCATACTGTTGCACTCACTGGAGTGGGAATAGTAATGTTTACCCCTACACTATCCAACACTTACCTTAAATTCAATGTAATGGTATGTGTTGTAATGGTATGTGTTGTAAAGGTATAATGCGATGTAATGAAATGCGTTGTAAATGTAGTTTCTAAAAATGCGTTGTGATGGCAAGCAATGTAAAATCATGCGTTGTAATGGATATTGCGATGTAAAAACTGCGTTACATTGTAATACCAAACATTCTGAACCTACACCTCATATTAGGTCAATATACTGTGGCTAAGCAAACCCAATTATACCTCATCTTTATGGACTTGTCTTTGGTTTCGAATGCATCAACCGCACTAAACTATGGCAACTTTTACTGGAAATGGCGCTGGATGTGACATTTGTCTATCTTGTGGCATCCTTGCATAAGAACACAAAGGCTAGGATTATTTATTTATTTATTTATAGTCTTGTATCGCGCCTGAATCAGCCCCGAAGGGGTATCTCCGCGCGTGGCTTCTGAATGAGTAATGCAAAACTATAAGTCGGAAAGGACATAGGGGAGACTAAGTTAGTCCTGTGTAAACAGGTAAGTTTTTAGTTTCTTCCTAAAATTAAGAAGGTGAGAAATTTGCCTTAGCTGGGGGAGAAGGGAGTTCCACAGCATTGGACCTTTAAGGGAGGGGGCACGGCCACCCTGTCTTGCTCTGTTTACTTTGGGAACGTATAACAACATCGTGTTGCTGGAGCGTAGGGTACGTCCAGGAGAGTAAGGCAGAAAGACATCTTTCAGATATTTAGGACCAGAACCGTGGATACATTTGTGCATAATACAGCACAGCTTAAAATGAATCCGCTGTTGCACTGGGAGCCAGTGAAGCTGGGAGAGGAGGGGACGGGAGGGTGTGCGGGGAGGAGCATTCAGGACAAGTCTTGCCGCGGTGTTCTGTACTACCTGCAATCTGCGAAGTTGTTCCTGGTTAGCAGATATGAGTAGACTATTGCAGTAGTCCACTCGTCCAAGAACTAGTGCCTGAACCAGCGTCTTCCTATGGGTGTTTGGTAGGAGGGGGAAAATGCGCCGTAAGAGACCAATTGTGCGGAAACATGTTCCCGCAACCTGACTAACGTGATCTTTCATGATCAGGGATTGGTCCAGGCGTACCCCCAGGTTCTTGATGGTTTGCTTGGGCGCTGGGACAGGACCGAGCTCCATTGGCCACCATTCCGGGGACCAGAGCAGGGAGGCCCCTCCAAACAACATGACCTCGGTTTTGGTCACGTTGCATTGGAGGAAGTTCTGGGCCATCCAACCTGCCACCGCTCTCATACCGTCTTGGAACGACTGCATGACTGCGGGTGTAACGGTTTGAAAGGGGAAAAGCAGCTGGGTATCGTCAGCATAAGAGATTGGTGAGAACCCGTGAGATCTAATAATCTCTGCCAAGGGGGCCACATATACGTTAAATAACGTGGGGCTTAGACATGAGCCCTGTGGCACCCCCTTGGTGAGCTTCCTGCAGACAGATTTATAGGAGCCTAATTTGACACCTTGTTGTCTGTCTCCGAGGAAGCTCTCCAACCACGCAAGGGCGGTCCCTTCTACTCCAACTCCCTTCAGACGGCCGAGAAGAACTTCGTGTGACACCGTGTCGAAGGCAGCGGACAAATCCAATAGCACCAGAATCACTGAGCTCCCTCTGTCAAGTGACATTCTGATGTTATCTGTCACTGACAGAAGGGCTGATTCGGTGCTATGGTTGGGCCTAAAACCAGATTGCGAGTGGTCTAGGCCGCCCGCTGCCTCGATGTAGTTGGACAGGTGTGTATTAACATGCTTCTCGGCCATCTTGCTGTAATAGGGTAGGAGCGAGATAGGACGGAGGTTGGAAAGCTCCGTCCAAGGAAGGGCCGCATTCTTGCGGATTGGGTTCACCACTGCTCTCTTCCATTCAGTTGGTACTTTTCCCTCTTTAAGGGACTGGTTGATAATATCCAGAATGTAAGGGGCTAACAGGGTACGAAGAGGGTTTAGGATTTTAGCGGGAATAAGATCGTCCGGAGATCCAGATTTGACTTGAGTCATTATTGTGTCAAGCTCTTCAATATTTATAGGAGGGAATGTAGTTAGGGTAAAGTTTGTGTTCATATTGAGGGAGGAGGCCTTATGGGAGTCGCTATTGGGTTGGGATCCTAGGATTTTGCCATAAATGGATTCTATTTTATTTTCAAAGTAAGATGACACTTCTTCACATAGAGTTAAAGAAAAGTCGTCTGGGCATATACATGCCGTGGGTTTTACAAAAGTGTCGAGAATCCTATACAATTCTCTAGGAGAGTTATCGGCTTCCATGAGCTGTTGAGCGATGTTGTTTTTGCGGGCAGCCTTGATGTGTTTGTAATAATTAGCTTGGGCTGCACGGTGTGCTTTTTTATTATCCTCAGAATGTGATTTCCTCCATCTTTTCTCTATCCTTCTACATTCTTGCTTCTCTTTTCTTAAGGCCTCGGTGTACCATTTTTCCTGTTTGGCCACCGGAAACTGTCTGAAAGTTTTCATAGGAGCAATTTTGTCAATGGCTACCGTCAGAGTTTGCTGAAGTACGGCTAGCTTTTGCTCTACTTCGTCAGTATCTCTGATCTCGGGTTTTTTCCACGCCTTTTCTAGCGCATCCAGTGTAAGTTTGTGCCACTGTCTGCGTGTAGTGGATGGGAGGGGTTTCTGTGGGGGAGCCTTATTAACTTTAAAAATGCTAAACTGTATTAAAAAGTGGTCTGACCAGTGGACTTGGATGGGTTTATGGCACCGAATGTTATCGAAGTTGGTAAGTATCAAATCGATACAGTGACCGCCTTCGTGGGTGGGATCCTGATTCTTTTGTATTAGACCGATAGTAGTCATGTCAGTCGACAAAGTTTTAGTCCCTATAGAATCACATTGGTCAGTATGAACATTAAAATCTCCAAGGAGAAGAAAATCCTCATTGGCCCGCATATAAGGGCCAAGTATCTCTAAAAGAGATGTGGAAAAGCTGGGGCATGGAAGAGGAGGGCGGTAAACAAGTGCACCTTTGATGGTCTTTCTATTAGGGAGGATAATTCTGAAAACCATTGTTTCCATATCTCTGCAGCATTGTCTATCTAAAATGTCCAATTTCATAGAATCTTTATAAATTATAGCAATGCCGCCGCCAATTTTGTCAGGGCGGTCAGAGTGGTGAAGTTTATAACCCATAGGTACTCCTAAAGTAATGGCAGCCACCGTGTGGGGTTTTAGCCAAGTCTCGGTAATAAAGCATAGATCTGGGGATAGTGAGTGTAATAAGTCCCAGATCTCCGTCTGGTGTTTAGGCATAGAACGGACATTCAGGAGAATGCATTGTAGGTCATTATGAGATTTGCAAGGTTCAGTAGGGTTGTTTAGTACCAAAGAAGAATAATGACATTTGTAGCACGAGAACGGGCCATTGAAACAGGTTTGGTCAAAATGGAAATTCATACCAGACATGGGGTACAACAAAGGAGCGTGCTCGTCCCCTTGCTGTTTGTTTTGTACATTAACAAACTTAGCTCCCATCTGATCCTCTGCACCCCGGATGTGCCTATGATAAAAGGCACCCCACTTCCTGTTGTGTTATATGTAGATGATGCTGTATTATGAGATTGCACACCCAAAGTTCTGCGCTTGCCAGTTGATTAATTTGTGCAATTAATGCACACCCTTGATTTATTAAGTTTTTTTTCCAAATCATTACCAATGGCTAGTGGTTCTAAGAACACTCAGCTCTCAAGTTTAGTAGTAGGAACAAACCATTTGTTAAGCACAAGCATTTTTTCTTATCTGGGGGTTACTTTTTTGTGCAGCTAGTTCATGGGCATAGAACATAACGCAGCACAGGGCGAAGTTACCCATGGGAGTAGGTTCACTTTTTAGCTTCAATTAAGTGATGTTATGCTGTTCCTCAAGAAGGGGAAGTCAACGTGAGGCTGGAAACAACTGAGTCCCAAAGTGATCTACAGTTGGAAATCCATTTGTTGGATTTTAATGCCCTCACATTCCATTTCAGGTATCATGCTTCATCATATGGGCTGCTCCTGATTGGGTCAGCGGTGCAATACCCAACGGGCTCACCTAAAAAGGGGCACTTTGTCAGAGATCTTTTATCCAACAGCCGTATGGTGAAGTACGGGTGTAGGGCCAGAAGTGTGTAGATGTGTTGGTGAGTTAAAATAGGGCTGGGAGTACCTGGCATAGATTAATGTATTCTGGGGGTCTCCTACCCTAATTAAAAACAGTGAACACAGCACTCATCGGAGTACAATGTCTCCTATTGGTGTGTCAGTTTTTGAGAGCTAAAGGTCAACATGTTTCTAGCGCTTGTGTTAATTCACTTGCGATTTTTCAAGACCAGGAAAACAGGAACTATCTACACTATAAAACTATAGGTGATTCATTTTAACCACAGCAGGATAAGTGTCTAATGTGTCAATATACATGTAATGATCTGGATCTGCCTTTAATTGGAGAAAAAAGAAGGAATACATTCAGGCATGTACATGAACAGACAGTGATAGACATAGCCTATGTGGTGACTACAAACTCAGATCTATAAATTTTGTGGTGAGCGCAATTGTGCTTGAGGACAATAAAATACGTAAAAACAAAAATAAGTAAAAACAAAGTGGTGAACTCCCACAGTGAGCTATGGGGGTTATACGCCCCTGAGGAAACTCAAAGTTGCAGCAGAAAAGCGGGTTGGACTCACCTACTCGTGTCAAGTATCCAGGCTTCAACAGTACCCGGTGGTCAACACATCAGGCTTTTCTCCTATGTGTGTTGGACTGCGCACGGTGAAGGACCAGGTTTTAGAACCCAGCGGCGTCAGGGAAACCGCCCGATGCCTTCGAGTTCCCCTGCCTTGGCAAACAGAGACACGGGACACTTCTTGATGACGTCAAAGACCAAAGTTTATTGGCTGCAACCAGGAACAGAGGTCTACGAAGCACACACAGGTGGTTCGCTAGAGACTGAACAAATTCAATGAGCGGAGCATGGTCTTTTATGCCAAAAATCAAGCCTCAGGCAACATTCCAAATTAGCATTGGGTTCATACAAACTGACCAATATAAGTGTGACATTTTAAAAGTAGCGTATGACGACAATCCCACTTTCCGTTGTCCAGCCCACCAGAAATGACCAAGCACGTTCCAATATTCTTGTTCGATCAGGCCGGACAAACCCATCATAAAACCCTCAACCCAAATCAGTGATTATGTCGTAAAGGAAGGAGCAGAAACAGATTGGAAGTGAAATAGAAAGGTGGGAGCAGTGTACCATAAACTTCGGCATGTCCTACTCTTTGATCTTTATCTGAGCAGCTGCTTAACAAGGAACTGGCTCAACGAGGTCAGCCTCGGGCAAGGGAGTCAGTTCGGCCAGGTCACTCAGAAGTCAGCTAAGGTGTACGTGTCCCAAAGACTCGTTCGGCCGTAGTCATCGGCCTATGTGAGGGCAACCACACAAAATGGCTGCCGCACAAAAAATGGAACCCGAAGGTTCAAACGAAATCCTTAAATACGTAGTGTTCTCATTGATCGATGAATGCGAAAACGCTCGTACATACTACACTCGTGATTTGCGGTCTGCTGACACCAAAATCGTCTATTTCCGACGATCTTTAGTGAACGGGATCGGAACCACCGAACCTCACCCGCAAACTACGGAACTACAGACCCTCCTTTTGCCCTTACATAGGCAACAGACCCAAACCCATGTCAATCTGAATCTGGATCTATATTCATCAGATCATCGATATGTTGCTGTAGCATCATCCTATTACTTAGTACCTCTCTCTGGACAGGTCTCCTTGCACACGAAGTAGCACAGAGGCCTCAAATAGCAGGAGCACACTGTACACAAAGACAGAACAGGAAAAGGATAGCTAAGACCATCCCAATGACCATCAAAATCTTCCAACCCCAAGTGGATATCAATCCCCATAACCATCCCATCAACGACCAATCTCCTTTGTCCAAATGGACAGAATCGGAGATCTTATGTAGCTTGGAAATGGCCTGGAAGACTGATGGAGCGTTGTCTGGAATGAAAACGCAGCAGCTCGATTGAATCAGTTTACATACTCCACCTCGATCTGCTAGTATGACATCAAGGGCAACTCTATTTTGAAGTGTAATAAGTCTATCCGACTGGAGCTCAGCAGTCAAATTACTAAGGGCACCAGCAGTTTTGACTATGGTGGACTCAACCACTCTCGTCAACTGGCGAATATTCCTGCTGTTAGCCATCGGTCCCCAGAACGGCAGAAAACCCTTAAAGAAATCTCTCAACTCTTGCCCTGCAGTGTCTTCTTGACTAAAGACACCTCTAGCAACTCTTGTCTTATTGTAATCTGCTGCAGCTGTAAAAGTGGGAGGCAACAGGAAAGAAACAAAACATGCGCCCGAAAAATCAGGGGGCAACCATGTATACGCTTTGTCATAGCAAACAAAGTAGGTACCCTTAGCAGCTAAAAATGCTGGGGAAGACTGAGACGTAAATACGTATTTATCAGTACAAACGCTCTTCCCTAGCTGAGCTCTCGGATTCTTGCCATTACCCTGCAGACAATAGCGACCCTGATGGGGTACTATCCAAATCGGTGGAGAACTTTTTGCTCGCTGGTTAACACTCAGACTAACTCCATATCCAGTAATATCCCAACCACTATATGGTTGCTTCTCATCTATCGGAATAGTTTCAACGGCATTAGTCCCTTTAAACATGTCGACTATGCCTCTAGCAGCAGCACTATTCTTCGGATTGTCCTTCGGTGAACGTTGGGGATAGACACTATGGGCATAAATGAACATCGTTCTGTAAGCCCAAATCGAACCATTTAAACTAAAAAGCAAAACTAAGTACGGAATACCCTTATCAGTCATATGGGGCATTAGACCACAGATCCAACAATTTGTTGAGTTCATCACTAACTGGTGTTGGTGCAAAAGTTGAATAAAGGAATTATTGGCAAATTCCAGTCGTCTAACTACCTCATGTTCAGGCAAAGGATGAAAAGAATGAGAAGAAATAGTAGGTGGGGGTGTAGGTTGCACAGTGGGAACAAACGTCACTTTAAAAGAGAATGCCACATAACCAATTATGAATATAATTAAACTCAATAGCAAAAATAAACACAGTATTAAAAAACTTTTCTTTGATATCAGTTTGCATATCTTCTTTCTAAAAAACATTGTCCTTGCAGGTTTCTCCAACTCGAAGAAATCCATCCTAACTAAATATGCTGCTCGCAATGATAGGGTGTTCTATGCTAAGGAATGCCTCTGTCAACCCAGGGCAACTCCCTTAGGCCAACCAGAACCTTCGACCTAGTGTCTCAGGCTTGCACTCCAAAGACTTTCGGCAACCGCGACCCTACAGCTGAACCCGGATGGCGGTTCGAAAAACAAAAATGAGTAGATCCTCGGTGGAGAGTTAACCTGCAAACAGAAAAATCATAAAAAACTTTATTTATTTTTATTTGTCCATGACTCTCGGTCGCAAATTATAGCGGCTTTTTCCAGGCAATTCTTGATCTTTAAACAAGAGTTCAGGCTCAGTAGTGTTCAATCGATTCAAAGGAGGCACAGCTTCTTGTAAAAGATCATCAGTTTGTCTCTCAGAGTTCGTACCAGTCAGACGAGCATCGCTGAATGGCAAAAATCGTGGAACAGTTTCGGTTTCAGAGTCTGGAAGTCCCTCCTGGACCCACTGATCGTACGGTAAGGGCAATGGTGCTTGCTTACAGTGTACGCCGTGGATCCAGTTGTTCTTGCCTTGCACTCGAACTGCAGAACATGTAGACAGTAGCACTTGGTAGGGTCCTGTCCAGCGGGGCTGATCGTTCTTACTCCGCTGAAAATTCTTGACAAACACCCAACTTCCAGGTTCAATAGCGTGGCCTGGATCCTCAGAAGCTTGTGGTAGGCTGCCATGCACCTGTTGGTGTAAAACACGCAATTTAGTCGTCAGTTCGCGCAAGTAGTCAAGCAACACAGGGTACTCAATTTCACTAAACCTGGTTGGCCTTGGCACGCCCCAAATATTCGCTGGGCGACCAAAGACCACCTCATATGGACTCAGACCCATTCTCGAATGCACAGTCATTCTTGTGGACAAAAGTGCTAAAGGCAAAGCATCTGGCCATTGTAAACCAGTGCTCGCTTGAATTTTAGCTAACTTTAGCTTTAGAGTGCCATTATAGCACTCAACTAAACCAGCTGTTTGGGGATGATTTGCAGCATGGAACTTCTGCCGGATACCTAGTCCCTCACACACTCTCTTCATGACTTGACCCACAAATTCACTCCCATTGTCACTCCAGAAAATTCTTGGCATTCCAAATCTAGGGAAAAATTCCTTTATTAGGACTTTCGCTGTGGACAAGGCAGTATTGTCCTTAAGGGGATAAGCTTCTACCCATCTAGAAAAGGAGCAAACAACCACTAAAACATATTTCAAGTTGTTGTCTCCATGTGGATGAAATCTAGCTGCAAAGCCTCGAACGGATACGTAGGAGGAGCAATGACCAGCTGGTGTTGGAGTTCCCTTACCAGGATTATACATCAAGCACACCATACAGTTCTTAACCAAGATCTCTGCACATTTTGGAATTCCCGCATTCTGCCAAACCGGAGCCAACAACTTACAAATCCCTTTCACCCTAATATGTGCCATTCCATGAGCCATTGTAACAACTGGAAGCACATACGCATCAGGCAACAACCATCTCTGATGCTCGGACAAATCAGTCCAACAACCATTTGAATCCAATCTACCCTTACGTTCTCTTCATTCATTCAACTCTTTCTCAGTAGCTTCAGCTTGAATGGATTTCACACTCTCAATCGTATCTTCACACATACTCTTCTCTGAAACCCATCTCGCCGGACCTGCAACATACATTCGACTCATCACTTTCCTCGCAGTTTCTTTCGCAACTTCATCCGCAAACGCATTTCCGCGACCAACATCATCCGTAACTCTCTTATGGGCACTACATTTCACAATCGCTACTTGCAATGGCAAAGTAAGAGATTCAAGAAGTTCGTTCACCAACTGCCCATGCTGTATCTTCGTTCCATGCGAAGTCAAGAACCCACGTTCACGCCACAAACGCCCAAAGCTATGAGCCACGCCAAAGGCAAATTGGCTGTCAGTATACATATTCACTTGTTTTCCTTTCGCCAACACACATGCTCTCGTTAATGCAATCAACTCCGCTGCTTGTGCTGAATTATGTGGAATACGTGCAGCTTCAACAATCGTATGCAAAGTCGTAACAGCATACGCCGCGGTCGTATCACCATTCGGCAACTTAAAACACGAACCATCAACCCACAAAGTACCATCACACACTGGAAGAGGAGTATCTCTTAGGTCTACTCTCCTTTTCGTTTCTTCTTCAGTTCTCAGAAAACAATCATGTTGTTCTTCAATATCTGTCTCGACTGAAATTGGCAACAACGTGCCTGGATTCAACCTGTTGCATTGTTTAATGTGCACATGACTCGCTAACAACGTCAACTCATAACCCGACAACCGAGCACTAGTTAAATGCTGTGTCTTCGTACGGTTCAACAAGGTATCCACTGCATGTGGAACCATTACCAATAATGTGTTATCCATAACCAAACCATCAGACTGTCGAATTGAAACAGTCGCTGCTGTCGTAGCTCTCAAGCAACTTGGCAATGCTCTAGCTACCGGATCTAAGGTCGATGAAAAGTAAGCACATGGACGCTGCTTATCGCCAAACTGCTGAGTCAACACTGACAATGCACATCCCTCTCTCTCGTGGACATACAATGTGAAAGGCTTACTATAGTCGGGAGTACCCAACACAGGAGCCGAACACAACGCATTGCGTAATTCAGAAAAGGACTTCTGACATTCATCAGTCCAAGGAATAGGATTTGGAGTATCCTTAACAGTGAGAGCTATCAAAGGCTTCGCTAACAAGGAAAAATTAGGAATCCACGGTCTACAGTACGACGTAATACCCCAAAACGCATGTACTTCTCTTTGTGTCGTAGGCACGCTCATTTTCGCAATAGCTTGAATTCTCTCTGGGGTCAGTTTCCTTCCCTCCTTCGATAAGAGGTGACCTAGGTAGGTTACTTCTTGTCGACAATATTGCAACTTTGAGAGAGAAACTTTGTGATGAAAATCAGACAAGTGGCGAAACAACGACAAAGTGGCTTCCCTACATATTTCCTTAGTATCAGCGGCAACTAGCAAATCATCAACATATTGAATAAGGGCTGCACCATCAGGTAAAATCAACAAAGCAAGTTGTGTCTTCAAAGCTTGACTATAGATCGATGGACTCTCGCAATAGCCTTGAGGAGCGCGCTTAAAGCGGAAACTTCGTCCTCCTAAAGAGAATCCAAAGATGTCCCTACTCTCCATGGCAATCGGGATACTGAAGAAAGCATTCTTCAAGTCAATCACCGAAAACCACGTAGCAGTAGCCGGAATCAGGGTCAACAAGGCGGTGATATCAGGCACGACAGGAAATTGTGGAACAACAATCTTGTTCACTTCGCGAAGATCGATGACAAACCTATATACAGGAGGCTGTGAAGAATCTGTTTTCTTCAGAACAGGCAAAACGGGACTATTGCACACATTACCTCTCGTTTCCTCAATCACACCCTTTTCCATCAGATCATAAATAATCGCTAAAAGTGCACGCTCACCATCACTCGAGATACGGTACTGTGGAATGCGCAGTAACTTAGCATTCGTCTTCAGTGTCACAACATATGGCGGAATTTCCAGTAGGCCCACATCATTCGGACCAGTAGCCCACAATGAATCTGGTAAAGAAGAGAATTCAGGTGGAAGACTGTCTTTCGATATGTACATCGGAGAGATCACTCTCTCACCCAAGGTAAGATGTACTCCTGATGGAGAACAATACAGCGTTGCATACAATCTCTTCAATAAATCCAATCCCAACAGATTCTCATTACACCCTGTAGTCAAAAGAAGGGGTGCTTCGAACTTACGAGGTCCAACAGAAAGAGACAATGGAGCAGAAATCGGATTTGTAACCGGGGCGCCAGAAAAACCTACAGAAACATTGTCAAAGCCAGACAAAGGTGCGCCAGGGAGTTTAGAGTGCATAATAGAACTCTTTGTAGCACCATTATCTAGCAGAAACGGTTCTGACACACCTGATTCAATCACTTCAACATAGGGTCCACTCTGATCTACCGGAACTGAAACAACTCCCTCTCTTTGTCCATGGCTGTCCTAACAATTATTACCATTCGTTTCGTCGCTTTCAACATAGTAATCATCCATATAGTACTGTGCTGTCCTACCAGACGAACCTTGCTGTTGATCAAAACTATTCATCGAGTTCTGTGGAGGCAAAGAACGCATGTTCTGTCCGCGACCTCTACCTCAAGGCGCCTGTTGAGCACCTCGACCTCTTACACCAGAAGCACCATTCGTACGCTGTAACAAAACCGGACAACTATTCTTGTAATGGCCCTCTTCTTTGCAATACGCACACTAATTAGGCCCATACGGGAAACGCTGTTGAGAAGACTCGTTCCTTTGCGAGTTTCTCGAATATTGCTGAGGTTGCTGATAATCGCGCTGACTAGTAGTACGGGGTGGATAAGCTTGTTGTAGAAGAACTTTAGTCTGCAATTCCTTAGACTTCTTATCCGCTTTCTCTAACTCATCTTTGCGCCTATTTTCATAGTACTGGGCCGTAGCTAAAATCTGCGCGGACGTGGAAACGGCCCAAACACTCTCGGAATCCTTCAACTTAGTGCACAACTCGGGAAGCAAATTATGCACGAACTTGTCAACGAACAATCTCTGGCCACCCTCGGTAGCCATATCCTGACCACTATGATCTACAAAAGTCTCTTCAAACCGCTCGAAAAAGTCGGACACAGTCTTGTCTTTCTTCTGCTTACATGCAGACAACTTGTCCCAATTAACACGCACTTCGGGCATCAAAGTCATCATATAGTTAATAATCCATCCTAACTAAATATGCTGCTCGCAATGATAGGGTGTTCTATGCTAAGGAATGCCTCTGTCAACCCAGGGCAACTCCCTTAGGCCAACCAGAACCTTCGACCTAGTGTCTCAGGCTTGCACTCCAAAGACTTTCGGCAACCGCGACCCTACAGCTGAACCCGGATGGCGGTTCGAAAAACAAAAATGAGTAGATCCTCGGTGGAGAGTTAACCTGCAAACAGAAAAATCATAAAAAACTTTATTTATTTTTATTTGTCCATGACTCTCGGTCGCAAATTATAGCGGCTTTTTCCAGGCAATTCTTGATCTTTAAACAAGAGTTCAGGCTCAGTAGTGTTCAATCGATTCAAAGGAGGCACAGCTTCTTGTAAAAGATCGTCAGTTTGTCTCTCAGAGTTCGTACCAGTCAGACGAGCATCGCTGAATGGCAAAAATCGTGGAACAGTTTCGGTTTCAGAGTCTGGAAGTCCCTCCTGGACCCACTGATCGTACAGTAAGGGCAATGGTGCTTGCTTACAGTGT
The DNA here is from genome assembly GCF_964263255.1 of Lissotriton vulgaris. NCBI lineage: Eukaryota > Metazoa > Chordata > Amphibia > Caudata > Salamandridae > Lissotriton > Lissotriton vulgaris. The sequence goes on from NC_141699.1 coordinate 669,079,076, forward strand.
ACGCCGTGGATCCAGTTTTTCTTGCCTTGCACTCGAACTGCAGAACATGTAGACAGTAGCACTTGGTAGGGTCCTGTCCAGCGGGGCTGATCGTTCTTACTCCGCTGAAAATTCTTGACAAACACCCAACTTCCAGGTTCAATAGCGTGGCCTGGATCCTCAGAAGCTTGTGGTAGGCTGCCATGCACCTGTTGGTGTAAAACACGCAATTTAGTCGTCAGTTCGCGCAAGTAGTCAAGCAACACAGGGTACTCAATTTCACTAAACCTGGTTGGCCTTGGCACGCCCCAAATATTCGCTGGGCGACCAAAGACCACCTCATATGGACTCAGACCCATTCTCGAATGCACAGTCATTCTTGTGGACAAAAGTGCTAAAGGCAAAGCATCTGGCCATTGTAAACCAGTGCTCGCTTGAATTTTAGCTAACTTTAGCTTTAGAGTGCCATTATAGCACTCAACTAAACCAGCTGATTGGGGATGATTTGCAGCATGGAACTTCTGCCGGATACCTAGTCCCTCACACACTCTCTTCATGACTTGACCCACAAATTCACTCCCATTGTCACTCCAGAAAATTCTTGGCATTCCAAATCTAGGGAAAAATTCCTTTATTAGGACTTTCGCTGTGGACAAGGCAGTATTGTCCTTAAGGGGATAAGCTTCTACCCATCTAGAAAAGGAGCAAACAACCACTAAAACATATTTCAAGTTGTTGTCTCCATGTGGATGAAATCTAGCTGCAAAGCCTCGAACGGATACGTAGGAGGAGCAATGACCAGCTGGTGTTGGAGTTCCCTTACCAGGATTATACATCAAGCACACAATACAGTTCTTAACCAAGATCTCTGCACATTTTGGAATTCCCGCATTCTGCCAAACCGGAGCCAACAACTTACAAATCCCTTTCACCCTAATATGTGCCATTCCATGAGCCATTGTAACAACTGGAAGCACATACGCATCAGGCAACAACCATCTCTGATGCTCGGACAAATCAGTCCAACAACCATTCGAATCCAATCTACCCTTACGTTTTCTTCATTCATTCAACTCTTTCTCAGTAGCTTCAGCTTGAATGGATTTCACACTCTCAATCGTATCTTCACACATACTCTTCTCTGAAACCCATCTCGCCGGACCTGCAACATACATTCGACTCATCACTTTCCTCGCAGTTTCTTTCGCAACTTCATCCGCAAACGCATTTCCGCGACCAACATCATCCGTAACTCTCTTATGGGCACTACATTTCACAATCGCTACTTGCAATGGCAAAGTAAGAGATTCAAGAAGTTCGTTCACCAACTGCCCATGCTGTATCTTCGTTCCATGCGAAGTCAAGAACCCACGTTCACGCCACAAACGCCCAAAGCTATGAGCCACGCCAAAGGCAAATCGGCTGTCAGTATACATATTCACTTGTTTTCCTTTCGCCAACACACATGCTCTCGTTAATGCAATCAACTCCGCTGCTTGTGCTGAATTATGTGGAATACGTGCAGCTTCAACAATCGTATGCAAAGTCGTAACAGCATACGCCGCGGTCGTATCACCATTCGGCAACTTAAAACACGAACCATCAACCCACAAAGTACCATCACACACTGGAAGAGGAGTATCTCTTAGGTCTACTCTCCTTTTCGTTTCTTCTTCAGTTCTCAGAAAACAATCATGTTGTTCTTCAATATCTGTCTCGACTGAAATTGGCAACAACGTGCCTGGATTCAACGTGTTGCATTGTTTAATGTGCACATGACTCGCTAACAACGTCAACTCATAACCCGACAACCGAGCACTAGTTAAATGCTGTGTCTTCGTACGGTTCAACAAGGTATCCACTGCATGTGGAACCATTACCAATAATGTGTTATCCATAACCAAACCATCCGACTGTCGAATTGAAACAGTCGCTGCTGTCGTAGCTCTCAAGCAACTTGGCAATGCTCTAGCTACCGGATCTAAGGTCGATGAAAAGTAAGCACATGGACGCTGCTTATCGCCAAACTGCTGAGTCAACACTGACAATGCACATCCCTCTCTCTCGTGGACATACAATGTGAAAGGCTTACTATAGTCGGGAGTACCCAACACAGGAGCCGAACACAACGCATTGCGTAATTCAGAAAAGGACTTCTGACATTCATCAGTCCAAGGAATAGGATTTGGAGTATCCTTAACAGTGAGAGCTATCAAAGGCTTCGCTAACAAGGAAAAATTAGGAATCCACGGTCTACAGTACGACGTAATACCCCAAAACGCATGTACTTCTCTTTGTGTCGTAGGCACGCTCATTTTCGCAATAGCTTGAATTCTCTCTGGGGTCAGTTTCCTTCCCTCCTTCGATAAGAGGTGACCTAGGTAGGTTACTTCTTGTCGACAATATTGCAACTTTGAGAGAGAAACTTTGTGATGAAAATCAGACAAGTGGCGAAACAACGACAAAGTGGCTTCCCTACATATTTCCTCAGTATCAGCGGCAACTAGCAAATCATCAACATATTGAATAAGGGCTGCACCATCAGGTAAAATCAACAAAGCAAGTTGTGTCTTCAAAGCTTGACTATAGATCGATGGACTCTCGCAATAGCCTTGAGGAGCGCGCTTAAAGCGGAAACTTCGTCCTCCTAAAGAGAATCCAAAGATGTCCCTACTCTCCATGGCAATCGGGATACTGAAGAAAGCATTCTTCAAGTCAATCACCGAAAACCACGTAGCAGTAGCCGGAATCAGGGTCAACAAGGCGGTGATATCAGGCACGACAGGAAATTGTGGAACAACAATCTTGTTCACTTCGCGAAGATCGATGACAAACCTATATACAGGAGGCTGTGAAGAATCTGTTTTCTTCAGAACAGGCAAAACGGGACTATTGCACACATTACCTCTCGTTTCCTCAATCACACCCTTTTCCATCAGATCATAAATAATCGCTAAAAGTGCACGCTCACCATCACTCGAGATACGGTACTGTGGAATGCGCAGTAACTTAGCATTCGTCTTCAGTGTCACAACATATGGCGGAATTTCCAGTAGGCCCACATCATTCGGACCAGTAGCCCACAATGAATCTGGTAAAGAAGAGAATTCAGGTGGAAGACTGTCTTTCGATATGTACATCGGAGAGATCACTCTCTCACCCAAGGTAAGATGTACTCCTGACGGGGAACAATACAGCGTTGCATACAATCTCTTCAATAGATCCAATCCCAACAGATTCTCATTACACCCTGTAGTCAAAAGAAGGGGTGCTTCGAACTTACGAGGTCCAACAGAAAGAGACAATGGAGCAGAAATCGGATTTGTAACCGGGGCGCCAGAAAAACCTACAGAAACATTGTCAAAGCCAGACAAAGGTGCGCCAGGGAGTTTAGAGTGCATAATAGAACTCTTTGTAGCACCATTATCTAGCAGAAACGGTTCTGACACACCTGATTCAATCACTTCAACATAGGGTCCACTCTGATCTACCGGAACTGAAACAACTCCCTCTCTTTGTCCATGGCTGTCCTAACAATTATTATCATTCGCTTCGTCGCTTTCAACATAGTAATCATCCATATAGTACTGTGCTGTCCTACCAGACGAACCTTGCTGTTGATCAAAACTATTCATCGAGTTCTGTGGAGGCAAAGAACGCACGTTCTGTCCGCGACCTCTACCTCAAGGCGCCTGTTGAGCACCTCGACCTCTTACACCAGAAGCACCATTCGTACGCTGTAACAAAACCGGACAACTATTCTTGTAATGGCCCTCTTCTTTGCAATACGCACACTAATTAGGCCCATACGGGAAACGCTGTTGAGAAGACTCGTTCCTTTGCGAGTTTCTCGAATATTGCTGAGGTTGCTGATAATCGCGCTGACTAGTAGTACGGGGTGGATAAGCTTGTTGTAGAAGAACTTTAGTCTGCAATTCCTTAGACTTCTTATCCGCTTTCTCTAACTCATCTTTGCGCCTATTTTCATAGTACTGGGCCGTAGCTAAAATCTGCGCGGACGTGGAAACGGCCCAAACACTCTCAGAATCCTTCAACTTAGTGCACAACTCGGGAAGCAAATTATGCACGAACTTGTCAACGAACAATCTCTGGCCACCCTCGGTAGCCATATCCTGACCACTATGATCTACAAAAGTCTCTTCAAACCGCGTGAAAAAGTCGGACACAGTCTTGTCTTTCTTCTGCTTACATGCAGACAACTTGTCCCAATTAACACGCACTTCGGGCATCAAAGTCTTCATATAGTTAATAATCCTACCAGGGAGTTGAGCAATCAGATCTTTAGGCTTAGCACCTCCAACTTGTCTATCATTCGCAGCAACAATATTAACCCATGTATCACCCAATTCATTATCATGATCCGTATGTCGAATCACATTCCAGATAGGCTGTGGTACAACATTGCCAAACAACATGTCTATGTCTGCTAAATTCATGATGCACGAACCCACAGTTTGAGTGAGCTCTTTATAATATCCCGTCGGATTTTTGCGCGGATCAGGTAAAGACTGTTTAACCGCTAGGACTTCAGCACGCTTCCAAGGAACATGTACCCATCCTCACTGAAAGTGCGCAAGAACATTTCCATCAGCAGGTCTCCAAACTGGAGGAACCTCGCGCATCGGATACTGACGCGCCTTTCTCCTAACTGACGAATCAGGCTCAAACAATCGCTCAGAAGGAGCATTATTACGGAACAACAACAACGTCGCAACTGCTCTCTCAATGTCGAGAAGACTCACAATGGTCCCTTTCGCAAACTCGGAACGTATACGATACAATTCTTCAGGAGCTTTACCTACTTCGTCAATCCATTGTTCATGGAGGAACACACACATCATTTCAAAGACGTACCATTGCTTTGGTGCTTTCCATTGCCGGAAAACATCCATAATACCCTCAAAATCATACTGGGAGGTATACGTAACCCATCTACGTGCCATGTGATCCAAAACTGTACGCTCATCTGTATCGGGCAATTGACAACGTGATTGTCTTTGTTCATTAACAGGAGACATACCCAATTGTCCCAACAAAGGAGAAAAGAAACCAGAAACAGCAGCAGTCATTCGCTGTCTAGTAGAAGGAGAAGATGGAAGAATAAGGGAAGACGGAACAATAGTAGAAGAATCCAATATCGGAACAGAAGGAGTATTATAAACAGGCGTAGGAGTAGCAGACAAAGGGAGAGGCAAAGTTGGCGGCCCCTGAGGAGGCTGCGCCAAAGGAACAGTAGCCAACGGAAGAGGAGCTGGATGTGGAGGAATTACAGGTGGCACAACAACTGGATGTTGCACAGCCACAACTGGTGGCGGTGGTGCCGTAGCATTCTGTGCATAAGGGGGTGGCGAACTCAATAGATGTGACATTAAAGGATCTTTCGGAAGATCTTTCTTTTCTTCCTGCTCTTTAGGCGGCAAAACTGGGTAGCATCTATCTACCGCTAACTTCTTCTCCCTAAGCATCTGTTCGCTCTCTTGCTCTTCCTCATTATCCCTATACTCAATAGCAGCTTGCACCATTGACATACCTCGTTCTCGTTTATTCTTCTTTGCTAATTTAATTTCTTTCTGTTTGGCTTCTTTGCGCCATATGCGGAAAGAGTCAAACATTGCCGGCCGGGCTTTCTTCTTGAACAGCTTCACTTCGAGATTGTCTAAAATCTCAGCTTCAAAACTACCGTAACGGGGCCACTGTAGGACACCGTCTTTTCTCGTATACATTACCTAGATCTCATTATAACTAATAGGGCCCACACCATGCTTCACGTATAATTCATATGTAGGAGTTCCAATTGGAGGAACCGGACACAAATCCTCTAACCGGGAATCCTTAGAAAACCCACAACCAAATAACTTTCCAAGTCTGCTAAGACCAGGCATCTTGCTCACTAGTCTAGCTTCAAACTTCAAAGGAAATCTCAAAAACGATAATCTCGCGAATACACGAGTCCCTTGGCTTTGGGGCCTGCAGGTACCAAATCAAAGCGATCCACTAAAGGGATACCAAAAAAAAAAAACTAAGGACTAGGAGACGCTCCACTCATACTTAACTGAAATGTCGATGGCGTCACCAGAAGACCCGTCAATCGTCTCGCTCTACAAACGTCCAAGGCTCCAAGACAGGGCGACAGTCAGGGCAGCAGTCCTTCGTAGCCGTCGGAAAGCGGGGAACCTCGCAGCAAAGACTTTCGGACCATGACGACATACAGGGGTCGATAAAGTGGTTGGCCTTCCTCCAGAATTTTCACACGAAGCTCTCCTCGATCTTCGGGCTTGGACCGGTACCGCTGAAGTCGCCCCACGTTGGGCGCCAACTGAAGGACCGGGTTTTAGAACCCAGCGGCGTCAGGGAAACCGCCCGATGCCTTCGAGTTCCCCTGCCTTGGCAAACAGAGACACAGGACACTTCTTGATGACGTCAAAGACCAAAGTTTATTGGCTGCAACCAGGAACAGAGGTCTATGAAGTACACACAGGTGGTTCGCTAGAGACTGCACAAATTCAATGAGCGGAGCATGGTCTTTTATGCCAAAAATCAAGCCTCAGGCAACATTCCAAATTAGCATTGGGTTCATACAAACTGACCAATAGAAGTGTGACATTTTAAAAGTAGCCTATGACGACAATCCCACTTTCCGTTGTCCAGCCCACCAGAAATGACCAAGCACGTTCCAATATTCTTGTTCGATCAGGCCGGACAAACCCATCATAAAACCCTCAACCCAAATCAGTGATTATGTCATAAAGGAAGGAGCAGAAACAGATTGGAAGTGAGATAGAAAGGTGGGAGCAGTGTACCATAAACTTCGGCATGTCCTACTCTTTGAACTTTATCTGACCAACTGCTTAACAAGGAACTGGCTCAACGAGGTCAGCCTCGGGCAAGGTAGTCAGTTCGGCCAGGTCACTCCGAAGTCAGCTAAGGTGTATGTGTCCCAAAGACTCGTTCAGCCGTAGTCATCGGCCTATGTGAGGGCAACCACACAAAATGGCTGCCGCACACAAAATGGAACCCGAAGGTTCAAACTAAATCCTTGAATACGTAGTGTTCTCATTGATCGATTAATGCGAAAACGCTCGTACATACTACACTCGTGATTTGCGGTCTGCTGACACCAAAATCGTCTATTTCCGACGATCTTTAGTGAACGGGTTCGGAACCACCGAACCTCACCCGCAAACTACGGAACTACAACGGAGGGATGAAGGTAATCAACAGCCAGTAGGTTACTAAAGATAAACAACTTGTTATGAAGGCAATACATGTTGATTGTTGTGGTAGTCATAGTGCTGTGTCTGGTACCACTGGGAGTGGCACCACAAGCATAAGTTCTCCGTTCTGACATAGCCCATTAACCCATTTAAGGTATGATCAAGAGGGTCACCCTGCACAATGCAAACCTAGTGTCAGCAAGTTATTAAATGACCTAGACAATGGTGGGATGGTGTGTTCGATTCTACCCTTTACTTCGTCCTGTGACGTTGCCAGTTTACCTAAGCAAAAGACAACGGTCCTTGACAAGGAGAAATAACACTTTCAATAATTATAGGCCACAATATGCACTATAATGAACAAGCAGTCCAGCCGGACTTTAGAATTTATTCGATAATTAAATAGGTCAAATCAAACAGAACAACAATAAAGCAGTGGGACACAGTCCTGTATCCACAGTGCTACACACACAGTACACAGTACACTTAACTAGGGTATTTCAGGCATATAAAGGAACAGGAGCAAAAAGGTAATTTTACAGTATATTTGCTTCACATATGTGGAAAACACATGATTTTCTGGCACATAATAGTGAACTAGTGTTTAAACCACATATTATGTCGACGGCGTTTCTATCCAGTTAATAATAATAGATCATCATCAGGACATTCATTGCTTGCCTGAATTTAAAAGCATGGGCGCGGTGGCCTCGCAGAATCAAAAATAGTCCGGCTTCCAGTTGTGGAGCCTGGGAGGGGTCGGGCTGATGATTCAATTCGGCTGGCCGAAGGGTAGGCGTGTGGTGCCAGCCGAATTAAATCATCAGCCCGACCCCTCCCAGGCTCCACAACTGGAAGCCGGACTATTTTTGATTCTGCAAGGCCACCGCGCCCATGCTTTTAAATTCAGGCAAGCAATGAATGTCCTGATGATGATCCATTATTATTAACTGGATCGAAACGCCGTCGACATAATATGTGGTTTAAACACTAGTTCACTATTATGTGCCAAAAAATCATGTGTTTTCCACATATGTGAAGCAAATATAATGTAAAATTACCTTTTTGCTCCTGTTCCTTTATATGCCTGAAATACCCTAGTTAAGTGTACTGTGTACTGTGTGTGTAGCACTGTGGATACAGGACTGTGTCCCACTGCTTTATTGTTGTTCTGTTTGATTTGACCTATTTAATTATCGAATAAATTCTAAAGTCCGGCTGGACTGCTTGTTCATTATAGTGCATATTGTGGCCTATAATTATTGAAAGTGTTATTTCTCCTTGTCAAGGACCGTTGTCTTTTGCTTAGGTAAACCGGCAACGTCACAGGCTGAGTTATAGTGACTCAGCAGGCTGTTCTTAAAGTAAACTAAACAAAAAGCCGTCATCAGCTGAAGGCAGGCGGCGGCAGAAGTCGCTCAAATGGGGGCGTGTTGTCATATCACTAATGTTTTGCTGCCCTGCGTTGCTCCTCACGACCTACCCACTCCACCGGGTCCGGGTGAGTAGCGGGTCAGCCATGGATTTGAACACAAGGGGGCACCACGTGATCGGGGGCAGTGTCAATTGCAAAAAGCCAAACTGGCTAATGTGGCGCAGATGGCGGACATGATGGAGTGGTGTTATAAGTGCTTAATGTATGTCGATTTTGTGTCCATGTATATTGATTGTGCTTCTAATAAAGTTGTGGACAAGCTTGGGCTATGTATAAGATGTAAACACTACGTTTCTGATTTTAAATAGTGTGTCCATGTATATTGATTGTACCTCCAATTCAAGTTGTAGATAAACATGGGCTATGTACATGATGTTGACCATGCGGGCTGGGTCGTACGGTTGCTCCTACGTGGACGTCCCTGCTGGTAAATGTTGCTGACTTATAATATTTACCAAGCGGGGGAGTAATTGTAGTCTGACACCAGACTGTATCGTTTTGATGTCATAATGTTTAACAGGGGAGCGAGTATACATCTAATTAGACCCTTATCCCATGAGGCTTACTCTGGCATGTACAGTGTTGGTTCGCTCTATAACAACCCTGTTAGTTAAAATTGACTAGACAAGGCATGGAGAAATTCTTCCCAGAGTATTGGGGAATAAAGTTCTGTTTGATTTGACCTATTTAATTATCGAATAAATTCTAATGTCCGGCTGGACTGCTTGTTCATTATAGTGCATATTGTGGCCTATAATTATTGAAAGTGTTATTTCTCCTTGTCAAGGACCGTTGTCTTTTGCTTAAGTAAACCGGCAATGTCACAGGCTGAGTTATAGTGACTCAGCAGGCTGTTCTCCACCCACGCACACAACAGCAAGGAACTCTTCAGCATCATCAAGGAGTTCGCCCAACCCACCAGCGAGTCTACCGACATCCCTCCCTCACAAGACCTCTGCGACAAACTCAGCATCTTTTTCCACCACAAAATCAAGAGCATCTACGACAACTTCGACGAAGACAACCAACACACTGAACCCTCACCAACCACCCCCGACACCCGGAAACCAGCGATTGATGACTGAACAGCCCTCACCACCGAAGACACGCTGAAGACAATGAAGTCAATCCACTCAGGGGCCCCCACGGACCCCTGCCCCCACCACATCTTCAACAGAGCCGCCAACACCATCGCACCCATGCTCCGCCAAACCATCAACCGCTCCCTGGCGACCGCCTCGTTCCCTGACGACTGGAAACACGCCGAGGTCAACTCCCTCCTAAAGAAACCCTCAGCGGACCCCACTGACCTCAAAAACTACAGACCCATCTCCCTGCTCCCGTTCCCAGCGAAAGTCATCGAGAAAGCCATCAACAGCCAACTCGCCACATTCATTGAAGAACACAACATCCTCGACTCCTCCCAATCCGGCTTCAGAAAAAACCACAGTACGGAAACCGCCCTCCTCGCCGCAACAGATGACATCCGCACCTTACTGGACAAAGGAGAAACAGTAGCCCTCATCCTCCTCGACCTTTCAGCGGCGTTCGACACAGTCTCCCACCGCACCCTAATACGCAGACTCTACGATGCAGGAATCCAGGACAAGGCCCTCGACTGGATCTGCTCCTTCCTCTCCGGCAGGACGCAGCGGGTCAGACTCCCCCCTTTCCTCTCGGACCCCACACCGATCACCTGCGGAGTCCCCCAGGGCTCCTCCCTCAGCCCGACGCTCTTCAACATCTACATGGCTCCACTTGCCCCCATCGTCAGAACCTACGGACTCAACATTGTGTCATATGCAGACGACACCCAGCTCATCCTCTCCCTATCCAACGAGCCCAACACCGCCAGACGCAACTTTCGAGAAGGCATGGGAGCCGTCGCCAAATGGATGAAAAACAGCTGCCTTCAACTAAACACCAACAAAACAGAAGTACTCATCATGGGCCCAAACCCCGACGCCTGGAGCGACACCTGGTGGCCCACCGCCCTCGGAAACCCGCCAACCCCCACAGACCACGCACGCAACCTGGGAATCATCCTGGACTCCGAGCTCAAAATGGACCGCCAGATCAACTCTGTCTCATCTTCCTGCTTCCACACCCTCCGCCTCCTTCGTAAGACCTTCAAATGGATCCCCCTCGAACACCGAAAGACAGTCACTCGCGTCCTGGTCACCAGCAGACTCGACTACGGCAACGCACTCTACGCCGGAATAAACAAAAACCTCATCCGCAAGCTACAGAACATCCAGAACGCCGCCGCAAGACTGGTCCTCAACCTGCCAAAACACTGCCACATCTCCCAGCACCTGCGCACACTCCACTGGCTCCCCGTCAAGGCGAGAATCACCTTTAAGATGCTCACCCACGCACACAAGGCCCTCCACGGCACCGGACCAGCATACCTGAACAGCCAACTCAAATTCCACGCACCCCAAAGGACCCTACGATCAGCCCAGCTTTCCTACGCCGTGGTCCCCCGCACCAGAAAGACCAGATCGGGAGGCCGCTCCTTCTCCTTCCTCGCGGCCAAAGCATGGAACGCCCTTCCGCTCCACCTCAGACAGACAACATCGCTCCCCATCTTCGCAAGAAACCTCAAAACCTGGCTCTTCGACAGACCCTCTCTTTGATGGAATGGAACCTGCACCCCCCCACCCCTCGCACCTTGAGACCCTTACGGGTGAGTAGTCACGCTTTAACAAACTCCTGATTGATTGATTGATACAGCATTTGGGGGCTAACTACAGAGATGTAGAGAAAACCATTCAGGAGTCCGTGTCAGGTCCTAATGGAACTCCAAGGTATTTCTTCGTTGAGGTCAATGCTGTCTGAGGATAAGCTATGTATCCATCTTTGTTCCTTGGTGAACTAGTTTTGTTTCGATGTTTTAGGGTTAGCTTCTAGAACCAGCCATTTCATGGAGTCTGAAGAATGATTTTTTTCAAGATAATGGGCACAAATCTTGGTGTTAGTTTTTTTGCATTTAAAGTTGCTGCGATGCTCTAAAATTCGTAGTTTATTTGGGCGGGTCGTCATATCCACATAGTAGAGGTCACAGGGGCATGTCAGGAGGTAACGGCAGTTTGCTTTGTTGCAATTAGTGTGCCCTCTCATCTCCCAGATAAAGGAGTTATTCAGTGTGATGGTTTTGTGCACTGTGGTGAAGGCACACGAGCTGCACATGCCGCAAGGGTAGTGCCCTTTGACCACGGGTAGTTGTCACAGGATCGTCTGTAGGTTCATAGTTTTTTTTTTTGTTCTAGTTTGGATGAGTATATATTTGATAATTTATGAGCGCTTGAAAGCAAAGCGTGGTTGTTCAAAGCTCATGACTCCTGTATTAAGGATGTGCCAATGTTTCTTCAGTACCTTTTTCAGTTTGTTGGAGGCTGGTGTGAAGGTGGTTACACACGTCATCAGTTCAGTGTTAGTTTGCTCACATGCCTTGTGTTCCAGGAGGCTTTCTCTGTGATTATTGCAAGCTCGTTTTCTAGCAAGTGAGATGCTCCTGTGGGGATAGCCTCTAGTGGTTAGGTTACTTGCGAGTGTTGTAGACTCAGTTTTGTATTCCTCAATGGTACTAAAATTTCACCTCACCCTTAAAAACTGTCCACATGGCAAGTTTTCTCTCAGTGCTTTGGGGTGACAGCTATTGAAATGTAAGAAGCTATTGCGGTCAGTGTTTTTCCTATACATAGTGGTTGAAAGATTGCCGCCTTCAATTTTGATCATCAGATCCAATAAAGCTATCTGAGACGGGGATGCTGTGATTGTGAAATTTAGGTAAGGATTGAGGCTGTTGATCCACCTAAAGAATTCCCCATATGTCTCGCTATCGCCTGTCCAAAAGATCAGGATGTCATCTATAAAGCGCTTCCACAGCCGGATGTTTTTGTGGTACGGGTTAGCATCATGAAAAATGTGCTGACCCTCGAATGCCGCCATGTAGAGGCAGGCCACACTGGGAGCGAAGGCACTCCCCATGGAAGTACCTTGCGTCTGGTGGTAAAGTTGGCCCCTGAACTTGAAGAAATTCTCGGTCAGGGCCAGTGTGGTGCATTCCATTATAAAGGCTGAAGGGGTAGGTGACTCCCAGAGGGTAGCATTCAATATCTCCTCAATCACCTCTAGAGTGGCCCTCTGTGGGATGTTGGTGTAGAGGGCCTCCACATCTAGGGTGATGATGAAGCGGATCTGGTCAGTGTCTTGGAACTGGTCCAGTAGTCGTAGAATGTCCGTGGTATCTTGTATATATGAAGGAACAAGTTTGACCAACGGTTGTAGAAAATGGTCACAAAATTATGCAAGCGGTTCTAGAACAGAGTCCATTCTAGAAACTATGGGGCGGCCCGGCACTGGTGAGACCCCCTTATGGATCTTTGGAAGTATGTAGAAATAGGGGATCTTAGGTTCTTTTTTCGTGAGGAAGGCAGCTTCCTTCTTGCTTAACCACCCTTGGCTCTCTGCGGAATCCACTAGTCCCGTGATTTTTCTAGTCAGGCTTTCAGTGGGGTTCATAGGGATGGGTGCATAGTACTTGCTATTGCTCAGTTGTCTGAGGCATTCTGCCTCATAGTCCGTTGCAGCCATAATGACTGTGGCACCACCTTTATCTGCTTGTTTTACTGTAATGGTGGGGTCATTGGCTAAGGATGCAAGTGCCAGCATCTCACTTCTTGGGATGTTGCTGGAATGTTTTATTCCAGTCAGGACTTTCACATCTTTTAGTACTGCCTGTTCATAAGTAAGCACTTCGTTCGGGACCATCCCACTGTGTGGGGTAAAGGTGGATGGGTTGTGTAGACCTGAGTCCTCAATAGGTTCATGGCCCTTGCCCTCAAAGCCCTTGCCCTCAAAGAACGCTTTGAGGTGTATCTTGCAAAACAACTGGTGCAGTTTGCATGTTTGTAGGAAATTGTCAATCTTGGGCGTAGGGACAAATCATAGTCCCTTCTGAAGACTGTTTTCTTCAGTGTCAGTAAGTTGGCGTGGTGACAAATTGACCACTACATTAATTTCTTGGAGGTCCGGCTCCTGGTTTCCACCCCCGTGCCAGAGTTTCCTCCCATTGCACTCTTTTCTCTTGTTGGTTGCCTCTTTTTTGCCCGCGCCCTCTGTCCCAACCTCTGCCTAAAAAAAGCTGGCTCATGCCTTGGGATCTAAACTGGGGTGGGCACTGTGGTCCAAACTAGGGTGGGACCTGTGGGAACATTGGATATTGCCAAAATGCCGGTCCTTGGTAGTGGGGCGGTGGGTATGCGTTGTAGCCCTGTCTACCACCTCTCCCCTCTGTTGATTGGGTCTCCAGTTTCCTGTACTAGAGTCACTGTTGCTGGAGGAGTCTCTCCTAGAGGAAGTTGCACTAGAATCTGATAGGTAGCTGTTGCCTGGTGGGACGTAGTCCACCTTCAGGTAAGAGTAGACTTTCTCTTTGTCAAAGCGTTTGATGCCCTTTTGTAATTTCACGACTTTCTGTTTCATTAGGTACTCCTTATGTTCCGCGAGTTCATTGTTGAGCTTGGTAAGTTTAGATTTAAAGCTCGGGCCAGGTAGTGCGTTTTTAAGGGCACTTTCAGCGATTTGAATCTGAGCTAGTAGTTCATCGGCTAGTCTCTTGGCCGTATTTACGATCAAGATCAGGAGATAACGGGTGCATTTCCACAAAATTTGCGGCCATTCGACCTTGAACTGACCATCCTCCCAGAAAATCCTGGGGAAGTTTTTTACTATGAGCCCATTTGGTGAAATGTTCACCCTAAAGTATTCTGCCATGAGTGCACCATGTAGGGTGATCTTAACCCATTCTCTCTTCATATCAGATAAAGATTGCCAGTCTGCCGATTGGCTTCCAGTTGGACCATTGTTTTCAATGCCTAGGATGGAAGGAATCCTAAGTATTTCTGCTGCTTCGTCCTCTCCATAATTCAAGCCCTGGCCCTCCATGGCCTAGCTGATAGGGTCAAGCCTGGATAAATAAAATCGGCCCACAAGTGAGGGGTAGCCACTCCAATGTAGTAGGCTAGGGTAGAAAACTTTTTAGCTTCCCATTCCCCCCAGGGGGCAGGGCCCTCGCACCGCTGCCACAGATATAAACCTCACTATGTGTTCCAGTGGCATCCGATGGGGTGGAAATTCGGAGCATTGAGGGATCCCTTGATTATTAGGGAAATTGTGTCTGCAGGAATCATTTGTCCATCCTCCTATCTTCATTGCATTTTAACTGCCATAAGTAGCTAGAGATTATGATACCTGAGTGACTGAATTCAAACTTGCCCACCACTGTTATGGATATCTATCTGGAAACCTGAGGGGCCTACCTAACGAGAGATAGAATCAGCAACTGCTGAGCTTGCCATAGAAGTCTCTCCATTCCATGGAGAGCCTATGTAAAGGAATCTTTTTAAGGGATCGGCCTAGCTCAAGTTTTTTTACGCAGCATGTTCAAACCCTATTACTAGCCTAAGCACAAGAGAAAAGTGTAGAAATATTAAAAACTACTATTGCTGCCAACTTACAGTTGAGTCCTTAAACCCTTCACAGCAACTATTTATTTCACCCAAGTGGATGAGGGGAACACTCGGTATTGTTTTGTTTCAGGGTGGGCACAAATAAATACTTGCTTTGCTACCCACTAGAGTTTCAGACTACTCTTAAAGCTAGTCTGTGCCTATGTAATTACATGTCTGGGCAAACCATGCTACATTTGATCTTTTTTGTGTCTTTTATAATAGATGTACTATTTCAATTCAATTCAAACCATTTTATTCGGCTAACCAAAGCCATAAAAGTACACCACAGTGGACAATTTACATAAAAGGCTGAATAAAAACATATTAATACATATTGAATTCATTAAAATATACCACATACAAAGAGTAAAATAATGCCAATAAAAAAAATGGCTTATAGTTCATTAATCATGCGATAAAAGCAATTATATCTATATATGAACTCAGTCAACACTTTAAATTATCTAACACCCTTTCTTCCTATATCTGACTGTCACCACCAAAACATTAGCAACATAAAAAATCTCCCATGGGTTATTTATCAACTGCAGATGTAGTAGGGTTGGTCTGACTTGCACAAATCCCTTCCCCTTTAAAATGGGCCTTAAAAAATTTCTCCTCGTAAGGCTAAATTGCTCGCAGAACTTTTTAAAGTGCATGGTGTCCTGCAAAGAAAAATTATCACATGTACAGGGACCCAGAACTTTTACCCTGTACATCTGCTAAAAGAAAATGAATAAGATTAAAACAGAACTTAATTAGAAGAAATTGATGTAAACGTTTTGTAACAATTAACAAGTACGGTTCTATCAGTGGGACTGTCTTTAACAGCAAATGGGCTCTCACCGTGGGTTTCACAGTCTCCAATGCCTCTCTCTCTGCAGACAGCATATTTAAGAATTGGGCTTTTATCCATTCCACATCCTCTTTCACTATATTTTCCGGATTAACAAAGAGTTCCTGTCGCCTCAATTTTCCAAGCACTGATTTGACATATTGTATCCATTTGATTTTGCCCATGTAATCCAATGATATGCAGTCCCTAAGGATTTCTCTGTTCAGTCCCAATTCTGTATTAATCCATGTCTTTAGCCAACAAATCATAGGACCCATCCCAATTTGATCACCAACAAAGCCACAGCCCAGCTCTTGGTGAATAGCAAAAGTAGAGGTAGATTTGGGGACCGCAAGGAGATATCTCATAATTTGTTTTCAACTTGCTGGAGTACCACTGCGGGTTTATATCCCCAAATGGCAGACCCATATGATGCTATTGCAATGCTTTTAGCGCCATTCATTTTAAGCAATGCTTCAAGCGACTTCGCTCCAAATCGGGTAGCAAAACCTTGAATGGCAGCTATGGACCTTGACATTACAAGTTTTTTTGCCTTAACTGGGGAGTCCAAGAGCCTCTTTCATCAAATAAAACTCCCAGATAGGGGAAAGAAGAGACCCTTGACAGCTCAACCCCTTCGCAATAAAAAGTTAAAAATTTTTTTGGCTCTGCCCCATTGTCATCAAAAGCAATTTGGTTTTATTGACAATAAGTCCATGGATTGCATAAAAGATCCAAAAGAATCCAAGAGGTTCTGCACACCAGCAGCAGTGTGGGCCAAGAGAACCGCATCGTCAGCATATAGGAGGGCAGGAATCGCCCTGTCCCCTATACGTGGAATATCTAAAGTGGCAGTGCTAAGAGAGGTATTTGGGTTATTAAAATAAAGTTATAAAAAATCAAAGGCGCTAAAATAAAACCCTGACAAAACAGTTTGTCAATTTTAAAGTGCTTAGTGCATTTACCAGCTTGGTTGCCTCTGACCCTAGCATAAAGATCCTTATGAAGATTGTAGGAGAGTAGGGTCTGCAATCCTATGATCACCCAGATTTTTTGCTTTTGTTTCACTGGTTTACGACTTTCTCTGGCTGCGGGCCTGCCAATCAGACCCACAGCCTGGCTGTTCTCTTTCTAAATTACGAGATGTACCCTAGGTGCATTTACCAATTGGTACTGGGCCACCTTATCAGACCCTGTAACTCAGGGCATAGGTGTACCCAGGGCCACCAGGGGCTGCAGCATGTATTGTGCCACCCCTGAATGGCCTCCTAAATTTGACACAACTGGCTGCATGACAGCTGGGGCGAAGTCGTGTAATCACCCTTTGCTTTAGATATAGTAGCTCTATATCTAACCTTCCAATGGACACCCGAGTCCCTATCAGTCACTCCTATGGCAGGCCTTGACAATCCTGAAGGCAGAGTGCATGGGCTCGCGTGAACTGTGTTCTGGCCCGAGCCGAGCCGGTTGCAGCTTGCGGAGAAAAGACCCAATGGCTGTTCCATGATAACGCGTACCACATCGGTAACTTCGGTGTCGCGTTATCAAGACATGTCGAGTAAGGTGTCATACGAATCGGGATGCTGCCCTCTCACCAACCCTGGCGACGAGGTTAGCATTCCGCCCTTCTAGAGGGACACGACATGTACGTAACTGTGAACCCCGGTTAAAATTAACTAAAGCCTCAGCTCCACAAAATGGATGCTGCCACCACAGACACGAGTCTGACCTCCTGCTGCTGGGAGTCCTTCCAGCGAGGAGCACTTGGACAAAGGGTTTCCTGTCAAGGGCGGTGTTCGCACCGTCCCAGACAGGGTTTGTGTATTCTGGGTAGGTAGGGCTTTTGCGAGAAGGTGACTGCGGAGTGGCACCCCGGTGCTCACTACGCATCTGCCGGTTAGAACCAGTTCCAGGGGCGACAGCCCTGGCCTGGGGAAAGTCCGGCAGGGGAGAGGGGTGTAACTACCCCCCTTCCTGGTCCCACCCTTAGGGCAGGACCTAGTCATGTACCCACCCCTTTCTTTAGGATAAAGGCCGGAGCGGGGACCCTTCCAAATTAGATCATCTTTGAATCAAGAATACTTTCTACGAAAGGACTTCAAGACTCTTCTCAAGATTTCTCCCTTGTGACTAAGGAGTAGTCACCCTGCATCAGCGGGCACCATCTAAGAACTCTGCAGTTTGCTGTAAGTCCTTCCTCAAGGAATCCGACGGCCCAGCTCGACGAGAAACCGGCTTCCCTGGCACCTCTGACCTCTACCCACGTCATCAGCTCAGCTGTGATCTGTGGGTGCGACGAGACCTCGAGGGACCGGCCATCATCAGAACCTGCACGCTCTTAAAAACCAGCACGACCATCGAGGTAACTCTCTGGTGAGTGCTCTGGGGTCCGAGAAGCCCCGACCCTGAGCCGCTCCAGCACCGAAGTGCAGTCTCCCAGCATCTCCACGATCTGCGTGGGGCCCTTCTGCTCGCTGCTCAGTACGTTGTCTGGTCACTAGCCGCTGGCTTGTGCCCTTCTGTGACGACATCCGAGAATCAACACTGCCGGTCTGGTTGCTCCAGACTGGCCCTTGCTTCCATCTTTTCGAGAAGCACCCCGGACCCTCCTGGTCCACTCAAGACGCCGACAGCGACATCCGTCGTGGGACAGCTCGCACCTCCACCGTGGTCGCCGACAACGCCTCCTGGTCCGTGAGACTGCAGAGCCTAGCGTCGCCCACTCACCTGGTCGAGGTGACGGCCAACTGGTGCCTTCCTGGTACCCTCTGACTACTGGCTAGTAGTACGAACTTGGTCCCCTCTGCTTTCAGGTTTCATCAATCTCCGATCCAGGCTTGGATCCCTACGAACTATTCACCACTGGTCGCCGGCCAGCAACTCCTTTTCTTCCGGCTCCTGGCTCGTCAGCGAAGACCCCGACGCCTGTAAGACTTGCAGCCGCAGCCCTCGTGGCTAGGTAACTCGGCATTTCGGTGCCTGCATAGCCTCCTTACTCTAGGGTCCCGAGTCCCTCGCTTCCGACTTGCCTTAACCTTTCCGTGTCCCCGGACACTTGTTTTAAACTGTGCACTTGAAGTATTTGCTAAAGAGATTTGGTTTGTGCTTAGTACCCTGTCCTCATAAAGAGTACAGGGCTGTTGTGATTCTTAATAAATATATTGTTTATTTTCATAACACTTGTGTGGTGTCCTTTCACTGGGTGTTCAAGGGGTACATGTGTGGTAAACAGCTGGCTTAACGCGCCCTCTCGAGTCTTTAGCCTTAGACTGCTCGTATCCACGCTACTAGGATAGCTGGTCTATAGGTTGACTTACAACCAAACACCATAAGGGTCGTTGGAACGATACATAACGGTCGCTAGAATAGCGAACGTTGCATATCGGGCCAACTTCTCACATTGGTGAGCAGCGGTTGGGATTTGAGCTTGCTGTTGTTTTACCACACGTATCCTAAGAATATCTTGTTGAAAGATCACACGAGTACTGTTAGTACATATAACTAAAGCTTAGAATACTCTGAGTTCTACTGAACCAGCTGTTGTAGCTCCTCAAGGCTTAGCACACCTTGGCTACAACTCTTAGCAAGGGAAAAGTAGGTAAACACATAGTGTAGGTAGGTGCATCACTTACACCACACTAGAAACAGTATGTCGGACAAAGGAGGAAACTCTGAGTCTCCCCTTGTGTCAGTTGACCCTCCACAGGTCATCACGTCAAGATATACTGCGCTTAACTTCCATGAGTTACGACAAGTATGTACCTCTAGGAAGATTAAGCAAGGGGCTAACCCCACCACCTCCTTTCTGATTGGTCTCCTAGAGACTTATGATGCCAGAAAGGCTGAGAAGCTTCTTAGCCCTTCTAATCCAGAAGGAGGCATGCCTCCCCTCGAGGGAACCCGGGGCGATCCTGACCTTATCCACCTCGCAACTGAGAACGAAGACGGCGAGGAGGATGAGGATGAGGATCTCTCTGGGGACGAGGCAGATAAGGGACAGGTAGAAGTCGGTAGACTGACACGGTCCAACTTAAGCAGACATGATAGTGGTACTGGGGGACCCCCGGCGCTACTGTCAGGTGCGCTTAACATTGGGAATGGACGAGTTAGGTCTCTGTCAAGAGGCTCTAACAGATCTGTTCGAACCAATGGCTCTCGCAACTCTTCTCAAAGAGGGATGACGTCCCCTCAGAGGAGAGTGTACGAAGCTAAGGAAAGGGCAGCTAATCTGAGGATCGAAAGGGAAGAACTTGCCCTGGCCAAGGAAAAGCTTGCTTTTGCTAGAGAGCAACAGTTAAGTGGGGCAGTCCCCACTGGTGGCAGCAATGTACCTAGTAATAGGGAAAAGAGTTTCGATACGAAACACCTTGGGAAGATAGTGCCCCCCTTTAAACAAGGGGACGACATCCACAAATGGATTACTGCTTTGGAGAGGGCCTGCACTGTGCAAGGTGTTCCCCAGAGTCAGTGGGCAGCTATCTTGTGGCTCTCCTTTGAAGGTAAAGGAAGAGACAAGCTCCTCACCACAAGGGTAGAGGACGCTAACAATTACCAAGTCTTGAAGAATACACTCGTTGAAGGGTTCGGCCTAACCACTGAGCAGTACAGGGTGCTGTTCAGGGATACCCAGAAAACGCAGGCTCAAGACTGGTCTGATTTTGTCGATTGTGCCACTAAGGCTTTTGAGGGCTGGTTGCTGGGCAGTAAGGTTACTGATTACAAAGGATTGTACAATTTGATGATGAGAGAACAAATTTTAAACAATTGTCAGAACCAGTTGTTGCATCAGCATCTTGTCGACTCGGATCTGACCTCTCCCCAAGAATTGGGACAGAAGGCAGACAAATGGGTTCGTACGAGAGTTAAACAGAACCAGGGCCAGAATCAAGGTGGTCAGAAGAAAGCAGACCAGAAGGGTAAAGATTCTAAGGGGGAACAAAATGACCAGAAGTCTTCGACAGGTCCCCAACAACCCAAAGAGGGTGGGGGTCAGGCTCCCCAAAAGAAGAAAGAAGGCCAATCCAAACGATGGTGCCAGTACTGTAAAAGTAAATCTCACTGGTTTAGTGAGTGCACCAAGAAAGGAGGAGGGCAGCCTCCTGCCACTGCAGCCCCTAAGGCACCTGTGCCCCCTAGTACAGCCAGCAGTGGTAGTGCACCTCCCAAGGGTTTAGTAGGGTTAACCCTGGGTTCTGAGGGGCGTGACAACTTAGTTGGTACACTCACTCAGGCCGTCCTTGTCAGTACAGGGGACGTGGACGTGTCCCCTGACGTAAGCCCCAATACTTTGGGCAAATACAGACAGACGCCTTTCATCAATGGAAAGATGGCTCAGGCCTATAGGGACACTTGTGCCAGCGTCACCATGGTGACGCCTAACTTTGTGGACCCTGGACAGATCATGCCAGGTACAGAATTCCTGGTGACCAATGCAAGCAATGTCACTACCAATCACAGTATGGCAATTGTAGCTTTCTCCTGGGGAGGGGTAACTGGCCAAAAGAAGGTTGTAGTTAGTCCAGACCTCCCGGTGGATTGTTTGTTGGGCAATGATTTGGAGTCGTCACAATGGTCAGAAGTGGAGCACCGGACTCACATGGAAATGTTAGGTTTGCCAGCACATGTGTTCGCTGTGACTAGGTCACAGGTCAGGAAATGCCCCACTGAACAGGTGCTGGATCCTGGAACAACGGACCAGACACCTCCCAAGAAAAAGAGCAGTAGGGGTAAGGCTGCGCCTTCCCCCTTGCCCCAGGTCGAGGATCAAGTCTCAGAGGAGGCTGACCTACAGGAATTGAGGGAAACTGAGCCGAGGGAGTTCGAACTTGATCAAGTTGAATTCTTGGGCTCAGGGGGACCCTCAAGGGAAGATCTGGGGAAGGACCAGTTAGACTGCCCTTCTCTTGAACCCCTCAGACAGCAGGCTGCTGCTGAGGCTGCTGGGAACGCCACAGGTACCCACAAGGTATACTGGGAAGATGGACTCCTGTACACTGAGTCAAGAGACCCCAAGCCTGGCATGACCAGGAGGCTGGTCGTCCCCTTGTCTCAGCGTGGTTTCCTACTTACCTTGGCCCACGAGATTCCCTTAGCAGGTCACTTAGGCCAGACGAAAACGTGGGACAGGCTTGTCTCGCACTTTCACTGGCCTCACATGAACGAAGATACCAAGGAGTTTTGCCGCTCCTGTGTCACTTGCCAAGCCAGTGGTAAGTCAGGTGGCACGACAAAGGCCCCCCTTATACCAATGCCTGTGGTGGGGGTGCCCTTTGAACGGGTGGGGATCGACATCGTCGGTCCCATGGAACCACCGACAGCATCAGGGCACAAGTTTATACTGGTGGTAGTGGATCATGCCACCAGGTATCCTGAAGCTATTCCCCTTAGGACCACTACAGCACCTGTTGTGGCAAGAGCCCTAGTTGGAGTATTCTCCAGAGTGGGCTTCCCTAAGGAGGTCGTCTCCGACAGAGGTGCAAACTTTATGTCGAGCTACTTAACTGCTATGTGGAAGGAATGTGGTGTCAACTACAAGTTCACTACACCCTATCATCCACAATGCAATGGGCTTGTTGAGAGATTCAACAGGACCCTAAAAGGGATGATTCATGGACTACCGGAAAAGCTTCGGCGTAGATGGGACGTCCTAATCCCCTGCCTCTTGTTCGCCTACAGAGAAGTCCCACAGAAGGGGGTTGGCTACAGCCCTTTTGAACTTTTGTACGGGCATCCTGTAAGAGGACCCCTGTGTTTGGTGAAGGAAGGATGGGAGAGACCTCTCAAAAAGCCTGCAACCAACATAGTGGACTATGTGCTCGGCCTCCGCTCGCGGATGGCTGAATACATGGAGAAGGCATCCGAAAACCTTAAGGCCAGCCAAGAACTCCAAAAAGCTTGGCATGACCAAAAGGCTGTCTTGACTGTTTACCAGCCCGGACAGAAGGTGTGGGTGTTGGAGCCGGTGGCCCCAGCAGCACTCAAGGACAAATGGTCCGGGCCCCACACCATCCTGGAGAAAAAGGGAGAGGTCACCTACCTGGTCGACCTGGGAACTCCCCGGAGCCCCCACAGGGTGCTTCATGTCAACAGGCTAAAAGCATATGTCGACAGGAAGGACATGAGTTTGCTCATGGCCCTAGATGAGGGACAGGAAGAGGAGAGTGACCCTCTCCCCGACCTGCTCTCTCAGAATCCTGACGATGGCTCGGTAGATGGTGTTGTCTTTTGTGGCAGCCTCTCCGAACATCAACAGAGCGACTGTAAACAGGTTCTTCAGTCGTTCCGACATCTGTTTTCTCTGACACCCAGTCAGACCGATTGGTGCACCCATGAGGTCGACACTGGTGACAGCTTGCCCGTAAAGAGTAAAATCTACAGGCAGCCTGATCACGTTAGAGACTGCATCAAAAGTGAAGTGCAGAAAATGTTGGAGCTGGGAGTCATTGAACCCTCGGATAGCCCTTGGGCTAGTCCCGTAGTACTAGTGCCGAAACCTCACACCCAGGGTGGTAAGAGAGAGATGAGGTTTTGCGTAGACTACAGGGGTCTCAATGCAGTCACTAAGACTGACGCCCACCCAATACCAAGGGCAGACGAGCTTATCGATAGATTGGCTTCGGCCAACTACTTAAGTACGTTTGACCTGACAGCTGGGTATTGGCAAATCAGGTTAGCTGAGGACGCCAAGCCTAAAACCGCATTTTCAACCCCTGGTGGGCATTATCAGTTCGTGGTGATGCCCTTTGGTCTGAAAAATGCACCTGCCACCTTCCAACGGTTGGTGAATCACGTCCTTACTGGGCTGGATGACTTCTGTGCGGCGTATCTTGACGATATTGCTGTCTTTAGCTCCACCTGGGAGGATCACCTGGTCCACCTGCGGAAGACGTTAGAGGCACTGCAAGCAGCAGGTCTCACTATCAAGGCCACCAAGTGCCAGATAGGGCAGACACAGGTTGTATACCTGGGCCACCTTGTAGGTGGAGGTCAGGTTCAGCCACTGGAGAGCAAGATACAGTCAATCAGGGACTGGGCTCCTCCAACCACCCAGACTCAGGTTCGAGCTTTCTTGGGCCTGACTGGATACTACAGGAAGTTTGTCAGGAACTATGGTTCCATCGTGACACCATTAAATGAACTGACAAGTAAGAAAATGCCAAAAAAGGTTCAGTGGACAGCGAGCTGTCAAAAAGCATTCGATGACCTAAAGCAGGCCATGTGCACGGCGCCTATCCTCAAGAGTCCGGACTACTCCAAACCATTCATTGTCCAAACAGATGCTTCTGAGTTGGGTGTGGGAGCTGTTCTTTCTCAACTGAATTTTGATGGTCAAGACCAGCCCATTGCTTTTATAAGCAGACGGCTGACCCCTAGAGAGAAGAATTGGTCAGCTATTGAGAGGGAGGCCTTTGCTGTGGTTTGGGCCCTGAAGAAGCTGAGGCCATACTTGTTTGGCACTCACTTCAAGATTCAGACCGACCATAAGCCCCTCTTGTGGCTAAATCAGATGAAGGGTGAAAACCCCAAACTGCTTAGGTGGTCCATTTCCCTACAGGGGATGGACTTCACAGTGGAACATAGACCTGGTACTGATCATGGCAATGCCGATGGGCTCTCCAGATATTTCCACTTAGAACAAGAAGACTCACCTGGTCAAGGTTAGCTAGTTGTTCCGACGTTTGGGGGGGGGTCATGTAGGAGAGTAGGGTCTGCAATCCTATGATCACCCAGATTTTTTGCTTTTGTTTCACTGGTTTACGACTTTCTCTGGCTGCGGGCCTGCCAATCAGACCCACAGCCTGGCTGTTCTCTTTCTAAATTACGAGATGTACCCTAGGTGCATTTACCAATTGGTACTGGGCCACCTTATCAGACCCTGTAACTCAGGGCATAGGTGTACCCAGGGCCACCAGGGGCTGCAGCATGTATTGTGCCACCCCTGAATGGCCTCCTAAATTTGACACAACTGGCTGCATGACAGCTGGGGCGAAGTCGTGTAATCACCCTTTGCTTTAGATATAGTAGCTCTATATCTAACCTTCCAATGGACACCCGAGTCCCTATCAGTCACTCCTATGGCAGGCCTTGACAATCCTGAAGGCAGAGTGCATGGGCTCGCGTGAACTGTGTTCTGGCCCGAGCCGAGCCGGTTGCAGCTTGCGGAGAAAAGACCCAATGGCTGTTCCATGATAACGCGTACCACATCGGTAACTTCGGTGTCGCGTTATCAAGACATGTCGAGTAAGGTGTCATACGAATCGGGATGCTGCCCTCTCACCAACCCTGGCGACGAGGTTAGCATTCCGCCCTTCTAGAGGGACACGACATGTACGTAACTGTGAACCCCGGTTAAAGTTAACTAAAGCCTCAGCTCCACAAAATGGATGCTGCCACCACAGACACGAGTCTGACCTCCTGCTGCTGGGAGTCCTTCCAGCGAGGAGCACTTGGACAAAGGGTTTCCTGTCAAGGGCGGTGTTCGCACCGTCCCAGACAGGGTTTGTGTATTCTGGGTAGGTAGGGCTTTTGCGAGAAGGTGACTGCGGAGTGGCACCCCGGTGCTCACTACGCATCTGCCGGTTAGAACCAGTTCCAGGTGCGACAGCCCTGGCCTGGGGAAAGTCCGGCAGGGGAGAGGGGTGTAACTACCCCCCTTCCTGGTCCCACCCTTAGGGCAGGACCTAGTCATGTACCCACCCCTTTCTTTAGGATAAAGGCCGGAGCGGGGACCCTTCCAAATTAGATCATCTTTGAATCAAGAATACTTTCTACGAAAGGACTTCAAGACTCTTCTCAAGATTTCTCCCTTGTGACTAAGGAGTAGTCACCCTGCATCAGCGGGCACCATCTAAGAACTCTGCAGTTTGCTGTAAGTCCTTCCTCAAGGAATCCGACGGCCCAGCTCGACGAGAAACCGGCTTCCCTGGCACCTCTGACCTCTACCCACGTCATCAGCTCAGCTGTGATCTGTGGGTGCGACGAGACCTCGAGGGACCGGCCATCATCAGAACCTGCACGCTCTTAAAAACCAGCACGACCATCGAGGTAACTCTCTGGTGAGTGCTCTGGGGTCCGAGAAGCCCCGACCCTGAGCCGCTCCAGCACCGAAGTGCAGTCTCCCAGCATCTCCACGATCTGCGTGGGGCCCTTCTGCTCGCTGCTCAGTACGTTGTCTGGTCACTAGCCGCTGGCTTGTGCCCTTCTGTGACGACATCCGAGAATCAACACTGCCGGTCTGGTTGCTCCAGACTGGCCCTTGCTTCCATCTTTTCGAGAAGCACCCCGGACCCTCCTGGTCCACTCAAGACGCCGACAGCGACATCCGTCGTGGGACAGCTCGCACCTCCACCGTGGTCGCCGACAACGCCTCCTGGTCCGTGAGACTGCAGAGCCTAGCGTCGCCCACTCACCTGGTCGAGGTGACGGCCAACTGGTGCCTTCCTGGTACCCTCTGACTACTGGCTAGTAGTACGAACTTGGTCCCCTCTGCTTTCAGGTTTCATCAATCTCCGATCCAGGCTTGGATCCCTACGAACTATTCACCACTGGTCGCCGGCCAGCAACTCCTTTTCTTCCGGCTCCTGGCTCGTCAGCGAAGACCCCGACGCCTGTAAGACTTGCAGCCGCAGCCCTCGTGGCTAGGTAACTCGGCATTTCGGTGCCTGCATAGCCTCCTTACTCTAGGGTCCCGAGTCCCTCGCTTCCGACTTGCCTTAACCTTTCCGTGTCCCCGGACACTTGTTTTAAACTGTGCACTTGAAGTATTTGCTAAAGAGATTTGGTTTGTGCTTAGTACCCTGTCCTCATAAAGAGTACAGGGCTGTTGTGATTCTTAATAAATATATTGTTTATTTTCATAACACTTGTGTGGTGTCCTTTCACTGGGTGTTCAAGGGGTACATGTGTGGTAAACAGCTGGCTTAACGCGCCCTCTCGAGTCTTTAGCCTTAGACTGCTCGTATCCACGCTACTAGGATAGCTGGTCTATAGGTTGACTTACAACCAAACACCATAAGGGTCGTTGGAACGATACATAGCGGTCGCTAGAATAGCGAACGTTGCATATCGGGCCAACTTCTCACAAAGATCTGCAAAAAAATAAACTAAACAGCAGTCCATCCCCATATCCATCAATATTGACCATATCTTTGTTTCATTTACTAGGTCAAAAGCCGAAGACAGATCCATAAAGGCCAGCTGAAGCGTACCTTGTTTCGCCACTGTATATTTCTCTATCAAAAGGTGCAGATTTAAACATTGATCTATGGTACTGCTACCTTTTCTAAAGCCTTATTGGCAATCTGTTAAATTCCATAGTCAACCAACCAATCAGAAAGTTTATTTAAAATAACTCTACCTAAAACCTTCACCACTGAAGTGATCAGGGAAATTGGTCTATAGCAACCAGGGTGGCCTCTCTGCCCCTTTTTAAACACTTGGGATAATGGTAGAGAGAGACCAGGAATGTGGAAATCCTTGCTTGCTAGCCGTATTTAGAAGATTAGTTATGATTTTTGCCCAGAGCTGTGGCGTTTGTTTATATAAATCGTCCAGACACAATCGGGGCCGGGGGTCTTTTTGCTAGTCATTTGTGCAATAGCCACCTCCACTTCGGTTTCTATGAAAATCAATGAAGAAGTATTTCGCCGGGCTAGGTCAGGAGTATCTGGGGAGACCATCTCGACCTGTGATATTCCATAAACAGAATAAAAATGGGAGTACCACTGATCCTCCGTAATATTACATTCTAAGGGTATAATATTTAATCCCGTAAAGAAGGGTTTGTGGACTATAGCCCAAAATCTTGCACTATCCCTATTGACCTCAACCGAAAGCAGGTCATTCCAAGCCTCTTCTTTGATTTCCTGATTGTGGCGATTAATCAAACTTTTATAAGACTGCCTCAATTGGGCTACAAGGGTACGGTCTCTAGGAACCTGCTTCAGGGCAGAAATAAGCTTTTGGTGGGCTTTCGAACACTCCTTATCAAACCATTTCTCCCCCAAATTAATATAACTTCTGCTAGGCATAGTTAAACCCGATGCCACCTGTGCACAGATCTCTTCAAATGCAAATAAAACCACTGGGCCCTTATCTCCAGGACTAAGACATATATTAAAACTCTCTTCCGCTTTATGCAATAAGTCTTGAAGGAATGACTCAGATATTATGCGAGTACATTTTAGCCTCCGTCCCTGGTCTGTGGTCCTTACATGTATACAGGCGAGTAGTTGTCCCTCTTTCTCTTTAAGGATAATTGACCTACATAGCTTGAGTGTAACTGGATTTTGGTCACTATAATCCATCCAAGCAGCACCATATCTAATACCTTGAGGTGATAATACCGGAGAAATAAAGATATAATCAATTATTGAGTCCTGCCCCTTTGCCTTAAAAGTAGGGATTCTGGGGGCGTGGCTAAGATGGCGGCTCGGTAGGAAGTGTTCCACGGTGGCTCCCTGAACCCGATCCCCCGACCGGGATTTTTAGCGGACCTTCCTTCCCACCGAGCTAGCCACCGACGGCGGACAGTGTCCGAAATAGCCACTGTGTAGCTGGGGCCAAGGGCGAGGCTCCGCAACGGAGGGAGGCGCGAAAACGGTAGCCCGGGCCTCGGCGCTCAACGGCCCGGGGGGACTTCCCACGGCGACTCCAGCACCGGCGCTACGGCGTCAGAGGTTCCGGCGGTGATTGCGGGGGCCCGGGTGCGGTGCCTGGCAACTGAGGACGGTGAGCCCAGCAGCTAAGAGGCGGACTGAGGGGCGCCGGGTCCGCCGGCTCCCCGATCTAAGCAAGGCCCCGGCTGGGCCTAGTCACTGGGGGTGAGGCCGAGTTCACCTGAGCGGCCTGCAGGCAAGCAGCACCGTGCGGGGCACGGACGGAGGCAGCAGCGGACTGGCAGCACACATCAGCGGGGGTCAGGAGTGTGGAAACCCCCCCGCTGCACACAGGAGCTGCCGCGGCCCCAGGAGGAGAGCTGAGGACCCGGGGCATCAGTGGTGACTTGGCGGTTGGTGCCGTGGAGGAGCAGGGGGGACAGCGAGCAGCCAAGGAGGCACCGGGGGTGCGACCAGGAGCCCCCCAACCCCAACAGGCGAGAAGTGACCCCGCGAGGCCCCATATAGCGTGACTTCGCCCGCAGCGACGCCCGGTGCCCCCAACGTGGACTGCACACCAGTGTATGTGGGAGATGGGGGCCCCCTCAGTGGAGGAGAGGGAGTAAAGACCGCCGGAGGGGCCGAGAGAGGTCGGGGCCACGGTCCACAGCGGAGTAAACGGCCCAACCCACGACATCTGGGCACCTGGAGCCAGGGGAGTGTGGCGCAGTGGACCCCGTGGCATCGGAGAGGCGCCCTGAGGTGCACGAAGCACTCGGCCAGACCACAGCACGGCCTACAGAAGGGCCCAGAAGGAGGCGACATGCTGCAGTGGTGACCGGCCCTTGGGAGTGACAGCTCGGGGAGCTCAGTAGAAGCCTAGGAATCGACCTCGGTCGCCGCAGCCCGCAAAGCGCACAGGTAAGGGCTGCAACGTGAGGGCCCACAGCCACGTCTCGTGGGACGCGGAGGCAGACAGAGCGCGGAACTGAGACACTGTGCGAACACAGGCCGACCCCCTCTCCTCCGGCTCACGCACACCAAGGACTTCTGCGGTCCCGACAGGGGCTGCACCCCAACCGAGGCCTCCAGCCGGGACTAGGTGCGCTATGGCGTCCCACAACCGCAAAGGAAACCGCACCATTCCTGATATGCTGGCCATGGGGTCCTCCAAGGTCGACAAAAACACGGACAAGCCGGCTCAGGTGCCCCCCCCCAAGGGGAGAGACCACACGGAAGGCGAGACCCCAGCGACCAAGGCATTCATGGAGGCCCTCTTCACCTCTCTTAAAGAGGACATCCAAACCTTCCGGCAGGAAATGACTGGGGAGTACAAAGAACTCCGACGAGATGTCGATGATCTGGGGGAGAGAGTGGCCGCCAATGAGCTCTCAGGTCAAGCCAGAAGTGAAGAAATAGAACTCCTCCGGCAGGAGATCGTTCGCCTTCACGACCAACAAACAGACCTCCAATCCCATACGGAGGACCTGGAAAACCGTTCCAGACGAAACAACATCCGCGTCCGGAATGTGCCACTCAAGGCAGAGGGAGACGACGTGGCAGGATACTTACAAGCATTATTCGGGATGGTGCTGGGGGAGGATGATGACTTTGTGATCCGTATCGACAGAGCCCATCGGGTGGGCCTGGCTCGCCGAACCCAGGGCCCCCCCCCCGGACATCTTGGCCTTCCTGCCGGATTATCCCCTAAAGGAGCGCATATTGAAGGCGGCGCGTCTCAAACAGCCCCTTCGTTTTCAAGACCACGCTGTGGAGCTATTCCAAGACCTGTCGGCGATCACTCTACAAAAACGGAGGTCATTCAAGGTTGCCACTGCTTTCCTGCGCAAGGAGGGGGTCCCCTACTCCTGGGGGCACCCTTTTCGCCTCATCTTCAAGTGGAATGGCGCCCTACATCAGCTGTGCTCATTACGAGACACCTGTGCTGTACTGGGCATCCCACACGAGGAGACTCTACAGGACGATGTGGACGAGGGGCGGTCGTCTGGGACTGCATCTGGATCCCCTCGGACGACAGGTGACGGCTGGCAGAAAGTGCGTCGGGGCAGGCAGCAGAAGAAGACCCTCAAACCTAACCCCGAAACAGTGGCTCAGGAACAGGCTGCAGCGATCCAAGTGGTCTCCAAAGACACTGGTGCCGACTCATGAGACGACTTCAGCGACGATCGACATCAGCTAAGTTTTGACTCCTGGTCGGGGGAGGGTCGGGGGGCCATGAGCCGCCACTGCCACACACCCATACATTGACTCATTTACCACAGTCCTGGACAGACAAATGAGTGTCCTGGGACTATGTTCACCTGTTTGGGTTTCGGGCTGAACGGGGAAGGGTGAGGGGGGGGACGGGGGCAAAGGTTGAGGGGGGAGTTGGGGTTAGGGTGGGCAAGGGGGACCGGGGAGGGGGACTCCGGGGTGTTCGTTACAGAGAGGTGGGACAAGCGGGGACACGAGAGGGATCTATATAAAGGTTGGTGGAGGTGGTCACAGGGGCTCGAGGGCACATCTGGGGCAGGCGAAGCGATAGCGGGGCAGAGCCTACGTTCCTGAATGGCGTCTGACACTCTACAGGTCCTAACTCTCACGTTAAGGGCCTCAATAACCCCATTAAGAGGCGGGCGGTGCTCTCGTACCTAGAGAACTCCGGCGCGGCAATTTGCCTCCTACAGGAGACACATTTGTTAGCAAAGGACTAGCATCGTATGCGGTCCAGGGCCTTCCCAACACAACTTTACTCCTCCACTATGGAGAAAAAGGCAGGGGCGGCCATTTTGTTCGCTAAGCACTTCAAGGGCCAAGTAAGGGACAAGGTGGCAGAAATAAAGGGTAGACTGCTGGCGTACACTGTTAGCATTGGTAATGTGGGTTTCCCAGTGGGAACCATATACGCACCCAACACTAAACAGGAACCATTCCTCGCGGGGGCATTGTCGGAGGTTCTGGGGGCTGCATCCAAGTATACCCTGGTGGGAGGGGACCTGAATCTGGTGATGGATAATGCGTTGGACAGATCGGGACACAGGTTTGGCGACTCCGGTGCCCTATCCACAGAGGGGAAGCAATGGCTCGCCAGTAGGGGCTTCAAGGATGTATGGAGGGAGTTGCACCACACAGCACCGGGGTACACCTTTTACTCACATGTTCACAAGACATATGCCAGGATAGATCACTTCCTTGAATCGGCGGATATAGCTCCTATGGTAAAGGATGTGGAGGTCGCTCCAGCGGCCCTGTCCGACCACGAGGCCATCCTTCTGCACCTGCGGGTCCCCCGCATTCATTCTGGTAAGGGGAGGTGGCGGCTCTGGGAGTCCCTGCTCACGCGCAAAGAGGTCACAAAGCAATTAACCCAGACTTAATCTGACTATCTTGGCAGGAATGACATGGGTGAGGTGGCCATGCCCACGGTATGGGGGGCGGTCAAGGCGGTGGTCAGGGGGGAGTTGATGGCGATCTCGGCCGCTGACAACAGGATAAGAAAAGAACAGCGCCAGGAATTGTCCGCTCAGGTGCTGGAACTCGAGCGGGTGCACTGTCGGACTGGGGTACCCAGGATTTGGCGCCAACTGAAGGCTGCCAGAGCTCAACTGGCTAACCTTGACTTGGACAGGGTGGAATATGCGGCTCTACGCCTCAAGCATACTTATTATGTGGGGGGGGACAGGACTGGTCGTCTGCTGGCCAGCAAACTTAAAGCGCAAACGGTCAAGGCCAAGGTGCAAGTCATACGAGGGGACGACGGACGAGAACACTGCGATGACGAGCACATAGCCGAGGCTTTCAGGGCATTTAAGCCAAGCTGTACGAGGCCGAGCCGGCGGCGGAGGAGGGGGTTGGTGCGGAGTACCTACATGAGGCCAACGTGACCGCACTGAATGGCGCGAGCTCCGAGGCGCTGGAGGCTCCCATTCGCCTAGAGGAGGTGGTGTCTGCCATCGCGCGCCTGAAACCACTCAAAGCGCCGGGTCCAGATGGTTTCTCCGCGGGCTTTAACAAAACCTTTTGCCACCTCCTGGCCCCAGTGTTGACGAAACTATTTAACTCGTTCCAAGGCCCGGGCTCGATCCCGCAAGAGATGCTCGAGGCGAACATAATCGTCCTACCAAAACCTGGAAAGGACGCTTCTCAATGCGTGGCCTATCGGACAATATCACTTCTGAATGTTGATCTGAAGCTCTTCACCGGAATCTTAGCCGCTAGATTAGGGCCCTGTCTCCCAGGCATAATTGAGCCAGACCAGGCGAGCTTCATACCCTCCCGCCAATGTGCAGACAACTCCAAACGCCTGATGCACGTCATCGATAAAGCCCACTATAACGAATCGGACGCTGCCCTGCTGTCGGTGGACGCTGAAAAAGCGTTCGACAGAGTGGACTAGACCCACCTCGACCGGACCATGTCGAGATTTGGGCTTGGGGAGAGGTTCAGAGCCTGGGTGGCAAGCTGTTACGCGACCCCTCGCGCAACTATTAGGGTGAACGGGACGGGCTCAAAGCCATTGGACATCCGGCGAGGCACGAGGCAAGGGTGCCCTCTCTCGCCGATGTTGTTCGCCTTGTATATGGAGCCGTTCGCCCAGCGAGTGCGAGATGACCGGAACATAAAGGGCATCACCTTCGGAGGCGAGGAGCAGACCATCAGCTTGTACGCTGATGACATTTTGGTCGTGGTTGAGAACCCGGGGGTGTCGATCCCTGCATTTATGCGTGAAATGGAACAGTTTGGGAAGGTCTCGGGCTTTCGGATGAACATCCAGAAGTCTGGTATTCTACCACTGGGGTCCAATGCGCGTCAGCCTAATAGAGGGTCGCTCAAGGTCGGGGGGCTACAAGAAAAGCTGGAATTACCATATTTAGGAATTGACTTGTCCCCCTCAACGGCCCAAACGGTGGAAAACAACTATAACAAACTCTATCAGCGTGTCCAGGGAGATTTCTCCCGATGGCGACATCACCCACTGTCTTGGCTAGGCCGGGTGGCGGCCGTCAAGATGTCTGTGCTGCCAAGGGTGCTATACCTGTTCCAGACTATCCCGGTTACTCCTCCGCTGGGCATGCTTAAAGAGCTGCAAGACGCCATACAGCAGTACATCTGGGCCGGGAAGCGCCCTAGAATGCGGCGTGACCTCATCTCACGATCACAGGCCGAGGGGGGGCTGGGGGTCCCTGGCCTGCATTGTTACTTCCAAGCTACCCAGCTGCGCTACCTCCTGGAGTGGTCCAGACCGACCTCAGAGAAAAGGTGGCTCTTTCAAAATAGGGCAATGGCGGGTATGCCGCTTTGGCAGCTCCATTCCTGGCACGACGCGACAGACCGGCGTATATCAAGAAATCTCCCATTACCAGGACTCTCCTGCAGGTGTGGGACGCGGTAGCAACAACCAAAGACCTTACCTCCTTCCCGTCGCCGATGACGCCCCTCTTTGATAATCCGGCGTTCACCCCCGGGATGGCCCCAGGTGCCTTTTCACAGTGGCGATTCACGGAATGTAATTCAGCGGGACATCTGTTTGACAGGCAGGGCTTTATGACACTGGCGGTTCTTAAGGAGAGCTACGGGATAGACCAGCCGCATAACTTCCAATACTTTCAATTAAGGCACTGGCTCACTCACAAGGACATCGCCCCGCAGGTGAGCCGCTTCCTCACACCCTTTGAGAAGTGGCTTTTGGCCAAGTCGGACGATAAGGGGGCGATCACGGAACTCTACAAATTCCTAGCCCCGCCAGCGCAGGCAACTAAATCTGTGGGGCAGAAAATGTGGGAGAGGGAGATCGGGCAAGAGCTTTCGGACAGGGAATGGCATGACATATTTTTCAGGGCCCACCACACGGCTAGGAATATGGCGAGCAGGGAGGCCGCGGTCAAAGTGGCCTGTTACTGGCACCTGACTCCGGAACTCCTCCACCAGAGCAACCCCAGGCGCGATCCAAAGTGCTGGCGGGGCTGCGGTCAGACTGGAACCATGCTTCACTTGCTGTGGGAGTGCCCGGAGGTGAAAGTCTACTGGGAGGAGGTACTGAGGGACATAGATTTGCACTTTGACACGGAGATCCCACGTTTCCCGGCCTACCTAGCAAATTGACCTTCCCACTCAAATCAATCCGGGGGAAATAAATGGGGCTGGCCATGGGAGCAGCGACACACCACATCCTTTCACTGTGGGGCAGCACACGCAAACCCTCTCACACGGGGTGGCTCCACAAAATCTGGTTCATAATGGGTATGGAGCGCATACAGGCCTCTCTCACGCAGACCACGGACACGTTTCGAGAGATGTGGGCGCCCTTGATTGCACTACTCTCCACTGAATTTCACGAACTGACATGCCCCAAATACCTTCGAGTTCTCAGACTGGTTGATGAATTTCACAAACCTACTGCTGCTCAGGGGCGGAAGAAGAGCAAGCGGAAACCCAGGTGATCCCCCTACTTAGACATTGGCAGAACACACCCGTGGGGGAGGTGTGGGAGGGGGGGGCAGGTTGGGCATCACGGTTGTTGAGCTGGGAGGGGACCCGGGTGGGGGGGTGGGGAGGGGGGTTAGTTGGGGTATCTTGTTACTTGAAAATGGCTTTCACTGCACACATGGACACACTGCCCGAGGCCGGCTACCCCTGGGGCTCTCTCCCGGGAGCCCTGGGTGGAGCTCGCAAGAAATGGTGAATTGCTTATGTCCTATCACTGTACTGTACTGTACTATGCTGTTGCCAATAAAAACAAATTTGATCACAAAAAAAAGTAGGGATCTTCCTCCCCGCAATCTTTGTGTTTGGCTGGCATAAATCGGCTGCTGCCAGGAGATCCTCCAGGCATTCTCCTTGCGGGCTATGCTCCAAATGGTAACTAAGGGAATGCTCAGGGCCAAGATAGGCTCCCACAAAACAATCCTTCAGACACAAGTGAACATTAAAATGTCCCAAAATAATAATAGAATAAGAAGTGAGTTGTTTGAGTTTATAATCAGTTAAAAAACATTTTAGGCTATTTAAATGCTCATTTAAAAATCCAACCTCCAGTGAATTGTCAAAATGTACTATTAACAATTTCATAGAATTAACATTATTAATCTCTACAGCTAAACAATTAGTGGAACCGGTATACACCGAACAATGTTTTCCCATCACACGCTGACACAAAATATGATTTATAACCATCCAGCCAAAAATTATCTTCTCTTTCCCACGTCTCTTGTGGACCCTCTATATCACAGGTTTTAAGGAAATGTATCCATCTGGGTTCACCACTTTTTGTTCTAAGTACTGCTACATTCCAACTTAAGCCCTTACAACTCAGGTTCTCCTCCACCTTCTCCATAGGGAGTCCTTCTCCCCCCACCCTGCCCACTAGGACAAGGGGCTGCAGTCAATCTTTTCATCCAAGCGGGTTAGTGGGGAAAACCTTTTAGAGCACACTAGGCAGTTAGCCAATGTGTCCTCATTAACAGGTTTAAACAATAGTTTGGGGGAATCAACCTCTATTTTGGATCAGATTATAAAGCCGGTTCATACTAGGACCTTGCCCCAGAGATGGATCAACCTGCTTATCCATTTGTTCTGAAGTCCTCAGTGGATCGTACCCAGGGTCCTACCCACGGACTGCTTGGTCTCTGGGGGTGGATAAAAAAATTCGAACAGTAGAGCCCTTATGCCCCCTGGGCCCGCATTATAACATCCATTGAACAGCATTCCTGACACCCCAATTGGATCAAAGTTAATAACAATACAATCCCCCTCTCCTAATGTGAGCTGAGGCCTGTGCCCCATTTACTGAGTGTTGTTTGCACCAAAACTTGGTTTTGCGTAAGAGTTGCTCAGTGGTTTCCATCACATTCATTTTAAGTGGGGGTACTCCTGTAAGCACTGCGACTAAAGGGGTGGCCTCAGGTGGGAGATTGAGTCTAAAATTGTTATGTCTTTTACAATCCCCCTACTACCATGGGACTCCCCTAAATTCTTGATTTGGTTATTCACAGCCGTAACACAGTCACGTTGCCTTCGCACATCACCACCTCTTAAATTCTGAACACCAGTGCCACTAGTTGATATACCTCCTCCACAGTAGCATCTGAAGGTACGATGATATTACTGCCACTTTTACTCTGAAGCCCAGTACCCCTGGGTAATATACCTTCCTATGCAATAGAACCTGGTGACCTCCTGGGCTTGCCCCGAAGCGGCCGCTCACCCACGCTCCCACGCTTGCTGCTTAAGTGTGTGCCTCATTGCTGCCTGCTACCCTGCTGGACCCGTGATTCGAGCATACTTGCACCACGCCTGGTATCGTAGCCGCAAAGCGCTAGTAGTGCCCTTCCTGCGCCGCATTGCCAATTTATTTATAACATAGCCTGCCTGTTGGGAATTGTAAACTGTACAAGCAGATTGCCTTTTGTGTACGTTGGCGCTGCATTGTTTGACGTAATTGCCGTAGCCTGCTATTGTGTAGATTGCCGGTCCTCGGCTGTGCCCCGTTTCGCTTTCTGTCTCCGTAGCCATTTTGTTGTTTTTGTGCCCTCTCCTGGCCCGTGTCTCCTCCCCGCTCCTGCCTCCCAGCTGAGCCTCCCTCCCACAGACAGAGTAAGCTCGTCCCTCCTCCCCTCCTAGCGCTGTGACCTCCTGGGCTTGCCCCGAAGCGGTCGCTCACCCACGCTCCCACGCTTGCTGCTTAAGTGTGTGCCTCATTGCTGCCTGCTACCCTGCTGGACCCGTGATTCGAGCATACTTGCACAGCGCCTGGTATCGTAGCCGCAAAGCGCTAGTAGTGCCCTTCCTGCGCCACATTGCCAATTTAATTATAACATATCCTGCCTGTTGGGAATTGTAAACTGTACAAGCAGATTGCCTTTTGTGTACGTTGGCGCTGCATTGTTTGACGTAATTGCCGTAGCCTGCTATTGTGTAGATTGCCGGTCCTCGGCTGTGCCCCGTTTCGCTTTCTGTCTCCGTAGCCATTTTGTTGTTGTTGTGCGCTCTCCTGGCCCGTGTCTCCTCCCCGCTCCCGCCTCCGAGCTGAGCCTCCCTCGCCCCTCCCCACCACTATCCTTTTATGACTGATGCTTTAGCGCGCAGCGTTCACGTGCAGCGGACGCGCCCCATGCGCGACGAAGGTGCGCCAAAGGTAAGCCCGTCTACGCCCGTCCGCGCCTGGACCGCGCCCAGCGCCAGACCCCCTGGTCCCCGCAAACCGCACTCCTCCCGCATAACGTATCTCGCCGCCACCCTCCTAGCCCTTAACTGCGGACGCACACCACAATGCTACGTAGCTACCCCTGGTCGTGCCCACGGTCCCTTCGCCTGCCACTCCTGCAAGTTCACCTGCATCAAGACCCACAACAAATCCACGCCATCCAAACACAGCTCTGACTCGAACCACCTGAAGTATATCCTGCTGAACACCCGCTCGGTCCACAGACACGCAACTGAACTCTGGGACCTACTCGACACTGCGTCACCGGACATCGCCTTCCTTACAGAAACCTGGATGAACGC
Source organism: Lissotriton vulgaris (assembly GCF_964263255.1). Classification (NCBI taxonomy): domain Eukaryota; kingdom Metazoa; phylum Chordata; class Amphibia; order Caudata; family Salamandridae; genus Lissotriton; species Lissotriton vulgaris. Next base: position 669,117,178 of record NC_141699.1, read on the forward strand.
GTCATCAGCACCCGACATCGCCATAGCCATCCCGGACACTTACAAGATCATCCGAAAAGACAGCACCAACCAAACAGGAGGAGGCATCGCCATCGTCCACAAGAACACCATCAGAATCACAACCAGCTCCGACGATAACCTCGCTACCGCCGAACACCTTCACTTACAAATCCACACTGACCCCAGGACCACACTTAGAGGCACCCTCATCTACAGACCACCAGGAACCTGTAAACAATTCAGCGAAGACATCACTGACTTCATCAGCCCACATGAACTCGCCTCCGAGAACTACATTCTACTAGGAGACCTCAACTTCCACCTAGAAAACAAAAACAACAGCAACACCACCACCCTTCTGGACAACCTGGCCAATCTCGGACTCAAACAACTTGTTGACTCCCCCACCCATGTAGCCGGACATACGCTCGACCCAATCTTCACCTCCAGCAAACACGTTTCCTTCGATCGCACCACAGCTCTCCATTGGACAGACCACAGTTGTGTTCACTTCAGCTACAAAACCACACAGACCCACAACCCCCACAACCCATTCCTCGACGAAACTGGAACAAAATCACAACCGACCAACTCCTCACATCGCTCAACCAAAGTCCTCCCACCCTCTCATTGAACCCTAACCAAGCAGCCACCAAATTCAAACAATGGATCACTCACAGCGCTGACGAATTAGTACCCTTGAGAAACCACCAGATCAAATCAGGCAACAAAAAGGCCCCCTGGTTTAACGATGACCTTAAGAAATCCAAGAAGCTATGCCGTACTCTAGAGAAAACATGGAGAAAAAACCAAACCACCGACAACATGACCACCTTCAAGGCAGCAACCCGCAAACACCACCAACTGATTCGATCCACCAAGAAATTAGCACTCAAGGATCGACTCGACAACAACGCCCATAACAGCAAGGAACTTTTCAACATCGTCAAAGAATTCACCAACCCCACCGCAGCCTCAAACGACATCACTCCCTCCCAAGACCTCTGCGATTCGTTATCCTCCTTCTTCTACAACAAAATTGCCGACATACATAACAGCTTCGAGAACACTTCCAAAGCACAATCCTCCCCACCCCCCTCCGAACCTACACCGCCTGCTAACAACCTCAGCACCTGGAACCCAATCACCACTGAAGACACCATCCGTCTAATGAACTCCATCCATTCTGGCTCGCCTACCGACCCCTGTCCCCACCACATCTTCAACAAAGCAGACTCCATCATCGCACCCCATCTCCGTGATGTCATCAACTGCTCTTTCAACTCTGCTACCTTCCCAGAAAGCTGGAAACACGCCGAACTCAGCGCCCTCCTGAAGAAACCCACAGCAGACCCCGCTGAACTTAAAAACTACCGCCCCATATCCCTCCTCCCATTCCCTGCCAAAGTCATTGAGAAAGCCGTCAACAGCCAACTCGCCGCCTTCCTCGAATCCAACTACTCTCTCGATCCCTCTCAGTCCGGATTTCAAGCCAAACACAGCACCGAAACCGCCCTCATTGCAGCGACAGACGACATCCGAACACTACTGGACAACGGAGAAACAGTTGCCCTCATTCTACTCGACCTCTCCGCCGCTTTCGACACAGTCTGTCACAACACCCTCATACAACGCCTCAGCAACATCGGAATACAAGGAAAAGCCTTGGACTGGATCATCTCGTTCCTCGCTGGGAGAACTCATAGAGTCCGACTTCCCTCATTCAAATCAGAGGCCACCAAAGTCATCTGCGGTGTACCACAAGGATCATCACTCAGCCCCACCCTCTTCAACGTCTACATGAGTCCACTCGCATCCATCGCGCGTCAACACAACCTTAACATCATCTCCTATGCTGACGACACCCAGTTGATCCTTTCCCTCACCAAAGACCCTAACACCGCCAAAACCAATCTTCACGAAGGCATGAAAGAAGTAGCCGAATGGATGAAAAACAGCTGCCTAAAACTTAACTCAGACAAAACGGAGGTGCTCATCCTAGGATCATCCCCCTCTGCCTGGGACGGCTCATGGTGGCCTTCGGCTCTGGGCACGGCACCCATACCCACAGACCACGCACGTAACCTTGGCTTCATCCTAGACTCCTCACTCTCAATGACCAGACAAGTCAACGCAGTCTCATCATCATGCTTCAACGTACTTCGCATACTCAAAAAAATCTTCCGTTGGATCCCCCCCGAGACAAGAAAGACTGTCACCCACGCACTGGTCACGAGTCGACTGGACTATGGAAACACACTAAACGCCGGAATCACAGTCGAACTACAGAAAAAACTCCAACGCATCCAAAACGCATCAGCTAGACTCATTTTTTACATCCCTCGCCAAGATCACATTACAGGACAGGACACCTGAAAGACCTCCATTGGCTTCCCATCAAGAAGAGAATAACGTTCCGTCTCCTCACCCACGCACACAAAGCCCTTTACAAACTAGGACCCGAATGCCTCAACACTCGTCTGCACTTCTACACACCCACCCGCCAACTAAGATCCTCCAATCAAGCCCTCGCCGCAGTTCCGCGTGTCCAAAGATCCACCATGGGAGGTAGATCCTTCTCCTACTTGGCAGCCAAGACCTGGAACTCACTCCCCTCTCACCTCCGCCTTACACAGAACCACATCTCCTTCAGAAAAGAACTTAAAACCTGGTTATTCGACAAATAATGAACCCCCCAAGCGCCTTGAGACCCTCTGGGTGAGTAGTGCGCTATACAAATTCTTGAACTTGAACTTGAACTTGAACCTGATTGTGCGGTTATGTTACTGCCACTTTGATTATTTATCATAATATCTACCTGTTCCAGCTTTTCAAACAACTAGGGGAAATTTCCTATCCATTAGATCTTTGATCTGGGCTATTGCAGTTCCCAAGGAAGTCTCCACAGCAGAAACAAGAGCAGAATCCCCCATACTGTCATTGCCTGGTGATGGAGCAGGGAAAACGTCATCAGTCTGGATGCCAACATAATTGGTTGAAGATACTACGTGGTTGGCTGCATGGCTTACAGATTTGTCTCCCTTGTTGCTTTTGGTTTTTTGGGCGCCAACACCCAATTTTACTGGTAACTCCTTCACTATGGTGCCATCCACTGGTTTAGGGAACCGTGTTCTGGTAGCTATCCCTGACCCGTTGGAAGCAACTATGGGGGTCTATCAGGGTTGGCAAAAGGGGGGTCGTAGGCACATTACGGGATGTGATAGGTAAACGTGTTAATGGAGAGCCCCCTTGATTGGAAGAACCAAAGGACAAGCGTCTTGGGAGTGTTAAACAGTCTAAGGAGAGTCGCCGCTTGGTCAGTTCAATTTCATGAGTGAGTAACGACTCTGCCCTGACGATGAAGGTGTTTAACGTACCTGTTACTCCCTTACATTTACTCATAATTAGTTCGTTTCTCCACTGTTCTTGACAAACAATACCTCCTAGACCGTAATATACTAAGAGGGATGGAACACAGGGGTTAATGACAGAGATGGAATTAGCTCTACAAGTAACTCGAGGCTGAACGATGCACACAAATGCCGATGGTCAAATATCAGAGCAGGGGCCCAGCCCAGTCCAGCCCAGCCTCTTCCTGGCTACGACGCCCACGTGCGTCCCGCGGTGCTGAAGCCCTGCTGGGTTTTTAAAGCACCTCCGGGCGCGTGGTGCATGCATAGGCGGCGGTAGCAGCCGCAAGGGAGCCTGGGACCTTGAGTCCTGTCCCCCTCCTCTTTCCCCCTCCAGGCACAGCAACAATGGTGGCATAGCTGATGTTACAGTACTTCCTGCGCTGCAGGAGGCCTGCTGGGTTTTTTAAGAGCCTGCGGGCGCGTGGTGCGGGCGTCGGCAGTGGTAGCGGCCGCAAGGGAGCTTCGGACCTTGAGTCCTGTCCCACTCCTCTTTCCTCCTCCATTCGCAGCAACGATGGTGGCAAAACTGAAGTTACAAGGCTTCTGAGTCAAAACCTGTATTTTTTTCAATCCTTTATACCCTGCCGCACCTTGCGCTGTCCTCAATCGTAGCCCGCCCTCCAGAGGGTGTGGAATGGGTTCCCAGCAGGGCACCAGGCAGCCACGCCAGCAGCACTAACCTGCAGCTCAGAAGCTCCCAAAATCCAGAGCCGGAGGGAGAAGTGAGCCTTGTGCGAGTGAGCACCGCCCCTCCCTGTACTAAAATGTTCTTAACCTCTTTTATAAAGTCCAGAAATTTGAGGCATGGTATCCAGGCTCACCATTTTATACAGCAGCTATTCGGATATGAGACCTGTTTTTATGTATGTTTTTATGTAATGTATGTTTTTATTTAAGTTCCTTTATTTGTGCTGCAATACGATTAATGTTTTTTAAGTGTCACATTTTATCTATTTTTTAATATTAGTAAGTATAATGATTATTTGCCATTTTTCATGTAGTCATGTTTGTCCGCTGAAAAAGTATTGATGAAACTGGTATACTTTACATTGCTTATTTGAATGTTTATGGCTGCTTCTCAACCAAATAAAGTTTTTGAACTGAGCTGAGCAGTTGCCAATGCAAAGATTGAACCCATCATTATATCTGACCATGTCCTGTGACCCTAACCCTCTTAAAAGTAAACCTGGTGAAACCACCTCTTCATGTCACAATACTGAATTATGAGAGGATATCACTGAGGCACAATCTTTATCAACATATAAGAGCTATTACTTAGCGAGAACACAGACTCTGTCTCTTCTCCAATGAGCTAATGGGACACCCTGAAATGCTATGCTGGAGGTCTGGCCATCAGCAAAATGTTCCGGAAAAATAAGCAGATCGAACATAAACTAGATGCCAGAAATGATGAAATTAAATTAACTGAAGTCCAATACAGATAAACCAAAATAATTTGGGTGCCCTAGAAAAACTCTAACATTTAAAATATGAATATAACAAAATCATCAGCAACCAGGGACATTTCTGGATCCACACACAGAAAGAAGACAACTACTAAACCTTAACAAACAAGGCAGGTCACAAGCTGCTTATCTACAATTAAAAAAAAACATATCATGGTTCACTAGTTTCAGGGGGAGAGGCCTCCTTTGGAACCAGCACTAAAGAAATAGCCAATGTTTTAAAATACTGTTACGCTTCACTCTACAAGACAAAGGCTCTCCCTGATAAAGACTGTTGTATAACATTTCTCAATTTCTCAATTTTATTTAAGATACAGATAACGCTACATTAAATAAACCAACCTCAAGAGAAGAAATTACTGAAGCCATCAGATCAACCCCTAGTTGGAAAGTTCCAGGTCCGGACACATTCCCAATTACCTTTTAGGACCAGGCACCACGTTGAGGCATCACGCATTTTAATGTCGGACTCTCGCCCATTGTACGTCTGTACCCTTTCTAAATTTTTATCATGGGCCTGGTGCATTAGAAGTAAAAGGCTTAAAGAAATTGTTTAATTCTTTTTTTAATCAATCACCTATGAAATTCTTCTTTTATCTGAAAATCAAGACTTTTAAATTTGAATGTAATTAAATTGTTGTATCTTCCTTTTTCTCTTTTTAAACAAATGAACTTGTATATTTTTACTGTGAAGCTTTTATGATAATTCTTATCGAAATAAAGCCTTTTTGACTTGACTTGACTTTTATAAGCCCATGTTAAAGAAAAATGTTACATACTTTATAGCTACTCCTCACCACTTTGCACAAACGGGGAGAGTCTTGGGTACTGCTGACAAAGTAACAATTATAATTCCAAAAGAGGGCAAAGACCACTAGGACACTAACAATTTCAGGCCTATCTCCCTAATAAATATGGAAGCTAAAATCAGTGTGAAAATCCTACCTAAACGTCTCGAAACCTTTTATACCATACTTGATTCATACATCTAAAACATGGATTTATACAGATTTGATGGCATAGTGACAATACAGGTACCTTTTGTCTCATTTAGAAAGAGCCCATCTCTCCACATCTGCTGTAGCGACCTTTGACAAGGTAACTTGACCCTACTTGGAGGCAATTCTGCATCACAATTTGGTTCCTGGCTTTGGATGTATGGTGAAGGCCTTTTACGACTGCCCAGTAGCTATAGTCATAGCTGATAGCTTCCTCTCTTCGCCCTTCATCAAGGCACCAAGCCAGGTCACCCTTTCACCCCATTATTATTTCTGTTAGCAATTGACCGCCTACTGCGATTGATTAAAAGTTCTAAAGACACTAAGGTTGTTGGTTGAACCCATTCCAACTCAAAACCGCGGTTATGCTGGCGACGTTTTGGTCTTTTCCTTGAAAGCAGACTCAGCCACAACTGCACATCTGGATATGATCTGTTTTGTTTTTTTACAATTTCGGGCTTCTGCCTAAATAGGGATACATTTGAAGTCCTCCCACTAAACGTGCACTGTCTCTGTTCATGCTTAGGTGACTCAGGACTATTTGGCAACCCAAATTTATTAAATATCTTGGGTTGTGGTTTTCTAAAGACATTCTTTTTTCAGTAAGATACAGTGAATCAAAAAGCTTGGACAAAAATTGGGACCTAGTAGATGCTTGTTTTCTCAAAAACATCTCATGGTGAAAGCAGAAGTGAATTCATAAAAATGATGTTAACCCCATTACTTAATTTTATCTCTGATATGTTACCTGTATGCCTCTCGAAACAATTTTTCTCTTCAGTCGACAAAATCACCTCCTCTTTTGTTTAAGGTTCATATAAAGACCAGAATCATCTCCCAGTAAAAAAAATGTTGCACTAAAGAAATGGTGGTTGCAATCCTTCCAATTGGTTCCATTACCAAACTGCCTTTGTTATACACAAGGAGTAAGACGGTTTAAAGATATTAATGATTTCGGACTGGTTTGGTATTGGGTGCCCCCTACCTCTTAATCACAGTTTTTACAATGCCTTGCATTGCCTCCTACATTCCCAAGAAATTCTTAAAGATACCATCCAATTAATTCACCTGCTAGACAGGATAATGGAGACCCTTACATCTGATTCCACACTGTTTGTAGAAGTGTAAAACAAACTGGAATCTATATGATGCATATAAATGATTATTTTGGACAGAAAGGTATCTCCCTAGATAGAGATTTATACCGTGGCTCAAGAACATTATCATTTGTGAACTTAAGATTTCTGATCGGGGCTTGGCTAAGCGCCAGCAAAGATGGACACGTGGTAGAAGAGCTCCATACTTTCTAGCTCCCACTGTAGTAGTATCCGCCTAAAAAATCCAAATGCTTGGAAGAAAGGAACAGCACAATATGAAGCCTAGGGAGTCCCCTCAATCTATAACGCCTGCCCCAAGCAGCGGCGTGAAGCTGGCGTCCAACAAACAATGAAGATCTGACCACGGTCTTGCATGCGTGACAGAGCCACGCGAGTGGTCGACAACTGCTGCGGCCAGAACTAGGAGGCAATATGCAACCCCGGATGCTTAGAGAGAGATGCCGAGTGGGGGAGACAGGGTGAGGAGCAGTGGGACTAAGCCGTGTCTGAGGCAGTGGAGCTTGGTGGATTGGTGCCCTTCCCCACGCCAGAAGGTAGCGGGGTTTAATGATGGAGCGAGGCTGGGTCTCAACGGAAGCTCCGTGACTGTTTGCTGGCAGAAACAAGTGGGGTGGGCGGTGTGGGATGGCACCCTCCTCCCTGACCCCCAGCGGCATAGCGCCCTACACTCTGGCACCAAAACCACCTCTGCTGTTGCCCCTGATTACTACAAACTGCAGATTGTACCTATAAGCACGTAAAGGTGTGAGGGGGTGCAGCTCACGCCAGAATATTTGTGAGTGTTTCTGGTGAAGGACTGGCGCCCCTCCACTCCAGTCAAAACCCACAGTTGATGGACAGAATGCAGAACAATGTCATACATTCACCCCAGTACAGAGATCTGGGCCTAAATCCAACGTTTTTTTGCACTCCACACCACCCCAGTTCAGACATGGCCATATGCAAATCAGTCTGACCCTGTGCCTCATGGGAACAGTCCAGCTCGAACTGCCAAGCCATGCCTTCCCTGGACCGGAAACAAGCTTCCGAGGACCGGTTTCTGGCATTCCAGCCGTCTTCAGCCTGGCTTGCTTGAATCCAGTGGTGTGGAGAGCATGGGACTCACGTCTGAGCATACCCATCCCACTCGGGGTGACAAATGCAAAAACCACAGTTGATGGACAGAATGCAGAACAATGTCATACATTCACCCCAGTACAGAGATCTGGGCCTAAATCCATAGTTTTTTTGCACTCCACACCACCCCAGTTCAGACATGGCCATATGCAAATCACTCTGACCCCGTGCCTCATGGGAACAGTCCAGCCCGAACTGCCAAGCCGTGCCTTCCCTGGACCGGAAACAAGCTTCCGAGGACCGGTTTCTGGCATTTCAGCCGTCTTCAGCCCGGCTTGCTTGAATCCAGTGGTGTGGAGAGCATGGGACTCACGTCTGAGCATACCCATCCCACTCGGGGTGACAAATGCAAAAACCACAGTTGATGGACAGAATGCAGAACAATGTCATACATTCACCCCAGTACAGAGATCTGGGCCCAAATCCATCTTTTTTTGCACTCCACACCACCCCAGTTCAGACATGGCCATATGCAAATCAGTCTGACCCTGTGCCTCATGGGAACACTCCAGCCCGAACTGCCAAGCCATGCCTTCCCTGGCGGTGTAAGAGCGTCAATTGAAAGCAGGATTGACTCAATAACGACCGAAGTGAAGCTTACAAGGGCTGACTTATAGAAAATATGCGAGTAGGTCAAAACAATGGAGGTACCAACAAACCTCGTCCATGATTCCAAGATGATACAGCGGCAAATCAAAGACTTGCAGGCAGCAAGGAATACAATGGAACTCAAACTAGACGACTACGAAGGAAGGTCACGTAGAAACAATATTCAAATACTTGGGGTGCCGGACCTGGCGGAGGGCCCCATGCCCGACCTCTTTGTAGAACCTGATAACCAAGCACCTACAACCCAAACATCTCTCAAATTCATTTTCGTTTGAAAGAGCCCCTCATGTCCCTGGGGGCGGGCCAAAGCCCAGGGCTCCCCCATGGCCAATATTGGCTTAACTTTTTAATTTTTGGGATCGGGATGTGGTCCTGCAAACTGCCCATACTGTGGAGCCACTCAGAATAGAGAATAATGTGGTGACATTCTTCCCTGACTTCACTGTGAATGTAAAAAGGCAACGTCGCTCTTTTATAGACATCCAACTTAAACTCAGAGAAAAGGGCCTCAGATAGTCCATGTTGTGTCCGGAGAGGTTACAAGTGGAGGCAGAGGGTAAATTCTGTTTTTTTGACACTCCGGAGCTTGTACAAGAATGGATCGATGGATGGAAAATGGTCAGGGTGATTGGAGCCGGACAGAGGAAAGACCTGTCCCCAAAGAGGTTAAGACATAGGAATACCTACGGCAACAGCAAGAAAGGAATGAAGCCGAATAGCTGACCTCTCCAATTGACGTACTAATCACGGAGCAGCCAGGTGTAGGCTTCAACCATTGATTGCTGTGGACAGAGTAAGCAGACCACTGACATTTTTCAGCACCATCCTGGATGACTAATGGCTGAGTGACTTCCAGATTCGTCGCTGTTGCAACTGTATAGAGGGACTCCACATTTCTTTTACTTTCATTTCCAATGTAATTGTGGCAGTGAGAAGGCACCCCTCACTTACCTAGTGAAAGTTTTCCTATGGGGCGATAGGCACTCTGCATGGTTGGGAATATGGACAGTTTTCAGTCCAGATTGCAGCGAAGCAGGAAGGAGGGTTTGGAGTTAATGTTATTTCTTAGTTGTAGTTTAGAAGTTATCGCAGAAAAGGGTATTAAGCAATTCACTCATGTTCAGGATTGATGTGGACAAACTATCTCCCAACATCAACCACACATGCACAAATAAACCCAACCATTGCGGGGCCTCTCAACACACCCAGGAATGTAGGTAATAATGGCAAAGGGTAGCATTAAACTACTGTCTTGGAACGTGAATGGTCTGGGGAACGAACAAGATTAAAGGGGGAATATTGCTCCAGTATATCAAGAGACCTTTACCAGATGTGGTCCTCCTGCAGGAGACGCATTTGATAGGTAACGCATGCAGGCCCTGACCAGGCCCTGACCAGATGGGTTTATAAACTAGTGGCACATTCTGCATTCACCACCGTGTCCACAGGGGTAGGCATAAAGATTAGGCAGAAATTCCCAATAATGATTGAACGCACATGGACGGACAAACTGGGTAGATACCCCAAGAGAGTTTAAAGACTTGGGGATCTTCTTGCTTACACTCCCTGAAGGGATACTACTATTGGGAGGAGATTACATCTAAAAAAAATGCGGACAGATAGATCGGCATCCTCCAAAGAAGTTCCCACCCTCACGAACAAAACTCTGCGACTTTATAGATGCTTTGTAAAAACCACCGCAATGGAGCGCACACCGCTAGCCCCTCCTCCGGATCGCCCCTCGGGATTCTGGTACTTGTAGTTCAGTAGTGGATCACCCAGGTGGGTGCAAGTCGGTACTTGTTGGACTGATGAATCTCTAGACCCGATACATGTCCCGGGTTTTTGGGTATCGCCCGAGACATGGCTCGGGTTTCGGGATAACTTCCCTCATCAGTAGAGAACATGGTTTAGGGGTGGAGGAGAAGGCCGCCAAACAACAGTCAATGGCCTCGATGCCCGAACCGGCACGCAGGGCAGCATCCAGGAGCCCGTCGGCTCAAAGCTCAAGGGAGCCAATTAGTAAAAACCACCGCAATGGAGCGCACACCGCTAGCCCCTCCTCCGGATCGCCCCTCGGGATTCTGGTACTTGTAGTTCAGTAGTGGATCACCCAGGTGGGTGCAAGTCGGTACTTGTTGGACTGATGATCGCCCCCCGGGACATGTATCGGGTCTAGAGATAGCGGTGTGCGCTCCATTGCGGTGGTTTTTACTAATTGGCTCCCTTGAGCTTTGAGCCGACGGGCTCCTGGATGCTGCCCTGCGTGCCGGTTCGGGCATCGAGGCCATTGACTGTTGTTTGGCGGCCTTCTCCTCCACCCCTAAACCATTTTCTCTACTGATGAGGGAAGTGATCCCGAAACCCGAGCCATGTCTCGGGCGATACCCAAAAACCCGGGACATGTATCGGGTCTAGAGATTCATCAGTCCAACAAGTACCGACTTGCACCCACCTGGGTGATCCACTACTGAACTACAAGTACCAGAATCCCGAGGGGCGATCCGGAGGAGGGGCTAGCGGTGTGCGCTCCATTGCGGTGGTTTTTACTAATTGGCTCCCTTGAGCTTTGAGCCGACGGGCTCCTGGATGCTGCCCTGCGTGCCGGTTCGGGCATCGAGGCCATTGACTGTTGTTTGGCGGCCTTCTCCTCCACCCCTAAACCATTTTCTCTACTGATGAGGGAAGTGATCCCGAAACCCGAGCCATGTCTCGGGCGATACCCAAAAACCCGGGACATGTATCGGGTCTAGAGATTCATCAGTCCAACAAGTACCGACTTGCACCCACCTGGGTGATCCACTACTGAACTACAAGTACCAGAATCCCGAGGGGCGATCCGGAGGAGGGGCTAGCGGTGTGCGCTCCATTGCGGTGGTTTTTACTAATTGGCTCCCTTGAGCTTTGAGCCGACGGGCTCCTGGATGCTGCCCTGCGTGCCGGTTCGGGCATCGAGGCCATTGACTGTTGTTTGGCGGCCTTCTCCTCCACCCCTAAACCATTTTCTCTACTGATGAGGGAAGTGATCCCGAAACCCGAGCCATGTCTCGGGCGATACCCAAAAACCCGGGACATGTATCGGGTCTAGAGATTCATCAGTCCAACAAGTACCGACTTGCACCCACCTGGGTGATCCACTACTGAACTACAAGTACCAGAATCCCGAGGGGCGATCCGGAGGAGGGGCTAGCGGTGTGCGCTCCATTGCGGTGGTTTTTATAGATGCTTTGGGCTGGTTGATGTGTGGCACACCCTACACCCCACAGATACCCAATTTAAATATCACTCCGGGGCTCATAGATGCCTCTCCAGACTAGATTATATAACAGCACCTGCGGACCAGATGGGTCACATTAGAGAGGTGAGACACTTGGCAAAGGGTATATCTGACCACTCCCCCTTGTGGGCCAGGGAGAGAAGGGAGAGAGACAGGCTGTCAGACTAGCACCAATAAATCCCTGGTTTTTGAAAAATCAAACAGTCAAGAAAAAAGTGACAAAAAAAATAGGTCTGTACTTCATGGAAAATGAAGGATTGGTTGCATCGGCACAGTCACTATGGGAAGCCTTCAAAACAGTGATCAGGGGTCATGCGGTCTCCCAGATAGCAGGGACTCAAAAAGAGAAATCCGCACAACTAGCTTAATTGGAAGGGGACTTTTTACACCTAGAAGGGAGGACATGGGAATCTGCAGAGTCAGAAGCCCAGCATGTGCTGGTTATAATGATTAATGAATATAAATACCTAACTTCGGATGCAGCTTGGGCACAGCACAGGGCCACGCAAAGCAGGCTATAGGAAGTCAGGGACAAAGGAGGGAAACTTTTGGCGTGGCTGGAAAGAAGAGAATATGCCTGTAGATTAGTAGTTAAGCTATGGCCCACAGCAGAATTGTACTTAACGGATCCACAAGATGTTGCAAATGGGTTCCCTGACCAATTCCAGAGCATATATAAATCTCACACCACCTTTACATCTCTTGTGGCGGAAGCCATGTTGCGGACATGGCACTTCCCACCCTATCAAAGGATGATTTCACCCGGTTTGAGAACAAGCTTTCACACCTTGAGGTAGAGAGGGCGATCCAGGACCTACAGTCTAGAAAGGCGATGGGCCCAAATGGTTTGCCCATAGAACTGTATAAGCTAGCACCTTAGCAAATAGCACCACATTTCACTAAGATGCTTGTGGAGAGTCGAGAACGGGGGATGCTTCTAGTTTACCAGAGATTAGCCACAATTGTACTCATTCACAAAAGTGGTAACCCCAAAATCGTAAGCTCCTCTTATGGACCGATATCTTTGCTCAACAGGGAGGCTAAGATATTGGCCAAAATACTGGCAACTCGTCTCCTCGAAGTGATTACCAAACTAGTGCACCCAGACCAGTCTGACTTTATGCTGTCACAAAATACTTCACTTAATCTCTGGGGACTACACAGAGTTATAGGCAGATTAGACACATTAAGGGAAGATGCAGTGGTGGTATCTCTGGACGCCACCATCGCATTTGACATCATTTGGGTGAGGCTCCTATACAGTGAGCCATTGGCTCAAGTGGTGGTTAGTAATAGACAGTCAAGAGTGTTTGCCCTTGAAAGAGGAACCAGGCTGAGTTGCCCCCTCTCCTCACTAATCTTTCCACTGATGCTGGGACCCCTGACAGATTGGATAAGGAATGATCCAGCCTTGAGGGGAATACGATGGGCTGCAGACTGGGAGGACCGTATCTCGTTGTATGCAGACAATATATTGCTATATCTGGCATCACCGAGCACCTCCATAAATAGAGCACTTCACATTTTCGCAAACTTAGGCAAATGCTCTGGACACAACATAAAATGGTCCAAATCGGGCAGCTATGTGTTGAGGGGCAAATCCCCCAAACTGCCTAAAGGATACTTAATACCGGAAGCGAAAGAAGGGTTTAAATACCTGTATCTATGTCACCAAAGACCCTGTGCAATACTATGAACGTAACCTCCTTCCCCCTCTACTGAGACTCAGAAGCGTTGTCCAGCACTGGAGGTCCCTCCTACTGTGACACATGGGGTGCGCCATGCTATTTAAAATGATGGCATTGCCACGATTCCTATACATTTTGCAAAACTCACCAGCCCCAGTTAACTCAGACTATTTCAAGAGAATCAAGTGTGCACAGAGGGAACTGTTGTGGGAAGGGAAACTGCCATGGATAGCAACCCAAAAACGTACACGGGGATGGTTTGATGGAGGCATAGGACTTCCTGACATACGAAGATACTACTGGACGACACATTTGGCTCCAATTAATCAATGCATATATAGACCCATTGATGACCCAGGTTACAGAATGGAGAGGTGGCTTCTCCCGAATGGGAGTTATCCCAGGGCTCTCTACGCTAACACGGTTACAACACCTCTAACAGACCCGACCAAGCATATGGCATACAGTGAATAATAGTATGGGATGGGCGGGGAAGATAACACAGACTACATCCCTGTGGTACACTGAAAAATTAGGCATGCTGAGAAACTCCAGGGGCTTTTAGGGCTGGGATTTGATTGGGATCTCCAGAGTGGGTGATTTATGGAAAAATGTAGTGTGGTCCTGTTTGCACAGTTACAAAAAGAGTACGCAATGGCCGAGATGGAAACATTTTGTTACTTCCAGGTTAAAAATGCACTACAATCTGCCATTCCAAAAGGCCAGTCGCTCCCTGAGTCCTCCCTACTTGAAGACAGAATTCTGGACGACTACATGCCCAAAAGGGCAATCTCATTGACATATGGAAAGTTAATCAATAACATGCCGGATCCCCTCTTACAACTCCGTAGTCAGTGGGAAAAAGATGTGGTGGAATTAGAAGATGACAACTGGCAGGACGCCCTTGCATCTCCCAAAGAGATAGCAATTGCATCTTGGTTGAGGCTAGTGCAGCTCAAAATACTACACAGAGTTTACTTGTCAAGTACCACCCTAGTTAAGATATGTTACAGAGACGACCCCGGGTGTAGTCGGGGTTGTGGCCGGAAAGGCACTTTTATTCATACCATCTGGTAATGTGCTCACATCCAACAATACTGGGCGGAGGTGACCCAGTACATGAAAAGGGTGATGGGAAACCGAGTAGAGCCCAAGACAAAACTGTCTCTTAAATGTGTGGGATCCCACCGACTTGAACAGGGCAGAGAAAACCTGGGCAATGCTTGGGATGATAGTGGCCAAGCGAAATATGCCGCAATTGTGGAATTGTGGACACCAGGAAGAAAGACATGGACTGGTGCATGGTAATGGAGAAAACTGTATATGAGTCACGAGGTAGTCCCAAGAAATGGTCACAATTTTGGAGTAAATCGAACGTATATTGAGGAAACATTTGTGAGCCCCCACAAACAACACAACATCCTGATTCGGACATAGACTAACAGTGGTATTAGCAGGTTATGCAAAGTTAGCAGAACCAGAAGCTAGAGAGTAATACGATGCACAATTATTTGTAATGATGTTGTTGCAGGTAATGCTTGGAATTGTACTTGATTTGTTTTGAACTTGTCATCAATAAAAATAATCTTTAAAAAAATAAAGATTTCTGATCATTTGGCCTATCTATACTGCTTCCAAAAAGTGCACATTTTTAATTTCTCACACAATCAAACCATGCTCCCCTTTTCCTGCCAAGTAGGACAAATAATTGAGTAAGGTTGATTGGGAAGCTCCCAACGAGGAAACGTGGATTAACATTCCCACCACTGCACTACATCATAAAATGATACCTTCTATCGCACAATCAAAGTTACTCACTGTTAGACCAGGCCTAACCCTTCCCTTTGCTTACACATTGGACACCCCTATAGTAGGTCCAAGGTACCCCCCTGGGCAGGGTGCAGTGTATGTGAACTGTAAGACATGTACTAGTGTGGGTAACATGTTCTGATAGTGAAATAATGCCAATTTCAGTTTTCACTATTGAAAGGCCATCTTGCGCATAGGACAGAATGGGGAATGCTGTGTAACATGTATACCTGCACATCTTCCTATAGCAGAAAGATAGAAATTTGGACTCTGGTATCCCTGAACTCAGAATTTAATAACACATCTTTTAGGGAGGATGATTTTCAAATTCAGCATTTGGAAGTAGCACTTTCAGAAAGTGGCTATTTTCTTGTTCAACCTTTCTGTGTGCCTCTGCCTGTTTGTGAATTGACTGCCTGGTTTGTGAGTGACCGGGGCTGGGTTGGCTCCAGGAGGCTGGGTGAGTCAGCACTAGGCTGAATAGACCTAACTGCATTTGGAGTCAGGTGTTTTGCCAGGAGTGGTGGGAGGAGTAGCACCTGGGTCTGAATAGGGCTGTGACTGCCTTCCAGAATGCTGGCTCCACCTCCTGTAGTGCGACTGATGGCCCTGACCCACACTCACAAAGGAAGAAGATGTGCGCTTGCAGAGTGCACCCAGAACTGGTTTGGACTGGGTCCAGGACCCTTCACACATGAAGAACAAAGACTTTTGGGGTATAAATATCAGAGCTGAAACCCCTAAACTTTAGACTAGGAAAACTTTGGGATCAATAAGGAATCCCTGCCAAAGAAGAACAGCCATAGAAGACTGAGGAAAAGTGCTGCCATTGCTGTGTGTCTGGGGGCTGACATGCAGTTGCTGTTATTGCTGAGGAAGAGGACTAAGGGACTTTCTGCTGTGTGCTGTGTCCCCCTACCTGAAGAGGAACTGTGCTGTGTGCTTTGTCCCTCTGAGGTGAAACTGTCTCCAAGGGCGTTAGAAGAGCTGGCCTCCTATTACTGAAACACAGGGCTATAAAAGTTTCCAAGATTTCAAGGAGTGCTGTGTGCCTGCGCTTCTACCCATCTGAAGTACTGTGTGGAACCCGTTTTGTCTCCTATCCCACAGGGCGAACTGCGTGTCTACCCCTTCACCGCCGCTGGATCGAGTTGACAGCCAAGCGCCTGCGCATCATGAACAGAGGTGCTGGGTGCCACCGACCTTTGACCAGAGGGGATCGTTGTTTGCTGATATCCCCGCCGGCCAGGGAGCTTGAAGGCACTGTATGCCCACAATCACTGCCTTTGGCCCAGGAGCCGCGAGAGCACTTTGCCTGCATTCACCGTCGCTGGTCCAGTGTTAGTTGACATCAGCGCCGAGCCGCACTGGGATTGGCGCCAGCGTTGAGTGTTACCCAGCAACGAGAGGGCTCCTCCAGGTAGAGCCGCGCTGAGTTTGTGAAGCGTGAGGCGTCTCCTAGCAATCAGGGCTTCCCCAAGCTAATCGACAAGAGCGGAACTGTGCTTGAGGCCGTGGAGCGCCAAAGAGGAGAAAGCTGCCTTGCGAAGACAACAACAGGGACTGCCCCGCCCCGTCCTACTCTCAGGTAACAGCTCTGATCCATGACCGGAGCCGGCGCCCAAGGCTGTTATTGATGAGCGAGCTGCCGTTGGGCCGTGTCTTGTGTGCTTACAAGCTGTGTTGGCTGGCGTGCACTCGAGCAGTGAGGAGGGGTGATTTGTAGGATTTAAGGAGAACTGAGAAGTGCCATTTGATCACGGATTACCTCACTTGATTTTTAAAGTGAACTTTTACCAAAGAACATTTCTAAGGAGAGTATGTTGGATTTCTGTTGTTATTGGTCTTGCCTAATCAGATAAAGATATTGATATTTTTATAAATACCTTTGTGGTGTACATTTGTGGTGTTTCACCGGGTTACTGTGGGTGTTGGTGCAAATTCTTTACGCATTGCCTTGGAGATAAGCCTGTCTGCTAGTGCCAATCTACCAAGGGGGTGAGCAGGGGTTATCAACAGTGTGTATCCCACTTACCCTTACTAGAAACAAGGATCCCTGTTTGGTCAAAGGTACTTACCTCTGCCAACTAGAGCCCCCAGATCTAACATTCATACTTCATTTAGAGTACTGGTCAACATATAAATTATCTGACTCGGATTTATGTTGGAACTGTAACAAAGAACTAGGGGTGCTTGACCTTATGTTCTTTGGCTGTAGGCGTCTTAAAACCTTCTGACCGTGTGGCGGAACGACTTTCCAAACTTTTCAAACAAGTCATTTTTACTGAATTTTCAAACAGCTATATATTGAGCCCCTCTTTTCAACAATCCCCCTGTCATTGGTTCGTATTGAGTGTGCATTATTCGACCTCATATTAAGTATTGTTGTGAAACTGATACTACTTGATGAGAAATCTGATACCCTTAATTCTTTCTATACATAGTGGGCATAGTTTACCTGCCTCAGGAGCATTCATATATTGCATTGTCTTATTGAGGCTCCCAGCCAGGGAATCACTAACATCTGGCATCCGCTTGATAGATTAAACACAGCAACTGACATACAGCCTTCATACTACATAGGATACTGGCACAAGCCTATACATCTACAGACATTCGAATCTCGTTCAAACGGCTTTTCTGGTAACTGCCTCCTGCTCTTCCATTCTCCTTGGTCCCCCATTGCCCCCCTTTCACTCCCGAATATATGTCTGTCTTTTCTCCATGTCATTTGGATCAATCTCCTATCCATTATGTTTTCTTGGAATTCTTCGCCGTCTTGTATCTTGCTGAAAGGGTATTACAGATATCCCATCAGATATCAACCCAAATTATCATAACTCTATGTGCTATTAGAGTTAGACAAATGTTCATGAACCTCTTTAACAGACCAAACCTCATTGTCCTTCATACTGAATTATCCCATGTGGTTCAGGTTTGTTCACATGGTACCTCCTTTATTTATGGGATCTTCTTATATTCAATAAATTCCAGGACATCATACTTGTTAAATAAAAAAACATTCATAAAACATTTTTAAAGGTTTGGAGAGTGCATTTGGTAGTCAATGTATGATAGAACTAATAATTCCCTGCTACCTGCCTTTGCACATGTAAAAAGGAGAGAAAGGATGCAGCAAGGATCATAGCTGAGAAAGAGGGAGCACTCACACTTACTGCTAGGTGTCTTTTCCTGAGAGACAGGTGGTACACAGAAACATTTAGAATTTGTTAAATGTTCATTATAGAGTTGACCCTTTGTAATCTGCATGTTAGGTTAATTTCACTCCTAGACTGTCAAGCACATGTTGTACACTCACTCGACGTTGTCTCTATGGGGCTGTAACGAAGACATTCTCCAGCAGGAATGTAGTATCACACTGTTAAGACAGTTGTATACACACATTAGAACATTGGCGTAGCGTGGTGCTGCAAGCAATTTTGCTGCACTGAACTGTATCATTGTCTAATTGCAGCAATGTGCCGTAATGTCAAGAATACAGCGCACACCCCAGCGCTGGTACACAAACAGCAGCCATGCACCAACGCAGACACCCTTGCACCATGGTGTAAGGGAGTATGCGTTGCAGGGATGATTGTTTATGGACAGGAAGGGACACCTTCCAGCACAAAAACAATAATTAAAGGTGTTTTGCAGAATGCAGCACACATAGAAAGAGCAAACAAGCATTTGCAATGCAATCAGTCTCCCCTTTGGGACCTTATATGTATTTAACAATCCAGAACATATACTGTTCTTTTACATGGTGGAAAGTAAGCACCAAACTGCATGAAACGCCAGGTATGGGAACACATGGGGAGAAATATTGCCTTTCAGGGGGAAATGGTATAGTCCAAAGCACTGTTTTTAATATTATTATTATTATTAAATCTTTATTTCGACATGTATGTCATAAAAGCAACACGTTAAAAACAACATTAGAAATGATAGAACACTGATTACAGAATAGGGTCATTTAAAAAGGAGGGGCTAAAATTGCAGATCAGTTAGTCCTTGGGCGCTATGCAACTAAAACCATATCATTATTCCACTTTTTTCCTTCTTAGATTCCACATTGCCGCCAGGAATTTAGTAACCCCAAACACAATCCATGGCGACAGGTCAGTTTTTAGTATTCGGAACGAATCGAGGTGCTGCCTGATGCCCAAATTTCTGCAAATAGGGACAATCCAATTCTTCCTGGGAATCTTGTATAGAGGACAGAAAAAGACCATATGTATCTCGGACTCTAGATCAGCATTGCACCCAGGGCAGTTTGCAGGCGCATCCTGCTTCCATCGTGCTGATAGGGCTCTGAGCGGTAAAGAGTTATATCTCCACTGGAGGTACAGCTTTCTGTGACTACTAGGATTGATGGCATCCAAGGCAGGCTCAGGTTTATAAATGTCCTTATGCTCCAAGAATGACAGTGTTAGCGACCCTATTTTGGGGTTAGATAGGTGTTCGGCCAGGTTTTTTTGGTAGTATGTTCTCACCAGTTCCTGCCGGGATATCCCACAGCATGCTTCTTCAGGGTTCCTCCATACTTGGGTCAGGCCCAGTCTGTCAAACTCCTGCCTGATGTATTTTAACCAAGGAATGTCCCAACTATTAGGTAGGTGTAAAAGTTCTGATAGTTCATTCCTATAGCTAGACAATTCCGGAGTAGCCCAGAGTCGTCTCCAAAAAGTAAGAGGTTTCAGACCTAATTCCTCCTTAATAGGTCTCAGGCCCAAGTCCAGTCTAATAGGAAAAAGGGGCGAACTCGGCGGTAAAGATAAGAGCTGTCTGATGAACATATTTTCCAAGGTACTGAAATTTGATTGACAACTATGCGCCCATAACTCACCCCCGTAAAAGACTGCCCCCCGTGCCTGCAGCTTATAAATTTCAAGGGGAGGCGAGACAGGTTTGTAGATAGTCTGTTTTAACAATTTAAAAATCCCCCCAATTTTTTGTGAAAGCTTCAGTTGGGATTTGGTCTGGTGATGTGCCCAGGTCATGTCCTCGGTCAATGTTAGGCCCAGATAGTCAAAAGTTGACACTCTCTCTAGGGAAACACCCTCTATGGTAGGGTTGGGGCGAGACAGTCTGGGTGGATTGAATACCATATACTTAGTTTTGGATTTATTTATTTCCAGGCCTCTATCGTTGCAGAAGGTAACAAAGGCATCCAGAACTCTCTGTATACCCATGGGTGACTTTGCGAGCAGCAGGGTATCATCCGCGAACATGATCGCGGAGATGCCGGTTCCCGCCAGCCTTGGGGCATCCCGGTTGGGGACCCCGTTAAGATGGTCAATCACCCCGTTTACAAAGAGGCAAAACAGGGTCGGTGCAAGCACACAACCCTGTCTTACCCCTCTGCAAACGGGGAAACTCGCCGACAGGATCCCATGTCTGCCGCATCTCACCCTTGCATAGTTCTGGGCGTGGAGACGGATGAGGATGTTTAGTAGGGGCAGGGGAATTCCTAGATCCCTCAATACTTTCCAGAGTTTGGCTCGTGGGACTAAATCAAAAGCCGCACGAAGGTCAACAAAAACAGTGTACAGCGAGCCCCCCTTAATTTTGACCGTTTTCCAGAATATCATACTCAATCTGAAGATTTGGTCCACTGTGGATACCTTCTTTCTGAACCCAGCCTGGTACACACTAAGGATTTCCGACTCCTCCACCCAATCCAGAAGATGGTCCAGAATCAGCCTTGAAAAGAGTTTCTGTGAAACATCTATAAGGCTGATTGGCCTATAATTAAGCGGAAGAAGGGGGGAGCCCTTCTTGAATATGGGCACCAGCTCTGCCCCCAGCCAGGTGTTCGGAGGAGACATACCACCTAAGATTGCGTTAAAGATTTTTTGAAGGTAGGGGGCCCAGATCTCAGGTTCCTGTTTGTATACATCACCTGGTACTTGATCCAGGCCTGGCGCCTTGCCCAGTGGAAGATTTGCTATAGCTGTCCTTACTTCCATCAAGGTAAAGGTAAGCTCAAATCCATCCGAGTCCGTATTGTTTACGGTCGACGCGATGGGGTCAAGGAGGTCAATGGGTCCTTCCTTATAAAGGCTGCTGAAATGCTGTTCCCAGGCCTCAGGTGCTATATTGGGCATCACAGCTTGCTCATGGTCCGCCGAGCCTGTGCCTACAAGCTGCCAGAACTTGCGGGCATCTTTGACCCCCAGGGTTGTAGTCATGTTGGCCCATTTTTCAACCTCCCATTCCTCCCTGGCGTAGCGTGTGAGATCCCTATATATCTGTCGCTTCGTTTTTATTAAGGGCCTACTGGTATTTTGTTTGAGTGCCTCTAGGAGGTCTCTTTTTGCTTGCCTACATGTCTTATTGTACCAAGACGGCTTCCTTATTTGGCTAGGCTTTTTTCCGCCAATGGGGTTTAGGGTTCCTTTAATGGCAGTGACTAACGAGATATGTAGTTTGCCGAGCTGGTGGTGATAATCGCCTTGAGTGTGGTCTAGTGCAGCAACGCCCTCAAGTAGAGGAATTAGTAGGCTATACAGTTTGGCCAACTCTGTCGGATTTTTGGCCAGCTTGTCCCATCTTATCTTGCGTCTGTTACTAGACAAAGTACCGGCGTTAAAGTTGTCCTGCTCGGACAACCGGGCCTCTCTCGTACCCGGAATCCTGAGCCATATCGTCAAAGGGTCGTGGTCGCTCTCCCCCCTTTGTGTGATCTTGAAATCCACGATTCTTTTCCATTCCCTGCATTCAATAAATACATAGTCCAAGCGTGCCCTCCTTCCTGCCTGGGAGAAGGTATAGGCGGGGGCGTGTCTGACTTCGCTCGCCCGTTACATGCCCTAATCGAGTGAGTTAATGTCAGGGTGGTGATCTGCAGGGCCAGTGGAGACCAGACTCTTGCAGTGGGTCCGGCGACTGGGGGAATTTCCCAGACATCGTCCTCTTCCTGATCCGCTGCATCTAGCAAGCCAGCAAGGGGTTCGAACTGACAATTGAAGTCACCTCCCACCACGAACATGGCTCCCTCAGGGAAGTAAGTTAGGAAGGAGGATAGTTCCTCAATAGTTCTGGAAGTAGCTGAGACACTAACTGGCCTGGAATAGACATTTATAATGCCCAGACTGAACCCATTCGACCACTCTAACAGCAGACACTGAACATCTTCCGAGCTGGTGTCCAGAGTTTTTACACTACAACCCAGATGAGTTGCCACCCAGATAGTTAGCCCTCCCGATGGCCGACCCTTTCCAGCCCACTTAGCGGGAACTGAGTAAGAGGCAAAACCCAAACGGTTTTGTACCTCCCGGGCCCAGGTTTCCTGGAACATACATACGTCAGCGCAGTCAATATATGCTCTCCAATCTGGACAAGCTAATTTATTACAAAGACCCGCTATGTTCCAGGAAACAATATTTAGAACCCTGGAGTCATCTGGTGCTCCGCTCGGAGATAAAGGGCCTTGCTGCGGGGTACTAATCTTCTGGATACCAGGAGAGGGAATTGCTGGGTCGGGTTTAGTATGTTTTGCCAGTGCGGGTTCCAAGCTTAATGTGAAGTGGTCAGCCCCGGGGCCCCTCTCTTTGCCAGACTCTTGGTTCAGTCAGTCCACCTCTTCAAGACAGCTATACCTATTGTGATGCATGAAGTCCATTTGGGCAGGTAAGTGATGTCTAGGAGGCCTGTACCTTGACCCATCGATAGCAAATCCCACCTTGGTCCATCCTTCTTCGCCCCCCGGGTTCCTATTGATTTTAACTCTGGGCGGATAGAAGAAGGAGAGTGGGAGCAGTTGTATGCTGGTAGTTCCCGAACCCCCCAACCAGTTAGTAATGAGTTGTACTATCTGGCAGTTTCTAAAGGTAACCAGTATACAATCCCCTTTAATCACCTTGCTGATGTGTCCCACCCAGGAAACACGCCTAACCATTAGAATATCCCCCCTCAGATTTGATGGCAGTGGTCTGTGGATATTCAACCAGCCGATCACCTTATTTCTAAGGGACTCAAATGGTTCCTGGGTATTGGGAGAGAGTTCAGGAACTCCAGCCAAAATTACAGTGTAAGGAGCGGCTTCGGGTGGGAGATTTACTATAGCTGGGTCTTTCAAGGGTGGAACATTTTGGACAGTGTGGGCGTTAGAACTGCTCTGTGTAGTTCCTTGCCTAGAAGGGATAGTAGGTGCTGGCACTTTGGATTTTCTTGCTAATGGTACTGGGGGAGTTTGCTTTGGTAGTGGGGTAGGCAGTGTGGTGGAGGAAGAGGGATGAGGGATCTGGAGAGGTGGGGGGGGAATTGTACCTACTGATGCCATAGGAGGGCCAGTTACTGGAGCTGGCGCTATAATGGCGGGAACCCCACTAGGAACTGTACCTGTGGAATGCATCCCCCTCTGGTTTGGGTGGGCCTTCATATCCCCCATTGTAGTCTCGATTGCTGTTAGCCGAGTATTAATGCTATCCAGACACCTCATCAAGGGTTCCAGGAGTCTCTCCATCACGTTAGTGATGAGGGGTAAAAACTGGTCGCCTTCCGCCCTTAGATTTTCGCCGAAAACAAATGGCCCCCCTGTACCCTGTAGTGACAGTTGCGTAGGGCACAGTGGAGACTCGCGAACATTATTTAATAAAAGGGGTGAGCGTTCCATGGAGTCTGGGGAGGCTGCAACGCTAGTCGGGCCTTGGTCGATTCTAGCCCTTTTTGCTCCCTTCGATTGTCTGAATATCTTCCTTTTGGGAACTGCTCCTTCTTTATTGCCCCTTGCTTGCGTAGTGACCAGTTCAGGGCCTGATCGCTTAGGTGAGGGAGAGTTAGGCAATAGGATTTGAGTGCTGTCAGTGATCGCAAGATGAGAGTCTCGCTGAAAAGTAGAAGAGGATCTAAGCTGCAGAAGAACGGATTCAATTGTTTGATCTATGCTATCTAGGAGCTGTAGGTGCGAGGCCTCCAGTGAGTCCTGGGAAGGGATAATTGGAACTGGCGAATTTGGGAGGGCGGTGCTCTGGGTCAAAGGGATTTCCGTGACACACATGTCATTGGTGGGTTTTGAACTGGTTTTAATCAGGAAGTTGTCCAAAGTACCTTTAGATGTAGCAGCTGCTGCCATCGCCTTGCTCCGGGTCTCCCTTGTAGCCATGTAATGTCCACCTTGAAGCTGGGGTGCACCTTGCGGCTCAATCCAGAATGATAGGTCCGATGATCAGATGAAAAAGATGTAGCCCGGTCCGGTCCCTCCTGGGCTCGAACGGGCTAAAACGGGCCCGCTCTTGGCCCGGTCTTCGCGCGCGTCCCGCGACACGCGTCCGATTGCGTACACTTAAGGTAGTGAAGAGGGCGGTCACCACAGGAGGCGGGGTGGGCGGGAAGAGTGTCCAGGTGCGGCTCCACACAGCGCCGCAGTCAGTCCTGGGACTCGCAGTCCCTCACGCTGTCAACGCCTCCTCTAAAGCCCCCAGCAGGTCCGGTGTAGAAGAACGTGGGTTGAAGGCAGCTCCCTCAGTAAATGCGCAACTTCGAGCGGCTTCCGCGGAGCGGGGGCCGCGAGTCGCGGTTTTGACACCACAGGAGGCGGGGTGGGCGGGAAGAGTGTCCAGGTGCGGCTCCACACAGCGCCGCAGTCAGTCCTGGGACTCGCAGTCCCTCACGCTGTCAACGCCTCCTCTAAAGCCCCCAGCAGGTCCGGTGTAGAAGAACGTG
This sequence comes from Lissotriton vulgaris, assembly GCF_964263255.1. Taxonomy (NCBI): domain Eukaryota; kingdom Metazoa; phylum Chordata; class Amphibia; order Caudata; family Salamandridae; genus Lissotriton; species Lissotriton vulgaris. Next base: position 669,142,341 of record NC_141699.1, read on the forward strand.
GGTTGAAGGCAGCTCCCTCAGTAAATGCGCAACTTCGAGCGGCAATATAAAATCAGGGCCTTCGGTGGTCACATCACTGAAAATACAAGATTTGAAACAAATATTATTGCCTACGGGTGCTCGTGGAAGACAATTTCTATGGACTGGAATCTAGAGAATGCTAAAGTGATTCTGGTATTTTACTAACCTCTGCTGGTCCTTTTTAGGGCTCGCCCCTTTCCTATTCCGCAGGAATAGGAAAAGAGCCCTAATGCAGCTAAACCAAACTTCAGGCCAAGGGAGGATTTTGGACAGTTCACGTGAATCACAATCACGTGACCTGCTCTCATGCACAAGCCTTCCCCCTGGCAGCAGCATTTCTCCTTTCACGGCCGCCAGGCCACTTCAAAGGGTTCAGCTGCCCCGCCCCCTGCTTCACGGCCATCTGTTCCCCAGCACCTCCCCTCTCTCTCCCCTAATTATTCACTGCATGGCCGGCCGGCACATCGAAGGCTGCTGCTCCCCATGCGTCTCGTTTATTTTTTTTGTCCCCTCTTGGAACAGACCTCGTTTGACTCCCTCCCTGTTCTCACAGTGCCCGCCTCCCTGACCCCAACCCAAAATACCTCCGGATGATGAAAGGCCCCTGCATGCTACCAAGGTCTCCCCTGTAGGCACCCCCTCCCCCCTCCGAACAACCCCCTGCCCGCCGAGGTGCCTTCCCCTGACTATGGAAGTGCCTTCCCAGTGCATTCTTTCTTGTTGTTGGAATGTTTACCATTAATTGCAGTATTATCCTCGTTTCCTGATGCTGAGCATTAGCAAAACACTTTTTTTCTCTCCTTGCTGACGCTGTTTAAGGGCTGCAGTAATTGGTCTCTGTGTGGCCATGACACTGAGTAATGAGGGCAGAGTGGCCCCGTCCATTTACCCTACCAAATCAACAGCTCTTCAGTACAACTGATATTAGTAGTCTACAACCCACAAAGACATTCGGAGGCGGGGAGACCTGTGGAGAACTGGAGACCGTCACAGTTACAAACAACAAGAAGCAGCTCGGCGAGACAATAAATGTCGGGGCAGAATCATTAACATTTCCGGTGGAAACTGTCATGTAACTGCCAGTCAGTGCTCCTCTACCAGGCCCTCACTTGCCCCGTTCCATCCGTTACCGTCCTTCCAGAGACCTTCGAAAGGCATGTACGAAATTCTAGCCAGTCCCAATAGCCTTTTAGAGGACTCTCCTGGCTAGTGACTGCTGCAACTCCGGCTCTGCTGGCCTTTCGGGGAAGTCCCCCAACCTGTGACTACCACTACTTCAGCCATATTGGCATTTCAAAGGGCTCTGTTAGTGTGACTGTAGATTCCCCAGCCCACAGGTCTGTCAGGGGTTGTGTCTGACATGCAGTGTCAGTGTATCTTCTAGGAATTAAAAGCAGGAGTGCAGGGTCTCAAACCTGATTTAATCCTCCTCTACCAATCATCTGCTCGCTGTCTGCCAATGTCACTCTACAACTCGAAATGCCTGTACTATCCTCTGCTTAACAATGGAAACAGTCAAGAATCCTACACCAACTGCAGCACTGACCTTTGTTTTGTGCTCAAGAAGTCCCTTACCAGCACCCCTGCCTCCTTCGGGTGCTTTAAACCAGCTTAGTGAATGCCGTATGGCTCAGTGAGTTGCTGAATTCATTATACAAAAAAGTTGCCGCAAGCTCCGTGCAGCGTTTTGATGTTAATCACGCCGGTTTATTCATGTACTAATCTAGGTGCGATTGAAGCACCTCGGAGGCTGTGACGTGCAGAATTAATCAATGGCGCAGTTTTGTGCACTAAGGGAACTCCCTTTATAAACTAACGTTTACTCAGGGTTTTCTTTCAATTAACACAAGTGCGACTTGATTGACACAGATGGACTGAAGCATCAACACTCCTACAGGAAGACAGGAGCCCTCCCCCATCACACCAAGCCAGAGACGTCATCCATCACGGAGAAAAGCAAACTTTCCCTCTGGGCACCTGCTCCTCCCCCTTCTTCTACAGCACACAGGAGAAACAGCGCCTCGCTCCAATTGTCAGAGAAAATACCTTTTTTTGTCCAAATCCTCCTTGCTGCTATCGTGACCTGCCTCCCCCTCCCAATGCCAGTACTTTTTTTTTTTGCTGAATCCCATGTTATTATGTGTGCAGCATTGGCTTCCTGGTTGTTTCTGTCATTACATCTTCTCAGCTGACATGGACACCAATTTTATAACAGATTATAGAATGGGTTTAGCATGCTCAGCCCTCTCTCTATGTCTGTGACTCTATGCTTCTCATCGGAAATGCGATGTTGAAACTTGTTTTAAGAAGTGCTAAGGGAGCGGTAGATCCGATTATTAGATGGCCTTTCCATATAGTGGTATCTTGGTACTTAAATGCTTATAAGAGTTTTGTGCACTCCGATTAAAGTCACTGTCTCACAAAGCACCCCTGTAGGTACTAATGTTTAGTGTACTTCATCCCTCGATTTCTTTTCTTTGTTCTCTTTTATTGTTACCATCTGTTTTTGCAGCATGATTAACTCTCATTGTAGTTCAAGTTAAGTGTCGTTTGTAATACTTAAAATGAGGAAATTACAACCCCTCCACTGCTGTTATTGAGTTCGTGTCCAGGCGACCTTGCTTTTAACCTCGCAGCTTGACAGGTAGTAGGATTTTTCATCAGCTGCTGGTTCGTGTAAATAATCAAATCTGGGAAGGTCAAGAACTTCAGGTTTTACCAAAGTTACAGTAAATTGCTATTTATATAGAATAATAACATTTCTTAAGAATATATCTTCCCAGGCGTGGGAAGAACATCCTTTTAGGAACAACCTTTTAAGTGCCAGAATGGTCCTGAAAACGTTTGCCCAGCACCTATCCAGCATCGCCAAGTGGTGACATTTGCACCCCGACTCGGTCCCTCGCACATGAAGAAAAAGTTTTTCCTACCAAGACAGTAGAGTACCCAGAAGACTTCTTCATCGAGGAAACTGTACTGTGAGAGCTTCAGGGTCGGATCCTTTAATGTAATAAACCCTGGCATTTTAAAGTTGATCCTAGAGTTTCAGCGTCCATCGGCTAAACCTGTGCAGTTGATGACTTCAGCTGGGGATGCTGAATCTATTCAAAATGTCTTCTGTACCCTCTGGGCCACTCACCAAGCTCTGACCCCCAAAGCAGCTCCTGCACTTGCTCCAGCACACAAGTAAGACATAGTCAAAGCCTACCTTAGTGCCTAAAGATGGCAGCCATATGCATTTTAAAATAAATTAGCCATTGTATACAAGTTAAATAGACTAGTACATGTGATAATTAGCTGAGAGGCATACCTAGAGGAGGATTACAAACCCTTTTTAGTTCTTAATGCACTTCATAGGAACATATTCCGCTTATTGCTAAAAAGAAAAGGTACTATTGGCTTTGAATGACTGCATCCGGAAGACATAGTTTCATCACAAGGAACACACAAAAAAAATCAAAGTTTAAAAAAAAGAAGCATAAAGAATGGAAAGAAAAAACTATTGGTGATCTATGAACCCACCAACCCTGTTACTGAAGTGCACTTTGATTGAGGCAGATGTGCACCTAAAATTGTATGTCCTGTACCACTATTTTAGATTCCATAATTTTGGATTAGCACAGTTTTGCCTAATATGCATCTGTACCAATATTTCAGATTAAAAAATGTTTAAATAAATATTCTTTAGCTTTTTTTTTTACAATTATCATTTAATTTTTTAACGTTTGAAGTTAGTTTTTCCATTTTCTCACCTATAATTTCATTGCAACCCCCTGTTCTTATCCTGTGCTAATCGCCTGCTCTCTTCCACCCCACCTCCTTCTTTAACTCCCTGTTCTCTTCTCCTGTGCTGATCTGTTCCTCTCTTCCACCCGCCTCCTTCTCTAACTCCCTGTTCTCTTCTCTTCTCCTGTGCTGATCTGTTGCTCTCTTCCACCCCGCCTCCTTCTTTAACTCCCTGTTAACTTCTGCTGCTCTCTTCCACCTCACCTCCTTCTCTAACTCCCTGTTCTATTCTCTTCTCATGTGCTGATCTGCTGCTCTTCCACCCCGCCTCCTTCTTTAACTCCCTGTTCTCTTCTCCCATTCTGATCTGCTGCTCTCTTCCACCGCCCCCTTCTCTAGCTCCCTGTTCTCTTCTCTTCCCTGTGCCGATCTGCTGTTCTCTTCCACCCACCTCCTTCTTTAACTCCCTGTTCTCTTCTCATGTGCTGATCCGCTGCTCTCTACCACCCCACCCCCTTCTTTAACTCCCTGTTCTCTTCTCCTGTGCTGATCTGCAGCTCTCTTCCACCCGCCTCCTTCTTTAACTCCCTGTTCTTTTCTCCTGGGCTAATCTGCTGTTCTCTTCCCCCTGCTTCCTTCTTTAACTCCCTGCTCTTTTCTCCTGTGCTGATCTACTACTCTCTACCACCCCATCTCCCTCTTTAACTCCCTGTTCTCTTCTTCTGTGCTGATCTGCTGCTCTCTTCCACCCGCCTCCTTCTTTAACTCCCTGTTCTGTTCTCCCATGCTGATCTGCTGCTCTCTTCCACCCGCCTCCTTCTCCAACTCCCTGTTCTCTTCTCCCGTGCTGATCTGCTGTTCCCTTCCACCGCCTCCTTCTCTAACTCCCTGTTCTCTTCTCCTGTGCTGATCTGCTGCTCTCTTCCACACACCTCCTTCTTTACCCACCTGTTATCTTATGCTGTGCTGATCTGCTGCTCTTCGACAGACATCCTTCTCTAACTGCACACACACATACACACAACCACACACACACACACATACAACCACACCACACACACAACCACACCACACACACAACCACACACACACACACAACCACACGCACACACAACCACACACACACAACCACACAACCACACACACACACACAACCAGACACACAACCACACACAAATCACACACAACCCCCCACACACACAACCCCACACACACACATCACCACACACACAACCACACACACACAACCACACACACAACCACACACACACACAACCACACACACAACCACAACACACACACAACCAAACACAACCTCACACACACAACCACAACACACACACAACGAAACCCAGCCAAACACAACCACACACAACCACACACACCCACAAACAACCACACACATAACCACACATACAACCACAAACACAACCACACACCCAACCACACACACACAACCACACACACAGCCACACACACAACCACAACCACAGCCACACATATAACCACACACACAACCACACACAACCCCACAACCAACCCCACACCCAACCACACACACAACCACACACACACAACCACATACACAAAACCACACACACGCAACCACACACAACCACACACACGCACACAACCACACACATCTATCGCCCTCACTCGCTCTATCTAGCTATCTATCGCCCTCACTCTATCTATCTATCTGTCGCCCTCACTCTATCTATCTATCGCCCTCACTCTATCTATCTATCTACCTATCTCTCTATCTATCTATCTATCTATCTATCTATCTATCTATCTATCTATCTATCTATCTATCTATCTATCTATCTATCTATCTATCTATCTATCTATCTCACTCTATCTATCTATAGCCCTCACTCTATCTATCTTTCACCCTCTCTCTAGCTATCTATCGCCCTCACTCTATCTATCGCACCACCACAGCATCACACAGGGGCACCACAGCATCACTCAGGGGCACCACAACATCACTATGCGCTACCACAGCATCACTGAACGCCACAGCATCACTTGTCGCCAACACAACATCACTCAGCGCCACCACAGTATCAATCTGTGCAACCATTCAACAACAACTGGTTCAAATATGTTCTCTCTATGTTTCAAGCTTTATTACAAATGTCACAAAAAGATGTTAATATTTCACTTCTATTCTTGGATTTTCGTCACAATAAAATACACTGAACATAATCTTCACAAAAGTTATTTACAAAAGTTTAAGCTATTGCCATTATAAATTACAATAACTTTTATTTAAGTATTATTTAAAAAAATTAAAAGCCATTGTTTGTAATATCAATACATCTAAGTCACGTAAATACAAAACATATTGCATTACAAATGCTATAGGTGTCACATTTGCAAACGTTAAAAGTATTGGCATTGTAAATGACAAAGCTATTAATTTCGCTATTTTCAAAACCAACACATAAATAAAAAATGTGTCATTTACAAGACCAATAGCTCAAACTTTCCTAATGCGAGACCTATTGCATTGCAAATGCTTGTTTTATGAAGACAGTTAAATAGAGGCAGTTAAACAGAAAAAAAGTCCCTAAGCGGAAGCAGACAAGTCCTAGGGCTGATCTTCAGAGCCCACAAAGTACATACACAAAGAAGTATATACTAATATATAAGTCAAAACCAAAGTCCTGTCCCTCCTACTCCAGCGAGAGGGAAACACAGAAGGTACTGACCAGCAAGTACTCAAATAAATCCAAAAGCGCAGGGTCAAAGTTCCCTTATTTATTCATATGTACACCAAGATGAACCAGAAAAGTGTCCGCCCCAGACGCGTTTTGATCGCCACAGCGATCTTGATCACCTAATATATAAGTATATACTAATGTATATTCAAGAGGTCTCAAATACTCTGCCTAAAAATGAGGAGAAATACAAGTATTTCTACTCATTGCACCACCCTTAGGCTTCCCCTGGGGAGGCATACGTTTTTGGCGCTGCTTTGGATTTACGATTACTTGTAAATCTGGGGCAGTGTCAAAAAGCCATAGGTGTTGCTGAGAATGCCTACAGCAACACTCATTGCACGCCCCTATAATGCAAAAAACTGCATCAAAGGGAACGATATTGACAATCCTGCATTATGCCACGCAAAGTGGCTTAGCGCTGCTTTGTAAATATCGAGCAAGACACAGTGCCACCGGAGCATCCCAAAAAGGGACGCTCCAGTGGCACAGGGGCCTTGTAAATATCCCCCATTGTTTGCACCTATTTACCGTCTTTGTCCAGACACAAATGAAGAACTGAGCTCGCTCACACACACAGCACGGGTCTGAAGGGCACTGTAACACACACAATAAGAACATGTGGGTTCATTTTATGCAGTGTTCACTGCCAAGGCTTGGGTCTGTGCACAGATGTACATGGTGTGGACACTTAGACAGGCACTCTGCACCCGTTCAGCAATGAAACTGTGTTCTCTTACATGGTCCACGATTCTTTCTGACAGACTCATGCTGCCCTAGCCCTCAGCTCATTTCCCTGCAATCCCAGCCCACATTTTCTGTACTCATGTTAAGGTTAGCTGAGCAAGGCAGACATTGGTTCCCTTTCCCTGTTGCTAGTGACACCTACTTCCATTCCACCCCTAGCCAAGGGTGTCCTGTATCCCCCATTTTAGCTGCACGAGAGAGAGTGGGAACAGGTTTGTGCTGCATAAACCCTTTAAATTGTTGTTTCTGGCGTATTTGTCTTTTAAAGAAAACATTAGTATAACAAGCATTTACAATGCAACGGTCTCGCCTTTGCAAAAGTTAGAGCTGTTGGCATTGTAAATGACACATTTTTCTCTATGTGTTGTTTTTGAAAACATAAAAAATTGGCATTGCCTTTTAAAATGACAATAGCTTAATCTCTTGCAAATGTGAGTAGTGAATAGTTGTAGTAGAGTTAGTAGTAGATAGAGCGAGTAGGAGTTATTAGTGGATAGAGCGAGTAGTATAGTGATTTGAGAGTAGAGAGTAGTAGAGAGTGAGTAGTAGAGAATGAGTAGTAGAGTAGTAGAGTGAGTAGTATAGAATTAGTAGAGTTGTAGATAGTGAGTAGTAGATAGAGAGTGATTAGTAGAGTGTGAGTAGAGAGTAGTAGAAAGTGAGTAGTAGAGTAAGTAGTAGAGACTGAGTAGTAGAGTGAGTAATAGTGAGTAGTAAAGTGATTAGTAGAGAGCGCAAAGTAGTGGAGTAGAGAGTGTGTTGTAGAATATTAGAGTTAGTAATAGAGAGTAATAGAGTTATTAATAGAGAGTCAGTAGTAGTGAGTAGTAGAGTTGTAGAGTATTATAGTGAGTAGTGAGTATAGTGATTAGTAGAGTGTGAGTAGATAATAGTAGAGAGTGAGTAGTAGAGTGAGTAGGGAGTATTAGAGAGTTGTAGAGTAAGTAGTTGAGTACTAGAGGGAGTAGTAGAGGGAGTAGGAGAGAGTAGTAGAGAGAGTATTAGAGAGTGAGTAGTAAAGAGCGAGTAGTAAAGAGCGAGTAGTAAAGAGTAAGTAGTGGCATGAGTAATAGTGAGTAGTAGAGAGTGTGTAGTAGAGAGTGCGTAGTAGAGAGCATAGTAGAGAATGCGTAGTAGAGTATTAGAGTTAGTACTAGAGAGTAGTCGAGATTGAGTAGTAGAGTGGGTAGGGAGTATTAGAGAGTTGTAGAGTAAGTGGTAGAGTTGTAGTGTGAGTAGTGAGAGCAGTAAAGAGTGAGTAGTAAAGAGTGAGTAGTAGTGAGCGAGTAGTAGAGTTGAATAGTAGAGAGTGAGTATTAGAGGGTAGTAGAGAGTGAGTAGTAGAGAGTAGTAGATAGTGAGTAGTAGAAAGTGAGTAGTAGAGAGTAGTGGAGAGAGTAGTAGAGAGTAGTGGAGAGAGTAGTAGAGAGTAGTAGAGAGGGGAGTAGAGTAGAGTAGTGGAGGGTAGGGTGAGGGTGGAGTTTTATGGTGAGGGTGGAGTTGGAGGGTGGAGTCGGAGAGGACTAGTGCTATGGGTGTGAGAATATCAGTGCTTTGGAGGAATAAAATACAGATTATGTTTAAGGATAGATTAAGGATGCTGAAAAGGAATGAGCAAGTGTTTCACAGCAATAAGGTTAACCTAGTTCTACACAAACCAACAAAAAGCATTCTGTAAAAAATGAGAATGATGCGTCATGAAACAACTGAAAACTGTCTTGCTTGTAATCAAGTTCAAACAAACCCACTGTCACGATTTGTACACAAGCTCAGAAATATCGTTTAGAATACAGTGGCGTAAACAACTTCAGCGCAATGTTTCCTTTTTTTAATGCGTTTGAACAGTGTTTGTTTTGGGAATCGGATGCACACACTTCCCGCAGTGAACCTGAACAGAAAGAATCCAGTAACAAAGAGAAGACTATTTCAAGAGTTCTCACGGCCACGTGGTTGAAGCATTCCTGAAAGGTGAGTAGTTCTCGACAGCCTGTCAGTCGGAGATCTGATGAACAGACCGCCGAGGCAACGGGAACCTTTCATCTGAAATGCTCAGCACACAAAGGAGACACTTCGGAAAAGGGTCAGGTTGAGGCAATTAAGCAAATCAGCCAGGATTGTTAGTATGATGGACGCACGAAGAACACAGCTCTTCCTGAAGAGGACACGTGTTAAATTAAGTTTAGGAAAAACTTCGGAAATATAAACACACACACTAGGGTGATGAACCTGCCTTAATCACAGGCGTGCATCTAGCCCGCAAAGCGTCCTGCAGAGGGCCATAAGCACGAGCATCTACCCTTGGCTAGAAAGGCGGATGCACAAACCAGGCCTGCAGAAAAATGTATCTTTTAATCACGTGATGATGGCACAACTTGAAGCGCAACACGTCGAGGTCAAACAATTCACACTCACCAACTGCATTTTACCCAACACCCCTCTCTCTCGAAACAGGACACAAAACTGGATCTACAAAATTTCATTATTGTACTTCGGCACCAGACCACTTAAGTGGCGTGGGAAATTAAAACTAATGTACTGGAAATGGAGCCCCGCTCTTGATGCCAACAAGTACTGAAACAGTCTTCCTCAAAGTGGACATGTTCACTGCAGGAGAAGTTCACCAGCACGCGCTTGCCTCAAAGGAAAGGCAGTTATGCAATTGCAGCACACCCTCCAAGGCACTCTCGCGCAGCAGCGCACTGCCTCCCGCGTGTCGACTTTTTGCAGGGCTGTGATAAAATGATGACGCATCGCTGCGCCAAATGGTGCAGAGAAAGCGGCGTCCAGCTGCTGCTCCATTCAGGCCGCAGCCTGCAGCGGGCTGCACCATGTGGCTACGGGGGATTACTTATACAACTGCCATAACAATCCTTTGGCCTGCTCTGAAACCCCTCCCAGAAAGCGAAAGTGAAGCTGTCGGGAGTTCAACGTGGAAGAAGTAAACAGAAAACCGGGGAGGGTGATGGTGGGTGGGGGACAGAAGGGAGCGGAGCGGCCCGGATGGTAAAGACTGGAAAGCATGTCGGCCGAGAACTTTTTTTTCCGCGCTATACAGCACTAACAACTAACAAGAACTGAACCATTTTCAGTATTATTTTGTTTACATCCTCTGCCTAGCTGTACCGTGGCCGCTATGTTCAAAAGGGTCTGCGTAACATTTATGGAACGGAAGGGCTTTACGGTGTAAGGTCCCATACCAGAGTACAGCCTCTGTTGACTTCGGAGCCTGATACAAATATACAACACTTCAGTCGGAAATTGGCCTTCTAAGTTGAAAACACGAGATGCAACAACTGTGCATTCATGAAACAAGCAATGTTAAAAAAAATGACTGCATTCTCAAAGGCAAGAGAGGAGCGCTCCACACGACCATGTTTCTCCGAGGCGAGGCAGGAATGCCTCGGAGAAACGCAGACTCATTTTGGGATTCGGGGGAGTGCTTTTCTTTCTCTCCTCTTCCCATTGGCTGGAATGTAAACTTCCAGCCAATTTGAAGAGGAGAAGAAGAAAACAGAAAGAAAGTAAAAAACACACCCCCGAATCCCAAAAAGACGGGGCTTAAACAGAGTGATATTCCTCTCCTCCAATGGCTGGCCTCCGTTTAGGAAGCCAGCCAATGGAGAAGAGGGGCGGGTTCAAGCCCCACTCTGCAAAACATCAGTTCTTCCCAGCGAAACTGCGCAAGCGCAGCCTTCGCTAGGCGGAGACCTAAAAACCGAAGCTCATTAGTTCCACGGCAAGTTACTAGTATGAGCTGTGGTGGAGAGTAGCAAATGGGTCCAGAGATCACAGAAATATGGGAAGGATGAAGGTAGGAATGGAGAGAAACATATGATGGATGGAGAAGGGAAAGAAGAAAGGATCGATGGAAGCAAAGATGGAGAGGAAGGATGGTGGATGGAGAAAAGGAAGACAGAAAGATGAGCAGCAGTAAAGAATGAAGGAAAGAAATATGAAAATAAGAAAAGATGAGATAAAGCCTTAGGTATCTGTGACCTGCTACATATACTCCACACATACTTATAAAACATTCATCCTGTAAAAGGAGCAGACGTCACATAATATTTCAAACATAGGACGACCATGTGCAGCAGGGAAGGAGGCCTTGTGCACACTATAGGTTGGGCGGCCCTACATTGTGTGGGATAGTGCTTGGACCTAGCATAGAATACACTTACCTCTGTTTTCTGACAACACTGGTTGGCTGCCATTTTATCCAATGTGTCTTCAAAGGCAAGCAGTCTCTTAAGGTCCTTCACTGTGTACCTTGCAGCACTACGGATAAGGGGAAGTTTCAGTTCCTTCCCACAACATGCACCATCTTCATTCAGAGCTGGGGAAAAAAATATGTTTGACCCTAAAATCAGAAAAGTTAACGATTTGTCATTTATTTACAAAGCCATTCTGAGACCTTGATCCTTATGTATAAAAAGTCACATAAATGTACAACAATATGTTCAATCTAAAACCTATGGAAAATGTTGCTGTTAAAATCATCATTTGCAATATAAACATATAAAGCCAACTCTGCCTAAAGCATATGTAGACTGACCAGTACAGGAAAATTAGAGGGTAACATTCCAGGAACCTTCAAAAGCAGCCTTTTAGAAAATAAACACACAACGTCTTAAGTGATAACATGCCATCAGAGTAGCTTCAAGGTTCTACAGGCAGAAGGACATGAGAGAGAAATAAAAGGCTTGAGCAGTATCTCTTAGTGTTAGAGAGCGATACTGCTACAACTGTCACCGCTCCTCAATTGCTCAATTGAGTCACACTTGCCCCCGAAGGAGTAGTTACTACACTACATGAGACATATGTGCAGCCCAACAATCTGTTCCACTTTCCCAGTGTAGTGTTATGAATTGTACTGTATGTTCTTATGTAAATACTTACTAGTCCTACCTTTAGGTTGCAAGCTGGGACATATCCTTGTCTCGCAGCATGTTTACCCTTGTAATGCTCTAGCCTTCCAGCATCCTTGCTTCATGGATTCCAACTCCAACTACAGTCAATTGTTGTTGGAATTCACCCGAGGAAGAACTGTAAGATGTGGGCTCCTTACTTACCATAAACTAATTTTGTGTTTATACCAGTCAGTCAGTTATGACAAGCTTGATTTGGTTGATAAAAAAACATATATACACAAGCGAGGGTTCGATGGCAGATACTTACTCTACCCTATCATCTGCTGGGGTGGTTGGGCGCACCAGACTTAAATTTGTACTACAGAGCAGCGCCAGGCACTCAAGCGTACATTGCTCGCCAGACATACCATTTCTTCACATGGAAAAGCTCTTTGCTGATCCGCTCCCCGTTTCCGGTCCAGGGAAGGCATGGCTTGGCAGTTCGGGCTGGACTGTTCCCATGAGGCACAGGGTCAGACTGATTTGCATATAGCCATGTCTGAACTGGGGTGGCAGAGTGGGCTAAAGAACGGTGATGGATTAAACCCAGATCTTTTGACTGGGTGTGAGTGTTTGATTGGTTCAGATGCTCCGTCCACTACCACCCCCTTTTGTACCCTTTTTGCCACCATAAGTGTGGTAGGGTATGCTCAGACGTGAGTCCCTTGCTCACTTTGCCACTGGATTCAAGCAAGCCGGGCTGAAGACGGCTGGAATACCAGAAACCGGTCCTCGGAAGCTTGTTTCCGGTCCAGGGAAGGCATGGCTTGGCAGTTCGGGCTGGACTGTTCCCATGAGGCACAGGGTCAGACTGATTTGCATATAGCCATGTCTGAACTGGGGTGGCAGAGTGGGCTAAAGAACGGTGATGGATTAAACCCAGATCTTTTGACTGGGTGTGAGTGTTTGATTGGTTCAGATGCTCCGTCCATTACCACCCCCTTTTGTACCGCTTTTGGCCACCATAAGTGTGGCAGGGTATGCTCAGACGTGAGTCCCTTGCTCACTTTGCCACTGGATTCAAGAAAGCCGGGCTGAAGACGGCTGGAATGCCAGAAACCGGTCCTCGGAAGCTTGTTTCCGGTCCAGGGAAGGCATGGCTTGGCAGTTCGGGCTGGACTGTTCCCATGAGGCACAGGGTCAGACTGATTTGCATATAGCCATGTCTGAACTGGGGTGGCAGAGTGGGCTAAAGAACAGTGATGGATTAAACCCAGATCTTTTGACTGGGTGTGAGTGTTTGATTGGTTCAGATGCTCCGTCCATTACCACCCCCGTTTGTACCGCTCCCCCTCCCAGCAGGACGGGGATCCTTGACTCCATTAATTCAACACGTCACGCTTGGCATAATTTATTATAATTACTGGTGAGGGCACTACTGTACTCTAAGGCTATGCCTATGGAATTTACCCTTTGGTTGTCACCTTGTAGAGATAATGGGGTCGTGCGTGCGTTACAAACATTGAACGTACTAACGGCGGGAGATCTATTTCAAGATGGCGTGGTTAGAACTTGGGAGAACGTGGAGGACTCGGCAACTGCAAAAATTCCAGTTTGCTTACCCAAGATGTAGATACTGGTGAGGTCGACCCCACCACTCCTGATGACAATAATCATGCAGATGTCACTTGACTTTTGTTCTCATGGTTATTCTGTGCGACACTTCCCTGGTTACTTCATCAACATGGTGGTCAGACCTTCGGAATGTAAGATAGGTGAGATAGGAGGGCAGTTTGGTTTGGTACCTATTAGCAAGAAGGGCTTCCCACCTTATCGACACTAGTATTTGTAACTGACCTTTGAATGTTTTTCATGAGACTGGTTATTCATTCACCATTGTAAGTTATGTATGATTCTCATTTGTCACTTTATGGCACTCCAAGACCACTACGAACGCATAATCTCTCGATATTTGAGGTCACTGAACGCTGCCTGCCCTCTGGGATGTTGGCTCACAAGCTGTGTAAGGTGTTGTACAATGACATGCTGCCAGCCCACTGGGTTGTAGTTGAGAGGCTGTGTTAGAACGAGAACTTTCTTCAATAAAAAGTTAAAAAAAATAAAATTAAAATAAAAACATTTAGACATAAAGCATAGACATACAAAACCATATATCTTGTTTCAAATACTGACATTCATTCAGCCTAACACATAAAAGAAATTTCCTTTTTTAATATTTTTATTCAGAGAGACATTATATATATAATCATATTCAAAATTAATTAATTTGTTATACATTATTGATAATTATCTATTAATCCAAATTTATACTTGATACAAAAAAGAAAAACAGAGGAGAAATAATACATCAGAACGTTTACATTTACACAAATGTAATCTATATACATTAGCCTACCCCTTTTAACCACTTCACAATTGGAGCCCATAATTTTATAACCCATTTTTTAGCCTATGTAACGGGGTCGGAAGGAGAGGCCTGGAAGACTGGTGGACCCCTGACCCTAACTCCCCTCCTTCCCCACAGACTGGCACTTCGAGGGCTGAATGGGGAACACAGGACGTGGAAAATGATACCGGCGCCTTTAATTGGGCGTATGATGACTCCGGCGAGACCACGCCTCCATCTGACGTAGGAGGACCTGGATGATGAAAGAGAGGGAAGCCCTGTACGCGGCGTGTGACGTCACTGCGGAGGAGAGGGACGGAGAAGGCGAAGAGGAACCGAAGGCGAAGCAAGGAGGAAGCGGAGAGGACTGGAGAACCGAGAGCGGAGGAGAGCCAGGAGGCCAACGACCCCGTGATCCGCCGTGCCACACTCCCGAGGGAGGAGTGTGGCTTTCTCAGGTACGGCGGCGTTGGGCAACCTGGGTGGGGAGAAAGAGCACCCCCGTGTAAATAGTGTAGATACCCCTGTGCGTGCCTTTCCTGTGTCCTTTCCGATTCCCTCTACCCTACCCTTTCCCTACCTGTGTTCCTCACATCACTCCTCCCTCGCCTGAGCACGAACACGTGTGGAGTTGTACAAATCACAGGTGCTCCCTCACAAACACTGGGTCCCGTTGGGGGTAAGACAGTATCAGTCTAAAAACTAACGGCTTCCCTCTGTCGGTCTCCTTTCTCCTTGGGTTCCGGAGACGCTGCACCCGGGAAGACGGCCTCTGACGACACCCCGGCCACAAGACACCGACATCACGGATAAGCTGAAATTTGCCAGAGAGAGACTGACGTTCAGAACCAGGCGCACCTTAAAAATAAAACAGAGTTTAAAGAAATATACTGGTCAGCCTGTTACTGTTGCAGCACCTGTTCCCAGCGTAGAGAGCATTCCCAGCCCCCCTCCCACGCCTACACTGGTGTCAGAAGTGAGATCTGGCCCTTCCTTGCAGGAGTCAGCAATGGAACAAGTGATACACCAATTGATAGAGGGGCAGCAGAAGCTGGAATGGGCCGTCAGGCAACAGATCTCGACTGCAGATGCCGACCGCGACATGTTTAAAAACACCATCGCCGCCCAGCTTGAGGGTCTACAAAAAGTAGTACAGAGTCCCGGCATTCCTATGCCAATGGAGAGACGGACATTTGGACCCCATCCCTCTGGCATGCAGTTGCAGAAATACGTTCCCGGAGAAGATCCGGATGCGTTCCTTGTCAATTTCGAGCGGGCGGCCAGAGCCTGTGGGTGGCCCGAGGAGAAATGGCCCTTCTTCCTGGTCCCCCTGTTGTCCGGCGAAGCCCAAGCGGCCTACCAAGTGGCCAACCATGCAGGGCTAACTCCGTATGCAACGATCAAGACTGTGATCCTAGACCACCTAGGGCTTGATGCAGAAGCCTACAGACTTAGGTTCAGGAAGGAAAAAGGGATAGCTGGGGAACACCCTTAGACATTGTATCTGAGACTGAAGATGGCCGCTGACAAATGGTTGAGGACAGAGAGCAGGAGCAAAGAGGAAGTGATGTCCAGCATCTATCTGGAGCAATTCATGGAGGCCCTGCCCTACGGCACCCAGCGGTGGCTGAGGCAGCATTCAGGCATTACCGCTGAACAAGCCATTGAGATGGCCTCTAATTACAACCGAGCAATGCCCCGTACGTTTCCTTGGGAAACAGACAAAGGTCCCAAAGCAGCCGCAGGGATGGTGAGACAGGAAAAAAAGACTAAACAGGCATCTGAGCCGCTGAAGACCAGACCAATGCGATATGAGATACCCACCACAAGGGGACCGCAGTGTTTCGAATGTGGGGAGTGGGGGCACATCGCCCGACTGTGTCCCCGGAAAAGAACAGCAGAAGAACCTATGGAGGTCGGCTATATCCCAAAAGCCGTAATGTATACAGCGAAGATGGGACCATCCTTTTATGTAAGGGTACAAGTGAACAGTAAATGTGTGAAAGCCCTTTTGGACTCTGGTTGTAAACAATCAGTGATAAAGAAGCAACTGGTCCGACCCTCCCAGTTTGGTCCCAACTTAGTGGTACACATCAGATGTGTACACGGAGACGTGAAACCATACCCCGTAGCCCACCTCACCCTTCGGCCCTTGGGAGGAGAACCATGTGTAGTAAAAGTGGGAGTAGTGGAAGCCCTTCCTGAGGACCTTATCATAGGGTAGACAACCCTGATTTCCTTCGACTCTTCAGGGAAAAGATAGAAGGACAGCCACGGGAAGCATACTTAACCACCGATCCCTGGGAGTTAGATCGGGGATTCAAATTTGCACAGGTCAATGATCCAACCCTTTTGAACGCTTGGGAGGCAGCCCATATAGCTGAGACGACACCGACCCAAGGGTATCCTAAGTTCAGGATCATAAACGATCTGTTGTACAGGGAAGGGAAGGCGGGCGATCCCCCACAGTTAGTCGTCCCAAAAGACTTCAGGGACCAGATATTGTTTTATGCCCACACCCACTTGACGGCCGGACATAGGGGGCCGAGAAGACCCTTCAGAACATTACAAGACTCTTCTTCTGGCCTCTTATATACAAAACGGCTGAGGTTTACTGCCGACAATGCGAGGTATGCCAGAAAAAGAACATGTGTAGACCACCCGCGGTACCCCTCCAACCGTTACCCATCATAGGCAACCCCTTTGAGAGGGTAGGAATGGACCTTATTGGTCCTCTTCCCCGCACAACCAGGGGACATACCTAGGCATTAATCGTTGTCGACTATAACACCCGATTCCCAGAGGCCTTTGCCCTTAGTACTCCTACAACCAGGAATGTAGCAGACAAACTGATCGAATTATTCTCAAGGGTGGGGTTCCCCAGGGAGATACTCACAGATCAGGGGACTCCCTTTGTTTCTAAGATGATGGCAGAAGTATGCAAAACATTAGAACTGCGACATATACGTACCTCGGCCTACCACCCCCAGACGGATGGTTTGGTGGAGCGTTACAACCGCACACTCAAGACCACACTGAAGAAAATGCTAACCGCTGAAAACAGAGACTGGGACAAGCTGTTGCCCTTGGCCCTTTATGTATTGAGGGCGCAAGTACAGAGCAGCCTAGGGTTCTCACCTTTCGAACTGTTATATGGGCGTCAGCCCAGATCGCTCTTGGAAATCACCAAGGACGCTTGGGAAAAAGAGGAGGCGGCCGAACAAAGATCGCTGCTAGAGTACACCAAACAATTAAAATCCAGGTTGGGTAAACTGAGGGATCTAGCCTACTCAAACTTAGAGAGAACCCAAGATAAACAGAGACACCAATATGACAAGGGCAAGAAATGGAGGACAATGAACAAGGGAGACTGGGCCTTAGTGTTTCTCCCGTCTTCCACACAAAAATTCAGAAGCGAATGGAAGGGGCCTTATGAAGTTATGGAGACCATAGGTAAAACAAGATACCGTTTACAAATCACTCCCGGATGGCAGCAAACCTTCCACATCAATCTGTTGAAGAAATGGATAGGGCCCCCGCCCAAAACAGCCAACCTAGCGTTGCCCTCCCGAGACGAGGGCACCACACTAGACCTACTTCCCATTAACCCAGAATTGACGCAATCCGAAAAAGGAGAACTCCTACAAAGGCTGCAACGGTTCTCCCCTATGTTCTCGGACGTTCCTGGTCATACCCACTTAGCCGAGCACTGCATAGAGACAGAACCGGGCAAGGTGGTCAAACAGAAAGCATATCGTATTCCGGCGGCCAGGAGAGCAGACGTAAAAAGAGAAGTCAGGGACATGCTTCAGCTCGGAGTCATTCGACTGTCGCGAAGCAACTGGGCTTCGCCCATAGAGATGGTTCCAAAACCAGATGGGTCCACCCGGTTCTGTATGGACTTTCGCGCCTTGAACGCTATCTCCTCTTTCGACGCCTTCCCAACACCCAGAGTGGATGAGTTAATCGAAAGAATTGGAGAAGCCAGATATATCACAACACTCGACCTGACCAAGGGCTACTGGCAGGTACCGCTGCGAGAAAAAGACAGGCACAAAACAGCCTTTGCCACTGATGATGGATTGTTCGAGTTCACGGTGCTACCCTTTGGGCTCCACGGAGCCCCAGCTACATTTCAGAGACTGATGAACACGGTATTGGCCCCTCACACTGAGTACAGTTCGGTGTACCTCGATGACATTGTCATCTTCAGTAGGACCTGGGAGGGCCACCTAGAGCACATTGACCGAATCCTCACAGCCTTACAAAATGCTGGCCTACACATTAACTCAAAGAAATCAAGGGCCACATACCCCAGAGTTAAATACCTGGGGTTCATGCTGGGGGAGGGGGTCATTGCCCCTCAGGAGGAGAAGATACGAGCCATAATTAATACCCCTTTTCCCTCCTCAAAAAAAGAACTCAGGGCTTTCTTAGGCCTGATCGGGTATTATAGGCGGTTCATCATGAATTTTGCTGAGGTAGCCGCTCCCTTGACAGACCTCCTCAAAAATAATGTCAAAAACAACCTAGGGAAAACCCCTCCCACAGAAGCCAACAGGGCTTTTGAG
Source organism: Lissotriton vulgaris (assembly GCF_964263255.1). Taxonomy (NCBI): domain Eukaryota; kingdom Metazoa; phylum Chordata; class Amphibia; order Caudata; family Salamandridae; genus Lissotriton; species Lissotriton vulgaris. Next base: position 669,161,386 of record NC_141699.1, read on the forward strand.
GACCTAAAAAGGGCCATCACATCCAGCCCAGTGCTGATACCACCAGACTTCGAGAAGCCATTCTCCCTGGCAACTGACGCCTCTGACACCGGGATTGGGGCCGTCTTGTCGCAGGAGGGTGAAGAGGGGCTGGAACACCTCATCCTCTATATAAGTCGGAAACTCCACCCTAGAGAGTGTAAATACCCCACGGTCGAGAAAGAATGCCTGGCGATACGCTGGGCAGTGGACAAATTGAGATATTACCTTGAGGGGAGGTCTTTCACTCTACACTCGGACCACGCTCCCCTACAATGGATGCAGAGAAACATGACCCAGAACTCCAGAGTTCTTAGATAGTTTCTTTTCCTCCAGCCCTTTTCGTTCCACATAGTGCACAAAAAGGGGGTGGACAATGGCAATGCCATACTTGTCGAGGGTGCCCGTTCTCCCCAATCGGGAGAATCCAAGGGGGGAGGAGTGTAACGGGGTCAGGACGGGAGGCCTGGAAGACTGGTGGACCCCTGACCCTAACTCCCCTCCTTCCCCACAGACTGGCACTTCGAGGGCTGAATGGGGAACACAGCCGGGACAGGACGTGGAAAATGATACCGGCGCCTTTAATTGGGCGTATGATGACTCCGGCGAGACCACGCCTCCATCTGACGTAGGAGGACCTGGATGGATGAAAGAGAGGGAAGCCCTGTACGCGGCGTGTGACGTCACTGCGGAGGAGAGGGACGGAGAAGGCGAAGAGGAACGGAAGGCGAAGCAAGGAGGAGGCGGAGAGGACTGGAGAACCGAGAGCGGAGGAGAGCCAGGAGGCCAACGACCCCGTGATCCGCCGTGCCACACTCCAGAGGGAGGAGTGTGGCTTTCTCAGGTACGGCGGCGTTGGGCAACCTGGGTGGGGAGAAAGAGCGCCCCCGTGTAAATAGTGTAGATACCCCTGTGAGTGCCTTTCCTGTGTCCTTTCCGATTCCCTCTACTCTACCCTTTCCTTACCCGTGTTCCTCACATCACTCCTCCCTCGCCTGAGCACGAACACGTGTGGAGTTGTACAAATCACAGGTGCTCCCTCACAAACACTGGGTCCCGTTGGGGGTAAGACAGTATCAGTCTAAAAACTAACGGCTTCCCTCTGTCGGGCTCCTTTCTCCTTGGGTTCCGGAGACGCTGCACCCGGGAAGACGGCCTCTGACGACACCCCGGCCACAAGACACCACCATCACGGATAAGCTGGAATTTGCCAGAGAGAGACTGACGTTCAGAACCAGGCGCACCTTAAAAATAAAACCGAGTTTAAAGAAATACACTGGTCAGCCTGTTACTATCGCAGCACCTGTTCCCAGCGTAGAGAGCGTTCCCAGCCCCCCTCCCACGCCTACAGCCTAGTACCCTTCGCAGACATACAGGTTCAAGTTTATATATGGCTATAAAACAGGCCAGGTATTCATGGAGGCATGGGGGCTTTGGGTCCATCCATCTAGTTGCAATGAGTAACCTAATTGTAGTAACTGAAATAAAGACGATACTGATCTGAACTTGATCTAGCTCAGCACTACTGTCATATCCTATCATCATAAGCAAAGGGGTTAATACCACAGATTTGCCAAGGATCCTCTCCCAAAACTTTACCAATTCTGTTTTTAGCAAATCGAGCTGTGAACACCCTTAAAACATATGAATCTCTTCTGCTGGTCCTACCGCACATCTAGGGCATTTGTTGTCCTCCCTTTTCCCCCATTTAAATAATTTGGCTGGGGTAAAATACAGATTGTAAATGTTTTATAGTGTTGCGACTTAAAATTGGTGGATAGGAGCGTTTTCTTTACTAACCGTAGTGACATATCAATATCTACATCGTCATTCTCTAATCAACTGGCCCATTTAGTTTCGTTTTTTTCAATATCATCCGGAACTTGCTCCATCATCATACTATATAGGTGTTTAATTTTACAGGTAGTTCTCCCCATAATCGCAAACAATGAAATTGTAGCACTAGGAATTGCCTGTCTCCTTTTTCCAAAAAAGCCTTTATTTGTAGGTATTTAAATTAATGCCCATCCGGAATTCCATATTCTCTTAGTAACTCACTAAATAAATATGGTTGGTCATTAGGCAGAATATCTCCCGCTGTCCATAAACCAAGTTGCTCCCATTGTTTGGCTATAACATCATAAAACACGGGGGGAGATAAGGATGAACTCCAAATGGGTGTATACTTTGTTCGCTTCTCGATATTCATATGTTTTTGTATTCTACCCCAGATTTTCCATGCATTCATAATAATCTTAAATCAAACCTTCTTATAATAACTGGGTTCCAACTCATGTATTAGCAGTGCTTTTGCCCTTTCCCCAAGCGGCAACTAATAAATTGTTGGGAGACCCTCTAACTGTACCCCACTGGTTCTGCCAGCATTTAAAAAAAAATTATATTCATAAGATGTAGCAAAGTTGCTCAATAATGTAAAGTTAGATTAGGAGCAGCCCACCCTCCCCGGGCTTGTGGCAAAGTAAGAAAATTTAAAGATCTCCTGACCTTACCATATTGCCAAATGAACCAACTAAATAAGGAGTCTAAGGCTTTGTTGATTACAGACCCTTCATTTTCAACCGGGAGTGCCCTGAACAGATACAGCACCTTGGGGAGCATTACCATTTTAAGAACATTGACTCTTCCTATAATGGCTAAATGAAGTGAGCTCATCTGTCTAAGATCAGTGGCTATTTTACTAATCACAGGGTTAAATTATTTTGGGCAATCCGAACGATATCCAGAGTAATCCTAACCCCAAAATAGGTAGCTGTATTTACTCGCTGACTATCCGGAACGGTGAAATTTTTGGTACAGATTATTTGAGTCTTAGATTTATTCAGTAAATACCCCGACTCCTTGCCAAATATAGTAGTCATTGCTTCAATTCCCTTTATTGTTCCCTCAGGGTTAGGTGTTAATACCGCGATACCGTCCGCGGAGGCTAATACTTTGATACCGAACCCCTGGGTCATCACTGCTATAATTGCCAGGTTCTCAATTATTGATTGGATAAGTGGATCAATATATAGGGCAAATAGGATTGGGGAACAAGGGCATCCATGCCCTGTACCCCGTGATACCCTTATTGTGTCTGATTCTCTGCCCATCAACTGTAGTTTCGCATAGGGAGCCCTATACATTGTTTTAATTGCAGTGACGGCCCGGGGGCCAACCCCCTTTGCTGCCAAAACGCTCCACAAATACTCTTATGACACTCAAATGAATGCTTTTTCTGCATCCAAGAGTATCATAGCCAAATACCCATCAGTCTCCCCAGTAACATCAAATAGGGCCACGGCTCGTCTTACATGGTCAGTTGTATCTCGACCGGGTACGAAGCATGCTGCCAAGGTGACACAAGGCTGTCTATGGCCCTCTGGAGACTTTTCACCAAGATTTTGGAGTAGATTTTTGTATCTGCATTAATTAGTGCAATGGGTCTGTATGAGGTAGGCTTATCCGGTGGTTTATCTTTTTTGGAGAAGATGACAATATTGGTACCCTTCCAAGAGCCTGTTGGGTTTCCAGAATATTGTACCCCCAAAAATAAATCCCAGAGCAAGGGAGCTAGCTCTTCTTGAAAAAATTTATAAAATTCTGATGGAATCTTGTCAGGGCCAGCTGCCTTGCCCGAGGCCAACTACTGAATCGCTGTTTGTATCTCCTCAAATGTAAATTCAATCTCCAGCCTCTCGCTTGCATCCCCCCAGCATCCTGTATTCTTTACTAGTCCTCGCAAAAACATCTCCTTGGGGGCCTTGTTTCTCCTCCATTTAAAAATCTTGAGAGAACTTATGGAACACATCTACTATATCCCCCGGATATGTATATGAGGTCCCCCTACTGGTTATTAAAGATATCTGGCTCTTAACTGTTTTTGTCTTGTCTTTAAGGTGAGTAATTTTCCAACTGTTTCCCCATACTCATAACTCCACGTCCTCTGAGTCTGATAACCTGCTGCAGCCTATTGAGAGTAGTAAGACCCTATCTCAGCTTTAACCAAGGTGATGTCTAGTTGAGTTGTAGCTGCTTCCATCCCCCGCACTATCTTACCCAGGTGCTCTCTCCAAATCCCAAAGCTTAGGGTGCAGTTGCTTAATCTTCTTCTCTTATTGTTGTCTTTTGTTAGATGCAAAGCTTACCATCTCCCCCTTACTCCTTCCTTAAAAGCTACCCAAACCATATTGCGTGAGGCGCTATATCTATTCATGTAAAAAAATTATTTTATCCAGGTTCTAAAATGGCAAACGTATTCTTGATCTACCAACAATTTCCGGTCAAACGTCTATTGTGATTGGCACATATAAATTTGCTGCAATCTTAACCCTAGAGTCAAGGGGTCATGGTCGGACAATAATTTTGGCAGTATTTCTATCTCTACCCCTCCTGAAGTCTGCTTCGAGATAAAGAAGTAATCCAACCTAACATATTTCTGGTGAGGATGAGAAAAATATGCATGTCCTGGATCAGAGGGAAACTTAGATTCCCATACATCTATTAGCCCGTGGCTTTTAATCAATGATGTTAGCGCTCAATAAACTTTGGGCGTCCACCCTTGATATTTATTAAGCATCACACCGCCTACTCCTAAATGTATATTAGGATCCCCGCACATGATTAGAGGTGTAAGTCAGGTCGCCAACTCCATTTCCAGATCTTCGAATATCTTGAGCTCATCTTGGTTTCAGCCATACGCCGTTACTATTGTTATTCCAAGTTCTATCTCCACCAAAGCCCATCTCCGTCCTGCGTCACTCAGTGTCCGCCTAGCTGATCCTATTTGATTCTTAGTTAGAATGACCACCCCTCTAATATTAGAAGTTTGCGTAGAACAGGCCATTAAAGAATAGCCCTTTATCATAATTAACTCCCTCTTTTCCCATGTATATGTGTTTCTTGAAGTGCGACAATGTTGGAGTTGTTCAGTTTTAGCGTTTCCATGGTCCGATTTCGCTCATTCCTGTCCCCTAAGCCCCCTATATTAACCGAGCAGATAGTCACCTTACCCATTTAGACTAATATATTGTCCTTTTCTTTAGCCCTTTCCTCCTTTTGACCCAGGTAGAAACCTAGGTAGAAGTATTTTCCTCTCATTTCTGTCATTGTTCTTAGTATTTTAGAATTTTGTTTGAGTTTTTACCAATTATCTCTCTGAATTCTTTCACCCCGTTTTGTACCCACAACCAAAAACCCCTTGACACCCAAGACTGTCCCTCCCCCAACCCTAAACCCCAACCCTCCCACCCTCCCATGTGCCCCCCTCCCTCCCTCTCTCCCATCTTCAGGAAGTGCTCAGACCGCACATCGATCTGTTAGGGAGATTGAGAGCAGTTTGCCAGCACCGCGAAATACCTATACACACCATGCTGTCCTTATGAGGGAGAACTTTACGAATGAGAATATAACTTAAAAAGGGGCCAGTAGGAAGAGGAAGTGAGGAAAGGATATCTATCTGATAACATTCAGGAACCTAACATGCCAGATACAGAGATGGCCATCTTGATATCCCCCTCCCCATCGCAGCACATCACCCTTCTCCCCAGTCATATGAGGTGCTAAGGCTTCAGTCCAGGCAGAAACTCTTGAGCCTTTATTTCAGATGTAAAAAACTTTGTGGACCCTTGCCAAACTACCTTCAGAGAGGCAGGATTATTCAAAAATACGTTTTCACCTTTATCCTGAAAGGGTTTTATCAGCTGGTGTAAACCCCACCTCCTCTCAACGGTGACATGACAAAAATCAGGTCTTAAAAAAAAAGAGACATCATCAACACTTCTCCTGGCCTCGGGCATGGCTTTTTCAAACACCGCCTGGCTCAGGAGAAAGTTGCAGAAAAAAACAAGATGGCTTTTGGCTTTGACCCTTCCCTAGCTGAATTTCTAAGAGTAAAGATTGTCCTATGTACTTGCTGGACCTCTTGTTGCCAGTTCCAATCTTTAAGTTCCGGGAAGGCTCGTCAAAAAAGATCCAGCACATAAGTCTGAATATCTGATCCCTACTTCCCTTCAGGGACACCCAGGACCCTATGATTATTGCGCCGCTGGCGATTCCCACTTTCTTCTACTTTTCATTGGAAATCAGTGATTCGTTACTCTTGCTCCTTGGATTGGGTACTTCCATCTCAATATTGCTGACTCTAGTTTTGAGCTTCGTAAGCTGTTCTACTATAGTGTTACATGATTTTGTCATCTTCCTAACTGCACCCTGGACTTTCCGTGCTGCACTCTGAGCTTTGCATGCCTGTGTCTCATCTTGGTGCTGAATTATTGTCTGCAGGACAGTTTCCAATGTCGGGGCTTGCAAGCCAGAAGTGTCCTGGGGTGCTGCATTTTGGGTGAGTTTAATTGAATCAGTTAATGAGTAATCCCATTTCAAGCTAGCTGTCCTTTCCGTATGGAGCCCAATTTTCTTACCACCAACCCGGCGGGCAGTCATATAGAGAGAGTCTCCTGCTTTCTCCGGGTCACTTTCCTTTTAATTTTCACTCGATATGATTGAGGATCCAGAGTCATTACCCGACCACTCAGGGCCATCAGACAAAGAGAAAAAACAGTCATTGGGGTCTATTTCCACTTCAATGTTTGCAAGCAATGCCCCCTGCCCCTGGATTTGGGAGTGTGGCTGTTTCATAGGGTTCCCTGGTACAACCAATACTGCTGTCTCTATTTTTACTGGCCTGGCGCCCATTTTAGCCTCAATAGTCTCCCCTTGACTGATCATCTGTTTTCCCTCATTTTCCCCATCGTGTTCTGGCAATCTCCCACTGTGCCTGAGTTCGTCTTCCTTTCTGCCCTCAGATACATTGGCATGTTGTATTGGCTCAGTACGTACGATCTGCCTCCCGACAAGTGACTCTTCAGCCAGGCTGTCTTCTCCAGCTGTCGCTGAGTCGTTCCCCAGTCCTGCTTCGTGAAGAAGAGCCACCTCTTCAGCCTCGGTAGTGCCTGCACCTATAACGATACTCTCAGACTGTTTGTCACTGGAGGCACGCAGCATTTCAAGCACTGAGCCCCCCGGCACACAATGTCCAGATGAGGTCCTGCCTCTTCCCCTTACTGGAGCCGGCTCTCTCTCTTTCTCCGATGCTAGCTTTGATGTCTGTGGCGTCCACCTGCCGCCCCGTTTCCCTCAGAGCCTGCAGGGTCTGCCGTCAAAGGCACACAACCTTTCCTTTGTCGAACTGGCAACTTTGGGAGCTATCCGAGCAATCACTCTTCACCGGCAACGCCGGCTGCAAGCAGAAGCAAGAACTCGCTCCACCAGAAACCTTAATGCCGCGATATATTCCTGCGGCTGACCTTTCCCAGAGTGGCTGTTGGATCCCGAGCCGGTATTCGCAGCAGTATCGGAGGTCCCAGCGTCGAATAACATTAGGCAGGTAAGTGCTGTTATTTTAATTCACGGTGCTCATAAGGCAGGTCCGCTCCTATGGCCTCAAGCGGCCACCATCTTGCTTTCCTCAAAAAAACAGACTTTTCAGTGTGCCACACATAAAAGAAATTGCTCAATACACTTGATTGATGGTGTATAAATTAATCACTGCCACTGTTAGACTGAGAACATTTGTATGGAATTATATACGTACAATACTCTGGTGCTATACCTGTGTGCGGTTATGTTGATAAATTATCTGTGAAATGCGATCTAACTGTACCATTTTGTATATTTATAGTGGTATTTTTAACATTTATAAAAATCATGTTTCAATGGAAAAAACACATACAAAATGTTTCCATTGCATCAAGTGTATTGAGATGATAGCAGCTGTAGTTCGTGCAAAACAGGCCGACTTAAACTGACATTTTGGGTCCTCAAGAGTGGGATTAAAACCTTCCCCTAGAAACTGCATATATTTTGTGGAAGAAAAAAAAGTGAAGTGTATCCTGGGTGGAACTTGAGTTACAAGGACATGGGGGCAGATTTACAAGCCTCTTGCGTCATCTTTACGACACCTTTGCGACACTTCTTTGATGCTGCGGTTTCGTAAACAATGCGTCACTATGCAACAGATTAACAACGTGACGCAGCTAGTGAGATGCGTCACATTGTAAAGCCCTGTGCTACATTATACCTGCGTCAGTTATAATATATGCAGGGTGGGCGTTCAGTCGCAAAGAAGCCCCGTAAAAGTAACGCAGTGAAATCTTCAAGATTTCACTGAGTCACTTTTACGTCCATGCTATGTCAAAACCTTGCGCCTACTTGAAGCAGGTGTAAGGAGTGACGCAGCATGTTAGGTATAGGGCCCCCCTGAGCATTGCTGGATTTGCGTTGTGCTTGCGACATGACTCCAGCAATGCAATGCCTTTACGTCAGAAGATGCGTCACTCAATGACTTTCCTATTGCCATGATGCGTCGCATTGTAAGTGTGACACATCTGTGGTGGCGCAAGGGAATTCCTGCGTGTCGCATCTTTACTCGCGCATCCCTGCTAATAAGCAGGGATGCGCCCATCCTTGTAAATCTGCCCCATGCTGTGCGCTAGGATTCATGAAAAGCTTGGCTAGAATATGAGACCAGAAAGTGCACTATATTAAGTAAGAACCATATCAAGTAAAATCTCTGTGAGCGCAGTAACGGAAAATATAATTAAGGTTCCATCTGGTCTGAAGTGCCTAGTGAGATATTGCTTCCCCCAACTCCCTGGCTTGCCTTCACTGCTGGCAAAAGACTAGGAAATATATATTTAGTTGTTGTTTAGAAAAAGTTATAATATCTTGTGGACTCTCAAAAAGATCAGATCTCCCTAGCAAGGCAAGAAGGCCTTTCACATATCTTAACCCGGATATACAGTGGACATTATCTAAGCGTAGACAATCTTTTATAATGTCCTGGATTAGGACCGTTTCATCTTTTGCCCACATCGACTGGAGTCAAGCTATCCTGGCTTAAGAGAGTTGAACCCCGAAACTGGTCCTAGGATGCTTGTTTCCGCACCAGGGAGAGCCTGGCAGTTCGGGTTGGACTGTTCCCATTGGGCACAGGGTCAAGACTGATTTGCATATGGCTGGGTTCAAACTGGAATGGCATGGTGAGCAAAAGAACGATGGATTTTGGCCCAGATCTCTGTACTGGGGTGACTGTATGACATTGTTCTGCATTCTGTCCATCAATTGTTGTATTCACAGCTTAAGTGGTGGCAGCTTAATATGGTCTTCTAATTTTAGCTGGCCTAGTTCCATGCGACAATGCATGAGGGAAGGGATTTAGGGACAAACATGAGCCTTCTGATAACCATGTTTAATTTGCCTGAAGAGGGGCTGTGTCACGATAACTCCACACACCAGCACCATAGACCATGGCAGAGCAACACCAAGCAGTATAGGTTTGCCTTATGGTATCTATCTGCTTGCACCTGAGGTTCCCAGTGAACCGAAAAAGAGCCTCTGTTTGATAAAATGGGGTAATCCTGACTTTAATTTAGTGAGACCAGGAACTTTTGTGATCAAAAGGAATGCTCTGAGAAATAAAAGTTGTGACACAGGCAAGTTTTTCTTTCTTTATATAGAGAGCTGTGGTTTTCGAGAGAGTGCGTCCCAAGATCATGGTGTGAGACACTATTCTCTCATGTAGGACACAAACCCCACCCCCTGTCCTGGGCATCAGGACAGAATCATCTGCATATAGCAGAGCAGGGAGTCTTCTTGAGCCCACCCTATGAGTGTCTGCCTCGCCCAAATTAATCTCCAGATCATTTATATATAGACAGAAAAGAACGGGGATAGCAGTGCGCACTTATCATATACCTTGCTTAAATTTATTTGGGCCCGTACTTTCCCCATAAGTGCCATACCTAATTCAGGCCATCACATCCTATTGCATTTGTGCTGAAAAGTGAACCAAAGCTTCATCCATTCCCATGCCAAGCATTGTGGGCCAGAGCTTGCCTCTATGCACCCAATCGAAGGCTGAAGTAAGAATCATGAAAGCTAATGAAAGACAGCCCTTATTTGCCTGTGTATATTTTTTCCTAATAATCAACTGCAGATTTCAGTTAGCCACTGCTCTGTCATGCCCAGACACTTCCTAATCCCATAATGTATTGGGGAAAAGCTACCTTTGTCGGCTACCCAGGCCTCCAAACAAGCCAACAAGATCCTTCCGAAAACCTTGACTGTGGAATCAAGCAAGGAAATAGGGTGATAAATACATTGGCGTGATCTGTTGCCCTTTTTAGAGACTGAAAAAATAATAGAATTGGACCAGGATTTAAGTGGAGCAGTGGCAATGGCACTTCTTAGCACATTTATGATAAGTGGAGCCCAAAGATCGAGATTATTACTAAATAGGTGAATTGTTGCTCCACCTAGTCCAGGAGCCTTATTGATCATACTCTGTTCAAATGTTAAATGTTAAATGTTGTATACTTGTAAAAGCCCCAGCAAAGGGGCGTCCCGGCGCTGTATACCGCTGGGGAACCCATCCTGGCTTTCCCTGTGAGATGGTCCCTCCTGGGCATCTCCAAGGTGAAGACAAGCATACCCGGCGCTGATGGGGCCGTTAGTAGAGATTAACCCCTTCACTGCGGCGGCTATTCCGCCGCAGTACTAAGGGGGCGGGGCGGAAGAGCGGCGGGTGCATGCTGGTGATGGAACCGCTCCGTCACCAGCGTCGGTTGCGCTGTGCTTATGACGGAGCGGTTCCGTCATGGCCCCGCCCGCTCAATAGAACGCTCAGCGCAGGCGCGGAATTCGCACCGCGCATGAGCGGCGGGCGGGCCATGACGGAACCGCTCCGTCATCAGCACAGCGCCACCGCAGCTGATGACGGAGCGGTTCCGTCATCAGCGCACAAGGGGTTAAGTAAGCTATTGCCCAGAGTTGCTGAGTGGGACCCATGGTTGGAGTAGGCACCGAGGCGAGAATTATCGAGTCCACTGACCATGGCCCAAGACCCTGCCGCTTCGGGAATTGAACCCTGGTCCCGGGCCGACCTCTGCTTCCGGGTCTGCCGCCTCTAACCAGTGAGCCACACCACACCACTGCAACTCTGATCTCCTCTATGATAAAGGGTGGCAGACCTGAAAAAGCTGCTTGGGAATCCACTCTTACAATGCCCTGACAACAATAGGGATCAGCATGGTATTACCTGGAAAAGTGCTGAATCCATTTATTAGGAGATATAGTTTTGTCCAAAGGAGTGTCATAACTGTCACTGAAATAAGGGGTATTAACTGTCTTCCAAAATAGACTAGTATCATTTTTGATGCTGAACACATGCACATTCTCACAGGCTTCTTGTCCAAATGTTATCTTCCTTTTGAAAATGGCTTGCCTATACTTCCATCTACATACACTTACCACCTCTCTGTTTCAAAGTACCCGCTTCAAGGTGGCAACAAGTGCTTTGTGAGCAGCAGAACAAGCAGTATCAAAGCATCTTTTGGGCCTGTCTTGCTTAACCTTTTTATCTGTCGTCAGGAGCCCCTTGATGGTGTGGCAAACCCCATTGAAAGCTCCCACAATTTGGGAGGTATCCAGCTTCCCATCCCAACAGTCCGACAGCTGTTTCCCAATTTTTTCAACAAGGACTTCTCGCCCATGCTGTATATCCACCATGGCTTATTTTCTAAAGGGTTCTTTGTTTTTGGTTGAGATCGCTAGAGTGGTAGCAGCTTGAAAATGGTGCGCTATCTTTCCCAGTTCCAAGAAGATTGCAAGAGGATTATGGTCACTGAGGTCATTCTGCAATATCTGAATGTTAGTGACCTCATGATTGTGGTGAATTGGAAGAGCAATGAAATCAATAGGACTACCCTGTCCTCTGCCCATATAGGTAACATGGCAATATGATGTTGTCAAAATAGGATCAATGGCAAGAACAAGTGAATACTTTGTCAAGATAGAATAAAATATATCCCCAAAAAACGTGTGTTCAAAATGTGAGGGCTGATCGATATCAGTGCTAAGGAGTCCACATACCAAAATGCTGGAATGTGTAAATAACCTACAATTAAAGTTGCCCCCCCCCCCCCCCCCCCCCCCAGTCACAATGTAATACTTGTCTCGATCCTTCAGGATCTTTCTAAGAGTCTGGTCAAGGGAAAAAGCAATCTCTGTGTTTATGGGCACTGCATTTTTAGATTTTCATGATAGAAGTTAACCATGATGATCATTTCCTTTGTATTGTGCTGTAATACAACAATTTGACAATTTGGTGGGTCAAGGTATATTTTGTGTGTCTTCCCGGCTAATCTAGTGGATATAAGTGTAAGCAATCTGCCACTATGGTGTCCCCCACTGGAATGGACAGCTGAAGTGTGGATGGAAACAAAACCGTTAATATGTACTATGTTACATTGCGAGTTGTCCTGAAGACATGCCAGATAACAATCCTTAACTACATCAAGCCTTTCAGAGTTCCCCAATTTAGACCTTAGGCCAGCTATATTCCAAAACAAATATTATAAATTCAAATCCAGGTTAAATTCAAATCCTTGGTCATGGCCCATCGTGCTCTTCATGGGCTTGGTCCCATCTACTTACAGAAACGTTTTGCCTTCTACACCACAGCGCGTCATCTGCGCTCCCTGTCCCAGCGCCTCGCTCTGGTCCCCTGCTTCCAACAGAGACTTGGAAGCAGCTCCTTAGAGCGAAAAACTGCTGCTGCCTTGAACGCTCTCCCGCTCACCCTTCGGAATATCCAGGACCCGCTGATCTTCAAGAAGAACTTGAAAACGTATCTCTTTGCCTAACTCTCTGATGGCTGCCTCTCTCTGCTCCGCGCCAGGACACTTACGAGTATCTGTGCGCGATACAAATTAAAATACGCAACATAACATTTAAAAAGAGGATTAGTCTAATATTTAATTAGATTAAATAATTAGACATGCCTAGTGTTGGAGGATAAACACTGCTTATATCAGAGCAGGGTCTCTCAGTAATTGGTTAAAGAGATGAAACATCTGCCACCTCCTCTTTTGCTATGCATATCAACTTCCGATCTGTACCAGTTAGAGTTTCTGTCAGGTTAACAGGTGTTCAGTCAATCATTATCGGCAGGGCCGAACAGCGTAGCAAAGCGATTCTCATGAACATGTGGATCTGGTGTGGGGTGAGGTTATGCAGCAGATACCTTTGCCAGTCCTCTGTGGCTGCAGTAGAAGGTTGGCAATAAAATAATCCCAATAGAAGTGTGCATATTTTATCTTGATCAGTGATTTCCTAATTTGAACGATGGAGTAAGGCACCCACAAATCCTGGAATTTTTTTTTTTTTAAATTCTTTATTGTCAGGAGTTCAAAAAAGATATTCATACTGTCATTCGGTAGTTGCATTTACATATCATCAGTAAATGCCCCCACGAGGGCAAAGATTTAACACATTTTACATCAGCAACTATCAGTTTCGGCAACGGTTTAGTAGTAGAACAGTGAGCAAAATAAGCATATGCACATTGCGGCCCAGTTTTGCCCCCCGTCCACGACAACTACCCCAATAATGCAGTTTGGATACAGTTGTCCGGCATCAAACCAAAAAAAAAGAAAAAGAAAAGAAAACCAACATTAAACCCAACAATGGTCATCGTTGTGCAATTGGGTGTGTTCATCCACATACATTGTCATACAGACTCAGTCATTTAGTACGTCACCTATGTTAGCGGTGTGCACCCGCCGTTTCCCGGCCCCCCTCATCAGCATGCTGGCACTGCCATTGCCACTAGTCCTCATCCTCTTCTGATTCCGAGTCCTCACCCTCAGGCAAAGCCTCACATGGTTCGCCCCTATATTTGTTCCACGGCGTCCATACCTGATTCCACTTGCGGGGGCAAGCTCTTAACACATACACTGCTCTTTCCTTCACCATGAGGAGGTCCATGTTTCTTATCCACCCTGCCACCGTCGGCAATTCCGGGGCGCCCCACCTCTGTGCAATGTCCCGTTTGGCCACTGTCACTGCTAGTGTGACCCACAGCTGTCCATACCTGTTCAGGTCTGTTGGGTCCCAGACGTTTAGCAGGCATTTACGAGGTTCCGGCAGGACAGACACATTGATGGCCTGTGAGATTGTACGCATAATCTGCCTCCAGAATTCCCTGATCTGTGGACATTCCCATAACGTGTGGATGAGCGTTCCCTCCTCCCCGCACCCCCTGAGGCAGTATGGGTGTGGTGCCCTCTGTATTCTGTGTAGTAGAGTGCGGGTGTAGTAGGTGCGATGTAACACCTTGAGCTGTACCAGGCGGAATCTAGCCGATATTCCTACTTCCCGCGGCGAGGCCAGTGCCTCGTTCCATTCCGTTTCATCCATGTCACCTAATTCTCCCACCCATTTCTCTTTAAGTTTTTATCTTGGAATTTTTTAATTCACAGCCACACAGTCCCCTATCGTGAATTTCCTACCTAGACCCAAGCAGCCCTACCCTCCATACCGTAAGAATGTAATCTGCCAAATTTTCATGTCATCCTGTTTTATTTTTGAGCCAAAGGCCCCTCCAGTCTTTGAACTAGTCCTTGGCCAAGGTATGGAATCCAGTATAGGGGTACACTCAAGTGGGAATTGAAGATGTACAGATCATCCATTACCGACAGTATCATATCTGTTAGTGTCCAGAATCTGACAGAGTTCTGTTGTGTCATGCACCTGTGTTCTGTCGTGCTGCTGTTAATTTTTCATGGGTCTCAATTAGCTATATAGGGGCAGGGTGAGATTATCGGTGGGTAGACCAGGTTTCCCCAATGGTATTGTAGACATGAGGCATGCCTCCTTGTGCAGTATGGGAGCTGGAGGGGGCTGAGCCATGGTGCACTGTGTGCCTAACAAAGTTTGTAAGGTATCCTCAACCTCCTTTAACTTATGAGTTACATCTTGGCGAAAGTCTTTTAATACCAACTCAAAGCTATCAAAAACAGCTTCCAAATACTCATTTGTTCTATTCTGAGATCAGTTGGGACATTTTTGGTAGTATTCATAGGAGGGGATTTCATTGTATACTTTGGCTTGGTCTTAGTCTTGGCAATCTTAGAAGCCCCCTTTTGTGCTTTTCTCTCCCCCTGTTTCCACTGCATGATTTCCAGTATAACAAATTCCCTTGTGTGATTACTATATATTCATGTTTGTGTTTGAACTCTTTTCAACAGAGCTTCTAACTTCCTCTAATAAGTTAGAATGTGCTCCTGTGTTGATTTGTCCGAATTGTGAAGCTGCTCATTAATTCCAAGAGAGGCTTTACTTCGCTGCTGATTTTAGCTATCTCTACCCCAGTAATATTTTTCTCTACCTGGGGTCTAGGTATGGGGCCACAAGCACTCCTTGCCAAATTTTCCGTTGTGTGTTTGAGGTGGCATAGCTTTTTTAAAATCTTTTAATTTAATTGGTCAAAGCATAAATCAATACATCAGCACAATTCATACAGGATAGCACCATCAAAAGAAAAAAGAGAGCACACAGTACAACCTTCCCTATCAATTCATAGGAATAGATGTACATATGTCTAATTAATGTCCGACATTAATTCATGTCAGAAGGGAATCCCTTGAGTGCCACATAGGTTGAAAATATTAATAGTATGACCAAACATAGACTGCGGACGCATAAGAAAAAAAAGGATTAAACTGAAACTAGCCTAGGCATCACCAGCATTAATGCAATCCCATCTAAGGGCCAGATGAATGAAAGAGTTTTGCCTTTCTCTGTCTATTGGAAAATGTGTTCATACATAAGGCCCTATGATTCCTCCAAATCTTGTCGAATTTTAGCACTGCGGAGAAGCCTCTTGCCTTAGCCAATATAAGCTCTAGTTTGTATATTTGATAGAGAAGAGTACTCCATTCTAAAGCATAAGGTGCATTCTCTAGAATCCATGCTCGGGCGATACAGTCAGGCAGTTGTTAGCATGATTGCGGCCAATTGCTGTGAACCTACTATAAAATCATATTTAAGGCCCATCACCACCTCCTCAAATGTAAGTTGTATTGGAAAGCTCAAACCTAATAACATATATTCTATCACCCCTTTCCAGAATTTATCCAAGCCCGGGCAGAGCACAAACATGTGCAGAGCATTGGTGGCCAGGAGGTCGCACTTAGGGCACCTAGTTCTATATTTCCTGTCTATTGGGGGTGTTGCCCCCATTTTAGGATTACATCTGGAGTATAATATAAAAAAACAAACCGTACGCCCATGCTGCAGCTTGAGATTCACAGAGTGGACCAAACAGTCCAACAATTCTTATGACATCTGAACCTCTCCTGCCGACACCTCGGATGCAAGAAGCCTATTCCATTTTGCTGCCAATAATCGGGTATCATCTATTACAGAGTGTGACAATGCCTGATACATCACACTTATAGTTGGTTTGATGTCGGGCTTAAAGAAATATGCAGAGAACTCTGAGCTGTTGATGCTGCACATTATTTCATGTGCCGTGAGCATATAAACCCTCAGTTTGAGATATTTTAACAAAGAATGATTAGGCAATTTATAGACTGCTTGCAAGTCTGAAAAGGATCTAAACCCATTGAGTCACAGTTGGCCCATAGCTGTAATATGAAAATGTATCCATACTCAGCAGGTTGCAACAGCAGAAACAGCAGGGAGGGCAGGGTTATCCCAAATGGGGGTATCTTGAGTCAGAAACCCTAGGGAATATTTCTTGAAAACTCCCTTTCAAATACAGATAATATATTGCAGTACCTTAAACCACACCCTCTTATAGTAATTGGGATCTTGGAGACGGTAAAAAAAAAGACTGGTGTCTGCTCCTAGAGCAAGCCGATAGCATAGTGGTATTTGATTGAAATTGCGTTGCGTCAATAAACTGCGCACCCGGCCGGTGAAAGCGGCCCAAAAGTAGAGCTTAAAATACGGGAGTGAAAGCTCCCCTATCTTATAGGGGGATTTCATAAATCGACTGGCGCGCCTAGTGTGCCATATCCCCAGATAGAACTACTAATAGCACCATCGAGGCGCCTAAAAAAATAATCTGGAACCCTCAGCGGGATTGCTTGAAACAAATAAAAAAACTTTGGGAGGATATTCATTTTTATAATATTAACGTGCTCAATAATCGTGAGCAGTAGCTTATTCCATGATTTAAATGTACACCACACCCACCCAACCCGCCGCTACCAACCACTAATGAAGAAAAAGAAGGAAAGAAAAATGAGGCAAAAAAGCGAGAGAATGTATATGGAGTGTTAAACATGCTAGTGCTTTTGTCTCCTTTAGTAGAGTGAGTGCCTGTGCTGCATCTTCTTCAGAGAAGCACATCTAGACACATCCGCCCATCACAATCTTGAGACAAGCAAGTTCCTGTGATAAACCTTGCGCACCAGCAGTCTTGAATGGGTCTGTAAACTGTTGAAGCTTCCACGGCTGGACCATTGTGGATTTGCAAAGGACTGACCGGGCTACTATTTTCATGTTGTCTACTGAGACCGGGGATGTTGATCGGGCCGTAAACCTTTAGGGTCAGAGACATTGTGATTGAGAGGAAATCGGTGGGCAGGTTTTATTTGAGAATCCCAGTCCAAGTCATTCAGATCCAGGAAGGCCCTTCTGAATAGTTGCACCATATATTGTCAGGGATCTCAGCCTTCCTTGCCCTCCGGTATCCCGAAGATCCTAAGATTATTTCTCCTATGTCAGTTCTCAATGTCCTCAATCTTATTTTGGAGTAATCTAAGCTGGCCCTTGTGGTTCTCAGTAGCCTTAGCTATTGTCGCTACTGTCTCCTCACTAGAAGTGACTCTTTGCTGCAGTTCACTGACATCTGCTGTAAGATTTTTCATTCAACCAGAAACCTCCTCCAAAGACGTTTGTAACTGCACGGTGTCTACTCTTGCCTGAGTATAGCGTGGCTGTGTCTCAGCCCTGTGAGCCTGCAGGGCTAACATAATTGTTTTTAAAGTTGCTTCCTGTACAGCCCTTTCTGTACCTCCTGCAGTCTCCTTGACTCCCGAGAAAATGAGCAATATCAAACGCAGTATGTTATGTTATGTTTATTTGTACCGCGCACAGCTGCCCCAGCAAACGGGCGTCCTGGCGCTTTGAGAAGGTAAACACAACACAGCATTAAAAGCGGGCAGAAAGGAGAAGAGACACAACAGATGAGCTAAACAAATAAAAAGGTCTTGATAGCCCGTCTAAACTGAAGGAGCTCATCGATGGCCCGGATTTGTGGAGGAAGAGAATTCCACCAGCTCGCTGCCAGGACTCGAAAGGAGCGGCCACCAATTCTGCTCAACTTAAAACGCGGGACCACTGCTAAGTTCTGGCCTAGCAATCTAAGAGTGCGAGAGGGGACATAGGGGATCAGCAGTTTCTCCAAGATTTGTGGGGAAGTACCCTTGAGGATTTTAAATGCAAGTCAGAGAACCTTGAATCTAATCCTCTGCTGCACAGGGAGCCAGTGGAGAGAGCGCAGGGCATTGGACACCGAGCAACGCCTAGGCAGACCTGTCACCAGTCGGGCCGCAGCGTTTTGAACCCACTGGAGCCGCAGAAATTCTGACTGGTTAACCCCCGCCAGTAGGGAGCTGGCATAGTCCAGCCTGGACAGCACTGATGCTTGGACCACCAGCTGTCTTGTGGGTGCATCAAAGAATTTGAGGATGGGTCGAAGTCCTCCGATGATGCCATAGCAAGAAGCCGCCACCTTCTTGGTATGACAGATGAAACTCAGAGAAGGATCAAGCCACACCCCCAGGTTTTTTATCTCTGCCGCTGGGAGGGGAGTCACACCCAACTCCGAAGGCCACTATTTGTCACCCCACAAAGCCACCTGTTTGCCAACCACCATAATCTCTGTCTTCTTGGAGTTTAACTGGAGACAGTTGGAATTCATCCAGTTAGCCACTTCCCGCAGACATCACAGAACCTGGGAGCCTCCAGGTCTGAGTCCCCACTCAGTGTGACCGCCAGCTGCGTGTCATCTGCGTAAGAGATCATGGTCAGGCCCCACCGCTTAACGACCGCAGCCAACGGTCTCACATACAGATTTAAAAGGGTGGGACTCAGTGATGACCCCTGTGGGACTCCCTGGTCTAACGGGTAGGATGACGACTTACCGGGCGGGATCGCCACCTGGAATGACCTATCCGTAAGGAAGGATGGCATAGCTTTTTGCCCAGACTTATATAGCACCAAATACTCCACCACTAATCTGAGTTTCAGAGGGATCTTAGAAAGTCATAATTGGAGGCATCACTTTCCCAGATGCAGCAGAGGTTGCGCACTGTGATCTGCAATGTACACTATTCTCATTGCATGAACATATAGCTGTGCATCCATGTCTTGATTTTTCACTTCAGACAACTTAATTCTCATAGGTCAAATAAATTCTGTTTCTTAAGATTAATGTTATCTCGTAGAAAAATGTCTAAGGTGAACAGTGAAAAAATTGAGACATCTTTATAAGTTTATACTTTGTATAATCCCCCACCTGAATGGTATTTGGAGTACCTTCCTTTTTGTTGAAATATGTACCTATTTTCCCCACAATTTTGCTGATGTCATTTCATTCAGAAGAATGGTCTGTGTCATCGGCATTGGTACCGCTGTGTTCCCATCAAGCTGCCTCCTTGCTGCCATAACCATGCCATGGGATCCTTCCAGTACAAAACCTAGGCTGGGTTCATGCAGACACATTTGCACTATGTTAAGTGTGCATGGCACTCGAGAGCCTAATTGTGTGCCAGCGCCAGGGAGAGAGCAGGATAGTGCCATATCTTTGTAGATGTAGTGCTTTCTTGCTCTCTCACGCAACCAAGAGCAGTAAGCTTGTCCATTTTGCTAATCGGTGCCCATATGTTAGAAGAAAGAGGCATGGCCAAGCCTTATAAAGTCCTCTTCCCAAGATGGCGGTTTGTTCAGGCATTGCTGCATGGATATCAGTTCCTGTCTGTATCATACATAAAGGAGGCATTAAAGACTAATCTTCAGCTCTCAATGCACTCACTTCCTTATTTTTCTGTCACATTCACTCTCATTTGCTCCTTGATTGTGTTTTCATTATTGGTATGGGTTTTCAACTCACACATTTACGGAGGTTACAGAGTATTTCCACCTACCTGGCAGCACCATGCAAACTCTGAGCATAGTAGACACCACACGAACTAGTCTGAGCGCCAATCTTCCTGTCTTTACTAAAAACCCTAAACCGATATAGCACTTCATGGTGTCAGGAAGGGCAGCCGCAGCGTATTAAATACTCATATCACTATATTCCCAGATCAAGTTGTGGATAGAGATTGAGTCGCATCAGAACTTTTCAACAACTTATTTCCGATAAGTTTAGCATCCACAAGTGGATACCCCCTACGTAAAGAGGGTCTTAAGGAGAAATTCTAAAGACTGGAGAGATTTAAATATGCTGAGAACTCCAGGTGGTGGGACAGTGCTACCTTAAAGCAATACTTGAGACTCAACAGAGTCCCAAGAGGACTCTGTTCCCAGATTTTCCCCACAATTGACAATCTGGATGATGATCTATTAGGCAAATGGGAGGAAACTCTCACTTCCAACTCAAACACACTTATCAATATACTAATAGAGAATGCTGAGCGTAAGGTAGCAAAACTCCAGATTGAAATATCTAACCTAGAAAAAGAGACTTAGACCTGAAGGAAGCCACAGAAAAGAATTACGTAATCCTATATGACATCTTGATAAAACATCAGAACGAGATCAAAGATAGAAAAACCCAACAATTAAAAAGGGACGAAGCAGATTACAGGGAGGGACGTGTTTTCACTTTCGCCAGGAAATACGACCAGTTGGTCCAGACCACCCCACAGGGAGACAGATCAACCAGAACAGACACTTCCTCTGTTTTATCTAGTTCCACCTCTCTTAACACCATTTCAACTAGTGACAGTGAAACTGAAAACCAGTCATGCAGTTTAATTGGACTGGGCCAAACTAAATCATCTTTTTTAAGAGAGGTCCAAACGATACGAAGGGAAAACAGAAAGCAACAGAGACAAGGAGTCCAAGACAGAAAACCTGCAGAGGGAAGAGGTCAGGACTCAGACTAATACAAGAAGAAACTGAGGTCCGGGGACGGAAAGAACAAACAGACCATCTAGATCTTGGTGTACAGGTAGTTAATCTTTCCTCCCAAACTCTTAATAGTGGCATGATTTAATTACTAAGCAGAAGCTTAAGTTATAACCACGACGAACAAGGTGACATATGCCGACACAAGATAGACCTCTTCAAATTCATTAGGGGCCTGAAAATTAAAAAACACTTCAGTGGTACTCCACCAACCACCATGAACATTAAAAACATTTGCATTGACAACTCGTCAGGTGTGCAAAGTATAAAGGACATTCAAGACACGCATTTACTCCTGTCCCTTACGGATTCAGATGACCCTCCCATTAATATGGAGAATCTTCTCCAGGAACTTGATATTGAGTCAGACCTGACCCTGAACAGCGGTCTCAAGACTAAGTCCAGATGGAATCCTGTTCTCCTAAGGGGTAACTCCGTCGACACCTTTTATGACTTAGTACTGGTGGACATACATAGACATGAATGTAAAATTCTAAGTACCAAACGAAGAGCTAAGGACAACTTACGTAGAGAGTAACGGGTAGCTCTGAAAACATTAGGATCAGACCAAGACATCATAATTAAAACTGCTAACAAAGGTGGCAATGTCGTGGTAATGCATCGGATTGACTACCACAATGAAATTTAGACTCAACTACAGGACACCTCCTGTTATAAACGTCTGACTTACAATCCAACGGGCATACTCATCACTAAGATCAACAAATGCTTATCCGAATGGCACTCATTGGTCTCATTGACGATCAGGAGCTTCTTTATTTGAAGGTACACATGCCTGCATTCCCCTAGTTGTACACTTTACCCAAGAAACATAATCCAGCACAATTTCCACCTGGTAGACCCATTGTATCGGGCATTGGCGGTCTTACTGAGAGACTTGCGCAATACGTAGACCTCTTCCTAGGTCCCATGGTCACAAATTGACCATCTCATATCCAAGATACGAAACATATCCTGAGTATCTTGGCTGATGTCCAATGGCAACCTGGCATGATTGTAGCCACGTTAGATGTGGTTTCTCTCTACACCACCATTGAACCTGAGGTAGGATTAAAAGCAATCACTAGCCTTTTACTAAATAGGCCTGCCACCTTATGGCAACACACCAACATGCTTATTGCTATGATGGATATCATACTTAATAACAATTTCTTCATATATGACATCTCGTATAAACAAACCATAGGCGAAGTGTGGCTCAATGGTTAGAGCGGCAGACCCTGATGCAGAGGTCTAGCCCGGGACCAGGGTTCAATTCCCTGCCTCGGCGGGTCTTGGGCTAAAAAAGAAAATTCTGCGGACCTGATAATTCTCGCCTCGGTGCCTATTCCAATCATGGAGTCCCACTCGGCAACTCTGGGCAATAGCTTGCTTAATTTCCACAACGGCCCCCACAACGCTAAGGATGCCTGGCCTCCACCTTGGGGGTGCCCAGGAGTGGACACCTCACAGGGAAAGCCAGGATGGGTTCCACAGTGGTATTCGTACAAGCGCCTTGAGACCCTTGCGGGTGAGTAGTGCGCTATACAAGTATCAATTTACATTTTTAGGCGTAGCCATGGACTCAAAGTTTTCTCCTTCATTTGCCAACCTCTACATGGGTGTTTTAGAATCAAATTGGATAAGGAGTAACAAAGGAGCTTCATGAGTTGATTCCATAATTTACTGGGGACGCTACATAGATGACTGTTTCTTACTATGGTCAGGGTCCCAAAGAAAACTTGAGGAATTTTGTAGTCATCTAAACTCCAATGACATGAATATGAGGTTCACAAGTGACTCTAGCACGTCTAGCATCAAATTTCTTGATGTGGAACTCTACATCAAGTCAGACACACTGTGCAGTCGACTACATAGGAAAGAAACATCATGCAATGCCATTTTACATGCTGAAAGTTCTCACCCGTTAAAACAGGTTCAGGCAATCCCCTATGGGGAATTCATCAGAGCTAGGAGGAACTGCAGCGAAGAACCTGAGTTTAAAAAATGCATGTCTAACATGAAGAACAGGTTCAAGGCTAGAGATTACAATGCACACACTATATGCAAAGCAGAAGAAAGAATCAACAATATAAGGAGGCAGGAAACATTATGTGACAAAAACACAGTCACTGAACAAGAGCAACCTGTGAGACTAGTTACTGACTATAGCGATATGGGTCTAACCATCAGGAAAAGCCTCAACAAACACTGGGGCATTTTGCTTGTGGACACGACTCTTAAAGATGTCATCACTACGAGACCTCACCTATAGACGGGGCAGAACTCTCAGGACAAGACATAGTCCTAGTGTACCACGCTCCTATACTAGTCACTTGTGGCTTACAGCCGACACATTGGGATTTTTCAAATGTGGGTGTTGTGGAGTCTGCAGGGCAGCCAAGAATGGTGTCAAAAACTTCACAGCAATCAACAAGAAACAATACCTAATCAAGTGTAACATCAATTGTAATACAAAATTTGTTATATACATTCTAGAGTGCACCTGCAAACGATTTGATTTGATGTTGCAGCTGCCAGCGCCAGAGGTGGCAACAGAGAACTGAGTCTTAGGCGTCTGGAGGTCACTTGGATCATGCGCCTTCAAACGGTACAACACGGATTAACCCCTCCCATGCTGGTGACGGAACCGCTCCGTCACCAGCCTCGGTCGCCCTGTGCTGGTGACTGAGCAGTTCCGTCACGGCCCGCTCGGCGCACCTGCGCGGTGCTGATTTCGCGCCTGCGCTGGACGTTCCATTGAGCGGGCGGGGCCGTGGCGGAACCGCTCCGTCACAAGCACAGCACGCCCGAGGCTCGTGACGGAGCGGTTCCGTCACGGGCATGGGAGCGCCGCACGGCCCCCCCTCCCCTCTAGCGCTGCGGCGGAATTGCCGCCGCAGCGAAGGGGTTAAACCTGGACCATGAGCTTCATTACTTTCTGGGTGAATGAACTCTTGATACTGAACTATCTTTTACCTGCATTAGCCAAAAGCAAAAATAATTTTTTCTTCTTTTTTGAGGGCATAGTAGGTACATAGGTGGTTAGTTACTATGCTCCAGCCCAAGTAAGTTACATAAAAAATTGACCTCGGTCATTATACTCATCTTCTACTTATACACTATTGTATACAAGGCTATCATATTTGTACCTTTAATGTCACGCATGTCTCTGTTTGACTACAGTATGATTTGTCATGTCGGCTTCCATCGGTCAACTAGTGCATATGTAATTTATATTAGTCGTATACTGTTATTCCATACACGATCTCAATTTTTGGCCTTCTGTTATATTTTGTCTCTGTGATTTTTTACTCAATAATCCTCGAGACTGCCATCTCACCTTTCTCATTCAAGAGTTGCTCAGCATCCCACTCATGTTTCTAGCTAGTCCTCTAGCCTTTATACTACCATCAACTTCTTTAACTACATTCTAGTCCTCTCTTGCACGTTTACTCCACTTCCGTTTTGCCCGTCACGTCATTTCCGGCCATTTTGGACCATGTCAGTTACGGTCTAGTTTTTGTTCACTGCGCCTCCTTAAATACCACGTTATGGCTTCCGCCGTTTTCCGCATCCGGAAACCGAGACGGAACCAGTGTCTCCTCCTAGGTCATCAGATTGAATTGAGGTAATCTTCACCGGCTTTTCTGCCCAATTGCCATAACTATGTTATTAGTTATAGTCCCACCTCACTGAAATTCTCTCTCATATCAGACAACCTGGTTAGAAAGGCGTACCCGCCTACTAACCTCTTAAAGACACTGGACGGATCTGAACACATTTTCCTACGGGTAAGAATGGACCTCAATCTACTCAGTCAGTATCCTTCAAATTCAAACATCCTCCCTTAATTTTCCCCCCTCCCCCCATTTTCCACAGTTCAAACATCCTTGTTTCTTCCACCGTCACGTCTACACGTCACATCAGGCCTTGTTACACTCCCATTGCCGTAAGCGACTTGTGCACTCAGGTCACACTTCTCCCTAGACTCAACGGGGCATTGTTCATTTTGGTTTTTCTCTCATTTTCTTTACTCAGGACTGCACGTAATTAGTGGCCAAACCGCCCTTTTAACACCTAAACTCGCAGGGATTGCCACATTGGGCCCCCTTCCCCTCCTACCGGGAACTGTGACGTAGACCGGTTGGTCCTCATTGACCCCCTTTGCTGGGTTGGAATTATCACCGGCCTCGCGGTGAGCCTTTTTATCTAGTTTTCGACCTCAATTAAATCTCCACGCATTATGTTTCTTACAATTTTCCTCTTTTCCATCTCTTTAGACACCGCAATGTTTTTCTGCCCCGCCAGAGAGGTATTGTCTTCCACCTCCCTTCACCGTTAGTATTCTCGCCCTTACTGTTTAGGGACCCTCATGTTCACGACTTTGATTTTTAGAAAGTTGGTCATATGACAGTCTCCCACTTCTGTGCTCATGTGCTTCAATTGCCTTATCGAGCTATTGTGCATGACTTGTCTCTCCCCCATATTTTTTGTTCCAATTTCATCCATCCCCCCCACCTAGCTTGCCATTGTTTATGTGTAATACTCAAAAGTCTCTCCTCGCAATTTTCTTATTAATACTATACATAGAATTTTGCGCTTTAGTGTGTTTGAGTTAAGAATGAACATGTATTTTGCTTGAGTACATTTATATACCTTTTGATGTCACCTAAACACCAATATTCACCACTTGTTAGTATTGTCTCACATTGCTATTCAGCAACGGTTATTTTGTTCTCTCCCTTGCACAGTCACCATTATTATGCCACGAGAACTGTCTCCATACCAAATCACTTTTACATTTGTCTGCTCACATTTCTCCCTAGGGTTTCCACGTGCTATTGGTGATTTTGATCTACATTTCCCCTTTGTTGTGTTTATCTTGGTTTGGCAACGACTAACTCTATGATTTTCCATTATTTTACTCGATGTTTTGTATCTTCCTAAGCCCTGAAGAAGTCACAGGTTACTTCCTTGATGTGACGAAACACGTGTTGGCTGGTTGTTTTTCTTTGTTGCATCATTAAATGCATTTGAATAATATACTGATGTCGACCACAGATATTCGTACAATACGAGACATTTCAACCATTGTTATAACATTATTACGTGTGCCCAGGACTGTGTTTTCATTATTGGTGTGAGTTTTCGACTCACACATTTACGGGGGTTACAGGGTATTTCCCCCGACCTGGCAGCACGGTGCACGCTCTGAGCATAGTAGACACCACACAAACTAGTCTGAGCACCAATCTTCCTGTATTTACTAAAATCCCTAAACCGATATAGCACTTCATGGTGTCAGGAAGGACAACCACAGCGTATTAAATACTCATATCACTATATTCCCAGATCAGGTTATGGATAGAGGTTGGGTCGCATCAGAACTTTTACACCGATATATCACTCTCATTTGCTCCTATTTTGTTCTTGATTTGTAGTTTTTGACATCAGATTTTCCAATGGATTGCTTGCCTCTTTTTCCTTCCCTGATGTTAGGGAAAGTTTTGGTACATTGCTTGTCTTTTTCAGCGCACATCTTAATTTTTAGTAAAGAGTTATAAGACTGCCATGGATGTGTTTTGTCTTCCTGACTGGTACCCTCTTAAGGAGACACCTGACTGCGTTAAGTAAAGGGTGCTAATGGAAAGAGTCGCCCTTTACACAGTAAATCAAAAAAGAGACCTTCATTGCGTCCAATACTTAACAAATGGCCTGAGAAAAGTCAGATTCTCAATTACAAGATTGCATAGTCCCTGGACTATGTTGGATATTGACTTTGAGTGACTTTACTGGCAGGACCACATTCCTGACTTTTGCCCACAGGGGAATATTGCAGATATTTGGGGCGCACAACAACACCCACATGGGTAACACTAGAGTAAATGGACTGCAAATACCAGAATGCCCGCAAAGCGGGAGAACACACCCACTGAGGTTGAAATAAATAAATCAATGCAGTGGAACCTCACTCAAGTTGTTGCTCGTTCTTTGGCATCTGGCTCGTGAACAAGGAATGTTTTTTCCGAAATGCGTTGAGCCAGCAGAATTTAGTAGCTGTAGTCCTCGCAAGAGAGGCGTTTTCTCCAAGAAGGTCATCCGCACAGGGGCAACTCTTTTGATGGATTTGTAGCGGTGAAGCCTAAGCCGCTAGGGTGACTCACCGCGCGATGAGGACCTGCAGCGCCAGGCGGGCCTGGCATAGCGAAACAGGGATGGAGTTAGTGCACTTTGAGTGACTTTTACTGGCAGCACCACATTCCTGACTTGTGCCTACAGGGGAATATTACCGATATTTGGGGTGCACAACAACACCCACATGGGTAACACTAGAGTGAATGGACTGCAAATACCAGAATGCCCGCGAAGCGGGAGGACACGCCCACTGAGGTTGAAATGAATAAATCAATGCAGGTGAACCTCACTCAAGTTGTTGCTCATTCTATGGGGTGCGGCTCGTGAACAAGGAATTTAATTGCACAATTGCACAATTAATTATCAATAAAGACAATATTATTAATTAAAAACAAAATAATAATTAATTAAAATTAATTAACTTCCCACCCTTTGCCTCTGTAAATCCCACAACCAGCAACTAAAATTCAACCTCAAAAAATATAAATGAATTCAAATAAATTTTCTCTCCACCCTTTACTCCTATAATCCCCACAACCTGCACCAACAAAAATGTACTTAAACAACATGATTAATTATCAATTCATTAATATTAATTATCAACCAATTATTAATTGATTGAAAATAAATAAATTCCCACCCTTTAACCCTGTAAACCCTACTACCCACACCTAAAAAAAATAATTACACAATAAACAAAATGAATGGTCAATTAATTAATTTATATTACTTGACAACTAAATATGAATTAATTAAAACTAAACTACTTCCCACCCCTTACCCCTATAACCTCACAGCCCACAGCTAAAAAAGAATACGCAATTAACATAATTAACTATCAATTAATTAATATTAATTGACAACTACTTATTAATTATTTAAAAATAAATGACTTCCCACCCTTTACCCCTATAAAACCCACAACCAGCACATATAATTTACCTTAAAAAATGTTAAGCACAATTGACAGTTAAATAGCCATTAAATAAATGATTATAAACAAAAAATAAACATTAATGTAATATAATTAAATTACTTCCCACCAATACCCCTATAAATCCATAACCCACTACGGAGCTATAAAACACAATATTTAATTCAATTAAACTTAATAACTACTAAAAATGTAACACATATATTAAAAAATATGAACAATAATTATACAAAAAATTACATCATACACATGTAAAATATAAACTAAGATACATGACAATAATGTTAAAAAGATATCTTAAACAACTATATTTTTGCAAACAATATTAATTACATCTATATTTTAAAAATCAATATTACTTACATTAAAATCTATATTCTTTACATTATTATTCTTGTTGATGATATTTCCATATCATGATATTTTAGACTCAATATTTTGGTATAGGGATATTTTTGTTTCGATATTCTGTTTTAATACCGCTTACATTTAGGTACCTTATCCCCAGTGCAGCCAGTCCTGCTTCTCAAGAGTTCTGCAATATGTCTCGCTCCAGTTCTCCAGTGTCTACAACAGTGCTCATTGATCCTGTATTGAAACATCCCTCATCCCTTTGTAGCAAATTCCACCCCATATCCCTGCTTCCCTTACCCACCAAGATTCTGGAGAAAAATTACTTTCAAATTTCTATAATCCTACAAAATGTTAGACAATTACTAACTAGATAAATGAGCTCCAGCACAGGGCAGCTATTGCAGACCCCACTCTTTCCCGGAGTGCTTTGTATGTAGCTGACTGCTTGCAAAGAATTCACCTACTTCTTTCAGGTAAGCCAAGTATGATTTTCCTCACCTATCTTCACTTAGTCCCACATTGTTTGATGTATTTGTTTCTCCGTGCTAGTATAATCCATCCTTTGGTCATCCTTCCATGATCTATGCCTATAATTCTAAGATTGCGATACTCCTTAACTCAACAGAGGCCATCTTCCATGTAAATCTCATCTCCTGCCTCTTGGTAGTGGTCATTGTCGGTAAAGATTCTACATTCGGGTTCACAAATGAGTGGCATGCAGACCTGGCTCCTTCTCCTTCACCGGTGACCTTCTTTAGGAAAATGAGCTTTTACTCTGATCTGTCTCTTTCTTTATCTTCCAAAATTAGCAATGTGTCATATTCTTCTTTCAATCATTTGTGATTTTCTTGTAAAATTACCCTGTCATTGCTTAGTCAGAATGACAAACTATTCACAAAGCCATTATTCTTTCACATCTGGATTATTAAAAACCTCTTTATTAAGGCCGTTTGGTGTCATTAATGTCCAGCCTGTCCAGAATCCAAAGTGCAGTGGCCGGTGATCTTTCATCTACTGCTCCACTCTCATCTTTCTTACTATTCAGCTTCTTTGACCTGTCTACCTTTTCCCAGTTACATTACTGTAAACTTCTGTGCCTAGTCCACTGAGCTTGTCACTGTTCAGTCTCAGATTTTTCCAACTGAGAAGCATTTATTACAATGATGCTCAGCCCCTCAAATCTTCCTTCAGTTGATACCTCGCTTTGAAAATTCACCTTCAAGCCACTGCTTACTAGCTTACATCTCTCTCTCTTTCTCTCTCTCTTTTTCTCTCTCTTGCTCTTTCTCTCTCTCTCTCTCTTGGATGTAGATAATGACTCCAGTGCTAGGCTGTCTTTACTGGATGACAGGACCCTTTATAAATACATTAGAAAAACACATTTGTCTAACTCAGTGTACCTAAAGCTTTATTCTATAATAAGGACAGACTTTTCGTCTGTCCATGTCCACCATACTTTATGAAGACATGGTGATTGGATTTGTAGTGTTCTTTCCAATGATTCATGAGTAGTTCAGAGCAAAACAATGCTGAGGTGCATAGAAGTGTCTTTTTTCCATGTTTACACATTATTATACACAACTTCATCCTTCCACGATTACTTTCTTTGCTGAAACAAAAAGGTGCAAAGTCTCACCCATTAGAGTGAGATCATGTCATCACCATATCTTTTGTATGGCTGCACATCTCTCCATTAAGGTACACTTTGCAGTTATTACTAGTTACAGGAATTGTCCTTCACAAACCACTTTGTTTCAGAATCCCTGTTATTGAAGACTTCTTGGAGGGGATTAAGAATGCCTGCCATCCAGTTAGGAGACCTAGCTCACCTTTGGAACTCAATGTAGTCCTTTCAAAACTTATTGGTCCTCCTATATTTCACAAGATTTCTTACACCATAGTTTGGGGAATGATGCCTATCTTACAACAACCACATCAGAATGCAGGGTTAGTGAGAAAAGTGGGAATTCAATTCAGGAACCAGCCCTTTTAGAAGAGTCCCAGATGCTGAGCTGACAACATCATTTGTTGAAGTTTTGTGTTTGGAATAATGAAGTGATCATTTAAAATATAAGTTCGCATTGGCATGCTTTTATTAGCATATTCTGATTTATATGATTAGTTTGATATATCCTAAACTGTATGATTGCTCTTTTGAAGTGTTCGGCCCTGGTGGAGCCATTCATCCCCTGCACTCTTAGAAGTAGTTGATCACCCTGGCTTGAAGAAAAAACATATAAGGCTCACATCTGGCCTTGATAATTGTCCCCAATGGTCAATCTAAAGCCAGGAAGTCAAATGTATGGACAAAGAGATGATCCAATAGTGCATCCTTTTCAGGAAGGACAAAGAGATGAAGGCCTAGAAGAGCAACCACCTGGGAGGTACTAAATGAAAAATGCTGGATCCATCTATGCACCTACAATGCAGGTAAATGTGGTGGAACATTGTAACTCAAAATACCTGACAGATCACAGCTCTTGGAAGCATGGTCCTTCAGTACTCCAGGAAGGATATGACATGGATGAGATTTTTAAAATGCTTGACCAAACCGAAGCATGCCTTCTAATCCTCCTTGACCTTTACCCCGCATTCGACACGGTCAATCACAACAACCTCCTATACATCCTGAAGAACAAGATGGGTTTCTCTGGTCGGGTATTACAATGATTATCGTCCTTCCTCCACGACAGATCACAAAGAGTCAAGGCCAACCACTCTCATAACCCTCCCCAGTTCTCATGGGGGTACCCCAAGGGTCCCCCCTATCTTCCATACTCTTCAACCTTTTCCTGGAACCATTAGCTAACTCATTAAATACTATGAACATTCTCTTCCATATGTATGCGGACGATACGCAACTTTATTTAAAATTCTCTGCCCCGGATAACATCATCTCACTCAACACTACTATAACATCTACTCAAAATTGGTTAACTCAGAACCATCTCCTGCTCAACACCTCCAAAACTGAATTCCTTCCCATCTCGCCTCCGACCCACATCCCTAAGCCAAACCTTTGGTTGAATCACCTCACAGCTTTCAACTGCACCCCCCACATTAAAGACTCAGCCAAACCTCTCTGAATCATCCTGGACCAGCACCTGAACATGAATAATCATATCAGAAATCTGTGTAAGGGAACAAATCACTTGATGAGGACACTTAGAAATATCAAACCATACTCAAAAAATGGGAAAGATGGCTGTAAGGGATGATTAAAGCCTCACTACCTAGCTATACAACGTTTCCAAAATTACACAAAGTCATTG
Source organism: Lissotriton vulgaris (assembly GCF_964263255.1). Classification (NCBI taxonomy): domain Eukaryota; kingdom Metazoa; phylum Chordata; class Amphibia; order Caudata; family Salamandridae; genus Lissotriton; species Lissotriton vulgaris. The sequence continues at coordinate 669,193,105 of NC_141699.1, forward strand.
TTGCACACCTCCCTGGTCCACTGCCAAATGACCACACCACTATATTATACATTAAAAAGCACACAGAGGCAACATAAGCGTTTAAGATGCACAAATGCAAAACAAGAGAATCAATCCGGACTCTTCTGTGATGTTATATCTGATCCTTTAATGGATACTCGAACCACACATGCACGTAAGCCGATGAGATAATGCAGCCAAAATGCAGCCAATGCGTTTCGCCCTGAATAGGGCTTCCCCAGGGCTGCAAGCATAACGTAAGTACAGTCATGTAATCAATTGGTACCAAGATATACAACCGTCATAGACATTAACATAAAGGATTTTTTTGAAACATACCATGATTCTCATTGTTACCAAAAGTAGAATTCCTTTCTCCATGTAGTATTTTTTTAATTTCAAATCGTTTTTATTGAGGATAAACAAAAGGACAAACAATACGATACAATAAAAAAAGTGACAGTAATAACATCTGGCTCCCATGCTTCGAAAACATTGCTCACAGTTGTAATAGCAAAGCAAGAATAATAATAAGGCACTAGCGCCATCTACTCGCCCTTTTTCGTACATCTGCCAGTCAAACAATCTTAAACCTAGTTAACCATGAGTTAGCCTCCTTCCTGCTCCACTCCCATAATTCTGTCTGGATACTACTCCCAGTTAAGCTACATGAAGGCATTTGTGACATAGAGTATGTATTCTATTTTTTATTGAACTTTTCCTCTGAATCATTACTTTAACATAAATTGCGTGCATCTTGTTGGCCCTCTATTATCTATGCTGATACTCTCTAGCCGATTAGAGTCTAATACTTAAAGTCTTGTTCCATATGTGTCACCATAGCGTTACGCCCGGCCCTCTAGTCGTACATAATTGCTACTGTAACGGGCTCTGTAACTATAACTGCAATCCTTACTTTCTCACACGATTTTATTCATTTTATTTCCGATCTATGTTCTTGTAGCTTGTGGCATGCCTTAAGCGTAATTTACTTATGTGTTTTCCAAACACACCCTGGGTTTTTAAGCTCCATTACCTACCCATCTTGCCCTTCTTCACTCTTAATGTGCGCCCCCTTAGTTGAGGCTGAATCACGGCTTGAAACTCCAATATGCAGTCTTTGAGTCCGTCCTAGCCACCCCACCTCAACTTCTTTTCATTATTTCTCTGATGTTCATGATACTCATACACAATAATGTGGTTCCCTACCCATTGTTAGACAATCTGTAATTTTGTTTCTCAGAATTGCTGCTGATCTTTAACCTAATTGCACTACGTGCATCCTTGACTCTCCCTAATCTCTGTGGACTGTCTTTGTGCGCTCCCTGTTACCTTAATTTTCTTCATACTTAATGCTAGATGTTTCTCTGTTGCACTAGGGTACCCTTCTGTTCGCTGCCGAATGATCTCCAGATGTACTGGACACCCATTTTTTGTATTGTTGAATTTTTTAATTTTTTTAAATTCTGAATCTCCTAGTCACCTAAATCCACTTTCTTCTGCCTCTGAGATTAACTGAATTAAAAATAATAAAAACATTTTTTTTTAAAAATGAACATACACATTGCTCTGAGCCTCACACCAATAACAAGGGTAATAAAAAGAGCAACGGTCTATCCTCTATAAGCGAGGGCCTTCCTAGTTTGGTCTACACTATCCCATGTACTAGATGATTGCGATCTCCTTCAATTGACAGGGCACTTGCGCTTTGCTTACTAGAATCAACCACCGCCCTTCACAGATTAACAATGCCCCCCAACACTCATTCCCCCATTTCGCTGGATGCTCCTATCACTAGGCACAGCCCAAACTCTTGGACCATCCTCTATCCCCCCTACCTCTCCAAAAATGCCAAGAAAAACTTTAAACACAAACTACTAATTCTTCACCAAGAAACGCTATATTTAGATAACTATTGCAGTCTCACCTCTATCATAAAAAACAACTATATCTTCTACTCCAAGCGCCCCTCTAAATGGAAAAGCACCTTCCTTCACCACCTCCCTATCACAAATTCATGCAAAATCCCATATGGCTTGAAACTATCTACCTCCCCTTCCCCTATTTTTTGTAGCGAAATAGACATCTCCATTTTCAAATCTGGAAACATCCTCATTCAAGCCTCGGAAAAACATCTCACCATCTTTGAACTCCATTTCAGCGCCTTAATTTACCTACTCTCGATACCATCCTCTGACCCATCACCCTCCCATTCACTATCTGACCCCACACCTCCTCTATCACCTACTCTAACCCCCCCTCTAACAGACTTTGTAAACACCATGGAGGTATCCCAAGCGCAGATTCCCATTTTATCCCCTTCTTTAACTACGGTCCCTCCTAATGATTCACCTACTGCCTACGCAACCACCCTTAATCTCTCTCCTACTATTGAGGCTCCAACATCTCACTGCAGCTCCCCCTTCCATCTTCTTCTTCCTCCCAGTCCCCTCAATTTGACCTCCCTCCGACTCAATCACCTGCTCCAACTTCTTCCCCACTAGCTGACCTTTCTCTCCATAACCAGGAGGTCTACCCTCCTCACTCCCACTGAGCTCCCTTCCCTTCTCCAGACTCTCCTGTGCCCCCATTGTCTGCCTCATCCCACTTCACCTCCCTCCTTTCAGCCATAAATCTGAACTCCCTTCTACACCCCCCACCCGGGCTCCCTCCTCTCCCTCTCCCCTGGCCTCTCGTCTTGACTAACATAGATCATCCTCCAAGTCCCCCTGAACTCGCATCCCCCATACCCTTCTCCCTCATTCCCCAGACGCTTTTTAACATAGAACTCCATCTAGATAACCTATTGTTTGAACTCACGTCTCTCAGAAAAGATGTTAACTCCCTGTTCTCACTTAACCGCCCCAACCCTTCTAGTCCCCTGTGCACTGATCAAAACTACTCTACATTCACCCAGCAACAGGATACTACCCCCCTCGGTAACTATACACTCAGAACCTTCTGTGCCCGACTCTCCTCCCTGCCTCTAATCTCCCTGACACCTGTAATCCTTACCCCCCCTGCTCTTTATCTCCCAACCCTTTGAACCCACAGGCTCCTACCCCCGTGATCCTTGGGACTAACAGAATTCCAACTTCCCCAACTTCACCAAGACTTCTGCAGCAATTGACCACAATCCACCCTGCCCTCCCCCTACAATCAACCCTATACCTTTGAATTGCATGCTGGTTAACTGTCACTCGGCAGTACAACATGCAATTGAAATTCAGGAAACCATCCTTAGAAAATCCATTGACATGCCTTTCTTACTGAAACTTGGCTTAAAGATCACTCCTCTTCCATTCTTGATATACTCTCCCCCCTGGCAACTCCATCCTCAGAAAAGATAGTGGCGGTCCAGCAATCTATACTACTATTATAAAGAGAGAACTGTGTCCTTTGAGCCAGGTAAACTCGAAAAGTACACCACCAATCCAAACACCCAAGACATCTTTGAAAACGTCAGGGCAAGCAGAAGGACATAGGCTATATAAAAATAAAAAATATACGTTCTTTAAAAAATGTACGAATAAAAAAAAAAAAAGTAGCGCCGGCCGCGACGTGCGTGATGACATTGGGAGCGCGGGGAGGAGCGGCGTTCAGGAGAAAGAGGAAGAGCGGCCGACATGAGCGCGGGGAGGAGCTGCGGACAGGCGGGGAGGAGCGGCAAGCGGACAAGCATTGAGGAGCGGTGAGAAGCGGAGGAGCAGGAGGAGCAGTGGAGCGGTAAACTCAGCAGCGCGGGGAGGAGTGGCGGATGAGGTAAGTGAAGCAGCCGCGGGTGCGCACCAAGGGACGGGCGGGGGCCATGAACAGTGAGTGCTCAGAAAGCCTTTTCCACAAAGTCGGGACGTCGGGGGAAACAAAGCGTGGGCAGAAGCGGCCAGGACCTACGACGGGCGGGGGCCATGAACATTGAGTGCTCAGAAAGCCTTTCCCACAAAGTCGGGACGTCGGGGGAAACAAAGCGTGGGCAGAGGCGGCCAGGACCTACGACGGGCGGGGGCCATGAACACTGAGTGCTCAGAAAGCATATTCCACAAAGTCGGGACGACGGGGGAAACAAAGCATGGGCAGAAGCGGCCAGAACCAACAAAACGGCCACTCTGCTGCGCCTCTCCTGCTGCGATGCTTCCCCCAGCCACTTCTGCCCCGGGCAACGCCAGGGCGGGCTGCTAGTAATCTATAAAAACGAACTCCAACTCTCCCCAGTGCCTAGTCCCGATCTTTTTACTTTTGAATACCTCGGAGCAGAAATTAAAGTGCTAGGCTCACCTTCAATTAGATTACACAACATCTATCATCCTGCCGGCGACCCTCTTCCTTTTGTAGAAGAATTGTCTGACCTTCTCACCCAGTTCTCACTTTCCAGCTCTAAAAACCTCTTCCTCAGAGATTTTAACCTCCATTGGAACAAAAACGACGATCCAATGGTTAAACTCCTCACTGATCTAATCGACATCAATGACCTAAAACAACTATGACACACTTCCACTCACTCCAAGGGAGCCACTCTTGAAGCTATCATTACTAACAATGAGCTGGCCTCCCTTTCCTCCATAGTTCCCATCGACTGGTCCGACCACCACCTCATCCTTTTCACGATCACCAATACGGTTCCACCCCCTCCACCCAAAACCATCAAACAGATGAAACTGACCAGGAATCTTCACCTTATCCCCCCAGTCGAACTTGAGGCCAAAGTCAAAGCTCAACTTCAACACTCTCCTCCCTCCCAAAATGCCAATGACCTCACCGAACAATTGAACAAATCCATCGTTGAGGTCCTTGACCAAATTGCCCCAGCCAAACTAAAACGAAAGAAAAACTCCTCCAATTCCTGGTTCAATCCAGAGCTCAACAATGATCGGCGTTCACTTAGATCGACTAAACGCTTATGGAGGCAAAACCCTTCCCCCTTTAACCTCTCTCTCCTCATATCCACTAGATCCAACTATAAAAAACACACCCTCAATGGTAAGACATAATTTTTCCGTTCCCAACTCGACCGGGCTAAAAACAGCCCTAGGGAACTCTTCAGCATTGTGAAAAACCAAACTTCCTCTGCAGCCCCCAAGGTGATTGCTACCATTGAGGGATTAAACCCAGATCAGTTGACTGGGGGTGAGTGTTTGATTGGCTCAAGCGCTCCGTCCATCACCCCCTTTTGTATCACCATTGAGAGATGCCAGGAAATTGCCATCTATTTTTCAGAAAAAATCTTCAAAATTGATCAATCCTTCGCCCTAACCCCCCTCCTTCTTAACCCACTACCCCTATCAGACATTTCCTCAAATTCTCCTTCACTCTATTTGCTCCCCCAAGACTCCTTATCACTCCCTCTTATCCTCCCTATTCTTGAACCCGGCCCCATCGTACTTGAACTAAAAAATAATGCTTCTTGGCACGACTTCCATCCAATCACTGAACTTGATGTCCTTAACGTCATTTCCAGACTGAAACCATCATCTCACACTAAAGATCCTCTCCCTTCCAACCTTGCACAAGATCTAAAACATATCATTGCCCCCTATTGGACCTCAATCATCAACTCCTCCTTTACCCCTGGTTGTGCCCCTGCGTTCATCCAACTGGGACAAATCACTCCCATCATCAAAAATCCCGCTGGTGACCCTAATGACCTAAATAACCTTCGTCCTATCTCTAACCTCCTTCTTCTCTCAAAAGCCCTTGAAAAATACACCCTGCTCCAACTAGATAGACATATTGATTCTTTCAATCTTCTAGACCCACTCCAATCAAGCTTCAGAAAGGGCTGTAGTACAGAAACGGAAGTGCTAAACATAATTGAGGACATCCATCATGCCCTCGACAAAGGCGAATCCTCCCTACTCATTCTCCTTGATCTCTCCGCTGCTTTCGACACTGTAAATCACTCTATGCTACTTAACACACTTAAAGATTGTTTTGGCATCAAGGGTTCAGTCCTCAAATGGTTCACCTCCTTTTTCCAACATAGAACCCAGCAAATTAAAATCCACGACTGCCTTTCTAAACCTCTGCCCTTCTCCCTAGGGGTACCACAGGGCTCTATCCTCTCCCCCTCTCTTTTTAATCTCTTCATGGAACCCCTCACCCTCATCCTTAAACAAGCGGGAATCAATTACCACCTATACGCCGATGACACACAACTTTACTATAAGATTCAATCCCGCTCAGATGTCCTTCACCTCAATGATGCCTTGAGTAAGATTCAAGCCTGGTTCCACAACAACCACCTCAAACTCAACCCAAAAAAGACTGAAATCATTCTTTTCTCCTCTAAGAACAACTCTCTCCCTATTCTATCCTGGATCTCTGACCTTACAGCACTCAACTGCTCTCTCACTATTTCTAACTCAGTTAAATCCCTCGGCTTTAACAATGACCAGAACCTCACTCTTATCCCCACATAATAAACTTGGCCAAAAGCGCTCTCTTCACACTCCATCGCTTAAAGAAAATAAAACACTTCATTCAAGCTGACAACTTTAAATAAGTTGTCCAATCGCTGGTGCTGTCAAAAATCGACTATGGTAACGCCATCCTCGCTGGTACTCCTAAATCCCACCTCGCCCCAATCAAATCGGTTCTGAACCTTGCAGCTAGGCTCATTAGCGACCTCAAATGGTGTGATCATATCTCCCCTGCCCTTAAAGCCCTTAAATGGCTGCCCGTTGAAGGAAGAGCTTCCTACAAGATAGCTTGCAATACGCACAAAGCCCTGCATCAATGCACCCCACAATACCTCACAGATAAACTTCACTTAGCCAGCTGCTCCAGACCACTGAGAAGCTCCAACACCCTCACTGCTGTCCCTCCTCTATTAACCCCTTCACTGCGGCGGCTATTCCGCCGCAGTGCTAAGGGGGCGGGGGCTGCGCGGCGCGCCCATGCTGGTGACGGAACTGCTCCATCACCAGCTGCAGGCGCGCTGTGCTTGTGACGGAGCGGTTCCGTCACGGCCCCGCCCGCTCAATGGAACGCTCAGCGCAGGTGCGGAATCCGCGCAGCGCAGGCGTGCCGAGCGGGCCGTGACGGAACCGCTCCGTCATCAGCACAGCGCGACCGCGGCTGATGACGGAGTGGTTCCGTCACCAGCAGGGGAGGGGTTAAACAAGAATACCACTAAATCTTGATCCTTTTCTGGGAACGCACCTTACTTCTGGAACTCCCTCCCCAAAGACCTTCGTTGCAACCCCTCTTACGCCAGCTTCAAAAAAGACCTTGAATTTTCCTGCTTCCCAAATACGGGAGTCCTTAAATCCTCCCCTGAGCTCTCTTCCCTCCCCTACCTCCTATTGCTCCCCTCCCCATCTCTCATCTTCCTTCACCCACTAACTCCTCGCTCCAGTCTTTCCTATATGACCTGCCTTGTCACACCTGGTATTACTGAAACCTCCCCCCGGCCTCCCTCCATTCCCTTATACTTTCCCCCTCTTCTCCATCCTCTCCCCCCACACTAGGCTAATCTCTCAAGACTTGCTGTAACTCTTTGCAACTCATGTAATGTGATGGTATAAAACTAGAGTTGTTTTTACCTTCTTGTGGGGTTTTCAATATCACCTCATTGTAAACCTTATATACTCCCTTACCTCTCCCCTTCCTTACCCTTCCTCCATATTTTACATCCTTTCCCTCTCTCTCTAGCCTAATCCCTCATGATTTGCTGTAACCCTTGGCGACTTGTTTTGTTTATCGAGATTGGGTAATATTTAAATTGCTTTCTATCGTCTGTATTAATCTCTGAATACTACCTCACTGTAAATGTTGCTATATTACAGTGTATACTCATGTAAAGCGCTCTGAAACCCCTGGGTCTAGCTAGTGCTATATAAAACATGTTAAATAAATAAATAAATAAAATACATTACAATAATGATACTAAAATGCTTCAAAAATGATAATAGTTCAAATAAAATGATAGTAATCATAATAATCATAATCATAATAATAATAATAATAATAACAATAATAACTGTGACAATAATTGTAAAATAACAATAATGACTGTGCTCTAATGCCAAATAAGACTTCTTTGTCAAGCGTATATTTAATAATCTCTAAGTGGACAGATCATTCAATTCACACAATAGGCAAAAGCAAAGTATTACTCCAATTTGTGTGGATTATGAGGCCTACTAGGGATAACAGTGACAGCGAGCTTATGGAGGGTCATAAAATGAGTACGAAGAGTCAAGGGAACCCCACAATTTTCCGTGCGATTTACGCCATGGAGAAGTAGGGAGAGGTTCATTATCAGCACCTCTCAAAGAGAATAGCCAGTATTGCCACATTCTGAAGGAAACTTCATCTGAACTTTTCCACTTGCTTAGCATGACTTTGCATGCTAAAGTGAGCATGAGGTCCATCAAATGCCGATCCTGTATGTTCACAAGTTGAGGATCACGAGCCCCCAATAAAATGTAGGAGAAATCTCTTGGAGGCAGGTAGTGAAAGGTTTTGTGAATATAATTATAGATCTTGTCCCAGTAGGATTTTAAGGAAGGACAATAAAAGAGCATGTGGGCCAAGGTACCTGTGTGAGATTTACAGTTCCAGCATGTGGGGCTATCGCTGAGTTTAAGCTTAAACATTTTCTCTGGCTTCCAGTAAGATCTATTTATTAACATTATCTTGGTTTGTGAAAGTATAGGCAAAATTTTGTTAGAAAATGGGGTCAGGTGAATCTTCTCCCAATCAAATGGGATCTTTGATGAGTTTACCTCATTTTCCAATGTCACCTCACATTTTGTATGCGATTTTCGTGAGTTAGGAGAGAGTTTCTATATCTTGAAACAGTGTGACCAGATTTTACAAGTGGTGCTAGCTTGCCAGCTATCAAAGAGTCCGAAGGTGTGATGCAAGGTAATGAGAGGAGCGATTTGAGTTTTAGGAATTTATAAAAGTCTAAAGGTTTAATCCCATGTTGGTTCTGTAGATCGGAGAAGGGTAGAGGTAATGAACCTGTAAAGAGATTTTTGACTAGGTTTACTCCGTTTTTGGACCAGTACTCCCAGTAAAGTGACATGACCTCTATCTTTAAACTTGGGTTGTACCATAAGGAGGCTAAGTTGGATTTATTAATTTTGATTTTGGCTTTGGATACCCGTTCTAATCTCAGCAGGGCTCTCTTAGTATTAAGCAGAATGTATTTTGAGTGAGGAAAAGCAGAAACCTCAGCTGTAAGAAGAGCAGAGAGAGTTATGTTATTAATGATCAAACTTTCTACATCCAACCAGACAGGGATATAGTCTGTTTGTGGGAGAAGACAATTGGATCCCTGTTTACATATATGTGCAGTCTGATAGTTTCTAAAGTTCAGGAGACCTATACTTCCTTTTTCCTTGGGCAGTTGAAGTTTACTCAAAGAGATTCTGGGTTTCTTGCCTTGCCATAGAAACGTATTAAAACGTTTATAGACCTTCTTCAGGAAGTCATTCGATAGTAGCATTGGGAGCATGCTGGCAAGGCAATTAACTAGAGGGTTTATCATCAATTCAATGTCTCCGCCCTACCCCACCATGATAAGTATTTCGGGGACCACCCATCCAACAGATTAGATATCTTTTTGTGAAGGGAATTCTCATTCGTTTTTAAAGTGATGATCAGATCTTTCTCGAAGTACAGGTCCAGGTACTGGAAGCATTTAGGTTGCCGGAGAAAGCCTGAGTCACCAATAATGTCTTTGTCAATAATGTTGTTCAAGAGTTTCACTTCTGTCTTATCTATTTAATTTGTAACCAGACACAATGTCAAAGTCCGCTATTGAGGTGATTAGAGCAGGTATTGCAGTCTCTGCGTTTTCAGATATCACTAAGACATCATCGGCGTAGGCCGTTATTTTGACCGTGCAATCGTCAAAACATGTCCCTTTGATCCGATCATTATTTCTAAGATGGTAACGGAAGGGCTCAATAGCAAGCAGGAATAGAGAGGGGGAAAGGGACAGCCTTTCCTAGTGCCTTGTTCTAGTTTAAAGGAGGATGAGAGACAGCCACCCGCTCTAACTCTGGCTGAGGGATTGGAATAGAGTGCCATCGCCATACGAATGACTTTCTCCCCTAATTTGAATTTATCTAGCGCGGCTTTCAGGTAGGACCAGTCTACTTTATCAAATGCCTTTTCGGCGTCTAGGGTAATTGCAACTGTTGGGGAGTCAGTTAATTTAGCCTTCTCTAGTATATGAGCTAAGATGCGCATATTGTTGCTAGAAAGCCTGTTTTTTAAGAAGCCCACTTGTGTCGGGTGGATGAGTTTGGGTAAGAATTCCTGTATACGTTTTGCGAGAAACATAGCATAGACTTTACAATCTAAGTTAATTAGCAATATTGGCCTGTAATTTTTCGGGAATGACTGGTCTTTCCCTTCCTTGGGAATCCCTGCTATGATGGCTTCAGCTGGAGTACCGCTAACTTGGCCGGTATTAGCGAATTCATTATACAGGCTGAGTAGAGGCTGAGTCAGTAACTGAGTGAAGCATTTGTAGAATTTTGCATTAAACCCATCTGGGCCGTGGGCTTTCCCAGATTTAAGTGCTTTATTACGATTTCAATATCTGGGGCAGTGATCGGATTATTAAGTTCCGATTGGTCTAGGGCCGATAATGAGGGAAGCGAGCAATTGTTTAGATAATCGTGTGTTTTAGAGCTGTCAAGATCTTTGTTTTTGCTGTACAAAGTGTTATAGAAATCCTTAAAAACGTCTGCGATTTTGACTGGGTCAGAGTGGGACACCTCAGACTGGTCTGTTAAGCTCTTTATCACGGATTTCTGCAGTTTAACCTTCAGGTAGGAGGCAAGGCTCTTGCCTGCTTTATTGGATTCACATAATTTGGTATTTTTTTGTGTTTTCAGCCATATCCCCTGTCTTTCACTGACTGTCTTATTGTATTCATATATTTTATTCATTATCTCATTCAGGAAGAGGGTATCTCTAGTGATTATATGTCTCGTCTCTAGTGTAGCAATTTCATGTTCTAAACGTACAAGGTTGCTGTTTGAGTCTCTGTTCATAGCCCTCTTATTTTTATGATCTCGCCTCTGATGGTGCATTTAAGAGCTTCCCAACGTGTACGGTCAGACGTTTCGCCCTCTTTATTGGACATAAGGTATTCCTGTATTGCCTTTTCGATGGCTTGGCTATGGGTGCTTTTTCGAGCACTGCCTAATTAAGTCTCCAAAGATTTGCTCTCTTTATATTATTTACCAAGGTTAATGATAATGTGATACATGCATGATCCAAGATCACTCTTGGTTCAATCGAGGATTCCTCAATGCTAGTGGAAGCGTTCCCAGAGATGAGTATATAATCGATGCATGAGTAGGTGTTGTGCGGTGTCGAAAAGAAAGTGTAGTCTCCTCCTGTGGGGTATTGTAGTCTCCACAAGTCTATCAAATTAAAACGTGAACATAGATTGAGAAGGGTTTTGTGAGAGCTGTTGGGACGGAAAGGACAGCGGGAGTCCCTGTCTAGTGTCGGGTCCAGAGGTAAGTTGAAATCGCAAGCCATTATGTGTAATGCATTACCAGGGATCCCGCAAATATGTTCACACAATTCATTCCAAAAGTCCGGGTCGTCCTTGTTGGGGGCATATATGTTAATGACATAAAATTCTTCATTGTCTTTTGATAGTTTTGTGGAGATCCATCTCCCTTTAGTATCGGAAGTACTATTTACTATGTCAATATTAAATTTCTTTGCTATTAAGATCAGAACATCATTCTTTTTCCCTAGTGCGTCAGAACCCACAACATTGCTGTATGATCTGTTTCTAAGTGAATTGAGTTGCGGTGAGTCGATTTCGTCTCCTGGAGTAAATAAACGTCTCCTTTTTGTTTATGAAGGTAATCAAGTATCTTCCTCCGTTTAACCGGATGGTTTATGCCTTTTACGTTTAGTGAGGTAATTTTAAGACTATTGTGTGTGCCAAGCAAAGCACTATATACAGAAAAGAAACTGTTGGGAATAGTACGTTGCATTTTGACAGTGTTCATTCAGCCAGTACCAAATGTGCCATACACATTTTGGAGAATTGATCCGGGTTCGTAGAAATTGTAGTGATGACATACAATTTGAAAACAAGCGCAAGGATCCTTGCAACACCTTATAAATAGGGGCTATAGGGATCAAGATCTAAACCAAGCATCGAGATGGGTTAGATGTGTTAAGAGAACAGACACACTCAAAGTAAAAACCAATTAGGCGGTCCCTAATAAAGAACGCTTGGCATTCATCACTACACATTCACAGCTGAATCAAGATCTTTTGAAAATATTACACAGACATTGGAAAATTCTTAAGGGAGCTCCAGGTGTAGGTTCCCTGCTGTGTGATGAACCTATAATATAGCCTTAGAGCCCACCGTAGCAGGCTATACCGGCTATTAAAGGCCCGCTGCCGTGTTGAAGACCCAAGCCGAAGGCGAGGGACTTTAAAAAAGCAGCAGGACTTTAATTGCCGGTACAGCCCTGCTACGAAGGGCTATAAGGCTATTAGAACATTCTGCCACTAGAGGGCAGAATGTTCTAACAAATAAAACAAAGCCTTCAGGGAGAGCGAGGGGATTGAAATCCCCTCAGGCTCCCTGAAGCCTTTGTTCACAGCCAGAGCTGTGAACAAAGAAACATTGTAATGTTGGAGCTCCGGGCTTATACCAGCCATTATAAGCCCAGAGCACTCCATTGTTTTCAATGGAGCTACCAACATTTCAATGTTCTAATAACTTATAAAAGATCTGGAACCTTGAAGGAGGCATTATGTCCAAGCTATACGGCGATCAGACCTGTCGACGTTGGTATATGGCTCAGACATTCAAGGGGCTTTTTTATCTGTGGAAATTGCAATGTGTGCCACATGCGCATGAAAAAAACCTTGTGCTTTGCATGCAATAGCAGATACACATATGAGGTGAAACAATTTATGAATTGTAAATCCACATATGTGATTTAGGTAATTGTGTGCAACTGTTCAAAAATATATGTTGGCAGCACAGTGAGGCAATTACGTGTGTGTATCCAAGAACATCGAAGAGCCTGTTCAAGGAATGACAATACTAATGCCCTTGGAGCACTTATCAGTAACTCTGGCATCCCATAAGTCAACTACAAGTTTCATGCGATTAATTATATCCCACCCGATAGGAGGGGGGAACAGTGATTTACGCCTGAGACAGCTGGAGGCATTTTGGATATGTAAATTAATGGCAGTGACATCTGGGCTAAACTCGGACAATGAAATGCATTATCTGCCTTGCTGAGTACCTCGTACTGATATGACTCAAACATGCCAAACAAGTATTGTGGAAATTTAGGTAGACTGTAACTTGTTTATACTAACCATGTATTTGTGTATGTTCACTGGAGTCTATTTGTTATTGAGGATGATCTGCTTACCCTTCTGTTAGATTAAGCAACATTCCCAAACCTGTCTGTTACATTCATGATTTGGAAAATGAGTTTGGCAGTATTTCCCCTTTTGCCTCCTTCATTATGCATTGCACATATGTTCTGGTTCTAAACTATTATGTCTATCAAGAGATGATCAAAAGCAAATCAGGACCTAATCTATATATACACCGATGTGGTATTGTAGTAAAAAGAGTTAACTATGTAGCAGTATGAAGTTTATTGTCACATATGTTGTAATGTGTAATCATAATCTGATTTTGATATCACGAATTCTGTGGAAATGAAGTATTTATTGTCATAACCACAACCAGATTTTTAAAAATATTTTGGAATATTCCTTTTAGTACTCACACAGTGGTGGTCTTACTTTTTTCTATGTCTCCTACTATCGATCAATTTTAAATAGACAGTGCTTTATATAGTGATATGGCCATGTTAGTAAGTTTGTGTAAACTTTGGGATAAAATGACCTAGAACCCGCTAAATAGAGTATCTGGGCATGCGTCTCTGGCAGCAAGGGAGTATAGGCTATCGGAAAACTACACCCAAAATAAATACTGTGTACGGAATTCTGTTGTGCACGAGCTAACTCGAGATTTGCTTGGATGCCCCATAAGAAGGGGAGGCTCCAATATCTTGGTTAATGAACGGCATAGTAACGGTAGAGACGGTGATATGAGTAGTATATATGATATAGTATGGTGCAATGTGGAATTAGTATCGACTGACACTGCACTGTGCATGAAATCAATCACGAGTTATGAATAAACCATTTGAATTGACAAAATGTATTATTTTATTTTAAATTAGTATTTTAAGGAGTTTCAGTTGAGGCGGTCTTGGCATAATGTTTTGATAACTACAATCTTTACATGTGACGCGCTAGAGGACACTAGGACTTGTGATGTTGGTCATGGGAAAATGCAATAAAGTTGCATTGACACAAATTGCTGTCTGTTATTGAATGCGAACAATAAAGTTTTCAGAGTGGGAATATCTTCAGGATCACGTATATTACCTGATTACGTAGTGATGAAGAACCACATGGTTGGCTTAACCCCTTCCATGCTGATGACGGCCCCCAGCCATCATGCATCACGGTGCTCGTATGCTGATGACGGCTGGGGGCCGTCATGAACCCGCCCACTCTTTAAAACGGCCGCACAGGCGCAGAATCGCGCCCGCGCCCAAGGGGTTAAAGAGCCATGTGATTTGTGACATTTTTCCTTAAGTCTTTCAGTTCGGCGGTGGGTTGAAAAATACTGCGTCTTCCGAGAAGTGTCTATGGAGTGACTTATATCGAAATAGAAAAAGGAAGTGAATACCCTAATTACATATTGTTGTTGGCAGGAGGAGCACACACGATAATTGCGCTAGTATGCTGTCTGATGTGGTTAAGCTTTAAGCTCAGGCGAGGCCATGTTGTACTGGTGCTAGCTTATATGACCACGCTAGCTAACTAGAAATGGACATGAGAGCGCTGTAGTTACGGCGGGTTATTTTCATTTTATTTTATTTTTCTTTATTCTATTTTTCTTTATTCTATTTTTCACTTTTCCTTATCAAGCCCTGAACCGCTTACATTCTATTAATATTGATGCTGTGGCGGTTTTTACTGCAAATGGGGATTCGAATTGATGCCCAGTGGGTGTTCTTATAATATGGACATAGCTGAGTATGTGTGCAGCGTAAGTATGGAAAATAATACATTAATTAGGAATATTGTCATGGTATGATGGTCTGTCCCAAACGGTTGGGGATATGTCTTGAAATAGTTGAGATGGTGTAATATGGGCATACTGGTGTAATGGTGGGATTTTTTCAACCATTTTGATATGCAGGTTATGGTAACAGTTGACAATCAGCAACATTTTTACATCTTTACATTATACTTACTTTTTTACAGCCATAGATGCCTCATCTATCATAGTGAGCACTTGACAGTCTGTTTGAATATAAAGACCATGAACTGGATTTGACCCCGTATCCTGGAATTCAACATCATAATTTTGAGGTAATGATAGTCGTGCCTGTTTCGAAAATAAATTATTGCCAGTTGAGCCTCTCTACTGATTTAGGCTGTGATAGTGATATTGGTTGTATTTTACTGTAGCAATTGTGGATTTTATGAAAATTTGGGTACAAACCAAAGCATGTGGCTGGGATGGATTTCATGTGTGGAACGAAACTTAATTAATTTGAAGGGAATGTATAGTGATGCTTCCTCAAGGATAAGAATTGATCGCAAAGTTACTGTATGGACTTAGGCCATATCACTGACATTAGGTGTGATTTTTTCTTGTAGCAATTTTGGACGTTGTAACAATCTGGGTACATTCCCGATAACCTTCTAGATTGGAGTGCTTTGACTACTGGTGAGGATTACTCCGAGTTGTGGTTTCTGATTTCATTGTTGGATACCAGTGAGTGTACAACATCCGTATGCATGTCTGTGTCCATCTTTTTTATCTTTTTTTATTAACACCTAATTCGTGTGTAATAATTTTTGATCTTTATTAGATGGTTTGAATTGAGGTTCTTGTATGACACTGGTTTCCTTTTTGGGCTTTTACCTTGAATGTTTTCAAGAATTCACTGGGTGTTTGTGTACTCTCTCTTTTTTTTCCGGCTCTTGACACTTATAGACAATTATGAGTATTGCATCTATGTAGGAGTATGTTACAGTACTAAATGGCATACTCAAAAATCACTGTCAAAAAATACTACATGGAGAAAGGAATTCCACTTTTGGTAACAATGAGAATCATGGCATATTTCAAAAAAATCCTTTATGTTAATGTCTATGACGGTTGTATATCTGGTTACCAATTGATTATATGACTGTACTTACATTATGCTTGCAGCCCTGAGGAAGCCCTATTCAGGGCGAAACAGGTTGGCTGCATTTAGGCTGCATTATCTCACCGCCTTACGACGTGTGTGGTTCGAGTATCCATTAAAGAATTAGAAATGACATCACTGAAGAGTCCGGATTGATTCTCTTGTTTTGCATTTGTGCATCTTAAACAATTATGTTGCCTCTCTGTGCTTTTTGTTAAATATCAAACCATTCCTTCCACAACTTGATTTCAAGCATGTGGTCCAAGCGCTTGACTATGACTATGGCTCCTCTAAGGGCATCACTGAACGCTGCGGCTAGACTTGTTACAGGTACCAAACTAAATGTACATATATCTCCATTCCTAAAATCTCTCAAATGGTTGCCCTTCAAAGCTTGAATCCAGTTAAAGACTGTGGTTCTGGCACACAAAGCCCTTCACTTCAAAACCTCCAGGTATCTAGAGCAAAAGCTTGAATTATCCTGTGGTGGTAGAGCCTCAAGAAGCGCTAACACTTTCCTCCTGAAACCGCAAATCTTTAGCAAAAAGAAAACGTGCCACCGAGCCTTCTCCGGCGCCACTCCAAAGCATTGGAACTATCTGCCACTGAAGTACGAAGAACCTCCTCAATGACTGACTTCAAACTGGAAGTCAAAAAATTCCTAATGAACAAATTCCTACCTTAATGTGGCTAGGCTCACCTGCTCAAAGCCATTGCCCCTACAACCACTTGACCAACATTGGATATTGCTCTTCTTTACTGCATAATATTTCCCCCCATAGTCCGATATTTACTTGTTTATTTTTTTACTCCCCTTGGACCCATTCATAGTGCAATTATACGAATATTCTTGTTTCTACTCGTACCTGATGTTTGTTACTGCATGTATTACCTTCCTTCCATCCTTTTGTAAAGCGCTCTGATATCCTTCGGGATCTTGTTCACGCTATATAAAACTTTATAAATAAATGAAATAATTAAATAATTAAATATGGGCCTCTTCCACCATGGATCTTTTTGTGCCATGGAGGTTAGAATCTTCTATGGAGGACGCACAATTAACTGAGGTAGATAACTCCAGCACAACAATGGATCCTTCACCAAATGCATCAGAAAAATCTAACATGAAGAGGTTAAAAAAGGATCCTCCTCCGCCCCCTAAGCCAGCTTCTCCAGTTTCAATGGATCTGTTGCTACAAGAGATAAGAGCCCTTAGGCCCTTTACGGAGCAGACCAATTGCAAACTACAAATCCTTTCAGACAACTGGATGCAACTAGACACAAGACTCACGACAGTAGAACACAACGTTTCTTCCCCCAACAGCACTACTAAGAGTGTCCGTTTCTTGCATTCTCAAGTTTCTACCCTCCAGAAGCAGATCGAGGTCCAAGAAAAAATCACAAAAGAAGGAACAACTTGCGGATTTTTGGTCTGGTGGAAAGGGCCGAAGGTACAGACTCCATTACATTCTTCAAATCCTTCCTCCCTAAAATTCTACACATGCCAGAAGACACTGTATTGAATATACAACGTGCCCACAGATTGGGACGAGCCTCTGCTAGTACTTCACCTACACAAAGACCAAGTCCTTCTTTATTTTCTAGAATATACGGATTTGCTAAAGGTATTGGCAGCAGCCAAAGCTATTCAACTGATCACGTGGTCCTGTCCTACACCATTTTTTGCGCAAGATTACTCAAAAGCCACGGCAACCAGACGTAAAGCCTTTCTTAACTTGAGATCAGATCTTCTCTCCATGGGTGCCAGATATGGCCTCTTACATCCATGTGTTTTTAAAGTCAACTAAAACAATAGAACAACGACTTATGAGGATCCAGTCGTTTAAAGAGTTTCATTAATTCGCATAAGACGGATTCCACGGTATCTTCAGGATTCTCTTGATCGCATTTCACATGAACTATTGTACTGCATATCTAAGATGTTGATATCCTTTTCTCTGTAGACTCTACAAAGTTAGTCCTAGGTACATGTAGACAGTTCATCCTTAACAGTATGCAGTTTATTTGTTCCCTTTGATGCTGTTCAGATGGTTTTGAATTCCTATCTACATGTTCTTGTTGTTTCTAAGTTCACGGCTATTTTTCTGTACTAAGTTGCATTTCATGTTCTTGCTTCTCAGCTATGTTTAATCGTCAAGAGGTCTTCCCCGGGTCCTGCCGAACCTATCCTAGACATCTGTCTGCTCGATGTGGTTCCACCCACCCCCCCATTCATACTTCCCCTTTGTAGGTATGTTTTTTGTTTTGCCTTTAGTTCTTTGTGTCGTTATATCTTCGTTTCCCAATATGCCTTGTATTCTCTTATTATTTGTTTATTTGGTGTCTTCAATGCTCTTATGTTTTCCTATGTGTTTGACTTTACCTCTATACTTATTATTGCATGTCCAAATTTCACCATCTCTCCATTTCTCCATTTCTTATTTACTATACTTATCTTCTCTTTAATTGCCATGCTTTGCTCACTTTTCTGGTTCCGATTTAATCTTTGGCTTTGGCTATTTGATTTATATGTTTTTCTTTAATTTGACATCGATTCAGTCTTTTACTTCCTTCTTTTCTCCTTTCTCATCCTATATTGCTGTTACAATGAATTTGACTTTTGCTTCATTTTTCTAAATCAAGTTGTTTTTAATAACTCATGTCATTAAAACTGATTACATGGAACGTTAGGGGATTAAATTCTCCCATCAAAAGGCAAAGAGTCCCAACCCACTTAGCCAAATTAGATGCTGACATCTTATTTTTACAAGAAACTCACCTCTCGGATGTTGAATCACTAAAATTAAAACAAGTTTGGGTGGGAGAAATGTTCTTTTCCCCAGGTGATGGCAAGCATAATGGAATAATGATACTATGCCGCAAATCCCTTTCATTCTCACTCATATTCCAAGAACCAGACGCTGATGGCAGATGGCTGAATGTTAGATTGTCCTTGAAGGGTGTTCCAGTCTCTCTTCTGAATGTTTATGCCACTACATGTGGTGAACCCTTTTTTTGGCACACATTTCCCAAGCAAATTACTCACTGCATGGAAGATAATTTTATTTTAGCTGGTGACTGTAATCAGATTTTTGACCCATTTATTGATAGAAACTCTAGGATTTCCTTTGTTTCTAATAAACCCCATAAGTCTTTTGTTCATACTATTACTCAACATAAGCTCTTTGATGCTTGGCGTCTTTGTAACCCGACCACTAGAGAGTATACTTTCTACTCCCCATCCCATCAAACCCAATTACGAACTGATTACATATTTGTCTCCCACAATATTTCGCAAACTCTTCCAAATGCAGAGATTGGTCCCATTCTATTATCAGATCATGCCCCTGTCTCAATTGGCCTAGACATCCTACCTAAACTTACAGGTCCTACTCTTAGATCCAAAGTTTACTGCTTCCGTTATTAACTTTTTGTTGAGTTTTATTTACATGAACCAGACCCAATCCATGCCCCTTTCAACTTTATGGAATGCATTCAAAGCTTCAGCAAGAGATTTCATAATCAGCTTTGTTACACAGAAGCGAAAAAAGGCCCACAACTACACCAAGGATCTCCCTCAGGATATTAAGAGACTGGAGAACTCTTATTTCACTTCACACTCGAAGGATTGTCTAACGGCTCATATAATGCCAAAATGCAATTCAATAAGAAGTCATAGGAGGATGCCTCATTATACTTGTTAAAATCTAGCGCAAAATTTTATGGGGGTAAAAATAAAAGTAGGGAAAATATTGGCAAATTACTTGAAAGTCAGACAAAATGAACTAAACATTGAATCTATTTACGATGAACAATCAGATTTAAAATTTAAGGATGCTGACATTTTAAATGAATTATCTCTCTTTTACAAATCATTATACACTTCTGAAAGACAGCCCATTGCTCATTTCTTATTGCACTTTTTCTCCAATATCGCAAAACCTCAACATACTCTTCCGGACTTATCCTCCATGAAATTAGATATAACGCAGCAAGAACTATTAAAAGCTCTTCAATACCTTAAAAAAGACAAGACACAGGGTCTGGATGGTTTCACTGTCGAATTTTATCTTCACTTCTCTAAACACGTAATGCCCAAATTATATTCTCTAATAAATTCCTTTAGTACATTAGGTTGCTCTCGGGTTACTTCTCAGAAGCACATATTTGCCTCATACCCAAAGAAGGTAAAGATTCTAAATACTGTAGGAATTATAGGCCTATATCCTTGGTGAACATCGATTACAAAATATTCTCCAAAGCGTTACCTTCACAATTATATTCATACCTACCAGCTCTGTTGGGGAAAGAACTATCTGGATTCATCAAAGGTTGATTCAAAACTGACAATACACGACTCCTTTTTAACGTTTTATCCAAGCCTTCCCATTTAAAACAATCCCTTGTAGCGATAGCACTGGATGTCGAAAAGGCGTTTGGTAGAGTCGAGTGGACTTATTTGTTTTACACCCTCAAGTGGTTTGCTTTGGCCCTAAATTCACATCCCTAATTTCTCTTCTTTACTCTAACCCACATGCGGCTGTTTGCGCCAATGGTTTCATTGCCCCATTCTTTGATGTAGGGAGAGGAGTGCGTCAAGGATGTCCTCTTTTCCCCTTTCTTTTTAATTTGGCTCTAGAACCTTTTCTCTCTAAATTATGTCAAAACCCTAATTTACATGACTTTCAAGCATTAAATTCTCACATAAAGTTTGCAGCCTATGCTGATGATATTTAGCTTTTTATGTCTAAACCAAGTGACTCAATTCCTGCCTTTTTGGCAGAAGTACAAGAATACTCTAATATCTCTGGTTACAAATTGAATAGCGATAAATGTGATATTTTACCTTTAACAAAATACACTTTTAAGTCAAATTTTAGTGCCTCCAATTTCACATGGAGCCCCAACTATATTAAGTATTTAGGTTTACAAGTTACTTCTTCAATTTCGGACACAGTAACATTATGCATGAAATATTTCAGACCTAACTTCCAAATGGCATCCCCTTTATCTATCCTGGTGGGGTCGGCAGGGCACTAACAAGATGATGCTGTCACCTACAGTCCTATATACTATTTCCAATATCCAAGTCCCTATTCCCACTACATTTTTAATCAGATTAATTCCGTCCCTGCTTCCTTTTTATGGAATAAAAATAAGTCCTGAATGTCTCAAATTAAATTAATTTGCCCTAAAATAGAAGGGGGAGTTAACTTTCCCGACTTTCCGGCGTATCAGAAAGCATTCCTTTTACGTCAAGCCTCTCTTTGGTTGCTTGATCCCACAGAAGATTTTCCTTTATGGACTACAATTGAGCGTCTTTTTTTGTCCCCCTTTTCCTTTTATGAATACGTTTCCTTCTCACGTAAACCACAGGCCTTATCCACTACCATCATTAAACTGACTTCTAAACTCCTGGAATCTATATCTCTCCCTACTCATAGTAATATGGATCCCTTCCTCAACTCAACAGTTTGGCACAACACAAACCTGCTTATTTGAAATAAACCATTCTATTGGAAATCTTGGTGACAAAAAAGATTAATATGGATCATCAACTATTCTCACAATCGGATTTTATACCTTTCTCCTCACTTAGTCAATTGTTTAATTTGCCCACCTAATTTATTCATAAATACAATCTACTTAAGAAAGCTGTGATGGATACACACACCTAATTATCTGATACATCTAATGCTTACACTATTTTAGACCCTCCCTCACAACTTCACACATTGTTAAAAACTGCACCCAAAGCTTCCACTATATACAGCTATTTACAGGGTAAACACATTGCCAGACAGAAATCCAAAATAGAAGAGACATGGGAGCAGGATTTTATGTCATCCTGGTCAGTGTCTCTATGGGACACCTTATGGACCAAGATACGTAAATCATCTAGAGCAGCTAACATAAAGCAAACATTGTTTTTTGTTTAGAACAGAGTTTTATTAACACCGAATGCTTTAAGCAAAAGATTCACGACTGTACCAGATGTTTGTTGGACTTGTACCTCTTCAAATGCTGATTTATTTCACATGTTATTCTCTTGTCCAATTGTACATAATTTCTGGAAACAAGTATGGTCCCAAATTAACCTGATTTTCGAAACTAAACTTCCTTTCTCCTTTACTCATGTTTTCCTGGGAAATCTCTTATCTCATCTATTACACTTAATGTTGAAATTAGTGATTTATCAGCGGTCGCATTTCAGCAGATCACCGTAAATTGGAAAGATTTCACAAAAATCTCTTACAGAGTATGGTGGTATGCTGTTTGCCATAATCACAGGTTGGACACTTCCTTTGTTTATCCTATACATATGGCAACGAAACGTCTGGATTTATGGTCACCTGTTACAACATACCTTGACGCCAGTGCCAGGCGCGGTGCGCAGCTACAACCTTCTCAACAAGAAGTTCAAAAGCCCACTAGAACCTCCTAGATGTTCCTAAAATATTTGATAATCTAATGCTTTCCATGATTAATCTTTTATTCTTTCTATTTTCATTCATGAGTCCGATTTATATAATTTAATTACAGCAATTTTGTTTGCAATGACATGCATTTATTATTGTAAACTATGTACTGACACCTTTATGTCTATATATAAAAAAATTCTGAACTAGAAAAAAAAAGGTTACTCTCATAATAAAAAGAAACTCACAAGCATAAATAGGGTATGGCTCCTTAAATATAGAACCAACTTACCTCCAATTATCATAATTAGTCCCTCACATTTCTAATCAACAGACTGATATGTACTTTGATCTCTGTTCAGCCTCTTGTCATAATTACTCTTACAACCCCTGTCGGTAGTATGCGGAGTGCTGGTCTTGCCTTATTAAAATGGAAAATCATCTATATATGAAACATACCATATTTCTCTCAGTCCAGCAATACCACTGTCTCCTTGGGTCCCTATTCCTTGACCTTCCACTTTGGGAATTTGATTTGCTCTGCAATGATAAGTTATTATTCTTATTATAATCAATATTTGACATGTATCAGACATGAATACAGTATGCAATACCCAAACACAACAAAGAGGTGACATGAAATATCAGCATTGTCAAAGGCAATAGGTCTTGGTTTGGCAGCCATCCTTTTTAATGCTTGTTTTTGTCATCGTGTTTGTGAAACGTTTATCTTGGGGTAAGCTACGAGGCCATTCCTTATTTATAACAAAAGCATGGTCTAACAGTGAAAATGGCTTTTAGATTCAAATAGCATGCATTGCCATGGTAGTCCCTGGCACAGAAGGGTACTTCTTTGTGTTCAGGTGTCATCCTTGTGAACGGGCAGAATGGTGTCACTGTGAAGTTAACCAATGGCTGAAGTGGGTTGGCTCATTGGCCTATAATGTATACTGTAGTTGGTGACGAAAAATATGAATGACACAACAGACCAATGGATGGAGAAGGGTGTCTGTAAACCCCTACAAGTTAGAATGCCAAATAAATATAAAGTTAGTAAAAGCCAAAGGATAGCTAATGTCAGACCTAAGCTAAAAATGGAAAAGTGTTTTTCTGAATAACAAACCGTTCTACAAACTGCTGAGGCCACAAGCACTAGAACATGGATGTTGCCTATACATACGTAGGCCAGAAAAGTAGTAGAACAGGGATCCACATGGATATAAATAGACCACATACATAATGAATCAACAAAAGCAACAATAGACAAAGCAAACCCCCGGGGCCCAATTCCATATCCAAAAATGTGATTTGGTTATGCTTATAAACAGTGGCGTTTCCTACAGGTAAGTGTGGTGGGGGTAAGTCAACAGACGCCATAATAGGGAAAATAAAATAAGTAAATAAATCTTACTATGTCATCTGTCGACTCCCTAACACCCCCCGACCCCCCAATGCGCTTACCTGCAGGTGCCGCAACTTCTTGTCAATAATGGCAAAGCAGTTGCTGATAACTGCTATTACCCCAAAAAGTTGCAAGTTGTAATCTGATGACATCACAGCTCTCAGTCAGTATCCCTTTGGTCCAGCACAATCGTGTACTGAACAGATTACTGTGATGTGCTTGATGAGAACCTCAATCTGTATCCATTCTCGCTTACAAGACCATAGAACAGGGCGCAAACATTTACAACCCACAAAGTCCATGAAATTATAAAGAAAGCCACCTTGGAAAGAATACAGGCTACAATAAATGCTAATGGAGTCACTAGCTGGGACAATTAACATTTGCAGAGGCACTATGAACTGAGATGGGGGATGTGGTAAAAGATGGGGTTTTAAAACTCACACAGGGGAGACAATCACAGGAAGCTCAAATGACACCCTTGGAAAAAATCACAGAGTACCCCTTGTTTTTTTAGCTGTGCATATGCTGTGTGGTGTTAATACTTCTGCCTCACACAAACCCATCAACAAGAACTTCAGACACTAGGGAAGTGTAAAATCCTCTAGACTATATACACAAACCCATGTCTGCATGGAAATGCCTGTAACAACAGGGAACACATGCACAGTAAAGGCAATGCATGTGCACGTGTTGCATATATAAAAATAGGACAAGATCACAGTAAATATTGGCACTTTCAATTACTTTTCTTAATGATTTGACAGTGCCAACTTAAACTGAGCAGCGTAATGTACATTTTAACTGTACAAACATGGTTTGTACCGACCGTAGCATGATAAAGCAGAGGGTTACTAAACGTGAATATCAAAACCTTTCATGTACTCTCTTATATTGTTGCCCACACAGACGACCAAGGCAATACTTGCAAACAGGTGGCAACCTCAATCTTGAAGGGACTATGCAGCTGTTCCAATGCCTTCTTCGAGTTTCTCGTTGCACAAATGGAGGTATCTGTGACTTTACATACACTTCATTGTTTTATTCGTCAGTGTCACTTTAAGCTGTACACATTTAGCAGTGGAATTTCCGGCAATAAACACACTGAAACCACGGAAACGTCACACATATGCAACTAAAAACTAAGCAGGAATACAGACTTCCCACTTTCACGGTAAACAAACAAATAATAAAAACGACCTTTCTGACAGGGATTTACAGTGAAAGCAGGTTTAAAACAACGGACCGTACCTGCAATGTCGTCTCTTCCTTGGACAAATTTAAACAGAGCCTTATCCACGACCCTGAGCGTCGATGTGGCCATTGAACCAAGAGGTTCGAGTCAAACTGACCCTGAAAAGCAGTGATTCTATCGATTTGACCTGTTTGAAGCTGGCAGTGCTCTGCAATCAGTTTGCATGCAGAAAGCTTCTCAGCAGTCAGTGGAAACTCCCTGTCTTTTTGGAAATTCTTGGAAGAGATCTGCACTTTCATTTTCAACCTGACTATCTATGTTTTCTCTGCCGTTTGAGAGAATGGGTCGGCTTCTTTTAAATGTATATCTGGAAATCACTTGCATTTTCTAGCTATTGGATGGTCGGACAATTATTTTTAACCCTAAAGTTGTCATCTTTAAAGACATGCATGCACTAAAGCATTGGAACTTGCATATATTTGCCCAGGGGCCACAAAGTATGGTCTGTGGTGTGACCGAGGGCCGCTTTGATGGCAGCAGTGTGGCGGTAGTGGGACTGGGTGGATCAATGATTGGTTAAGGAGGTCTAAAAAATGTTAAATCAATAGGCAAGCATTTATTTGCAGGGTAACTTAAGTTAAGTGGTGCAGGACACCACTGTAATTACTTCATAACTGCATTTAACCTGCAAATAAATTCTTGTCTGTTTATTTAAAAAAAATCTGAATATTAGTGCTCAGCAAGTAAAACGCAGCTCGTGCTGCTGTTCAAGGGGGGGGGGGGCAGGTAAAGGTCAAGAAGGCAGCAAGTGGCCCCCAGGCCTTACTTTGAGTATCACTGCACTAAACCAATAGGACTGGCGTGCATTTTGTGCCCTGACTGAAATGTTATAGAAAAAAGGACTGCAGTAGTGAAAAAAGCCAAAAAGAATTGAATTGCTTTCTGTGTGCAAAGCATTTATGAGATAAATAATGTAATGTGTCTTTTTTCTGATGGCTTGCACAGTGTAAAATAGTCTGAGCTCTTCTTAGAAAGTAGAACACCACCAATCAGCCAATAGCATAAGGGGAAGAAGAAATATTTGCCTAGCCGGAGTAAAAACCCACTGGATTTATATTTTAGAAGATTTGGACACAATAGGTTATGTAGACAGTTGAGGTTGTCAAGCCAATCCATAAAACGGAGGGACACAATCATACTCCATTGAATGCAGTAAAAGGAACCACTATGCCATTCAACAATATTGATGCTTGTTACCCAGGCATGTCGCAAGTGAACAGTAAATAACAGTGGCGTAATGTTTCCCAGAAACGTAAGGTTCGAAAAATGAAGGGGCCGGTCCCATTAGTTCTCGACCTTTTTTAGAGACACACTTTAATGGTTCATTTTCGCAGCATGAAAGTGTAAAGGGGAGAAAAGTCATGAATGAACAGTTAATTAGCCAATAATTCTCTTTGATATATTATAACCCACTGACAACTACGTAACATTAGTTAGTTTATTACAAAGCCTAAAATACCTGGACATAGAGATACCTCAACACCATGGTATAGAAATACAAAGGAATTAGCTTGAAGCCAAATCTACGCATCCAATTTAGAAGGTGCAGCATGAACAAAACTATTAATTCAAGAAGTATGATACAATAAATCAGAAAGTATGAGTCCAAGTTTCCCTGCATTGAGGGTTGGTAAGTGAAAAGCATCAAATATATCCCGACTCTAGCACTAAGATGACATCCCTACATAAGCATTTTTAATAGAAAGCAGAGGTGTCGGTTTGTGGAGTTTTCCTGAGAAGCCTCTCCACCAGGGGCGTAACAAAGGCCCCCACAGATCCCGGAGTGTGGGGGGGTCCGAGCTCCAGGGTGCCCCCTCAACAAAGTATGCTGGCAAGAGAGCTCCTGAGAGAGCTGGAAGGGGGGCCCTCCTTGTACTTTGCAGGGGGGCCCCCTCAAGTTTTGTTGTACCACTGCTCTCCACCATCAATTAGTCAAGTAGCATAAAGCTACTACCTCAAAGAAAGAACTTGTTCTAGGATGCTCGCTCTATGAAGGCAAGAAGGAAATGGGGCCGTTCCCTAGTTCCAACAAACAGCTATTCACAGGTGGAATTCCCATAGTGCACCTTTTGCATGCCATCCACTCTGGATACAGGAGTGAGCGTACTTTTCAACAGTTTTGTCCATGTGTAACTGTTGTAACATTTCGTCCTTGGCTCCAAGGCCTTCTCCCATGCAAAACCTAATGTCCTTCCTTTACCAACCCAAGTCACACAATTGTAACTTCTTCTCTCCATGCCTATCTGGTAAAACAAAGACATTATTCTGCATAAAAGAACACTTCTTCACCTGCAATACAAAATGTAAGCAAGAACAGCTCCAAAACGAACATGGAATTCGAACTATTAATTCTAAAGAAAGAGTTGTCAGGGGCTTGCTTTTCAGGCATACGGGTTCAGCTTACATAAGAATGCATCATGTAAGCTTTACAAATTCACATAATCGTCAATACATTTTCAACTAATGCATTTACCTACGTATGAAATATCACTATTAATAAACACTTTTAGTACATGAGTATTTGCCAGCTTCACATCACAATTTCTTCATGTTAACGTTTTCTACTAGCTACATTCATTTCATATGTTAATTCTCCATACTACTTGTCAATAATCTAAAATACGCCACAAAGTAACTGTAATACATTTCACAATTCTAACAATTCACAATAATATAGTTGCAAGATTATGTGGAAGTGCACTCTACACATCACTATAATGCACCCCTACAAATGAAATGAGATTTCCGTTCCATGAGTTCCCCCCTCTGATGATGTTGAGTCATCATGAAACCCTTCAAAACACCCCAGCAGAGTAGACCGATCTAAACAGATGTTGTAGCTAATCTTCTCTTCCTGAACTCCTCCATTTGCTCCAAATTCCCATAGTGACTGTCCTGCAGTCTTTCGATCCTTCCCTCTCTTTCTCTGTAGGAGTTTGCCACTTGCCTCTCTGTGTGTCACCTATATGCTGTTATCATCCCTACCAAGACAATGATACAGATTATAGCAATCATCAGTTTTAAGATGTTTCCAAAGATTCCGCTTCCCAAGTTTGCAAATCAATTTTCAACTGCACCAAATCCTTTTCCACTGTTATCCCAAACATCTTCAGCTGCCAAGTCCTGTATTTCATAATGTATGTCAGTGATGTTAATAATATATCCCCTCAAATCTTTACTTCTATCAGCTATATCAGTACAACACCGTAGGACCTTCTTTTGCAAGTAGCACATCTAATGCAAGGGGATTCTGCATCACCATTACCCTTATCAAGACCATGTCCCCATCTATGAGTAGCATAGACTGAGCTGTGTTAAAAGATTATTTATCCACTATGGTAGACAGCCTTCTAATCTTGATCCTGTTCAACACCACTCCTAAACTAGGTATTATCACTCCAAACATATCTCCCAGAGCCCCTCCAGCATTCAGTCCGCATTTTTCCTTGCTGTTCGACTTTCCTACTGAACTCTCCAAGCCACCCACATGGTATATTTTTGGAAACACAAACTCCAAATAACAAGTACCATCCCATTTGCTCTCAAATCAAACATATGCATTCTTTCCTCACACAAATTATACTCCTGGTATCATTCGAACTGATTCCCGCAAAAACGTCTTCCAAGGACCCTTAACTAAGAAGATATGCTGACACACACTCTGTCCCAAAAATAGTGAATCATAACAGCTCTCAGCTTGACGTGTGCAAAGTTTGCCTTATTGTTACCAATCTGAAGTTATAGGTCCAGAACTTCCCTTAGCTTGATGACCTAACTCCTCCTTGGTCCAATAAGAATCATTGTCCTTATTGTCAACAATATTAACTAATTTCTACGTCTATCTCCTACATGCTCTATTAATTTATTTTCTATATCTGTTAATATGCATGTTAAGTTATGCCTATGCTTGTAAGCAGTGTCTAGTTTTATTATCGGTGAAAAGTAATTTTTCATTCTTTCTACTGTCTTATAGTAATCCTATTTATTCAGATGTTTATGTTCAGGTATTTCTGAAAGTACCACGTCATAATTTGAAAAGTAGTACTCATAATTGCCTTTTCCATAAAACATGCTAAGAAATAAGCTACAACTAATACCATAAGTTAAGGGTAAGTGATAGTATTGTATTCCCTTCTCAATGAGGCAGGTAATTGCATGCACACATAGCAATGTCTAACTTCCATAGCGTCCACATATTCTTATAGCACCTTAGCTTAAGCATTCAATGTATAATCACCCTTTGATAGGTCTACATGAAAGAAGCGATTAGTTTGTTCCTATTAAGCCTTTCTCAGATCCTAGTGTACCCTCCTTTGAGATAGCAGTGGTAGGTGCGGATGTCCCGTGTATCCCCACCCTATTTTCCCTACACTCAGGTGAACTTAGAATTACTCTAGAATGACTACAGCTATTACTACAACTATCCCTACAATTAGTGCACCTACATTACATTTGTGCCTACAATTCAAATTCCCAGACTCCATTTTAGAGTAGCTCAGTTCACAGTTCGAAAGAGGATCAACATACAGTCTCTTGTCTCCACCTCTATCCACGTATAACAATGTTCTCAAGCATATTTCTTTTTAAAATCTTGGAAAGACTAAAGGATGTTCACCTATTGCTGCATCCTTAATCAGGACATGGCCGGTGAAATGGCCAATTGGAAGGTATTAATAGATCTGTAGGCTAAGCCTCACCGAGCCAGATGAGCCCACAAATTAAGGGCATGCACTACATCTGCGTCCAAGGTATTGAGATCCTATCGTATACATCAACTGGACCATCTGCCCCAAGCTGACTTGTACTCTTGACCGTACTATCCGCCATGCTCTGGACATGAGGACTTCAGCCATCTTCGAAAGCCCTGGGATTTCCCAGCGTTTCCAGTAATTCGCCATGCCATGAGCCACAATGAATTCTCCTTAAGTACAGGATGAGGAAGTTGGTCTGGACTCTTGAGGAGAGTCGGAAATTGGGGGAGTAGGATTGGAGAATCTCAGGAAAGTTCCAGTAGAACTGGAAACCAGACTTGAGAACACTAGAGGAGGGTGACCAGAACCACCTCTGCCGCTGGCCTCCTGACTTGTGCTGTCACTCTTGTGATCATCGCAAAAGGGAAGAACGCATACCCCTTCTCCCAACTCTAATCTTGAAGGAACGCATCCGTGGATAAAAACCAGTGGATCTGTTCTCCAACTGAAGAAGCAAGGAAGTTAATGATCCAGTCTCGAGGCAAAAAGGCCCATAGAAAACAGACCCCACCAAGAATTCTGAGTTGCAAACACTTTTGGGTACAGCTTCCAGAGAATGGCATCCCTGAGATTAGGAGATATTGTCTGCCTCCTGGTTCTCGCAACCCGGCAAGTATTCCGCCGTGACCGAGACCTCATGGTCCAGGCAATACTGCCAAAAGGCTGCTGCCAGGTTCGGCAAAGACCGTGATCGGGTGCCTCTCAAGTGATTAATGTAGCGGACTACAGACACGTTGTCCATCTTCAGGAGGACACACAATTGAATCCAATCTTTTGTCCAACAACGCACTCCGAAAGAACCAGCTAAAAGTTCTAGGAAATTTATGTGTAAGTGTTGCTCTTCTGGTGACCACAAGCCTGCCGTGGAAACTGCGCTGCATCTGGCCCCCCAGCCTGTCCTGTTGGCATCAGACTCTATAACTAAATCTGGTGCTGAATTGGAGATCGCTCGGCCATTCCAAGCCTCCATGTGTCACAGCCACCATTGGAGCTCTTTTCGAGACTCCTCGGACAGAGACACCTTGTGAGAGAAAGGACAACCCCTGTGAAGGTGGTACGCTTTCAGAGGTTGAAGAGCCCTGTAATGTAAGGGTCCCGGGAAGATTGCCTGGATTGATGAGGAGAGGAGGCCTTCCACTCGAACTATCTGTCTGAGCGTCACCTGAGGCTTGGGCAGAGTACGTCTCAATTTATTACAAATTTTTGCCACTTTCCTGGACAGATGACTTAAGGTAGAGGAGGTGGAGTCTATCACAAAACCTAAAAACTTTATCGACTGAGAGGGCGTCAAGAGAGATTTCTTGTCGTTTATCACAAAGCCGAGGCTCTGCAAAAGATTCACTGCCAAGTGAAGATGTGAGAGGAGCCTTTGGGTAAAAGAGTCGATAAGGAGCAGATCGTCTAGATACATCATCAGTCGTACCCCTCGAGTCCTGAGGTGTTCAGCCACCGGTTTGAGAACCTTTGTAAAGCACCGCGGGCCGAGGAGAGACCAAACGGAAGGGATGCAAAATCGTAAATATGATCCTTCCAAGTGAACTGTAGGAATTTTCGGTGAGGAGGAAATATGGGAACTACTAGATAAGCATCTTTGAGGTTCAAACGGACCATCCAATCCAGAGGCCTCAGGACATCTCGG
This sequence comes from Lissotriton vulgaris, assembly GCF_964263255.1. Lineage (NCBI taxonomy): Eukaryota > Metazoa > Chordata > Amphibia > Caudata > Salamandridae > Lissotriton > Lissotriton vulgaris. Next base: position 669,224,821 of record NC_141699.1, read on the forward strand.
AGAAGGTGGAACCCTTTCACTTTTAAATGTTGATAAACGTCCCATTCATTGAACTCGCTCAGGTTTATTACAGGCCTTTGGCCACCATCGACTTTTTCAACAAGAAAAATATTGCTGATGAAACCAGTTTGATCAAGGTAGGTAGGCCGAATAGCGCCTTTGGAAAGAAGAGAGTTTACCTTTTGCTCTACCAGAATGGTATGTTGCTGAGAGACCTGGAGCGGCAAGGACGCACTCTTTGAACAGGATTCCCAAAAAACTCTCAATGGAATTCACGAACCATCTGTAGGACCCATGCATCCTTTGTGATGGAAGTCCAAGCTGGGAAAAAATTCACCAGACACCCCCCTAACTTTAAATAAGAAGAAGGGAGTACACTCACTGGGGCTTGCGGATGAATTCGCTCCTATGTACCCTCTACCCTTGCCGCGGCGTCCTCTCATATGGTAGAAATTGCTGAACCTTGTTCGGCCCTGGTATTGTAGGGGGCCTTGTCCCTTTTGCTGGTACTGGTTTACATCACAGCCGGTCGAGCGACCCCTACCTCGACCAGCCATGCGGAAAACCTGAGGAAACACTCTCTTGATCGTTGTCTGCACCTTATCTAAGGATGTGAAAGGGTTAACAAACTTTCCAAGTTCTTTAACAAAAGGTTCTCTGAAGAGACCACCTTGCACGACAGCACCCGCTTCAGAATCTTCTTAATACCCCAATTTTGGGTCCACTTTTATGAGGAGAGATCAATGTCTCTTGGTTGATAGGGCATAGTTTGCATTGCCCAGAAATATTATAGCACGTTGTGCCCACCCAGAAAGGGTCTCGGGGGAAATCAGTGCACCAGAAATCTTGACTTCGTCGGCCATGCGAAGAATTTTAGTTAGGGGTCCTAAAGCATTCAGGAGTTTATCCTGGCATGCACGCCATGAACAGTCCACCCCCTTTTTGGGATCCTTCATGAATTTCTGCAAGAAGGTGGCCATGCGTGGATCGATCTCTGGGGTTAAGTCTACTTTCCCCTCAACAGAAGGGCGAGGACACTCAGCATGTAGGCAATTCCAAGCCTCTTTTTCAAGAGGTCTACGTATGCTACTTGCTACATAACAAGGAACATTATCGTCCGGTGATCAGTCAGGGGACCGGGGATGGATTATATCCTCCGGGTCCAACATGTCCAATCAATCATTGGCTGAGGTGGACGGATGTGAGGAGCCATCGGGACCAAACGGACCAGGAACCATGTCTGGATCTCCTGAACCCTTAGGGGTAGAAGGAAGAGTGGCAGGTAGTAAACCCCCATTCCCTTGTAGTAAAGCGGGTTGAGTCACCATAAAGACTTGAGGTAACCTGTCAAAGGCATCCAAAGCCAGACCTGGATCAAGGGTATGTTTCACAGGGGGGCCCACTGGGTCAACAGACACAGGAGTAGGGGCAGACGGTACTGATGCGTGTGGTGGAACCCATATTCAAATGCCTAGGCAATTTGGCGGGAAAGCCTTTCCTCCAAAGGAGTAATAGCTCCCTCCACTGCCCTATATATTGAGGCATTCACCGCGTCATAAAAATCCTCATACCACGGGAGATCCACCATTGGGTCTGCCATCCCCCGGGAATCATCATCATACTTCATTTTTTAAGTAGCCCCTAAATTAGGTATACCAAAAAAAAGGGAAACAATTTGCAAAAGTCTGGGTGGCAGACTGTGAGCCCTTTACAAAGTGACCCTTTTTATGGGGGACTGGGTGTCCGCCCAAAGCAATTTGTGCAAGAATGTTGCTATTTTTATGGTGGGTTGCTCAGCCCAGGGACACAGTCTGGCGCGCACACAGATTAATCAGCAGTTGTTTTAGCCGGGGGGAAAACGTGTCCCAGACAAGGAGTCAACAGTGGCCAGTACCTGACCTCACTGAGGCATCAGAACTCTGTTACAGACTCTGTTAATTCTAAAACAGAGCGTAGGAATAAACTTGTTTCGTGGCAGCTAAGCAATATACAGGACCCTTCCCTGGTGTCACCCTCACCGGCAGACAGGCAGATGGTAGCGCGCGAATAATGAAAATCCTCTGAGAGGAATTCAAAGTGTGCACTGCTTCCGCTGCGCCTTTCGCACCCTCTAGGGGCGCGAGGCCAACTGCACTCAAGGACCGGGACGCGTAAGAGCGAGGAACGGCTCTCGCGTCCTGAACCGCCCGCTGCGTTTCACACAGCCAATATAACGGGCAATAAAGAAAGACCGTGACGCGACCTGTAACCAAAGGAACAAGCAAATACACCACAAAATGTCAAAATTATACAATAAGAAACAAAGTTTCAAGAGTAGTGTCGCGCGCAAGCAAAGCGGTGACAACTCGAATTACAATGGTTTTCATATAACATGAACTTAGTCAAATTGAAGAGAGAAAACACAGAGTACTTATCTTGGCTGCACAGCAGTGAAGAAAGAGCACAAGGAGACAAGGAGAAAGGACTATGTGAGACTATCTACATGCTGATTGGTTAACATCCGCCAGCATAAAGAGGGGACTATGGGTAAATGTCAAGGAAAAGAAGACCCAAAGGAAATCCAGAGGTTGGTTTACACCAGCATGCAGTAAGGCACATAAACAGTTAAAACTGGCCTTGCATAAGCATAAGCAAGATAGAAACCAACCCCTGATAAGGACTCTACGTAAGGAGTATAAAACTGCACTAAAAACTCAAAGACAGCTGATGAAAAATGAAGCTTGGACAGCCGTCATGGAAGCCTCAGAATCAAAGGACATGACAGCTTTTTGGAAAGCAGTTAATGCCCCATTTTTTAAAGATAGCTCAAAGGCCTGTAAGGAGATAGCCGTGACCGAAGAAGAATGGGTAAAGCATTTTGAAACTCTTTATAACCCAGCAGCAACTACTACTGATACAACAAGAGAACCCATGTTTAAGAGGAAGGGTACTGAAGGGCTGCAACTTAATTTTTTACTGGAGGAGGTAATTAAGGGTATTAATTCCAGTCTTGGGGGTAAGGCACCCGGCCCTGATGGTGTCCCAGTAGATATTTTTAAGAAAAACATATTGCTTTGGGCTCCTTTGCTCACTAGAACTTTTAATGCTGCTTGTTCAATAGGATTGCTTGAAACTTGGTATAAGTCGATCATAATCCCCATTTTTAAAAAAGGAGACAGAGCAAGCTGTGCTTGCTACCGGCCCATATCGTTGCTCGACTCCACCATTAAAATAATTGGCAGAGTCATTTTAGATAGACTGCATCTATGGGCAGAGGAACACCACATCATTAGCGACCTCCAATATGGTTTTTGCGAAGGAGTTGGCACTATCTAACAAGCACTTAATCTATCAATATTGATAGAGAAATATACTATGGCCAAGGGAGGTAGACTTTTCTTAACTTTTTTAGATCTCACATCTGCTTTTGATTTTGTAAATCATGGGAAATTATGGACTATTTTAACCCGATTGGGAGTAGAAGCAAACATTATCAATTTTTTAAGAGAACTGTACAATGGGGCTAGTGCGATGGTCAGATACGGTAAAAATGGGAAGTGCACAAGGGAGTTCAGTGTTGCGAGGGGTGTGAGGTAGGGGTGTGTCCTTGCCCCATTTCTATTTTCCATCTACATAAACAACTTGAAGGATACACTATTACAGGACTGTAATGATATGCCAATTACCTCAGCCCGTCGTATACCCGCACTCATTTATGCAGATGATACCGTTCTTATGGCAAGAACTCCCATAGCCATGCAGGCCATGATTTCCTCCTTTAGTACTTTTTTGGTTAAACTTGAACTACAAATAAATTGCACTAAGACCTTTGCAATGAACTGTGGCAGTAACGTTTATCAAAAGAAAAAAAACATGTTCATAGGATTAACCCCTTTACAACACACACCAACTTTCTCTTATCTGGGGATCTTGTTTGACCACACTGGTAAATGGAGTAGTGCAATCCAAGCCAGGAATTTATTATTTTCTAAATCCATAATGGCCCTTAGGTCTTTTAGCAAGAAGATGGGCAAAAAGCCAGTTAAAGAGTTTTTATACATATATAAAGCTATCTGTGTTTCGGTGGCATTATATGGGGCAGGAATATGGGGCGATTCAAATGTTAGCAGCCTACAAGTCACCGAAAATGGCTTCTTGCGATATCTTTTGGCACTTCCCAAGAGTATGTCCAACTATAATTGCCACGCAGAACTGGGCATTCCCTATCTGGAAGATTTAATTAAGATGCAACCGATCCTTTAATGGCTTCGGGTATGGACCAATGCGAAATGTCATCTAAATTGCCTTATTTTGGGGGACGCATTGAAACTAGATTGGGTAAAAAGGATAAAATGGTTATGCTATATAAAAACCTTCTGTAACAACATCAAGCATCCGGAGTTTTTTACTGACCCAATATCTATGTTAGATATTACTAGGAAAGCATTGAAATATCTGAGTCTAAACTTCCTTGTGAATCAAAGAGAACAAACTGAATTGTTAAAAAAGAATGTGATTTCTCATCAAATGATAACTAAACCAAGGACTATCCAGCCTTATCTAAACCTTCAAATGAAAGAACAAGAAAGGTTCTTGCTGACTAGATTTAGGTTTGGGATTTTGTTTAGACTACTGAGCTTTCCTGCTACAAATGACTGGTCTAAGGTTATTTGTAAATGTCCGTGTGACAATGCTTCCGCTCAATCTGATATACATATCTTATTTTTCTGTAGATTTTATGCTATATCTAGGAAGAGATGGATAATGCCTATTTTAAAATATATGAACTTGAGACAGTGTCGCCCAGCATTCTTAGCTATACAAACTTTGGAGGACATTTTTTCTGTTGCTTCTGTTGCGGCATTTCTTAAAAGTATTTTCTACCTACGCAAGACATTGATTATGTGATTTTTTGCTATTTTAACCCTTTGCCTATGCTTATATTGTCTACACCGTTTTTAACTAATATTACATTTTTTTGATGATGTAATACTTCTTATGTGATTTGATGTACTTTTATGGTTATGAAATATAACCGAATAAAGTCTTTTGAATTGAATTGAATTGAATTGACAATGGTGTTCTCATTGGATGTTTGAACTACGTTTTTTCCCCTTTGTACCATGGGAAAAGTAATTTTTGTTGATATTTTACATGGCTGCTGATAAAATAAAGGGAAGAAAGAAGGCATAATCCTCGCCTCCAATCCTGACATATAATTCACTCATCTGAATGTCCTATACCACATTTTTCTCCTAATCAGCGCACCAACATTTGTATGTGGACTAAAGATGACAATTTACGCCTGGATCACACAGAGGCTGAACTAGGAGAGCAGAGAGTGAAAGGAGCCAAGAGAGCAGATAGTGGAAAGCCACTGCTCCCGGCCTTATCCCAAACGTGTGATTCAGCACCTGGTAGCCTCGCATCGGCAGTAGCAGCACGGGGTGGGGGGCATTTCACAGAGTTTTACAGAGTTCCGTGCTCTGCCTTCGTGGTGTCTTCTTGGTAAAAAGGAGTAACTGCACTGTATAGAACTGCAGTGTGAGCAGAGTCGGAGACTAGAGTATACCCTGCAGAGGCGTAACACAGGCCCACACCGCCCCCAGTGCAGGGATGCTCACCGAAATGCATGGGGCCCCTTCAGCACAGTACTCACGTCCAAGTGCTCCTGATAACATCTGTAACAGGGGCCCCTCCATGCACCTTGCAGGGGAGCCATCTCAAATTTCGTTACCCCACTGATACCCCTCTGCGTAGTATGCAGCCTAGGGGCCCAGTATGGATCCTGCAGTCTTGGAAGCTGTTGTCTCGTGGGTGAATGCGACACACGGTGATTACTAGGCCCAACACGTGGAGGCCCCCAATGATGGCACGTACACAGGGATACTTGTTACTGGTCTGCACGGCGTCACCAACTGGCGTACGCGGAGACCCTTTTTATTATAGCACATCACGTGTCCTGACGTCCTACGCCCGTTACATCACTGGCGTATAAACCATAGAACACAACATTTCTCCCCAACCAACAAAAATTAACATTAAAGCTTTCGGAGCTTTCTCTTTTAACTTGGCAGTCCCAGAGTTCTCAGTTCTGCTTTGACAAATGAATATCTTACAATACTTCAGTTATATAAAGAAACAGTCTTACGTGAAATGGTCTCAGAGTCGACACGAGGGCGCCGGGTTTCTTCTTAGACGGTGGTGAGAGGCCCCTCAGCCCTGGGTGAGGCCAGCCCCAGCCGGGGATGGGACCTCTTGGAAAGCGGGCTCAGGATCGCCCACCAGTCAGTCTCCCTCAGGGCTTTCCGCTTCAGCTGGACAGGCATCCTCACTGGCCGGCGCCTCCTGACCGTCTCGGAAGCACACCGGGCTCTGTGTCATAGGCGAGCTTCCTCGTTCTGGGCTGGGTATTGTCTGAAGTTCTTGAGCCGCTGGGGCGGCAATAGTGTCTTCTTCAGGGTAGTTCTTCTTGAAGTGCGACAGGTTGCTAGTCACTGTCTCTCGGCCCCTGGCGGCAATGACCCGGGTTCCCTTCACGTTAATCACAGTCCATGGCCTTGTCTCATAGGGCAGTCTGAACTTCCCGCCATGGCGCGATTTTTCAGTAGCACCACGTCGCCTCGTGTGATCTGCGGGGCTCTTGCCCTTTTCCGCTGGCTGACTGAGCGTACGCTTTCCTTCGCTGAGCTTCTATTTGGCATTCATTCGCGGGATCAGGGTGCCACTGTGGGTGATGAGGTATGGAGTCGGTGACAACCTGGACCATGAGAAAGTGTCCAGGGGCGACCCCTGTAGTGGTGTGGGGGGTTTGCTGATAGCTCCTCAAGAATGTGAATATGGCCAGCTCCAGCGACTGCCCTTTGTCATGGGCAATGCGGATGACTTTGTTGGTTGAGTGTTCAAATGAACCTCTCCACTTCGCCATTGGCTTGTGGCCATCTCGGGGTTATTCGGCGATGTTGAATGCCTAGCGCTTTGAGATAGTCTGCCAGTTCTTGTCCCTGAAAAGGAGGGCCGTTGTCTGTTCGTAGTTCTCTCATCAACCCGTGGGCGGCCATGATTTTCTCCAACTTGGGGATGACTTCTGTGGAGCTCGTGGTGAATACTATTTCAACCTCGGGGTACTTGGAGTGGTCGTCGATGGCTACCAGGGTTTGTCGGACATCCGGAAGGCTGCCAAAGTTGAGGCTGACGCACTCCCAGGGAGAGCCTGGTCGAGGCTCCACGATTACCGGTGTTGCTCGAGGCTCTTCCCCCGTCACCTGGCAGGCCGCACAGGATCTCACCGTGGCTTCTACAAGGTCATCCATAAGGGGGAACCATACCTTTGTTTGCAGTCTTGATTTAGTCTTGACCATTCTTTGGTGGCCTATATGAGCTAACTGCACCACCTGGGCAGTCATGGCATGCGGGATCACCAGCCGGTGACCGCGCAACAGGCACCCGGTGTCGTCTTCATTGAGTTCTCCTCGTACCTGATAGAGGCTGTCCATGTTCCTCTGTGCCTCAGGTGTCAAGATCTTCCACTCTTCCCTGGCCTTTTGCCAGTTTCCGCTCCCAAGCGCCGCTCTGGCCTTTTGTAGGCACTCATCCATCCGGGTGGCTTCCGCGATGCTCTCTATAGACATTGGCAGGGGGCACGACCTGGCGGTGACACATCTCACGTATTCTTCAGTGTCTGCGGCTTCCTTCATTTCTCCGGGGGTTGCTGCTCGGGGATGTTGGGATAAGTAATTGGCCGGGTTCCGAGATCCCGGTTGGTACTCCACTTTACAGTTGTACTCTTGTAATTGTAGCATCCATTTCTCGATGCGGGGTGGAGGTTTTGTGGAGGTCCCGAAAATAGAGCCACTAGGGGTTTGTGGTCTGTGGAAACTACAAAAGGCTTCCGATAAATGTACAGATGGAAGTGCCGGCACCCCCAGTGGATGGCTATCGCCTTCTTTTCAATTTTTGAACATCTTCGTTTAGTGTCTGTGAGGGACCAGCTGGCGAACGCTACCGGGGTCCAGTCTTCGTCCGCCCTCTGCCTTTGTATCAATACCGCCCCTAGTCCCTCAGGTCCAGCATCTACCGCCACCAGCGTCAGCTTCCGGGGATCGAAGAAGGCCAATGTCGTGGCTTCGGAGAGTGCGTCTTTTATTTCCTGAAAAGCTTTGGACTGCTCAGGTCCCCACTTCCATGGTGTGGGGTCTTTCGTGAGTTCTCTCAACGGCAGTGTTAGGTTAGCCAGATCCCGGATGAATCGGCCACAGTAGTTTACCATGCCCAGGAAGCTCCGGACTTCCGTGACTGAGGTGGGGGCTGCAGCTTCCTTAATATCCTTGACCTTGTCCGGATCCGGATTGACGCAGTCGATGGAGAATTTGTATCCAAAGAACTGTAATTTTGGCTTCAGGAATTCACACTTCTCGCGATGCAACGTGAGGCCCGCTTCCCGCAATCTCCGAAGTACCTGGGTCAGGCGACTGGTGTTCTCCGGTATGGTCCTGGCGCGCACCATGATATCATTGCTGACATTGATCACACCTGGTATGTCAGTAATGAGTTCCTGTATCACGTTTTAGAATACCTCGGCCGCACTGGATACTCCGAAGCTGAGACGTGTGTATCGGCGGAGCCCCAGGTGTGTGGAGAAAGTCGTGATGTTGCATGACTCCTCGTCCAGCACTAGCTGAAGGTAGCCAGACCGCAGATCCAACTTGGAGAACCAGCTGGCTCCAGCCATCTCCCCAATCAAGTCATCGATGGTGGGTGTTATGTGTCTTTCTCTCTTGATGGCGGCGTTGGGGTGACGCATGTCTACACAAATTCGCACCGCTCCTGGCTGTTTGGGTTTTTTCGTGACCACAATGGGTGACACCCATGGAGTGGGGCCCGACACTTTCTCTATGATCCCGGCCGCCTTCAGCTTTTTGAGTTTTTCTTCTACCAACGGTCTCAGGTGGAACGCAATTCGGCGGTGTCTCAGAGCTACAAGCTGCACGTCGGATCATTGTGGAGATGCACCTCCTTCCCAGTGAACTTCCAAATTCCTTTGAACACATCCGAGAATTCCGTTATCAGCTGCTGGATTGATTCCTGATGCATCCCAAAGGCGAAGGTAACCACCCCGAGGTCTTCCGCTGCACAGCAGCCCAGTAGCATTCCTTGCCCGTCCTCGGACACAAACACGTTGGCGGTGACGGCCCTGTCACCAGGTGAAATGGATGTCTTGAATTTTCCACGAATTTTCAGTGGGGTGTCTTGCCCATATGCGAATACAGTAATGTTCGAGGGGCTCAGCACCGGCGGTGGATCTAGAGTCTGATGTAGGGTGGAGGCCATGAGATTTATGGTTGCACCAGTGTCGACGATGGCCATGACTTCCTAAGCACCTACCTGGATACTGCACTGCGGTAGTCGTCTGGCTCTTTGGGTGGTGTTGCCAATCATGTGCACCTTGTGCACCGTTCTCTCCTCCTCCTCCTCATCGTCCATGTCACTTTGGCTGGGGTCCCCCTCTGGCACAGCGTTTACCACCTGTCGGGCTTGTGAAACTTCTTCGACCGACAGACTTTTTTGAAGTGGTTAAAACGCCCACACCCAGAGCACCTTCTTCCCTTGACGGGGCACTCTGTCGCGGGGTGTGGTTTGCCCCCACAGTATCCGCACACCTTTGGCGATGTCCCCGTGGCGGCTCCTGTGCCTTTCTTGGTCCATTTTGTCGGGGACTTGACAGTTACCTTGTTGACTGGCTCGGCCTTCACTGGCGCTTGCAGGGCCGCCTCCATGTGGGCCGCTCGGGCCTTTGACAGCTCCTTGGTGCGCCCCAAGGTCAGAATGTCGGCTAACGGTTTGCCGGATTCTTCAAGAATACGCTCCCTGAGCTTGGCAGAGGCGCAGTCTTGTATTATCTGGCCGCGTATTTCCTCGGTGGTGTCTCCGAATCCGCACGTGGTGGCTAGGTTCTTTAGCTGGGCGTGATACGTGTCTAGCGACTCTTCCGGTAGTTGTCTTGCCTGACGGAATATGAATCGCTCATAGTCCTGGTTGGCCATGGGCTCAAAGTGCGCATTCAAGGCATTAATCAGCGAGTGGTGGTTCTTTGGTGGCACTTCCACTAGGGTTTTCGCTATGTTGTGGACATCTTTCCCTCCCAAGTGAAGGACCATAGCACGTTTTTGGTCTTTGTGTACTTTGGTGGCTTCGAAAAATATTAACAGGCGGTCTACCCAGTCCTTCCACTTCGGGGCCAAGGACGATGGAGATCCTTCCACAAATAATGGTTCGATCGGGGGTATGGTGGCCATGTCTCTTGAAGCAGCGCACCGTTCACCAGTGCGTGCTGGTGGTCGTGGGGTGTTTCCACTGTGCTGTTAGGCCGATTCTGCACTTGGTTGTGCCAAGGCTTGTTAGTACTTATGTCCTGTGCCTGGGTTTGACAATGCTTGTTGGCTGTTGGGGGTTTTCCTCCCTTTGCTGCCCTCTCGCCTCCTGTGGCCCGCCTTCTAGGCCGTGTTGGAGCTGCTTGGGATCTCAACGTGCTTTCCTGTTCCCTCGGCAGTCTGGGGTTTCCTCTAGGCCCCAGGGCGCGTGCTCCCACGTGTCTGCGCGCTCTGGCGGGCTGGGCGAGTGCTCCGCGGCTCCCTATGTCATGCGCTACGTCTGGGGGTGTGTCCACCGCCTGGGGGCTCAGCGCTTCTCTCCTGCTCGGCACTTCTTCCAGGCCTCGCGTCTGTGCATTATATCCTAGTATCACTAAAAATGTTGTTTTGTATACCCGCTTCTTTACTTGCATTCGCCTGGAGGCTTGGAGGCACAGGGTACTAGCGGCAGCCGTCGCTAGTGTTACGCAGCCCAGAGACGCATACTTCTCTGCCGGGGTCTCCCGCTTCGGGCAGAGACCGGGCTAAGAGTGGGCCCGTCTGCACCCGTCAGAGACCGAAAGAGGCTGGGCCAGGCCACCCCTTTTGTCTGTACTGGATTTCTCCTGATTTCTTCCATTCTTCAGCATTCCACCTTGTGTGACAGCGCCGGAAAGAAAAGGTAAAGAGAAATGGGCAAAAGAAAATCTCCTCTGTCGGCTGTAAAGGAGTGCATTTTGACAGCTTTAATTACTAGCTTCTTGACCACGGCAATGGGGGCAATTAATAGTGAGAAATGGGGGCAATTATTAGTTAGATAGAATGCGTGGAAGAAACGTTGGGGGGTCACAAAAAGGGTTCTGTCGAAGAGACTTTACACAGAATCCTTTAATGCAAATGTCATGGCCTGCTCGCCCTCTGTAGAGGAGAATGTTGCAACAGCTGTCACAGCAAATCCATGCGTTTTTAGGTTTTGCCTGGCGAAAGATGCGCTCTGCGCATCTTTTTCGCGCAGGCGAAAACCTAATGATTATAGTAGGGGAGACAGGAACGGCCCCCGTCTTCCATTGGCTAGCTCCATAAATGGAGGCTAGCCATTGGAAGACGGGCCTGTCCGTCAATGCCGGACCAGATTCGGGGGCGTTCCCGAGAATTTTTGGTTTTCGGCTACGTCACGCTACGTCAGCCGAAAGCCAACTATCGGGAACGCCCCTGAATCTGGTCTGGCATTGCCGGCACCTGCCTTCCTGCTCGGGACGCGCCGGCGAAACCAGAAAGCTGGGGAGGCGGGGCGACTGCCAGACGGTGACTGCTCCGATTGACCAAGACATTTTACTGGTCCCTCCTCTTGACAGTTGTAACGAACAGCTAGGACCAATTGCAAGCACGGCCGGTCGAATAGGGTTCCTGTCTGTTAGCGTTGATTGGTTGAGCTGCGTGGACGTCACTGCTGGTCGAGAGCCCCCGCCCATCTCCGCTCAGAGCGATCCGCGAGGGAGCCCACTCCTCGGGAAACTTCGCCGCCCGCCTGCCTGAGCTAGAGACGGGCCGCTGTGCTGCCCGCGGCGACCCGGAAGTGACTAGCCGGCCGGCCAATCCTAGCGCGGCCGGCCGGAAGTGCCCGCAGCCCGGGGGAAGAAGGAAGACGGCAGCCCAGGAGAAGACGTATGGCGGCCCACGCGGGGCTCCCGTGGCCTGGAGGGAGCCCCGGGAGAAGCGGAGGATGTTGCCGGTCTCCCATGCTGAAGAGGGAGACCGGAGAAGTGCCCAAGAGATTGCCGCCATCGCAAGGAGCCCCCGCCAGGACGGCGGCCCAGGAGAAGTATGGCGGCCCATGCGGGGCTCCAGTGGCCTGGAGGGAGCCCCGGGAGAAGCGGAGGACGTTGCCGGTCTCCCATGCCGAAGAGGGAGACCAGAGAAGTGCCCAAGAGATTGCCATCGTCGCAAGGAGCCCCCACCAGAGTGCCCGGTAAGTTAAATGGGCTACAGAGCGCAGCAGCACCACCACCAGAGGCTGGGGGCTCGGAGCTGCACCATGGTGGACCTGGGCGGCTGCCCCAGGAGACACCTCTGCGAGCCCCTGCCGCCCCCCGCCCTGCTCTGCTGGGCCCTGCTGCTGCTCTGCGCCCCGGAGACTCGGCGCTGCTCGGCAGCGGGCAGCGCTGGCACCATGTGAGCTTGGGGCTCGGAGCCGCACCATGGTGGACCTGGGCGGCTGCCCCAGGAGACACCTCTGCGAGCCCCTGCCGCCCCCCGCCCTGCTCTGCTGGGCCCTGCTGCTGCTCTGCGCCCCGGAGAGCTCCGCGCGGGCAGACTTCTTAGGTAAGACCCTCTCTGCTTCCCAGCCTGTCCTTTCCCAGCCTGCCCTCTCCCAGCCTGTCCTCTCCCAGCCTGTCCTCTCCCAGCCTGTCCTCTCCCAGCCTGTCCTCTTGCAGCCTGTCCTCTCGCAGCCTGTCCTCTCGCAGCCTGTCCACTCCCAGCCTGCCCTCTCCCAGCCTGCCCTCCCCCAGCCTGCCCTCTCCCAGCCTGTCCTCTCGCAGCCTGTCCTCTTGCAGCCTGTCCTCTCGCAGCCTGTCCTCTCGCAGCCTGTCCTTTTGCAGCCTGCCCACTCCCAGCCTGTCCTCTCGCAGCCTGTCCTCTCGCAGCCTGTCCTCTCGCAGCATGTCCTCTCCTAGCCTGCCCACTCCCAGCCTGCCCACTCCCAGCCTGTCCTCTCGCAGCCTGTCCTCTCCCAGCCTGTCCTCTCCCAGCTTGCCCTCTCCCAGCCTGCCCTTTCCCAGCCTGCCCACTCCCAGCCTGCCCACTCCCAGCCTGCCCCCTCCCAGCCTGTCCTCTCCTAGCCTGCCCTTTCGCAGCCTGCCCTTTCGCAGCCTGCCCTCTCGCAGCCTGTCCTCTCACAGCCTGTCCTCTCCCGGCCTGCCCACTCCCAGCCTGCCCTCTCCCAGCCTGTCCCCGCCCTGCCCTTTCCCAGCCTGTCCTCTTCCAGCCTGTCCACTTCCAGCCTGCCCTCTCCCAGCCTGTCCCCTCCATGACCTTTCCCAGCCTGTCCTCTCCCAGCTTGTCCACTTTCAGCCTGCCCTCTCCCAACCTGCCCTCTCCCAGCCTGTCCCCTCCCTGCCCTCTCCCAGCCTGTCCTCTCCCTGCCTGTTGTCGTGTACCGGTGGCAGCAGGCAAGAGTGTGCACTGTGTCCCCGAAGTAACAGCCCTAAAGCAAGCAAGAAGTACGCCCCCCTCCCACCAATCCCTGTTAGGTAGTGGAAACTGTCCAAACTGGGGTGCAGACAGCCCCTCTCACCTTTCGGCCTGGTACCACTGCACCAGCCGCACTACTTCCCTACTGACCGTTCTCCACTTCAGCCCCTTCTAAATTACAATTCCTGCTTGTGACCCTTTTGCCTGCTTGTGCTTGTTTTCGTGACCCTGTTGCCTGCTTGTGCCTCCGTGTGCCCCTGTTGCCTGCTTGTGCCTCCGTGTGGCCCTGTTGCCTGCTTGTGCCTCCGTGTGCCCCTGTTGCCTGCTTGTGCCTCCATTTTCGTGCCCTTGTCGCCTGCTTGTGCCTCCGTTTTCGTGCCCCTGTCGCCTGCTTGTGCCTCAGTTTTCGTGCCCTTGTCGCCTGCTTGTGCCTCCGTGTGCCCCTGTTGCCTGCTTGTGCCTCCGTGTGCCCCTGTTGCCTGCTTGTGCCTCCGTTTTCATGCCCCTGTTGCCTGCTTGTGCTTCCGTGTGCCCCTGTTGCCTGCTTGTGCCTCTGTGTGCCCCTGTTGCCTGCTTGTGCCTCCGTGTGCCCCTGTTGCCTGCTTGTGCCTCCGTGTGCCCCTGTTGCCTGCTTGTGCCTCCGTTTTCATGCCCCTGTTGCCTGCTTGTGCTTCCGTGTGCCCCTGTTGCCTGCTTGTGCCTCCGTGTGCCCCTGTTGCCTGCTTGTGCCTCCGTGTGCCCCTGTTGCCTGCTTGTGCTGTGTGGGTGTCTATGGAAGGCTCTTTGTGGGTGTGTGGAGGGCTCTGTGTGGCTGTGTGTGTGGGGGGCTTTGTGTGGCTGTGTGTGTGGGGGGCTCTGTGTGGCTGTGTGTGTGGGGGGCTCTGTGTGGGTGTGTGTGTGGGGGGGCTCTGTGTGTTTTTGTGTGTGTCATTTGCGAGAGATAAAGCTAGTGGCATTGTAAATGACAATGCCATTTATTTATGTTAAAAAAACATAAATAAAAATAATGTCAAGAGCAATGCCAATAGCTCTAACTTTAACAAAGGCAAAACCATTGCATTGTAAATGCTTGTTCAGGGTTCTATAGAGATTGACTCCAGTGAAGGTACAGACCCTCAGTCAGAGATTCTGTGCTCACCTCCTCTAAAGCAAGCTAAGAGCTCTAGCAAAGGCTCTCAAAGTTATAAGTCACCTGAAACGCAAAAAAAGCTAAATGCTGTTAAAACATTCAGAGCCAAGAAGACAGCAAAGGGGGTAAAGCTTGCAAAGCAAACATCAAAAACAGACATTAAAAAGTGTATAGCATACATTTAGTTTGTAAGCATTTTGTAAAATACCCTGAAAACCGCTCTAAACCCATTAATTCCCATTCTTAACAGCATTCATCACTCACTAAAGACCTTGCCACATAAAACACAAACTGTACAGTAAAAACACTTCATATGGGGGGTTGTGTTACAGCACTGACAGACTCTATTCTTCCTCCACTCAGCTTAAATTGTCCTACTGCCAGGATTTCAGTTCGAGGGCAGGGAATACACCAGCATCAGCAACCAGTAAGGCAACAAGATAACACCTTGATCACAACACAGGGGCACTAAAAGCCCATGGAGCATGGATTACAGGCAAGGAAAAGCACAATCTGCTTTAGCAGAGGTTGGCACTAGTGATTGTGTTGTCATCAATTTGCGCATTTGTTGAGTTTCCTTTCTGATAAACTTTCCTGCCACAGTTTATTGAGGGGGAATATCACTGCTGTCCCTTTATGCTTCTACTATAGACAGGCCTTGCAAACCCCCCAACGTTTTACCATGGATCACAGTACTATGCAATCTTATTCTGTGCCTACTTTTAATCGCTTCTCCCGTATGGAGCAAATTGATTGGCTATGTGCACATGATCCAACGCTTTTACCAGTGGCATGCAGGTCAGAGGTGTTAGATGATAATTTAAGTGTGTACAAATATGTGACAACCATCAAAAAGAATACAGAAAAGTCATCCCTATATTTAAGAGTATTGACAGAAAGTATATTAGTTCAGAAAAACGGGCTGGGTGTCACTGATCATTCAGAGATTAATGAGTGTTTAAATCATGAAAGTGTGCACAGCTCAAGACATATTGTTAATATGGGTTCAGATAATATTGCTTGTACAGGGCCTGCGAGCCCTTTGAATACAACAGTAGAGAATATACCCCAGGCTCCTATTGGTAACATTAATGATAGAAATGATATAGGCGGCACAAGGCTTCCACCAAAACTGATCCTCTATTCCTTGGTAGCATGTCTTTAAATGTGGCTGGCCTCTCCAGGTACGGAATAATGATTGGCTTGAGCTCATAAAGGGTTATACTGTCATCATCTGCAAGATACATGGGCCAGAGAAACCACCCAGATAGAAGGCTATGTCTCTTTTCACAGATCATAAAGGGGGCCTACTAACATTAAAAGCAACCTATTTTGGAAATAAGGTTTCCAAGACAGTCCTTTGTAAGCCCGACTTTTAATTCATTAATATTTCACTTGAGCCAAATGTTATTTTGGTGATTGTAAATTTCGACCACAATAATTTTGTGCACACAAACACTGGAATTGCGAAGCAGCTTGAAATTTCTCTAAAAGTACATATTGAATACATAAAGACTGATTCTATCATACTCTGGGGAGGAGATTTTCACTGTAAATTGTGTCCTCTATCTCGAACAACTGCTTGTAGCCTGGGGTCTGAAGGTTCCGACTTAAGGTGCCACTTTGAGCACAGTCCCTGTGGGGACATTTTTAATGCTATACTGACAAAATATTTGCTTATTTTAACAATTGATTTTCCTAATAATTACATTAAATCAGAGTACACACATAGGGTGAGGTAATGGTAGCCTCATTGACTTCATTGCCATTTCTGATTATTTTAAACCGCAGTCAGTCAGATTCTCAATTTTAGAGGAATGTTTGAGTGATCTTCTCCCACTCTCGCTGCTGGTCACACTTGAGAATGAGAAAATCAGCGAGATGCCAACATTGCACCCCATAAAACATCATATAAATAACGGGCATATTACGTACATGGTCAACCATAAATCCAGACGCTATCCTGGCTCAGATAATGCTCATAAATAAGTCTCAAATAAAGGAATGTTTGAAAATCACCATCAACGCAAAGTGTATGTTTCCGGCCTTTGCTGACATAATTAGGACCAATAATGTTGCTCTTCAAGGGGGTGGAAATTGGGAACTTGTTAACACGAAGAGCCTTTAAACCCTCCCCTGCTGATGACGGAACCACTCCGTCATCAGCTGCGGTGGCGCTGTGCTGATGACAGAGCGGTTTAGTCATGGCCCGCCCGACGCTCCTGCGCGGAGCGAATTCCGCGCCTGTGCTGAGCGTTCTATTGAGCGGGCGGGGCCATGACGGAACCGCTCCGTCATAAGCACAGCGTAACCGACGCTGGTGACGGAGCGGTTCCGTCACCAGCATGCCCCCGCCGCTCTTCCGCCCGCCCCTTAGCACTGCGGCGGAATAGCCGACGCAGTGAAGGGGTTAAATGCTTCGACAATAATTGTACACGGACAAACACCTACTTTATCATGGCCCCGAAAGAAACACCAAGGGACAAAACAGTAGTCCGCTGTTGTAGAATTCTTTACACACAAGTGTGTGACAGGCGAAAAGTAATTATTAGACGAGAGACTTAGGAGAAACTTTATGAAGGGAGTGCTAAGAAGGACTCTAGGGGTCATATTTGCAACCGGCAGCGATAATTATCGCTGACCTTGTATAACGCATTATTTTCTATCGCTGGAATATTTCGCCAGGCTCGCGTTGTATTAACAATGTTTAGCGCCATGGCTATGAATATTCCGGCGATATCGCCCTTTTCCATGGAACATCACTGTTTTTTCAGCGATGTTCCATGTGAAACGGCGATACGCTTGTTAATACGACCCTGTGGTCGTATCACATGAATCCACCTCCCATGTTAGGTATGCCTTAGTCCGGAATTTAACAGACGTTAAATTCCTGCGTTAAGGCTACTTAGCACGATTAAAATAATCGCTTTCCCGCGTTGTAAATATCACGAAGCTGCCTTCGCGATATTTACCAATGTTGTTTCCACAGACACGCCTATTTTGCATCTCATTAGCGATGCGAAGTTAGGCGTGCTGGAAATGGGAGCAAAATCAGCAAAACACGCGATAGTGTGTCTTTGCTAATAAGGCGATAAAATTATCGCCGCTTTTCGGCCCAAAACGGCTGCAAAAGAGGTGATAATTTTATGTCATCCCCTTGTTAATATGCCCCTAGATTCTTTTGGGAGACGGTTAATGTTTCCCTTTTTCCAGAAGACTCATAAGAGATGCACTGGCGCTGTGATTCCACCAGAGAAATGGGTGAAGCACTTTTCTACTCTTTATAGAAGCAAGGAGGTGCCCTCTGGATCCATGGTGTCTGTGGCTTCCTGTACGGATGTATCTGTGGGGTGCTAGGCACCCCAACTTATCTAAAAGTTAGAAAAGCTTTAAGGCAGACTGTCACCAATAAGGCATCAGGTCCGAATGGCGTTCCCGCAGGTCTTTTTCTGGTTATTCTTCATCTCTGGGCCCCAATCCTTACTAACATTCTTAGCTGTAAAGTTCCCCTTGGCTCAACCAAGTCTTGGGCTAACGTGACAATAGTACTGATTTTTTAAAAAGGAGACCGAGCTGACCCTAAGTTCTACTGGCTAATCTTGTTAATCGACTGCACTTGTAAAATAATGGGTAGGGTCTTTTGGATTGGGCCTTTTGGATACCTGGGTAATGGAGAGAGGGAAGCTTTCCGACATCCAATATGGCTTCAGGAGAGGCCAGGAATGGTTGAGTAGTGTCGTAATTTACACTTGATTATAAGTAAATGTATGCTAGTAAAGAAAGGATCACTCAGCTTTCGATTGGATAGACATAGGGAGACTCTGGGGAAAAATGTTAGCCATGGGCCTAAATTCACTACTGGCCCATTTCTTAGCACAAATGCACCAAAATGTAACTGGCAGGTAAGGAATGGAGCAGATGGGGAAATTTCGGCCCTATAAAAATGAACTGTGGTGTTCGACAAGGGTGTGTATTAGCCCCGTTTTTATTCTACCTATATATTAACGACCTGGAGAATTATCTCAATCAAAAGCAGGTTGATGTCCCTAGCGTGGCATCCAGAAATTTGCCAGCATTATTCTATGTCGATGATTGTGTTTTGATTAACTAGCAAAAAAATGGGGTGACCCAAGGAGTCAGTAGACCTGGGTAATAATTATCATACAAAAACAATGGTCTCTAACCTTTCTTTTAGCAAGAAACAGATTAATCAGGTACTTAGTTAGACTTTCACCTATTCAATGGGCCTATATGTCTAAATTAGCCCGATCCACTTAATGTCACTTATATCCACAAAGAAACAAAAACAACAGCAAAATATTCAGAACGGCATTAGGGCAGTTTTTGATTCACTTCATTGTGTGTCTGTCTCATAACAAACATTTGTGGTTGCCCAAAAGAAGGCGTGCAAAAGAATAGAATTTCTAAAGTGCTTAATAGGAAAAAGTTAAGAAAACGACAGTAAGGGAAGTGATATTTACAAAATCATGTATATAAACAGTACATTTGTACAAATTAATTCGTTAGGTCCTGGTGTGTGTTCTGCAGTTCTAAACACAGTTTATCTCAAATTGGAGACATTGCTTCCAAATTTAATGTTGCACACACAATTTTTCATATATACAACAACATCCAGGACAAATTAAGGCGTCGACGTTTCGACTCGTCTGGTGGCCTAGAGGTGATTTAAACCGTGGCCGTGCGAGTCTTCATCAGGATTGTAGATTTGGGCAACCAGAAAAGCAGCACGGGGCCCTAAAACATAATAGATATGTGTATCAAGCTGTTGCTATCAAGAAATTGCGATCACAGTGGTGTCGCATATGTCCATAGGTAAGAGTTAACACTTACCAACTGGAAGTAAGGGGAGCACACTTGGGCTCTTGACTCTGTTCCAATGGTAAATTAATTGCCTAAAAACATAATGGGGAGGGGGGAATGGGTCATTAGACCAGTTGTAAAAGGGATCAAAGTATTTAAGTTTCAACAAATGTACCTCTCTTATTACCTTGAGGTAGGTCGTGAGTGAAGTTAATGATCCTCCAGTGATGGGCTTGAAAAACGGACCCTACGGTTTAAAGTGGGGACATTATAAGTTCCGTAACATTACTGAGGATGTTCAAATGCCCAATCTCAAATCCGGGGCTTACCTCAAAGAGTGATAGGGGTATGTCCGCAATCTGCATCAAATGCTTAAGGTTGGACTTGCTTCAATCCAATAAGATATATACTTCCCAGGCGTATTTGGCTACCTAAGAGGAAAAAAATGTTTTAAATAATGCCTGGGTGCCCAGTTCAATGGGGAATATATGATAAAAATGAGCGCATGTCAGGGGATCACGGCACCGGAGCTCCACTCACCTCACAAAGTTTGAAGAGGGGCTCGGTGACGGCATCTGGCGCGTCTTGCTGCCTAAATGAATGAATACAGCAAGGTTGGAGTAAATCCAAAAGACGCCCGAGTTAAGGGGAGGAGGGGCGCAGGGCCAATAATAAGGTAGGCGCGTTCCGCGCTGTGTATACACTCACCCCGTTAACCGTTCGGCGTTGGATTCAAACGTGGACTCAGCTCCTGGAGTCCCGGCGGCCCGATACAGAAGAAGAAGGACTGCGTGGGAAAGCTATCCCGCCCCGATTCCAAAAAGTGAAAAATAGAAAAAGGGCTTGTGTCACAGTGATCTCGCTATAGAGTATGGGCGGCCATGTTGAAGAGGGGGTATTATAACAATCTTAAAGCCTAATTGTTTTGTTTCAAGGTCTACCCCTTAGTGGTTTATAGTAGATACAATAGATACATCAGGATCTATATATCGACAAAATTAATTGTGCATAGATGTTAATATATAGAAAAATATACAAAAATATACATTTAAAATCATATTAGCAGAATCAAAGTAAAATACCTGTACAATTTTCAGAGAGTAAGTACAAGATGCCAATTCAATAAATCTATCTACAGAATCTACTATACACTTTTCAAAGAGTAAATACACATTCAACAGAGTCAATTCAATAAATGTATCCACATACATCATGGTGGTAAAAAACAAATCAATGTTATGTCAGCAATAGCTAAACTCTGAGGAGAGACACCTGTCTATTTATCTCCTCCTGTTCATTTAATCCTTGATTCACAGTGTTAAGGGAATATATCCATTTGCATTCTCTTAAGTTAAGTACATTACCAAAATCACCCCCCGACCATTGATTGCCACTCTTTCAATAACCCACCATCGTAGGCTATAGCAGTCATGGTTGAAAGAAGTAAAATGTTCGTCCAGGGGTGCACCCAGTGTTTTACACCTGATGCGACTGCAATGCTGTAAGATTCTGCACTTAACTCTTTGGGTCGTTTGCCCGACATACAAGAAACCACACGGGCATAGAATGGCATATATAACCCCGGTGGTGTTGCAGTTGCTGTGTTGTGACAAGTTGTATGTTTGATTATTGTAAGTGAATGTCGTACACTCGTTGGCCAGCGGACACGCACGGCATGTGCCACATTTGGTGTGTCCTTTAATGGGAGGGAGGTCCCAAAGTGTTGTTTGTCCAACAGTTCAATTTGAAGGTAACAATGATCGAACAAGGTGGTCCCTCACACTCATTCCCTTGCGGAATGCATGTAGGGGTGGGGGCAACCCACCTAATTCATCACTCACCAAATGCCAATGTTGGTTAATAGATTTTTTGATGGCGCTACTCTTAGTGTTGTAGGTGGTGACGCACACAAGGCGTTCATCACCTTGCTTTTTCTGATTGGGTACTAGAAGGTCTTCGCGATGGTTATGCCACGCTCTTTTTCGTGCTTTTTTTAGAAGCCGAATCGGATACCCTCTTTCCTGTAAGCGTACCACAAGCGAAGATGACTCTTCAAAGTAGTCCTCTTTTTTGGTACAATTCCTCCGCAGCCTCAGAAATTGGCCAAACGGCAAGTTATCTCTGAGGCTGCGGGGGTGATGACTTGTGTACCTTAACAGAGTATTTCGTTCACTTTTCTTCCGGTAAAGGGTAGTGTACAAATAACCTTCATCTGATTTAATCAGAATGTCTAAAAAACTAATCGAAGCTCTGTCATGCTCCAATGTGAACTGAATATCAGCTGAAAATGTATTCAATTCCTTATGGAAATCTAACAGTTGTTCACTGCTTCCCTGCCAGATTAACAGAACGTCATCGATGTACCGTGCCCATAGGGCGATTTGGTTAAAGTACCGATTTTGTTGGTTTAGGACATATCTGTGCTCAAAATCATTCATGTAAATTATAGCCAGATTTGGGGCAAAACTTGCCCCCATCGCTACGCCATTGGTTTGGACATAGAATTTTCCCAGAAACATAAAGAAATTTTGTGTCATTGCTATTGTTAACAACTGGATGATGAACTCGGTTGGTACTTGGTGGGGTCTACATCTCTCATTCAATACACCTTCCATACATAGAAGTGCAGCCTGCTGTGGAATGTTTGTGTACAGGGACGTGATGTCCATTGTCGCCAGTATGCACCTCGTAGGGTCATAGATGCGTCCATCCACCAGTTGTATGACATGCATTGTGTCCCTCAAATACGTTGGGGTTCGTAGGGCAATAGGTTTCAGGAATATGTCTATGAATTTACACAAAGGCTCCAGAAGTGAGCCACAGCCCGAAATAATCGGTCTACCGGGAGGGTCTTCCATCCGTTTGTGTACTTTGGGTAAAGTGTAAATTGTGGGCATACGCGGGTGCTTGTTGTTTAAAAACTCATGTTCATGTTTAGTAATTATGCCATCCTCTAATGCCCTGGTGGTGATTCGATTGATTGATATACTAATGTTCTTAGTGGGATCAGATCTTAAAAGGGTATATTTACCGGCCACAGATAATTGAGATAATATTTCATTCTTATAGTCATCAAAACTCTGGACCACGATGGCACCGCCCTTATCCGCGGGTTTTATCACAATATCACAATTATTCTTCAAAGTACCCAGTGCTTCTCTCTCCACTTTTGAGACATTATAAGAAACATAGCGTTTTTCCGCTAGGATTTTGTCAACGTCACGTAATACCACCTGTTCATAGGTTCTGATTTTATGGTCAATCTGATACGTAGGGGGGTTAACTTTGAGGGTGGTCTCAAACCACTCGCCGAGAACACAGGTTTAAAAGGAGTCCTCAGGAAATAATGTTTGAGCCTCACCTTTCTGAAGAATTGTTGGAGTTCCATCCTAAGAGTGAAGTTGTTAGGCATAGCAGTGGGGACAAAGGACAGACCTTTGCACAGAATCTGTTGTTCACTGTTGTTTAATTCATAACTAGATATGTTAATGATGGGATTTTCCGGGGCATGTCTTACCACCTGTAAACCTGTCGTCTGGTTTGAATCTCGCCATGGGAGTCCTGTTGGAACTGGACTTGTTTGTTCCCCCTGCCTGAGCCTCGATTCCAACGGGTTGGCCGTTGTCCCCTGGGTCTGCCCCAGGGGCGTCCTCGCCCTCGGGGGCCCCACCATTGGTCCTCCACTAAAAAAGCCTGTTGATCCTGTGGATTGTGCTCTGAGGTGCCCGTGGTACCCCCTGTGCTGGTTGAAGGGCGTTCTGAGTCACTGTCCGAGCCGCTAGTATATGAGGAACCTGAGAAAGTGTTAAATCTCTTATAACCTCTCCTACCTCTACTAGTTATACCACCACGCTGATCTCTAGTAAAGTAACCTTCTTGGAGGTACGGGTACGTGGCTTTTTTGTCGTAGGATTTGATGTCTTTTGCAACTTTATCTAATTTGATACCTTGTGTATAAAGGTCAAATTTGCGTAAAGTTTTTTCAAGTCTCTCCGCGCCTACCTTATTATTGGCCCTGCGCCCCTCCTCCCCTTAACTCGGGCGTCTTTTGGATTTACTCCAACCTTGCTGTATTCATTCATTTAGGCAGCAAGACGCGCCAGATGCCGTCACCGAGCCCCTCTTCAAACTTTGTGAGGTGAGTGGAGCTCCGGTGCCGTGATCCCCTGACATGCGCTCATTTTTATCATATATTCCCCATTGAACTGGGCACCCAGGCATTATTTAAAACATTTTTTTCCTCTTAGGTAGCCAAATACGCCTGGGAAGTATATATCTTATTGGATTGAAGCAAGTCCAACCTTAAGCATTTGATGCAGACTTGCGGACATACCCCTATCACTCTTTGAGGTAAGCCCCGGATTTGAGATTGGGCATTTGAACATCCTCAGTAATGTTACGGAACTTATAATGTCCCCACTTTAAACCGTAGGGTCCGTTTTTCAAGCCCATCACTGGAGGATCATTAACTTCACTCACGACCTACCTCAAGGTAATAAGAGAGGTACATTTGTTGAAACTTAAATACTTTGATCCCTTTTACAACTGGTCTAATGACCCATTCCCCCCTCCCCATTATGTTTTTAGGCAATTAATTTACCATTGGAACAGAGTCAAGAGCCCAAGTGTGCTCCCCTTACTTCCAGTTGGTAAGTGTTAACTCTTACCTATGGACATATGCGACACCACTGTAATCGCAATTTCTTGATAGCAACAGCTTGATACACATATCTATTATGTTTTAGGGCCCTGTGCTGCTTTTCTGGTTGCCCAAATCTACAGTCCTGATGAAGACTCGCACGGCCACGGTTTAAATCACCTCTAGGCCACCAGACGAGTCGAAACGTCGACGCCTTAATTTGTCCTGGATGTTGTTGTATATATGAAAAATTGTGTGTGCAACATTAAATTTGGAAGCAATGTCTCCAATTTGAGATAAACTGTGTTTAGAACTGCAGAACAAACACCAGGACCTAACGAATTAATTTGTACAAATGTACTGTTTATATACATGATTTTGTAAATATCACTTCCCTTACTGTCGTTTTCTTAACTTTTTCCTATTAAGCACTTTAGAAATTCTATTCTTTTGCACGCCTTCTTTTGGGCAACCACAAATGTTTGTTATGAGACAGACACACAATGAAGTGAATTAAAAACTGCCCTATGCCGTTCTGAATATTTTGCTGTTGTTTTTGTTTCTTTGTGGATATAAGTGACATTAAGTGGATCGGGCTAATTTAGACATATAGGCCCATTGAATAGGTGAAAGTCTAACTAAGTACCTGATTAATCTGTTTCTTGCTAAAAGAAAGGTTAGAGACCATTGATTGTGTTTTGATGGCTAGGATGGGGGTGGGTTTGTAACTATTTTTAAACAGATTTAATGACTATAGGCATGACTTTTGATTAATACAAACACAACCAAGTCTTATGTCATGGTGGTAGGACGGCCTCCACGCCCATTCAAAACCTGTTTTATAAATAGTGACAAATTACTTTACGCACCAACCTTCTTGTATATGGGCATACTTATCGATCTGAAAGGTACATGGAGTCATATTGTGAGTGCCAGGAAGAGCTCCTTCGATCGCAAGTTAGAGGCATTATTCAGGTAAGGAAGATAGGCTCTAAGCAGCTAGACTCTGTGCTCACCATTCATATAGCCCGCAGTTGGGCCGCCATCCTGTATGGGGTGGGAGTGTGGGGCTCAGCTAACCTAACGAGACTTCAGACAGCAGAAAGTAATTTTCTCAGATGTTTTCTGGCAGTCCTTAGCAGTTTGCAAACACAAGGAGATGATGGACGGAGCGCTGAAACCTTTCAAACACTCACCCCCAGTCACAGATCTGGGTTGAATCCCTCATCATTCTTTAGCTCACTAAGTCACCCCAGTTCAGACACAGCTATATGCAAATCAGTCTTTACCCTGTGCTTCATGGGAACGGTCCAGCCCGAACTCCAAGCCATGTCTTCCCTGGAACAGAAACAAGCATCCTGGGACCGGTTTTGGGGTAACACCCCTTATCAGCCAGGCAAGCTAGAATCCAGTGGCAAAGTGAGCAAGGGACCCTCGTCTGGGCATACCCTGCCAACTTGGGGCAAACAAAGCAAACACAAGGAGATGATGGACGGAGTGCTGAAACTTTTCAAGTTTACCATCCATCTTATGTCACATGGAGCTAGGTTTAACTCTGTTAACATGTTACGTAAAGATTGCCCTGATAATGTAGTGGTACTCGGTATGGGTTAAAGAGGAGCCGCGCTTAACCATGCAATAATATTAGACTGACTCAGTTTAGAATGCACATAGGAGACCCAGTGGCTACAGCATGCCAAGAAATTGCTAGAATGAATGGGTAGAGGTGAATGTTTCAGCACCCCGGATAAAATGGCAACCATATCTAAACAGCAGCTGAAAAAAGATCTGTTACACATGTTAAAATTGGAAAATGAGGACACAGAGCAGGGCAAAAAGAAGGTGCAGGAGTACTTGCCACTGGTCTGTACTGATACCATTGAACCTTATCTACTCTTCCCTTTAAGTCAAAGGGCAGAATTTCACCTGGTCAGATTTAGGTTTAGTATAGCCCACATTTTAGTTTCCTACCCCCTGTGAAGCTGAGCTCCATTTATGCCCATGTGGCTCAGAGTCAAAAGAAAATATGGTGCACTTTTTAATCTTTTGACAGCTCTATTCAGGGTCAGGGAAATTTTTTATCATCTCACTCATAAAAACACTGAATATAAGGAACTGCAGACCGGTCCTATATTACTTACAGCTCCTGCAAACTGAAGAAATCTGCCAGGCGATTCACAATGTTATTACTTCAGCGGTATGGCTGAGTGATTCAGTAGGAAAACGTCTGGTATGGAAATTAACCAACCCTGTAAGTCTCTCTAAAAAAATAAGGGTATTCATTGGGTTTTATTTTATCTGCTTTACAGCAGAGGGGGACATGTAATGCAAAAATGTAGATTTTTTTTAAAGATTTGTAGGATGATGAGAAAACTGCTTATGAAGCCGTCCCCAGTTCTGATGCCCAGCACCCAAATTGATTTGGCTTGTTCTGTGGCAAATCGTAACTTGAGACTTGCTTTGGATACCAAACAGAGGAACACAGAGTTGATGAGGACCTGCAGGGTCCATTACAAATGTATCCTAAAGCAAAGAAAGACTTAAATTAGAAAAAGGAATCTCGAGGCAGTAATTGAGGCCAATAAACGGAAAGATCCTAAAACGTTCTAGCTTATAATAAGTTTACTAAAAGACAGTAGTAGGAAATTGAATTATGTCATTTCTTTTTATGTATTGTCTTAGATGTAGTGAGGATTTACTGCCATACCAGGAGACTAATGGAGATATAAGTTCGACCCCCTAATTGCAACCATTTTTAAGAAGGGGGGGTCAATCTTATCCACACTTCTATCGACTGATCCCCTTTACCGAATACGCAGCTAAGGTTATGAAGGGGTGATTTTTATTTGGATCAGAATTTTTGATAATGATCACAATATTTTAAGTTTCTGTCAGTATGGGTTTATGGAGGATCTTGGCACAGTGGAGCAGAGCCTGAACCTTGTATTCATTACCAGCAAGTATTCTGTGGCCATACACTACTTGTAGTACCTGTCCTTTTAGACCAATATAGCACATTCTTTTTGCCAATTGTGAAAGCTTATAATTTTAAACTATGCAAATCTGCTCTTATTTTTCTGTAGACTCATAAAGATCAAGCAACTGGTCGATACTTAATTAAAAAAAAGTAGTTTGTATTATAAAATGCATACATTTTCAAAGGTTTTCATCTTTTTGTGATTTATGTAATATGTGCTTTTATAATTACATTTCTTAATTGAATAAGGTATTTTCAATTGCAGAGTATGCTGTGAGAATTTGGAAACAAAGGAGTTCATTTATTGGAAAGACACATTGCCGAGCTGTAGGAAGCTAGCTTTTTATGTAGTGGGCCAATTTAGGGGCACGCCATGCAAAAAGTCCAGATGTCCCTTTTTGGTTTACAGGTCTTACTTCAATAATCCCAAGTGTTCTATTTGTGGTAGTGTGGTTGAGCAATTTAGGCTTATTAGAATGGAGTGTTAAGCATTTGTTGCACACACAGAGTCTATAAATGAGATACACACTCAAGAATAAATGTGTAACCAAATAAGAAAAAGAATATACATTTTTATACACCAAGATTGTTGGATTCAGGTACATACTTTCGGAGATACACATTTTACAGAAATACAGTAAAATGCTCAAATAATGGCTTTTGAGGTAGAAGCCTTAAAATCGGTTATGTTATCCTATGGGTGAAACATACAATGCTAACATATACTTGTGAACGATTCTTGAAGATGCCTTTTAGGACTTAAGGTGCTTAGGGAGCCAAGGTCCAAAGAAACACCAGCAGTTTGGTTTTACCTGCCCTGGCATGTACGAGTGCAGAGGTGCTGGTTGCGTTGGTAGCCTTGAGCGCTACACGTTAAAGTCAATGGAAGGGTACCTGTAACAGAAAAGCTGCAAGTGGGGACTTGGGAACAAGTTTGGCAGAAACCAAAGGGGTGCTCATCTCTTAAGGGTCTCTGGAGCAAGGGGACACACTCGGTCAATGTGGGTCCAGGCTGGGGAGCTCAGGTGCAGAGGTATTTTGTCCTGCATGTCTCGTGAGTTAGAGGCTCTTGCGTTTTTTGAATGACATGGAGTGGGGAAGAAAACAGGGCAGCAAGGCTACTTTCAGTGTGGCCCTCATAGGTCCTGAAGTCTCTCAACAGCAGGACAGTTTTGCGGTGGTGGTGTCTGGGCTGGACACTTATCAAGCCTTAGTTGAGGCAAATGCTTTGGTATGCAGAGTATTGGTGCTGGAAGGCGCGGGAAGGGTCTAGCGTCTCAAAATTAGCTGTAGGGATGGGGCTGACCTCCTGGAACCATGACGGCCTCCTCCTGGCAAGATGCTTCCTCAGTGGGCCTTATGGCCACCAAAACAGAGTACCAGACAAGTGAAGTAGGTGCCTGCAGATGCACAGGAATGGGCTCATCCACCACAAGGATGATGCAAGGTTGTTGAAGTGATGGACTGTGCTGTAAGGGTTTGGGGAGGATGTGCAGCTTCTGGGTGAAAATTGTAGATGTTACCAGCAGCCAGGCAGGATTTGGTGCCAATTTCAGAGCAGGTCCCCTGTTTCTGTGGGGCCAGCTTGTCTTTGTCTTTCTTCTGTTCCCAGGTAGACAAATCTTTCAGTCTGGTGTTGAGGGGGACCCTAAGTGCTGAATTTAGGGACATTAAAGGGATTGTAGGGTAGTAGCCAATGAGCTACTTACCCTTGGATGATTATACCCCATATAAGACCACTTCCTGCAAGGAGTGAACATAATCCTGACAAGAGTTCCTAGTTTCACCAAAACCAAGATTGTGAAATCCTTCTTTGTCTGTCCACTTTAGGTGGCCCGCCTTAGGAATGTGCCTAGCTTGTAAGTGTGACACGTCTTCTGCCTAGCTGATTTCCCACCTGTTCTAGTGCCAAATGGGCTCCAGGGTGTGGTGTTCCCCAGATCTGAGGGAAGCCAGGGTCGCATATAAAAGGTGGCAGATGCTTTGAAGCCTCTGGCCTTAAAGTGCAAAATCAATAGCCATCCTTCTGGAAGAGATGTGCACACCTTCCTTTGGGGCAGGCATTATTTCTGACCTCTGAAAGCACAGGCTTTCACCTACAGTGGTCAGAAACTTGTCTGTGGTGGCAGGCTGGATGATACCAGTCAGCCAAAACACTAGAGTACTAGTAGGGTTTCAGGGGGCACCTCTAAGGTGCGCTGAGGGTGAATGTCACAATACATCTGATATTGGCATCAGTATAGATTTATTGAGATGATGTATTTCATGCCAAACACCATTATTTTCAGTGAAGCCATTATGTAGCTCTGTACCTCTTAATGACCAGCGCCCAGTACATACCTTTAAAATGGCTTCTTGATCACTTGCAATGTCTTAGTAATGGGACAAGACATCACAGGGGCATATCTGCTCATGCAGATGTGCCCTCACATGTAATATAATGCTCTATGCCTTAGGGCTCCAAGGCATGCTGTAGGGGTGACTAACATATAAGACATGCAGTGTACTTGGCTATTGCATGCACGTAGTGTGGAATTTCATGTTTTCAGAAGGGCTTACACCCTTTTAGGCATCCTGCTATGGCAGTCTGCATGTAGTTTTTGTGTGGGTCCCTTTGGGTGGTATAATACTTGCTGCAGCCCATGGGGACCCTCTTTAAGACCCATGCCCTGGGTACCGTAGGTACCATTTACTGGGGACTTACAAGGGTGTTAATGTCCTTGCTAATTGGGGTCCGATTGAGGACGTTGTCATTTTTAGGGAAAGAGCACTGGCACTGCGGCCTGTTTCGCGGACCTAGTGTAAATCCAGTCAAGAACATAACTACCAATGAGAGAAAAGTGGGGGTGACCATGTCAAACAGGGGCATTGTCCTACATGTGCTGCACTGCGTGACAGGGAAATTGCAGAAATGCCCCCTTTTTAAGGGAATATGGGGCATTTCTGTCCTTTCCCTTGCACTGTTGCTCTTTTGGCAGCCTAGCACCAACGCAAGCACCCATACGGATGCCCATGTTGCATGCAGGATTATTGTTGTGCAGGAAGAAAAATAATCCTGGTAAGCATATCCCTCTTTCTATGTGTGATGAAGAATGCAGCACATGTAGAAATAGGAAGAAACACAGAGAAATAGAGTATTATTTCTTGTCATGCCTCCCCTGGGAAGGTGTAACATTTTGGTGGATCCCCAGGTTTACAAGTTGGTGTAAATCTGGGAATGTGTCAGAATCTATGGGAGTTGCATGGGAATACCCATGCAATACGTATGGAACGCCTTCCCGGGCAGAATTACGCAACATAGTTATTTGCACTGCGATGCGTCACTCCAGATTATTTGAGCTACTCAGACCCACAGAAAGTGGCTTTGCATGTTTTAAAAAATCTGTCTCAAGGATTGCGTCGCTCTTGCAGCATGTGGCATGGTGCAAGAGTGACAAAAACCGCCTCATAATTAGGCTCCAATGTATTTTAAGAAAGTTTTTAATGTTTAACAAACTCAATGATTTTTTTTTTTTTAAGACCAATGGTCCCAAATTTTATTTAGTTTCACAAGTAATAAGCCAATTGATCACACAATGTCATAAAAAAAAAACTACTACAAACGTTACCCAGCTAGTAGCATGCTTTGACATGTCGGTCATACATAAGTGAAAATAAACAGTAGCCAGGGGAGATGCATTAGTCCGCAAACATCAGTGCCAGGAAAAGTCTCGGGGTGCAGTGCTTGTAGCATGCATCACTGCAAAAGGACCAAGGTGGCCATGAAAGCCA
Organism: Lissotriton vulgaris; assembly: GCF_964263255.1. NCBI lineage: Eukaryota > Metazoa > Chordata > Amphibia > Caudata > Salamandridae > Lissotriton > Lissotriton vulgaris. Next base: position 669,255,678 of record NC_141699.1, read on the forward strand.
ACAACCATTGTCTTAGGCCGCGCTCCCTGGTCGGCACAGATGTAGTCAAAGGCAGAAATCACATCCCATATTGTCATATGGGTCGCTGGGTTACGGTCTCCTGATCTTGGCAGTGTCCAATAAGCATCGTGTGAAGAGGAAACGGGGAGGGGAAATCGAACATCATCGTGAGTACAGCAGAAACAAACTCACTGTCAACCAAGAGACACAACAGGGAAATAATGAAAGAAGAATAAAAAAAAGAAAAAAGGGGGAGGGAGACACATTTCAACAACAGTTGGACTAGTATTATCATGTACAGTAATGTATCAGTGATCCTAGCTGTGTATGTTGCGCCCTATATGGACCGTGTGGGGGTGGGGACGGCTGTGGATTTAGGGTTGCTGTGACCGCAGGGCGGGGGGGGGGGGGGGGGGGGGAGAAGGGGAGGGGGGGTTCGCGCCACGACGGGACGGTGGATGACAGGTCCCTCACTGTTCCGTGTCAAGGTGGTCACGCTATACCGGCCTGGGTGCACGCCCGGTGGTACGCAGTCAGGGTAGTGTCCCAGTCTTGGGCAATCGGTTACATCCGGAGGCCTGCTGTCTCTTCCCTGTGTAGAGACACACTCTCCGCGCAAGCCCAGTTGTCAAATGAGCGACGTCAAGTGGCCGCCGTCAATGTGTCAGCGACCGCCGACCAGTACAAGGTGAGGTGAGCGCAACTCCAGAGTGCGTGCAGGATGTCCGAGTTCAGGAGGCCGCACCTGGGGCACGCTGATGAGGTGAGTCCGAAGTAGCGGTTCAGTTTGTCTGGGGACAAATATGCACGGTGTATTATGTAATGTTGGATGATCTTAAATCGCGCGTTGCGAGGAATGTTTCTGGCGCCCGCCAACACCGCGGCCCACTGTTTGTCTGTCCATTCACTACCCCGGTCGGTCGTCCACTTCTCCCTCAGCCTTTGGGAGGAGAATTGAGTATGGCTGTTTAGTGCCTGTGCTAACCAATGCACTATATGGGAACCATCGCCCATCACATGTAGGTACTGAATAAGCATATGTGTGGTCGGCTCGTGGGTCAGGTCACCCCATGCCTCCGTTAGCGCACGAAGAAGCCTGGCGTGCGTCAGAAATTGGCCTGCTGGCAGACCGGTGTCAGCGGCCAGAGTGTCGAAGGACAACAGCTCTCCGTCGCTATACAGGCCACCCAGGTCATCCAAATCTGCCGCAGTCCAACTGCGTAGCTCGGATGAAGACAGCGCGCCAGTTCCCAGGGGGGTCCCCTGTAGAGGTAGGTTCGGGGAATAGGGCACTGTACTTTTGGTGAGTCTGAGGCTCCGCATAAAGCACTGCCTTGGGACTGCCACGTGGACCTGAATAGGGGGCGGTCCCCGCGTCAGGGGTGGAAGAGTGTCAGCACCTGTATGGGGGACAGGGTAGTGTCTTCCGTGGCCGTATCCATCAGGTTCTTACCACTCAGCCAGTAGGCAACCCATTGTAGCTGGGCCGCTAGGTAATATAGCTCCTGATTGGGAACCGCCAAGCCTCCAGAGTCCGAGGCCGCGTAGAGGGTCCTCAATGCTACCCGGGGGCGCCCTTTATTCCAGATAAGGCGCCTGGTGAGGGCTTCCAACCCCTTGAATATGCGTGTCGGTACATACACTGGTAGGTTAGCATAAAAATAGAGGAGCCGGGGGAGCATTATCATCTTAGTCAGCGCCACTCGGGCCGGCACATTCAGTGGGAGGGAGTTCCAGAATGTGACCTGGGCTGACAGCGAGGATATGGCTCTCACGAGGTTGCCTTCCAGGAGATCAATGGGGTCTCGATATATGAGGATCCCTAGATACCTGAATACCGTCGGGTGCCATCGGAGCGTCTCTCCCATCATGCGCACATCACATTGTGGCATTGTGTCACTGAATGCATAAGCTCCTGATTTAGCCCAGTTAACATGGAGCCCTGACATGTCCCCGAACGTTTGAAAGATGTCCGTGATTGCCGCGGGTATATGGGCGAGGTCCCTGATATATAACAACAAGTCGTCGGCATACAGAGACACCAAGTGGATGCCATCTGCCAGTGGGATACCCCAGGTGACGCCGGAGGCTCGGAGCAGTTCTGCCAATGGCTCCATCACAAGGGCGAATAATAGAGGGGAGAGAGGACAGCCCTGCCTGGTGCCCCTCCCAATCCTAATTCTGTCAGAGAACAATCGCCCAGTCCGGACTCGTACCTCGGGCGCCTGGTAGAGGAGCCCCACCATCTGGACATAGGCGTCGCCCAGCTCATACTTCTCGAGGACTCGGAGGAGATAGGGCCACTCCACCGAGTCAAACGCCTTTTCCAGATCAAGTACTAAGCATCCTGAACGTGGCCAGGTGGAAGTCGCATATTGTTGGACTCTGAAGAAGCGGCGTAGATTGTAAGACGTGCTTCGGGTGGGCACAAAGCCGTTCTGGTCAGAGTGCACCAGCGTGGGAACTAGGGGTGCAATCCTCCGAGCCAACGTCGCTGCTAAGATTTTGTAATCGGTGTTGAGGAGTGCTAATGGTCTGTACGAGCCAAGCTCGCTCGTCTCTCTGCCCAGTTTTAGCAGGGAGATCACGTTGGCTTTGTTCAAGGACGCCGGAAGTTCCGCATCCTCAGATGCCGCCTTATACACCTTTAACAGTTCCGGTATTAATACCAAGGAATAGGCCTTGTAGAATTCAGCCGGGAGCCCGTCTGGGCCCGGTGCCTTGCCATTAGAGAGGGAAAAAATCACCTCCCGTAGTTCCTCACCGGTAAGCTCAGCTCCCAGCTCCGCCTGGTGGGCGGGAGTGGCTGTCAGAAGTTGTAGTGTCGCCAGATAGTCCGTGATCTCCACCTCAGTGGCCCTCAGTCGTGAGCTGTATAAGGACCTGTAATGCGACGTGAACGCTTCGTGTATCTGTTTCTGGGTGAAGACTTCAGCGCCCTGAGTCGTACGGATCGACAGTACCGACGCGGACCGAGTGTCTTGTCGTATCAGCCACGACAGGAGCCTGCCAGGTTTATCACCTGTGTTGTGGGTGCGTGCGGAGTGTGCTGCGAAATTAATGTTCTTCAGCCTCTCCATCAAAAGAGCGTGATCTGCCCTGGCCGAGACCAGTTGGGAGTCATCGCCCTCCGCCGCCTCTCGTTCCTTGTCTAGTAGTGCCACTTCCGCTTGTATCAGATCTCTCTCCACCTGTCCCCGTAGGCCCGCTTGCACGCCGAGGCAGCTCCCCCGGGTCACTGCCTTGAAGGCGTCCCACTCAATTTTCGGGGACGAGATCGAGTCGCTATTGTCCTCGAAATACTGTATTATCCTCCTAGATATCTCCTCTCGGAATGGGGTATCGAGTAAGAGATCTGGCTGTAGGCGCCATGTGGGTACAGGTGGGCGTGGGCGTCTCCATCCATAAACTAGAGTGTGCGGGTTGTGGTCTGAGTGTGTCCGCCCCAGGTAGTCAGTGTCTGTTACGGAAGGAATCAGGTCGCGGGACATCATATATCTATCTAGTCTGACGTGCAACGAGTGGGCTCCAGAGTAGTAGGAATACACCCGGGAGGTGGGGTGTCTGACTCGCCAGGCATCCTGTAGGTTCCACTGCGTCAAGTAGGGCCCTGGAGGTTGCCTGCGCTGGGGCGATGGTCGCCGGGGGAGACGAGCGGTCAAGGGAGACATCCAGTACACTGTTGTAATCACCACCCAACAGTAGGGGTACGTCAGGCCAAGGTGCAATCACCGCTGATAATCGCGTTAGGAATTTCCCCTGTTCGACATTAGGTGCGTAGATGGAGGCTATAACTATCTGTTGCCCGTCTAGTCTGCCCTGTATGAAGACATAGCGCCCCTCGGTGTCAACGTTGCTGTGTGTCAGTGCAAATGGAACCCCCGGCCGCACCCAGATCAGAGTCCCTCGTGCAAACGCTGAAAAGGTCGTGGCGAATATTTGCCCCCTCCACCTACGGCGAAGTGTGGCTACCTCTGTGACTACCAGGTGGGTCTCCTGCAATAGTGCAATCTGTATCTGGTGTCTTTTAAGATAGGAGTACACCTGATATCTACGTGAGGGTGTGTGCATGCCCCTGACATTCCAGGTACAAAATTTAATCGTAGTCATCACAGTATCCATCTCGCCCAAGCACTCGCTCCCCCCCTCCAACCCCCAGCCCGTCCCGACCACACATGCACAGCAGCAGATATCAATGACCATTTTGTCAACCCGCCATCCCACACAGACCCAGGAATGCGCACTGTAACACTTCAGTGCCAACACTAGTCTCAAAAAGAACAGTAACAGAACCATAATACCAAAAGGGCAACAACAAAACAAGTCACCGCCCAAACGCTCTAACGAGCTCAATCAATCCGTGAGTTCAGTGGGGGGATGACAAAGTACGTTGCTTAAGTAATACAAGATAGTTCACTAGGCCAAGAGAGCCGTGGTGACTCCCCTCCACGGGCAGTGGGCCAAAGGGCATCAGAAGTCAATGGCAGTGCCCACAATCAGGGCCAGAGTGTCAAATGTCACAGGACCTGGATGCTTTGTTCCGGGGGGACCTCCTCTGCCCTCCCCCGAGGGGCACTCACCTCTAGGGGTCCGTCCACCCCTTCAACACAATGTTTCCGGTGTTACTCAAGTGGAACGGCTCTGACCCCCTTCCCGGTGACAGGGGCAGCTCAGAGTCCATCCGGGAGGTGGGGGGGGGGGGGCGGAAGCCGAGCACAGGCCCCGGGGACGGAGCCGGTTGTGGCCACCGGAGTCTTCAGAAGTGCCGGTGGGGACCCCCAAGTGGGTCGACCATTGTAGTGTATAGACTGCTATATGCCGCCAGCTGCTGCAGTCCGGCCAGGACTAGGGTGAGGAGGGTTGCTATGCTATTAGGTCCGCCGTTTGGGGTGTGACATCCGGTAGGCCCTCTGTATTTAACAAACTCAATGATACAAGCACTAAGGTTCGAGCTGGGCCTAAATGTCATTCACTAAGTTTTCTATTTCATTTACTAAAGAACTAGTATATTGACAAATTCTATGTCAGCATTTTCAAAGATAACCAAATCATTCTGAGGAATTTTCTTGTCAAATTGCAAACTTTGCCTCTAACCCTAATTTAAGAATTATTATTTTCAATACGGATAAACAATTACAGTAGCAAAGATTAAATACCTTCTCAGTGAAATGGTAAGAGAAGCCAGCCAATAGAGTGATCGGAGCTATTTGTCAATGAAAACACTGATAATGCATTTACCTGGAAGTCTAGAAGTCAAAGGAGCTTTTCCCTAATTAGCTCAAATCCATGTGTAGCAGGGATTCCGTTCTCCTACAGAACTGTGCATAGAGATTTGGACTCTAAAAAGAGAGAGTTTTCCCAAATGAACCCAGAAAGGACCGGTAAGTATCAAAATCAAGTAAAGAAATTCCTTTCTGTGTGTTACAAATCATATACTGGCATTTATTTCAAAAATACCATTTGTTTAGACCAATTTCAAACTACATATATAGCCCTGTGCAAAACATTATAATCAAAACATAAAAATATATATATCTTAGTACTTTTTATTAAAAGAGGTTTCAGATTAGATACAGGTTTAATTCATAAAAAAAAAATCATCCATATTCCTCATAACAACATTGAGTTCAATTTATGTGAATTTCACAGTGAATCAATACATATTACACAGTACATCATTACAATAAAACAATATTTATTCATATAAAATCCATATGTCGACGCGTTTCGGTGCTTCGTTTTTATAGAACACCTTCCTCAGGACGGTATGGGTTAAAAACATCAATTCTTCTTTCTAAAATTAAATACATACAATTAATAAAATTTTACTTATATATTGAAAGCTACTTATTGTTCACGGGCTACTAAAGTGAGTGGTCTTAAACAGATCTTACATTATTCTCATAGAGATTTGGAACCTCAGTGAATTAGGATGGCCCAAAACTCACCTTAGTACCCAAAATCCCCTTACCGAGCTAGCCACAGTGTCTCATTGGTCATAACAAACTCCCAATGTTTAGACAAACCAGAACATGATCTCAGAATACCTCAGGTCGCGTGGAACACATGAACACTCTTTCGTTATATAATCATTTCAAACCAGAACATGGAGTAAATGAGGACGCGTGCACATTTGAAATATTTATTTACTAATGCAGGGTTCTCAAACGCAGTATCTTAGATAATACAAGCAAACATATTATAAGAAGCAAAGTTATCAGCATAGTTACTAGTCCATAAAAGGCAAAAGGTAACAACATGCTAAAATGTTGAAATGAATAGGAGTTAACAACACCTAATTCTCACCCTCCCTAACTAGCATATTATATTATATCTAAGAAGGTCTCTTTGGGTTTAAACAGGGCGGCCCCATACCTCAAGATCCTAATGGGAAGGGATTACATCATCTTCCAACAGCTCTCTGCATGCGAAGCCCCATCAAGTGTGTTCTTTGCTCTAAGGAAAAGCAATATAAAACGCGCCTAAAGCCAGATTTGGCAGCAGCTGCATTTATGTTATGTCTAGGAAAGTGCGAAGATCAGACCTCACAACAACACTGTGTTTAGTTATCCTTGAAGGCTTCAGCACTCACTGTACAGACACCGTTTACTAAGCAAAGTAAATATCAGAGCAATAACATATTATTCTCGTGTAAATCACAACGCTCTTCTAGGCTGAAAGATAAAACAACAATTATGTGTCGTGTGCAGAAGCAGCAAAAGGTAAAATGGCATTTAAACATTTAATAAGCTCATGCTAACTTAACATGGTATATAGGCAAGCAGTAACTATACGACATCCCCCCATGATCCGAGCACGGATAAGATAAGATAAGATAAGATAAGGCAAGAGGCACATCATGGAAGCAGAGTTCAAGAACGATCAGCCAGGTCAAATTTAATATTGGATGAAAAAATCGTTTCCATAAGTCAATTTAAAGAAATCGCAACTTGCCATCCCAAAGTTCACTTTTACTCAAGCCAATAGGTCTGGAAGGTGAAAAATTGCTGCATAATCTTCAAAAAAAAATTGTAAATAAGAACAGTTTGTCATCAAAAAGGCCATGAAAGCCTTTAGGACAGGACTGAATATGCAAAATATGCAGCAACAGCCTCCAGCAGGAAGTCACTGTCATCATCCGAAAACAGGTCAGCCATCCAATTTAACAGTGGGAAAGAACATAGGTGCTCTTCAAGTACCGGAGCCTCTAGCATCATCAGAGGACAACTCGGTGGGTTCTCAATAAAGCTGTGTGCCAAGAAATTTTGCGCTGCTGCGTGTATGTTCCAACGACCCATTAGTCCATGCATCGCTGCCAAGGCCATAATCCTTTCGCCAGAACAAACCAACTCGTGAGTAACTATGGGACTCATCAGTCGATTTAAATCCACGTTAGGCGACACCGTCTTGCAGAGACACAAATCAAGGGCCCACTCGAAATCGCAGCTCAGGTAATGAAACACAGGCTGGACACACGTGAAATAGGAAAATCGAAACGATAATCCATATGCTGCGCTTAAGGTGGCAAGCGGCAGCGTGCCATAGTAATCAAGCATCCTGTTGCAAAACAGTGCACGGTGGGGCTGCGCGTCGTGTAACACAGGAAGGGCATCCATTTTTAATAAAACAAAATATCACCAAAACGCCTGCAGCCAGCGCCAGCAAAACAGGAAATCCTCCAAATAAGCTTGAGAAAATTGAATGGAAGAAAGCAGAAATGACTCCAAATATCTTTTCAAATGAAGTCACAAGACCACTGCTAACTATTTTTAAAAAGTGTGCGAGGCCAGAAGTGGAGGACGCGTTAAAGATTGAATGAATCAGCTCACTGAAATGCAATGGCAAGTCAGTATTTAATAGCGCCTGCACCTCTGTGCGGGTGTTGGCGACGTGAAGGACAAACGTTTCACGAGCCGAACTCAGGGCCACTTCTTTTTGAGACAAAAGGGCCCTTATTCTACTCATTCCATTGAACTCTGCCGACAAGGTTGGGATTCGCGGCCAGATGGAAACATCTGAATTCCCATGTGGAGGAGGATACAGAACGTTTTTGCAACAAACTACACGTTCAGATACTGTAACCACATAAGCAGCACCTCTAATTAACCCACAACAATCTTCATTATTTAAAAGTAAACAACTGCCGTTTGCCAGTAATGTGAAAGTGGGGACGATTGCAGGAACGGGAGTACCTTTCAAAACACAGGCTAAATTCGGACGTTCTTGGTTGCAAGAACCATGTAATTGGATATGTCTACACATTAATGAGTGATCTGGTGTTTCTGTGCACTCTTCACCTTTAAGATAAACTTCTTTCCCATCTTTTAGACATCTGTAAGTAAAGGGAAGCGACCAGGCTTCATGCAGAAATGCACTACCAAGTGGTTCGTATCGGCCTATCGCAATATATCGCATACAATTTGTAAATTTAAATAGAGCAAATGGTAGTGTGATTAACCCGTGGATAAGCCACGTTGCTGCAGTGGCTTCTGCCACAGAAAACGGTAAGGACTCCAGCCTTTCAATGTGTAACATAGAAAAAGATGCATCTCTCATTGAAAGTAAGCGTTGCTTTTCAGTCAAATTAAAAGGGGCAAAGAGGGAGGACACGTTCATGTAATTCCAAGGCACTTTTCCAGACTTAAGTGTCTGCAGGGTCCACGCAAATTGCATAATGGAACGCAATTGATTTTAACCATGGTACAACACAGATTCTTCATCGTGCACAATATCAACAACAGAAGACACAATATTATCTAACGTGTAAATGCGGGAAGAAAGCATATTAATGCTATTATCTACAACTGCAAGCACTTTTTCCAAATTTGCTTGATCAATAGCTCTAAGCCGCTTAGCCGCCTCAATCTGTGATGTTTTCCAGATTTCATTGTAAATTGCATATATCCATCTTTTTGATCTACCACTAGCCGGGCCTTTGATGAAATCATTTAAATCCACATCATCTGTCAACCTAGATAGATGCAGTTTAACTGATGCCAAGGTAGAATCGTTGAGCCAATTCTGACATCATTTGCCTACCCAATAAGTGGTGACAGAATGGTCAGTTACAAAACGAGGATCGGACCTAACCTGAGTAAAGCCATCAGCAAAACCCAGAAGACGATGTTGGCAGGAATCTGCACTTCTGTGCCACACTAGCCAACCCTTAGAGTTCAAACTGGATATATTAAATGACGAATTTTGCAAAAGAGTTTGTAACTCTTTAATTGAAAAGTCAGTAGTATTACTCCAACCGGAATACTCTTTTAAATCCGGTAGGGAGGGAGAATTTAATTTTTTAGAAGTAGCCAATCCAAAGCATGTGGTTTGAAAAATGGTAGAATTTAAAAACAACATATGATTTGGGATGAGACATGCACGGTGCAAAGCCTCAGTGCCTTGTACCTGCCAACTTTTAGAACCCCAAACAGATTTAAGGTCAATGGTTTCCTTCCATAACTCGTAGCCCTCTACAGCCAACTGTTCTAGAAAGGACTTCGAGTACAATAACTTTGTATCGGTAAGTCTAACCTTGGACATGGACTTCTCTGTCATTTTAAAATAAAAAGACTCGGGATTTGACTGATTAAAGTCGGTAAAATAAGTGTACTTTTTCAAAAAAGTACTCGAACTGCCCTGTAAAGGAGCCGGGCAATGCTCCCACAGTGTATAATTAACAGTACTCCTTCTGGAATTTGTTTTATGCAAATAATGGTTGCAAAAATGTTGGAAGCAAAATAATTCACCATAATTTGCAGATTCTAAATAAAAATCTTCAGCATCAAAAGCAGCATAATATTCCAAATCAGAAAACAATGCCTCAACGGCCTGAATATCCCGATCATCAGAACGTATGTTTTGTTTTACTACATCCCCCATGTTTACTCTGAGCACATTAGGGACATTAACAACTTCAGTTGGCCATGGATTTGAAATTTAACCGCATCCCACACAATCCCATCAAGGACAGGCCAAGCAGTGATGTTAACAAAAGTCAAGTCTCTCTTCAGTCTGTGTGCCGGATGCGATGAGGAAAGGGGTGCCAAAGTACCATTCAGGTGTCGAATGCATGTTCTTTCCTCAACATAGTGTCCATCGATGATGTGAAAAAAATAAAACACAAAACCAATTGATATAAAAAGGTAAATTGAAAAAAGTCCCAGCCAAATATATGTCCAAGGGGGAATCAAACAGTGTTTCTTAAATAAACTGGCATAAATTGCAAAACGTGAGGGCGTTTTTGAGTTATGTAAAACAGTGTCAAAAGTAAATCTGGATTCTGTAGCCAAACGAGTTTGCAAATCAGGCATAGATAAGTCAGTTTGGTAAGTATAATGAAGTTCGTTAACGTTAGTACCAGGCAAAGTACTCTATAAAGGACTGGAAATTGTAGGCATCTCGATGGCCACCTCTGGCTCAGGATTAGAAGCAGTGGCCAAAACAGAATTTCTCCCAATCGAAAGACAGGAGACCGCCGGTGTCATACTAAGAAGAATCGGCCACTCTGTGTATCTTGACATTGTCAATTGAGATAAACCTGTTTTCCTTACGACCTGCAAGTGGTGGTAAAATGACTGTTCTTGTGCCCTTCACTCCAAGCACAGGAACCGGAGCTCAATATGAAGGACCAAATTCTTTCCTGTTATCGATCTTCTCTCGAACCAGTTCTCCAACTTGGGGTAGCCAGCCAACTACCGGGATCTGCAACGCATCATCCGATGTGAAGGGCAAATATTCCTTTGCAAGACTGTCTCTCGTCTTTTGTAGATCCTGTAAAACATTGCAATGTTCATCTACGTCAAAAGCTGTGGCTTGGGCCACGCAGTCTAGACCGTCAAGGTCCGGGACATACATCTTGATACCAAAGAGCATTTCGTATGGGGTCCGCCCACCCAGAGACCTTCTAGGGAGATTATTAAGAGCACGCTGCACGCCATTGAGATGGGCCAGCCAGTTTCTGCCAGTGCCTATAACTCGAGCTGTCAATGATTGCTTTAAGTCACGGTTCATTCGTTCCACTACACTATTACCCTCAGGTCTTTATAGAGACGAAAACTTGACTTGGACCCCCATCGAAATCATGGCATCCTTGTACGCCTTAGAGGCGAAAGCCGGACCCTGATCCGAATGGAAGGTACCACAGGCAAAAATCCCTACAAAGACACGCAAATCTCTTATGACAGTCCGTGAATCAGCGCTGCGATGGGGCCAGACCCACACAAAGCGTGTGCATGAATCAACTGCTACTAAGATGTACTTATACGCAGTATCAGAAGAAAAAGGACCGCAGTGATCTAAATAAACGCATCCTAGTGGTTTATTAGATATGTACAACTGTGTCTGTGGCGGACGCGCAGCAGTGGAAGTCTTAAGCTGCTGGCAAATGTCACATTGAAGGACATAATCGCGCGTCTGTTTGTACAGTCCCCGCCAACAGAAACGTTGTTGTAACTGTGATACAGTGGCCGAGACGCCCGCATGCGCAGACGCCACACCTTCATGTGCTGCTGTAATCAATGTATTCCTGCAGTCCGAGTTGGGAATCAACCTATCCCCAACCCCAGGAAGTTTCACATAAGGAACCTTATCGGGACTTAAGTGGTATGTGTACTTCGAAGGGAAACCCATAGGACATTTACCTCCCTTCTCAGTGACAGCAACAGCCGCCAAGATGTCATCATCTATCTTACTTTTGGACCGTGTAGCTGCTGCAACTAAATATGTAGATACCGCTGATTTCGCTGCTTCATCAGCAAGCGAGTTACCCACAGCGTGAACTCCAACACGCTGGTGGCCAAGAGTATGAATTACAAACACAAGTGGCAACTGCTCTTTAAGCTCAGCCACTCGAACCCAGATCATTTTATGTTTTATTGTGCTACCCTTGGAATCACGAAAGTCATTTTGAATCCAAAAGAACAAGTTTTCATTGTAAGACTGGACACAGTAATAGGAATCACTCACAATAAGAGTCGTCACACTAGGATCCGCGTACTTCAATGCAAGCAATAGAGCCCGAAGCTCTGCCAATTGTGCAGTGCAGTCCCCTAGAGTCTGTGTGTGTACAACTCTGGACTTGAACTCGCCGTTCACCATGGCACCTACCACAATGGCGCATGCGGAAACGTAGGCATGTTTAGAGCCATGCGCAACCTGCGCCGAACCATCAGTGTAAATGATGCAATGGAAATCCTCCAAAGGTCGCATAGCTAGAGGAGCCGGATGAACAAATTCATACTGTAAATACTCCTGCGACCGAAATGAGGCATCAAAAATAAACGTGACATCCGAGGACGTCAAGGAAGCAGCCCATTGTATCCAATGAGTGTGCAAAGCTTTCGAATTCGGTACACTGGCTTTCGTAACCGCCTCCAAGGCAGGACACGGGGTAACAACCAACATGCGTTTCCCCTGTGACAGAGCACGTTCTTTAAGAATTGCCATCTGTACAGCTGTTAAAACTTTTTCCACAGTGGAAAATCGCATTTCAGCCGAAGTGTACAAGTGTGACTTGTAAGCAATAGGTACTGTGTCTCCTTCATTAAAAGTTAGGTACGTTGGCTGACTTCCTCCTGACTCTTCCCGAGGGGGATGTGGTAATTGGGGGAGACTTCAACGCCATTGTGGACACTCAGTTAGATAGGTTCCCGACGCTACCTCCCACTGGAGGACCCTCCCGATTTAGGCGTTTCCTGACGGCCATGGGTCTAATTGACGTTTGGAGGCACACCCACCCTCAGACTAGACAATACACCTTTCACTCAGCGGTACACGGCAGCATGTCGAGAATTGACCACATTTTGACCCTGGTGAGGGCATCCAACACATGAACTCCATAGACATCCTTCCCAGGGGTATTTCAGATCACTCCCCTATTACACTAACGATCTCCACCCAGGAGAAATCGTGGAAACGCATATACCCTATACATGCCACGTACCTTAAGATCCCCTAAGTACGCAAAATGCTCACACAGGCGACGGCACAGTACTTCACGGAGGATGTAGACTCAGTGCGCTCCTCAGAGGTCGTATGTGAAGCATATAAGACAGTGCTAAGGGGTCATGCAATAAACTCAATCACGGGTTACAAAAGGGGAAAAGCTCAGGAATCAACCGAATTGGAATTAAAATTGCAGGAAATTACAGCGGTGCATGAATTGCACCCCACTCCGGTTACGTCACACACTCTTGCCCTCCAACAGCAACTCTACACGGATCATTTACGGACTCAAGTTAAAGGCTACATAACAGATAGGCAGAATAGAATTTACGAAGTGGGAGACAAGGCGGGTAAGATGCTGGCATGGCTCGACAAGCGGGGTGGCAGTTCCAGAGGAGTCCAACAGGTGAGAGACAGTCAGGGAGTGATGCACACAACCCCGGAACAAATAGTTGACACGCTCGCGTCCCACTTTGAAGGAGTATATACCCCAGAGCGAATAGTAACACCGGAAATGGCTAGGGCAGTGTTAGAACAGATTGAAGTCCAGACACTCCCTTCGGAGGTCGCTACGGAATTAGAGGCAGACATAACTACAGATGAAATTCAAATAGCCATTAATGCACTGAATCCGGGCAAGGCGCTTGGACCGAACGGCATACCTATAGAATGGTATCAATCAACACCGGAGAGTCTGACTCAGCATCTGCTAGCAATGTATGAGGAATGCTTAGAGAAGGGGATACTTCCACCAGATCAGAGACTAGCCACTATAGTGGCTATCCCCAAACCCAGGAAGCCACCGGAGGACTGCTCCTCTTACCGTCCCATCTCGCTACTTAATGCTGAGGTCAAAATCCTCGGCAAGCTCTTGGCGACCAGGATCTTGCCCCATCTACCCAACCTCATACATCCGGATCAGTCTGGTTTTATGCCGCATAGGAATACCGCTCTAATTCTCCGCAGGTTGCATGGGGTGCTGGCTAGGGCAGATGTGATACCAACTCCAGCAGTGATTTTGACGCTGGACGCCAAGATGGCTTTTGACCTGGTAGAGTGGAATTATTTGTTTGAAGTTCTGTCCCGTCTGGGCTTCGGTCCCAAGTTTATTGCATGGATTAAATTACTATACGCTGACCCGGTTGCGCAGGTAGTGGCAAACGGTCATATCTCACAACCATTTCCTTTGGGGAGAGGCACTCGTCAGGGATGCCCCCTCTCGCCGTTACTATTTGCGATTTCATTGGAGCCGCTGGCCACTCTGATCAGGAACACGCCATTACTGACAGGAATACGCTGGAATGAGAGTTGGGAAGACAGGCTCTCCCTTTATGCGGATGATATGCTGGTGTACCTAACGGACCCAGAACATGGAGTACCGGCACTCCTGCATCTCTGTGATAGCTACGGTATGGTGTCGGGATACACATTGAACTGGACCAAGTCAGAGATGTATGTCCTGAGGGGTCCGATGGCGGCGTTGAGTACAGACTGCCCTCTTAAGACGGCCGGTTCTTCCTTTAAATACCTGGGTATCCAAGTCACGAGAGACCCAACTGAGTTTATGGATAAAAATCTGGGACCCCCAATGGCACGACTACAGCAGGATGTTAAGTTCTGGGCGGGGCTGCCACTAACACTACTAGGGAGGGCCGCACTGCATAAAATGATGTCTCTGCCTCGGTTTCTGTATATACTTGAGAATACTCCGTATCCGGTGGCACAGAGATTTTTTCAGAGTGGCGGCATTAGTATCCGCTCTTTTGTGGGGGAATCTACCGACGCGCATTGCACAAGCCATATTACACAGGGGTTGGTATGATGGAGGACTAGCGTTGCCTAATCTGAAATTATATTACTGGGCGGCTCAACTCAAACCCATAAACCACTAGTTACACACTCCGCAGCACGAACCGGCTTTCCAAGCAGACAGGGCACAATTGGGAACAAATACTTTACTGGCACCGCTCTATGACCAAAGTAAACTGCGTAAACTGGTTGGGCCCACCAGGCTAACCGCGACGCTGTGGCATACGGCGACTGCGGCATTAGGATGGAAGGGGAGACTAACCAAACTTACGCCACTGTGGGATTCTCGAGCCTTGGGCAACATGAGAAACAGTAGAGGCTTCGCACATTGGGACACAATAGGGATATCAACAGTTGGGGATCTTTGGGAAAGGGGGGAAGTGTTGTCTTTTAGCCGACTAAGAGAGCTCTATGACCTAAGAGAGAGAGAACTGTATAGATACATTCAGATACAACATGCGTTGCTCTCAGCCATACCCCCCGACATGGAACTGCCGGAGTCCTCCCCGTTAGAAGATCGCCTTCTCACTGAGTTTATGATCGAACCTGCAACGTCACTCACATACCGTAAAATACTTCATAATCTATCTGACCCAATGACCCTAGTGAAAGAGAAGTGGGAGAGAGACACCAGTGAGATGGATGAACATGAATGGAACGAGGCGCTGGCGTCACCTAAAGAAGTAAGCATCTCAGCACGACTGAGACTGGTTCAACTAAAGGTTTTACACAGGGTATACTACACCAGAACTATGCTACACCGCATCCATAGAGCACAACACCCCTTCTGCCTCCGTGGGTGCGGGGATGAGGGCACGTTTTTCCACACTATATGGGACTGTCCCCGTATCAAGGAGTTTTGGAGACAGATAATGCGAACTATGTCACAGACACTGGAGGTTTCGCTGCTGCCTGAACCACGGAGGTGTCTCCTAAATGTATGGGAGGCAACTGACTTGTCCAGACATGATCAACTCTGGGTCACGGTGGGTTTGATAGTGGCGAAATGTGACATAGCGCAGCGATGGGGAGCGGCGGAAGTGCCAACAAAGGCGCAATGGTGCCTTAACATGGACAGGGTTATGGTGACGGAAAGGGCAGTATACACTAACAGAGCTTGCCCGGGGAAGTGGAATAAAATTTGGACAAAGTGGAACATGTACAGGGGGGAAATATGTGAGCCCTTACCGGAGGAGGACCAGGACATGTCGGATGATGAAGGGGAAATGGGATAATATACAGCACAAAGTCGGGAAGGGCGGGACGCCTTGAAACTTGGGATAATCTAAAGTTACTATTGGATAATATTGTGAGTGCGATGTGAAATGAATCCAGGGGAACGCCGTCAGGGGGCAGTAGACCACTCACACTGTAAGGCTTCAGCATAGGAAGGGAGGACCTAGACGGGAGGAGACACGGGAAAGAAACCTCACTACTGACTTCATGTAACTGATAATCAGCAACGCAAGACCGCAATGTGATTCCTAATGTTTCTTTAATGTTGTTTGTTGTTATTGAAAAAAACGGAAAACCAAGAACCAATATTTCTCAGCATGCACATGAGCACATAGTGCCTTTTTACTTAATGCAGTATCACAGATCGCGAATAATAAACAGGCTGATTCCATACTGAAGGTAATGCATGATGTTTGTAAGATGGTATTGGCGGCCAGCCCGATGGGTTGTAGGCATACGCCGTGTAAAATTGAAGGTACAATAAAGGTTTTTGGAAAAAAGAAAAAAAAAGTTAGGTACGTGAAACCCACCGTCCCAGGGATGATTCTTATCACCAGGTTGGTGTGGTTATCACGAGTCAGTAAGAACTTTGAAGCTAGCAGATCAGCCTGCAAAGATTGCAGAATAGCTGAGTGCTCAGGCAGCCAGCATGATTTGGAAAAGGTTGAATGTATGTTCTCCCGAAATTTAAAAATCTCAGCAAAGACTGTATTTTTTTCAGAGTTGTCGGAGCGCGCAGTTGTGCGCATTTCTCCAGGAAGTGAGGAGCCAAACCTCTACATTCATCGTTGAGCTCGTAGCCCAAGAACATCACTGTATATTCTGTAATGTGCGATTTTGCAAAATTGAATTTGTAACCCATGTCTGCAAAGCTACAAATTAAATGGTCAACGCGACACAGATGCTCCCAAAGTTCGTCGTCTGTGAGATAAATGTCATCCACATACGAGCACGCATCCGGGTCGACTCTCTCCAGAAGAGAGACTATGCGGGCAGTGAAAATCCCTGGACTATTCTTATAGCCCATAGGTAAACGTCGAAATTGTTGCTTGACAGCGCCACAAGTAAAGGAGGTCCATTGGGAACTCAGACCATCCAAACGATGGGCATAAAAACCGTTGGATATGTCAAGCGTGGTCTTAAAACGCTTACGCACAAGACTATCCACCAAGGCAGAGCCGTGAGTATTCTGTACTGCACAGGTACGGCAATGCGAGTTTAAATGCCGGTAATCCAATACCAAACGATAAGAACCCTCCGGTTTTGTCACAGTAAAAAGAGGGTTATTCATAGGTGACTCACATGTTTCAATCACTCCTTGATATTGCAATTGGTCAAGGATTCCCGCGACGGAAGCTTTGGCTTCACGTCGAATGGGATATTGAGGTTGAGGCTGCGGCTGAGACCGTAAAGGAATCTCGTGGTTCGGGGAAAATTTATCCCAACCACAATGTGTACGGTACAGAGCCGGCGCTAGAGCCTTAGCCCACTCTTCTGCAAAATTCAGCGCATGCTTCTTCGAGGCAGTGTGCGCGAAACTGGGGAGGATCACCTCCTCCCCTCGCGGAGCTGCGAGAACAAAAGGTGGGGGCCAGTCAGCCTCCGAAAGCAAAATGTCATACGTAGATGAAAGATTTTCCGAAAATACCCCTTTTATGGTACGTTGTATGTCACCTTCAATTAACAGGACAATTTCATAAAGTCTGTCAGGGGGAGCAACTCTAGTATCAGCTGTTTCGATTACAACATAATAGTCAGTCGCTGTCACCTTCAGTAGTGGATGCAGGGCCTCCCGCACTATGGTAATCTCTGCCGCGCTGTCCAGCAAGGTCAGAGCCCATGTCAGAATCCGAAGCCGCGTTCTCACTATCTGTGGCATATCTCGCTGTTAAAGCGACGACTTTCTTCTTTTGAAACTGCGGTCTTTTCAGTGTAGAGCCATCCTGCTTTCCTACACCTTCTTTGGGGCGGGGCTGATCACGCCCTTGCTGGCCACCCCGACCCCTTCCGCCTCCTCCAACACCGGTCGCTGAGGCCGATGAGTCCTGAAATTAACGAGGAGAGCGTTGATCAGAAACCTGAAATCGATCAGGAGATTTAATCATCACGTGATTGCGCTCTGGGGGCGCAGGCAATGGAGACGCAGGACGGGACTCCTGTTTCTGTTGCTGTTGCTTTCCCTGTTTTTGTTTCTTAGGTCAATTTTGTTTTTTGGACTTGGGCTGAAAGTCCGTTTCAGACTTCTACCCTTGGGTTTGTGTTTTCTCTTTCGTAGAAAAAGGTTTGAGACCCCTACTATTGGGACCCACAGTTTTAGAAGCCGCCACAATAATTCTCGCTAACTGCCGGGGTTTCTCGGCATCGGGAATCGCCGCCAAAGCTTTAGCTACCTAAAAGTTCACTGCATCCCCCTTGACATTAGCAAGAACGAGATCACAAACCACAGCAAAGGTGCCGCACAGGCGCATACCCAATTCCACTGCAGCCTCAGGTCCGTGATCATCTTGAACATGCTGAAGGACTGCAGGCAGCACAGCCATAGATGGAGTGCCATAACACCTCGCATAGACCGCCGCAAATGTTCTACCCCAGGTCTCACAGTCACCGATTTCAGGGGCCAAGTCTTTGGGCAAACTAATCGTCAGAATCCTGTGTTTCTCACCAGGAGACGTGTTAGGAAATACAGCTTCCAGCTGGTCAAACTTCTCGGCAAGCAAGAAAGGAAAGTCATCCTTATCCTGGGGACGCTTGCCCATCACAGCATTGACCATTACGGGACTGAGCTTCATACCGCCCCGTCCAGCCGGAAGCGCCCCACCCCCCGGGGGCCCACCTGGAAGATTACGGGTTATGTATTGCACCAAAGCTCGAATAACGCTAATGGAGACTACATGTAGTCTACGTAGTTCAACCACGGAACAATTTCCGTGTTGAGGATGAGGAGTAAATCCAGCCAAAGCAGGACAATTTGCACCCGGAATGGCCAAAAGACCTAACCTCGGAGCTGAGGGAGGGCGCCACCAAACCAAACGCAATGCTGCCAAGTATCAATAGGTACTTCCTGTGCCCTGTACGGTGTATATTCATTCGGTACAGGAGAGGGAGTGTAAGTGTGGAACACACCTGAAGTTCCGTCCACAGCCGGAAACGTCACCCACGAATAGAAGATTTTGTACGGGTAAGCCGTTTCCTCACTCACCACCATTATCACGGCCATGCCATCCACGGGGACATTGTAATTCTGCAAATGATTGCGCACCGCAATGTGACTATGCTGCGGAATGTCCACGGTATGTCCACGGAATGTCCACGGTAGCGGCCATGACGACACAGAAACGTAAAGGGACAAAGTAAACTTTGTAGCACAACTGGGTAGTAATTCAAGGAAACCGTTTAGAAAGATTCAAGCTTGAAAAGACCTATTTCACAAATAGGTAGGTTATTTCCGACACCACCGTTTTCCGGAAACGACAGCGAAGGGGTTAAGGAATGAATGATATACTACTCGTGTCATGATGATCTTAGAATACCTCAGGTCGCGTGGAACACATGAACACTCCTTCGTTATATAATCATTTCAAACCAGAACATGGAGTAAATGAGAACGCGTGCACATTTGAAATATTTATTTACTAATGCAGGGTTCTCAAACGCACTATCCTAGCTAATACAAGCAAACATATTATAAGAAGCAAAGTTATCAGCATAGTTACTAGTCCATAAAAGGCAAAAGGTGACAACATGCTAAAATGTTGAAATGAATAGGAGTTAACAACACCTAATTCTCACCCTCCCTAACTAGCATATTATATTATATCTAAGAAGGTCTCTTTGGGTTTTAACAGGGCGGCCCCATACCTCAAGATCCTAATGGGAAGGGATCACATCATCCTCCAACAGCTCTCTGCATGCGAAGCCCCATCAAGTGTGTTCTTTGCTCTAAGCAAAAGCAATATAAAACGTGCCTAAAGCCAGATTTGGCAGCAGCTGCATTTATGTTATGTCTAGGAAAGAGCGAAGATCAGACCTCACAACAACACTGTGTTTAGTTATCCTTGAAGGCTTCAGCACTCACTGTAAAGACACCGTTTACTAAGCAAAGTTGATATCAGAGCAATAACATATTATTCTCGTGTAAATCACAACGCTCTTCTAGGCAGAAAGCTAAAACAACAATTATGTGTCGTGTGCAGAAGCAGCAAAAGGTAAAATGGCGTTTAAACATTTAATAAGCTCATGCTAACTTAACACGGTATATAGGCAAGCAGTAACTATACGACACCAGTCAAAAGTATATGAAAAGACATTCTATTGATCTGTGTAGATATTAATCCAATTTGGAGACTATAAGGTTCTCAGGACAAGAATTTCTCAAAATAATGATTACTGCATATGCAACCCTAGACTTAAATATTGCATAACGTATCTTTTATTGATTGTTTATGTACTATGGAGAAAGGATAGAAATTATTCATCCAATTTTTTTAGAAAATATCAAGTTTTATCTCGGAATGCAGCAGTAGACAATTTATGGTGAATGAAAAATATTGATTAGTGATTGCTATTGCACGATTTATTATTCCTATTCAGCATTAGACTTTGTTCAGTTTAGAAGAACATTCTTAGGATCGGTGAAATTAGGAGGATGTTCAACTTACATGTGATGGATTATTTTAGTATCTTTGAACTATGTAAGTGTTGAACTATTTTTAATTCATGATATCAGATTTTATTTGAGGCTGTTTTTACAGCTCTCAAATGTGCAAATGACATATTTCTATAAGATAACGTCTTGGGAATAAATATTTAGCTACTGTAATTTCGGACTGAGCAGTTTATGAAACTGAAGAAGACAAATGCAAGCAATTGATTTCCAACCCTAAGTAAGTCATGCTTCTCTGACCAATCAGTCACAGAAGCTCAACGTTATAGCTGTAAGCAGCTAGAATTCCAGAGAGGATGTGTTGAACCATAATACTGATACATATTTACAAGTCCACTTGTAATCAAGGCCAAAAAGATTCTGCTTGGCCCTCTGACAAGAGTGGATTTGAACCCACTCACGAGCTTGAGTGGGTGAAACAGAAAAGCTTTGCTCATGCAGCTCCCTCGATTTGTCTAGAGATCACACATATAGAGCAACTATAAGCTCTTGTCAGAGACTGCCAGGAATAAGTTTTATTTGCGTAGGTTGCTAGAATGCCCTTCCCGAGGATGCATGCACACAAGAACCAACACTATTATTTTTAGAAGGCTGTGTCAGTTGTTAGAGATCTGTTTCAGTGCAGAAGATATGAAAAGGTGTAGCTGCAGATATATACCTCAATCCCTAATTGTACTTTTTAAACAAACTGTGCCACTGGTCATATGGACCTGTGATTGTCGACAGAGAGAAATAAGAAGAAACCATCAGCAAAGGAACATAATCAATTAGTAAATCTTCAATTCAGTCAAGAAAGACAGTTAGTGTGAATAAAGGGTTTAATTTTCAAATAATTAAATTTTCTATCTTTCATTAAAAGTAACATTATTTATTTAAGTCTCATCATTAGACGTTAATATAATCCATCAATCAATATTTGATTATAATAAAATATTAGTCAAAATCAAATTCAATATAATAATGACGCAACAAGGTTTTTCCATAAAAGAAATTACCTAATCTATAGTAGGATTTTGAGAAAAGGTGTCAGTTCAGATACCCATAAAGGGTTCTGATGAAAGAAATCAAAGCATAAGCGTAACAATTTTACATAATAAGCTCGAAAGTGTTCTCAACTAAGGCAGGCATAAGGAAAAGGTCTACAACCTTTCATGTAGAAAAGTCTAAGAAACCCAGACACGAGTCTCTGGCCAAAATGTCGGGGAAAGGACTCCTAGGATCTGCATCTACTCTAGGAAAACGCACTAATATGAACACACAAATTCTATGTTGTAACATAGTACTTTCTTCTTCATGATGACAATAGGATTTCAGTATGCTCCTGGGAACAGGTGGACTCCTCATTTTCTCTCCAGAACATAATAGCCTTTCAGACATTAGTCCTTGAATGTTACAACATTGTTTTTTTAGCAGTCTGTCTACTTTCACATGGCTCATTTTTCCTGTTGCTTCTTCTCCTCCTGGTGAGAACCTTACTATCAGTTGTCTAATACAAACAAGTGTCTATTCACTAGCTAACAGTAAGCTTTTGAAGTTGAAACATCTTCAGCAAAGAGACGAAAAACATCATGCACAAACAACTATTCAATGCGAAAAACAGGCCTTTCAGTGTTAATTCATTACTTTTCGGTCAACATGCTAACTTAAGTTAATATTTCTTCTCATTTCACAGGCCTGAACATTTAGGTATGGTTACCATCTACAATTTCCCATTTAGGCTATGTTTATTATAATATACAATTTGTGCATCATTTTAATGAAGCATTTTGTCAGCAAATAAAATTAGCTGCAGCAAAGGTAAAGGTGTTCAAAATGAAGATACATGTAAACAGTACCAAAATACGAAACAGGATTAATGCCAATCTTTTATATTCCCGCTGATGGACTAAATTCACTTCTTTCCAGTTAATGTCTACATAAGCATCAACTTTGCAAGATTGTAGTTGATGCTATATGAATGATAACATAACAAAGTGTGTGTGTTCTTTTTTTTTAACGAGTTTAGAAGCAGAAATATAACTTGGCTTCCAACAATATCATTCGATTTGCTTAAACATGAATGCACCTAAGAAAGGATGCCACATTTAGAGCTGAAGGGGAGTTAATCCATTTGGGATGAGAATCTTGAACATTGTGTTGCCCCTGACCAGACTGGAATTTTCATTTGCTTGGGGGCAACATGTCTAACACAGGTCATGACCTTCATTTTTTGACAGTCCTCAGCATTGTTGAGACAGGAGAAGCAGAACTCCACACCACACCTGCAGCAAATTATGTACTTGCACAAACTTTTGTGTTCAATGAGGAGACCGCAAGTGGGACAAGCACGAATGGAGGGGCAGCCCTTTATGTCACTGTTGGGCGTGTCGATGACCTTGCAATTCTGAAGTATCTCCAAGCTGTGGTCCTTGCACCCCTTATTCCCACATTCCACAGAAGATTTGCTGTCACTTTTCCAGGGTCTCAGACACTGCCAGCAGAATTCATAGTTGCTCACTTTCTTGTCTTTGCAGATGGTACAGAAGACTCTGGTGCTGCTCTGGTCTCTGCGTTCCACCAAAGACCTGCAGCCAGGGCACTACAATGAGAAAGATAAACGTTTGCACATTTTCAAAGTCCCATATTGTCTTATCAATTTCAGGGAGCTTACATTACTACAGGTTGTTGACAGATTCACACATGCACGAAAAGTGAAAGATTCGGTGACAATTTGCATAGCAAATAATTTGATCTACGTGCCTTCACAAGCACATGCCTACAAATGCCATTTGTACAAGCAAATCCAAGAATACGCTTGTACAAATGTGCAAACTCCATTATATTTCCATTTGTGCAAAATGGGGTAGACTGGAACTGTGACTTGTGTAGTGGCAGTGCTCCCCGGATTCTAAGTCCGTGCACAGAAAGACTTAATGGAGGTGAACTGTTCCAGGAAAGCAAGAATAGGTAGATAAGTAAGTACGAACAGGTTGCTACCTCTATCATCTAATCTAAATACCATAAAAGCATTTGTATTCAGTTGCGGCTGGCATCTCCGGGGATTGGCTGGGAGGGCATGCGTGCGTGAGCAAAATAAAATAAAAAAAAATAAACTTAACTTACCTGAACGATACACAACGTCCTCTTCTGGTCCTCTGCTCTTCACCTAAAATGGCAGCATCAACTCCCTTGACCAACCAGGAAGCTGCTCTCATGCAGCATGAGAGCAGCGCCCTGATTGGAGTGGGCAGCCTCACTCGGCGCTCCACAGAGCTGTTGAGGCTATGGCTTGCTCTAACCCAGCTGTCTTTGGACAGCTGGGATAGAGTTGTTTAAAGTACGCATGTGTGGCTGGCCGTCTCAAGACAGCTGGCCAAAAACACATGGCACTTTAAACAGTGCCATACAAGCCAACCCCCCTCCCTGCTGAGTGACATGCTGCTGTCACTCAGCAGCAGTCCTGCCCCTGTCCTGACGCTTTGTTCGGGACGGGAAGAAAAATAATATGGTAATAAATTACCATTTTATTTTTCTGGGGTTTAGGGGGATTTTAAGTGGGACACCGCTCCTCTGCTCCAACAGAGGAGCAGCTCCTGCTTGTATTGCTGTGAAAGCGATAAGCCAAAAGAGCTTATTGCCAGGTTCAATAACTAAACACTTCCCAGAGACATGATTGAGGACAATTCCAAAATGACCTGAAAACTCCCCAAGGTGGAAAATTAAATGCGCACTATGATCTCACCCTGCAGGACCAATGGTAAACAGGGGAAACAAGCAGGAACTTAGAAACCTGATGATGAATTGTACAGAAGAGATCATGTGTCAGTAAATCATTCAATCAGGTTAGTTGAAATCCAGTAAACTACTATCTAGAAAAGTAGTCCAAGAATCAGGTATGAGGTGGGAATTTTATGAATTGAATTGATGATGCGTCAGCTAT
Source organism: Lissotriton vulgaris (assembly GCF_964263255.1). NCBI lineage: Eukaryota > Metazoa > Chordata > Amphibia > Caudata > Salamandridae > Lissotriton > Lissotriton vulgaris. Next base: position 669,280,247 of record NC_141699.1, read on the forward strand.
CTTGCATTAGTCCGTTATAACAAAACCAATGTCTTCAGGATCACATGTATGGCTGTCATGTTGGGATCACTGGAAAACTAACTATTTGACATACTAGCAACAGGCATGACAACAAGAATACACTTGGAATCAAACCTTCAGTACAAACACGCCTCAAGATGGAATCCAAAAATGCTCAAGCCCAAGGTAAATACTGCCAGCAACCCATGGAAAATCACTGCAGTGATCAACCCACACAAAGTTTACAGATACAAAGAAACTAGTAGGCGCTTCTGTGAAAACTTTAGGAAAAGGCTGGGGATGGGGGTCTTTGTCCTGAATGGTAGCTGCAGGCCATATACTGTGAATAACTGAACCAAAGTAGTTATCAGCCAATCCATTGGTAATTATCATGCAGATGATTTCTGCCCTAGATTTTTACAAATCCTACAAAAAGTATACTGTAGCTGGCCCTAAGCAAGCTTACAAGGTTCTGAACAGCTTAGAGACACATCCAACAGGGCATAAAAGACAAGAGCCTCTTAATAGAACTTGGGATAAACTATTGTAGATCACAGACTTATGATTATTATCAATTGAGAGTCCTTTTTGTGCCTGCCCTTTTCAACATAGTGTAAGAGAAAGATTCCACTATTACTGAGAATTTCCTGTGAAAATATCTAGACGTGAGGGCGTGCTTGCTGACGAAGTTGGCAATGGAGTAGCTGAACGGTGACCGGGGTCCAGGGGGCCAGTAGATCAGGGTTCCTTGGAGGGTGGTGTTGGAATCAGTGTGGATCTGGAAATGTAGGTGTTCGGCGGAGTTGAGGGTGTCGTCGGAGTTGGTTGAAACATTGAGGGTGGGCATGTGGATGATGGCGATTCGGCCTCCTACTCCGTTGGTGCGGTCCCTGCGGGTAATCTTGTAGCCGTTCGGGATGGCTATGGCGATGTCGGGTGCTGAGGAGTCGTTCATCCAGGTCTCTGTCAGGAACGCGACCTCTGGGGAGAATGTGTCGAGCAGGTCCCAGAGTTCGACGGCGTGTTTACGTGCGGAGCGGGTGTTCAGGAGTATGCATCTGAGGTGGTTGCGTCCTGTCCTGGTGGGTGGATTGGCGGGTCTGTTGCTGTTGTAGCGGCAGTTCTGAAGGGTCCATGGGCAGCGACGGCTCGTGGAGGGAGTTACGGTGGGGCAGGAGGGTGGGGAGGGGGAGGGGCAGGGAGGAGGTTGCTAAAAACCGGCATATGGATAATTGCAGGTAAGTAAACAATTTAATTAATAAAACGAATTTCGTAGCTCGCACTGCATTGCATTTAGCGATGCAAGGCGCACTACGAAATTAGTTTTATTAATTAAATTGTTTACTTACCTGCAATTATCCATATGCCGGTTTTTAGCAACCTCCACCCTGCCCCTCCCCCTCCCCACCCTCCTGCCCCACCGTAACTCCCTCCACGAGCCGTCGCTGTCCATGGGTGCGCTTTGGGTGGCCTGGAAGCAGGAGTGTGCTTGTCCGGTGTTGAGTGCGTGGAGGGTGCTGGCATCGTAGCAGAGTCGGGCGTCCTGGTGTTCGTGGGGGCCAGGGGTTCTGGCGCTGGGCGCGGTCCAGGCGCAGACGGGTTTGCCTTGCGCCAGCGGCGCTCCCCTGCAAACGGCCGCGCAGTGACCGCCATAAGAAGGGGAGGTGGGAGGGAGGAGCCGCTGGGAGGGGGAGAACGGACGAATGGGAGCGGGCCGCAGGGGACGCAGCGGCGGGAAGCGGGACCGGCGAGGGAACAGTGGAAAAAAATGGGCACAACAAGCAGGGAGGATAAGAAGGAGAGAAATACACACAAAATCAAAACAGTTACAAAAGGCAACAACAGTAAAAACGGGCAAAAGCAAAACCTAAGGCCTACCACTGGCCACCAGGGATGAGGCGCAGGTGGTCGCCTGCGGTTGGAGGCGGGCCTCGAACACACTGCAGCAGCTGGGATCCAGACATGGGCACAGTCAGGTGGAGCTGTGCGGCTTGGGGAGCGATCTGCCTGGAAGCAGGGCCAAGGGTCGCTCTTCTTGCACAAAAATAATTTAGAGAGGCATTTTACTCTTTCTATGTGTTGAGAGACCTGCCTGGAAGCAGGGTCAAGGGTCGCTCCCTTCACTGCGCAGCGGCTGCCATAAGAAGCGGAGGTGGGAGGGAGGAGCAGCTGGGAGGGGGAGAGCGGACGAATGGGAGTTGGGGGGCGGGCCGCAGGGGACGCAGCGGCGGGAAGCGGGATCGGCGAGGGAACAGAGGAACAAACGGGCACAACAAGCAGGGGGGATAAGGAGGAGGAGAGAAATAAACACAAAATCAAAACAGTTACAAAAGGCAACAACAGTAAAAATGTGGCAAAAGCAAAACCTAAGGCCACCACTGGCCATCAGGGATGAGGCGCAGGTGGTCGCCTGCGGTTGTAGGCGGACCTCTAACACACAGCAGCAGCTGGGCCCCAGACACAGGCACAGTCAGGTGGAGCTGCGCGGCTTGGGGAGCGACCTCCCTGGAAGCAGGCTCAAGGGTCGCTCTTCTTGCACAAAAACAATCTTGAGAGGCATTTTCCTCTTTCTATGTGTGCTGCAGGATGCAGCACACACAGAAAGAGGAAGCAATGAGAAGGGCTGGACTGGGAATCGAAACCGGCCCTGGCAAACTGCTCGGCCGGCCACCCTGTTGGGAGGGGGAGGGGTGCGGCCGAGCTTTTTGCTAGGGCCGGTTTTAGCTGATTATGTTACAGGGGACTGATATTGCCTGACCCTGGTAAAAAGAAAACAGCCCTCAGGGGCCCAAAACCGGCCGCCGCCCTGGTAGCCCACCCAGTCTGGCCCTGGTAATGAGGAGAAATAAAGATATTACTCCTCGTTTCACCTCTACTGGGAAGCCATATGTTTTTGGCACATGCCAAGGTTTACAAGGTCTTGCAATGCATCAAAAACCATGGAAGTTGCATGGGAACACATGCAATGCCCAGAGAAAGCCTAACCAGGGCAGAATAACGCAGCCCAGCCATTTGCACTGGGTCGTGTTACTGCGACTTTTTGAAGCCACGCAAAAGTGGCTTTGAGTGGCTTCAAAACTCCGATTTGAGGCTTGTGTTGCTTTGCACCACATTGTGTGGTGCAAGAGTGATGCAAAACGGGTCATAAATATGGCTCATGGTGTACTTAGGATTTTCTTCAAAGAATCATCTTCAGGCCTAACAGTGAAAAATGCTTCTGGGAGCTAGTCACTGTAGGAAAATGAAAACATCAAGGGGCCTATTTACAAGAATGTCATGCAGCACAGCAAGTCATGTTGCTGCGCTGCACTACATGACAGCGAAAGGGCAGGAATATACTGTATATAAGGCAGAATAACATATTCCTGCCTTTTCCCCTGTGCCGGCAGCCTTTTGTCAGCCTTGTGCCAACGCAGGTACGCTTGCACCATGGTGCAAGGGTGCCTGCATTGCATGTAGGATTGTTTTTGTGCAGGAAGGAACACTTTCATGCACAAAAATAATGGTGAAAGACATATTTCTCTTTCTATGTGTGCTGAATTCTGTAGCACACAAAGAAAGCGAAAGCAGCAAGGATAAATAAATATATTTCGTCTTGTAACACCTCTACTGGGAAGGCGTATGTCTTTGGGGCATTCCCAAGTTTACAAGTTCTGGTAAATCTGGGAATGCATCAAAAACTATGGGAGTTGCATGGGAACACCCACACAACGCCCATGGAAGTCTTCCCAGGGCAGAGTGAGGCGACGCAGCGATTTGCAAGTGGCCTTGCGTGGCTTCATAAATCAATGTAAGGTTTGGGTTGTTCATCTACCAGGTTGCGTGATGCAAGAGCGACGCATACCACCCACAAATAGGCTTCAAAATCTTTACGTTTTGCATTTAAACATCAGGCGCTTTACCTTGTGGGCTACAAGGCCTACTTTGTGATGCCTTGCTTAGTATTTTAAAGCAAGGTTTCTCTCCTGGTAAAAGGTTTACTTTGACAGGCTCTGCCTACAGGTTTAAAAGCTACAGGAGTCATACTGCTCATGAAGGCCAGAAAACATATTTTACTTGTCAGGCTAGTGAATGGTCTAATCGGTGCTGCAGTCCACCAGAGATATTTAATTTTCTATGCTATTGCTGTACTTTCTAACCCATATACAATGACTTACTGGAAATTTAAATATGCTAATTGGGGATTAGCCAGTTGTACCATTTTTGGGGTTCAATGCACATACATAGGAGACTGGACAGCAGTACTCAAGGTTAAAAAACATGAGCATCAGTACACAAGAAAAAGGAAAACACCACAGTACCAGATTGAATATAATTATTTATTTATGGATCTAGTTTTGATTAAATGTATGCTTGAGCTTGTATTCTTCTATTGTTTCTTATCAACTGTGGTTGGTACACTACAGTCTGCCTTGTGTCTTAAGTGCTGTGTCTGCCATGGTGACAACGCCCTTGGTTCAACAAAATAAGCATCAGTACTATAGCTGGATTATATCAAATTCTCCCAAGGATAGTGAAGGCAACCTTTTTCCAATATAATGGGATGGAAGTTCCAAACAGAGGTTACCTGTCAACATTATATATGGGATAAAGTACAACCTACCGAACATTATAAGGATACTGCAAGTCACTTAGGAGATCTGTGACTATATAGAGGAATGATGATGATGGCCAAGTTCCTTTATAAGGTCATGGAATGCTAAGGTGACATACCTTTTAATATATGGCAAGGGATATTTAATTCCTTAAATGTTTTTATTATTATTACTACATGGTCACATCACCCTGCCCACAAACTGTCTTAACCCTAGGTGACTTGCTCTTTATTTGAAAAGGATATCATGATTGAAGACATGAAGGACAAAAGTGGAATCTAGTGCAAAATAAACTCATCAAAAGTAGTTAGTAATTTGGGGGGCGTTGCTTGGAGCTCTGCAAGATGACTGCTCCTATGTAAGCATTAGAGATCACCTCTCTCATCAGTTTTTCTTCCTCTCCACACAGCTGAGCCACCCAGGTGCAGAATGGAAGGCATCTACAATGAAGGAGTGATCTGCGCTGATACTGCCAAGCCCACACTAGCACTCAGAGCGGTAGTACTCTTGCATCTCCTGACATCATATCCCTTCACTATCCACAGCGGGCCAACCGTAAGACCTCATTGTTCTGGAAGTGGTGGATCCGGAGTGTGGTGGTCTGGGCAAATGGCTCCCAGGTTAACTCATCACAAAGCTAAGCAGAGCGATGTGTGTGGGGGAATGGTGCCCTCAACCACCTGCTCACTGCCCTTCGCAGCCCTGTCCAACTTCCTCTCAAAGGTCTGGCAAAGTGTAGCACCCCCACATCAGGAATACGTGATGACTGCTAATCCAATCGCTCATCACGTTTAAGGTAGTTAACAAGCAAGTAAGTCATTTCACCAACTAGAGGTTCATGCTGAGGACATTTGACATTCTTCTTTAAGTGCACGCAGTATGGAATAACGTTTTTTATACTCTGTTATTGTGTTCACCGCACACACACACCTTACTTGGATTATGGTCTACTGTATAACAGTGGCCAAGTTCCTAAGGCAATTTGGACTCAAACGTGCACCGCTATATAGACTGTTTGTTTCTAATGAATGGATTTAAAACTATTTTTTCTTGTTTTACTGAAGAATATTTTTATTCTTGTTTTTATATGTTCTTCAAAGAATATTCCAATAGATTCATATCATGCAATACATGTCCTGTTTCATATTTCAATTTATCATAACAGCACTCTCTGAGTACATTGACAATCATTAAATGATGAAAATATTTAATGAAACAGGGCCCCATGCATTTCGGGACGACAGTCCCTTCATCAGGGGTATACCTGTTGAAAATAAACAAAAATCAACTCATGTACAACAGTGGTTCAAGACTTTTAGTTAAAAAAGGTCAGTGTTTTCAAAATTCATGGAGTGATAGTTTGTGATAATGAACCAGCAGCCTTCTGTGACAATTTAAACATATGTCACCTCTACTACATGGATTCCCATTGGAGTTAAAGAGACCCTGTGCTCATGCCAATATTATGAGTGTAATATATACCACTACTTTACAATCATGGATCTCCTTATAGGACTGACCGTTTAGCACCAAAAGCGATAGTACCCTAAAGAGACACGCACCATAGTCACCAAATACCTCTTAAGAAACACGTTTTTCAATGTCTTAGTCAGTATTTACTTAGAGAATGTTCATATCACTTCAAGAAGTCTGTGTTCGCTTTCAAACTGCCGCTAAGCGTAGGTGTACAGTGAGATGCAAAACCGTTCCTCAAAGTTCTGGCAACAAAATGAAAAACCAACATGCCATCAGAGTTCCGCACTTACGCCGCACCTGAAACATCATTAGCTTAGTAATCCAACAGTCCTGAAGCCTAACCTCCATCCAGACGCTCTTAACCTCTGGTCCACATTCCGCATGTAGAAAGCACTCAAACATACCATGATCATGCTATGTTTTCACAAGTTACCAGTATGTGCGCCATCTTTAAATGTTGTAAACACCTTTAGATTCTTATGGCAAGCTCAGTCCATCTAATCGAGGCCTCACCCGAATAGTTTCCCTTGAGAGGTGAGTTTCTTTACATAAATGTACCTAGATCGTGGGCATTTACACAAAATGATACCTCGCTCCACACAAACCGTGGGCGGCCGCCCTATTAAAACTAAGGGGCGCATTAGGATGTCCGGCGGATCGCCATCGCCATGCGGGCGGTGGCGATCCGCCCAACATCCTTGCCCGCCCGCCACCTATTCCCCCCTGCCATATTACAATGGCGGGGGGGACCGCGGCGGACGGGCGGAAAAGGGTTCATATGACTGGCGGTGTCTATCAGACACCGCCAGCCATATTATGATGGGCTTCTGGAGATGCCTTTCCGTGGCGGCATTGCATGCGGTCTTTACTTCGGGGGCCCGGTGCAGGCCCCCATGGTGAAGGACGAGGTGGGGGGTACACATGGGGGGTACCTGTGGTACCCCCTGCATTTGCATACACAATGCGGCAGGCACTGCGCGGTGCCTGCCGCTTTGTGTATGCAAATGCATGCCATGCATTTCTAACATCGCGGCGGGTGCTGGTGTAAACACCGCCCGCCGCAATGTTATAAATGCATGATGCGCCCGCCATCATAATAGGCATGGCAGGACCGCCGCTCAGGTCGCGGGCGGTCCCGTTTTCCACAGGGATGGCGGGCGGGCAAAGTCCGCCCACCATCCTAATGGGGGCCTAAGTGTCAGAGATGATCGAAATGCGTCTCACCGCATGGGCGCCATATTAGAGTGGACTAACTCTGCAGAAATCTCCAGTAGCCTACCAATATTTCCCGCTCCATGGTGTTTAAAAATCACGTTGACTTTGCTGCCAGTTAACTGGTGCTATCTTTACACTAATGTCTTTATATAGTGTGTTAAATGGTTACAAAATTACAAATGCATATCATTCAAATGGATCATCGAAGAATAGCGTACATCTTTAAATGTGATCTTAATACAAATGTCAACCAGCTAACATATGTAATCTCTTCAACATTAACACTTATCAACATTAAAATAAAAACAATGTTAAAGCAGTTTTTGAAGTTGGATAAGCTTATTATGAAAATTGTTTGAGTGACCTATTAGTAATGTGCGATGAATATGTATAAACTGGTTGCTTTAGATCACTGGTGAGTATCTACATGTCTAAAAGGATCTAGGTATTTTGATGACTCATGACCCTATTCTGCTGTCATAAGAAGCATTCCATTTCAAATTTGTCATTCAAGCCCGGCAGCATTAGGGTATTAAGTTATTTAATCCAAAAAGCTTCTTGTTGTAAAGATTTTTAGAGTTGTGTGTTCCTTGGAGGATGGGATGATTTGAAGTTTCGAATGTGCAATGGTATGCCGACTCTGATCCCAGTGTGTTGCCAACCTTGAATTAATGTTCGTGTAGCTGATTTTGCTTTTGTGCTCCCTGACATCAATTTTCTTTTCCTTTCAGTTTTGCCTATATATAATAGACCGCATAGACATTTTATGGCGTAAACTACATTATTTGTGTTTCAATCTGTGGAGTGTGTTAGTTTGATCCTTTTTCCTGTTCTGGGATGAGGTAATATGCGTCCTGCTATGACATTGTTGTAGTGAATGCAGTTTCAACATTTCTTGGTACCTGCTCTCCCTGATGGTGTCTTTGTCCTATTACATGATAGGATTTCCTTTAGATTGCGTGATCTTGTGTAATCAAAAAGTGGTTTATCAGTGAATAGTCCATGAAAGTCCAACTCTTCCTCTAAAAGTTCACAATGTTTACATATGCTTCTCTTCATCTCCTCAGATACAGTGGAATATCTAGATACAAACACTATTCTGTTGCTCGCCTTCTTAGGTTTCCTAACATATGGTTTATGGTTTACTACCATATGATTCTTACTTTACCTATGCGCCTGTTGTGGTACTGAGAATTCTGGACCCGTGTCATAAACATCGCAAATTATGACGATTTTAGTATTAGCAGACCGGTAATGAATTGAATACTATACACGAGCATTTGCGTCACGATCGAGTGACGCAATCACCCTGAAATCAGCATTTCCGTCTCAAACCCTCGGGTTCCATTTTGTGAACAGCATCCATTTTGTGATTGCCCTCACATAGCCAAATGACCGAAGCCAAAACCCGAGTCCGAAGGACACGTATACCTTCACTGACTCCTCTGTGACCTGGGCAACCTGACTCCACTGCCCAAAGCCAAACCTGTTCGGTCAGCTTCTCCCCAACGGCCGAGCAAGATTAGTATCAAGGCGCAACATGTCATAAACCTTTCATCACGCACAAACCATGCACAATCTTATGAACACCTATCTCTGCTCCTTTCTTTCTGACTCGTTTTACAAGGAGGAGGTTCCCTGATTTATTGGGGGTCTGCCAATATCTGATGGAAATACTGGACCCTGCCGGGTAATTGATCATGGGTTGGAATTACTAGAATGTGGGCTTGTCATCATGACTCTGTTCTTTCTTTGTAGTAAAATATGTGAATAACCGATTGTAAAATAGGGAATTTGTGCCTAAAGCATAATATTTCATATAAAAGAAGAAGACTGGCTTTGTAAATTTGAGCAGTCTCCTGAGAACCTACATGCTGTTGTACTTCTAGGATACCTGTTACTGGTTGCAGCCAATAAATACTATCTTTGACTTCACCTAGAAGACTCGTGTTTCTGTGGTCTGAAACAGGAAGAACTCGAGGTCATAAGGGTGTGTCCCTGACACCACTGGGTTACCGGATCAGTACCGGTTCTGAAAAACCCAGTACCTCACTGTGCCTGGTGATGCAGTTTCGGTTTGAACCTCTATCCTTGTTGTAACCGGAGGCCATATTTACAAGGAGCTAACGCTGCTGCAGTGTCATTTGCTTTTTTTTCTGGCACCTTGTTTACAAAGTGATGCTAGAGGCCTTTAGTGTCACTTTTTCAACTCCTTGCCTATCTTTTTACAGTGCCAGATCCTGTTGCCTAGTTGGTGATAATGATATGCAAGGTAGGCACTCCTCCTTAAAAACGAATGCAAAACTGACGCAGCCGTATTTACAATGTTTTTGGAAAATGGACATCACTTTGGCAAACGAGGTGCGAGGTCCAATAGTGGCTGAATTTTACAGGAAATCAGGCATAAAAATGACACATGCCCACTGGTATAAAAGCAGATCATACCAAAATCACTCTGGCAAGCTCAACTGCACCATGAACCTACTCCTATTGCAGCTCAGAGCACCAAGAAGACCAACACCATCTCCACAATCACCACCACGATCACCACGGAGGCAGCGCAGGAGAAGGGAGCGGACAAACTGCCAGAGGATTAGCCTCATTGATCACAGGAAGCCGAACGTCATTGCCCATTAGAGGATCAGGAGGGTGTCCATTGTCCACCTCCTGCACCAGATTACACCAAGGCTGCAGTCAACATCGCATTGGTGCACCAACATTCCTCTGCAGGCCAAGCTACTGGCTGTCCTACACATGCTGGCATCTGGAACTTTCCAACCCACCACAGTCAGAGAAGCAGGAGTATCCCAGGGATCCTTCTCTAGCTTTCTCCACTCCATCCAGGATGCCATCATAAGCCTCACACCACAGAACCTCTTCTTCCAATCCCTCAATGCAGGCACAACAGGAAAATAAGCAAGGCTTTTATGCCATTGCTGAATTTCCACATGTTGGGAGCAATGGACTGCACCCATGTGCACCTTGTGCCTCCAGTGGCTACATCACACCTGTACCACAATAGGAAGCACCTCCATTCCATTAATATTTAGGCAATCGTTAACCATCTGGGCCTCTTCATCAAAGTCCTTGCAAGTACCCAGGCAATGCTCATTATTTCTACAATCTCCGGCATTCCAACATCAATGAGTGCTTCCAGGAAGGGACATATGGGAATGGCCTACTGGTTGGTAAGTACTTCTCAAGCACATGACAGACCACATGACTGTCATATTCGTGTTGGGCTAAACAAGAAAGTACAGATGCAGTAGGTGTGGGCCTACATAATTGCACCATACTACACAGCATATGCATAAAATGCAATGTCAGCCTGCATGCCCTTGCATAGCCTCAGAGATACGCAGTGAGGCAAGATAGAGAAAAGTGTAGCGTTTATTCACCCAACATTAAGGATGTATTCCATGGGGGGTGTGGCCTAGCAACATGGCCGTCACGAAGTAAGCCTTTGAGCTGCCCACCAGCCCACCTTGAAAATCCTGAGGTATCCTGCCTAGTTCCCCCTGAAACCTGGGTAAAACTGTTGCTGAGACACTGTGCATTGCCCCTTTACCTGTGGGGTCCCCCGGTGGAGACTCCTGGTGCTCAGGCTGGTTCAACTGCTCCTCGGTGGCCCTTGCCGCATCCGGGCCCAGGGTGCAGTTGGCTGCTGCAAGGGCACTCGAGTGCTGCTGACCCATCTGCTCAGTTGCAGGAGCTGCTGCCGGAGCCCTTCGCCCTTGCGGACTGCAGGGGGATTGGACATTGTGGATTGCAGCCAGGGGCAGAGGCCTGTGGCCATAGTGGAAAGAGGCTGAGTCGGCCGCAGCTACCAAGTTCGAGGACTGGGGCGCCGCCTTCGGTGCTGAGGCAAGGTGGGAGGAAGTGCTCTTGGTTCTCCGATTCATCATTCTGCCCCCTAAGGGGCTGAGTCTGTTCCCCTTCCCTCCCGTGCAATGCGAGAGGAGAACTCGATCTACTGAGGCAGTACTCAGGTCCTGCCTTGTCTTTGTGCCCTGTTGCTAGGGCCAGGGCGGGGCCGTGTGAGCAGCGTAGATGTGGCCAAAGGGAACCACAGCCTCCTGGATCCAGAGGTGAGTGGGGCCTCGGGCCTCTGTAATTTTAAGTACTGATGGGCCTGTGTGGAATGCGGGCCAGTGCTGCAGCTACAGCAGCTTCCTGGGATACTGCCTGAGGCCGAGTGCAGCCCATTGGAGACTTGCTAGAGCCTGCCCGGCGATGCGCCACTGGCACTCTGATCCTTGCTGCCTTGACAAGAGTGTCTCTCACTGTGGAGCACGGTGGCAGCATTCCTCCCCCTGGTGCCTGACTGAGGGGCTGCGCCATCCTGGTGGGGCTGGAGGGCCCCAGCATCATACAACCAGTGGCACCAGCAGGTGGGTAATTTAATCCTCTTGGACCTAAGTGCTAGGGTGGACAGGTCGTGCCCCTATGGCAGCCTTTTGCATCAGGATTTTGGCATGATTGTCACTGTCCCCCCTCCTGTCCCCCTTATACTTGAGTTAAGATGCCTGTGGTGGCCTAACCCACAGGAGGCAAACCTGCTGCATACAGCGCTTTGGAGAAATAGAGTGGTGGACTGCGGCCTCCCTGGTGGGTCTGCTTGCCTGACCTGCACCTTGATGATTGGAGTGTCCATCCTACCGGGGGTAGAGCTGCTGGGCCTCCCTGTTCGCTCGGGAGCCGGAGCAGAGGGCCGGCACTGGCAGCCCTCCTGGTGGGCTGTGGGCCACATCACTTACAACCAGTGGCACCAGCAGGTGGGCAATTGAAAACCATTGGACCTGAGGGCTACGGTGGAGGGGTCGTGCCCCTATGGAAGCCATTCGCATCAGGATTTTGGCATGAATGTCACTGTCCCCCCTCCTGCCCTCCTTATATTTGAGTTAAGATGCCTGTGGTGGCCTAACCCACAGAAGGTAAAACTGCTGAATACATCGCTTTGGAGAAACAGATTGGTGGACTGCTGTCTCGCTGGTGGGTCTGCTTGCCTGATCTGCACGTTGATGATTGGAGTGTCCATCCTCCTGGGGGTAGAGCTTCTGGGCCTGCCTGTTCGCTCGGGAGCCAGGGCAGAGGGCCGGTGATGGCAGCCCCTGTGGAACCCTTTCCAGAGCTGATCTGTGGGGAGTCTTCGTGGGGGTCCCCCGGCGATCAGTGCCCATGACCGGTGCAATGGGGAAGGACAGGGCTGCAAAACCATCAGGGACCAAGACAATAACTCAGTATACAATGCCCCGCCACCCTCAACAGCGAATAACGAGGCGGACCGCAGTGCTGAAGAGGATGCAGCTGAAGTGCTGGGTAAGCACACCCTTTCACAGCTACTGGCTGCCAGTCAGGGATCCAGGAAGGCATTGGAGAGTCTGATCAAGACTGTCTCTATTGATGTAAATGTGTTCAGGGCGGACCTCCAGAAAATCGCAGATAAGGTGACCACCAGTGAGGGAGACATTGTGGAATGGAAGGGAGAGGTGGCAACACTTGGGCAGCAGGTGGCCCGGATGACTGAGTCCACGAAGACCCGAGAGCACAGCGCTCAGGATGTAGAGGGCCACACAAGATGCAGTAACATCCGCGCGCTGGGCTTTCCAGAGCCCGCAGAGCAGGAATCAGCAGAGCAGTTCCTAGAGCATTGGATTTGTACCCAGTTGTGCCCTTGTGGTCTCTCAGAAATGTTTGTCACATAGGGCTCTGATGCTGCTCCCCCGCCTGACACTTCAGCTATCATAGCCAAAGTGTTGGACTATCGCAATAGAGACTGTATCCTATGTGCATCCAAGAAGCAGAAAGATTTATGCTATGATTACAACAAAATCACCATTTACCCGGACTACACCCAGCAGGTCCAGGAACTGAGAAAGTATTTCTTGGGGTTTAAGAGGAAGCTACTGGAACTACAACTGCAATATATGCTCTTATACCCTGCTAAGCTGAAAGTCCTAGTGCAGGTCAGGGCACACTTCTGTGAGACGGTAGGTGAGGTCTGCGAGTGGCTCAAGCTCCGTGGTGGTGCACTCCCCTTGCTGGAACAGTGACATCAGAGATGGAAATGAGGCACCCGCTCAGGCAGGGGACCGTTGCTTGGGACTAGATTGGCAGTGGTCGGTGATCACAAAGCGCAAGGGCAGCAGAGGATCACCGTGGGTGCAGACGGCACCATGCAGTTGGACACATCAGTGTTGGAGAGTTGGGTCTCCCCTGCTGTGGCCACAATGTTGGATCCGGATGAACAATCGCAGATGTTGGGCTCCACGGTGGACATCATACCTGAGACACTGATGGAGGAAGCCCCTCGGGACTATGGGGGTGACCAATCTGAATGGTTCTTGCTTTGCTTGAGTGCGTTGTCCTTCGCCGGCTCCTCGGTGCTTGACTGGTTTGGGGGGATTTGGGTACTGTGGGTGGGTGAGAGAGATGTGTCAGGTACCACGAGATGGGGTGCAGTGTGTGGAAATATATGCCTCCTTCAATTGGTTCAAAAGTATGATTCTGTAGGGAGTCATTTGCGTATATATCAGTGATTGCCGGTCTGACCTAGGCGAGCTTAATGGGGTTGCTTGTTGCGCTGAAGTGCTTACTTACTAGACCCAGTAGGGCGTATGGGGGAGCTGTGCATGTCCTGGCACGAGCATGGGTTGGGCGATACAACTGTTGCATTGGCACATATATTGTCCGTGGGTGGGGGGTAGAGAGTTTGGTTTTACTGTTTGTGTGTTGTTTTGCACACCATGAAGGTAATCAGGGGCAGGGAGTGTTCATAGCACCTGGTGGGCTGCACGCTGCGTGAATTCCAAAGTGAGACAATATGAAAGTGGAGGTTAGGTTCCTCGGCTGGAATGTCAGGGGCCTGGGTACTTGCACGAAGAGGCACAGGGTGCTCTCCTTCTAAAAATGACACCTGGTCTCAATTGCTTGCCTGCAGGAGACACACATAGATGACAATGGGGCCACCAGAGTGGCCAAAATGTGGCGGGCAGTTATTTAATTCCTCCTATTCAACATATACTAGAGGGACTTTGGTGTGGGTGTCCCTGGGTATCCCATTCATCCCACAGTATGTGGAGGCTGATGTGGCCAGCCACTATGTACTACTAAGAGGCATCCTTGATGGGTGGGACCACGCAATATTATAAACGCTTATGCATCAAACACAGATGAGCCTGCCTTCTATCAGACAATACTAGACCTGGTGGCCATGGATCTGGATGTGCCACTTCTGTGGCTGGGGGTCTTCAACTGCGTCCTAGATTCCGACCTGGACAGGCATCCTCCCAGAAGTGGCATCAAAGACAAAACCACAAATAACCAAGAAACTGCGTACTGTCATGGGGTAACTGGGTATGCGTGATGCCTGGCAGGAATGGCAAACAACCCAGAAGGACTTTACACAACATGCACAGTAGATTAGATAGGGCGCTGGTGTCTGGAATGCTGGCCTTTCCGGAGTTGGAGGTGACCCATTCGGCTAGATTCCTGCCGGACCAGGCGCCGGTTAGTTGTGTGGTTTGGTGGCATCCTCCTTTGATAAGACCCAGGCAATGGAGTTTGTTGCCTGACATATTGGAAGATCAGGTGTTACCACTTGAGTTCATACAAGCCTCACAAATCTGTATGAATGCATATTTCATTCTTTCCTGCTTTCCCTTTAATAAATTCTTCTCCTTCCTCACTGGGCTAAAACACACCTTGTGATAGGAGGCGATCCTATATAAGAGCCACCTGAAACAAAATCGAGTTGCTTGGCTTTAAAGAAACTATTTTGGATCCATGCTGTGAGGAAAGCTCTGTTCCCGCTTCCTAACTTCTCCTCAAGATTCACAGTGCACTGCCGCCACCATGAGCAGCACAATGCCAAGGACTACAGGAGCGGTTCCTTATCTTTCTTAACAGTGCATGGCCACTGCCATGAGCACCGCAACACCCTTCACAGGACCGCAGGAGCAGTTTCTTTTCCTTGTTTTGTAGTTACGGTGCACAGCTACTGCTGTGAGCACCGCAACGCAAAGGACTGCAGGAGCAGTTCCTTATCTCTTGTCAGTCTTCACAGTGCACGGCCGCTGCCGTGAGCACTGCAACCCCCTTAAAAGGACCGCAGGAGCAGTTTGCCTTCACGGTGCCTAGCCGGCGCCATGAACACCACAACGCTCTTCAAAGGACCGCAGGAGCGGTTCCCTTTCCTGATTTACCTTCTTGGTGCACGGCAGCTGCGGTGAGCTCCACAAACGCCTTCCAAAGACCGCAGGAGCAGTTCCTCTATTATTTTTTAGGTCTCGGCCTGCTAAAGACTGCACACATGCGCAGTCGAGCTGGCGAGATTTAATGACATAGAGGGATTTTCACTAGTGAGGTTAAGCCCCCACTCCTCTTTTCCATTGGCTGGCGTCCTAAATGGTGGGCAGCCATTGGAGAAGAGGTCCTAGTGACGTTCTTCTTTCTCTCTAAGCCCCATCCTTTCAGACTGGCTTACTTGACTTACTGCTGGCGTAAAAGGTTTCTCATCTTCTTTATGGGGCGAAACAGATGGCCTCAGAAAGAAGATAAGGAACCTTTTATGTCAGCAGGAAGTCAGTCTGAAAGGGATGGGGCTGTGTCATGGCGAGCGCTTGTTTTTTGTTTGCATTTCAGCTTTGTTCTGCTCGTGTGTCGGGGCTTAGATCTCGGCGTGGTGGTATGGGGTATACACTGCTGGACCCCACTTGTGCCAGGGGCCGCGGGCATCCTGAGTGCTTGCGGGCGTACATGTTGACAACCTCATGTCTGTGGCACTATGAGGAGCTGAACCCTCCCTTCCTCCCCCCGTGAGTGCTGAGCCAGCTGCTCTACCTGGAGCTCCGCTGCAGAGTGTAAATTGCGCTTGTTTTTGTTTGCATTTCAGCTTTGTTCTGCTCGTGTGTCGGGGCTGAGATCTTGGAGTGGTGGTATGGGGGTATACACTGCTGGACCCCACTTGTGCCAAGGGCCGCGGGCATCCCGTGTGCTTGCGGGCGTACATGTTGACAACCTCATGTCTGTGGCACTGTGAGGAGCTGTACCCTCCCTCCCTCCCCCTGTGAGCGCTGATCCGGCTGCTCTCCCTGGAGCGCCGCCGCAGATTGTAAATCGTGCTTGTTTTTGTTTGCATTTCAGCTTCGTTCTGCTTGTGTGTCGGGGCTGAGATCTCGGCGTGTGGTATGGAGGTATACACTGCTGGACCCCACTTGTGCCAGGGGCCGCGGGCATATCGAGTGCTTGCGGGTGTACATGTTGACAACCTCATGTCTGTGGCACTGTGAGGAGCTGTACCCTACCTCCCTCCCCCCGTGAGCGCTGAGCCGGCTGCTCTCCCTGGAGCATATATATATATATTTTTTTATCATGGGAACTGATACATCTGTAGGCCTTATCATTTTGTCTAATACGCTGGTACTTTTCCATGCTCAAAATGGCTGAAACGTTCATGCATTTTAAAGCCGTATTTACCAGTTAAAGTTCGCTTTTCCTGTCTATGATTACTGCCTTCCTAAAGCGGAAGAACGATGTCTGGAAAAAAAAGTTAACCGTGGCTAGATCACTGTTTGAGAGAGCCCTTCCACCAGAAAATTAGAGTGCAACAGTCACCGTCAAAGAGAGGTGGTGGCTTGGTGATGTGTGTGTGTGTCTGGCTCTGTGTGTGTGTGTGTGGCTGTGTGTGTGGCTCTGTGTGTGTGCCTGTGTGTGTGTGTGTGGCTCTGTGTGTGGGTGTGCCTGGGTGTGTGTGTGTGCCTGTGTGTGTGTGTGTGTGTGTGTGTGGCTCTGTATGTGGCTGTGTGTGTGTGTTTTTGAAACATTAATAAAACGCGTTGTTATTTGCGATGTCAATAGCTCAAACTCGCGTAAATACGCGACCTATTGCATTGCAAATGCAATAGGTCTCGCATTTGTGAGAGATTAAGCTATTGGCATTGTAAATGACAATGCCATTTATTTATCTGTTTTTAAAACCAACACATAAATAACAATTTTGTCATTTACAATGCCAATAGCTCAACTTTTCCAAAGGTGAGACCGTTGCATTGCAAATGCTTGTTCTTTTATGTCCTTTGGTGTAAAGTCACTGCCATAAAACACCATCAAAGATGTCACGAGAACTGCAGGAGCGTTTCCTCTTTATTCTGGCTACATCAGTGTACAGTCACTGCTGTACTGCACCGCAACATTGATTCTAGGACAACAGGAGTGGTTCCTCGACACTTGCCTTGGGATAACTTCCTCCCTCCCAACCAGCATTTTCTTCTTGACACGCTGTGGGGAATCATCATTATTTTTGGTTGTTTTTCCTTTGGTGTTCTCCACCGTCATTTCCTGGCAGCCTGAGGATTCCCCTCTCTCGGAAGGAAGAACTCTCCTATTCCTGAGGTATTTCCTTTCTTATGCGCTATATACTGGGTTCAGTGCACTGTCCTAATGGACTTTTAGGACCACTCTTACTCCGTTAATATTTACCATTCCTAATACTATTCTGCTTGGGAACCTTAACTTTGTTCTGTGGTGAGTGAATGCATTATATGTCTTCTAAACAGTAGAATAAGTTTCTCTCCAACTGTTGTATATATTACCCCTTTTTCTTTATCAAACCTGATTCACTTGTGTCTTCCAGGCAGTGGCCATCCCCTGAGACCCTAAGAATCTGACGAGGCAGAATCCGTCTTCTATCCCCATCCGTCACCTACAAGAAACCCTGTCACCCTCTGGCACTGACCTCTTCTCCCAAGGCCTGTTGGGTTTCCTCACTTCCCTTTTCCCTTACGATCAATTGCCCATCCTGTTATAAAAAGTGTGGAGGGTTGGGCCAGAGGTGAGCGGGGGGACTTTCTTAGTTTCTGCGGTTCCTGGTTTTCATGTGAGTGGGATTGTGACATCAGGAGGGGGGGTAGAAGTTTTCCCGGGCATAACGAACTATGTGTTATATAACTAGAGGGTGACCTCTAACAGAGCCACGGAATGGGAGGCACTGAAGGCAGCGTTACCGGGTCAGGCTATGGAGTTAACCTGTGGGGTTAGGCGTCTGTTGCAACGGGAAGTAAGAGAATGGGAAGATGACCTATTAGAGGCCCAGACGGATAACTCAGCACATACTAAAGATGACGGTCGCTAGCGCAAGATCGATGTACAGATTAGCGACACATGGGACAAACTGGACAAATACACAATCAACCGGTATCGCCAGCAGCTGGACACAGAAGGAGATACATTTGGCCACCTATTGGCATAGATACTAAGACGGGAGCAGTCTCCACCATTGCTGACCTGTGTGCGAGATTCCACTGGGGGAACGGTTTACACTAGGGCAGGCATAATGGTAATTTTTAAACAGCACCTACAGAAGGTTTACATGGCAGATCCTACCATTTGTGTGGGCCGCTATGTCCCTTTCCTGCAGGGACTGCCACAGATCCCCCTACCTCCAGATGGGACAAAGGAGTTGGGTGCACGGTTGACGCTAGAGGAAATTCTAGAGGCATTGAGGGACCGGGGTGGGGGGACGGGTTTCCGCTGCAATTTTACCACACCTTCTCGGAGCAGCTGGCCCAGCTTCTATTACAGGTTTTCGAGGAATTGTTTGAGCATGTAGTTTTACCCCCAAACATGCAGGAAGGGGAGATTTGCATGCTTTTGAAACTGGGGGGGAGGGCGACGAAAGAGATCCAGCAGCATACCACCCCCTAACTATGATTACCACTGCAGTCAAAATAATGTGGAAAGTACTGGCTAGGCGTCTGTCACCATACATGCCCCTTTTGATACACGAAGATCAATGTGGGTTCATCCCTAGCCGTAACACAGACATTAATATATGACGCTTAACGCACGTCATGCACAAGGTTCGGGGATCAAACGAGGACCTAGCACTAGTGCCTGTGGACCTCGAGAAAGCATTTGACACCATTGGCTGGGGGTACCTTCTGGAAATCTTAAGGGCGGCGGTGTTTGGTCCGCAGTTTGTAGATGGGTAAAACTCCTCTATACAGAGCCTTGCGCCCAAGTACTGGTGCGCCAGTGCCGGTAGGAGAGGTGGGAACTGGGGAGGGGTAATCACCAGGGCTGCCCGCTTTCCCCGCTACTCTTTGCATTGGCCATTGAACAGCTCACAATCTGGGCATGCAGGGACCCAGAGGGATAGGGGATAGGGGATAGGGGATAGGGGATAGGGGTGGGGGTTGCCCTCAGGTAGTCTCTCTATATGTAGATGATGTCCTTTTCTATATCACCTCCCCCATGCTTCGATACCTAGGCTACTTCAGCTCCTGGAAGACTTCGGAGGGAGCTCTGGCTTACGGCTAAACAAGTGCAAATCTTTAGTCTTCCCTCTGGCAAGCCTACCTGCTTGGAGTTTGCAGCGGCCTCCTTATCTGAGGCTGAGATGGGAGACTAGTCACTTCAGATATGCGGGTGTGCAGGTGACTTATGATGACTTGCAATCACTGTGCCTCAATGTCTCCAGGGTGGTGGAGGCACTCAAGGGGTCGGTGGCATTTTAGAATTCTCTGCCTCTCTCTCTTATGGGCAGGCTTGCAGTCACTAAGATGGTACTGCTGCCGCAATGCCTATACGCACTTCAGAATTCGATGTGCAATGTTCCTATGCGTGTATTCAACAACTGAATTCGGCATTTGTCTCCCTGTTTTGAGCGGGTCACCGCAGCAGAGTTGCTATGCATGTATTGACACTGTGGTATGAGGAGGGGGGACCTTGAAGTTCCCAGGCTGGATCTCTACTACTATGCCGCTCAGTTACAACATGCTGCCCGGTGGTTGGGCGAGGGAGACAACTGGGAAAAACGACTCCGGAGGAATCGAGTTCAGCCAGAGATACTCTAAATGGCTCTAATGGAGGGTGCTGGAGTTGTAGGCGACATAATGTACGTGGTCAAACAGACCGCACAAGTGGGGTAATTGTTTGTAGAACACATATTAAAACACATGCCTTTCCACAGGGGACTCCCCGTATGGATATTCTCCCCAGTGCAAAAAATTATGTAGCGGATGTCGTTCCAATCATGGAGGGAGAAGGGTTGGTAGGTGTTGGTGGACCTATACCCAAGCAAAACGTTTATCTCATACGAGCAGGCTTGTGAGTGCTGTGGGTTGGGTAGGGGACAACGTCTTCAATATGCTGGACTCTTAGACCTAGCTATGGCAACATGGGTCACACACCCAAACGTTGGACGTAATGCTTACTTGCGGCTCAGGCCGTCGGCTTGTCAACCTTTTTTATAGTGGTATGAGAGTGGACATAGTGGGCTTCCCTCAGGGCTTGCTTGGCATGGGCTGGAGACCTCTCAGATCCAAATGTCTGAGTCAAAATGGAGAGCCATAAACACCCGTACACGTACAGTGTCCTGCAATGCGCGCTTCAAGCTGACATACTTTAACTACCTACATCGTACATATATGACTCCATTAGGCCTGAGCTGCATTGACCCTACGCGTTCAGATATATGCCCACGCTGTGGTGCCACGGGGGCAGACTTTTTACATCTGGCCTGGGCTGTCCCGAAATACACTGCTTCTGGCTCCGGGTTGCGGTGATGATAGGAAAGGGTACGGGGTTTCAGGTGCAGACGTCCCTGCTCCATTGTTTACTTGGTCATGTTACAAAGCCCAGGATTCGCAAACTGGAGTACAAATTACTACAACTGTTTCTGGACCTGGCCAAACGCAGGGTGGCGAGAACCTGGATGGGGATGCACTCCCCCTTCCTGGATGCATGGGTAAGGGATGTGTGTGAGTGGACTTTGACTTAGGGGATGCACATGAAGGCTAGCAGAAGGGATGAGAGGCTGGAGGAGGACCTCAGGTCTTGGAGGGAGCTATGCCATGTGTTCTTGAGCCCTTGTGGGCACCCAGAAGATCAAGTTGACTCAGTTGCCAGTGGAGATACAGCCCAGGAGGATGCCTGTTGAGGCTTTGATATACTTATTATAATGTTAATGCTGTCTAATGTCTGCTAAGGTTGATAATTTATCATGTACTGATTTGTGAGGTCACGGGATGAAGAAGATGAGCCCCAGCTGTGCTCCCCCACTGTTAATTTCTACCTCTATTAGTGGTGCTGTTCATGGAAAACTAAAATGAAAGTTACAAACAAAAGGATGTGTTCCATGGGCCTTGCAGTGGCTTTTCCCATGCAACACCAATGAAGATCTCACATATTTACACACATCCAAGGATCAGGGACTCTGGGACTGTTTGCAAACAGTGTGCCTCCCAAGGGGAGGTGAAATGAGGATACATAATTACATGTCTCTTTGTCATGTACAGTTACTATGTGTCCTGCATTCCGCAGAACATATAGAAAGAGGAAATAGCATAGATGCTTTGCTCTTGGTGCAGGAATGTGTCCCTTAAAGCATTAGGTTATTTAAGGACACTACACTGACTCACATGCACCATAGTGCAAGGGAGGGGGGTGGAATTGGCATTAGTTACTACCATGTGATGGTGAGTATGCCGACGAACCATGGATGTGCTCTATGTTAGGAATATGGCACATTACACCCCTTCACTTTGGATGTAGATAAGCACAGCCAGATGACATTCAGTGTTACCCAGTGCCAACAACTGCCAAACGAGGCCCCTGTGTATGCATTTAATAGTGTGAAAGAGCCTCATTAATGCAACACCATGTGAAATGCTAGGTCCAAGCACTGTGCTGAAGTAAGGGATTCCTTGTCTCTAGTCTGAGTGTCCACAGGTACATCCCATGGTCATGAAGCATGGGATGTATTCCAGACCTGTGAAACTGAGAAATAAAGAAGATTTTAACCTTGCTAGATCATGTCTCCATGCTACATTTCATCACTCATCATATACCCAGATCCTAGGTGTACACGGATTTGCAGTATAAAAATCACTTTATCAGTCCTCCAAGGCTCCAGACTGTATAGCAAGTTGCAGCTTCAAGCACAAACTACATCTCCTATGAAAGCTAACAACAGAGTCATCTTGGGAATAATGTGCCTGTCTTGGAGCAATGCTGCACATTTTCGGCCAGTGCAGCCACCAAACCCTGGACACAGAATCATGTGGAAAAGATGTTTAACACTGACCCCAAGCAGTGTGGCAGTGTAGTGTATTTAGTCTACCATTCCACTACACAGCAAAAGATTCCCACATGTCTCTAATCCTTTATGTGCTGACAGCATAGTGGACACTGCACTGTCATGTGCACACTATCATGTCCCAAATTGTTACCCACTCGCTACTCTTCCCATTGCAGTATACATTGAACAACATAGACCCCAACTCTTACTGCCATATAGGTGACTGAAGTACGCCACATCTACAGGTTGTAAAATCCGTCATGAATCAGTTCAGGAATGGTTATAGTAGCCAAAAAACACACAATAGAAGATTGTGAGAAATGTGTCGACTCAATGGCTAATTGACTCTCCTTGCTGGTGACAAATCATCACCTTCATGGCCTTGGCACTCACAAGTATGATGAATAGTTAATGAATAACAGAGGACAGCACACCTGTATGTGTAGCTCAGTGTCCATCATACTTGCGTGTATGCCACTCAATATCATAGCACGTCTCTTACAGTAAACAAGGTCACATAACAGTATGGACATTAATGTGGGGCCATCTCCTGTCATGACTCCTAATTTTGTTTACCCCTTCTTTCTTCACTGCTGATCAAGGTTATGCTCTGGAGCTGTGGCTTATGACTCCTCTTAAAACCCCCCAGACGGAAGCCCAGCAGAGGTACAATCATGCCCCAAGCAGAACCCGGTTGATAGTCGAGCGCACATTTGATGTGTTAAAATCCAACTGACGGAGCCTGGATATGTCTGAGGGTCGATTGTTGTACTCGCCACCAATGGTTTGCAAAATCATTCTGGTGTGCTGCATAGAGCACAACATTTGTGTAAGGACAAATGTACCATTGCTGATGGCAATGAGGAGCAGGAACCACTGTACGATGAGGAAGATGTGAAGCCACAATGAACAGTATCATCAGTAGCCACAACACAGTGGAGGGACCATCTAATTAACAACTTTTTCTTTGATGTATGAGTCAGTTACTTGTCGTCACAAAATGATGACACATTTAACTCTATGTATATAAATATATGAGCACTAACACTGTGCATTCATTTTCATCCCATAGTCCCAGTAAACATCTAAACATTCACATCACACCTGCAATTAATTGCCACACAGAAAATGTATATAGCTATGTGGAACAAACAGCATTGAACAACATCTGGTACAAACAAAATAGTGTGCATTCCAAGCAACCTGTAGCAAATAGTCCTCCATTGCCAGCCACAATTAACATTGTGTGGTAAAGTAGATAGTGTGCTTTGATTGTGAGTGTGTCTCTCCTACAGCTAGCCATTTTTACGACTTCATACTTGTGGACGATAGTAGAGCCCACTCACAATATAATGACTGAGAATTGTTCCACAAAGTATGTGCATGGGAACACAGTCACAAACCTACAGTCTACAAATGCTCCATCAAAAACTGTATCCATATATGAAATCCATTAGTAGATATGGAGCTTAAAAAACAAGCTAGGAACTGGGCAAAACTTGATGTCTCAGCCCTGAATAAACTTTTAATGGACAGTAGGCCAGAGCTAGGACTGCCACTAACAGCAGATCTCAACTCTTTTTAAACCTTGATCTCACTGGCACTCTACATCAGTCTCCTCCTGACCAACAAATGTTAGAATAATCATCGTCCACCAGCTCCTTGGTTCACTGATAGACTCAAGGCTGAAAAATGTAAGTGTAAAACCCTTGAAAGACACTGGAGGAAAGAATACCAGGTAGCTGCTAAAGTGACATATATAAAAGCTTTAAATGAATATCACACTCTATGCACAGCAACTCGAGCAGAGTTTTTAAGAGATAACATTTTCCAAGCAGAAAACTGCTCTAAAACTCTGTTCGAGGTGGTAAAAGGGTTATCTGGTTCTGAAACACAGAACTCTCCACCTGCTCTTACTGGTACTCAATGTGAAGAACTCGCCCTATACTTTGTGGATAAAGTCAGTAAAATACACTCTGCATTGTCTAGCCAAACCTTCAAAGCCCCCCAGTTGATCCCGAGTCCTCCACAAATGTTACCAGTGCTGATAGGATTGAGGCCCCTATCGACACTAAACCAGCCATTAAACTGGAAGCCTGGTCCTTTTTGGATCACAGTTCTTTTAACCATCTCCTGACAAAAAAATGTTATCTGGGTCTCCCTGTGATATACTCCCCATTTCTGTGATGAACCAGCTCGATGCTCCCCTCCTTGCCATAATTATGAACCTCTTGAATGCTTCCATGCATTCAAGAGGTCAAGGACTAGTTACGATGGAATGGAAACATGCAATGATGTTCCCTCTCTTAAAGAAGGCCAACACTGACATGTCCAAGTTGGCTAATTTTCATCTGATCTCACTGCTCCTGGCGTTCTCCAAAATCCTTGAGAAACATGCCAATACTCAACTGATTTCCTTTGTTGAGTCCCAGAAATTTCTTCTTTCTTCTCAATCTGGATTTAGAACTGGTTTCTCTACGGAATCAAAGCTCCTTGGAGTCACTGAAACACTGAGGCACCGGCTGGATAAGGGAGAGACAACAACCCTCGTCCTGTTGGACTTCAGCGCCACGTTTGACACAGTGTCCCATGTTACCTTGTTGAAGGCCCTGAAGTCTATGGGCCTTGAGGGCTCTGCCCTACAATGGCTTAGATCTTTTTTAACCAACCTCACTTTCCAGGCCTTTTCTACAGAGGCCAGTTCTAAGCCCTATGCTCTACCTTACAGTGTTTCTCAGGGCTTGGTCCTGAGCCCAAGGTTGTTCAATATTTATGTTCGGCCGCTGACTGATGTTGCTGACGAAGCAGGGTTGTCTCTTTTTTCTTATGCTGATGACACCCAGATTATTTTCTCCCTCTCTTCATCTAAGGGTTCAGAGCCCTCGGCCTTTCAGTTAGGTTTGAGCAAAACTGCATCTTGGATGCAG
This sequence comes from Lissotriton vulgaris, assembly GCF_964263255.1. Taxonomy (NCBI): domain Eukaryota; kingdom Metazoa; phylum Chordata; class Amphibia; order Caudata; family Salamandridae; genus Lissotriton; species Lissotriton vulgaris. The sequence continues at coordinate 669,305,539 of NC_141699.1, forward strand.
CACAACCTGCTCAAACTTAACGGAGATAAGACGGAGGTGATGATCCTAGGTAAGAAACTGACCTCTGGGGACTGCATCACTGGCCATCTAAAATGGGAACTTTGCACCTGCCTGTACACCAAGTTTGCAATTTGGGCTTCATTATTGACAGCCAACTCTCAGTGAACTAACAAGTCACCAAGGTTGCCGCTACTTGTTTTAATGTCTTACAATGGCTGAGAAAAATCTTATGGATGATACCCTGTGTGGCACAGAAAACGGTGGTTCATGCCCTAGTCACATATAAGCTGGACTATGACAATGTTCTTTACTGAGGTTCTAAAAAAACTACCATCCAAAGGCTCCAGGTAGTGCAGAAGACGGCAGCTAGACTGATGTGCAATGTACCTAAGACTGCGCCAATCACCGGCTATCTTTGCGACTTACATTGGCTGTAGATAGATACTCAAATCAGATTCAAAGTGTAATGCTATATGCATACAATCAAAATGGAAGTGGCTCGAACATATCTGCAATCGCTGGTACAATTGTATCTTCCTTCAAGATTCTTACGTTCTGCCCACCAAATCAGGTTAATCGTTCCAAACATTAAACTGTCGCGTATGTGCGGCCATTCCTTCTCTTATCTTAGTCCCACTCTATGGAATTCCATGCCTCTCACCTTACGCAAGGAAATCATATATGGTAAATTCCGAAAAAATCTAAAGACTTGGTTGTTCAATCTCTGATTTCTTAGTCTGCTCTTTTTCCTACCGGTTGATGCCAGGAAACTTTTTGTGGTAGCTGAGCGCCTTACAAATTCAGTTTATTAATAATAATAATAATAATCTCATATCAAACATACAAATGCTACATACTATACTTAGCCAGTGCATCAGTGTCTACCTAGTGAGAATGTAGCTACACTTGCCCCACTAGGCAAAGATGCCAATGGGACAAGCAGTGATGTAGCCTACCATGTTTGTGTATTGCACTCAGATACAAATAATGGCGTCAATCCTCTCAGTACAGTGTTAGTGTGAATGTGAAGACACAGCCCCAGATTAAGAATATGTATCAATTGAGCATCTGAAATCACATAAAGCAAAGTCAATACAGCCAAGGTGCTATGCACCGATGCATCCCAAGATATGGTGTTCCAATGCATAGCTATCACCAAACCTCTAGTTGCCACACAAACTAGAAACATATTGTGATGGACCCAATGACAAACATATTCAGAATTGTACTACATCAGGCTAGATGTGGCAAAACAATGTGGCCTCCTAATTCCCAAATCATAGGCTATGCTTGGTGGTAAAGACTATGTGCAATTGCAATGTAAAAGACCCACACGTATCCTTCCAGATACAAGGCCATACAGCCGATGTATGTGTGCCGGAATATGATATGGTGGCTTCCCTCAACACTTCCTTCACATAAAAAATTCATGGACTAGTTCTACATGGCCAATGTGAGCAACAGCATGCATTACACATGGAAACAGATGATCCAAAGTTACAACAATTGGTACATCTGTGTTCTGGCTCTACTGGGGATGTCTGACAAGTTTCGACTGTGCCAGGTCCGTGTGAGTCTCATCTCCTGTCTCAGTGTCAAACTATATGAGAGTTGTATGTGAACACACACTGCTATACACAAGCAGCACCACCTTGATGCAAGTTTAGTTATGGTGTCATTTATGCAGCCTAACTGTCAGCATGTAGGAGGTCATGCCAAGGCATGCATGGTGATCTAGCATAGCACCATCAGCATGAGTGAGAATCATGTGGCCCACAAATGTTGACACTGTTACTTACCTGTGGGGTATGCTCAATGAATAAAAAAGGCCTATACTCAACTAATCATATGGCGCCATCCATACATCACCGTCCAGGTGGTTGCAGCCAATCACAGCACTCGCCTGCAAGGGAAAATGTAACCCCCCCCCCCCAAGTTTTCCCACCGCGCAGCTGCCTCCACTGTGATTCCCGAACAACAGGAACTCAGACATATGTACACTGTCAACGGATCACTGACAGAACATCGACTGACAAAATATCGAGATGCCAAAATATCGAGGATAAAATATCGACTGACAGAATATCGACTTCCTATCTTTAAACAGGTAAGTACAAAAATATCGATCCAAAATATCGAGTGTAAAAAATATAGAATGTCAAAATATCGATTTTTTTAAATATGTTAAAAGTAACTTAAAAGTAATATAACATTAAATTAAATTAATATAAACATATTTAACATACTTTAAAAAACGTAAAATTAAGAAATAATTAATGTAATTTACATTTTTTTTGTTTTAATACATATATATATATCTACATATTATTAACAAAACATATACAACATTTTTACCGTACGATAGCAAGAGGGTTAAATGTACTGTAACAACTCCTGTGAGTGCAAGAGTAAGGTAAGCGTTGGATAGTGTAAGGGTGAAAATTACTATTCCAACTCCAGAGAGTACAACAGTAGGGAAAGCGTTGGATAGCATAGAGGTTAAAATTACTATTCCCACTCCAGTGAGTGCAACAGTAGGGAAAGCTTTGGCTAGCCTAGGGGTAAACATTAATATTCACACTCCAGAGAGTGCAACAGTAGGGAAAGCGTTGGAAAGCGCAGGGGTTTAAATTACTATTCCAACTCCAGAGAGTGCAACAGTAGGGAAAGTGTTGGATGGCGTAGGGGTTAAAATTACTATTCCAACTCCAGTGAGTGCAACAGTAGGGAAAGCGTTGGATATTGTAGGGGTTTAAATTGCTATTCCAACTCCAGTGAGTGAGTGCAACAGTAGGGTAAGCATTGGATAGCGTAGGGGTAAAAATTACTATTCCAACTCCAGTGAGTGTAACAGTAGAGTAAGCGTTGGATAGCGTAAGGGTAAAAATTACTATTCCAACTCCAGAGAGTGTAACAGTAGGGAAAGCTTTGGATAGCGTAGGAGTTAAAATTACTATTCCAACTCCAGTGAGTGCAACAGTAGGGAAAGCGTTGGATAGCGTAGGGGTAAAAATTACTATTCCAACTCCAGAGAGTGCAAGAGTAGGGAAAGCGTTGGATAGCGTAGGGGTAAAAATTACAATTACCACTCCAGAGAGTGCAACAGTAGGGAAAGGGTTGGATAGCGTAAAGGTAAAAATTACTATTACCACTCCAGTAATTGCAACAGTAGGGAAAGCGTTGGATAGCAAAAGGGTTTAAATTACTATTCCAACTCCAGTGAGTGTAACAGTAGGGTAAGCATTGGATAGCGTAGGGGTAAAATTTACTATTCCAACTCCAGAGAGTGTAACAGTAAAGTAAGGGTTGGATAGCGTAGGGGTAAAATGTACTATTCCAACTCCAGAGAGTGCAACAGTAGGGAAAGCTTTGGATAACGTAGGGGTAAAAATTACTATTCCAACTCCAGAGAGTGCAACAGTAGGGAAAGCGTTGGATAGTGTAGGGGTAAAAATTACTATTACCACTCAAGAGAGTGCAACAGTAGGGAAAGGGTTGGATAGCGTAAGGGTAAAAATTACTATTACCACTCCAGTAATTGCAACAGTAGGGAAAGCGTTGGATAGCGTAAGGGTTTAAATTACTATTCCACCTCCAGTGAGTGTAACAGTAGGGTAAGCATTGGATAGCGTAGAGGTAAAATTTACTATTCCAACTCCAGAGAGTGTAACAGTAAAGTAAGCGTTGGATAGCATAGGGGTAACATGTACTATTCCAACTCCAGAGAGTGTAACAGTAGGGAAAACAATGGATAGCGTAGGGGTTTAAATTACTATTCCAACTCCAGTGAGTGTAACAGTAGGGTAAGCATTGGATAGCGTAGGGGTAAAATGTACTATTCCAACTCCAGAGAGTGTAACAGTAGAGTAAGCGTTGGATAGTGTAGGGGTAAAATGTACTATTCCAACTCCAGAGAGTGTAACAGTAGAGAAAGTGTTGGATAGCGTAGGGGTTAAAATTACTATTCCAACTTCAGTGAGTGCAACAGTAGGGAAAGTAAATACTTCTTATATAAATATAAATAACATACATAGTAAAATCTATTACAAAATAATTTAATTATTTTAGAATTGTGTAAAATATATTAAATATTTTATTAAATTGAGAAATAATATTTATTTAATAATATAAATTACCTACTAATACTAATAATTTACCTATTAACAATCAATTAATTTAAAATGTATTAATATTTTACAAATTAAACTCAATATATTTATTTAAACAATGTAATTACTTACAATTAAATTACTTCCAAAACTATTCCTCTATAAACACACAACCCACTACAGAAATTAAATTAATTAAATTAACATATTTATTAATTAATCATTTAAATGTATTTACCAATTATATTGTAATTAATTACCAATTAATAATTAATTAACCATTAATTCTAAATAAATACCAATAAATTAAATAACATATTTAATTAATTATTATTAAATTACTTCCCACCCTAATCCCCTATAAACCCACAACCCGCAACAGAAAATAAATTACTAAAACTCAAATATTTACTCAATTAATCTTTTATAATTAGTTACCAGTTATATTTTAATTAATTACCAATTAATAATTCATTAACTATTAATTTTTAATAAATACTAATACATTTAATAACATATTTAATTAATTATTGTTAAATTACTTTCCATCCTAATTCCCTATAAACCCACAACCCGCTACAAAAAATAAAAGCCTAAAAATAAAATATTTATCAATTATTCAATTAAAATTAATTACAAATTATATTTTAATTAATTACCAATTAATAATTAATTAACAATTAATTTTAAATAAATACCAATTATTTAAATAACATATTTAATTAATTATATTTAAATTACTTCCCACCCTATTCCCCTATAAACCCACAACCCGCTACAGAATTATATTACGCAAAAATTGAACATTAATATTAACTTACATTAAAATCGATTTTTTTGTTGTCTATATTCTGTCTAGTCTATATTATGTCCATTCTATATTTTTGAATCGATATTATTGCTATTCTAGTCAATATTACATTTTTCTAGTCGATATTTTTGTAGTCTATATTATGTCTAGTCGATATTATGTCTAGTCGAAATTCAAAACTAGATATTATGTCTAGTCAAAATAAAAAACTCGATATTATGTCTACTTACCCTGTCAACACACATAGTAAACGCATGCAAAAACCATAAGGTCAACTCCACTATTCACAGTCAGCACAGCAATCCCTGTAAATGATAACATAACATGCAGTGCACATCACAATACACCAAAATACACACATTTGTCCTATTGCGTCAAGAAATAAAGACGCATGAGCCTAAAGTGTGAAATTTTCAGCCACCCCATCAGCTGAAAAGGAAGCTTCACAGCCGATGCATCTGAATGACCCCATGGTGCCTTGTCAGACTTTGTGTGAAATCAACCCATTGACTGGAAGCGTAAAAAAAAAAGAAAAACGCATGAGCCTAAAGTGTAAAATTTTCAGCCACTGCTTCACATGAAAATGACGCTTCCCAGCCAACGCATCTGAATGACTGCATGGTGCCTTGTGTGAAATTAACGCATTGACTGGTAAGGACGCATTGGCTGAAAATGTGACGCCTCCACCCAGGAAGTGATGTTATGGATAAAGGGAAGTCATGTCATGGATCATGCCTGCTGCAAACCAGAAAGTGTAAAGTCACTTTCATTTTCTGTCCGGCGCGGTGGGCTTAGGCGCCTACCATATCGTGACAGACGGTCACGAAACTACACATCCCATGATGCTCGGCTTTGCGCATGGGTTTTTCAGGAAGGAAACGCACGTAACCGGCGTGCGTAATTCACTTCCGCTTTCAGGCATCTCCACCGCATCGGCTGATACGGGTTTTCTGGTCTTCGCTCTGGGGGTTTCCAGGAGAGGCAGATGTCTATCCCGTGGAGGTCAACAAAGCTGCATCTGGTTTGCGTGTGAGCAGGGCTCTGCTCGCACACTAGTGGCGACGGCAGGAGTCTACGGATTTCCCCCTTTTTCACCGCCGTCAACCACTTCGAGGATCGTGCTTAAAGGTATTGATAGGCGGGCAAGAGACTGGACAGCAGGCTGCCTTCCTGAGGAATGCTGGGTGGAAATTCCTAGTGGCCAGTTCGACTCATTAATAGGGAAGGATATTCAGTACAGTTCTATACCTACTGGTGACGTAACCTAAGGTTGGATTTTATTTTCACATTTGTTTGCCTTAGGATATTTCTGTTTTCCACCATGTACTTTGGATTAGCGTTCATGGTGAACATGAAGAGTTCTTGAGATTACTGGTTCTTGAACTGGGCTATTGGTCTAGTTGTTCGGGACACTGCATTCATTCTTTAAGGCAACAACCAATTGAGATGGTTAATTCTTGTTGTTTCATTCCCTGCATGTGGTATGTAAGATGTGTGCTTACTACCTTGCAAATCCAGTATTTGTTGTGTGTTAGATTTGGGGGTCTCTAGTGGTAGAGGTAGGTACCTTTGACCAAATAGGGACCCTTGCGTCTAGTCAGGGTAAGGGGGTACACTCCTAAAATAACCCCTGCTCACCCCCTTGGTAGCTTGTCACGAGCAGACAGGCTTATCTCAGAGGCAGTGTGCAAAGCATTTGAGAACACATACAGTAACCCAGTGACAACACTACAGAGGAACACCACACAAGTTGCAGTATAAAAATAAGTATTTTTATATAGACTTAACACAAGACAACAAACAACAAAAATCCACAATACTGTACTTTAAAAATGGTAGAATTAGCTTTGTCCTCCTAAGATGTAAAATACGACACTTTGAGTTCAATGAACCTTTGGATGCGTAACGCTATACAGAGAAAGTGTTCCAGGGAAGGTGATGCGTCGGTTCCTTACACGTACGAACTGTGATGCGTTGGGTCCCTACTGATGCATAGGGGATGCATCAGTTCTTCTCGGCGTGGGGAGGTGATGCGTCGGTTTCTTACTGCGCCTCCATGGCGATGCGATGAAGATACGGTGCAATGAACAAAAATGGTGTCTTCTCCTTGATGCAACACGATGCATGCACGCCCGACGGCCGTCGGCAACTCAACGATTATTCTGAGCAGCGACCGGCCCTGCAACACCCTTCCAGGTGATGCAGCGGCGTCTGATGCGACGTCGATCCGCTTCTCTGGTGATGCGAGGCACTTCGGCAACGATGCAACAACTGCAGCAGTGACACACTTTCCCAGCGATGCGATGACAGCAGCTGCGACACACTTCTCCGATGATGCGGCGGCGTCTGGTGCAACGTCGATCCTCTTCTCTAACGATGCGAGGCGCTTTCGCGTTGTGAAGCGATACGGCAGTTCGGCGACACGCTTCTTCTTTATAAGTTGCGCTTCCAGCTCCTTGCAACACGCAGTCCCTCAGAAAGCCCAACACAACTGCCGGCACTTCCAAAGATCTCTTGGGGAGCTCGTGGGTGAAGTCTGTTGTCCCTAAGACTTCAGCAGAAGGCAAGCTCTATCTCAAGCCCTTGGAGATACTTCACAAGTTGAATGAAAGTAGCACAAAGTCCTTCCTCCTCTCTTTGGCAGTCAGGCAACCACTGCAGGCCAATCCCTCAAGCTTAGGGATAGTCTCTCCTCAGTCTCTCTGGTTCCTCTCCTCAGCAAAGGATTCTTCTTGCTTCCCAAAAGTGATCTAAAGTTCTGGGGTCTGGGTCCCCCCTTTTATCCTCATTTTCCCTTTATTCTCTGAAGGCAGAGAGGCCTTTGCCTAGTCCAAACCATGTCTGGTCAGTCCTGGAGCACTTTGTTGACAAGACTCCTTCTTTCCTTTCACAGTGCAGGCCAGGGACATCAGATGCACCACAGGAGGTGGAGCCAGCATAGTGGAGGGAAGGCACAGCCCCTTGGTGTGCTTAGCATACACATGCACCCTTGACTCATGGTGCACATGTGTGTGCATTGTTGACATGATTGGTATAGTACTGGAAGGGACAGGTCTCTGCACAAAGAAATGTTGATGCAGAGTATGACACTTTTGTATGTATGCATTTGAATGCAGCACACATACAATACTGAATGACACATAGTGATGTGCCGATGATATTCCTTGGCATACCTCCCCTGGGTAGTCAGACATTAATGAAACCTGCCATGGCTTGCACAGATTAGCTAACCTGTGAATGTGGCAAAGCACGTGACTGGTCTTGAACAGCATTTCCTATGTAAAAGGTATGGCTCCTTGATGTCCAAGATGGCTACGCTCTGCTTTGCACTGGCTTGGCTGACTCCATACCTCGGAATGCATAGCAAATCCCACATGCTGGCTTTGCATGGCCTCATGGAGGTGTTTCTGAGACCAGAGCCACTGGACCTGTCCTTATATATGAAACTCCCACTGTACATGCATCTTATAGAAGAGGCCTAATGTATGTCAGAGGGGAACCCACCTACATGGTACTGTATCTAAGGGTATTCCAGCCTGAATCGGACACATCTTAATATATCCTATAAATGTTATTGTTCAGTTTTCTAATAAAATAGTAGGGGATGCATGGAACATGTCTGAACAATATCTGAAACTCTGCAGCACTGACAGGTACAGAACTCACTTAACTTAAGGAACAAGTGAGCATAATGTATTATATATATAGCGTGCTCATTTCCAGGTGTCAAAATTATGACGACAAGGCTATACCTTGTTGAGTATGACATGTAAATTATGTAGGTGCAGAGAGACAAAGTCAGCTACCATAGTGAAATATAATGATGATGAAGATGAAGAGCTGGTTCTGCGAATTGGCCAACAGATGCATGTTTTGGCTCATCATATGTATGTACACTTCAGCCTGCCTTACCAATGTGTATCCTTCAGGCATGTCATCTGTGCCATTTGATTATTTACAACCTGAAGACTTACATAGCAATTAGTAGTGCATATCCTGGATCATACCAAAATTGGCCTACAAAAAGAACTCATAGCTCTCGCAGCCCACCACAGGAAAAATAAGTTGGTTCCCAACCCAATCAAATCTAAACTTGTGATTTTTGGCCACTACTCAAAAAAAGGAGGCCAAGTGGAGGCTAGGTCCACTGACTTTGGACTGTGTACAACATTATAACTATCTAGGGACATTGCTTAGCGAAACGGGCCGCCCACGGGTTCACCTTCACAAACTGCAGGAGAAAGGGAAAAGGGTCACCTACGCCCTCTGTCAATTACACGCTACCCTAGAAAGCCCAACAACAATGACCAGTCAAAGAGTACTGAGGGCGAAACTACTACCATCCCGCAACTATGCCCAACAGGCCTTTCCAAGGAAATTTGGGAATGATCTAGAGAAAATACACTGTACAGCTATTAAAAAGCTATTTCGCCTACCAGCCTGCACCAGGGACAACTTAATTCGCCTAGAATTTAATCTCAACCAACAAAAACTGGAAGAGATAGCGACTCTGAGTAAATACTTCTATCAAACAATGGCGACGCGGGAGAATTCAATGAAGGGCGTCATAAAATGAATCTTTCAACAACCTGGCAATCCTTGGTCTGCTTGTCTCGCCTCTGCCAAAGACCTTCTGCAACTTGCAACAGAAAACTGGGACCTCAGCATAATCAAGTTAATAAAAAAGCAAGTACGACTACGGTCTCACACTTTGGATATGGAATCCTTGGTAGCAAGAGGCTTTCACAAGACCCAAAGCCTGCCCCACACACTGCCCAGTCTCAAACTTCATCTTACGCAGGCTGAGGGGAGACAAGCCCTATATAGAATTCTAGCTGCGAGACTACATCCACTCCCTTTGAAAGATCTATATCCAACCTGAAAAATAAGGTCAGCCATCACGGAGTGCTGCGTTTGCAACTACAAACGTGAGTCCTTGGCCCAAATATTACTCTGCTCCGGCCCTGCGTCTAGTCCGCAGAATCTACCTCAGACCTATCCTCCTCCAATTGGGCACTCGCACAGCAAGGGAGGCAGTCCTCCGTCTCTACACGTTGGACACAGTGAAGCACATGGCCAACTTTGACAAATTTTTCCACCTACTCGCATAAAATTGATAGGCACCTCCCCCTAGGCTGCCAGGGAGGCACTGCTCAGGCCACTTTTTCAAAACAGACTGATTAAATATAAAAGACTGATTATTACTTGATTGTTTTCACCTAACAAAGCAAAAGAGAATTTTAACACTGTGTTGTACATACACTTGCTCTTTTAGATTTTTAGATGTTATACTGTCTTTATATAAACTGTATTTTTGTAATGGTTTTAAGTAACCACACTAATAAAGAATTCATTCATTCATTCACGAGTAGTGCATATGTACTGTGCTTCTGTTGCATATGATATTTGTGTTAACTGATGTGTCCTTTATGTTATGTCTTGTAGGTGGACCACCATCATATACAGTTGGAGAGGTGGATCATTTCAAGGACCCCAACTTCACCAGTGAGTGCCTTCATCAATGCTAATTGTGTAGTGCAAGGATTGAGTGTGATGTCAGATGCAGTGTGAATGATAGATTCAATGTGCATCCCTATCACAAATAAGCTTTTGTATGAAGATTAATAGTTCCGGAAAAGTGGATGTTAATTGTTGCATGTGTATCAGCCTCTGACTGATGTCAAGGAGAATTCATGGCCTATCTGGGATGGACTGCATAATAGAGGCTTTACAGGGGAGCCATGATATCAGTGACAGACGCTATGAAAATATGTGGTAATGGATACACATTTAAACATGGCCGTGGATGTGAAGAATTTGGAATGCATATCAGTTTCACATGCTACGATATTGGGAGCATGTAATGAGCGGTGTCATGGTCCACCATGGGCTTACAACAGTTCAGAAGGAGAGTTTTCATATGCCTCCGTGTGAATTGAGGTATTTATCCAGCATTCATTGTTACATGTAATATCTGCCAAGTGTTCAGTATAGTTAGCAATGTGCCCTGATATGGGTCCTTGCCATTTCAGTCAAACTATGTTGTGAGAAAATGCATGCACTTTGCAGACAATGTACATCTTACTGAGCTGAATCCTATGGAATAGAGACATTGCAGGATGAAGAAGGCACACTAATGTTCAGTACAGATTACATGTATACCATACCATGGGTACCAAACAGCACTGTTCCCAAGCATACTATGTACTGACATGATCATACCTAGATGTGCCAAGGTGTTTCAGTTGCATTGTGCAACAATTGCAATGCCTTCATACGTTGGCCTTAGTAAACCTGATATGATAGATGATAGGCATGTGACCTAAAGTTGTGGGTGGCTATGCTTGAGCACAAAATGGACCTGGCAATAACACTGCTCCAGGAGGTGAAGCCGGCAGTGGGAAGACTGAAGCCATGTTAGCCACATGGAGCCTTTCTGCCCTTCCCCTGTACATAGTTTTAATGTTGGTCATAATGTTTTTTTTTAGCTTAGTTTAGGTTAGTTACTTTATTTATAGTGTAGGGGTGGGTCAAATTTTAGTGGGTATGGGTACTTATTTTTTGTGAGGATTGTTGGGCCCGATTCACAGAACTAACTTAAGAGAACATCCTAAACGTACTACCATTTTGGTATTCACAGAAGGCACTTACTTTGATGTCACATATTACATCATTCATGACATGGTCAGTGACATCACTGATGACATCTCAAATTAGGGAGGCTAGGCAATATTTACAGTCCACAAATGGTCAAGATCAACAGGCAAAATCAAAATGAAGACAGTGGCAGCTGATTTTCTGTGGCATATTCATAAGCACAGGGCAAGGGAGAGACTGGGAAGGTGGCACTGATGAATGCTCCAAACACATTTTCATTGGAAAGAGGTGCAGGCCACATCTACCTCCTCTGATGTGTGCAGTGTCTTCCGTGAGGGGGGGGGTTGTAGGTGCGGCAGCCGAGGGAGGCACACACATATCAGAGGTGGAAGATTTGGATTCCGTGTCTGTAGCAGCATTCATCTGTGCAGCACATGAGGCAGCACAGAAGGGAGGAGGATCTGCTGATTTTTGCAACACAGCAGAAACGTCATGGCGGTAGGTAGCCATGACAGCAGTGTGAGTCCTGCTTCCGCTCCATGGACTCCAAGATGGTTCTCATTGCCACCAGCTGGTTGACAACCTCGCTGGTGCCACTTTGGCAGGGCATTTGTTTATGCCTCTGACTCATTACTCCAGCGATGTCAAACAGGGACTGCTGGAGGCCAAGGAGCAGGGAAATGGTGTCTCGATGGAGACCAGCAGTTCTTGGAGGGTGTCCTGGTCGATGGTTTGCAGGTTGTCATCCTCATCCTCGCTGAAGTCAGGGACAGCGTGCTGGCCAGGAGGTGAGGGATGAGATAGAAAAATGCTAATGCTGAACTCTCCTAGATGTTGACATGAGTAGTCCAATTGACAATCAAGGTTCAAAACATATCACTTTCAGTTCCTCATACTGATGCGTGGAAAACCTGGGGTATGGATTGCAAATTGCACTGTATTTCCCTTTCAGACGACTGGATCTCAGCATTGTTCTCACTATCACTGTGCGCCTACTCTGAGTGGATGGGTCCTGTCATACAAGTAGGATTATAATCACTGACGTTCAACCCATTTCCTCATGAATAGAGTAAGTTATCTGCAGGGTGTCACACATCGTTTTAATAAGACCAATGCACTGGTATGTGTACATGCCTCTTCTGGCTGTTCCCAATTTGGTCATGGCAGCTGACTTACTGCCACACATCGATGGGACTCTGATCATATGTTGGCTCTCATGTGCCTTCAAGACCTACATTATGCAAGACCATATCCAATGTACTGACATGGCCAGACTGCTATACAGTGATATGTGTCAGGCAGTATGCCACATAGAAGTAGTGCTGGGAATGGTGACATGTACCTTCCTAGGGGAATATTCACATAGGAATGGGGCAGCACAGCACTGCATGCAATTAAACAGTGTCACAACGAGTCATTTAAAAAACACAGGCATGATCGTATTCACAAGAATATGGCATATCCCTGTATTTCCCCTTGTGCTGGCGCTAAAAAAAGCTACTGTGCGCCAACACAGACACTCTTCTGCCATGATGGAATGGTGTCTGTGTTGCAGGGATGATTCCCTACAACGCAGGCACCCCTACACAATGGTGCAAGTGTGCCTGTGCCAGCGCACGCTGTTCCCCTGCACCAGAACAGGGGTGAGTACAGGGGTGGCATACAGTCCCACAAATACAGCCGAACCCCGCATTTTTTAAAATGATACAGCTCGGAGCAGCCAATTTGTATGCATCGACGCACTGCCATTTCACTGTAAATATGCCCCATGATCCTCTGGTGTACATCACTTGCATTCAGCCCCACACCCAGTCACATTTAGTAGATGAGAGGAGTTCAGGTGGTCCCTACCATGGCAGCTGAAACCTGTGTGATGTGACCCTGCATGCCAAGACAGCTTTTTTTGTAGTTGTAGTTATATGTAGCGCAAACTTGACTCTAGGTATAGGGAATCAGTGCGCTTTACATGAGCTTCAGTTGCGTTACACAATGACACATTCATGTTACTTTTTTGTAGGCACGGGGAGATTAAGTGGTTTGCCCAGAATCACAGGATGTTGGGCGTCATTGCCGAGCTCGGAACCTGGTTCTCCAGATTAGAGGTCGACCGCCCTAGCCGAATGTAGTTCAATCTAGGCTACTATGGGCATGGCTCTTGAAATGTCCCTACCTGTAGGTACTTCCCATGGCCCACATATCCCCCATCCCTCATGTATGTTGTTTCTCCTCTGAGAAACCTATTCCATGCTATGGATTTGCAAGCTAGGCTAATATGCACATACCCAGGTGAGACAGAGGGGCATATATCACAAACATGTGGTGCAGCGCAGCGCCACAAACTATCTTCCTGCCCTTTATTTTTAGTATAGGGCAGCAAAGCTAGAAGTCTTGAAGCGCTACCCTACACCACCATATTGTCAAAATGACCATGAGCCTTCCATTAATGTTATGTTTAACCTAAATGAGCCAGCATACTACCCTTGGGCCTGCAGACAGTGCCGCAGAGCCCTGGGACATAGCTGCCTGCACTGTACGACATGACTTAGTTGCCCACATTGCAGCAGGTTGCAACTTCCACTGTTGCTGTTGTTCATTATAGCCAGCACTGTCCTGCCCCGCAACTCCTACCACCAACTCCTTGGAGATGAAAGCAGACACATGCTCCTCCAATGGATCCTGCTCCTTCTGGGGTGATGGACTATCACTGCCTGTATTCAATGTTGCCTTGAAATTGATTGACAGTTTCTCATTTGTCCTGCGCTTGCAATCAAGCCAGTACTTTTTACAGTCACTCACTGCGCTCTAGACTTCGACAACACTGTTCACCTTGGCCACTATTGTCTGCCATATGGCCTTTTTCTTCCCCAATGACATGTTGTAGCTGATTAAGAGCTGGTGTTGGTGCTATGTCACCTCCATGATCAAGAACTCATTCTCTTACTCCCTGAACTTGCATTTCCTCTTCCCCTTCCCCTAATACTCTGGCTGGTCATCCTGGCTGGTACTGGGGTTGTTCTCCTGGGCTGTGCTCACCCCTGGCTGCTCCACTGCTGCTTTTAGGTAAGTGTAACTTTTTTTCATGTAGCAGTGTTTTTTTTTTTTTTTTTTTTCACACTAGGCTGTCAAATGTGACGCTAGGACAGTTAATGACTGAAGTCATTAGCGTAAAAAATGTTAATGCCACGAAGCACACAAAAGCGTGAGTTTTAACAACACTTGCCTCTTCCTAACACCACGGAGAGTCGTATTGTCAATCCATCGCTAAAAAGGTGTTGGAATCTGTTGTACCACTGCTGTAATTTATTTAGCGCACCTCTGTGGCAAAACAGTGGTGTGCCAGTTCTTGTAATATACCCCCTAGTCTCTTTATAGATTGTACATCTGCTTTGATTACCATTGTCCAAACCTATTACAAATGTGAAGGTGGCCCTAATGTAGATCGCATTCAAGTTCTTCAAGTCCCATTCCAACTGAGAGAAAATGTATTAGTTGGCACTGGTGTAGCGAGAATACAGGCGATTATTTAAGCTGCAGCTTAAATAATCACATACATCATCTAATTTGTGATCAACACTTATGTGAACAGGCACATCTCCTCTATCGTGCTGCTGGTGTGATAAGTTCACTCTCAGGCCTTTCTTATTTGAGTGTATATGGAGTATAGTGTCAGCTACACCACCAGGATGTCTGAAGCAAAAGGGAATTAGAGAAAAAGACTCCAAAGGTAGCTAAAACAGGTCAAAACAAAACTCTTTAAGTGAAGAATCACCTAAGAAAGATAAGGCGCACAATTGGGCTACACTTGATAACATCCTAAAGAAACACAGTGTGGTACATGATATTGTGCAGAGTACCAATGCTAACACAGACCTTCAACAGGAATCAGAAAGTACTTAAAAGATTTAAACCTGAGACTTACTAATGCAGAAACTAGGATCATTGCTTTGGAGGATAGCTGTAATTGCCAGAGAAGACAAATCCATAGCTTAGACAGCTGATCAAGACCCTAAAATAGGAAATCAGGGACTTAAGAGACTGTAATAGAAGTAACCTCCACTTATAAGGCCTTCCAGAATGAGACAGAAGACTCTTTGATCCCAAAAACGCAGTTTTTGTTTCCCGAGAGAGTTTGAGATAAAACGTGCCCCACTCCTTAATTTGTAATTGAATAAGTCCTGGTACCCAAAGCACTGATATGAAACTTGCGTCCAGTGCAATTAAATGTCCTCCCACTGAATACTAAGGCTGCTTACTCATGAATTCCCCTCAGACCTCTTAAATCCACTACCAGACACTCCCTGCACCTTTATCTCACTCTTACAGGTTCCTGCATTCTCCCTTTATGACTATTTTTCTGTGTTTCTCTTCCACTGTCCTACTTTTTTTGTTTTTCCATTTATTGCTGACTGTCGCTAAAAAATAAGTGCTAGTCCCCCCTAAAAAGTGGTAGTGCCCCCACCGATAACCACTGTCTCAAATTAAGCACTGGTATGCCCACCTTGCTCCAACCTTCATAACTAAGAGTGGTGCCTCTCGGAAATCTTTGATCTTCAAGCCCCTCCGACATCAACACTTGAAGCTTACTCTTACCCAAATAAGAAAAAATAAACCTATGTTACAGAATAGGGCTAAGATCTCCATATCACAAGTCTTTGCGAGAAACACAGTGACCATAAGGAAATACTTTCTTGCTCGTCCTTCCAAACTAATGACATGTATAATCAACACTCCTTTATTGGTCGGTTTAAATTCAGAATTTTCTTTAAAGGTCAACCATTAATATTGCCTCAACCCTCTGACTGTGCCTCATTTCTAGACAAAAAGTCTTAAGCTGGAATGGATTCTTGATGACTTGTTTGTGGGGTCTTGCTACCAGGTTGTAACATACATTTATGTTAACCAAACATCTTGACCATACTCCTAGACACATTTACTGGGGATTACCCAGGCAATTCAATTTTTCCCTATTTACAGTCTGCATTCAAGCAATCTAGGCCAGGCCTTCCCAATGCTTTATAATTATAGTCTGTCTACAAAGTGGGTCATCCATGGTAGCGACTCTATGGTCACACCAGACTTGGGGCCCAGTTACGATGTGGGCTGAAACAGCTCTGACCATTGGTGGGAGCCCTTCAGCCCACATCCTAATCGGTTGGTCGGATTCCTTACCGAACAACCTATTTTGATGGGGTCGGTCGGAAGGGAATAAGAATCGTATTTCCGAATGGCTTCTGACTGCTCTTTACAAAGAGAGCATGCATTCAGTTCGGAATGCATGCTCCCATTATAAAGTATAGATTACAAACGAACATGGTTTGGTGGAATACTACTTGCTGGGATGGAACCGAAAACAGGAGGCAGTTCGGTTCCAGTTTCCACCCGATGCCGGATGGACTATGGCCCATAAGTTGTACAACGAGTTCCGCACATGGTAAGATCCCTACCTGAGTCCCCTTGGTTCTCTTTAGAGGTTGCTGTTCCTAACTAGTGGCCAACTCTAATAGGATTACACCTCCCCTTCTGACTAAAGCGGTGGTCTCCCCTTCCCTTACCTCACAAGTTTCTTAACTTGTAGCTAGTATGATAAATGCCATCTCAATCATAGCCTCATGGAGTCATTTATTAAAGCACTCTACCTTGTCGAGTAGGGTAAGCAAATCAGTATATATTTTTCACGTCAATGGTCTTACCCTAACTGTAATTCCACTCTCACATTGTAGCCCGCATGATCTTTCCTGTCACAACACTTTCTGAGTGAAGACACATACCAGTATTAGAAGAGGGGAGTTAATTTATGGTCAGGAGACCAGACCAGTGGAACAACAGGACTGCATCACAACAGGAGCAGAAAGAAAAAAGGGGAACACTCCCCCTCCAAAGGTCAAAGAATCAAAATGGTAAGTGAATTAAAAACACCAAAAGCAGACCACAAGGTCATTCGCAGAGCAAGGAGGATGGGTGGGGTATTAAGGACTCTGTGCCTAGACTATTTCTCCATCAGATACATCGATACCAAAAGTAAGTAACTTGTTCATCTGATAGAGACATCTAGCCGCAGATTCCTTAACTTGTGAATTAGATACAATAGCCATAAGCTCCAGGATGAGGGTCTGTGAATCAATCCCACAATAGGTCGAGGAGGACCGGCTGACCGAGATTAAGATCCGCCCCACCTCAGTGGGAAAGGATAAGGAAGAAAGAGGGAGCTCTCTTCTAAAGATGATAGCAACCACAGCAAAAACGCAAGCAAGAAATATGCACCAAGAGTGAGGAGCATGTTTCCTCTGGCATAGTGGTACTGAAGTACAGACGGCCATTGTAACCCAACTTCAAGGAAGACAGGCATGGATCCAATTAATTGAAGGGCTAATTGGCCCCACTGGAACTTGGGTACATGACAACTAGAAGGGGCAGATAAGTCTGCAATGTGCACAATACAGGATTAAGCCACCATACTGACTAACCAGAATGTGGCCACTAGAGGAGACAAAGCAAACTGCTAAGTGGAAAGAAGGAATTAAAATATGAAGAAACAGTGCAAATGGAATCCATCCAAGCACAATGAAATGAACTGACTCTTCACTGTCAGGTGGCAATGAGATACATGAATCACATCGGTTACTGCCTCTGAGCTATTGGGCCAGATGTACGACCATTTTTGAATGCGGAAATAGGTCTGCGAACCCGTTTACACATGCAAAAATAGCATGGGGTATGTACAAACCTTATTTTGTGACTCGCTATTAGGGATGGGCGTTCCCTTCCTAATAGCATGCTCAGCCCAATGTACAGATGTTTTGTGTCCGCAATTGCGGGCGCAAAACACTTGCAAATTACCACCCTCTTCAAGAGGGTGTTAATGGGGTCGCAAAAGGAAAGGGAAACGAAAATGTTTCTCTTTTTTTATTGCATCCCGTTTTCCTTTAAGGAAAATGGGCTACAATAAAAATAAATTGCTTTATTTAAAAGCAGTCCCAGGTGGTCTGCTGAGCCTAGCATGCCACCATACCTGGGAGGGCCTGCCATTCCCAATGGGGTTGCAAATTGTGAGAGGCTCATTAATATTCATGAGCCTCTCTATTTGCGACCCCATTGGAAATCTCTAACAGTGTGTTTCACACTGTTGTACATCCTAAATAGCGCCTTGCAAATTGCGACTCGTAAAAGACTCACAATTTGCGCTATTTTGGCCATCATACATCTGGCCCATAGTGCCTTGCCCAAAGAAGAGAATCAGGCAATCCCGGCAAAGAAAAACCGAGCCTGGGAAAGAAGGGGAATTAAATCCTACACAAAATCACCTGACAAGTCAGGATGCCGTATGTGAACCCCAAGTACACTAAGAATGGGTATGAAAGAACACATGAGGCTCCCGCTCTGATACGAGCAATAGAAGAAGAAGGGCCACCAGACACAAACTCCCTTAATGTCAGAGGGGTAAGGCCCTAGAAAAACAAGGTAGACATCCAATGAAGAAGGAGTTCTAACATGGGGAACGCTTCATTCTCTCACTTCTCTTCCCTTCCCCTCACTGTTTATTTTTAAATTATTTTTAGACCGAAAAGGTGGACATCGCACGGCCGAAAGGCCCACATAACAAAACATATCCAATGCATAAATGGACATAAGAAAAAACTTGACACTGTCTTAACAATACACCTATGCAAGTATTGCATGATGTAGTTTGAATATAAATGGCAATGCTCAAGGCACACCAACAATGCCACGTACCAGTACTAGAGGGGGGAACCCCTCCAAGAATCTTTGGTAAGAATGAGTCTGAACATGATGCACAACTGATAGATGTTCTCGAGAAATTGTGTGACTGTAACCTCACAGTCAAGGTTGAAAAATGTAAATTGCGTTCGTATTCAATCAACTACCTTAGTCACAACATTGCAGGGGAGGGCATCAAACCTAAGCTTGATCTTGTATCCACCATTCAGGAGATGAGCCCTTCTTCATCCAAGGAGGCATTGATGACGTTTTTAGGAATGGTAGAGTACTACTCAAAATGTGTAAAGAATTTTGCTGAGCAGAGTGTGAACATGAGGCATCTCTTAAACAAGCATTTGCAATGCAATAGGTCTCGCATTAGGAAAGTTTGAGCTATTGGTATTGTAAATGACATTTTTTTTATTTATGTGTTGGTTTTGAAAATAGGTAAATTAATAGCTTTGTCATTTACAATGCCAATAGTTTTAGCTTTCACAAATGTGACACCTATAGTTTTTGTAATGCAATATGTGTTGTATTTTCACGAAAATCCAAGAACAGAAGTGAAATATTTAAAAAAAATTGTGACATTTATATGACAGACATCATTGTTGTTCGAGTACTTTACGATGGTGTTTGGATTCCTGTAAATCCCCAGTGTTGCAGGGTGCTGGTAGAATGCATGCGCTTAATGTCCCGTGACAAAATATGTGTACTTAGTGTCTGTGCTGGTAGGGGCTAAGCGAGTTGTTAGTTATCTTCCCTAGTACCGCCTAAACTTTCCTTTTAGAGCAGCCAAAAAAGCTGCATTTCAGATATTCTAAAATAATTGTTGCAAAATAAGCATAGTGTTTGGAACTAGCTCCGTGTAGGAAGACCATTACAAGATGAGAAACGAACTCATTGGGGAATCGATCGTGGCAAACCGTAGTCCGTCACATAGCGCTTACGCAACCGGAGGGCGGCATGGCGTGACCTTAAGCTGCGCACGCGCACTACTTCGCAACGTTCTCGTCTGTCGTCCTTTGTCCCGGGCGCTATCTTGCGCAGGGTGATCGGCCTCTGATTGGGTTCTGGAGTCCGGTTGTGGAGCCAGAGCGGGAAGGAAACCGGGAGCGGTGAGAGCGAGGGGGGGGGGGTGGGCTTGTATGGCGGTGGCGGACACAACCGGAGGGCGGCATGTTAGTAGGCGTGACCTTTAGCTGCGCACGCGCACTGCTTCGCAACGTTCTCGTCTGTCGTCCTTTGTCCCGGCCGCTATCTTGCGCAGGGTGATCGGCCTCTGATTGGGTTCTGGAGTCCGGTTGTGGAGCCAATCAGAGCGGGAAGGTAACCGGGAGCGGTGAGAGCAAGCGGGGGGGCGGGGGGCTTGTATGGCGGCGGTCTCTGTATGTGTGTGTGCGTGCGTGCGTGTAGGTGCGCTCCTGTGTGTGTGTGCGGCGGGGGGGTGTTCCGGTGAGTCGGGGGAAGTAGGGGAGGGTGCGCGCGTGTGTGTGCCTTCCTGCCTGCGTGTGCATGTGTGTATGTCTGTGTTCAGGGAATCTGTGGCAGGGGACGTGCACGGCGCCGGGCTGGGCGTGCGCGTTAGTGCACCCAAATCCAAGCTCGTAACACTCTTTTGTCCCTCATTCCCCCGAGTCAGGTAACTAAAAGGCTCCCAGCTGGACGCATCCTTCGGAAGAAGTACCAGCGAGCCCTAAAAAAGCAACCACTCAACCTAGGATGAATGTTGTGCACCAAATGCCATTGACTTGACTAAGTCTGGCTTGTGCGCATGTGCTACCGTAGTCACAACCATAGAGAGATACATGAAATGATGTGAGTAGAGGAGAGACCTGGTCATGATTACAGAAAGAGGCTAAGAAGAGATGGGCATTAGCATTTAAGGGGCAGCGCGACCTTCACTTCAGGATGTAAAAAGGAATTGCAAGGGGGTGGTACGGACAGAGGGGAGACAGGCACACTGTCAAGGCATAGAAGTAGTGTAATGAGTCAATGCTCACATTGCCTGGTCTCTGCTTCCTACTGCGCTTTACAAATGCTGTATGATTGATTATTGATGCCTGCTTGTTGCTCCGACCCCCACATAGTAGCTGGCGACGAGGATGGGATTCCATCCTCGTTGCCAAAATGTGGCATACTCTCCACAAAAGAGACGTGGGTGCAGGTAAATTTTATTGGTAAATCCGGAGTCACCGGCTTGGGCTACCACACTATGACCATCACTGGCAGGGCCGGGCACGCACTCACACATTCACACAAAATTCAGCACATGGGCGCCAAAGCTCTCTCTGCCAACTAACAACAAATTTGCTTTTCTTAGTTTTTTTGTTTTGTTCTGGGGCGACTTACGTTGAAGACAGCACACCCTACCTTACAAATATAGAGTGATTGGTCCCTGTGCTGTTAGTCACAATGTGGTGCAGGGCCTGCAATGTCCTTATAAGTGAACCATCCTTTCATTATGAAAATAAGCCTCAACTGAATGAATTCCCTGTGGCTCAGCAGGGGGGGGAGGGGCGTACTGGCATTCAGCAGTCAGAGACTAGAGCTGACAGGCTTTGCTCTGACAGCCCCATTGTTAGAATCACTTCCCTTCAACCCTGTTCCAGCCCCTGCTCAAAATCCCTGGTTAGGGGTACCCTCCCGGAGCAAGGAGAAGTGCAGGTCCTAAGCAGGCGGAATTCAACACACACCGGTATAGAGTGATTTTATGCGTTTTTATATAGCGTGGACTTTACCCGAAAGTGTCAAAGCGCTTCACAATAGGAACAGAACTGATACATGAGGAGAACATTACAAGTGAACAAATTACAAAAGCAAACGTTTAGTTACATGAGGCAAAAATGACAATTGTGAGCAAACAAAATACAAGAGGTAGCAAACGGTGCATTACAGGAGGAAAACGTGACATGTGTGCAGGTTACAACAGCGCACAAAGTACAATACAAGTAGAGGTATAATACTGCAATAAATGGCAGACACTCAAGCACAAGAATAGTCGCGCTCTCCTGCGTGCTCGCCCCTCTTGTGGTCACACAAACCCCACAATCCTGTTTCTTATTGTGTTGCGACCCTCCCCACCCCACCCCACCCTCCCAGGTAAATCCACTCGCGCCTTGATTGTCCCGACGGCATATCTCGATAGAGCTGGGAAGTTGAAAACAAGACAATTCTGTCAGCTCAACTCCCAGACCCCTAACGTTCACAAAGGGGGTTAAACGGATTACCGATGGAACACAGACCGAGGCAAATATTCTACAGAGACAACACCGCGATAGTATAATGCAGCAAGGTACAAATTAATTCGAAAGCGCCAAATGTAACAAAAAAACAACCGTTTCAGAGCACTTCACATTTGACTGGCGAGAAAGTCTCTAAAAACATTGCATTCTGAGAAAGGGCCAGAAAGGGACAGCACAGGCGAAGGACAGGGTGTTGTTTGGTGCTCGAATGTCCTGCAGTTGATAGCACGGCCCAGGCACAGTGTCCTTCATTACCTCTAACCTAGTCTCGAGACCAAGATATCTCTCGCGCCAGCCTCCTCTGGAACCAGCAAATGAGCAGACGAAACGGCGGCTGGCTCGGCCGCTGAACCATCAGTGACACTAGTCCATTGAAAGCATCTCCGAAGGCGCAAGCCTGTTTGTACATGGAAAGTAATAAGCGTGTATGCACACACTTACATTGAACTTTAGAACAATAAAAACCTAAGGCATGCTCATCACAACACAATTAAACATTTACTGAGGTGGTGCCATTCCCGACACTGTTAATAATTTATTTTGCTATCACTTACATTATATGTCGTATTGCGCTAAAAACAAGTATAATAAAAACTCACCGCCGCAGCCCGGCTTGTACAGGAAGCCAGGCAACCTGTGTTGGGACGGGGGCGGGGCCGCAAAAAGACAGGAAGCCGACGGGAGCCTACCCCGCGCTCCTGTGCCGAAGCGCTCCTGTGCCCGTCAGCCGGAAGATTGCCGGAAGATTTGCGCGTCAGCTAGCGGGGCTCCCATGCTCGTGGAGAGCCCCGCCTGCTGCTAAGGATGACCCGCTGCCTGCCGAAGGAGAGAGGGACACAGGAAAAGAACTCGGTGAGTGGGGTGGGAGTGGGGGGGGGGGAGACATGTACGCGCGCGCGCGAGTGTGTCTGTGTGTGTGTTTGTGCCTGTGTGTGTGTGTGTGTGCGCGTGAGTCTGTGTGTGTGTTTGTGCCTGTGTGTGCGCGTGTGTCTGTGTGTGTATGTATGCATGCATGCATGCGTGTGTAAAAAGATCCGATGACTGGTGGGGGGATGTAAAGTGAAAGTAAGCAGCGCGCGTGTGGTGGCTGGCTGTGTGCGCCCTCAGAGTGGATGGCAGCAGAAGTCAGGAGAGGCGGCTGAGGCGGTAAGTGGGGCTTGGCACCTGTGTGTGAGGTGTGTATGGTGTGTGCGTGTGGTGTGTGCGTGTGTGTGTGCGCGCGCGCGATTGAAAGGCTGACTGGCTGTGCAAAGTTGGAGCAAGAGATGTGCACGGCTGGGGGGGCGGGGCCAGAGGGGGCGCGTCCACGAGATGTAATCGGCGCTCGTGGCCAGATCTAGGTCGCTTCACAAGGAACTCGGTAACAATAGGTCTAGCGAGACCTAAAAAGGTTGCAGACTTTGCATGGTGCGAGAGTTGTTAAAAGGAATTTATTTCTATCAAGAAATGCCTCAATGATGCACCCTGTTTAAAAAACTTTGATCCTAATAGGAAACCCATATTAACCACAGATGCAGGTGTTAGAGGTTTGGGGGCTGTGTTGCAACAAAAGGGGTCTGATGGTTTGAAAACTATCATCTTCTTGTCTCGAAGCTTGAGAGATGCAGAATCCAGATACTCTGTTGTAGAAAGGGAAGTTCTTGCTGTTCATGGGGCTGAAAGAAAACTAAAAACGTTTCTGTAGGGTGTGGACTTTGAGATTTGCACGGATCACAAAACTCTTGTTAAAATATTCAACAAGAAAGGGTAGGAACACTAAGTGGGTCATTGCGTTACAAGAATATAGTTTTACGATGAAGTATATTCCAGGAGTGGACAATGTGGGAGCTGACACGTTGTCACACCTCATTCCCAAAGTGGTGCACTCGACTGGATGTTGAATTGATGGAGGATGAAGATAAGGCCGAATGGGTGTGATTGGTGGAGAGTGAAACAATTTCTGAGGTTAGATGGCATGAGGAGACATCTGCTGATTTTGAGGTGAGTGGGGTAATGTCACTCATTCAGAGGGGTTGGAATAGTAAGAAATCTGGGTCTGAATGCACCACGTCTTACTAGAGTGGGCAAGATGAACTTGGTTTGTGCAACGATTTGCTGTTTCTGAGAACAAGATTGGTCCCTCCTAGTAGCCTCAGGAGAGATCTGATTAATTCAGCACATGAAACGCATTTGGGTATTACAAAAACAAAAGAAAGGGTGCACATTTCTTGTTCGTGGCCTGGTATGGATAAGCAGGTGGTGCGAATTGTGCGTGATTGTCTTTTTTGTGCGATGAGTGAAAAATCAAAGAGTCCTCGGGTACAGACCGTGATTGTAAGGAGGCGGCCCACAGGTCCATGGCAAGATATTGCTCTCGACATTCTGGGGCCTATTCATGGTAAGGGTCTTCAGGTGTATGTAGTTGTGGTCATAGACACATACTCTTGTTGGCCTGAAGTTTCCTTCCGCTCAATCATTGATACTGAACATATCATTTGGTGCCTGGCTGACCTGATGTCCAGAGAAGGGACCTCTAAAACCATTCTGAGCGATAATGGGGCACAGTTAATTTAAAAATAAATGGAGAAGTTCCTGGTCAAGAGAAGGATACAGCATAAGGTTTGTGCACTTTATCACCGAGAGACCAATGGCATGATCGAAAGGTTCAACAAAGTTATCAAAGAAACTATTAACGTAGTAAGCTTAATGCTTTGGACTGGAAGAAGAAGGTTTTAAAAAATGTAGAAATGTACAGATTTACACCCCACAGCACAACTGGAAAGACACCTTTCCAACTTTTCCATGGTAGGTTTCTGAACAACTACCTTTAACCACCGTGGGTGAACAGGTATGGGAGGTTGAGGGGAAGAATGGATGATGATAGCAATGTAAACGTTAGAGAATAACTTAAGGCTACTGATTGATTAAGGTAATTCAACAACAGGAACACTGTGAAGAAAACAGAGGCCAAAGTAGGGAATTTGGTGATGGTGAAACATCCTGGTTTGTCTGGGAATTAATCTAGAATTATAAGTCCTATGCGTGTAATTAAAGATTTTCAACAATGCAGTGAAAACACACGACAATCGCATTGATAGAATCACACTCTTAAGACGAGATGCTGGGGTGCCTGTCTTGGGTGGTCTATGTACATCGTCTGGGGGTGGTAATACTTGTCCTGACAGTGCAGGGTCTTGGAGTGGTGGTAAAAGAAACTCGGACAGGATTGTGAGACCTCCTATGTATTTGAGT
This sequence comes from Lissotriton vulgaris, assembly GCF_964263255.1. Lineage (NCBI taxonomy): Eukaryota > Metazoa > Chordata > Amphibia > Caudata > Salamandridae > Lissotriton > Lissotriton vulgaris. The sequence goes on from NC_141699.1 coordinate 669,331,248, forward strand.
GATTATACTTAAAAGTGTATTTGTATTATTATTTGGCATTATTGTTTATTTTCTTTATATGTATTTTATATTATTTATTTATTTATTTTGGTTTTCGAATCATAAGGAAGGGAGGTGTGTTGTATGCTAATAAGCATGTCACCAGCTGGACACTTGCTTCTGCTTGTTTACTGTGGCTGTGCGATGCCATTTCCCTTCCACTGGCATGTGGAATGTTGTATATGTGATTGGAACCAGGTGATGTCACATAGTGATGTATTGAGGGCGGTTAACAGTTAGTTTCTTTACTGGCTGTGAAGGGTGAGATCTTCTGCTGGAAATAAACCAATATCGTTCATCTACTCTGGCTGTGGAGGATTCATTCTTTGAAAGGAGACATGCTGCCTAGTAAATATTGAGCAGGATGCAGCGCAACTGGAGCATCGCAAAAAGTGACACTCCAGTGGCATAATGGCCTTGTAAATACGCCCCGTTGTTTGCCCCTATTTACTGTCTTTGTCTAGACATAAATTAAGAACTGAGCTCTCTCACACAGACAGCACGGGTCTGAAGTGCACGGTAATTGGGACACCAAGAACATGTGGGCTCATTTCATGCATTGTTCGCAGCCAAGGCTTGGGTCTGTGCATAGATGTACATGGTGTAGACAAGCACTCGGCACTCGTTCAGCAATGAAACTGTACTCTCTTGCAGGGTCCTAGATTCTTTCAGACAGCTTCATGCTGTCCTAGCCGGCAGCTCATTTCCCTGCAATCATAGCCACGCATTTTCTGTACTCATGTTAAGGTACACCGAGCCAGGCAGACAGTGGTTCCCTTTCCCTGTCCCTAGTGACACCTACTTTCACACCACCCCTAGCCAGGAGTGTCATAAATCCCCCATTTGAGTTCCGTGAGTGAGAGTGGGAACACTGGGACGGTTTGTGCTGCATAAACCCTTTAAATTGTTGCTTCTGGCTCATTTGTCTTTTATAGGAAACATTAGCATAAAAACAGAAATTCATTAGTTTCATTGCCAGTTACTAGTATGATAGAAATGTGGTGGAGAGTAGCAAATGGGTCAAGCGAGCACAGAAATAAGGGAAGGATGGAAGTCGGAATGGAGAGAAACGTATGATGGATGGATCTGGAGAAGGATAGAAGAAAGGATCGATGGAAGCAACGATGGAGCGGAAGGCTGGATTGAGAGAATAAAGGAAGACAGAAAGATGAGCAGCAGTAAAGAGTGAAGGAAAGAAAGATGAAAAATAAAGAACGAGATTAATGAAAGAAACAAAGAGATGAAAAATAGGCAAACGATGAAGAGAAGGAAAGATGGATAGGGCAAAGGAGGTGATGGAGCAAGGTTTCATATGTAAAGAAACTTGCTTGTATTCAATCCTCTCAAAATAACATGTAACTTATTACCCAACATGTGTTGTGATTGCTAAAACCTCGCTACACAACATTTCTAGTATCTAGGGGAAGCTTTTCTATGTGCTTTTACTAACAGTAACCCAAGTGTATTAAAATGGCCGCTGAAAAACGCGGGAACCTTTTGCGCATGCATCTACTACTTCTACGTAGTGTGACATATCTTGGCTTTTGGTGGGAATTTCTTGGAAACTGCGCTAAAGCATATGCCTTGCTTAAACTAAACCTTGTGTGTTCTGCTTAAACATTAATGCTATAGTTAAAATAAAGTAATGGGGTTAGAGTAGAAATAAGTGGTATACAGTGCATTCATTTATTTTTGTATTCTAATCTTTCTCTCTTTAACTTCATTGATAGCTCGTATTTGGGCCTGAAGGGGATCGCAAACTCCATTTTGAAACTCTTGGTCATGCGCAGATGACATTGAAATCCTCGAAACTTGTCATAGAACTGATCCAGGTCCCATCTTATTCGCAATGTTCGTGGGAATCTTACCTAGTGACCCAGAGCAAGAGGAAGAGAAAGCACAGAAATGTATTGATTGTATATTAAATGAAATAATATTGCTGGGAGGAATAAAAATGCATGGGAAAGTAAACTATGGGCGGAAACCTGAATCAATTAGAATCAATGCAAAATGACCTCATACTGGTATGGTGTGATGACCTCTCCTTGTCTTTTTTGACCAATCAAATTAAGGCAACACATAGAATTTGCAACATTAGGGGGATGGTACACATTCTGAAATGGTATAACTAAGGTAGGCTTAGTCAGTTAGATTGTCCAACTTGTCACAGACCTGTCACTGACCAACTTATGCTGGAGAAGAATCGTGAATGCCGCAGACCTCAGAGGGCTGGTCGAGCACTCTGAAGGAGGAATCAGGAAATTGCTGAGGGAGGATTCTCTGTCACCCAGAAGAGATTTTGAGAGTAGTCGCAGAGAGGGGTGTGACGTTGGCGTTGCACTTACCGGAGGTTACCTGTCCTGTCCGCACCTGATTAGTCAGGAGCCTTTTTCTTGTCCCAGCCCGTGGCCAGGGTTGGTCCTCGCACCATTCTAGGTAAATATAATCTGTGTGGTATGTCCTTGTACCGTTTCCCTTTTTCACCCTTCCCAGGTACCAATGTCTAAACCAATTTAGGAAAGGTCTCAAAATATTTTTCCATTGAATATTATTTTTCTAAATGAAGACTTTAATTGCACTGCTATGGGTTCTGACTCACAAAATATTGCATAGATAAACTGTTTAAAACTTACCCGAGTCTGTGGTTATTTCCATTAAGGTAAATGTTATTCTCTCCCTATTATTCTAACTCCCTTGATCCTTAGATTTAGGACTTAGAGCACTAGTGACAAGGATTTGGTAAGTCATGGTGTATAGGTATTATTAATCCTAAAGTGAATAAAATTCTGATAGGCAAAAAGTTAAGTTGGATTACCGGTTCAAAGGGTGAATGTTTATGGGCCCAGGTGAGTATGATAAACTGAGCTGGTAATCCCGCGCCATCAGAGGAGAGAAAGATGGAATAAAGGGAGGAAAATGATGAAAGGAAAGAAAGGATGATGGAAACAATGAATAAACAAAGTATAAACAAAGTAAAGAGGATGAAAGGTGTAAACAAAGAAAATACATTAAAAATAGATCAAAACATTGGAATAAATGATGGACACATTTTTTTATAAAAAAGATAGAATAAATGAGTGCTTGTTTCCCTGCTTTCTCACTTGGTGCCATTGGAATGTAGTGCATGAAGGTTGTATTTTTTTTTCTGACTACTACTTTGCTCCCAGGCCAGTGATTCTTAACCTGTGCTCCAAGGACTGCTGGGGATCCGTGAAGCCTACTCAGGGTGTCCATGACTGCTTAGAAAATTAAATAATATTAACAGATTAATAAAGTATGCATAAATAAAGATGCAAAATAGACAGTTGAAAATCTTAAACCTTACTTTAAATGTGAAGGAATTTGAATTTGGAAGCTAAAAATAAAGTTAGTGTCCTCAAATTGATTCATGGAAGCATTGGCAGTGCATCAAACAAAATGTAGTATGGACAATGAGTTGCCTCAATTGAATTTAGAAAAGTGCCAAACTTCTCATTAAAATTTAGATTTTTTTTATATTTGTTTGAGAATTAAAAAAAATATTTTATTATTTGCATATTTGTTTGATGAATGATGTTTCTGTATTTTTGAGTATTCTTATGTGATTCAAATCATCGAAAATGTCTAGGCCCACGGGTTCCACTAATGACTTAGTGGAAGTCCCTGGTTTCCAATAATGATTTAGTGGGTGTCCCCAGATTCAAATAATTATTAAGTGGGAGTCCACACAAGTCAAACGTTTAAGAACCACTGCTCTAGGCCATGTAACTATAGCACTAATATTATGGAATAAACTGGAGTACGCACTAGCCTTACATATCTGTGACCTGGCACACATTCTTCACACATCCTTACAAAACATTCATCTTGTAAGAGGAGAAGCCGTCACATAATACAACAAACATAGGACAACAAGCTACATGACTTGTTTCATTTCCAACGGTGCAGGTGGCCTTGTGCACAGTATAGGTTGGGAGGCCTTACATTTTGTGGGACAGTGCTTGAACCTAGCATACAATACACTCACCTCCATATACTGACAACTCTGGTTGGCTGCCTTTTTAGCCAATTTTTCTTCAAAGTCATGCAGTCTCTTAAGTCCCTCCACAGTGTGCATTGCAGCACTCTGGATAATGGCAAGTTTCAGTTCCTTCCCACAACATGCACCCTCTTCATTCAGAGCTGGGCAATAAAAATAAGTTGTACCCTAAAATCAGAAAAAATAACTGAGACCTTGATCTTTATGTATAAAAAGTCACATAAATGTATAAAAACATGTTCAATCTGAAACTTATGGAAAATGTTACTGGTAAATAAATCATTAGCAACACAAACATGTAAAGTCAAGTCTGCCAAAAGCAAATATAGACTGACCAGTGCAGGAAAATGAGAGGGTAACAGTCCAAGAACCATCAAATGCAGCCTTTGAGAAAATAAGCACATATGTCTTAAGTAGTAACATGCCATCAGAGTAGCTGGTTCTACAGCCTGAAGAACATGAGAGAGAAGTAAATGGCTGGAGCAGTATCTCTTATGAGATAGAGAGTGATACTCCTACAACTGTCACAGCTTCTCATTTACTCGATTCGATTCGATTAGCTTTATTCGATTTCAGTAAAAAATCATAAAAGCAACAGCAATACATAAAAATACTCCAATACATTAATACATTTCATTTCTTTTTATGAAAAGAATTAGATGAATTTAAAAATAGATTAAATTAATAGAATAAATCGGCTAATCAGTATACAAAATGGAGCGTGAACAAGTTGATAAAACAGGAGAGAGGTGGCCACTCAATACAAGATCACTTCTCGCCGTCTAGAAATTATTCTATGTAGTCTGACATTATGACGGGGCATATAATGTTCTGGGGTAAAAATCACTTAAGGTCCAAATTGATATAGGACCATCCCCTATTTGAGGCTGCCAGGATTGCAGGCATGGTACGACATATTTATTTTTGAACTTGACGAGTACCAAGTGGCCCACAGTGTTTTTTGCGAGAGGTCCTAACCAGCCCACCCTTCGGACACTTAATATGGTCCCGTCTAAATAGGAGGGCAGAGGTTTATTTTTAGTGAGCCAGTACACTACCTTATTCCTTAGGTCCTGCTGTCTCTCGAGTTTTCCCTTTGGGAGTTCTGGTATTCCTAAGAGGACACACACAATAGGGGCTGCTTCTGGTGGCAGGTGTAGGTGGTTAGTTTTGTGAGGTAAAGTGTCATGACTAGACGCTATTCTTTTATGAGATGACTTATCTTTATTCTGCCCAGCCCTAAGGTAAAAAGATTGTGGTGGCATGGCGGCTTTTGGGATATTTACAGATTTCATATGTGTAGCAACTGGTTGTATGCTGGAGATCTTGTTTTGTGTGGTGGAGATTGGCGTATCTATAGTGGATGAATGCTGTGATTGTACGGGTCCTCCCATGGTTTTAGTAACTATTGTCTTTACTTTTAAAGCTTCCTCGACTCCCCTAAGCTTGTTCTCAAGGCTGGTCATTTTGTCAATCAGCGGAGTTATGATAGTCTTCATCATGGTTTCGAGCTCCAACAATAGGGAGGCCTGTGTAGGTGTTTTCAGAGTAGCAGTACTAGGAGTATTGCGTAAGGGTGGATTACAATGTAATTTTTGTAATTTGGCCTGACTGCCCGCGTGTTTAGCCTCATCTCTCTTTCTTTTAGCAGAGAGCACCCGGTTGGGGATTACCGGTAGAGAGTTTGCTGTTGGTTGTATTGTGCGGGGCGTTACCTGTGGAGTGTTAGTTAATTGGGAAGAGCAACTAGACCCATGTTTGGGCGTAGATATTGGGGAAATTGGAGCTTTTTCTGGGACCAAAGGGGCATAAGAGGATTTGCACAATTGATTAAGTTCATCCAGTAAAGATATTGCCGGGGCTTTATTAGCAGACTGAGGCGGAGAACCCAGAGCGAAAGAGCTGTCTAGAACTGGGGATCGTTCTATTCTATCTAAATCACTTGCAATGGGCAGTATAACACGCTTAAAATACAAATCCATTGTTCCCCTATGCAGGTCACCCTGGGAGGAGAGGTTTCTAAGGTCCGCTTTACAAGACATAGCGTGGCGGCTATCACAAAAAAAAATGGAAGTGTTGTACGAGACAATATCGAGAACCTTGGAAGGGGCCTATTGGAAGGACCGGAAATAGACAGTAGATAACAGTACCTTTGGTCAGTGTTCCAGAAGTATTGGCAAAAGAACTTAAGAGGGGGTGTCCCGACCCGGCCTCCTCTGGCCTATGAGGGCCGTAGAGGGCCCGCCCTTTTCCCGGGCTTAGCCCGGCTGTCCCGCGCGCGTCCCGCGGGGACAGGAGGTGTTCCGATGGTTGTAGGCGCCTCCTGACGCAGGCAGTGACGTAGGCAGTGACGTCCCAGGTGCGCCTCTGCCACCGGGGCACCTGGGGATTGTGGTCTGGGTATGTGTCCTGCTGCCGTTTCCCTCACGGCGCTCTGTGATGCACAATGGGTGAAGTGCTGATCGGTTTTGCCCCCCAAGGAGCTGTCGGTGCTCCGATGGTTGTAGGCGCCTCCTGACGCAGGCAGTGACGTAGGCAGTGACGTCCCAGGTGCGCCTCTGCCACCGGGGCACCTGGGGATTGTGGTCTGGGTCTGTGTCCTGCTGCCGTTTCCCTCACGGCGCTCTGTGATGCACAATGGGTGAAGTGCTGATCGGTTTTGCCGGTTTGTACTCAGTTGAGTCACACTTTCCACCAAACATAATGAAGGCAGCGGATATCCCACTGTAAAGTCCATCCTTAACCCCATTGGACATGTAAGCAACTACCCAGTTCTAAAAATATCTGAATCCTCTAACGTCCCCGAAGGGGTAGTCACCTCACTACTTGAGACATATGTGCAGCCTAACAATCTGTTCCACTGCCCCAGTGTAGTGTTATGAATTGTACTGTAGTCTTATGATAATACTTGTCCTAACTTTATGTTTCTTGCTGGGACATATCCTTGTCTCGCAATATGTTTACCTTTGTAATGCCTTACCATTCCAGCATACTTGGTCCATGGGTTCCAACTTCAACTATAGTAAGTTGTCTTTGGATCTCACTGAAGGAAAAGCTGCAGAATGTGGGCTCCTTACTTGCAATAAACTAATTCTTTGTTTACAGCAATTGCTGCCTGGTCATTTTGACTTTACATCTGGCAACAACGCGCAACAAACCGCAGGAGCCCATCATCAAGACTTAACAACTTTTGTCAATTTGAAATCATGTTGCTTTCTTAAGCTGTACCACTGATAAGCAGCAGAGTGCTGAGGATCTTCACACTCTACCTTGGTAGTGACCTTCTGATCTTCTGGATGCCAACACTTAAGATCACTACATGAGTACCCTGTGGATTTAGGCTGTACCTTGAGGTGGTGAATGCCCCACTGTGCAGCAAAAGAACCAGAGCGTTACATGCAACATGGATGGGATGCATCGCTTCTAGCACGAGCGCCAGCAAGACATCGGTGACGCGCAACCACTGGATAATGAGCCAAACTCACGAAACTTGCCACATGCTACCTTGATGTTAGCACGTTGCATGAGGCAGGCATTTTGAGTTGAGAGGAAGTCCCAATATTTCTTAGACTTAGGTGATTTTGCTTTAAACGTTTCACAGAGAGCTAAATTAACAGCTGCTGCAAAGCGTTCACTTAACAACACATCAAACAGACTGAGTGTGGCACTTTGCGTGCATATTTGGTACTTTGGTATGTAAACAACTATTATCATTTACTTCATTTTCTTTCAAAACTGCAAGCATATTTCTACTGATCCTACTGCAAGTTGCATTCAGCAACTTAGAATGTTGGCAGCATTCTTCGCACAATTGCTGCTTTGGTATATAAACAATTGTGTTTTCATTATTTCAAAACTGAAAGCATATGTTTACTGATTTTACTAGAGTACTATTCAGCATGTAGTGCAAATACAACCAATTTTATAACATCCAGGGAAGCAACAACAACCTATGAAAAAATGCTTTAGGCCACTCAGAACTACCTAATAGCAATTGATGCAGATACGTTTGATCAAAGGAAATCAGCCATTCTGTTCAGCCATCTGAAAACAGAAGGTTGCAAATATTTGGCAACTTATCTCAAGTTATACCATCCACAGAGCCTGACGATTGGAATGAGTACTAAATAAGTTTACCAAACCTCAAAGTGTTTTGCTTGAGAGATTCCATTTTTTCAAGAGGAAGCAACCTCAAGAAGTAACAGTTGAGCAATATATTTCTGCACTGAGGAACTTAGCATTGAATTGTAATTTTGGAGCTTCACTGTATACCTACATTAGGGACCAATTTGTACATAGTTGTAGTACAAAGACAATTCAGGAACTTCTGCTCAGCAGACGTGAACCAATGTTAGCTGAGGTCATGGACACAGCTAAGGCATAGAGCATTCCATTTTATCTAGTAGATAAATGACAAGTGAATATACTACTCATACAGTCAATTCTGTGCAAGTACTAGATTTCATTAATGCACTATCCTATAAGGAAAAAGTAATTCAAAAAGCTTACAATGGAAACATTCTCCTTATTGTTTCAGATGTGTTTAAAAAGTCCTTCTTAGTAATAACACATCCTTCCCAGCCATTAGTACACTTTGTAATAAGTGTCACAAAATGGGGAAGGGGCATTTTCAAAGTGTTTGTAGGAGCAATTGAATTAATGTTCAAATAAGCAGTGTGGATATTAATACAAGCACTGGAGAATGCACACATGATTTCTCTAAAATAATATTTACACTTGATGCTGCAAATTCCTGTGTGAAACTGATTAAAGGCCCTTAAGTGATGTATGTGTTGGGGGACTCAAATTAAACATGATTGTGGATTCTGGGGTACCCATTACTGTAATTTCAGATGTTTAATATAATCATTGGTGTGCCACAAGTAAACCCCTTCATCCTCCAGATGTTTTTCCTAATGCCTACGGAGACCAGGACATAGGCATGTTGGGGGAACAATTAGTGTGTCTTGGAAGAGAAACCACAACAAACATATATGAGGCAATTAAAGGCAAAAAATTAGATAGTTGGCTGGCAAGATTTTGCCAATTTAGGTTTAATGCTGGTTCCGAGTAAGGAAAATCCAGTTGTTGTCAATCATGTCTTGATTGCCTCAATAGTAGATAGTACACAAGAAACTAATGAAATTATACAAACATTTCCTGAAATTTTCAAAGGCAAAATTGGTTTTATACATAAATGTGAGCACCTAATGAAACTTAAAAAAAACGCAATACCAAATGCACCTCAGATAAGACCTGTACCCTTAAGCATTCGATTGGAACGTAAAGCATTACTTGAGAAACTTACAGAAGAAGGGGTTGTAACCAACACTGATTTTTCTGAATGGGTTAGCCAGATTGTAATAGTACGTAAGAAGGCTGGAGATGTTAGTCTCTGCGTAGATCTATGCACAGTAAACTAAAAACTTAGTCATAGACTCCCACCCATTGCATAAAATACAAGATATTCTGGCTAATGTTGGCAATGAAAGCTTTTACTTGCTTTTGGATTTATGCTCTGCCTGTCACCAATTTCCACTTGCTGCAGACTCACAGGGCCTAACTAAATTTATCACTAGATTCAGAGTTCTCAAATTTCTATGGTAACCATTTGGCGTGGCGACTGCAGTTAGTGTCTTTCAAAAATCGATGGACTCAATACTGTCTGGCATTGCTAGTACTCAAGCTTATTAGGATGGTGTACTTATTTTTACAGAGTCAGGAGCACAATTTGAATTTTGAAAAAGTTTTACAAGTCTCTACAAATGTGGGTAAAACTCTTAAGCATGATAAATGTTGTTTCTTGGTACTATATTTAGACAATCTTCTTCATCATATTTCAGCAAATTGTATTAAACCTGCAATTTCATTAATGCAGGCTATAAAAGATGTGACACCACCCAGAGATAAAGACATATTGTAATCTTTCTTTGGGATGAGCAAGAACTATTCTACATTCATTCAGGGGTATGCTCTAGTGGTTCAACCACTATGCAACATCCTCAAGGAGGGAGCAACATTTGACTGGGATGATACAGCAAACTAGGCATTCATAAAAATAAAAGATATGACTGTTGATGCACTGGTCTTGTCACCTTTCAAGGCAGGATATAAATGCATACTTACGGTTGATGCCAGTCAAATTAGTTTAGGAGCAGTATTGTCCCAAATGATTAATAACCACAAACAAACTGTTGCTTTTGCCTCTCATTCATTAAAGCGCGCTCAGTCACATTACATTACAATGGAGTGGTAAGCATTAGGCTCCTCTTGGGCAACTGAAAAATTCGAAATGTTTCTCTTTGGCACACATTTTGAGATATATACTGATCACAAGCCACTTATTTTATACTCTTAATGGAAATGGTTCAGGTGAAACATAGCTAGGCTTTTCAGACTTTTATCTCACCTACAGGAATACAACTTTATAATCAATTACATTCCTGGAGGAAAGAATTTAAGAACTGATTGCCTTTCTAGGATTCCAGTGAGCCTTCTACTCAAATTGAGGAACTTGATGACCTTGATTGTGAGGTTGCCTAAAAAGATGATGTACTAAATTTTTCAGGAGTAGTGCGTTTGGCGTGTTGGATGAATGCTTTCAAGGAGGACAACATGTTGTCTACTTTGATGAGTTTCGTTACAAAAGGATGGTCCAAAGACAGGTCTTTACCACTCCCCTGAAGCCTTTTGCTCAGGTGAGGAGTTAATTGTCCATTGTGGAGGGTATGCTGAACAGTAATGATGTATGCGTCCCACCCTCTTCTAATAAATAAAATGTATTATTACCGCTCATCAAGGCCATTTAAAAATTGGCGGCACTTGCATGAATTTTAAACACATTTTCTGGTGGACATCTTTGGACACCCAGGTTTCTTAATGGATTTCCAGGTGTGATGCTTGTTTGATATCAGACAAACACTGGATAACACACCAAACACTGCATTCACAACCACTTCCTGAAGATGTCTGAAGTAAGGCGATACAAAAGGGGATGATGGACGGAGCGTTTGAGCAAATCAAACACTCACCCCAGTCAACTGATCTGGGTTTAATCCATCACCATTCTTTAGCTCACTCTGCCACCCCAGTTCAGACATGGCCATTTGCAAATCAGTCTGACCCTGCGCCTCATGGGAACAGTCCAGCCCGAACTGCCAAGCCATGTCTTCCCTGGACCATAAACAAGCATCCTGGGACTGGATTCGGGTTCATAACCCTTATCAGCCAGATTATCTTGAATCCAGTGGCAAAGTGAGGAAGGGACTCACATCTGAGCATACCCTGCCAACTTAGGGCGAACAAAGCGATACAAAAGGGGATGATGGACAGAACATTTGAGCAAATCAAACACTCACCCAGTCAACTTATCTGGGTTTAATCCATCACCATTCTTTAGCTCACTCTGCCACCCCAGTTCAGACATGGCCATATGCAAATCAGTCTGACCCTGTGCCTCATGGTAACAGTCCAGCCCGAACTGCCAAGCCATGTCTCTCTGGACCTGAAACAAGCATCCTGGGAATGGTTTCGGGTTCATAACCCTCATCAGACAGATTATCTTGAATTCAGTGGCAAGGTGAGCAAGGGACTCATGTCTGAGCATACCCTGCCAACTTAAGGCGAACAAAGCGATACAAAAGGGGATGATGGACAGAGCGTTTGAGCAAATCAAACACTCACCCCCAGTCAACTGATCTGGGTTTAATCCATCACCATTCTTTAGCTCCCTCTGCCACCCCAGTTCAGACATGGCCATAGGCAAATCAGTCTGACCCTGTGCCTCATGGGAACAGTCCAGCCCGAGCTGCCAAGCCATGTCTTCCCTGGACCGGAAACAAGCATCCTGGGACCGGTTTCAGGTTCATAACCCTCATCAGCCAGACTATCTTGAATCCAGTGGCAAAGTGAGCAAGGGACTCACGTCTGAGCATACCCTGCCAACTTAGGGGGAACAAAGTGATACAAAAGGGGATGATGGACTGAGCGTTTGAGCAAATCAAACACTCACCCCCAGTCAACTGCTCTGGGTTTAATCCATTACTATTCTTTAGCTCACTCTGCCACCCCAGTTCAGACATGGCCATATGCAAATCAGTCTGACCCTGTGCCTCATGGGAACAGTCCAGCCCGAACTGCCAAGCCATGTCTTTCCTTGACCGGAAACAAGCATTCTGGGACCGGTTTCGGGCTCGTAACCCTCATCAGACAGACTATCTTGAATCCAGGGGCAAAGTGGGCAAAGGACTCACATCTGAGCATACCCTGCCAACTTAGGGTGAACAAAGCGATACAAAAGGGGATGATGGACGAAGCGTTTGAGCAAATCAAACACTCACACCCAGTCAACTGATCTGGGTTTAATCCATCACCATTCTTTAGCTCACTCTGCCACCCCAGTTCAGACATCGCCATATGCAAATCAGTCTGACCCTGTGCCTCAGGGGAACAGTCCAGCCTGAACTGCCAAGCCATGTCTTCCCTGGACTGGAAACAAGCATCCTTGGACGGGTTTCGGGTTCATAACCCTCATCAGCCAGACTGTCTTGAATCCAGTGGCAAATTGAGCAAGGGACTCACGCCTGAGCATACCCTGCCAACTTAGGGCGAATAAAGCGATACAAAAGGGTAAGAGTAAGGCAGCATTAGATGTTGCATGTCCCTTTGAGGTGCTAGCACCCAATTAGAGATATTAATTGGTTTTAAAAGATTACTTTTCAAAGTGCGTCTATTTTGAGTTTGTTTCTGCACCCAACACTTCCACTATAGTTAAAATCATACAGTCTTTTTTTAAATTGAAGGTCCTCCCAAGGAAATAGTAACAGACAATGCACATGCTTTACCTCCACACAAAGGAGAGATTTTATTAATCCATTTCACATTAGACATTTGAAGGTGGCATGTACTTGCCAAATACAAATGGACTTGTGGAAAGGATTAATAGATTTATTAAGGAAGGTGCACCGGCTGCTTTAGCAAGCAGGCTTCCTGTTGAAGAATGTTTGTGAAACATGTTGTGGGCACACTTGATACCCCTCATAACACAATAAGTGTTTCACCTTTTTCTCTTCTTAGGAATAGACATCTCAGATGTGAGGTGCATCCAGACTTGATTAGCGCTTTAGTTTTTAAAGAAAAGGGTCGGCAGTGCGACATAAACAAAGTTGTTGAGGGAAGAGTCTCTTCTTTATAGTCTGCACACGAAAATAATTTTGATAACACATGTGGAGTGAAAGACATTGATGTTCAAGTAGCAGACTGGGTCACAATTTAGAGTCCAACTTAAGTTAAGAGGGGGAATTCAGTCTTTTCTGCACCTGTACAAGTAACTAGGTTTGCCAAGGGTTCTGTTCAGCTTGACAGAAAAGGTTGGGGGAGCACAAGGGCCCTGGTAAAATTGTCTCCGGAACAAGCCAGCAGGATAAGCAAGGACAAAGGCAACTTGAGAGAGGAAGCTTGTGGGGATGTTTGGTGGTATACTGTGAGTGATACTACAGAATTCCAGTCTAGACCCACTGTGTCTAATGCACTTGTGTCCTCAAATATGTAGGAATCGAAATTTGCCTAGCGTAGTAACGGTAAGTTTCAATTCTATTAAGGACACGGAGGCGAGGATTATGCTTTTCTCCCTTCGCTGTTTATTCACATAACACCGCACAGCAGCCAGAAAAGCATCAAAACTTGAAAAAAATCTTAGTATTCCAAACACAGGAATATCAGAAACATCGTAAGAACATTTGTAATAACTACAAGTCCCATGAGATCAACATTAGGCAGTCCTTTCTTAGTGTCCATAAATCCCAATATAAGGCGTCCATCCTGTGAACTCCTCCTCTTTCTTCGTCGCGAGTCAGGCCAAAGTCTCAAGCATCTCGTTTCGCACCATCATTCCCTGGCGGAAAAAAGAAAAGCGTGAGCTAAGCCATACCCGCTAAGCTTGAAAGGCAAATCAACGAAAGCATTGCAACAAGTCAATGACATGCAACCAAAGAGAACAGTAAACCATAATGCAATCCGGAAAACAGATTACTTACTCCAGTACGGGCGGGATCTCCGCAGGAGGTATGGGTGGGATAATCCTCGCCTCCGTGTCCTTAATAGAATTGAAACTTACCGTTACTACGCTAGGCAAATTTCGATTCTATGTCAGGACCGGAGGCTTCGGATTATGCTCGTTTAAAGCTTGTCCACCACCAAACTAGCAATATCCACCACCGGCTTAAAATAGAACCTTTTGAAGGTGGAATCCGAAGACCAGTCCGCAGCGCGCATGAGGTCTTCCAAACGTGCCCCAAGGGCAAACGCTTTGGAGGCCATGGCCCCTCTTGCTGAGTGAGCTCCGAACTGCCTCGTATCAATACCAGCTTCCTGCATCACCCAACGTACCCACCGGGCTATAGTGGGGGAAGAGACAGCCTTGTGAGGTTTGCGCAGCGCAATGAGTAACTGCCGTTCGCCCGGAGGGCGAAGTTCCGTCGTGACCTCCTCATAGGTTTTCAAACACTGTACCACACACAACTTAGGGGCATCTGCAAATGACGGATAAGAAATAGACCTTGTAGCCGATTTCGTGCGGCGGCCCACGGTAAAGGTCACCCCATCCGAGGAGAACGCTCTCGCCGTGACATCTAGGGCACGCACATCAGACACTCTGCGACAAGACACTAAACAGAGGAGCATCGCCAGTTTAGCTGATAGTTCCTTTAAGGAGAGATACTTGTTAGGCTGCCAGGAAAGAAAAAGGTTCAACACCACGTTAACATCCCACAGGACGGAATATCGTGGCTCCGGCGGTAAAGCCAGGCGCACTCCCCTGAGGAGCCGACACACCAGGGGGTGCTCCCCGACCGCCACTCCATCCAACTGCACATGAGCTGCTGATATGGCAGAACGTATCGTGTTAATAGTCCGGTATGCTAAGCCGGCAGTAGAGAGTTCTGCCAGAAAATTCAGGATGGGAACGAGGCCTGCGACCATGGGATCCAAATCCCGTCGAAGACACCAACGAACCCACCTGGTCCAAGCCGATCTATACCTCTTGGCAGTGCTGCCTGCCCAGGCCTTGGACAAAAAGTGCTGAGCTGAGTTCGAAAGGCCAGGGAGCGACCAACGTCGCCTGAAAGCCTCCATGCCATGAGGCGGAGAGAATCCTGGAGGAGATGGTGAGGGACCCCGTCTGGATTGAGGAGAAGACGAGGAAGCTGGGGGAGTAGGCTTGGAGAATCCCAGGAAAGTTCCAGAAGAACTGGAAACCACACTTGCGACCTCCACACGGGCGTCACCATCACCACGTCCGCCGTTTGACGGCGAATCTGGGCCGCGGCCCGCACTATCATGGAGAAAGGCGGGAAGGCATACGGTCGTTCCTGGCTCCAGTCTTGGAGGAACGCATCCGTCGCCTCCGCCAAGGGATCCGGTCTCCAGCTGAAGAACCTCAGCAGCTGGAAGTCCAGACGGGACGCAAAAAGGTCTATGGAAAAAGGACCCCAGCATGCCGCCAGCCAGCGGAACACTTGAACATCCAGCCTCCACAGGCTGGAGTCTCGAAGGTATCTCGAGTGCCAATCTGCCACCTGATTGGCCCGACCCGGCAGGTATTCCGCCGTTACCGAGACTTGATGGGTGAGACAATAATCCCAAAAGTCTTTCGCCAGATCCGCTAGGGCTCTTGATCGCGGACCCCCTAAATGGTTCACATACCAAACCGCCGAGACATTGTCCATCCGCAGAAGGACGCATGACTTCACCGAGTCCCTCGTCCAGCAACGGACGGCGAACGAACCTGCTAGAAGCTCCAAGCAGTTGATGTGAAGTCGCTGTTCGTCGGACGACCAAGCGCCGCCTGTGGAGAAATCCCCGCAGCGGGCGCCCCAGCCGGACCTGCTGGCGTCGGACTCGATCACCAAGTCCGGAACGGACCCGAAAATCGCACGGCCGTTCCATGCCTCCATGTGGGCGAGCCACCAAGACATTTCTTCCTTGACCTCCACCGACAGGGGAATCAAGCGGTCGTAAGAGAGCCCTCTGCGCAAATGGTGCGCTTTCAGCCGCTGAAGGGCCCGATAGTGAAGAGGGCCCGGAAATATCGCCTGAATTGACGACGAGAGAAGGCCCACTACTCTGGCCACCTGCCGGAGGGAGGTGTGCGATTTGGAAACAGTTTGCCGAAGCACATGTTTGATTTTGGCCATTTTCCTGGACGGCAAACTGAGAGTCGATTTCACCGTATCCACCACAAAGCCCAGGAACACCCTTTGCTGGGCGGGCGTGAAAACCGACTTCTCCCTGTTGACAATAAAACCCAGACCTTGCAACAGGGAGATTGTCTGAGACAGATGAGCGGCCAACTTGCTCGGGTCCTGGCCCAGCAGCAAGATGTCGTCCAGATAGACGATCAGCCAAATCCCCTGACTCCGCAGGGTTTCGATGGCCGGGTGCAGAATTTTTGTAAAGCACCAAGGGGCCGAGGAAAGACCGAACGGAAGGGCCTTGAACTCGAACACCATGCCTTTCCAGCAAAACTGGAGGAAACGACGATGCGGGGGGTAAATAGGAACCACCAGATACGCATCTTTGAGGTCCAGACGGACCATCCAGTCGTTCGGGAGCAAAACGTCTCTCAGTAGATGGATGCCCTCCATCTTGAAGTGGTTGTACACTACCCAGCCATTGAACTCCCTGAGGTTGATGACTGGCCGTCTGCCCCCGTCCACCTTTTCCACAAGAAAAATATTGCTCAGGAAACCCCTCGGGGTGGCGCGTTGTTCGACAAATAGCCCCTTTGCGCAGCAGCGCCGAGACTTCTTCGTCGATCAACAGCACGTCTGGCTGAGAAAAAGTTATGGGCGGAGGAGGCTGTAACTGGCACGGTTGGTCGTAAAACTCTATGCGGAACCCCCGCACGGTCTGAAGGACCCATGCGTCCGTCGTAATAGCCGCCCATGCCTGGGGGAAACATGCCAACCTCCCCCCAATAACAACTTGATCCGCAGGGATAACACTCACCGTGAGAATTGTTGCCGCCGGAGTCGTTCCGGAAGTTTCCGCGTCCTCGGAAACGCGGACCTCTGGTGGGGTAAAAGTTGTTGTAGTTCGCAGAGGAGTTGTAGCCTCCTCTGCCGGAGCCATGCCCTTTCCCGGGCTGTTGCTGACCACCACGGCCGGTCGTGAGGCCCCTACCACGACCAGCCCCTCGGGAAAAACGCTGGTGGAAGACCCGCTTGATGGTTGACGGGGCCTTGTCCAGGGAGGTGAAGGTGGAAACAAACTTTCCCAGCTCCTTTATGAACGGCTCCCCAAAGAGACCTCCTTGGGCAACAGCGCCAGCTTCCGATGAAGCCAAATCGCCCAGCTTGGGATCCAGTTTAATTAGCAGCGACCGACGCCGTTCGGTCGAAAGGGCACACTTAGCATTCCCCAGGAAAATAACGGCCCGCTGCGCCCAGTTGGACAACACCTCCGGGCATATGGCGCTGCCCGACACCTTGGCTTCCTCTGCCATATCTAGGATCTTGGTGAGGGGGCCAATGGTGTCCAATAGCTTGTCCTGACAGGAGCGCCAAGAACGGTTGATCCCCTTACGGGGGTCCTTCACGAACTTCGCCATGAAGGTGGCCATTTTCCCATCTAGTTCCGGCGTCATGGCCACCTTCCCATCCAAAGTCGGGCGGGGACATTCGCCCCTCAAACAACTGCGCACCTCCTTCTCCAAGGGCTTGTGGAGGCGGCCCGCCACAAATTGCGCCACCTTGTCACCAGGTGCCCAAGCAGCCGACCGTGGGTGCATGATTTCATCCGGGTCGAGCATGCCCGAAGTGTCCTTGGGCAACTCCGTCGAATTAGATGCCGGTCGCCATAACCGCACGGAGTCCTCGTCGTCGTCGTCAGTATCCGCGGGGGAAAACCCCCCCGGGGAGGCCGGGACGGCATCCACCGGCGTCGAAGGGGTCTGAGGCGGGGGCGCCTCAGGGGCCGACCCGGACGCCTTAGCTAGGAAAGCGTCTCGTAGGCGCTCGAAGGCGTCCTTGTCCACGCCTTGTGCCCCACTGGGACCCACGTCCCCACGTGGCTTCTTGGCCGCCGGTGGCTGGCTAGGATCGTTGGCGGGCGACCCCGCTAGGGCCGGTGCCAACTTGGCACATTCCTCAACAATGCGGGCTGAAAGTCTGTCCTCCATAGGCCCAACGATCTCCTGCACGCAACGGTAAATCGACTGATCCACAGCCGCATAGAACTCGTCGTCTTGGAGGTATTGGTGTGACTCCTCCTCCTCGACGTAGTACCCCTCAGCCATGGCGTTCACCACGCAGTAAAGAAGAATCAGGTATCTGAGGGTTCCGATGGCGTAGACAAACAGCCACGTGTGGGCCAACCGGAGGTTAGCAAGGATTGTAGGCCGGCGGAACCAGGCAATCAAGAAGGCAGCACCAGCCTTCACAGCGCACCGACCCTCTCTCCAGAGACCGGGTCGCACCGCCTCCCAGCGCGCTTGAGCGGGTAACACCCCCGCGGAAGCTGATGCAGGAAAAGGTGCTGAAAATCGCCCGCAGGCGTCAACGTGGTCACAACCACCAGTACAGACCCCACCGGGGCGTTCAAGCACAGGACATTACAACCCAAGAGGGCGTCAGGGTTAGGCGGCAGCAGGGCTCCTGCGACGTCGACTCCCCAGCGCGGCTCCAATCAGCGAAACGGAAGCCGCGCGTGGGCAGGCGAGACGCAACGGCGCCCTCTAGCGGTGAAGTCAACACCGCGGAACACACGGGGACATCGCGTAAGGGTCGAAGGCGTCCCCGCGATGGAAGGGGCACTGGAAGGGAAAAAAAACCACAGACCCCCCCAAAGCAATAGTCTATGCAAGTAGAAAAACCAATATGCAAGAAAAACACAAGACCTCAGCAAACACAAAATTGTGAAAGAGAGGGAGAATAGTACTTAACTGGCTGCGAAGCAGCGAAGAAAGAGGAGGAGTTCACAGGATGGACGCCTTATATTGGGATTTATGGACACTAAGAAAGGACTGCCTAATGTTGATCTCATGGGACTTGTAGTTATTAAAAATGTTCTTACGATGTTTCTGATATTCCTGTGTTTGGAATACTAAGATTTTTTCAAGTTCTGATGCTTTTCTGGCTGCTGTGCGGTGTTATGTGAATAAACAGCAAAGGGAGAAAAGCATAATCCGAAGCCTCCGGTCCTGACATACAATTTAGGACGGATGTGGATTCATGTAACACAAGTTGTTCCCCAGCCTTTGCTTTCTCTGGCAGCTCAGAATTGTGTACCAACCCCACCAGTCCCAATATTCGAGAACAAATCTTTAGAGTTTCTCGCAATGTGTCTATGCCTTTAAAGTTTAAAGATTTTTATATGCAATAATTCCATCATGACCTCACTTTTATATAAAACTTGATAAATAAAATAAAATAAACCCTCTACCATTCCAGTACCCTTCCTTCATGGGTTCCAAGTCAAACTACAGTCAGTTGTTCTTGGAAATCACCGGAGTAAGAGCTGCAGGATGTGGGCTCCTTACTAAAAATAAACTAATTCTGTGTTTACACCAGTCAGTCAATCAGTCATGAAAAGCTTGATTCAGTTGATATAAAAGCATGTAACCATGAAAGCATAGACATACAAAGCCATATATCTTATTTAAAATACCAAAATTCATTCAATTCACCACATAAAAGAAATTTTCATTAAAACATGATTACATTATTTTACAAATACCACAATAAATAAATAAAAAGGTACAATTTGATAGCATTTCACTGATAATCAATGAACATCCCCCAAACACTTATTGCACCAGAGTATGATATGCAGTTACTTCCTCACAATTGTTCTCAGTCTAACAGCCACAGAGATTAATTTATACACCATCAAACAGGTGTGCTGAGATTATATCAACTGTGGTTAGTGCAGAGCTGGCCGATATAATCTGACATTTTGGTTCTTCAAGAGTGGAAATAAATACATTTACCTAGAAGTGGCATATAACTTACTGAAGAAAAGGAAGTGACATGTATTCTGGGCAGAACCTGAGTCATAGGGACCTGGTGTGTACTCGGATTAATGGAAAGCTTTGCTAGAATACGACCCCAGAAAGTGCACTATATTAAATCTGAATGGTATCAAGTACAATCTCTGTGAGTGCTGTAAAGGAAAAAATAGAAGAGGTTCCATCTGGTCGGTCGTTCCTAGTGGGATATAGGCGACACTCTTTGCTTCCTCAACTTCCTCGCATGCCTTTGCCGGCTGGCTAAAGGCCAGGAAATCTCTCTTTGATTGTTGTTTAGAACAATATATATCTTGTGGACTATCAAAAAGATTAGATCTCCCTAGCAAGGCAAATTGGTCTTTCTCACATCTTAACTGGGCTATACAATGGGCATTATCGAAGTGTAGACAATCTTTTATAATGTCCTGGTTTAGGTCTGTTTCATCTTTTACCCACACTCAGTGCCGCAAGTGGTGCCAGCTTAACTTGGTATTCAAATTTTAGCAGGCTTAGTTCTATATGACAAATGAATGAGGGCAGGTATTTAGGCACAGACAAGAGTCTTCTGACAAACATGTTTTCATTCGCCTGACAGGGACAGTGTCACAATAACCCCCACCCCAGAACCATAGACCATGGCAGGACAACACCAAGCCATATAGATTTTTATTATGGTATCCATTGACTAGCACCTGAGCTTCCTAGTGAACCGCAAAAGAGCCTCTGTTGTTTGATTAAACTGTGAAATCCTGACTTTAATTAAGTGAGCAAACACAAGCAGATGATGGATGGAGCGCTGAAACTTTTCTAGACACTCACCCCCAGGCACCGATCTGGGTTGAATCCATCATAGTTCTTTAGCTCACTTCGCCACCCCAGTTCAGACCCAGCTATAGGCAAATCAGTCTTGACCCTGTACCTAATGGGAACATTCCAGCTCGTACGGCCAAGCCAGGTTTTCCCTGGACTGGAAACCAGCATAATGGGACTGTTTTCGGGGCAACACCCCTCTTCAGCCAGGCTAACTTGAATCCAGTGGCAAAGTGAGCAACAGGACCCACATCCAGGCCCGCAAAACACAAAAGCATGTTTACACCAGCTGCTGCCTGCTAATTTGTCACTTTACACCCATGTGGCATTAAAGAGTGTCAGGGGGCTACAAACCTTTACTTTTTGCCCCGATGGCAGAACTACGGCACGTTATAGATAGCAGCAGTGTTGGTGCTCTGATTTGGATGTATCTCTCTGTAGTATTTAGCACTCACAATCATGCTACCCCTATTCAAGTGACTCTGAAGAAGGCTTCTCACCTGTTTCGATTCTTTTTGTGCCATCACTCAAAACATTCTTCTCTCGCTCTATCTTTTCAAGCTCCTGTCCTCCTACTTCTGGGATGAACTCTGCCTCTTCCCAGTCAGCACCCTATGAAAAGCATATTCTCAGCTTCTTGCCTCCGTCTTTTTCTTCTATGGGCCATGATTTTCTAATTGATACCCCCTGGCCTCTCAGGCTGGACAAGAGGAAGTCCCCTCTCAGTTCCACATGATGTGCTTATCTCATAGCTGTGCATCACTGGATGAAGTGTACCATTCTTATGCTGAACTGCAAAACAATTAGGTTCTCATCTGCAGAGGTGAAAAATTGCTCTGGGGCTTCCAAACTCCGACCAGGGTTTTTGGGACCCCATTTAGCCCTGTGGCAACAGCATAACAACTATGAGTCCTGTCTGATGTGCTGTCAGACAACATGCTAAATATGGTTTTAGCAAGATGACATTTTTACTAACTGAGGTTTTAGCACCATTTTTACCCATGAGATAGGAAGATAATAAACTGTTATAAAACCTATCTACCAGTACACAGTGTGTTAATATTCTCACCACACAATAAAAGCATTAACATTTTAAAGAAACTTGCCACATGGCAGAGCACAAATTTGGGTGAGAATTCAGTCTCTTTAAAGATAAGGGTGTAACCAGTAAAAACATGGACACTAAACAGTATATCAAGTAAAATGATCCAAATAAGACTCAGTCTTACCAGACTCATAGCACGACACAGCTCTATGAATAGACCCCTGGCCAAAATGTTAGATTTTGGAGTAAGATTGCTATTGATTTTTTTAATTTTTTTTTTATTTTACAGAGTTTTATATAGCGTGAACTTTACCTGAATCAGGTATCAGAGCGCCTTACATAGCACCAGTTGCATTACATGAGGACACACATGGATTTGATTGAAGAAATTTGTTTATTGGGCTGCTTTAGCTTTGACTTGCTTTAGGCCTTGTTAAATCCAAACATAATCCCCGATATAGTTACAATTATTTGTTTAGGGTGCAACATTTGCAATATTGGTGACAGAGGAAACTCATAAGTTACTAACAGCAATTAAAAAGATGCAACTGAGCTGGAGAGAGTAGGAAGTCTGATGGGGCATTTGTTGGTTTCTTCAAGATTACTCTGACAATTTACTATGTGGCTTGGGGATTTACAACACCATCAATGCATGCTATTAATTTCTCGATCTGTTCATATTTCTTACAAGTAGCTGTAAAGATGAGAGGTCTTATTCCATTCCAAAAATTCTATGAGGATTCATTCACACTAAAAAAGCAAGAAAGATGTAACTAGTCTTCTCTTTTTCACGTACTATATTGTTGACACTTGCGTTTATCTAGTCTTATGCTGTCTCTCGTTCCCCTTTCCCAACTAAGGTGCACGGAAAGGAGAGACAAAAAATGGAGAAGAAGAGTGTAGCCCACCTAATTACAGCAAACAGCATCAAAGGCAACATGTGTAAGGACTGCAAAGTTTTAAAATATTTAATCTAAATTTTACTGATATAAAGCACCACAGTATCATCAAAGGAGCTGCTGTACAACGACTATGCTGCAACTTTTCTGATATTAGTTTTTTGTCAGTTAGTGCTCTCCTCATGAAGAAGGGTGACATACCCTGAAACCGCCCTCAGGATGCTAGTTTCCGGTCCAGGGAGGACCTGGCTGATTTGAATATGGCTGGGTCCAACTAGAGTGGCATAGTGGGCAAAAGAACAATGGATTTAACCCAGATCTTTTGACTGGGGGAGAATGTTTGCTTTGTCAGCATTCCGTCCATCATTTGTTTACTATAACACTTTTCGCCCTAAATGGGATTGGTATGCCCATGGGCACAAGGTCAAAACTGATTTGCAAATGACTGGGTCCAAACTGGGGTGGCCTAGTGAGCATAAGAACAATGGATTTAACCCAGATCTTTCGACTGGGGAAGAATGTTTGCATTGTCCGCATTATGTCCATCATTTGTTTACTATAACACTCCTCATGAACGTAACACTAACACAAAGGGGTCCAAACATTAATGAGGAAAATCGTTGTGTCGCACAATGAAAAAGAAAGACAACCCTAAATCTGCCAACCTCTCAACTAATAGTTGGATGATCAATGATCAAACCACCTGGCAACAATCTGTTAAACAAATGCCTGGACAGTGTTAGTTAAGTATAAAATGCAATACATCCTCTCAAGGATATTCACAATTATTGCAGTTGCACAACCAAGTGCATTATCTACATTTCTGTGACCACTGTGCAAATTACCAGGAGTCCTTTTCTCCTCTGTAACCTGTCCAGGGATTTATCAGGAAAGAATTGGATTTTCTTCCCTTCTTGCATGCCAGTCCTGGTCTATGAAATACGACTTAAGACATGCCTTTCTAATGTAAAAATCACTCATTGCTGTAACTCCATAGAACATTTGGAGGGGAGTTTGAAAGTTGCATTTAGTAACTATGTTATGAGTGAAACCTCTTTGGGACTTATGTCTTCATCAATTATACAGAGCCTTCATTGCCTACACTTGCTGCTGAGACTGTTAAAACTTTTTGGTTTCCTGCTCTGGATTTGTTTCTGATGCATTCCACCAAGTTGTTGATGAGTCATCTATGTACAATACATGCAGGACTGTTGTCTCTTTTATCGTAATTTCCAGTATATCAAATTCCCTTTCGTGATTCCCAGGTATCTATATTTTGTGTTTGGACTCTTGTCAACAAAGCTTCTAACTTCCTCTACTGAGTTAGAATTTGCTCTTGTATTGATTCATCTGTATTGTCAATCAATCAAACATTTGTAAAGCTCACAACTTACCCGTGAGGGTTTTAAGGCGGGGGGAGGTGAGGGGGGATAGTGCTACTGCTCGAACAGCCAGGTCTTGAGGAGTTTTCTGAAGGTTAGCAGGTCCTGGGTCTGCCGTAGGAGGATGGGGAGGGTGTTCCAGGTCTTTGTGGCGAGGTGGGAGAACAATCTGCCACCTGAGGTCTCTCTTCGGATGTGGAGGACTGTGGAGAGGGCGAGGTCGGCGGAGCGGAGCTGGCAGTTGGGGGTGTAGAAGCTGAGTCGCCTGTTGAGGTATCCTGGTCCGTTGTTGTAGAGTGCCTGGTGTGCGTGGGTGGGGCGCTTGAAGGTGATCCTCTTGTTAACGGGGAGACAGTGCAGGTCTCTTAGGTGGGGTGTGATGTGGCTGCGGCGAGGGATGTCGAGGATCAGTCGTGCAGAGGCGTTTTGGATGTGTCGAAGTTGTTTCAGGAGTTTGGTCGAGGCTCCTGCGTAGAGGGCGTTTCTGTAGTCCAGCCTGCAGCTGACGAGGGGTGACCTTTCTTGTTTCGGTGGGGATCCACCTGTAGATCTTGCGGAGCATGCAGAGGATGTTGAAGCAAGAGGACGAGATGCCGTTGACCTGCTTTGTCAGGGAGAGAGTAGATTTCAGGATGAACCCTAGGTTGCGTGCATGGTCAGTGGGTGTTGGTGCGGTTCTCAGTGCGGTCGGTCACCAGAAGTCGTCCCAGGCAGAGGGGGTGGAGCCGAGGATGAGGACTTCTGCCTTGTTTGAGTTTAGCTTCAGTGCTGTTCTTCATCCACTCGGCGACGGCTTTGGTTGGTTTTGGCGGTGAGGGGGTCTTTGGTGAGGGAGAGGATCAGCTGGGTGTCGCGGCATAGGAGATGATGTTGAAGTTGTGCAGTCGGGCGACGTGGACGAGGGCTGCCATGTAGATGTTGAACAATGTCGGGCTGAGGGATGAGCTCTGGGGTACGCCACAGATGATCTCAGTGGCTTTGGAGCGGAAAGGGGAGGCGGACGCTCTGGGTTCTGCCTGAAAGGAAGGAGTTGGTCCAGTCCAGAGCCTTGTCTTGGATCCAAGCGTCGCGGAGGTGCGTGCGGAGGGTGCTGTGGCAGACAGTGTCGAAAGCGGCTGGCAGGTCCAGGAGGATGAGGGCCATTTCCATTGTCCAGCAGGGCCCTGATGTCATCGGTGGCGGCGATGAGGGCAGTTTCGTGCTGTGGTTGCTTCGGAAGACGGACTGGTACGGGTCCAGGATACTGTTCTCCTCAAGGTAGCAGGTCAGTTGTCTGTTGACGGTCTTCTCTATGACCTTCGCTGGGAACAAGAGCAGGGGGATGGGCCGAAAGTTCTTGAGGTCCTTGGGATCAGCCTTGGGTTTTTTGAGTAAGGCGTTGATCTCGGAGTGCTTCCATCTCTCTGGGAAGGTTGATGTCTCGAAGGAGATGTTGATGGCTTTCTGGAACTGGGGTACGATGGTGGGTCTGGCTTTATTGAAGGTGTGGTGTGGGCATGGGTCTGATGGAGATCCAGAGTGGATGGTGTTCATGATTTTGATGCTGTCGTCGTCGTTTATGTTGGTCCAGGAGAGCAGGGGGACGGTGCGGATGGTGGCCGGCGGGACGGAGGCCTCAGCGGTTGTCGCGGCGGTCGTGACGTTGAAGTTGTCGTGGATGTCTGTGATCTTGCGATGGAAGAAGGTGGCAAGGGAGTCGCACAGGTCTTTCGAAGATGGGATGTCGTTGGTGTTGGAGCTGGGGTTGTGAAGCTGCTCATTGATTCCAAGAGAAGCTTTACTTCGCTGCTGTTTTTAGCTTCCAAGTAATATTTTACCCCTTCCAGGTATGGGGCCTAAAGGGATCACTGAAACAATATCGATGTAAAAAATATCGAGTTCCAAAAATATCGAGGTAAAAATATAGAATACCAAAATATCGACATCCTATCTCCAAACAGGTAAGTACAAAAATATCGAATCAAAAATATCGATGTAAAAAATATAGTTAGTCAAAATATCGAATTTTTAAAAATGCCTTAAATTAATTAAAAATTAATTAAATGATAAATATAATTAACTTAACACTTAACTACTTAAATAACCTTAAAATAATAATTAATTAATATAATTTTAAAAAAAATACAAATTAATTTGTTAATATATATATATATAAACATAATATTAATAAAATATGTACAATATTTTTACTGTAGGATAGCGGAGTGTGTAAAATTTACTATAACCACTCCATTAAATGCAACAGTAGAGAAAGCGTTGGATAGCGTAGGGGTTAAAATTACTATTCCCACTCGACAGAGTGCAACAGTAGGGAAAGCGTTGGATAGCGGAGGGGTAAAAATTACTATTCCCACTCGACAGAGTGCAACAGTAGAGATAGCGTTGGATAGCGGGAGGGTTAAAATTACTATTCCCACTCCAGTGAGTGCAACAGTAGGGAAAACGTTGGATAGCGTAGGGGTGAAAATTACTATTCCCACTCCAGAGAGTGCAACAGTAGGGAAAGTGTTGGATAGCGTAGGGGTAAAATTTACTATTCCCACTCCAGTGAGTGCAACAGTAGGGAAAGCGTTGGATAGCGTAGGGGTAAAAATTACTATTCCCACTCCAAAGATTGCAACAGTATAGAAAGTGTGGGATAGCGTTGGGGTAAAAATTACTATTCCCACTCCAGAGAGTGCAACAGTAGGGAAAGCGGTGGATAGCGAAGGGGTAAGAATTACTATTCCCACTCCACAGAGTGCAACAGTAGGGGAAGCGTTGGATAGCGTAGGGGTAAAAATTACTATTCCCACTCCAAAGAGTGCAACAGTAGGAAAAGCATTGGATAGCGTAGCGGTAAAAATTACTATTCCCACTCCAGAAAGTGCAACAGTAGGGAAAGCGGTGGATAGCGGGAGGGTTAAAATTACTATTCCCACTCCAGAGAGTGCAACAGTAGGGAAAACGTTGGATAGTGTAGGGGTAATAATTACTATTCCCACTCCAGAGAGCGAAACAGTATAGAAAGCGTTGGATAGCGTAGGGGTAAAAATTACTATTCCCACTCCAGAGATTGCAACAATAGGGAAAGTGTTGGATAGCGTAGGGGTAAAAATTACTATTCCCACTCCAATGAGTGCAACAGTAGGGAAAGCGTTGGATAGCGTAGGGGTAACAATTACTATTCCCACTCCAAGGAGTGCAACAGTAGGCAAAGCGTTGGATAGCGGGAGTGTTAAAATTACTATTCCCACTCCAGAGAGTGCAACAGTAGGGAAAGCATTGGATAGCGTAGGGGTAAAAATTACTATTCCCACTCCAAAGAGTACAACAGTAGGGAAAGCATTGGATAGCGTAGGGGTAAAAATTACTAATCCTACTCCAGAAAGTGTAACAGTAGGGAAAGTGTTGGATAGCGGGAGGGTTAAAATTACTATTCCCAATCCAGAGAGTGCAACAGTAGGGAAAGCGTTGGATAGTGTAGGGGTAAAAAATTACTATTCCCACTCCAGTGAGTGCAACAGTAGGGAAAGTGTTGGATAGCGTAGGGGTAAAAATTACTATTCCCACTCCAAAGAGTGCAACAGTAGGGAAAGTTTTGGATATCGTAGGGGTAAAAATTACTATTCCCACTCCAGAAAGTGCAACAGTAGGGAAAGCATTGGATAGCGGGAGGGTTAAAATTACTATTCCCACTCCAGAGAGTGCAACAGTAGGGAAAGTGTTGGATAGCGTAGGAGTAAAAATTACTATTCCCACTCCAGTGAGTGCAACTTCAGGGAAAGCGTTGGATAGCGTAGGGGTAAAAATTACTATTCCCACTCCAAAGAGTGCAACAGTAGGGAAAGCGTTGGATAGCATAGGGCTAAAAATTACTATTCCCACTCCAATGAGTGCAACAGTAGGGAAAGCATTGGATTGCGGGAGATTTAAAATTACCATTTCCACTCCGAAGAGTGCAACAGTAGGGAAAGCGTTGGACAGCGTAGGGGTAAAAATTACTATTCACACTCCAGAGAGTGCAACAGTAGAGAAAGTAAATACTTCATATATGAATAAAAATAAATTAAATGTTAATAGCAAATACAAATTAATTAACAATAATTAACAATTTTATATAATATAATAATTAATCAATTACAAATACCCCAAAAAATATTATTACAAATAATTACCTATTAATACAAATGATTTACCAATTAACAATTAATTAATTAACAATTAAAAATGTATTAATAATTACAACAAAACAAAACCAAAAAATAAATAACAATTTTTATTTATTCACAATTAAATTACTTCCCACACTATTCCCCTATAAGCCCACAACCCACTACAGGATATAAATTAATACAATTAATATAATTAACAATTAAACTATTAATTAAAATAATTATCAATTATATTTTAATTAATTACCATTTAAAAATGTATATATCAATTCATTCCAAATAAATACCAAAGAATAAATTTAAAAATGTAATTTATTATAATTAATTTACTTCCCACCCTACTCTCCTATAAACCCACAACTCGCTACAGAAAATACATTAATACAATTTACATAATTATCAATTAATCAATTAATTAAAATGAATTACCAATTATATTTTAATTAATTACCAATTAAAAATTTAAATATCAATTAATTCAAAATAAATACCAATAAATACATTAAAACATTTAAATAATTAAATGTAAATTACTTTCCACCCTATTCCCCTATAACCCCACAACAGAAAATACATTAATTAAATTAACATAATTATCAATTATTCAATTAATTAAAATAATTAACAATTACATTTTAATTAATTACCAATTAATTATCAATTAACTAGTAATTCTAAATAAATACCAATAAATAAATTAACATATTTAATTAATTATAATTAAATTACTTCCCACCCTATTCCCCTATAAACCCACAACCCGCTACAGGAAATACATTAATAAATTAACATAATTATCACTTAATTAAAATGATTAACAATTATATTTTAATTAATTACCAATTAATTATCAATTAACTAATAATTCTAAATAAATACAAATAAATAAATTAACATATTTAATTAATTATAATTAAATTACTTCCCGCCCTATTCCCCTATAAACCCACAACCCGCTACAGAAAATATATTAATAGAATTAACATAATTATCAATTAATCAAAATAATTAACAATTATATTTTAATTACCAATTAATTATCAATTAACTAGTAATTCTAAATAAATACCAATAAATAAATTAACATATTTAATTAATTATAATTAAATTACTTCCCACCCTATTCCCCTATAAACCCACAACCCGCTACAGAAAATACATTAATAAAATTAACATAATTATCAATTAATTAAAATAATTAACAATTATATTTTAATTAATTATCAATTAATTATCAATTAACTATTAATTCTAAATAAATACAAATAAATAAATTACCATATTTAATTAATTATAATTAAATTACTTCCCACCCTATTCCCCAATAAACCCACAACACGCTACAGAATTATATTACGCAAAAATTAAATACCATAAAATAATTAACTATAATAATTTATAAAACAAATATACACTTTTCACACATATACTAAAATAAAAAATACTTTAAAACATTAATATTAACTTACCTCAAATTCGATATTTTTGTTGTCTATATTCTGTCATTCTATATTTTTGTTGTCTATATTCTGTCATTTTATATTTTTGTTGTCTATATTCTGTCATTCTATATTTTTGTTTTCTATATTCTGTCATTCTATATTTTTGTTGTCTATATTCTGTCATTCTATATTTTTGCTGTCTATATTCTGTCCATTCAATATTTTGTCCATTCTATATTTTTTGATTCGATATTTATGCTATTCTATTCGATATTTTTGTAGTCTATTTTCTGTCCATTCGATATTGTGTCCATTCTAGATTTTAAACTCAATATTATTGTAACTCGATATTAAAAACTCAATATTTTGACTGTATACCGGCCTAAAGAACTTCTTGCCAAATTTGCCTTTGTGCGTTTAAGGTTGCACAGCTTTTTGCCCTTGTCATACATAGTCTGATATTCTCCATGGAGTACCTTCATTTTTGTACTAGTAAGCACCTATTTCATCCACGTTATTACTCATGTTATTTCATGCAGAAGAATGGTCTATGTTATCGACCATGGTACCACTGTGTTCCCACCAAGCTGCTTCCTCACTGCCACAACTCTGCCACCTCCTAGCCTCCTACTCACGGGACCAGCTTAATTGTGTCATTTATCCGTCTTGGGTTTGAAACTGTCATTAACACCTTAGCTGCTTCGCAAATATCCCTCCCCAGTGCTGCGCTGTCCATTGGAACTAGTAATGAATGGACGTTTAATGGTCGTGCACAACACTGGGGAGGTAGCGCTCGTGACGACCGTTGGCCGTCAGCAGCGCTTAAGAGGTTAAGGAAGATGCAGGATGTATCTGGGACTAGGGTGCAACACCTTTGAACTCCTAGGCTGAAAAATTCATTCAAAGAAACCTTCATGTAGGTTGCAGTCAACGGGCATTGTTGTTCTCCATCCGGTCTGCCCCAGTCCACAACAGGATATGTAGCTTCCTATTGCTCAAGGAGAGGTCACATCAACAGGCCTTCTTCCACAGTTCTGGGTGTGGTCCTGGCCTTAAGTAAGAGTCGTGTTCATGGAAATCATCCCTCTGGGCTGGAGAAGAGATATCATTATCAAAGACAAGATGGCTTATAGGTCACTGGCCCAGGGGGGGAATATTTATTATTCTTTGACAGGAAAAGCTGGAACACAATCAAAATACAATGTACCTCCAAATTGTAAATATTCCTGCAGCCAAAGCTGTCTGTATCTTCAGGACATTCCCCCTGCTTCCAGGGTTTTTTCTAGTGCAGGGAGCGGTGGTTGGCAACAAGTGGTTAACATAGTGTGTAATTGTGTTAGATCCATACTGACAACTTGTTGGCTAATCGCACAATGAGGGAGCATGTTTCTCCACTCCTTGCCAGGCGCATGGCGGGCTGTCTTCAAGTCCTAAACTGCGCCGGCGTTTCCTTCATTGCAGTCAGGGTGCATAAGCATGTGCAAGGATCGGCAATGGTTAGACTGCAGAGTTCTACACTGAAGATATTATGTCAAATGTGAGGTTCTTTTATGCGTACCTTACCGACATCATGGCCCAGATAACTAAAACTTGTTGTAACAAAACAGTGCCAAGTCTCATCCATTAGAGTGAGCTCATATCACCTCCATATCTTCTCTACTTCTTCAAGTTGTCTGCACTTCTCTCCTATTGAGGTACACTTTGAAATTATTTCTGGTTACACAAATTGTCCTAAACCATCTTTTTTCAGACACTTTCCATTTGAAGACTTCTTTGAGGTGAATAAAAATTCCTGCCATCCAGTTAGGAGACATAGCCCACCTTTGGAACTCAATATAATTCTTTCAAAACGTATTGATCACAAGATTTCCTTACACAATAGTTTGGGGAATGACACCTATTTCCCAACAATCACATCAGCATGCAGGGTTAGTGGGAACAGCGGGATTCAGTTTTGCAACCAACTCTTTTAGAAGAGTCCCGGATGCTGAGCTGACAACAGTATTTACTGAAGTGTTGTGTTTGGAAAATTGAAGTGATCACTTGAAATATAACTTTGCTTTGAAATGCTTTTACTAGCATATTCTGATCTATATGAATGCATGCTTGCTCTTTGAAGCATTTGGCCCTGGTCGAGCCATTCATTCCACTGCACCCGTTGAAGTTTAAGTAAATGATCACCGGGCTTGAAGAAGAAACACACACAGCTCACACCTGGTCTTGGATATTGTTCCCTAATGGCCATTTTACAGCCAGGAAGTCAAATGTATGGACAAAGAGATGATCCAATAGTGCATCCTTTTCAGGATGGACAAAGAGATGAAGGCCTAGAAGAGCAACCACCAGGGAGGAACAAAATGAAAAACGCTGGATCCATCTATGCACCTACAATGCAGGTAAATGTGGTGGAGCACTGTCACTCAAACTACTTGACAGATCACAGCTATTGGAAGCATATCCGCTCTGTATTCCAGGAAGAAACAAGGACAAGGGCCTCTTGAGACCATGGACCTTTTTGTGGAATGGGGGTTAGAATTTTCTATGGATTTTCCAATTAATATTATACACTTTCTGGGATGTCCAACAGGTTTCTTCTTCACCTGACTGGAGTTGTATCCCCTACATCCTTGGGGAGGATAATTTCAGGACAATGTTAGAAATCCCATTCTTTTGTTTATGGTTAACATAGTCAAATGTAGACTTGGAATTCTGGCATTACCAAAGGTGTGTTTTTTGGACTCCCTGGTAAATAATGTAACAGTGGCATCCAATGCCGGCAGCCTTAGCACTCACCAGTACATTTTCCTCAGCAATTTTCTTGGGACAGTGAATTGTGTTTGGACAGTCGTAGATTATTTTTGTGCGCAGACTCTTAACTAAACTAAAAGATAAGTCCTCCGGCTTGCAAGCATTCCCAACAGTGGCACATGAACACACTTGAGATATTTATAGCATGACCAGGCAATTATCAATTACCTTTACAGAGCTGACTGAGTAAAATTCCCATGTGCCTAATCTTGTCAACAGTAAAATTATATACTATAGAATTGTGTGTAATTCTGATACAATGAAGAAAAAAAACATTCACAGCATGATTCTTTTTCATTTATCTGAGAGACTTTGACAACACCTTGGAATTACCTGCTCATTATGCAATTGGTGTTCAGTGAAATGCTTGGCAAATCTCGAGTAAGAAGTTATTACATTTTAATTATAATATCAGTGACACCGGTAGTTCATAATTCCAATGACTGGATGAAACTGAGAGAACAACACTATGAGCCTCTTCCTTCTTACCTGCTCTAAGCAAGTACAGCACCACTGGAATAAGGAACTTGGGGCAGCGGTGTGTCCACATGGCAACTCCAAACGAAGATCAATTTCATCATCACCTACAAAGTGAATAAATACAAGTAGGTAAAAGGTCTCAGTATTCATAGATGTTTAGTTTTTAAAAAACAAAGATCGATCCTTGCTGTGTGCATATTACCAGTACCTAATATGTTCTAAAAAAATGTAATTTTAGCAGCTGTACCAGTAACAGGGGCAAAGCTTATCCCTAAACATATGTTACAATTGCCTAAATCACAGTTTCCAATATGTTACACTAAAACGCTTTTTTCATAATTAAAAAACACAAATCTCACACAAGTTTAAATCGGGTATTGCATCTACACATAGAACCAACTTACCTCCAATTATTAATTCGGCCCCCACATTTGTATTCAATAGACAGTTATGTACTTTGATCTCTGTTCGGCCTCTTGTCATAATGACTCTTACAACCCCTGTCCGTAGTTTGCAGAGTGTTGGTCAAGCCTCATTTCAATGGCAAGTCATCTATATAAGAAACATACCATATTTCTCTCAGACCATCCTTAGTCGTTGACCTTCCACTTTGTTTTTTGATGCAGGGATTTGGTTTGCTTTGCTTTCCTTTAGCTATTAGTGTTATGATAATCAGCATTTGACATTTATCTGACATAGATACATGATGCAATACACAAACATAACAATGCCGCTGGCCGCGCGACACGAAGGGGAGATAACGCGAGACAGCGTCTTAGTTCCACATGCCGCGCGAAGCAGAACAATAGCGCGCCGCCCCCTTTGCAACAGCCAATGAGTGGCGAGACTTGCGAGCGGGAGGCGGGCTCACGGGACGACCTATAACTAGCAGGGCTAGCATTGCTCGGTCTTTTCCGGTCACGTTTCCTGGGCTGCTCTGCGCTGTTGTTCCTGTTGTGCCCGTCGTGCGCCTGCCGGCCTCGCGGGTCTTGCGTCGGGTATTCCCTCGTCGGGTTTTGCGGTGAGTGCTAGTTTGGGGGTTCTGTGTTCAGCTTGCGGGGGCTGCGTTGGAGGGGCATAGAGCGGGAGGAGGCGAGGAGCACGAGCGGCGGTTTGTGTGGCCTGGGGGGACCGAGGGGGAGCGGGCTGGGCAGGGTCTGTTCCGTGCGAGTTCACACGGGTCCTGCTGCAGCGCTTGCTTTTGAACTTGGAAAATAAATTAAAGTTAGTGGTTGAGGTTCGCCCCCTTTGCAACAGCCAATGAGTGGCGAGACTTGCGAGCGGGAGGCGGGCTCACGGGACGACCTATAACTAGCAGGGCTAGCATTGCTCGGTCTTTTCCGGTCACGTTTCCTGGGCTGCTCTGCGCTGTTCCCACCCTGGCCCTGACCCAGCAGCAGAGCGGCAGGCGAATTGTGAACAACTAATGGTCTGTTTTGTGTTGCAGGCGGAGTCACAGGGCACAGGGCGATCTGGAAGCAGATGGACAGTAAGGGTACCTCTGCGGCAGAAGGATACAGTCAATACCTCTGCTTGGCACAGTAGGGGTGCCTGAGCCAAGAACCTGGAGCCGAGGGGGTTCCAGGAAACAGCGTCGGCGCCCCGTTAGTCCTTCAGGCGGTCGGGGGGCCTGAACCGACCGGGGGTGTGCCTCATCGCTCCGCCCTGACAGGGGGGGCGGGAGTAGAACGAAATAAAGTATTAACGTATTGCACCGTCAAGAGCATCGACTTACCGTGCAAATGGCTAATTAGGCATGCGGGTCAGCGAGGGGCTGCCGCATTGGATCGCCTGTAAGATGACCCACCTTATCTGCTACTTGTTATGCAAAATAAACCTGCACCAACATTTCCCACACTTATGTCTCATGAGTCTCCTTGGTATGAAAGTGGTATGGGGCTCAAGGTGGAGCGAGCGCTGGCAGTGTGGGCACTAAGAGGTGATACGAATACCAGCATTGGCAAAGCCAATAGGTCTGCAGTTGGCGGCCAGCCTTTTTAACGCTTGTTTTCGTCAACCTGTTTGTGAAACAATTTTCTTGGGGTAAACTACGATGCCCTTCCTAATATATAACAAAAACATGGTCTAAAAGTGAAAATATGTTTTTAGACTCAAATAGCATGCATTGCCCTAGTAGTCCCTGGCACAGAAGGGAACCACTTTTTGTTCAGGTGTCCTCCTTGTGCAAGGGCAGAATGGTGTCACTGTGAAGTTAACCAATGGCTGAAGTGGGTTGCCTCATTGGCCTATAATGTGTACTGTATTTGGTAACGAAAAATATGAATGACACAACAGACCAATGGATGGGGAGGGGTGACTGTTAGTCCCTACAAGTTAATATATCAAATAAATATAATGTTAGTGAAAACAAAAGGCTAGCTACTGCCAGACCTAAGCTAACAAGCATTTGCAGTGCAATAGGTCTCGCATTAGGAAAGTTTGAGTTATTGGTATTGTAAATGACAAATTTTTTATTTAGGTTTTGCTTTTGAAAATAGTGAAAGTAATAGCTTTGTCATTTACAATGCCAATAGTTTTAACTTTCACAAATGTTACACCTATAGCATTTGTAATGCAATATGTGTTGTATTTACGTGACTTAGATGTATTGATATTACAAATAACAATGGCTTTTAATTTTTTTAAATAATTAATACTTAAATAAAAGTTATTGTAATTTATAATGGCAATAGATTAAACTTTTGTAAATAACTTTTGTGAAGATTATGTTCATTGTATTTTATTGTGGCGAAAATCCAAGAACAGAAGTGAAATATTAACATCTTTTTGTGGCATTTGTAATAAAGCTTGAAACATTGAGAGAATATATTTGAACCAGGTGTTGAATGGTTGCACAGATTGATGCTGTGGTGGCGCTGAGTGGTGTTGTGGTGGCGAACGAGTGATGCTGTTGCGTTCAGTGATGCTGTGGTAGCGCATAGTGATGCTGTGGTGCCCCTGAGTGGTGCTGAGTGAGGCTCTATGCTATGTTGTGTTTTGCTATCCTATGTTTTGATTTGTTATGCTATGCTGTGTTTTGTTATGCTATGTTTTGTTATGCTATGCTATGTTTTGCTATGCTATGCTTTGTTATGCTATGCTATGCTTTGTTATGCTATGCTATGCGTTGTTATGTTTTGTTATGATATGCTATGTTTTGTTGTGTTTTATTATGCTATGCTATGTTTTGTTATGCTATGCTATGCTGTGTTTGGTATGCTATGCTATTATATGTTTTGTTTCGCTATGCTATGTTTTGTTGTGTTTTGTTAAGCTATGCTATGTTTTGTTGTGTTTTGCTATGTTTTGTTATGCTATGTGCTGTTGTGTTTTGTTATGCTATGTTTTGTTTTGCTATCCTATGCTTTGATTTGTCATGCTAGGTTTAGGTTTGCTATCCTATTCTTTGTTTTGTTATGCTATGCTATGTTTTGTTGTGTTTTGTTATGCTATGCTATGTTTTGTTGTGTTTTGCTATGCTATGCTTTGTTATGCTATGCTATGTTTTGTTATGCTATGCTATGTTTTGTTATGCTATGCTATGCTTTGTTATGCTATGCATGCTATGTTTTGGTGTGTTTTATTATGCTTTGTTTTGCTATGCTATTTGTTGTTATGCTATGTTTTGTTATGATATGCTATGCTAAGCTTTGTTTCGTTTTGTTATGCTATGTTGTGTTGTGTTTTGTTATGCTATGCTATGCTGTTTTGCTATGCTTTGCTATGCTATGTTTTGTTATGTATGCTATGTTTTGTTATGCTATGCTATGTTTTGTTGTGTTTTGCTATGTTTTGTTATGCTATGTTTCGTTACGTTATGCTTTGTTTCGTTATGCTATGCTGTTTTGTTATGCTATGTTTTGTTTTGTTATGCTATGTTTTGTTATACTATGCTATGCTTTGTTATGTTATGCTATGCTTTGTAATGTTATGCTATGCTATGTTATGTTATGCTATGCTATGCTTTGTTATGTTATGCTATGCTATGCTTTGTTATGTTATGCTTTGTTATGTTATGCTATGCTTTGTTATGTTATGCTATGTTTTGTTCTGCTATGTTTTGTTGTGTTTTGTTATGCTATGCTATGTTTTGTTATACTATGCTGTTTTGTTTTGCTATGCTTTGTTATGTTATGCTATGCTATGTTTTGCTATCCTGTGAGGGTGAGTGAGGGTGAGTGAGTGAGGGCCAGTGAGGGCCAGTGAGGGTGAGTGAGGGTGAGTGAGGGTGAGTGAGGGTGAGTGAGGGTGAGTGAGGGTGTGTGAGGGTGTGTGAGGGTGTGTGAGGGTGAGAGTGTGTGAGGGTGAGGGGGGTGAGTGAGGGTGAGTGAGGGTGAGTGAGGGTGAGTGAGGGTGAGGGTGAGTGAGGGTGAGGGGGTGTGAGGGTGAGGGGGGGTGAGGGTGAGGGGGGGTGAGGGTGAGGGGGGTGAGGGTGAGGGAGGGTGAGGGGGTGTGAGGGTGAGAGGGTGTGAGGGTGAGGGGGTGTGAGGGTATGTGAGGGTGAGGGCATGTGGGTGTGTGAGTGTGAGGGGGTGTGAGAGGGTGAGAGGGGGTGTGAGGGGGTGTGAGGGTGAGAGGGTGTTTGAGAGTGTGAGTGAGGGTGAGGGTGGGTGAGGTTGAGAGATCCACAAAGTAAACATAACACTGTAGGGGAAAGTGGACAAACAAACACCCTTAACATAATTTGAGCCTCAGCATCGACTGAAATTATTAGCAAATCCCTATCTAGTAATTAAAAATAAATAATTAAACCGCAATCTCAGAGGGGCGGTGGGGAGAGAAAGAAAAAAGAAACACGGTTGGGATGGGTAAGTGTAGCATCTGAAACAAATGATGCAGAGCCTCGGCATCGGCGGCAATTATTAGCATATCATAGTTGTGACTGCTAGACACGTAGGCTTTGCAACAAAGAAGGTGACTGCAGGAGGAGCAACCAGTTAGGAGGAGCAGACAGGTGTCCTGACGAACAGCTGTAGGATGTGGCCTAAAAACAAGCACGTATTCTGTGTGCTGGGGCCTGTAAATAAGACTTGGTGAACTTGAAGGAGGCACCCTGCATGTTCCCCATGGCCAGCATTAGATTGGACCCCGCCCTCAATTCTATGACCTGTACAGTGTTCTATAGTATCCGTATGGGAAAAGTCCAGTATAAAAATCCCACATCAGTATCTATGTCATTTTTTGGTATATTTTACAATATTGAAATTGTGCTGAAATAAGCTCTGCCAGTACTGGGTACATTTTTATAGCATTTGTTTTGTAGCAATAGCATTCATATCATTGTCTATCAATGTTTATAAAGCGTCTAGAAATCTGCGGAGGGCATCTGAGTGCAGAATAATGTCAAGAGGTGAAGAAGAGTAAAATAGAGACCGCTGTGTTTTTTTTATAGCATATGGAAATAACATCCCTCGAATTTAGTAATGCATTAGAAATTAACCTGGATTGTATTTACAAATAAAGTACTTCTGCGTGTGGTGCTTCACCTTTTGGTAAAGTAAAAGACAACCATTTTAGGCCAATACTATAATACCACTTCCGCTGCATTTCTCTCACCGCATATTAAACATCACAGAAGAGGTTTGTTAAATTACCTATTGTAAGACATGCATCAGAGCAGATTGCAATTCAGTGATATTAGCTCTGCTTGACTACTTATTTGCGCTCTCGGCCAGAATATATTGGAGTGCCTCACATGAGCACCAATTACATTACACTACTACACCAGGTCATATTAATATTTTGTTGGGATGTAATGTAGTTTTAACGATAGATGTGACCTAATGAGTTGATATTGACTGAAAAATCAGTGGGTATTTGAGTCAAAATGCATGGTAGACAGAAATGACACTTGATTTGTTGTCACTAACATAGCCTAGGCCATCAATTTAAAGAAAAGGCTGTGTGATCCCTTACCAGACACCGAACACATGGCATGTGGGCCTGCGGGGATATGAAGTATTGCTCCCTCCATGTGTAGTCCCCTGTTGTTTATACATACCACCAGCCCGGAGAACTATTAACCTATTAACGGCCTAACTTCATCTCAGCACCAAAGTTTTGTCAGGCAAAAATGCGGAATATACAGCCTCGGCCAGACCAATTAATCCTGCTGGACAAAAACCAATTACTGGTTGCTCTCGCGGCCGGCATGATGGGCGTGTGGGGGGGGGGGGTTTAATGAGGTCATCGCAGGGGGGGCAGGGGGAGCTAAATAAAAAAAATATATAAAATAAAACTTACCGTCAGCCACCTCAACTTGGGTCCCGACTCCCGCTCCCGCCGTCCTGCATTATTCCAATCCTGCAGCTCTCATCTTCAAGGAAAGGCAGCCTCCCGCCCGCAAGGGGGGACCCAGGGAGAGCCGTGCACGAGCCCGTCTCTCCCTGGGTGTGTTCGCGCGAGGGAGACTGGGCACAGGGCAGGTGGGGTTGATTAGAGGGGAGGTCATAATTAGGAACGGAGCCACAAATTAAACATAACACTGGAGAGGGAAGTGATAAAACGGATGCCCTTAACATGTTTGGAGCCTCGGCATCGGCGGCAAATATTAGCATATCTTTATCTATTAAGTAAAAATAAATAAATAAACAGCGATGTCTGCCGGCCTGTGAGCAGTGGGAGGGCGGGGGCTGCTTGCGCATGCGCGCCACTCTTCAGTTTCGTTTCCTTTGCACCAGCGCGAGCCCGGAGACGAGAAGTGCCGCATGAAGTCCCGGGTCCCAGGAGGGGGCCCGGGTGAAGACCAGCGGGGAGACTGCGAGGCCCCCATGCCAATGGGGAGAGCTCCGCTTCTTCGTAGAGTGGGAGAGGAGCTCGAGTGCTCTGCTGGGCTCCCTTGGCAGATGGTGCGAGCCCGACTCCGGTGAGGTAAGGGGGGAGGGGGCGGGGGGGGTTGTGTGCCTGCATGTGTGTGCCTGCGTGTGCGTGTGTGTGTGTGTGTGTGTGCGTGCGCGCGTGTGCCTGTGCGTGCAGTGGATGGGGCCTGCCTGTGTGCGCGCCGTGTTTGCATGCAAGCCCTGCGGTCTGCGCAAGCGCGCTCGCTCCCGCGGTGAAATCCGACACTGGGAAAGCTCGTGACACTTTGGTGTCCACTTTCCCAAATACGGATAGCATTAGTTGTCGAGCTGACAACATTCATGCTTTGCATGAATGCTAACGTCAGCTCGACCTAAAAATGGAAAAAGCTTTTTTTGTAATAACTCGTTCTACAAACTGATGATAACATAAGCACTAAAACATGGTTATAACTTATAAACATGCAGACCACACAAGTACTAGAACAGGGGCCTAGACCGTACATAAGTAGACCACATACATGGATCAAAATAAGCAACAACAGGCAAAGATAACCCCTAGGGGTGCAATTCAACATCCCAAAAATTTGATTTGGTCTGGCTTGAAAATAATGGCAAAGCAGTTGTTTTTGCAAGGTATGCACCAACGGGAGATGATGCGAAGTAGAAAGTCAGAATATTTTGCAATGACCGTAACTCATATTTATCAAATCGATTCTTGCTGATTTGCAAATAACTGTTATTACTCCAAAAAGTTGCAATTTGAGATCTGATGACATCACAGCTCTCAGTATCCCTTTGGTACTGCACAATCGTATGCTGAACAGAATACGGTAAAGTGCTTGAGGAGAAAAACGATCTGTATCTATTCTCGCTTACACGACCATAGCTGAGGGCAGAAGCATTTATAGCCGACAAAATCCATGAAATTATAAAGAAGCCATCTTGGAAAGAATACAGACCACATTAAAAACCAATGAAATCACTAACTGGGTCACTGAAGACTTGCAGAGGCACTATGAACAGAGATGGGGGATGGAGTAAAAGCATGCTGTTTGGAAGCCACACAGGTGGGAGACAATTACATCAAGTAGTTCCAATGGCAACCTTAGATAAAATCAGAGAGAACCCATATAGAATAGTATTTATTTCTTGCTCAAATATTCGACTATCAGCCATAAAAGTGTGCATCATAAAACATTTAAAACAAAAGGGGAAACACATAAAAGTTGATATAATCAATACAGTAGCAGCTCCAGTTTCAAAATTTCACAGTCATAATTATAATTTTCTATGAATGACCTCCTGAACAACCCCATAATTTAAAACGGCAACTAAATTGCATGTGCAATCCCATGTTCCATAACACCGCAGAACCTAAAATTGATCCTTGTTAAAACATATAGTTTAGGTTCTGTAAATTGCGAATTCGTTCGTGATCAGCCTCCATTTTGTAGCCGCCGCCATTTTGTGTTGCCCTCACTCAGGCAGCACGGCGAGCGCAATGTTTTTGTCGTTTCTGCATTTACCTGTCTGAGCTGATTAATCCCCGTCCAGACAATTTGTTGGTTCGCACCATTCTTTCCTGTAGGTTATCTTATCTGCTGTCCTTCGCTACACGTCTCATGCATTCTCCTGTTTCACGACTGTCCTAGAGCATACAACTCTGTTTTCTCTACTCGTAAACTGAATTGTGTGGATTCATTTGTAATTTACTTAAGGGGTCGAGTGACAAACATAACCACGGGAACTTGGGTTACTTGAGACTTAAAGCATTGTCTATAACATTTGCCTATGCCTCATGCTCTTGTGTGTTTGTATTTTGCATTGTATTGTACCGTATATAAGCCTGTGCGCCACGGAGGTAAGTGGCAGTCTCTTTTGAACCTCGTTATATCAACAACTTCTAAGACCACTGTACTAGCTGCAGCTAATAAATACAATCTTCTACGCCAGACAAAGAGTCCGTGTCTCTGTATTTGACAAGGCAGGTGAATTCCGGGGATTTCAGGCGTACCCTGCACGGCCGGGCCTTAATGTTACGGTTCTCCAACTGGCGCCCATGTGGGGCGACTTCAGCGGTAGCGGTTGAGCCCGAGGGTCGTGAGGAGCCCGCAAAAAAAATTCCGGAGGAAGCGCACCACGTGATCGACCCCTGTATGTCGAAAGTGGACCGAAGGTCTTTTACAGCACGGCTACTCCTTTGTGACGGCTGCTGACGACTGCTGCCCTGACTGTCGCCCTGCCTTGGACCCTTTGATGACGTTTGGTAAAGCGAGACGATAGACGGACCTTCGCTGGTGTAGGACGATTCTTAGTTAAGTATTTGGTGGGTCGCTCCCACAAACTTTGTTTTGTTTTGTTTTTGTTTTTGTTTTTTATTCAGTTGTTGCAATACCCGAAGCCAAGGGGTGAGTACGTTTGTGCTGTTTTATTAATTCATACCCCTTGTTGTTTGTGAGCAGTCTAGAGAAGTAACGATGCCTGGACTGAGTACGTTTAAAAGTGTTTAGGTTGTACTAGGGGTTCCCAGTTAGAGGATTCATGTCCGATTTCTCAAGTTGGAACTCCCACTTATGAGCTCTATTCGAAACATGGTATTGGTCCCATTACCTTTAATGACACATGGGTGCGATACACGAGACACGAAAAATAGTGGAGTTTTAAGATGGCCCCAAAATGGTAGTTTTGACCCCGCCATATTAGATAATTTGGAAGCAATTCTGTTTAGAAGGAAAGCCCGGCCGGCAATGTTTGACTCTTTCCGCCTTTGGTGTAAGGAAGCCAAACAGAAAGAAATTAAGCAAGCGAAAAAGGATAAGAAAGCACAAGACATGTCAATTATACAGGCTGCGCAGCAGTTTAAAAATAATGAAGTAGATGGTGCGAATAAGATTCTGGAAAGACAACATTGCATGGCGATAGATAGATGCTATCCGATGTTGCCTACTTCTCCTTCAGATAAAAGTAAGGAATTGGAAGAAGATTCCCTAATGTCTTGTTTATTGAATTCACCTCCGCCTTATGCCCAAACTCCTAATGCACCTCCA
The DNA here is from genome assembly GCF_964263255.1 of Lissotriton vulgaris. Lineage (NCBI taxonomy): Eukaryota > Metazoa > Chordata > Amphibia > Caudata > Salamandridae > Lissotriton > Lissotriton vulgaris. The sequence continues at coordinate 669,374,175 of NC_141699.1, forward strand.
TTACCCCCTCCTGTTGCTCAACAAGTGGTTGCTCCATTTTCGGTTGTTCAGCAACTGGCTCAACCTACTAATGCTCCTTTGCCTGCCTCTGCTCCGCCTTCACATTCTCTAATTCAGTCCTCACCTTCTCTACAATCCCCTGCTCCTGTTTCTCAGTCGGCTACGTTTCAGTCTCCGTTGCCTTCTAAATCTGCAATGTCTCCTATTCTCTTAAGGGATTCTCCTACCTCACAGAAGAGAATAGCAGATGCTGTCTCAAACTTCTTTTCTCCTCTTCTTGGGTCTTTGAATCTGTCTCCAGCTTTCTCTAGACGACAATCTCGTTGTCAACTTCCTCTTACGGACGAGAAAGTAGTTTTGGGATCTCTTGCTCGTAAATGGATTGATAAAGGACTAGAATATAATACAGAGGACATTATGAGTTCTTTTCATCAGTGGGTGGAGCCCACTCAGAGATATGTTTTTAATGTTATGTGTCAAACTCTTATTAAAGGATGGGAAGATATGGAGCTAGATTCAGTTCCTATGGAGCTACTGAAGTTACAAGCTGATTTTGATAAAGGTTTTATTGTAGGACCGCAAGTTGCAGACGCGGTAAATAAACTTGTTGCGTTTCGGGCCATGTTTCTGTCCCTGACTCTTTCTGAGACTGATTCTGTTAAAAGACAGGGTATTAAGAATTATCCGATGCGTGAAGTTCCTCCCGTATGGAGAGAAGAGGTAGTTGGTCCACCACAGATACCTGCCCATTTCCAGGGTATATGGGTCCACAAACCCTGGAAAAGGTCTGAAGTATTGGCGCTTAAACAGACTCTTCCGGACCCCCGTAAAAATACTGCTGGGTATTATAAAGAATTGTATCAAACAGTTGAGGCTTGTATTATGAATTTGGCTGATATTGATATGTCCTGTTTAAGTCCCTACTAATATGCCATCGTATTCTCTGGCACAGGGCCCCTTCTTACCTGGGAGATCTGGTTACGTGGTATGTGCCAGGCGGAGCGCTACGCTCAGGTGGGATAGGAAGGCTTGCAATCCCTCGGATCAAGAAAGCCAGAATGGGGGGTCGTTCTTTCAGAGTTATGGCTGCTCACAATTGGAATAAACTCCCGGTGGGTCTCAGACTGGAAAGGTCGGAGGCCAAGTTCAGAAATCTCCTTAAAACCTATTTGTTTACTATTTAGGGACGCAGTCAAACGGAAAGGTGCTTTGTGTATGGTGACTGGTGGGTTTTCTGTTCTCCAAAGCGCAGGGACACGCCGGGATGGCGTAACCAGGCGCTTTATAAACTACCTTATTATTAGTATTATTATTATTTGGGAATGTTGTTCCGCAAGCATTATGTGCACGAATTCGTAGAGAAAATCATGATGCTGAATTAGGTGGTGATTGGGGTGCTATTAGAGACGCTGATGCAGGTCAAGTGGGTGGTGTGAAACCCGATGATCTGATTACTGCCTTACCTGGCAGAATAATTGAATTGATGAAGACAATGATGCCTGCGGTGCGAGTAAATTGGGATAAGCTGGCCGGAGCAAGCAGAAGAAAGACAAAAGCGTTTCGGATTTCTTCACTCGTTTCGAAGAGACGTTTATTGACCATAGTGGTTAGGATCTGAGTGTAGAGGGTGGTCAGCGATTGTTTGTGGATAAGTTTGTATATAATTTGCTTCCCGAATTATCGAATAAATTAAAGAGTTCTGAAAGTGCATGGGATGTTTCTTCCCCTGCTAAGATATTGGCTACTGCACAGTATTATGAGAATAGAGATAAGGAGGAGAAAGAGAAACAAGAGAAGAAAAATAAAGATCTGAAAACAAAGGTTCTTTTGCAGCAGGCTTATCCTCCACGTCCTGCACAGTCTCAGTTTTCTCAACCTCCACAGTTTCAGAAGGTGTTCCAGAAGCCTGAGTCTATTGTACTGCGATCTTTGGTAGGTCCAAATAAATGTGTGTACTGTAAGGAAGGACATTTTAAGAATAGTTGTCCAGTTTTATTGCAGCGTACTAATGGGATATCTGCTCCACGAGGTCGTGGTAATTTTCAGTCAGGATCTAGAGGTAGAGGACGAGGTGTGTCCTCTCAGGAGCAGCGTTCTTTCCCTCCATCTGCTACAAATTTCTTTGATCAGCAGAGAGTCCAGTCTGTGCAGTATTATAATGATGGGTGTTTCAGAGCCGTTTCTTTTGGATACTGGTGCGATGAGAAGTTCTATTATTCATTCTAAACTCCCTGGGGCACCTTTGTCTGGCTTAATAAATACTTCTGTAGGATTTTCTGGCGCCCCAGTTCGTAATCCAGTCTCTTGTCCCTTGCCTGTTTCGATTGGTCCCTATGAATGAGATACTTCCTCTCATCCTGACAACTGGTTGTGGTGAGAATTTGTTGGGTTTGGATTTGTTGAAAAGGCTACATGCAACATTGTATTGTTCTCCTTCTGGCGTGCATCTTACGTTAGGGAAGAAATTGACATCTTCTATGAATTGGATCAAGAGCTTTATTCGATATTTCAAAGAATATCATACAAGCATACAATTACAGAAAAAATATAAAACAGTTCATTTGAGCAATTCATTAAAATAGATAGGAATGGAAAAGTGTATCGAAGAAGAAAATATTACCATTTAAAAAGAAAGATCAGAAAAACCAATCTTATCATGATTAAGAATTATTATAAAAAGATCTAAAAAACAGTATATTTAAGTAGGGCCTTGCAGAGATTTCCTAAATTTAATCAACAACTTCAAGTACTGTTCCATGATACATATAAAGTCTTTATCCTCTAGCATCTGTAAGCGCTCATATGCGTCCTTACAGGACCTCAGGCCCCATCTCTTTAGTAGAGGTTTCAATAATGTTTTCCTGGGGATCGCATAGTAATTACAAAATAAGATGGTATGGATATTTGATTGCACAGAGGTATCATGGCATGGACAAAAACTCAGATTTCGCGACCAAGTATTTCCTACAGGGAAAGTTATAAGACGAAAAAATGACCCCAGTCTAAATCTGGCAAGGAACATTCTAGCATAGCAAGAAAAGTCAGTGGACAGGTATGCTTGAAGCCCCTTGTGCTGCGTCACCCTTTGGTACGCCTGTAGAGTTGTATTTAATTTTTGATCATTCCATCTTTTAGTCTCCAAGTGATCCAATAGAGTTTTTCTCAAGCTTTTTCTTGATATAGTATCCAAGGTCAAAGGATCAGAAAATACTCTGGGTGTCCAATTTCCACAAAAAAGTTTTTTTATGTAAGCCAGCCATTTCGTGTGTCTTGCCCCCTCCTGTTTGAGAATGTCCAGTATATCTTCTATGTATTTATCCCGAGATCAGTTTCCACATGAGTTGCTCTCTCTTCCTGACAGTCTTTGGGCTACGGGTCCGAATGATGTGGGTCGTCTTGCGATCCCGCCGTATGTTGTCACAATTAAAGAAAATGTTAGAATGCCACGCATTCCCCAGTACCGTATTTCTAGTGAAGGTGAGAGAGCGCTTTTGGCTATTGTTGATGACTTTATTCAGAAGGGTGTGGTCGAAGAAACAAGAGTGCTTCCTGATCGTTGCGGACCCCCGGCGTAATGCACGGATAGACCTTTCCGTTACGAAGATAAACCTATATAACCAATAAAGAACATCGGAAGGCTATTTACTGTACTTAAAGAAAAGATAATAGAATCGCATACGACCGAATAGATATTAAAGGACCTCAACAAAATGATGGCATCCCTCTGAAAGGAGATATTACCCAGAAAATAGTATTTCTTTTATAAGGACGTGTTCGCCAGTTTACCTCAATCCCTCTTTTTTACCAATATAATTGAGATCATCTAATTGGAACATCAGAAAAATAAAGGACCGACTAAATGAGTCCTAATATTTCCCGCTTTCGGATTGGATAAAATAAAAGGCACCACACAAGTGCGGAATTTTCTTCCCACCCTATGGCACAGAACAGACCAGATATTAATCATTCAAGATTTTAAACATAAATACCTTGATAATTTACGTTGTATTATGTCAAGTTTTGTTTTTTTTGTCAATGACGGTCACCTGACGAAGGCTACTGGCCGAAACGCGCGTAGTTGCTATAATCCACCGCTTTGCCTACTTCACTACTACATCGACCGGAGATTTTGTGTTTGGTTTTGTATAGTGTATTTTTGTATTGATTATTTTACATATGTATTAATGTATGGAATGTATGTATGTTTATCAATGAATTATTTAAGAGACACAATATATTTATAATAAAATAGGAAATATCCAAAATAAAAATAAAAATAATTTAATCAAATAAAAAAAAAAATCATTTGATATCACTTGTAAGAAGGGTCGCTCTGATTGTTACTCACCATATGGGCAGTTAATAATTCTAAGTTCTGCTATTGAGAGTGTTTCACTCTCATCTTTTTCATAAACGAAGAAACAAGAGGCAATGTTTGTAATAGTCCTGTTCTCTCAATTCTTAAGAGAACTGATCCTTCACAGCCCCCTGTTTATCGATTTGTTATTGACCTTAGAGAAGTCAATAACATTGTTGTGCCACAGTTTCCTGTTGTTCCAGACTTTACAGCCTTATTGACGATATTTTCTGCTTCGGCAGCTTGGTTTTCAGTGATAGACCTCAAGAATGCTTTCTTTAGTATTCCTATTGCTGAAGAAAGTAGGGATATTTTTGGTTTCTCTCTAGGTGGCCAAAGTTTTCGATTCAAAAGAGCACCTCAAGGTTATTGTGAAAGTCCCTCCATCTATAGCAAGGCTCTTAAGTCACAACTTGATGCTTTTTCTTTGCCTCCAGGTGCTACGCTCATTCAGTATGTGGATGATTTGTTGGTGGCTGCTGATACGGAAGACGTGTGTAAGAGTGTGACTGTTGCGGGGGCGGAGCTTGCCGGCAACGATGGCGGACGCTTGAAGTGAGAGCTCCGTGCCGTCGCTCCTAAATATCCTGCATTTATCCTAAAATAGCCGAGCCCCGTGGTCGGCCGTGCTGCCTACTGGCCCCCGGAAGGTGCCCGACTGTAGCGGAGAAAGAGCGAGGAGAATCCGAGCCTCCACGGCCGAAAACGATCCGGGACCGGCGCCGCGGTGACCTAGGCCGCTAAGCCGGGCACTGGCCTAGACACCACACCAGAGTACGTCACTCGACGTGCGGCCACTGCTGAGCCCTGAGTCGGGAGAGCCCGCGCCACTCGTACGGACCAGGAACGCACGAGAAACGGCAACGGCTGCGCTCCTTCCTTTCTCCCCCCACCGGAGGGTGTGACGGGGGCGATTGTCGGCCCTGGCCTCATTGCACAGTCGAGAGGGGAGAGACAACCGTTAACAGAGGAGCGCCACTACGCTTGGGGAAACACTTGTACTGGACGCATAGCCTTCCAGGACGGAGACATAGTACCCCCACGCAGTCCGGCTGTACGGTGTGTGGCCATCGTGGCACGACAGTGAGTGTGGGCCCGCCTGGGCCCTGTGTGAGGCCCGGTGAGAGCAAGGAACGCGTGGACAGGCCCGACACGTGGCAATAGGCCTGACTCTGAGTTGCGACCAGAAATTTCTCCGGACAGTCAGAGGGCAAACCCACGACATCAGGTAACCCTCCCGAGCTGCAACGAGCGACGGGACAGCCCGCGGTGGAGACCCGCTCGACGACTACTAGCAGGGGAAACATGGGCAAGGGGGACCAAAAGCAGTCCAAACTGGCATTCGAACAACGCAGAACGCGGCCCCCGGACACGCAGGAATCATCGCCCGCTCAACAGAGTAAAGGCCCGGAGAGCACGTTTTACACGGACATCAAGGGCCTTCTCGTCACAATGGAGAAGATCCTTCAGGACAGCATGACTGCTATAGGTTCAAAACTCGATGCCCTCACCTATCGGATGGACCGGATGTCGGAGCGTGTAGACAAACACGCGGAAAGACTGGATATGTCCGAAAGGTGCCTAACTGAGGTGGAAGAGGCCCAAATGGACCTGGACAAAGATCGCAAGCAGATGGGGAAACTATTGCAGGTCATACAGGATAAGTCGGAGGATTTGGAGGCCGCTCCCGGCGATCGAACATCCAAATCATGGGTGTGGCGGAAACGACCCAGGTGGGGAAAATGGAATTGTTCATCGAGCGGCCGCTCACCACTCTGTTAGGAACTGACGTATTTTCGTCCATGTTCATCGTTGAAAGAGCGCACCGATCCCGAGGCCAATTATTGCAAAATGATTGAACTACAGGGACAGAGACACTGCTCTACGAATAGCCAGAGAAAAGGGAAAGTTGCAGTTCGAGGGATCATCAATCTCCTTATACCCGGACTTCACGGCGAGGGTGCTGGAGGAACGTCGCCGCTTCGCCCCTTACAAGCAGCAGATCCCCGACCTTGGGTTGGATTACGCCATGTTGTACCCAGCAAAACTTTGCATAAACCGACAAGGGCATCCCCTTTTTTTCACAGACCCTAAAGAACTGCACAAAGTGCTAAAGACCTGGTCCAAAGACAGACGTCATAACCCTGAAGACCAGAACGACGATCAGGAACACGCCAGCGGCCTGGAGGGTCAGGAATAGGCAACTGGGGGACTTCCAACTCTCCCTCATCACCCCCTGCTTTCTTGCGGGGGTGGCCTAGCAGCTGCAAGGACTTCGAGGACCCCCGGTGAGATCATTGCAATTCATACAGGGGTTGGCTCCTCTGTACCTTCTAATAAACAACACAAGTCCTAATTCTCATGGCAATATTCATTTGCTGGACTGTAAACATCCATGGTCGAAATTCGTTATCCACGGGATCTCTTTAGTCTAAAGAAAATCCTAAGATGTTTCAATCTATTGCCTCTTTAAAATAACAACCTCTCTGATTGATACAAACAGGACAGCACAGACAAAAAATGTGTGAAAAAGCGAGATGGCACCTCACGGGCGCACCACCAATGGGACCCCTGGTTGGTACTCACCAGGATGGCCCTGTTCTCATCATCGGTGCCATCAAGCTAAAACCAAAAACGTGTCTCCAACCTCAAAAATAAAAGGACAGTGGATGGTGCAGTGGACACAACTTATATGTGACAAAACTAACAACATGTAACATTTAACATATAAGTCACTGAGCAACTGGGGCCTTAAACTTTTATTCTCATTCCCTTCTCTGTTGCAAAACAGTGAACACACATATACTAAAAAAGAAGAGAGAAAATACTACCAATCGATTCACTCTCTACTTACAGCCGACATGTTTCATTGCCTTTGATTTTTTGGCAATTTCTTCAGGGCAATAGATTTTAAATGCCACTGCAAGAGACACTGAAGCTTGGGTGCTGTAACATAAACAAACAAAAGTATGGTCACCTGGTATCCCTCTCTATGTTCTGCATATCAAACTATCTATCAAACCACCATGCTGTATAGGTAAATAAATGTAAGAATTCCATTATTACCCTGCATGCAGATTTGTCTCTCATACCAGTGGTGTAGTTATGCTAAAATCGGAATCCAGCTCCCTTAGGTGAGCATGGTCCTTACTCCCCGTTTCAAGAAAGTTACTGGAATGTAAAAAACACGGAGAATTCAATTATTTCAGTATTAGAGCTCACTCCTACTTTGCGCATCGTATACAGCCTAAATACAATTAAGGTAGGTGTTACCGGTGTCAGAGTAGCGGTCGGCGTCCTCTCAACCCTCGAACGCCGACCGAATGAAACGATGCTTATTTACCGGCTTAGGAGACGAGTGTATTCGCGCTGGGATTGGTCCGCGATGTTTGGTCACGTGGGCCAAAGCTGCCGGTTTCCCGGGACTCGGATTGGTTCCTAAGTCGCATAACGCGCATTTCCATTGGTCCCCAGTGTCAGATGACACGGGGCCCGGTTGCCGATTTTCGGCAACTGTGATTGGACCCAGGCTCTCTTAATACTAAATGCCGGTCTTCGAAGGAACGACACGGCCATTTGTAAACGGACAATTAAGCCTGGAATGGGATGGAATATGGCCATTAAATCACTGTTTATTATTCAATATACGCCTATATTTATAGCTAATACTATACTTTTAAAATAACTACACTTTTGAAATAAACCGGTGCAGTTAGACGTGTCCCGTATTTAGCTAGAGTAGAATTCAAATGTTGACAAATTCCACAAGGTTGTAATGTATTAAGGATTTGTAATGGCAATTAACACCCTGTAATAGGAGTGTGAAGGTCCATGGGCGAAAAATATTGTTATAGGCTAATAAGGACATATCAGATGTTTAGCCTAGTCAGATGGAATATAATGTGAATCACAATTCTACTGAGATGGAAGTATTCAGTCATAACAGGGTTTTTAAGATGTTAACTTCTACTAAGGGCCTATCACATGTGATATGATGAAAATCACAATTCTACTGGGATGTAAATAGTCAGTCTACACAGGGTCTCTAATGTAGATGTTATATTTTAAGATGTTAACCCCTAATGGTCATTTTAATTTAGGAAGGAGGAGTACAACCAGTCAAAGGGACAGCAGACCACTGCGCTGGAAGACTGCTCTTCAGATGGTTAACGCAACTTATTCCATTCCAGTAGTTCGTTCAGCCCTCTCTGTTCGCTTTGCTCTTGATATATCCAGCGAGCTTCCTTGTTGATCAATCGTCTTTCCACAGACTGTGCATCGCCCATCACTCTCTCCAACACTACCCAGGTAAAGGTGTGTTTATTGCGGTGACAATGTTGCACTAACTTCGTAGTCAGTTTTCCAATCCTTATTGTACTGACATGCTCCTGGATGCGGAGTTTGATCTTGCGTGTGGTGAGTCCGATATATTCCAGACCACACTCACATTTTAGTCTGTATACCACGTTGGTTGTGTTACAGTTACTGAAGTGGTTCAGTGACCAGGTATTTCCAGATTGAAGAGTCACGTTAGTGGTTTTCTTTGTCATGGGGCATACAGAACAGCTCCCGCATGGGAAGTGTCCTTTAGGGATGGTGGTGTTCTCAGCTTCTCGTCTTCCAACAGTCCTGGTGTGAACCAGTTTGTCTTTCAAGTTACTCGCTCTTCGGAAAGCAAATCGTGGTGGTGGCATCTTAAAGTCCGTTGTTGAAAGTAGAGACCAGTGTTTCCTGATCGACTGGCGGATCTTTGTAGCCATGGGATCATAGGTCATGACTACAGGCAGACAGTCTGACTTTTCTTTAACTTGTGTCTCTAACAAGGCTGCTCTCGGTGTATTCAAGGCTCTTTTCTGGGCTTGTTTGACTACTTTCAGTGGGTAGTCACGGGCTTCCAGTTTCGAACACAGGACTCCTGCTTGTTCCTTATATAATTCTGTTGATGAGCAGTTTCGCCTGTACCTGAGAAATTGTCCTACAGGGAGATTGTCCCTGAGTGCTCTTGGATGATATGACCGGTATGACAGTAATGAATTTCTATCGGTCGGCTTTTGATGCACACTTGTATGAAAACCTCCTCCAGAAGCCTCAATATCCAGATCAAGATAGACTGCCTTTGTGTGGTGGTAATTCCAGGTGAAACGCAGACTACTATCTTGAGTGTTTAGCCAATTTAAAAATTGGACCAGGATGGTTTCTTCCCCTGTCCAAAGGAGGAGCACATCATCAATGTATCGCCTCCAGAGGCGTATGTGGTCTCTGAAGGGATTGATGTCTGATTCGATGATGTGCTCCTCAAATTGGCCCACGTAAATGCAGGCAAGGCTAGGTGCCATCGTAGCCCCCATAGACGTTCCCGTCACTTGTAGAAAGAGGTCATCTTTATAGCAGAAGAAATTTCTTGTGAGAGCGATTTCCACACACTGTAACACAAAGCTTTGTGGAGCGTCGTAGAACCATTCCTGTGTGGCCAAAGCTCTAGATGCGGCCACTAGTGCGGCATCCTGAGGGATACATGAGTACAAGGACTCTATATCTATAGTCACGATGTATTCGTTGGCAGGGTCAAATGTTATTTGGTCCAGGACTTTTAAGATGTCCATGGTGTCCTTGACGTACGATTTCTGGGTTACCACTGATTCGCGGAGAAAGTAATCAGCGAACTGAGATAAGGGCTCCAGAATAGATTGGATACCGGATACAATTGGCCGACCCGGCGGAGGCCGGGCCGGCTTGTGTATCTTCGGCAGGATGTAGAATGCAGGGGTCCTGGGATTGGTATTAATGAGGAACTCGGCTTCCTTTGCACTTATCCACTTCTTCTCCTTCGCAGTCCCCACTATATCAGTTATTATTTTCATCAGATCTGGAGTGGGATCTTTGGTGAGAGGTTGGTAGTTAGTTCTCACATTAAGTAGACGGCGAACTTCAGCCTCGTAATCACAGGTGTTTAATATAACGATGGCTCCGCCTTTGTCGGCGCTTTTTATAGTGATGTTGTCATTCCTCTGGAGGGACTTCATTGCCTCCCAATCACTTTTCGTCATGTTTTTGAATCCACCTGATTTATTGTTATTTTCTATTCTTCCAATTTCCTCTAGAACTTTGGCCTCGAATACTGCCACTTCAGGGCCTAGTGTCCCGGTAGGGGGGCAAAAAGTTGAAGGTCTCTTTAGGTTGGTATTGAAGCCCTTACTCTCTTCAGATGGTTGTTTCGCAAAGAACTTCTTCAGTTTAATCTTTCTCATGGTCTCATGAAACTCAGTCCGGCATTTGAAAGCATCATGGATCGGGGTGGGAACGAATCCCAGCCCTTTGTTAAGTACACGTTCTTCCTCCATTGTTAGTTGATGGTCGGACAAGTTGACCACAATGCTTATCACAGTGGCTTCTTTCCCCTGCGATAATACATCCAGTGAGGATGAGCCTGAGCCAGGACCCAGCACCAGCAGAGTAAGATTCAACCAAGCGGAAGCTTCCAACACTGACCTGAGTACCTTGCTACGGAGTTTTTTAGAACAGGGACAAGCGTCCAACAAGGGACCGGGACAACAAGGGAAAGGAAAAGGACGCGGCAGTCGGCTACCACAACAATGGCAAACATTCTCCCCACGACAGACACGGAGCAGGGGAAAGAAGCCACTGTGATAAGCATTGTGGTCAACTTGTCCGACCATCAACTAACAATGGAGGAAGAACGTGTACTTAACAAAGGGCTGGGATTCGTTCCCACCCCGATCCATGATGCTTTCAAATGCCGGACTGAGTTTCATGAGACCATGAGAAAGATTAAACTGAAGAAGTTCTTTGCGAAACAACCATCTGAAGAGAGTAAGGGCTTCAATACCAACCTAAAGAGACCTTCAACTTTTTGCCCCCCTACCGGGACACTAGGCCCTGAAGTGGCAGTATTCGAGGCCAAAGTTCTAGAGGAAATTGGAAGAATAGAAAATAACAATAAATCAGGTGGATTCAAAAACATGACGAAAAGTGATTGGGAGGCAATGAAGTCCCTCCAGAGGAATGACAACATCACTATAAAAAGCGCCGACAAAGGCGGAGCCATCGTTATATTAAACACCTGTGATTACGAGGCTGAAGTTCGCCGTCTACTTAATGTGAGAACTAACTACCAACCTCTCACCAAAGATCCCACTCCAGATCTGATGAAAATAATAACTGATATAGTGGGGACTGCGAAGGAGAAGAAGTGGATAAGTGCAAAGGAAGCCGAGTTCCTCATTAATACCAATCCCAGGACCCCTGCATTCTACATCCTGCCGAAGATACACAAGCCGGCCCGGCCTCCGCCGGGTCGGCCAATTGTATCCGGTATCCAATCCATTCTGGAGCCCTTATCTCAGTTCGCTGATTACTTTCTCCGCGAATCAGTGGTAACCCAGAAATCGTACGTCAAGGACACCATGGACATCTTAAAAGTCCTGGACCAAATAACATTTGACCCTGCCAACGAATACATCGTGACTATAGATATAGAGTCCTTGTACTCATGTATCCCTCAGGATGCCGCACTAGTGGCCGCATCTAGAGCTTTGGCCACACAGGAATGGTTCTACGACGCTCCACAAAGCTTTGTGTTACAGTGTGTGGAAATCGCTCTCACAAGAAATTTCTTCTGCTATAAAGATGACCTCTTTCTACAAGTGACGGGAACGTCTATGGGGGCTACGATGGCACCTAGCCTTGCCTGCATTTACGTGGGCCAATTTGAGGAGCACATCATCGAATCAGACATCAATCCCTTCAGAGACCACATACGCCTCTGGAGGCGATACATTGATGATGTGCTCCTCCTTTGGACAGGGGAAGAAACCATCCTGGTCCAATTTTTAAATTGGCTAAACACTCAAGATAGTAGTCTGCGTTTCACCTGGAATTACCACCACACAAAGGCAGTCTATCTTGATCTGGATATTGAGGCTTCTGGAGGAGGTTTTCATACAAGTGTGCATCAAAAGCCGACCGATAGAAATTCATTACTGTCATACCGGTCATATCATCCAAGAGCACTCAGGGACAATCTCCCTGTAGGACAATTTCTCAGGTACAGGCGAAACTGCTCATCAACAGAATTATATAAGGAACAAGCAGGAGTCCTGTGTTCGAAACTGGAAGCCCGTGACTACCCACTGAAAGTAGTCAAACAAGCCCAGAAAAGAGCCTTGAATACACCGAGAGCAGCCTTGTTAGAGACACAAGTTAAAGAAAAGTCAGACTGTCTGCCTGTAGTCATGACCTATGATCCCATGGCTACAAAGATCCGCCAGTCGATCAGGAAACACTGGTCTCTACTTTCAACAACGGACTTTAAGATGCCACCACCACGATTTGCTTTCCGAAGAGCGAGTAACTTGAAAGACAAACTGGTTCACACCAGGACTGTTGGAAGACAAGAAGCTGAGAACACCACCATCCCTAAAGGACACTTCCCATGCGGGAGCTGTTCTGTATGCCCCATGACAAAGAAAACCACTAACGTGACTCTTCAATCTGGAAATACCTGGTCACTGAACCACTTCAGTAACTGTAACACAACCAACGTGGTATACAGACTAAAATGTGAGTGTGGTCTGGAATATATCGGACTCACCACACGCAAGATCAAACTCCGCATCCAGGAGCATGTCAGTACAATAAGGATTGGAAAACTGACTACGAAGTTAGTGCAACATTGTCACCGCAATAAACACACCTTTACCTGGGTAGTGTTGGAGAGAGTGATGGGCGATGCACAGTCTGTGGAAAGACGATTGATCAACAAGGAAGCTCGCTGGATATATCAAGAGCAAAGCGAACAGAGAGGGCTGAACGAACTACTGGAATGGAATAAGTTGCGCTAACCATCTGAAGAGCAGTCTTCCAGCGCAGTGGTCTGCTGTCCCTTTGACTGGTTGTACTCCTCCTTCCTAAATTAAAATGACCATTAGGGGTTAACATCTTAAAATATAACATCTACATTAGAGACCCTGTGTAGACTGACTATTTACATCCCAGTAGAATTGTGATTTTCATCATATCACATGTGATAGGCCCTTAGTAGAAGTTAACATCTTAAAAACCCTGTTATGACTGAATACTTCCATCTCAGTAGAATTGTGATTCACATTATATTCCATCTGACTAGGCTAAACATCTGATATGTCCTTATTAGCCTATAACAATCTTTTTCGCCCATGGACCTTCACACTCCTATTACAGGGTGTTAATTGCCATTACAAATCCTTAATACATTACAACCTTGTGGAATTTGTCAACATTTGAATTCTACTCTAGCTAAATACGGGACACGTCTAACTGCACCGGTTTATTTCAAAAGTGTAGTTATTTTAAAAGTATAGTATTAGCTATAAATATAGGCGTATATTGAATAATAAACAGTGATTTAATGGCCATATTCCATCCCATTCCAGGCTTAATTGTCCGTTTACAAATGGCCGTGTCGTTCCTTCGAAGACCGGCATTTAGTATTAAGAGAGCCTGGGTCCAATCACAGTTGCCGAAAATCGGCAACCGGGCCCCGTGTCATCTGACACTGGGGACCAATGGAAATGCGCGTTATGCGACTTAGGAACCAATCCGAGTCCCGGGAAACCGGCAGCTTTGGCCCACGTGACCAAACATCGCGGACCAATCCCAGCGCGAATACACTCGTCTCCTAAGCCGGTAAATAAGCATCGTTTCATTCGGTCGGCGTTCGAGGGTTGAGAGGACGCCGACCGCTACTCTGACACCGGTAACACCTACCTTAATTGTATTTAGGCTGTATACGATGCGCAAAGTAGGAGTGAGCTCTAATACTGAAATAATTGAATTCTCCGTGTTTTTTACATTCCAGTAACTTTCTTGAAACGGGGAGTAAGGACCATGCTCACCTAAGGGAGCTGGATTCCGATTTTAGCATAACTACACCACTGGTATGAGAGACAAATCTGCATGCAGGGTAATAATGGAATTCTTACATTTATTTACCTATACAGCATGGTGGTTTGATAGATAGTTTGATATGCAGAACATAGAGAGGGATACCAGGTGACCATACTTTTGTTTGTTTATGTTACAGCACCCAAGCTTCAGTGTCTCTTGCAGTGGCATTTAAAATCTATTGCCCTGAAGAAATTGCCAAAAAATCAAAGGCAATGAAACATGTCGGCTGTAAGTAGAGAGTGAATCGATTGGTAGTATTTTCTCTCTTCTTTTTTAGTATATGTGTGTTCACTGTTTTGCAACAGAGAAGGGAATGAGAATAAAAGTTTAAGGCCCCAGTTGCTCAGTGACTTATATGTTAAATGTTACATGTTGTTAGTTTTGTCACATATAAGTTGTGTCCACTGCACCATCCACTGTCCTTTTATTTTTGAGGTTGGAGACACGTTTTTGGTTTTAGCTTGATGGCACCGATGATGAGAACAGGGCCATCCTGGTGAGTACCAACCAGGGGTCCCATTGGTGGTGCGCCCGTGAGGTGCCATCTCGCTTTTTCACACATTTTTTGTCTGTGCTGTCCTGTTTGTATCAATCAGAGAGGTTGTTATTTTAAAGAGGCAATAGATTGAAACATCTTAGGATTTTCTTTAGACTAAAGAGATCCCGTGGATAACGAATTTCGACCATGGATGTTTACAGTCCAGCAAATGAATATTGCCATGAGAATTAGGACTTGTGTTGTTTATTAGCTTGTAGAGTGGAGGGCGTCCTAGTTTTGCTTGTCTTTCCCTCTAGACTCCCATTTGTGTAGTGTCCTCTGTACCTTCACCTTGGGCTGCTTGAGCTTGGGACCACCTTGGATCTTTGGGCTATGGATAGCCACACTGAGGTTATTCAGCAAGGGGGGGGGGACCTGCATGGCTGCAGTTGGGGTTCCGATGGGGGGCGGGGGGGCGCGCGCGATGTGGGGCGTGAGAGCTGCAACAATAAGGGAGCGGCGGGGCTCAGCCGCTCTCGAGGTCGAGACGTGCTGACTACATGCACCCTGCACTGATCTCGGCGACCTCTGCCCCAGGGCTGAGCGCACAACTGGACCCTACTTGGGACTCTTGGGGACTTGGGGAAGGGAGGAGAGGGGACTGGTTTATCATGCTAGGCCAAATTGGGGTTGGTCTGCTGTGGGAGGAGGGAGGGGGAGATATGAGTCGGGGGGAAAGTTATGATTGTTATGTTTTGTTCCGATGTGCCTTGCCTCGAAGTACACACAGTGCTTGCTCCAACCGATTGCTTGCCCGCCAGTTAGCCTGCCCTACAAGTCTGACTACGTTATTAGAACACATGCAGCGTTCTCATGCCTGAGGTAAATAGTGAGCGGGCTGACAAGAGGCCCATATTGGTGCACGCCCTCACATGGAATGTCAGGGGGATTAATGATCATCAGAAACTTAGGAAGGTGTTGTGCTATCTCAGGCGCCACAATATTGATATTGCTTTCTTACAAGAAACGCACCTCCCACTCACGAGCAATATGCTGCGCACTAGAAGCTTGGTGGGACACGTAGCGGCAGCTGGGTTCACCGCACACGCTCGGGGGGTCCTCACCTGGGTTAACCCAAAATCAGGCATTCAGATCCAAACCTTGGGAGTCGACTCGGAGGGACGGTATGTCATAGCGTCCTGTACGGGGCGAGGGATGGACCTGTTGGTAGTCAACACATATGGCCCTAATTACGATTCCCCTGATTTCTTTGATACCCTAGCCAGTGAGATAGCCAGGCACGACAATCCAAATGTACTGTGGGGGGGACGACTTTAATTTGACTTTAAACCCAGACATTGACAGGTCATCGGGACCCCTCCGCCGGCCCTCCGCGGCTGCACAGTCGCTTACGGCGCAATTAGTGATGCTAGATATGATGGATGTGTGGAGGAGCAGAAACGATGGGCGGAGCGGTTTCACACACTACTCCGCCTTTCACGACATACACACAAGAATAGATTACTGGTTTGTCACTGCGGGAATCAACCGATCAGTAAGGCAATGCAAGGTGCTCACGCGCACTCTCTCAGATCATTCCCCCATTTTGTTAACCCTGGCTACCCCAGTGAAGGGATACGCACCGTTCACATGGCGCTTCCCGCCATACTCCCTGTTGGACCCGATCTTCCGCGGTGAGTTGGCGGAGGCGATCGATGTATTCTTCGAGAAGAATGTGGGGTCGGTGGAGGACTTCCAAACGATTTGGGAGGCGTTCAAAGTCTATATTAGAGGCGTAGCGATGTCCAAGCACTCCAGTGTCCTGAAGGCTACCAGGGCCACCTTAGCGGACCTTGAGCTCCGATTGCAGGCACTCGAGGCAAGGAGTCGATCTAACCCGGATGACGCCGTAGAGGGTGACATTAAGCGACTACTGGTGGAATACCACAAGGCCGCGGACAGAAAGGTACAACACTTAGGCAAATATGCCACAGCCCGCACATACGGTGAGGGAGAGCGACCAAGCTCAGTCTTGGCTAACGTCATCAAAGGCCGAAGGGGAAAGGCGCTAATCTCAGAATTAAAGAACCCGGGCGGAGATAGTGTGACGGATGAGGGGGAAATAGCCGCAGTCTTCAGAGACTATTACTCGGTGCGATATTCTTCCAAGGGTGGCGACATGTCGGCTGAAATCATGGACTATCTGGAGCACATACAACTCCCGTTTCTCCCTAATTCCGACAGAGAGTTCCTGATGTGCCCTATACAGATGGACGAAATCAGAGATGCACTAGCCTCCATGAGATCGGGCAGTGCGCCGGGCATTGACGGGCTCTCAGTCGACTTCTATAAAGCATTTCAGGAACAGCTACTGCCACACATCCTCGCCCTCCTGGATGACATAAGCGTGCAAGGCACCATGCCCAGCTCCATGAGAGAGGCGATGATAGTTACCATTTTGAAACCAGGTAAACCGCCCCACGACTGTAGCTCGTACCGCCCATTATCTCTGCTGAACGTCGACACCAAACTGTACGCCAAGGTGCTAGCAAATAGACCTGCACTTCTGGCCCCTGACTTAGTGGCCCCAGAACAGGCGGGATTTATCCCATCCAGAAACCTTACATATAATATAAGAACAGTATTGGGCACCATCCAACATGTGAGGCAGGATGTACCAGCGGTGGCCCTCTTCTTGGATATGGAGAAGGCATTCGACTCCGTTGAGTGGCCATTCCTTCTCCAGGTGTTACGCCGTATGGGTCTTGGCGAACCTTTTATACAAATGATAGGTGCACTATATGACAGCCCGTCGGCTAGGGTTCGTGTGGGCAATGCGATCTCCCACCCTCTATTCATAGGCAGGGGCACCCGCCAGGGATTCCCTCTATCCCCTTTATTGTATGCACTTGCTGCAGACTCTCGCCTGTGCCCTAAGAGAGTACCATAGCCACGAGGGAGTGCGGTTCCCCATGTACAAAATAGTTGTATCTATGTATGCGGACGATACGTTGCTGTACGCCCATAACCCCGCTTCCACGCTTCCCCCACTCCTGAGAGAGGAGGTTAGGTTTGGTGCGCTATCGGGGCTCAGGGTAAACTGGGCAAAATCGGTGGTGCTGCCCCTCACTCCGGTGACTACCCGAGTGGAGACGGAGTACCCTGTCCAGTGGATGGAAGACCCAATTAGATACTTGGGGGTCCATATCCACACGGACCCAGAACTGCTCGTCAGCCAAAACTAAGGGAGAGCGGTCAGTAAGCTGGAGGACAATATCGAGATCTGGTGCAAACTACCCCTCATGCTGCTAGGCCGCATAGCCATAATGAAGATGGTAGTGCTACCAAGATTCTTGTTCCTTTTCAACGCCCTTCCAATTGTGCTCTCTAAGGCCTTCTTTCACCGCATAACTAGCCTGATGATTAAACTGGCGTGGGCAGGGAAACAGCCGCGAGTCAAATGGACAACGCTCACCCTCCCGTACAGCCTAGGAAGCTTGGCGGCAACTGATCTTGAATTATACTCTAGAGTGGCCCAAGCGTCACACCTACATACTTGGGTGCATGGCGAGAAGCTGATCCCACATGTCAGGATGGAACGCTTATTCACCCATCCACTGCCGCTCCCAGCAACGATCTGCCAACCGCAGGATCGTCGGACGGGAATACTTGATTCCATCTCCTCTACTAATCACGCCTGGCACTCACTCCTGTTTCGCCAGGGAGGGGCGCTGATTTATTCGCCGGAGATGCCGATAGAGTGGATGCGTTGGCTCCCGCCCATGGTAGACAAAGCGGTCACGCAGGAGCTACAGAAATTGGGGCTGAGAAAGGCGGGTGACCTGTTCTATGACGGCACCGCCAAAACCTGGGACCAAGCGCGGGGAGATGGAGATGAACCACCGTTACTCCAAAGATTCCACTTCCATAGAACTCGGAGCGCCCTCTTTGAACTTTTGGGTCCGGATATGGAGGAGCCTCCAGACGTCCCAGAATTATCATACGTTATTGACCACAAAGAACACAAGAAGCTCTTGACAAACCTCTACAGTATAGCGAGATCACAGGGAGAACACCAGCCCATGAAAGCCCGGCTGGAGTGGCAGCGATATCTAGGAGTCACGCTGGATGACACGACATGGCGCTACTGCTGTGAAAACACGAAACGTATTTCCCTAAATGGGAAACACCGGCTCATACATTTCAAATTCCTCCAAAGGGTATATTACACTCCAGCAGGGCTTCACAGATAAGGGTTGCGACCGGAGGCTCACTGCGAGCGCTGCCGGGCGGCGGACGCCGATTTCCTGCACCTGTCATGAGGGTGCCCGGGTGTTCAGACATTCTGGCGCGAAATCTTTGCCGAGATGAGCAAAATACTGGAGGTCGCCTTGGACATCAATCCGGGAATAGCACTCATAGGCAACACGAGGGGACTCCCGAGGGCGATACGCAGACTCACAGACATGGGGATGCTAATGGCCAGGAGAGTGGTGGCCCAGTGTTGGATGCGGGGTCCTCTGCCGACTAAGGCCAGATGGGCTCGAGACATGCTGTACTGTAGCACACAGACGGAGACGTACAGTGAGCTGTTACCCCCAATAAAGCCGCCCGAAAAACTTCTGGGCTTTATACCAGACTTATCTACAGGGACAGCAGTCCGAAGATGTGGGTCCCACAGATAGCGTTTCGCAAGGGTTGGTGGCAACACCCATGCAAGACATCTAAGAACTCTAGCACCAACGTGGTGAGACGAGAGCAGGTCTAGGTACACAGTCGGGGGTGGGAGCACTGAGGGTAATGGGGGGAGGATTGAGGGAGATGTACACCAGCGGGGGTTATCTGGGGGGACACGCACCACACGAGGGCACCTCCAGACACCGCACTAACACCTAGACAGATGGACTGGACACCTTCAGGGCCTTTTTACCAACGGCCATACAGATACTATCGGATACGAGGTCGGGTGTTGGTCGGGCTATTATAGAAGCGGGTGATGCGAAACAAAGCAGGGAACTTTTATGAGGCTAAGGGAAGGGTAGGGGGAGGGTAGTTTAATAGGGGAGTTACAGGGAGGTTTCAGAGGGAGAAAAGTCAAAAATGCACATGAACATTTGATGCCGTCTGCACATCGGATCAATACTAGACAATGAGAATACTGAATCCACTTCACGCCGCCGGACCCCCGGGTTGTCGGCCATCAGGCTGTGTAACGTATGATGCCGATTTGATTATACTACTTGTGATGCAGCCGGCCCGGAGGGGTTGTAGGCCAGAAGCTGTGTCTACTGAAATTTCCTTTTCTGTGCAATAAAAAAAAAAGAGTGTGACTGTTGCATTGTTGCATCATTTGTCTGCTTTAAATCATAAGGTGTTGCCCTCTAAGTTGCAATATGCCCACCAAGAGGTTACCTATTTAGGTCTCTCTTGTTGAAGGAGGGACGGCGATTGACCCCAGAACGTATTCAGACTATTTTTCAGATGTCTATACCTACTACGCAGAGAGAAGTGTGTGCCTTTTTGGGTATCACTTCCTACTGGAGACAATTGATTCCTAACTTTTCACTTTTGGCCAAACCATTGTTGGCACTTACGTTGAAAGATACGCCCCATCCGCTCCCTTGGACGGATGAATGTCAGAAAAGTTTTGTTGACCTACGTACTGCTCTGTGTTCTGCTCCGGTGTTGGGTACCCCAGATTATAGTAAGTCCTTTACACTGTATGTTCACGATAGAGAGGGTTGCGCATTGTCAGTCTTGACACAGCAATTTGGAGATAAACAGAGGCCATGCGCCTATTTCTCAGCTACATTAGACCCAGCAGCTAAAGCTTTGCCCAGTTGTCTCAGAGCTACAGCAGCTGCGGCGATTTCTATCACACAGTCTGCTGGATTAGTGTTAGATAACACACTCATTGTTATGGTTCCACATGCAGTGGATACCCTGTTGAATAGAACAAGAACATAGCATCTCACGAGTTCTCGTTTGTCTGAATACGAGCTGACACTTTTAGCGAGTCATGTGCATATCAAAAGATGTAATACATTAAATCCAGCCACACTGTTGCCACTCCCAGATGAGAAAGACGTTCAGGAAAAACATGATTGTTTTCTTCGTATGGAAGAAGAAACGAAGGGCAGGATTGATTTGAAGGATACTCGTCTCAAGGACCCGGATGGAATCCTATGGGTGGACGGTTCTTGTTTCAAGCTTCCAAATGGGGAAACTACTTCTGCCTATGCTGTCACTACATTATGCACAGTTGTTGAAACGGCACGTGTCGGACATAATTCAGCCCAAGCAGCTGAATTAATAGCCTTGACTAGAGCATGTGTGTTGTCAAAGGGAAAGAGAGTGAATGTGTACACTGATAGCCAAAATGCTTTTGGCGTTGCACATAGTTTTGGAGGGAGAGAGGATTTTTTACCTCTCACGGGACAAAGATTCAGCATGGTCAGTTGGTGGATGATCTTCTTGAGTCACTCACTTTACCTACACAGATAGCGATCATAAAGTGCAGTGCACATAAGAAAGTTACAGATGATGTTGGTCGTGGAAATGCGTTTGCAGATGAGGTAGCAAAAACTACAGCTAGAGACACTACTAGCCGAATGTATGTAGCAGGTCCTGCGAATTGGGTTAGGGAGATTGGAATGTGTGAAGACACGATTGAGAGTGTGAAACCGATTCAGGGAGAGGCTACTGAGAAAGAATTGAGTACGTGGAAAGAAAGTACGAGAATGTTAGATTCGATGGGTTGTATGATGGAGTTGTCGGAACATCAGCGATGGTTATTACCGGACGCTTACGTGTTGCCGGATGTGACTATGGCTCTTGGTCCAGCTCATATTAGTGAGAAAGGCTTATGTAAGCTTTTGGCTCCTGTATAGCAGAATGAAGGAATTCCGAAATGTGCCGAGAATGTGGTTAAGCATTGCATTGTTTGTTTAATGCATTACCCAGGAAAGGGTACCCCAACTCCGGCAGGTCATTTTGCTCCCCTGTCATATCCTTTTGAGGTGTTGCAGATCGATTACATTCATATGCATCGATGCAACAACCTCAAGTATGTTCTGGTGGTGGTGTGTGCCTTTTCCCGTTGGATAGAGGCCTACTCCTTGAAAGATAACACTGCTTTGTCCACTGCTAAGGTGCTACTTAAGGAGTTCTTTCCCAGATTTGGTTTGCCGCGCATTGTCTGGAGTGACAATGGAAGTGAATTTGTGGGTCAAATTATGCAGAAAGTGTGTTCTGGTCTTGGTATCAGATAGAAGTTTGGGGTGTCCCTCGTCCCAGGAAATATTCATATATACCATATCCTTTGTTAATTGACTACTTGCATGAATTGACTGCTAAACTGAGTGTTATTCGCCAACAGGTGCAAAGTGCTTTGCCGGAGGCTTCCACAGACCCAGGTCACACCATTTTGCCCGGCGACTGGGTCTGCGTCAAGAATTTTCAGCGGACTAAGAACTTGGAGCCTCGCTGGTCAACGCCTAGACAAGTTCTACTAGTCACTCGCACAGCTGTGAAAGTGGTCGGCAAGAAAAATTGGGTTCATGGCATGCACTGTAAGAAAGTACCTCTGCCATTACCCTTTGATCAGTGGATCCGCAGTGGCATAAGAGAATCAGAATCTGCAGCGATTCCTTGTTTTGTGCCTTTCAGTGACGCTCAAATTTATGGAACCCAGTCTGAGAAAGTTGATGACGACATTCTTCAAGCTGCTGTGCCTGCGCATCTTCGAATAGACACTACCAATCCAGAGACCTTATTTAAGGACCAGACTGTGCCGAGCAAAACATGCTACAATCTGAGGTCGAAAGTTGGCCAGAAGAATTGAACACTTTGACATTTTCTTTTTTCCTTTTTACCCAAAGACATTTGTTTTTGATCTTTTTTGCCCCCTTGTTTCTTATGTGATATTTAGTATTAGATGTGCCATCCGTCTCCGTCGCAGGGTCATGGTAGGAGACTCTTTTTTGTTCTTTTAGTAAGTGGCTGGTGTCTCAGGATATACAGAAGTGAGTAGCTGAGTGATTGAGGAAGATTGCTGAGAGCGACATTTTTTTTAGATAAAGATGGATGGTACAATAATTGTAGGTAGGGAAAATAGGAAGCATGAAATGAGATCGAAGTCTTGTAAATTATTAGGTAGTCGTTTTGGCGTAACTTTGTGTGTTTTCATGTTTTTGTGTATTTTATTAGCTTGCACAGGTTGGATAGTACATGTTTTGCAGCAGAAAAATTTTGTTAATTCTACGACTTCTTTGCCTACTCATCTTTCTGTCCTTTCATATAAAATGCATACTCTACCTCCGCATGAGCAGATAAGGAGAGCCGAATATATGAACAATACGTTTGTCCAGCTGTTACACCAGCATCAGTTGGCTATTAATATGACAGATTGTTGGGTGTGCGGACTTATGCCACACAATACACATAAGGGAATGCCATCTCTGGTTCTTCCTTTTTCATATGAGGGCTCAGCTTGGGCCTACCTGGCTATGTTTTCGGCCGCATACCACAACAGACTTAGAAGTTCTGTTAAAACTTTTGGGAATGGATTAGATTTTAGCCACAGCTCTTTGATTAAGGGTATAGTGGTGATGGCTAAGATCTTAGAGAAGAACAAGATTCCATTAGATGAGAAGAGAGCTTATGAGGGATAGAATGTTACCCATTATGTTTGTAGACTTGGCGACAAAACTAGACAGGGTGGGTCTTCTCCAGTATGGACCTTACCCCATCAAGGTAATTTTTATCTCCAAGTTAATGGCAAAAAGACTGACAGCAAACAGAGTTGTCTGTATACTTACATTTTCTCGTCTCCTGACTTCTCTCCGTTGGTTCCGTCTCAATGAACATATTTTGTCTGCAATGACAGAGCTTATACGTGGCTCTCTTCTAACTTTTCTGGAATTTGTTATATAGCTTTTACCTTCCCCCTACATATACGGCTCGGTCAGACCACCACAGAATTAGATATAGCCGAGGTATATTTGATGCCAAAGACACGGCAGAACAAGAGGGAGGAGGCTACCTTAAAGGATTCCTTCCCTTTTGGGGTCCAATGGCCAACAGCAGACATTTCAGGCAATTGGTTCGCGTGGTTGAGACCACCATCAATCTTACTGCAGGTGAGCTAAGTAATATTACGGCAGAGCTTCAGGCTGACCGTCTTATTACGTTAAAGAATCGAATTGCGCTAGACGTGATCTTAGCAGACCGAGGAGGTGTCTGTAGATTGATCGGATCTAGTTGCTGCATTTATATTCCAGATGATGCTCCGACAATACACCAGGCTATTTCCAAATTGCATAATGTCTCCGAGTCGATTTATCAGGACGAAGGAAATTGGTCTTTTATGGGATGCTTTTGGGGTATATTGTCAACTTGGGGATAGAAGATCCTAACGTTCCTTGGAGCAATTTTGGCCATCATATTCTCTTGTTGTTTGTGTATTAAATGTGGTCCTGCAGTTTGTGGCCTACTGGCTACTCTATGTGTTCCACAGTCCGTAACTCCAAGGGCAGAGAATATTAGGATGATGGTGGATCAACAGCTTGGGCATTTTATGAACATTGATGTTGATTCCGACTCAGATTAGCATGAGTTGGTTTGTCTTTGCCTGAGTAAGGGCAAAAGGAGGGTCTAAGGTTCTGTAAATTGCGAATTCGTTCGTGCTCAGCCTCCATTTTGTAGCCGCCGCCATTTTGTGTTGCCCTCACTCAGGCAGCGTGGCAAGCGCGATGTTTTTGTCGTTTCTGCATTTACGTGTCAGGTGGCTGCTTCGCCCTTGTTTACTAACGAGTGTCAGGGTCTGGCTGAGTACACTAATTCCTGTCTGAGCTGATTAATCCCCGTCCGGACTATTTGTTGGTTTGCACCATTCTTTCCTGTAGGTTATCTTATCCGCTGTCCTTCGCTACACGTCTCATGCATTCTCCTGTTTCACGACTGTCCTTCTAGAGCATACGACTGTGTTTTCTCTACTCGTAAAACTGAATTGTGTGGATTCATTTGTAATTTACTTAAGGGGTCGAGTGACAAACATAACCACGGGAACTTGGGTTACTTGAGACTTAAAGCATTGTCTATAACATTTGCCTATGCCTCATGCTCTTGTGTGTTTGTATTTTGCATTGTATTGTACCGTATATAAGCCTGTGCGCCACAGAATTAAGTCGCAGTCTCTTTTGAACCTCGTTATATTAACGACTTCTAAGACCACTGTACTAGCTGCAGCTAATAAATACAATCTTCTACGGGAGACGAAGAGTCCGTGTCTCTGTATTTGACAAGGCAGGTGAATTTCGGGGATTTCAGGCATACCCTGCGCCGCCGGGCCTTAAGGCTACGGTTCTCCAACAAAAATCATTTTCTGACAATGTCTCGTAATCGAACAGCCAAGGAGATATATCTATAAATCATTAAACAAGTAAATTCATCTTTTAGAAGCTGGAGATGTATTAATTTGCTGATTAATTAAAATTATAAAAAGACAGACCAGTACAAAAATGTAAAAAAATATACTATTATCAATAGCGGATATGACACAAATTCCATTGGTACAATATACTAATGTAAAGTTCATAAAAAAGCCAGTTAATACTCTGAAGGGGTAGAAGATGCCCGTCATTGCTAGACTACAATGCTATTGTTTCTAAGCCAAAAATTATATGACAGGAGTTTAAGATTACATTTTTCATGCGCCAGGCTGCCTCTCTCGGTCCCCTCCACTTTCCCCCACTGCACTTGTAACAGTCTTTTAACTTGTAAAAGAAACTTTGCTGCCCTGCAAGAGAGCTGAAGCAACTAACTGTTCAAAAGTGTCATCACGGAGGGGCAGGCAGGACCTTATCTGAAGGGACCGGAGGGCTGGTGATAGCAATTTCTGTCTATTGCCATGTTTGGGACTTGCAAGTGTGCTGATGCAAGGCCTTACATCAGAAAGGCAAAAATATATTGTTTCTTACCTGTCAGAAGCACGGAGAAAGTGCTACAGCAGGCAGAGCCAGCATGACAAAAATGTTGTGCAATGGCCTGCCGGAGCAGGTTACTGGTAGTGCATACTCTGAGAGGCACAGGACCAGTCCCTGTCGACAGCTTTTTGCATGCAGGAATAGGTAGGTGGGAGACTAGCCTTCAAATCAGTAGTTTCCCGCCTGAATGGGGAGGGATGGCATGTATCCTCTGGTAACGCTTTCATGATTTTTTGAGGCCTGCTCGCCCTAAAATGCAATGTCACATATATTTTAGAGCTCTGTGCTCCTTGCTTGATGAGCTCTGCTCTAAGCGCGTGGGTACAGCCTGCGCTAGTTTTTGATTGTATTGTTCCTCAGACAATCAGGGACCGATTCACAGAACTAATTTAAGACAAAATCCTAAACTTACTACCATTTTGGTATTCACAGAAGGCACGTACTCATTTTAGTATTCACAGAAGGCACTTACTCATTTTGGTATTCACAGAAGTTAGGAGTCCTAAGTTTAGGACTCCTAAATGCCTTCTGTGAATACTGAAAGTCTTAAAGTTTGGATTTTTGTCAGTTTACGAGTAGTAAAGTTAGGACTCCTAACTTTAGGACTCCTAAATGCCTTCTGTGAATACCGAAAGTCTTAACTCCATCGCTGCTAATGGAATTCCCCTCCTGTGCTGCCCCTCATTGAAATGGGTGTGGTTGTGACGGAATCATTCCGTCATCAGCACAGGCCAACCGTGACTGATGACGGAATGGTTCCCTCACAAGCATCGAAGGGGTTAAAGTTCAAATTTTTCTCAGTTTAGGAGTAGTACAGTTAGGATTCCTAACTTTAGGACTCCTAAAAGCCTTCTGTGAATACCGAAAGTCTTAAAGTTTGAATTTTTCTCAGTTTAGGAGTAATAAAGTTAGGACTCTTAACTTTAGGACTCCTAAATGCCTTCTGTGAATACCGAAAGTCTTAAAGTTTTAAGTTTTTCGCAGTTTAGGAGTAGTAAAGTTAGGACTCCTAACTTTAGGACTCCTAAACTGTGAATACCAAAATGAGTAAGTGCCTCCTGTGAATACCAAAATGGTAGTAAATTTAGGATTTTGTCTTAAGTTAGTTCTGTGAATCGGTCCCTCAGAGTGTGAGCCGGGCCCAGTGGAAGCAACTGCTGTGGTTGCTGTGGAATCTCAGAGGCCAACTTGCTATATTTTATGTCTGGCTCTGTTCTCACAGGCCTTTATATCATCTGGCACCCTCATGACATCTGGTGCTGTGATTGGGCTCCTTGTTGTGCTGTGATGAGCCACCTCTTCCCTGCTCAGACATGTTACTGATGAACACTGGAAAAATCACCCACTGACTGGATTACGGCACTGTTAGTTAGTGACCTATTTCAGAGATTATACAGTCTATTATTGCCTTCCCCAAGCTTCTCGTTGCTCAAAAAGGGGATATTTGTGACTCTACATACACTTCATTGTTTCATTTTACTCGTCAGTGTCACTAAGTAAAACAGATTTGTCAGTTGAATGTCAGTCACAAGCACACTGAAAGTATGGAGATGTCACACATAAGCAACTTAACACTGAGCAGCTTTGTGAACCTTCTACATGATAAACAAATAAAAACAAAAACTTTCTGAGAGTGATTTACAGTTCCTGAAAACAGATTTTAAACGGAACGTACCTGCAATGTCGTCCCTTCCCTGGACACATTTCTGCCCAGCCTGATCCAGCTGCGTCGATGTGGCCATGGAACCGCGGGGTTCGAGTTGAACTGGCCGTGAAGAGGCTCTGATCGGGGCGCTTCTTCAAATATGACCTGGCTGTTTGAAACCGTCAGTGCTCTGCACACGCTTGCATGCAGAAAGCTTCTCAGCAGTCAGTGGAAACTCCCTGTCTATTTGAAAATTCTAGGAAGAGATCTGCACTTTCACTTTCAACCTGACTGTTTATTTATTTGCTCTGCCATTTCAGAGAATGGGTCGACTGCTTTTAAATATAAAGCTAGAAAGCACGTGGATTTTTTAGCTATTGGGTGATGGGACGATTATTTTTAACCCTTGAGTTGCCATCTTTGAAGACGTGATACAGTAGGGAACACTGTTAAACTTATAAATGAAATTATAATAAACGTGCAGAAGTTACACGTGAGAGAAACACGTGAGAAAATCTCGAGAAATATTAGTTATAGCACTGCAAAAGCATGTGGAAAAGTGTAGACTAGACAAAATTATTCGTTTTAATAATGTACGTTCATGTTTTACTAAATTCCACTGGTATTCTCTAAATGCGTAATAGAAATGTGAAAGTGATGCCACACGTCAGCTATCTCCGTTAAATAATTATGAGTGTGAAAGATTAATGTATTTCACCTATAACAATATTAGTTTTTGTGAAATAGAAATAAATGTGTTTTTTGGCACTTTGAAAATGCACTAATATGCTATAGTTACACATGCTATTTACAACGAAATTTACTTGATTTTTAAGTGCAAATGCCCTGAAAACTATATCTGAATGTCACATTTCTCAATGAAAATGTATATTTCAATACTTAATAGTCTTGCTTTTTATCACCATGAATTCAATGCAGGCCTGCCTACATGGACGCATTTTTCCGTGTTGCTCGACTTCGTTCTTGTGGGAAAGTGTCCTAGAATTACAAACTGAATTGAAACTATGTTTTATTTCGAGAATTCCCACTCACTTATCAGGACTATTTGACACAATTTCTGTTACTTTGGGGACATTTCCCTGAGAAACTGTCCTTTCAAACTCGGTCATGTGCCTTTGCTAAAGCATCTTTTTTTATGCGTGTACACCTACCGGATGGTCTGACAGTTTACGTATTCTGCACCGTCTATATTCCAACAAAATGTGTCTTGTTTATGCCTCATGACAATCAGCCTATGCAAACCGACCAATGGACTGAAGTGGTCTGACAAAGTGGGGTGACCAAGGAGGTGTCACTTAGAACTTATGAATTATAATATACATCGATTTGGCGGAAAAGAGAAGAAGCTCTCATCTACCTTTCTTGGAAAAACTTTCGTTCTTGCGGGCGTCCTGCTGATCTATTTCTTGGATCCAGACTTGCCTTCCAGGACTCGGGACAGACGCATATGCTGTGTGTGCCTTAGTGTGCCCTCATGGGACACTGCTTTGAACAGGCTTTGCTCATGTCCCATCCTAAACTTTCAAGTGCTTTGGGCATTTTATGACAAACCTGATTATTCTGTACATTTGAATCAAGCTTAAATACTAATGTACTTATAAAGAAACTATAAAGAAACTAACTATACCAAACTGCTTCTCTCTCACCAAGCTTTACTACCATTTGATTGTGCAATTTAATCGATTTATTGATGACTGAAAGCCAAGGGATCAAACTAGAAAAATCTTTGGCTATCGAGTACTGATGTTGCTGTTCTGTGTAGCTTTAACTGAAGTACTGCTTTGTATATTAGCCTGACAACATTTATTTAGGAGATTTGGTTTGCCAGTCCTAATGCTATATTCGTACAGTGTAGTTTTGAGAATCATATACATGAATTTGCTTATCAGTTTGTAGAGCAGCTATCCAATTTCTGGT
Source organism: Lissotriton vulgaris (assembly GCF_964263255.1). Lineage (NCBI taxonomy): Eukaryota > Metazoa > Chordata > Amphibia > Caudata > Salamandridae > Lissotriton > Lissotriton vulgaris. The sequence goes on from NC_141699.1 coordinate 669,403,523, forward strand.
CCTTATTGGATGGCTGGTTGAACCCCTTCTTGGCCAACCCCTCTTGGCACAAAGCAAGGTCCATCAGAGGACATAGAGAGTGGTTGATAACCTGATGATAGAAAAGGGTCCAAAATGCCACAACAGTAAATTCCGGTTGCATATCTGATCGTTTCCGGTCCTAAGAAGTTAGGATAAGAGCGAGCCATTTATATTAAAACCTTCCAGCTGCCAAGTTTCCTGGAGCCATATCACCTGCGCAATATTTATCAAACGTAACCAATCTGTATTTTCAAAGTTATTTTTTATTTCAGCTACGTTCAAGGATTTAATAATCAGTGTTGCGGGTGTGTTAGCCTTTCATTCTCTCTCCCTGTTCTTGATGTTGTTCATTCATAACCATAGGGCAGCCTTGTTTGTCATTTGTCCCACGTATCTCCTCCTGTCAATCCTGGTCCTTAAGGGTAGACAGATGGGCACAATTATTTGCATTATTTACATGAAAATATTGGTTATGTATACTTGGGAAATACACAGATCAGGGGCCCTTCTATTGCTGCTCAACTATAAGAGATGTATAGAAAAAACCCAGGAGTACCGTTGTAATCTTCTCTGAACGTTTGTTCATATGCTATCTACAATGTAATTCATGCAAAAGTGACCTTATGGACGCTGGGTGCTGAAAGTTTACAATAATGCAGCCACTGCACCCTGTTTTTGGTGACTAACCCACCAAATGTACTCTCCTTACTGTAACTACCTCATGGGAAAAAAAGTCAGTATTACAAGTTTGAGCTGACATCAGTGGCCAACTCTTTTTTTCAGGTCCACCCAGTTCTCACCAGAGTGTAAATCTAGTTTAGGGACGACCTTCAAAATGATGACATAAGGAGTAGTGTCAGGTAATAAATAAAAGCTCCCAGGAACAGTCTCCATAGCCCCGATGTTAAAGCTGCCCTGTTGTCATGCATCTGCAGCTTCTCGAGTCCTCAGTTGGTCGCTATGGGACCCTTCATGGACACCGTTTGGAGAAGGTTGATTACTTGGCCTGGCAGACTGAGACAAGTAAACTGAGATCTATTTCAGTGGCAGCATCGACTGGGGTGGGTCTTGTGGTCAATAACTGCTTTACTTCAGTCTGGATAGTACCAGGTAGGTTTTTAACTACATTCTCAAGCAATGTAACTCTTTCCTTTATTTCCCTAATGTCGACGAAAAGCTTTTTCTCTATGTTATCTTATTTTGTGAGGACCTTTTTTTAGCAAAGTCTCCACATTTTTAGGTAAGTAAAATTCATTGTCCTTTTCAGACCCCTTTGTATTGCAGCCCTTTTCCCAATTGTTACCCCTTGTGGCCCTTGTGGCCCTTGTTAGCTTCTATTGTAGTAGGGCTTAATGATCCTCTTGGCTGTCTGCTCTTTTTTGCTGGTGGGGATTGCAGCACTTGATTGGTGATGATTCAATAATGTCCAGAGGCATATTTGAGGCACAGGGCGCCTGGCTAATGCTATTTGTATTAGTGAATGTGTTGACACCATCCAGGGCGATTATGGTCTCAATAATAGACGGTATAATCTCTCCTGTAGCTTCTACTATAGCACTATGCAATGCTTCATTTGCTGCATGTTTAGTCGCTGCTAGTCTGACTTCAGCATTAGCAGTTTCCTTGTTTATTAAGCCTACTGTATTTGTCAAATCGCTTTTATAGCATTTGACGTGGTTAAGCTTCTCAATTCTTTAGCAGTAAAGATTGGAGCCAGTTTCCATTTTAACCCGATTCTATATTTTATTTGAAAAAGGATGTCCAAAAGGCTATTTCAAGGACTTTAAATAACTAAAATTTAAAAAAGAAAAAGGTTTATCTTACTGTATGGATATTAAGTCCTAGGATTCAAAAAGGCTTCGGACCAAGTGGGAGGGCCCAGTCCCATCTTGTTCGGACATGAGAGGGCACAGATGGGCCCGCTCTGGCACAGCGGCAATGACTTTATGAACCGTCAGGTTCTTGATGATTACGGGTGTGGCAGTGATCCAGCGGAAGGCCAAGATTGGAAAATTCACTAAACCAAATTATTCAATGGGCCCATACTCACTTATCCGAAAGTTCATTCAAACTACCTGGCCAATCCGCTGGGGGGTTAAGTTTTATAATTCACTTAAATTCTGATTAGTTAATTCCCTATAACTGCAACATTTGTTTAAATTAATATTTCAATGCCTAACTAATTTTCACAAATCAACACTCTTTCCTCTGGTCGATTGGCCATTAGTTGAGTTAGTTGATGGTGATATTAACAACTATTTAACTGATCCACATATCTCAGTGAAATAACCATAGACTCTGAGTAACATTCTTAAGCTCTATCTAAGATTTCAGTCATAAATTGAATGCTCAATTACAGATTCACAGTGCAAGCCCCATCATTCTTAACATGGGAGAGAACAATTCATTTAGCAAGGATATACATTAACACAGAATTCATTCAACAAAATCAAATGCAAAAAGAGTGGATAGATGTAGAGACAAAAGGCATATAGATAAAATACATTTGCAAAGAACGTATGCACATTTGAGACAGAATGATAATTACCTAAAGAAATACTGACAACCACCCCTCTGGCCAAAGGACTGGTGGGGGTCCCCTGAATTAGGGTCAGGAGACAAAGACTATAGGACAGGATAAGGACAAGACAGATACTTACTAGACTTCTCTATATACCCAACGCACCAGGGCGCATCCCTCTCTTACACTCTCTCCCTCCTCGATGTTCTTCCGAAATCTTCTAATCTAATCAGGCTGTTATTTGGATCTGAATCTTCCAAGTCTGCTCTCTCTTCTTTTCTTCTAGCAGCTCTCCCCCCTCTCTCTCTCTCTCTCTCTCTCTCTCTCTCTCTCAGCATCGATGTCTACCTTGCTAACTTAAGTCACTCTAGTTATAGTCTTTATTTCTACATGTCCCACCCTCAAAAGTTGCAAATATTGATTAAATACTCAAAATGATTGGATGGGGCCAGGGAAGTTTTCATCACACCATGCTGACATAAACATTTTTATTAACATTCTTATTGTCCTGAAAACCCTTCCCCTTTAGCTCATTCACCACTTTAATTCTCATATATGTATTGTAGCAATATTTATTAACATTTAATACAGGCTTCATGGACAAGGGATACACAGCTCCTCTTTCTGACGACTTCTGTCCTTGTTCTTTTGGAAGCCATTCAACTTGGCGGTCATTAGGTCACATTGCGAATCCACTGAGCATGTGCGGCTCCAATTTCATCCAGCTCCATTTTCTTTCGTTCATGCACGATAGCAGGCCCAAATGTGCACTATCAATAAAGGAATCATAAACAGATGTTACATTCTCAAATATATAGTTCTCACGGTTAACCACCCACTTCTACTCTATCCCATGTTACTATTATTCTCTTGAGCAAAAGCATTAATAATAGGAGCTTTCTTTTTAGTTCAAGCAAACAGATGTTGGGCATGTGGTACCTCACAACCACATTTTAGTCCTTCTTGCGCATGCATGAGAGTATTTTTTTTCTCTCAAAGCGGGTTAATCACGTTACTTCTGCCTAATTCAGGTTTGCACATGCACAAAGCATTTTTCTAACTTAAAGCGAGTTTTAGTCGCGTTGTATTTATTCCATGTTAATTAAATATGCGTAAAGCTTTTCTCCCACGTGTCTGTGTCTGGTGTATATTAGTTTAGTCTCATTCTACAGCTTTTAACTGTTAGTAAAAGCTAATGAAGGATTTCTCCGAGCAAGTTTCGTTTTCTTGAATCCTTGCTCCATCAGCGGCACCTGCCATGAAGAATACTGGAGCCCATAGTCCTTGCTGGGCAGAGTCTTTACTCCTCGTGCTAACTTGCAAACTGCTACCAGTGTCCCAATGTGTCTTAAAGGTTCAGAAACATAAGGTCAGTGGGAAGGTGTTTAATATGGTGCCTTTCCACTTAATAAGAACCCAGCATTCAAACCTCGTGGACCCTCCCTTAAAAACAGTCCCCTGGGGGGAGGCAAATACAATGATTGACAATAACCCTCAATGCTATTGTAGGCTTTTACCATGCATACAAAAGTCCTAACGTAGGGCCACGGTGGGGTGGCCCTGCCCTGCTTCTTCCTGGTGCTGACAGGCAGGAGGTGGGAGGGCTGTGTCGGGGCCTCCAGGTGCTGGATGCTGTGAGAAATGGAGTGCCTCAAAGCAGTTTGGTCCCCCAGGGAAAATTACACTGTCCCGCAAAGCGGGTTGGGAGCGAGCTTATCAGCCCTTCAGGCGGGAGGTGGGAGGGCAGCATTCGTGCCTCCTGATGCTAGATACTGTGGGAAATGGAGTACCTCAAAGCATCCCGGTTCCTCTGGCAAAGTTACAGCGTCCTGGGGAGTGGGTTGGTAGAACGCTTATCAGCACCAAAAGGAAGGGTTCCATCAACACCTCCTCAGTGGATGCTATGGGAAATGGAGTCCCTCAAAAATGTCTGGTCCGCCCAAACGAAATGACAGCCTCCCTGCCTCCAAGCTGATTTCCGCACAAAAACTAGTGCCTCTGAGGGGGGCATGGCTAAGCCGGCTGCAAGATGGTAGCACCTTGAGTGGGCTCTGCCGGCCAAGCCTTACAATCCACCGTGATCCTGCGGACCCTGATCAAACTGACTCTCCACTTCATGCTGCCTCAGCTCCCTACCTCTGGGGGCAACGATTGCCCCCAGCTGACCCCCACTGCTGACGCCACACCGAGTTCTGCCGCCATTCCTAGTCTCGGGCATGGCTGCCGGGCCTACCTGGTGTTGAGTGGCTGGCGGCTGTGTTGGGCTCTGCCGAAGATGGTGGACTGCTGATGCCAGCCTGCCATGACTGGGACCTCCTGCTGACAATGGCCCGCTGCCTCCTCTCTCTGGTGGGTCACGCAGCTGCTCAGGGCTTCCCCCGCTGCCTCCTCTCTCTGATGGGTCACGCAGCTGCTCGGGGCTTCCTGCGGCGGAGTTGGAGGCGACTCTCTGTTCACAGAAACGGACGCTGTGTGGACCCCGGGCTGCCCCTGAACTTACCTGCAGCAGCTGACTCTGGTGCCTTCGTCCTCCCGCCTCCCGCCGCCGACCCCTGCTCCATCTCTGGGTCTTGCAGCCGTGTGGAGTGCGGTAGAGGAGCAACAAAAACTTCAATACCCAGCTGCCCTAGCGGCGCTAATCGCGCCAAACGCGCGCCAGGAGGCGCTCAAATACAGAGTCACCCCGGTCGAGGGGGCGACTCTCTGTTCACAGAAACGGACGCTGTGTGGACCCCGGGCTGCCCCTGAACTTACCTGCAGCAGCTGACTCTGGTGCCTTCGTCCTCCCGCCTCCCGCCGCCGACCCCTGCTCCATCTCTGGGTCTTGCAGCCGTGTGGAGTGCGGTAGAGGAGCAACAAAAACTTCAATACCCAGCTGCCCTAGCGGCGCTAATCGCGCCAAACGCGCGCCAGGAGGCGCTCAAATACAGAGTCACCCCGGTCGAGGGGGCGACTCTCTGTTCACAGAAACGGACGCTGTGTGGACCCCGGGCTGCCCCTGAACTTACCTGCAGCAGCTGACTCTGGTGCCTTCGTCCTCCCGCCTCCCGCCGCCGACCCCTGCTCCATCTCTGGGTCTTGCAGCCGTGTGGAGTGCGGTAGAGGAGCAACAAAAACTTCAATACCCAGCTGCCCTAGCGGCGCTAATCGCGCCAAACGCGCGCCAGGAGGCGCTCAAATACAGAGTCACCCCGGTCGAGGGGGCGACTCTCTGTTCACAGAAACGGACGCTGTGTGGACCCCGGGCTGCCCCTGAACTTACCTGCAGCAGCTGACTCTGGTGCCTTCGTCCTCCCGCCTCCCGCCGCCGACCCCTGCTCCATCTCTGGGTCTTGCAGCCGTGTGGAGTGCGGTAGAGGAGCAACAAAAACTTCAATACCCAGCTGCCCTAGCGGCGCTAATCGCGCCAAACGCGCGCCAGGAGGCGCTCAAATACAGAGTCACCCCGGTCGAGGGGGCGACTCTCTGTTCATAGAAACGGACGCTGTGTGGACCCCGGGCTGCCCCTGAACTTACCTGCAGCAGCTGACTCTGGTGCCTTCGTCCTCCCGCCTCCCGCCGCCGACCCCTGCTCCATCTCTGGGTCTTGCAGCCGTGTGGAGTGCGGTAGAGGAGCAACAAAAACTTCAATACCCAGCTGCCCTAGCGGCGCTAATCGCGCCAAACGCGCGCCAGGAGGCGCTCAAATACAGAGTCACCCCGGTCGAGGGGGCGACTCTCTGTTCACAGAAACAGACGCTGTGTGGACCCCGGGCTGCCCCTGAACTTACCTGCAGCAGCTGACTCTGGTGCCTTCGTCCTCCCGCCTCCCGCCGCCGACCCCTGCTCCATCTCTGGGTCTTGCAGCCGTGTGGAGTGCGGTAGAGGAGCAACAAAAACTTCAATACCCAGCTGCCCTAGCGGCGCTAATCGCGCCAAACGCGCGCCAGGAGGCGCGCAAATACAGAGTCACCCCGGTCGAGGGGGCGACTCTCTGTTCACAGAAACGGACGCTGTGTGGACCCCGGGCTGCCCCTGAACTTACCTGCAGCAGCTGACTCTGGTGCCTTCGTCCTCCCGCCTCCCGCCTCCCGCCGCCGACCCCTGCTCCATCTCTGGGTCTTGCAGCCGTGTGGAGTGCGGTAGAGGAGCAACAAAAACTTCAATACCCAGCTGCCCTAGCGGCGCTAATCGCGCCAAACGCGCGCCAGGAGGCGCTCAAATACAGAGTCACCCCGGTCGAGGGGGCGACTCTCTGTTCACAGAAACGGACGCTGTGTGGACCCCGGGCTGCCCCTGAACTTACCTGCAGCAGCTGACTCTGGTGCCTTCGTCCTCCCGCCTCCCGCCGCCGACCCCTGCTCCATCTCTGGGTCTTGCAGCCGTGTGGAGTGCGGTAGAGGAGCAACAAAAACTTCAATACCCAGCTGCCCTAGCGGCGCTAATCGCGCCAAACGCGCGCCAGGAGGCGCTCAAATACAGAGTCACCCCGGTCGAGGGGGCGACTCTCTGTTCACAGAAACGGACGCTGTGTGGACCCCGGGCTGCCCCTGAACTTACCTGCAGCAGCTGACTCTGGTGCCTTCGTCCTCCCGCCTCCCGCCGCCGACCCCTGCTCCATCTCTGGGTCTTGCAGCCGTGTGGAGTGCGGTAGAGGAGCAACAAAAACTTCAATACCCAGCTGCCCTAGCGGCGCTAATCGCGCCAAACGCGCGCCAGGAGGCGCTCAAATACAGAGTCACCCCGGTCGAGGGGGCGACTCTCTGTTCATAGAAACGGACGCTGTGTGGACCCCGGGCTGCCCCTGAACTTACCTGCAGCAGCTGACTCTGGTGCCTTCGTCCTCCCGCCTCCCGCCGCCGACCCCTGCTCCATCTCTGGGTCTTGCAGCCGTGTGGAGTGCGGTAGAGGAGCAACAAAAACTTCAATACCCAGCTGCCCTAGCGGCGCTAATCGCGCCAAACGCGCGCCAGGAGGCGCTCAAATACAGAGTCACCCCGGTCGAGGGGGCGACTCTCTGTTCACAGAAACGGACGCTGTGTGGACCCCGGGCTGCCCCTGAACTTACCTGCAGCAGCTGACTCTGGTGCCTTCGTCCTCCCGCCTCCCGCCGCCGACCCCTGCTCCATCTCTGGGTCTTGCAGCCGTGTGGAGTGCGGTAGAGGAGCAACAAAAACTTCAATACCCAGCTGCCCTAGCGGCGCTAATCGCGCCAAACGCGCGCCAGGAGGCGCTCAAATACAGAGTCACCCCGGTCGAGGGGGCGACTCTCTGTTCACAGAAACGGACGCTGTGTGGACCCCGGGCTGCCCCTGAACTTACCTGCAGCAGCTGACTCTGGTGCCTTCGTCCTCCCGCCTCCCGCCGCCGACCCCTGCTCCATCTCTGGGTCTTGCAGCCGTGTGGAGTGCGGTAGAGGAGCAACAAAAACTTCAATACCCAGCTGCCCTAGCGGCGCTAATCGCGCCAAACGCGCGCCAGGAGGCGCTCAAATACAGAGTCACCCCCGTCTCGCGGGACGCGAGCGGGACGCCGGGCTAAGCCCGGGCAAAGGGCGGGCCCTCTGTGGCCCTCAGTGGCCGAGGTAGGCCGGGCTGGGCCCAGGCATGTTTGATTATTGAGTTGTATACCCTGTGATACTCGGGTGTGCCATTATATTATAATCCTAAGTATTGCTAGAGATATTGAACGATTGAACGCCACTAACTGTATGCACTTCTAGTTCATCTCCCATGATCATTGAGTGAATATTTATAGTATTTTATTCAGTGTTTGTTTGTTTTAAGAGTGTGGTTATCTTTTAGGCTCTATTCACATACGCTACTATGGAGTGTAAGACATTACGATCTGGGAAAGTTGTTATGGAGAATTGTGATTCATTTCCTAATTTAAGTCATGTTGGAAAAAAGAAAACAAATAGAGGCATCATGAAAGGCCAGATGCAATTAAAACAAATTTGGGAGAAAAGTTTGAGTAAATCTCTTGAAGTTCCCAGAAAAGATGATACTGAACTACTACCGCAATTGATTCTTTGTTCAAATATGAAGGAAACTGGTTTTCCAGTTCTTAAGGAGGAAAAAAAAGGATCTCTGAGTCAGACTGGAGAGGTCAACCGTCCAACATGTGCTGCGAATATGATTGATGCTGTCCCCTTGCTAAAATCGCAATCCTTGATCCATGAAATGCCTATGGGGAATGGTATTCTGGAAGAGGATAAGGGTGATATCTCTATACTCAACAGCATTGATTTAGAACTCTGCGGCCGATATATAGATAAGACATCTTTACCCCACTTAGTAGGTAATAAAACTCCTCGTGGTGAAACTCCATCTGGTCTACTATTATATAGTAGTACGCCCTCCAACAAATCTAAAGATAGTCTTTCTCCGCAGTTTGAGATACAATCCCCGCACTTTAACATGTCAGGGATTTGTCCCCTCACATCTTCAAATTTCCCAAAAAACGAAAAACCTATCTCAGAGTCACTCATTGCCCTGGAACAAATTTTATCCTCTATGTTATTGCTAATGGGAAAATTTGCTGTAAATTCTGACTGTATCTTGTCTTCGGTTACTGAGATTCTGCAGGCTTTGCTGGCACAAAATGGGAAATTGGTAGAAAAGGTACTTAAGCCTCCCACTATCCCTGTTGACACTGGTCTTTCTGCTCTTAATGAGGCAGACAATATTATAGAAGAGAGGGGAGAGGCTCATCTGGGATCCTCCTCAGAGGTGGGGATGCTTAAGTCACCTAATCAACCTATTTCACCCGCCTCGCATTTGAGGTCTGCGCCTTTGTTACCTGAGCAGGGAGAGAGTGTCTGTGAAGTCCCTACAACGGGGGGCCACGATCTCTTCCCTATTTTTGCACAGGATAAAAAGGAGCCAGAAGCTGCCTCGGGGTCTCCAAAAGTCACCAAAATGAAATCAAGAGAAAAAAAGGGGAAACCTACACGTAAACATAAAAAGAAAAGACCTAGACAAATCATTTTTCCAAAACATATAATAACTGTAACACCTGCTCCTATAGAAAGAGGGCATAGTCTTCCCTCTGTTAGTCCGGAGAAGGTAGAAGTGGAAAATATCTTAGAGATTTCCAAGGGACTTCCCTCGGCTGATGTAAACACGGATATGGTGGTCTCTGGTTTAGTAGTTGATGTCCCTGTTCCTCAACTTACAAGTACAGATGATAAATATTTCCCCATAGTAACACGAGTATATAATCCAACTGCTCCTATTTTTCTGCCTCAGAAGGAGATAGCTAGGAAGGCAATACCACAATCAGTAAAAAGTCCAATCTCATATGTGGACACTTGTGTATTAGATTTTCTTCCATTATTTGACTCTGATCTAAAAATGAATAGATCTTTGTTACTTAGCTGCTTTAAGGAGATTGAAAGTTTAAAGTTGGTCCTATCAAATGATATAGATTTAGTCACCCCAATAAGATCATTAAATGGCCAACGAATAAGGGTAAAATTTTATTCGAAGATAATTGCTAACCTAGTTCTCCAGCAAGCCGAAGCATTTCAATGTAGAGGTATTGACGTCCTACCCTATGTTAATAAAAATTTGTGCCTGTCTCTTAATGAAAGGAACACAAAGTTAAACATGGGACAGGATGCCCCTCCGTTATGTAATAACGATCTAAAAATTTGGATCTCTAGAGGCAAACGCATGGTCTCTCAGGTTTGTCCTGTACCTAGTAGTACAGACAATCTACTTACTGAAGACTCTGCGATGTGGAACTGGCTACCTGGAGTTCTCTCAAACACCACCTCGAGAAACCCACGGTCACCCTCACATCTTTAACCATTGTTTAAAAATTGTCTCTTGGAATGCTGCCGGCTTGACTAACTGTCCGGAAAAATTTGATTATCTCTTCTCCCTAAATGCAGATGTGTTATGTATCCAAGAAACATGGTGCCATATTTTCCCACATGTTGGAAATGATTACTTCGTCCTGGAGGCTGCCGCAACGCCATCAAAGAAGGGCCATGCTAAAGGCGGAATTGCCTGTTTATTATCTAATGCACGACAATGGCATTTCGCACACTACAAGGACGAGAGTAATCTATTCCAAGTTATAACTATTTCTAACCTGGATCCTGGTGTTCAACGGACCTCGTTTATCATAGTAAACGCCTATATTCCACCTGAAGATAATTTTATGGTAGTTTTAAAACGTATGTTTTCCTATTTAAAGCGTCTATTAGAGGTGGATGATCCTCCATACCTATTATTAGTGGGGGACCTAAACTGTAAAGTGTCTAATACTTCCCTAGACTTATTTAGAAACATAGCAAAGGAAGAGGTTTATAATATTCCCCAAGCCTCTTTGCCCAATAAAATAAAAACTAACAAAAGGGGCAAGATTCTCCTTGGAGAACTTAATGCCATAGAGGGAATTATTATAAACGGCAGAATGCCCTCTGACACTCCAGCTAATTACACTCATGGTTCATCCAGGGGAGAATCTATTTTGGATTACGTAATTACAGACTTTGAAATGTTCTCTTTCTGCAAAGATTTGGTAATCTCTTATACGCCCTTGAGCGATCATAAAATCATTACACTAACTGTTTCCTTAACATCTCCTGAAGCTGACCTCTGGTCATTAAAGAACAGAGGCTTCACCATTAATAGTCACTCAGATAGATGTTATTGGAGATCTAGTTATAACAAAGATGTACAAAACATCCTTACCCAATTTCTAACTGAGTCTGACTATTGGCAGGGAAAGGAATTTATGTTCCTCGAAACCCTTATCCAAAAAATTACTGACATAGTTAGGACTTCAGGAAATTTTAAAAAGAAATGTTTCTCCCCTAGTCCTCTATTAAGGTTGAATAAAGAAATTAATAAAGTTGTTAGGATGCAATACCTAAATAGATCTAGGGAGCTTGGGTTAAAACTAGCTTTATTAAAAAGAAGGAGGGTGAGATTAAGAGCCAAATTAAAAAGAGAAAAAGAAGATATCTTATGGATTAAGCTAAAAGAGGCATCTAAGTGTAAAAACGTCAGAGATTTTTGGTCTATAATAAGGCAAGGATGTGGATCCGTAACAACGCCCACTCCGATTGCAATTACTGAAAATGTCTGGACCCAATTTGTGACTACTCTATATGCGTCCAACCATGTAGGGACCGAGGTTTGGGTTCCAGATTTCAATTCTGACGTTATAATGGAACTCCCCACTGAGCACACCATAGCCAGTGCAATTAGGAGTATGCGCTCCTCAGGAGCTATGGGACCAGATGAAGTGCCTATGTCCACAATTAAGCAAGATGTAACTACTTGGAGTAGGATCCTCCTTCCAGTGTTTCGGGTGTGTTTTAAAACAAGAGCAGTCCCGGACTCTTGGCGGGGAAGCATCTTGATCCCAATTTTTAAAAAAGGAGACCGGGCTAATCCCGCTAATTACCGTCTAATTGCATTACTGGATGCTATAGGGAAAATCTTCGCAAAACTTCTATTAATATCTATAACAGAATGGGCAGATAAAAATAATATAATACCCAGGGAACAGACAGGTTTCCGAAAAGAGCACGGAACTCTGGATAACTTAACCATGCTACAGGTAATTGTAGATAAATATGTTCGTGTACGTGGTGGAGGCGTATACGCAGCATTTATAGATTTCTCTGCAGCGTTCGACAGGGTGGACAGATCAACGCTGTGGAGAAAGCTGTCGGCATTGGGCATGCCGGGACAATTATTGGACTTAGTTAAGTCCTTGCATTGGAACACATGATGTCAGGTGCTACAAGGAGGTGATAGGGGTCTCTCCCAACCCATCCCATCCCGCAATGGTCTAAAACAAGGATGCATACTGGCACCCATCTTGTTCTCCCTATATATGGCTGATTTGCCAACAGCCGTTGCTGACTGTGAGGGACTTGCCCCAAAAACAGGAGGAACTGCCATACCCATTCTAATGTACGCAGACGATATTCTTGTTCTAGATCTGACCCCAAAAGGTCTTTCTAATCGTCTCCATACATTGAATGAATTCGCCGATGCACACTTTATGAAAATCAATAGTTCAAAAAGTAAAGTTATGTGCATCTTTGGAAAAAAGAAATGCAGGTCCAAGAGTTTTAATTGGACATTAAGTGGTGAAAAATTAGAGGTAGTTAACTCCTATACGTTTTTGGGCAAAATAATATGTTCTAACCTTAGTGAGAAACCCCACATTGAAAATAACTCTAGAAAAGCAATGGCCCATGGGCGGGGATTATGTTCCTTGTACAAAGCGACTGGGAGGAGACATTTCTCATGTTGCTTGGATGTATTCCGTGCAAAGATTCCTGCTACCCTTTTGTATGGAATGGAATTGGTGGATCCATATCAATGGGAGTTTATGCAAAAAATGGAGGGGAAGGTATTAAGGAAAATTTCATCATTAAATTCTGCCTGCTCCACTTCATCTTGCAGGCTGGAATTCGGCCTGCGAAGTTGTAGGGCTCAAGGGTTAGCTGCCCTAGTAAAATGGATAACATGCTTGGCCCGAGGCAAACCAGGAACCCTACGAGAAAGCCTAAAAAAGGAGCTCTTGGGCAACTTTAATGAGTTCTCGCAGCTAGTAAAAAACTTTCGACTGGCTGTTTCAATATTGGAATTGGACGAAAGTACGTTGTCTTTACTTTCTCCATTAGAACTAAAGCTAAAGTTAAAAAGTGTGTCCTGGGAATACTGCTACAAACTGGATATACTTGCCCAACAGAAAGATAAAGACAGGGAACTCCTGGTTTTAACCTATACACCTAAACAAGCCCAACAATATCTAACTTGGAACATTCCGCATGGTGTCCGTAGGGTATGGTACCTCCTTCGCCACAATTTGCTTCCACTAAATACATTACTTGCAAAATGGTATGGAGTGTCCCCCTTGTGTAATTTTTGTAATAATGCCGTTCAAGATTTTAAACATGTTCTGCTTATTTGCCCAGGCCTGTACTTATTGAGGAAAAAATGGATAAAACCAATCTGTATACAAATGGGAATCACGAATGTAAAAATGTTTTTTAATGCTCTCCTCTGCCCCCCTAATGAAATGTTCTGTTTTAGAATTTTTAAATATTTTAAAGAATTTTTAGATATCTATTAATGTGATTCTGGTGAGATGTTGATGAGTGTAACTTTGTATATAACAAGTGGTCGTTTAGTCGTTGTATTAAGTTTGTGTTTTAAAGTATGGTTACATGTATGTTATTTTATGTGGCCCTCTTTGAGAGCCAAATCATAATAAACTTTGACTTTGACTTTGACTTTGAGTTGGAGGCACGTACATCGCACCGCAGGGCCTGGGTCTCTCCTCCCACTTTCCGGCTCCAACTGATACCTGAGGTACCTTTACTCTCCCGCAGCTTGTTTCTGGCCCCGCAATGGGGTGGCGCGCTCCCCGCGTATCCCCGCTGCCGCTCGCCTCCGCATGCACGGGTCTGCCGGAGTGATCTTATTGGGTGGTTGCGCCTTTCTGGGCCTTGCTGTGGCCTTCCTCGCTCCCGCGCACTGGAGGGCCTAAATCCTCCATCCTGCACGCCACGCATTCTGCATCTGCACCCGCCTGCCGTTTGGTTCAGCTGATTTGTTTTGCTGCCCTGCTTGCCTGCTGCTGTGTGTGGTGACGCCTACCTGCTCACCTGGCCTTTCCACTCACCAGGGGACACGCCAATGACTCCACGGCCTGAACCTGTGCTGCTCTACTGGGGCCCTACTCACTGTGATTGGGGATCACCTCTTCCTCCCCTGGCCCACTTGGCTACGGTTTTTCTTGGCCCCTTTACTCGACGAGCTGTGGGCGCCTGCCGCTGTTTCTCCGGCCGTGCCAGACCTGGCATCCCGCCCCCTCTCCCTTGGGCCTCTGTAACTCTCACTGACTCTGGCCGAACGCTGCTCCTCATTGCCGGCCCAATTCCTCGCCCATTGCTTTTCCCACTCTGGCCTTCCTCTCCGGCCCTGTGACTGTTCCACTGCCTGGTGCAATATCCTCTGCCATAACTCCTCTCGTTGGCTCCCACCCCCCCCTACGCTGCACCTCTGCTTCCAACTTCTCGGTGGTGCGGGCGGTGGGCTTGTGTGGAGGGCGCCGCCGGCCCGACAATGGGGAAGGCGGATCCAAAGCAGCCTAAGCTGGCCTTCGATCAACGCAGGCAGACACGACTGGACGGAGCTGCCCCGGACATTCGCGAGCCGGCGATCCAGCCTGAAGCCAGTCTGACCAGGGATGACGACCTCAAAGCCATCATGCTAGACGTAAAGGCCACAGTCACTGGCATTGCTACTCAGCTTGATCAGCTCTCCGCCCGTCTGGACACTGTCAAGGCCCGGGCGAACTTGCACGACACGCAGCTGACCCAGGTGGAGGCGAGGGTGTCCGATGTTGAAGATGCCGCGACTCAGGATCACCATAAACTTCTCAAGTTGGACAAGCTTCTAGAGCTCATCAAGAATAAGAACGAGGATTTGGAGGCGCGCCCCCGCAGAAGTAACCTCCGCATCACGGGCGTGCCCTAGTCCTCCAACATCTCCAAAATGGAGGACTTTGTAGAGCAGCTCATCCGGGAACCGTTTGGTGAGGGTCTCTCCCCTGTTTTCATTGTTGAGCGTGCCCACTGCTCTCTGGGTCCTCTTCCCACTCCTGGTCTTCCGTCCCATCCCATCATCTTTAAATTATGAAACTTTCTGGACCGAGATGCCGTTCTTCGTGCTGCCAGGGAGAGGGGTGAAATTTGCCACCAGGGGAACTCTATATCCTTTTACCCTGATTATACGATGGCGGTGCAGGCTGCCCGTTGCGAGTTCTTTTTGGCCAAAAGACTGCCTCAAAAACATGGCGTCTCCTACTACCTGGTGTACCTGGCCAAGCTGCGAGTCAGGCAGGGCTCACAAGTGCACGTCTTTACAGAGCCAAACAGTGGCACTGGCTTATGCCAAAAATCAGGTTGAGAGACCGTCCCCCCACCCAAGAATGCCTCAACTAGGAAGGGGAAAACCAAAGTCAAAGATGGAGGGAAATAGCTGGGCAGATCACAGCGTTCTGCACCCTCCGGCTTCCAGACAGTCGCCGACAGCGATCTGAGTGACAATGATTTGGAGTTCTGGACTTTTTGGTTCCGTCCAGAGGTGTCAGGGTACAACACCCAAAGACCCCGGAGTCCCACCTGCCTTGGTGCACAAATGAACAGAAACACGGGCTTCTCGATGGTGGCGTCAAAGACCAAAGGTTTATTACTGCAGGGACACAGAAGTCACAGAATCTACACACGGGCAGAATCTAGGAGACTGTTCGATTTGTACAAAGTGGGTTGCTCCTTATATACTAAAAATTGTGCTCTAGGCAAATATTTCACATGTCGGTACATTCCCAAACCTTTGTGTCTCTAAACAATAAATATTTGGCGTTACACAGGAACTGTCGATAATATCTGATACCAAACATCACGAAGAGGGGTTCCCACCAGTCCATCACAATCCCTTGTCAATATTGCATTCAAGACCCGGACCGCCTCATCGTAAAGTTCGTTACCTCCCCCTAATAAAGGCCCAGAAGGAAAGGAGCAGAGCCAGGTGCAGAAGATAGAAAAGCGGGATAAGAGATGTTTGTGGGTTGTAAATGGGCAAGGCTACCGGCTTCGGCCGCCTAATCATGATCAGGTACAATGGACAGGAAAACCAGTTCAGGTGGGCTGGCCTCGGGCAGAGGAGGCAGCCTTTGTCGAGTCATGCAGCTTCAGCGTGATCTGGTTTAAGGTGCACGTGTCATGTAAGAGGTGAATCTCCGGCTAAGGCTACGTGTCCTTAATCAAAGTGAAGTGAATGAAATGATCAGAGGCTATTGCATATGTGAGGGCAAGGAACCACAAAATGGCGGCCATGATCTTAAGATGGATGCCGTGTGTATATCAGAAATGTGTCAGTGGAAGGAGTGCTCTTGCTCGTAGCGTAGCGAAAACACTAGGATATACTAAATGGATCATTTGCGGTTCGCTGATACTAATTTTATGTATTTCCGACAAACTTGAAAACACGGGTTCAAGTCGTCACGGAACCGTCACGGAACCTCAGACCCTCCTTTTGCCCTTACATAGGCAATTACTCAATCTATGTCTGAATCTAGTTCTATGCTCATCAGGTCAGTGACATGCTGTTGTATCATCATCCTTTCTCGTGTCTTTTCTCCAAACGCAGGTGGTTTCCTAAAACAGGTTGTAGCACAAAGACTACACAGAGCAGGACCACACTGGATAATCAGACAACATGAGAATAGTAATATTAAGATGACACCAATGACCATTAGAACCTTCCATCCCCACGCTGAGATCAGAGTCCAAACCCACTCCATAAAGGACCAGTTTCCCTCATCTACATGTATGGAGTCCGAAATCTTGTGCAACTTAGAGATCGCCTCGTAAACTGTTGGAGCATTATTAGGAATAAAGACACAGCAGCTCGATTGGATCATTCTGCATACCCCACCTCGATCTGCAAGTATAACATCTAGAACCATACGGTTCTGCAATGTCATGAGCCTATCCGCCTGAAGCTCAGCTGTCAAATTGCTAAGGGCACCAGCAGTTTCGGTAATAGTAGATTCAACTACCCGTGTTAGCTGACGTATGTTTCTACTATTGGCCATAGGCCCCCAGAACGGAAGGAAGCCTTTGAAGAAGTCTCCAGCTTCCTGACCAGCTGTATCTTCCTTGCTGAAGACACCTCTCGCTACTCTTGTTCTGTGGTAATCAGGTGAAGCAGTGTATGTCGGAGGCAATAATCGAGCAATATAACATGATCCTGAGAAGTCGGCAGGCAACCATGTATAAGCTCTGTCTCGACAAATGAAATAGGTACCCCTAGCAGTAAGAAAGGCAGGGGAAGAGTTAGCCGGAAACACATAAGTCTCTACGCACTCACTCCTCCCTAGCTGAGCTCTCGGATTTCTCCCATTACCTTGCAAACAGACCTGACCTCGGTGAGGTACGACCCAGATTGGAGTTGAGCTTTTACGCTTGCTTTCTCCTAAACTAAGGCGATACTCTGAAGTATTCCAACTTAAATATACTCGCAATTCGTCTCTAGGGTATGATGGAGTATTATTGACGTCTTTGACCATGTCAATAATTCCCTGGACTAAAGCTTTGTTAGCAGAGTTATATTTAGTGGAACGTGGTGGACGTGGAGGATAGGTCTCAAGAGCATAAGCAAAGATGGTTTGAAGGGCCTGAAATGATCCATTGTAGCTGAAAGGCAAAACCAGATAGGGAATACCTTTATCCATAGTGTGAGGTATCAAGCCACACACCCAACAGTCTGTCGTGTTAACTACCAGTTGGTGTTGGTGCAAGAGCTGTACAAAAGTATTATTAATGAATTCTGAGCGTCGAGCTTGCTCATGTTCCGGAAACGAGTGAAAAGAGTGTATAGAAGAAACAGTAGAAATAGCAGGATCAAGGGGAGGTACTGTAGATACTGGCACAAAAATCAAATTTATGCTAAAGACAATTCCACCCACCAGTGTTGCTAAAACAATCAAAAATGTAATGGCACATTGCATCAAGAAACATTTGCTATGAAGAATTCTATTTAGTCTGTTTCTGCGAACGTAAATCACATTTTCTCGTTGCAGCGCAGGAAGTTCCATCTTCTACAATCCGCTCGCGACCACTGATGATGTGTACGTAGATGAAAATGCCTCTGTCAGCCCTGGGAGTTCCCAGTACTAACAGAAAGATCGACCTTGTGTCAGACCCCTGCAAATTCAAACTAGGCACACAGCCACGACCCTACGGCTACCCAGACGGCAAGGCAATTTTAAAAACAATAAACAATAACAAACTTCCTGGCTGAAGGCAAAAGTTCAAAAAATATATATATATATCAAAATCACAGTATGCAGTTGCCTGCTTTATTAGTCCTTTTTATGGCTTCTAAGGTTGTATTTCTGCTTCGCTGGTACTGTCTGATCGGAAAATAGTGTATCACTAGCAGCTGTTGCAGAGTTTACGTTCGCAGATGGCAAAGTTTCTTCTGATGCTGGAGACAAATTTTCAATGTTCAAAGCAGTCTTTTCAAGAGGAGAGTCACGTTTCAAAGTGTCAGAAATCAAATCGGCATCGCTGAAAGGGACAAATTTCGGAGTTGTTTCAGCTTCGGAGGCATCAATTCCCTTCTTCACCCAGTCGTCGTAGGGCAGCGGCAGTGGAACACGCTTTACGTGAGAAGCGTGGATCCAGTGCTTGCGACCAGCAACACGTACAGCTGTCCTCGTCGCCAGCAGGATTTGGAAGGGGCCGATGTAGCGAGGCTGAAGATTCTTTGTCCTCGCAAAATTTCTGACCACCACGTGGTCGCCGGGTTTCAGCTGATGCCCTGGACTCTCCGGAAGTTTTGGCAAAGCATCAAAGACCTGTTGATGAATAAGACTTAATTTAGCAGTCAAGTCGTAAAGATAGTCTATCAACATAGGATATTCAATGGAGCAAAATTGTTTAGGCCTTGGCACACCCCAGACATTTGCCGGGCGGCCAAATACAATCTCATATGGAGAAAGCCCTATTCTAGAATGCACTGTTGCTCTCGTTGATAACAAGGCCAAAGGAAGTGCGTCTGGCCAAGCCAAACCTGTGGATGCTTGAATTTTGGCTATTTTAAGCTTGAGGGTGCCATTGTAACCCTCAACTAAACCAGCAGACTGGGGATGGTTCGCACTATGAAATTTTTGTTTCAATCCTAGACCAGCACACACACTCTGCATAACTTTCCCTATAAACTCACTTCCGTTATCTGACCATACAATCCGTGGCATTCCAAACCTAGGGAAAAAATTCTTTGAGAAGAATTTTGGCAGTTGATAAAGCAGTGTTGTCCTTTAGTGGGTATGCTTCTATCCACCTGGAAAAAGCACAAACTACCACCAGGACGTATTTTAAATTGTTGCAGCGTTCCATGTGAATGAAGTCTAACTGTATTACTTCAAAGGGACAGGAAGGAGGAGCAAAATGACCAGCTGGAGTTGGAGTTCCCTTGCCAGGATTATGCATCAAGCACACCATACAATTTTTCACCACTCTCTCTGCACACTTACTGATTCCCTCATTCTTCCAAACCGGAGCTAACATCTTACATATCCCTTTAGAACTTATGTGCGCCACTCCATGCGCCATCGTCACTACTGCAAGCACATACGCATCAGGCAACATCCAACGCTGCTGTTCTGTCAAATCGATCCAACATCCATTCGAGTCCAATTTGCCCGTACTTTCTCTCCATACGCGTTTCTCTTCCTCAGTCGCTTCTTTCTGAATCTCTTTCACACTTTCCATTGTGTCCTCACACATTCCAGACTCAGCAATCCATCTTGCAGACGTAGCAACATACATTCTACTCATCATGTCTCTAGCTGTCTGTTTAGCGGTTTCATCAGCAAAGGCATTTCCCCGACCAACATCATCCGTGATTGCTTTATGAGCACTGCACTTCACAATCGCAACTTCAGTCGGTAAGGTTAGAGATTCTAACAAGTCGTTAACTAGCTGACCATGTTGAATCTTAGTCCCATGGGACGTAATGAAACCCCTTTCTCTCCACAACCGGCCAAAACTATGGGCCACGCCAAATGCGTACTGACTATCTGTAAACACATTCACTCTCTTTCCCTCAGCTAAAACACACGCTCTCGTAAGAGCTATTAACTCTGCAGCTTGGGCAGAATTCTGACTCACTCTTGCAGTCTCCACAATCGTCTTCAAAGTCGTTACCGCGTAGGCAGCAGTCACATCACCATTCTCCAATTTAAAACATGACCCGTCCACATACAGCGTACCATCTGGGTCGGATAGAGGAGTATCTCTCAAGTCGATACGACCTTTTGTCTCTTCTTCCGTTTTGAAATAACAGTCATGTGGCTCAGAATCACTCGACTCTTGATCAGTCGGCAACAATGTTGCTGGGTTCAATACATTGCATCTTTTGATCTGAATATGACTCGCTAATAACGTCAGCTCGTAACCAGATAATCTCGCACTAGTAAGGTGTTGTGTCTTCGTTCGGTTCATGAGTGTGTCCACTGCATGAGGAACCATGACCACTAGCATATTGTTCATCACCAAACCAGCAGATTGTCGAATGGAAGCTGCAGCTGCCGCTGTAGCCCTCAAACAACTAGGCAATGCTCTAGCTACCGGATCTAATGTTGATGAGAAATACGCACAAGGGCGTTGTTTATCACCAAACTTCTGTGTCAAGACACTCAACGCGCAACCTTCTCTTTCGTGAACGTAGAGCGTGAATGGCTTACTGTAATCAGGTGTGCCCAATACAGGAGCTGAACACAAAGCTTTTCGTAATTCAGCAAAACTCTCTTGACATTCATCAGACCATGGCACCGGACTCGGAACATTTTTCCCAGTCAAAGCTACCAACGGTTTTGCTAAAAGTGAAAAATTTGGGATCCATTGCCTACAGTAAGAGGTAATACCTAGAAAGGCACGTACTTCCCTCTGTGTGCGTGGAACACTCATTTGCATAATTGCTTTTATTCTTTCTGGGGTCAACTTCCTTCCCTCCTTTGACAAGAGATGACCTAAGTAGGTTACTTCTTGGCAGCAATATTGCATTTTGGAAGGTGACACCTTATGATTCAAATTAGACAAATGATGCAATAGTGAAATTGTAGCTGCCTTGCAAGTTTCCTTGTCATCGGCAGCCACCAAAAGATCATCTACGTATTGTACTAGGGCAGAACCTGGAGGAAGGACAAAAGAATCTAACTGGCTTTTTAAAGCTTGACTGTAAATAGATGGACTTTCACAGTAGCCTTGTGGAGCGCGTTTAAATCTGAAACTGCGACCTCCTAAACAGAAGCCAAAAATATCTCTGCTTTCCTCGGCTATCGGAATGCTGAAAAAGGCATTCTTCAAGTCGATGACTGAGAACCATGTAGCTGTAGCAGGAATCAATGTTAACAAAGCAGTAATGTCTGGCACTACAGGAAACTGCGGAATTACAATCTTATTAACTTCTCTAAGGTCTATGACAAACCTATAGACTGGAGGCTTTGTAGGATCTGTTCGTTTCAAAATCGGCAATACAGGACTATTACAAACATTTCCTCGCGTTTCTTCAACCACACCTTTCTTAATCAAATCTTGCACAATCAATAAGAGTGCACGCTCACCTTCATTCGATATTTTATACTGGGGAATTCTTGGAAATTTCACATTCGCTTTCAAAGTTACTACATACGGTGGAATCTCTAGCAGACCTACATCATTGGGACCAGTCGCCCAAAGAGAATCAGGGAGTGAACGTAGCTCCGGCGGGAGTGCGTCCATTGACAAGTACATCGGAGAGGTGAGTCTTTTACCCAAAGTAAGCTGTACTCCTTCCGGAGAACAGTACAATGTCGCATATAGTCGTTTTAACAAATCTAAACCAAGCAGATTTTCATTACAACCTGTCGTCAAAATTAAGGGTGCTTTCAATTGACACGGTCCAACAGAAATAGACAAAGGACCAGATATCGGGTTGTACACAGGGGCGCCTGAAAAACCTACGGAAACATTTGTTGAGCCAGACAAAGGTGCGCCAGGGAGTTTCGCATGCATGATAGAACTTTTTGCGGCACCAGTATCCAACAGAAACGGTTCGACTACACCTGATGTTGCTACTGCGACATAAGGCCCACTCTGATCCACTGGAACTGATACTACTCCCTCTCTCTGTCTATGGCTGTCCTAGTACCCATTTTGTTGAAAACCCTCTTCAACTTCACAATAATCCTCAACAAGATATTGCTGAGATCTATTCTGTTGAGCTGACTGTACATTTCGCTGATCAAAGTGATTAGAAGGACGATCATTAGTTTGTGGAGGCATAGCACCTCGTCCCCGACCTCTAGAATTCTGTGCAAAACCACCACGACCTCTCTGAGCTGCTGCCGCATTATTTTGCGCTAAAATCTGACAATCATTTTTATAATGACCCTCTTTCTTACAGTACGCGCACTGATTCCACTGGTATTGAGGCCTGGTCGAATTATAATCTGTCTTTTGATACGAATTCTGTTGCATATTAGTCTGATTCGTGCGAGGCGGATACGCCTGCTGTAAAAGAACTTTAGTCTTTAAATCTTTCGTTTTCTTCTCTGATTTCTCCTTTTCCTCTTTATCCCTATTTTCATAGTACTGTGCAGTCGCAAGTATTTGCGCTGTCGTAGATACAGCCCACGCACTTTCTGAGTCTTTCAATTTATTGCATAATTCGGGTAACAAATTATGCACAAATTTATCGACAAACAATCTCTGTCCTCCTTCAGTGCTCATATCCTGACCACTATGGTCTACAAAAGTCTCTTCGAACCTCGTGAAGAAGTCGGAGACACTTTCGTCTTTCTTCTGCTTGCATGCGGATAATTTATCCCAATTAACACGCAATGCTGGCATCAGAGTCTTCATTAAATCTATTATTCTACCTGGCAGATTAGCGATCAAAGGTTCAGGTTTCGCACCACCTATTTGTTGATTATCTGCTGCAGTGATAGCTGCCCAATCACCACCTAAAGCAGCCTGATGATCCTCTCTACGAATTTTAGCCCACACTGGTTGTGGAACTACATTACCAAACAACATATCAATGTCGGCTAAGTTCATTATACAAGCCTCAACTGTCTGTGTCAATTCCTTGTAATATCCGGCTGGATTCTTACGTGGATCTGGCAAGGCCTGTTTCACTGCTAACACTTCTGCTCGCTTCCACGGAATATGTATCCATACTCTTTGGAACTGTGCTGGAGCAGCTGCAATACCCGCATTATCATCACGTTGTACTGCTTCGCGCCAAATTGGAGGAACTTCCCTCATAGGATATTGGCGACTTAGCTTCATTCTACCTTTCTCTAAATCTCTCGGCGAACGAAGAGATGGATCATTCCTAAAACTCAAAATGAGTTCCATCGCTTCCTTTATATTATCGCCCACTATCATTCCAGCAGCAAACTCTTTTTGCACTTTAATTAAATCTTCCAAATCTGATTCGACATCGTCTTCTTCTATTTCCTCACGTAACAACGAGCACATCTCGTCGAAGACGTATCGCTGTGTTGGCTCTCCCCATTGCATAAATGTCTCTAACACATCTTTCGTACTATATCTTCTAACTTTTGTAATCCATCTGAGAGCTGTGGAGTCTAAAACTCCCCGTTCCTCAGTACTTGGAAGCTGACTCCGTCTCTGAACAGAGTCAGGAGTAGGAGTCTTAATCAAG
Organism: Lissotriton vulgaris; assembly: GCF_964263255.1. NCBI lineage: Eukaryota > Metazoa > Chordata > Amphibia > Caudata > Salamandridae > Lissotriton > Lissotriton vulgaris. The sequence continues at coordinate 669,427,307 of NC_141699.1, forward strand.
GTTTTATATATAGGAGACAGCATATTAGTAACAGAATCAGTAATTCTTCGACGAACAGAAAGTGGAGTTAGTACACTCGCAGACATAGAGAACGCAGTAGAGGTAGGAATAGATGACGAAACAGTAGGAGTATCGAGGAAAATAGTTTGAGGACCAATAGGTACAGTGGTAGGTATAGGAGCGGGCAGTGCAGGAAGAGGAGGAGCTGTAGGAACATTTACATTCACCACAGGAGGTATAGGAACTTGATTCTGAGGAACAAGAACACCAGGTTGTCCAGCAACCGGCAATTGAACATCCGGTATAAGTGGAGCCGCAGCACCTTGTGCATACGGTGGAGGCGACCGTAACAGATAAGATAGCAGAGGATCGTTTTCGGAATCCTCCAGTATCTTAGCCATTTTCGATGGCAAGGCAGGATAGCACTTGTCAATCGCTAAGTTACGCTCTCTAATGGCTACATCTATGGCTTTCTCACACTCATTAGCCTGCAACTGCTTAGTCGCTTGCTCTAGAGTTAACTCTTCTAGTTCTTTTTGCTCTTTCTTCAACCTTTTCATTTCTCTCTGTTTGGATTCTTTTCGCCAATAACGAAAAGAGTCAAACATTGCCGGCCGGGCTTTCTTCCTAAACAATTTCTCTTCTAAATTGTCGAGAATCTCTTGTTCAAAACTACCATGCAGTGGCCAACTAAGGACACCATCCTTCTTACAATAACGGACCCATATCTCATTATAAGTTATAGGACCCACACCATACTTACAATATAGGTCATATAGGGGAGTCCCAATCGGAGGAACCAGACAGGAATCCTCTAATTGTGAGTCACTGTTGCAACTAAAACAAGACAACATTTTCCGACTTACCATTCTCAGTCCGGAACACAAAACAAACAAAACACGAAACAAATTGTGCACTTGAACCAAGAACTTAGGCCTACCAAAACGAACTGATGTATCGATACCCAAAACTGAACCAAATAGATTATCGTAACCAGAACAACTAGTGATAATCTTACAAAACCAAACCAAACCAAGAACCGATCAAGGATTTTTAACAATCCTCACAAAAGTAACCAGCTAGCTATCACTAAATACTTAACTGGGGCACTGAAGACGTCACCAAGGAGAAACCCGTCACGTTTCGCCGTACTAAGGACTGCACCACTTCGGGTCCAAGACAGGGCGACGGTCAAGGCAACGGCCCACTGCAGCCGTCCTGAACGGGAACCCTCGTGGAAGAGAACTTCAGGGCCACTTTTGCGATATGCCGGGATCGATGAAGTGGGGCGCCTCCCTCAGGAATCTTCACACGAAGCTTCTCGAACTCTTCAGGCTTTTGGACCGGTACCGAATGACGTCGCCCCACGTTGGGCGCCAATTGGAGTTCTGGACTTTTTGGTTCCGTCCAGAGGTGTCAGGGTACAACACCCAAAGACCCCGGAGTCCCACCTGCCTTGGTGCACAAATGAACAGAAACACGGGCTTCTCGATGGTGGCGTCAAAGACCAAAGGTTTATTACTGCAGGGACACAGAAGTCACAGAATCTACACACGGGCAGAATCTAGGAGACTGTTCGATTTGTACAAAGTGGGTTGCTCCTTATATACTAAAAATTGTGCTCTAGGCAAATATTTCACATGTCGGTACATTCCCAAACCTTTGTGTCTCTAAACAATAAATATTTGGCGTTACACAGGAACTGTCGATAATATCTGATACCAAACATCACGAAGAGGGGTTCCCACCAGTCCATCACAATCCCTTGTCAATATTGCATTCAAGACCCGGACCGCCTCATCGTAAAGTTCGTTACCTCCCCCTAATAAAGGCCCAGAAGGAAAGGAGCAGAGCCAGGTGCAGAAGATAGAAAAGCGGGATAAGAGATGTTTGTGGGTTGTAAATGGGCAAGGCTACCGGCTTCGGCCGCCTAATCATGATCAGGTACAATGGACAGGAAAACCAGTTCAGGTGGGCTGGCCTCGGGCAGAGGAGGCAGCCTTTGTCGAGTCATGCAGCTTCAGCGTGATCTGGTTTAAGGTGCACGTGTCATGTAAGAGGTGAATCTCCGGCTAAGGCTACGTGTCCTTAATCAAAGTGAAGTGAATGAAATGATCAGAGGCTATTGCATATGTGAGGGCAAGGAACCACAAAATGGCGGCCATGATCTTAAGATGGATGCCGTGTGTATATCAGAAATGTGTCAGTGGAAGGAGTGCTCTTGCTCGTAGCGTAGCGAAAACACTAGGATATACTAAATGGATCATTTGCGGTTCGCTGATACTAATTTTATGTATTTCCGACAAACTTGAAAACACGGGTTCAAGTCGTCACGGAACCGTCACGGAACCTCAGATTGAAGAGAGCCCTCTTCCTTGATGCCTGTCGCTCGCATTTAATGGCAAGGCGTTGTTTATTTTGGCATCAGTGCCCTTTGGCTCATGCAGGCATTCCTGCCCACGTCCGCTTCTGATGCTTTCCTGTCCCCTGCATGCGAGCCTGGCGGCTTACCCTTGTCCAGGAGGCATCCACTTCTCCTGATATGCCAGCCCTGCACTCCCTTCCTCCGTTCGCCAGTAACTATTGTCTCTTGCTTTGGACTTCCCATTATCATGTTTACTTCCCTATGATGTGCCCTTGTGTAGGGGCTGCCCTGTTGGCAGTTCATGTCCCTACTTGTGGTCCGCGACCATCCGAAGCTTGGCCACCATGTCCTAGTGGCAGGGGTATTCGCTGAGCAGAGCCATGCCTCCATGGGATATTTCCCTCCATCTTTGACTTTGGTTTTCCCCTTCCTAGTTGAGGCTTTCTCGGGTGGGGGGTGGGGGCAGTCTCTCAACCTGATTGGGGGTTTGGTGTGGGTAGTAAGGGGGAGTTCATTGGGTTTGTTGCCCCCAATCCGAGGCCTGTTGTTTGCTTCGTTCTATGTATTTGTTGCACAGTGTTCCTTGCTATTCTGTCTTTTGCAATGCACATCTCTTTTCAATCACATCTTGCTCCGATTCCGCACCTGTCCTCATCCGTCACTCACCTTCATGGCATAGTGTTATGATGGCTACCACACTCTGGACTTGGAACGTTCGTGGTCTTAATGACCACCGAAAGGCCCGCCTAGTACATGCCCACCTCATCCAACACAAAGTTGACATTTGTTTACTCCAGGAAACACACATGTTACCCTCTACTACCGCCAGGCTTCACTCTAGACATTGGGGCGAAATTCATTCCTCCTTCTATTCTAGTTACTCTCGCGGGGTATCCATCCTCATGCGCAGGGTGCTTCCCTGGCACACATCCCAGGATATTGCAGATCCCGAGGGGCACTTTGTCATCCTGCATGGCACTCTCCCGTCCCAACCCCTGATCCTGGCAGCGGTATATGGTCCCAACTCCGATTACCCTGACTTCTTTGCGCAGGTATGGTGACATATCTCTTCCCTGGGCCCAGCCGCGCTGCTTGGGGGGGCGATTTCAACATTACGCCTTTAGCCACTCTTGATCGCTCTGGACCTCGTGCTCTTCACCCACTCGCTACATCTCACCTGCATTCCATACTATCCAACAACTCACTGCTTGACCCGTGGTGGCACACTCACCCGGAAGCGTGCAAGGGCACTTGGGTTCGTGTTCTCTAGGCTGCTGGTCCCGTTTGGACCTCTGGATCACCACTCAGGACGCTTTTGCGTGGGTCACCTCTGTGGAACACATGGCGCGTACCCTTTCTAACCACGCTCTGGTCTGCCATAGCCTGCTCCCCCCGCACTCCCCGCAGTGCATGTTTACCTGGCGGCTGCATTCTTTTACAAAGCCTTTGCGCCTCTTCTCGTTCCGCACATTGCCGCTATGTAAAATGACTCCTTCGAGTGTGGCTACTTCCCTCCATCACTTTGCGAAGCCCTGCTAACATTGCTCCTGAAACCTGCCAAGTCCCCCAAGCTCCTTGACTCTTACCGCCCATTATCGCTCATCAACACCCACAATATGATTTTCGCCAAGTTGCTGGCCTCCCGCCTCCTTCCTCTCATGCCCCTGATAGCTCACCCATGCCAGTCCGGTTTCATCCCTGGCCATGCCATGTGGCATAATCTCCGAACTATATTTGCTGTTCTCCACCAAATCAACCCCGCTCTTCTGGCCGTGGCTGCCCTTTTAGACGCCACCAAAGCCTTTGACACTTGAGTGCTTTTTGCTGTGGCTTTGGAGCCTTTGCCGCTCGGCTCCGACAGCATCATACCCAGAGGGGTCTTGGCTTTGCGACCCGAGCCATGGTCATCTCCATGTACGCGGATGACATTACACTCTATGTCCGAAACCCCCAAAAAAATCTCGGCCTTATGGTCTGCGAGGTGGTGCGCTTTGGGGGTTTGTCTGGTATCCAGGTTAACTGGGGTAAATCTATTCTCTTTCCTATGACAGACGCCACTGTCCCCTTTACTCCGGACTATCCATTTATGTGGACAACTGGGCCCACTAGATATCTGAGCGTTTGGCTCAGCAGGAACGTGGATGAACTCTGGAGGGCAAATTTCAGCCGGGCTGTTGACTGGCTGGAAGCCAAGGTCCCCTTCTGGCGGCACTTACCTCTGTCCTTGGTGGGGCGCATAGCCATCGCTAAGATGGTGGTGCTTTCGAAGTTTCTATACCTGTTCCTGAATATCCCCATCTCTCTCACGGCTAATTTTTTTCAGACACTCCTCTCCCTCATTATCTCTCCTGTCTGGGCTGGGCATCAGCCACGAATTGCATACGATATTCTCACACTCCCTCTAACGTGTGGCGGGCTGGGTGCACCGGACTTCAAATTATATGCCCTTAGCGCTTTTCAGCCTCATGTGGCAGTGGAGGCTGACCTGGCAGCTCCCTCGCCGCTCCGGACTGCTATCTTTGCCCCCGCAAAACCCTGGGTGGAGACTTCGACACAGTAGAGACTCTGCGCTGGGCCTGGAATGGTCTTCAGAGATACTCTGGCTCCAGCTTGCTCTTTGCCAACGCCATGCCCATTACATACAATCCAGCATTTCCTTCACTTCGTACGGCCGGAATGGTAAAACGCGCGACTGGCATGGGGCTGTCCTCGCTGTCAGACCTCTACCCTGCCGGCGACTTTTTCTCTCTCCCAGCCGAGTCTGGCCCAATGGATATCCTGCTCTATTACGAACTTAGAGCAGCCTGTCGGAAGCTGCACCCCACGTTTCCCCAGCACCCTCCTTCGATGGCTGCCCTCGACCTTGTATACACTTCCGCCTCCCCTCACAAATTGGTCTCCAGACTTTATGCTCTTACACTGGCGGCATCCTCGATTTCCGCTGATCGTGCCTGCTCGGCCTGGAGCGTGGACCTAGGCACCGATCTCCCTCAGAAGGTCTGGCTGTTTTGTTGCAAGGAGACCAAACGTCTGTCCCCTAACTACCGCCTGTGCCTCATACATTTTAAATATCTGCATAGACTGTACCGCTCCCCTGTTCAGCTGCATGGAATAAGTCTTGTTTCTAGCGATAGATGTCTCCGATGCTCTGCCTCCGCTACCGACTTTTCTTATCTCGCCTGGCTGTGCCCAAAAGTCTCTGCTTATTGGCGCGCGGTGTGTACTGTCATCACTGAGATCACCTCGCGCCTGTCATGCCAGACCCACTGATCTACCTTCTTGACTTTGTGAAATACTGTCCTGATGCCTCCCGTCGGCTCACCGGTATGCTGCTCGGTCTGGCACGACGCAGGGTCGCCATGCTTTGGGGTTCAGAGGCCCGCATCCAAAGTCAGCGCTTGGCTTGAGGATGCTGCGCATTGCCAGATGCTTCTTTCTGAATTTTGGGACCCAACGCCGGCATCTTGCTGGCCGCTTGACATCTGGGGTCCCCTTGTTTCATACCTCCTACATCAAGGTGCTCCGCCCTCTGCGACCTCTCCTGCACTCTCTACTGGCTCATCGCCCGCGGCGGCTGCCGGTGCTGGCTCGTAGAGGATTGTTTCCCCACCTCCGCGCACTGCTGGTTCTCTGAGGCTTTTCCCGCCTGCACCCTGCCTCTCCTGGGCACTCCTCCATACCCTTCCCGCTTCATCTCACGTCACTATCTCTCGCGTACTGTTATGGGCTACTAATGTACAATATGTTCCTATGATGTGTGTAACAGATGTGGTTGTTTCTCTTTATTTGCGGATCCCCCGCCTGCATACCTTGTAACCTCATGTGCAAGTTTCTCAATAAAGGTTTAAAAAAAAACAAAAAAACTAGTGCCTCTGATCAGGTCTTTAGATTTGCTCTTTTATATTGGAAATATGCACTGCTAAGCAAACAACTATTATATGTAGCTTTTATACATCTGTAAGCTGCATTTGATCCAGTGAGAATCTCTAGAGAGTGCTGGCAGAAATGGGAGCCCCTAGTAATAAGATTAGCATAATTACAAAATTACATGACAGGAACTATGCACATGATTTGCTGGGGCAGCAGGAGCGAACTGGTCAACTGCATTCCCATCTACTGTGGTGAACGCCAGGGGTGCCTTCTCGCTCCCACTCTGTTTACGTTGTATATCAACAACGTGGTGGATGAGCTCATGACCTGCAAGAACGATTCCCCTGTTTTAAATGGTAAGAAGATCCCCATACTCTTTTTCGCGGATGACTCACTTCTCATTTACAAGACCCCTATGGGTCTTCATAATATGGCTGATAAGTTCCTGGGATTTTGCAAAAACAGAGGCCTAGAGCTGAATGTGACAAAAAACACATTTATATTTTTTGGGTATGTGCAGTCAGAAATTGTGCAGTAAAGGGTGTTAATGAACATTTGGAAAGGGTACTTTGCCTTGATTACCTGTGGCTTAAATTATCTGACAATCTTTATTGGGAACTCCAACTTAATACAAGCTCCCTACTAATGCTGCACAGATATAAAGCAATCCTCTGATTATACAAGAGGACTCACTCTTGCTCAATATTCCTGCTCTGAGGTGTATTGTGCTATGGCTCAAAGTGCACCACTCTTTGGAGCTGAAATTTGGGGTTGTGTTGACACTGACGACAGCAGAGAACAATTTTATAAGTTCACTTATTTAAGTTCCAGTCAGCACTTCCCATATTACTCTTCTCTTTGATCTTGGTATCAGTAGAATTTCTGATGTTGCACAGTTGAAGCTCTTAATATATTGGATACGTCTCTGGTCTAAGCCAGAGGTAACAGAGCATATGGATTCTTTAGGGGAACTTATTAATATGAACAGTGTGATGAAGGTCCCATGGCTTAAGTTTGTTTCTAACTGCTGCAGGAAGCTAGGTCTATCAAAACTATGGGAAGAGCCTGGAATTCTAACAAGGTAGAGGCTGTTGGCCTAAAATCCCGCTACGGGGCCTATGTCTGCAACCAATTACTTCTGAGTGGGACAACTGGGCATTTAACTAAACAGTTTTTTTGTTTAATTCTAACCCCTGCTTCAAACTGTTTTCAATACTGTCCCACCACCTCTAGCCAAAAGCCTGTTTGTGCATTTTGATTGGTCAATTTACCTGTGAAGTCATTTATTAGCAGATGGAAGAAAGATTAGATTTCTGAACCATATCCAGCTTGAGGTCTGGTTCCTGAGACAGAGGAGCATATTCTGTTCTTCTACTCAGAATAATTTGGCTCATGCCTCAAGTGGCTATGCCAAGTATGTCTGAATTTGGGGGTGACCCGCTATTTAGTTGTCCAGAGAATTCTAAAATCTGATACCTCAGGTCCAACTGTGCTCGCTGTTAGCCACTTTTTGTTAAATTCATGGTATGGGCGTGCTAAGGTTTGACCTTGGTGGTCCAAATGAACAGATGGTCCTATTTTTTAAATATTTTTTTATTTTAAAAGTTTTATATAGCGCTAGCTTGACCCGTAGGTATCAGAGCGCTTTACATAAACACTGTAAAAAACAGAAGGACATTACATTACATAGTAGGCCGGCAGTAAGGAAGCAAACCGGAGATAAAAAAATACAGCATGAGAAATAAAATAAACAGTGCATCCGAGGGGGAGAGAACAATAAAAAAGAAAAGGTGATTAACATAGTCCGGTCACCAACTATCCTTGAATGTCAAGAGAGAGAGGAGTCAACTCGAATATTGAAGTCTAGGTTAGATGACGTTGGTCAGGAAAATATTTGTTAAGTAGATGGAGTTTCAGGTTCCTTTTGAAACAGGAGAAGGAGGGGTTGCATCTGAAGACTCCAGGGAGAGCGTTCCACATGCTGGGAGCGTTGCCAGAAAATGATTGGTATTGGGTGGTTTTATTTTCAGTTTCGGAGGAAGAAGAAGGAGTGAGTTGGAGCTTCTCAGTGTTCTGGATTGACCTGCTCTTACCAGTTTGTTGTTCAGGTAGTTGGGGGCCGGAGAGTGAAGGGTTTAGTGTGTGATGCAGGCCAGCTTGTAAATACACCTCCCTTCCATGGGAAGCCAATTGAGGGAGTTGAGAGCTGGAGTGATGTGTTCAAATCTTTTACTCCAGATACGAGTCGAGCAGCCATGTTCAGCACTGACCTGAGGGGCTAGCTGAGCTTTTGGAGTCCCTGTTAGGATGGCATTCCCATAGTCGATTTTAGAGAGAACTAGGGATTGGACTACTGTCTTGAGGTCATCATGGGGAAGAAAAGGTTTCAATTTCTTGAGGTTTTTATAGAGAAAAGAGCACTTTTTGCAGAGTTTTTGATGTGGGCCTCCATTGATAAGTTCTTGTCAAGGCTGATGCCTAGAGACTTAACTGAGTCGGATAGAACGAGGGGGCAGTTTAGGGCAACCAGATTCTTGAGCCACTCTTTGATTGGACGATGGCTGCTTTTTGGAGAGAATAGGTTTAGTTCTGTTTTATCTGGGATGAGCTTTAAGTGGTTAACGTTCAACCAAGTTTGGATCTCGGTTAGAGTGGCATTGAGGTGTTGGATGTCGCTGGGAGACTTGATTTTGAAATAGATTGGGGTGTCATCCGCATAAAGGTGGTAATTCACTCCAGCATTTTTCATGATGATTGTGAGGGACTCCATGAAGAGATTGAAGAGGGACGGGGAGAGGATCGAGCCTTGTGGAACCCCAAGTGTGACTTTTGTTGGCTTCGAGAGATAGGAGTTGATTTTAATTTGTTGCGAGCGGTGTTGAAGGAAGGAGGTGAACCATTTCAGTACTGTGCCATTGATGCCGGAGCGCTTCGACAAGGTCTCCAGGAAGAGCTGGATGATTTACTGTGTCGAATGCCGCAGATAGGTCAATAAGGATGAGTAGGCAGGAATCACCTTCATCTAAGACCTTGTGAATGTCGTCGGAGACGTTGAACATAGCTGTTTCCCTACTACAGCCTTTCCTGAATCCTGATTGAAAGGTGTCAAGGAGGTTGAACTCATCAATGTGTTTATTGAGTTGGTGTAGAACACATTTCTCCAATGTTTTTGCAAGGAATGGGAGGTTAGAGATAGGTCTGAGGTTGTTAAGATCATTAGGTCGGCCCCAGGTTTCTTGAGAATGGGTGTGATTTGTCCTAGTTGAAGGGAGTCTGGGACACAGCCTGAGGTGAGAGAGGCATTGATGATTTTTGTCCAGAAAGGGGAAATGGTGTGGTTGAGTTCTTTTATAATTCTGGATGGGAGGGGGTCTATAGTGTGGGAGGAAGGTTTTAGATTAGAAATTATACTGAAGACCTCTTTTTCCGACATTAGCTCAAAGTCGGACCAATGCGCATTGTTTTTTAGCTGTAGGCAGGTATGATTGTCCTTGTTAAGAACTCTTTCTGAATGGTCAAGGGTGGTTGAAGGGGGCAGGTTAAGAGGGACGGAGGGTTACAGTTTGTATGCAGGATTGATCAATTTTAGAGACTTTATTAGTGCAGAAGGTGGCAATTTCTTCACATCGCTCATTGGTGGCTTCGATTTCTTGAGAGGGAGTGCAGTTAGTTTGGCTTTTGACAATGTTGAAGAGTTCTCTCGGTCTGTTTTTTGCCAGATCTAGTTGGCTACGGAAAAAAGACGCATTTTCAGTGAAAATTTGTTTTTTGTAAGCCCGCCGATCAGATCTAAGTTGCGCTAGGTGTAAGGTCGAGGGGTTTATTCTCCAAGACCTTTCCGTTTGTCTGAGTTGACGCCTTTCATCATTCAGATCCACTTTAAACCAGGGTTTAGATTTGGTTCGCCTCAGTTGGTTGAGTTTGAGTGGAGCTACTTGGTCTAAAACCTCTGTCATTTTTGAGTTAAAGTGTGAAGTGAGGTCATCAGCCATCCATGATCATGGTTGGAGTTGAAGATGGGCATGAATCCTGGATTCAAGTTTGGATAAAGGGACTTCTTTGATGTTTCTGGTCAAGAGTTTAGGTTTGGCATCACAAATAGGTTGGTGGCTGACGGCTGTGTCAATCTTGAACAGAATCAGGTGGTAGTCGGACCAGTCAATAGGAGAAATCACTCTCAGAGAGACCAGTTCATTGCTGGTAATGATCGCATCCAGTGTTGCACTTTTTTTTTTATATTTCTTTTTAATTAAAAACAAGGCATCATGAGGTTAAAGGCATTAAACAGAGGTGACATCTTTCAATATTACAGCACATTAATACAGAAGAATGCGGGGGGAGGGGGGGGAACAAGGGACAAGGAAGAAAACATAGTGTTCAGGGTGAATTCGGAATATCAAAGTTAGAATTGGCAGGTGGTACACAAATCTCACCCCTGTATCGATTCCACTGACCCCACACTGTGGGCCATTTACGTGGTCGGCCTCTTGCCACATAGACAGTCTTTTCACGGAACATGGACCAGTCCATATCCTCTTTCCAACCCTCGAGAGTAGGTAGACCCTCGGACCCCCACTTTTGAGCGATAATACGTTTTGCAATCATAGCACCCAACGTCGCCCACTTGGTCTGGGCCACATTAAGATCTGTAGGTTCCCAAATATTAAGTATGCTTCTCCTAGCCTCTGGCCGTAAGGTGATCCCCAAGACCTCACTCATCGTATTGTGTATCTTGTTCCAATATTCAACCATATATCGACACTCCCAGAGTACATGGATAAACGTAGCGACAAGACCACACCCTCTCCTACACAGTTTCAGTTAGCCCCATCCGGACCAGTAAGGGTCCCGTAACATACACCCTGTGTAATATTTTCAGCTGAATAAGCCTTAGCCTTGCTGGGATCGCAACCTCCTTCGGTGAAGACACAGCTGATTGCCAATCCTCATCGTCTATTTCAAGACCATCTCGTGTCCATTTTCCGCCCACCTCCGTAAGTAGATCAGCCCTATGGTTAATCATTTTTTTATAAATCAGGCATATGGCCATTCAGAATCCTGTCCTCTAGGGGCAAAGCCTCTGGCAGGTCCGTTTCCGCCGCTAGAGCTGTTTTCAGCACATGTGTAATTTGTGCATATCTGAAGTACTCAGATCCCCCAGCTCAAATTCTGTCTGTAATTCCTCAAACGTTTTAATCTTCCCTTTCATCAAAATATTACCAATGGTCGAGATCCCAATCAAGTCCCACTTATAAAAACCCTTTTGTGTGCCAAAGCTTGCCTAATTTTTCAGACACAAACAGCGGGGTCGCAAGCGTTAGCCAATCCCTCCATCCCATCGAGTTAGTGGCGTCACGCCAAATGCGCACCGCATGTTTGGTAGGTCCTGTGAGATTCGCGGCCGACAATCTATCATATAGTGCCCTGTTATAGCTACCACCAGGGAGAAGCCATCTGTCCATCGCGAAACCAGGGTCCGAAACAGGCCCATAGGTCCCGTGATTAATGGCTGCCAGCTGAGAGGCCCAATAATAACGTTTGATATCAGGGAGAGCGATTCCCCCATCTTACCAGGGGAGTGTCAATTTGGCCAAGGCAATACAGGGCCTCCCCTCCCATAATAGACTACGCTGCAGTCCTTCCACCTCCCGAAAATAGCTAGCAGGAACCACATCTAACGTGTTTTGAAGGGCGTAAAGGAAGCGGGGCAGAGACATCATTTTAAAAAGTGTTGCACGCCCCAATAAGGATAGAGGAAGCTTCTTCCAGCCGAGTATGTCTGCCCTCAGTCTGGACAGAGGGGGGAGGAGGTTCAAAGGGTCCAATGAGATAAAAATCCCGAGATACTTGAACCCCTCAGTGACAATTTGAATGGGGCAATTTCGCGGGGGGACCAGAGCCTCCCCAGAAAGGACATACAAAAGTGATTTCCCCCAGTTTATCGACAGCCCCGAGTTCCTACCAAAAGAGGCCAACACATCACACACTACATATAGGGATTTCCTTGGTGAAGTCAAATAAAGGAGAATATCGTCCGCATAAAGGGAGATCCGATCTTCACACTGCAAAGAACATCGAATACCTCGAATCGAGGGCTCCCAGCGGATCCAGGCCGCCAAAGGCTCGAGGGCAAGTGAAAACAAAAGTGGAGACAGGGGACAGCCCTGTTGAGTGCCCCGCCCAAGGCAAAATGGCGCAGATACCTGGTTGTTTACCACAACTTGGGCCAGAGGCTCAGTATAGAGCAATCGCACCCATCGAATAAACTCGGGGCCGAAACCAAATTTAGCTAGAACTGCCCATAAATATGGCCACTCCAAAGTGTCAAAGGCCATCGTCGCGTCGAGTGATGCTATTATAGCCGGCTCTCTTAGGGTGGGAGCCCTAGCAATTACTCCAAGAAGCGTGCGCAGATTTAAGGCTGTGTTTCTGTGCGGAATAAAGCCCGACTGATCCGGGTGTATCAGCTCGCCGATCACTTTAATCAATCTATTAGCGAGGAGCTTAGCTAGTATCTTAGGCTCTGCATTCAACAATGAAATTGGCCTATACGAGGCACAGCTCGATTTTGGTTTTCCCTCCTTGTGTATAACCACAATAGAGGCAATCCTCTGATCATAAGGCAATACTCCAGCCTCCCGGGCTTCCACAAACATGTCCCTCAGATGAGACGCGATCTTATCTGGCCGTAATTTGTAAAGCTCAATCGGGAGTCCGTTGGGTCCCAGCGCCTTACCTGCATTCAATGAACGCACCGCCAGAGCCACCTCATCAGCCGTAAAAACAGCGTCCATGAGGTCCCGGTTCTCACTCGATAGGCACGGTAACCGTAGGTACCGCAGAAGCAGGAGAGAATCCTCCTCCGGCAGATCCGAAACTGACCTGTACACTGTCTGAAAGTAATCAGCAAAACTGTCCACTATACTCTGTGAGTCCGTGAGTCGCACACCCTCCGCATTCACAATTTCTGAGACGACCCGGTCTGCTCTGTCCTTCTTGTCTAACCAGGCAATGAGTTTCCCAGCCTTGTCTCCGACATCATACAACCTACCTTGCTGCTCTCTACTCAGGGCTCTAGCAGTATCAGGGACCATTGAGCGATACTCAAGTTGTTTGAGCTTCAAGACATGCAGTTTAGATCGATTCACCTCCACCTCCAGTCCCGCCTCAAGGCGTACTATCTCAGCTTCTGCTTCGACGACGGCCTTATTCCTATTCTTCTTTTCACCCACAATCAGTGAGAGGGCCTGGCCTCTAATAACCGTCTTAAAGGCTTGCCAAAGCGAAACGGAGGAGGCGACAGACCCCACATTCTCCAAAAAATAACAATCTAAAGCTTTGATCAGTGCGTTCCGGATCTTAGGGTTGCGCATATGCCAAGGTTTGATGGGGGCTACTCTACCTCCCGAACCCAGATTAATACTAAATCGGAGCCAGAGCGGTGAGTGGTCCGAAATGCCCCTAGCAAGGTGTGTTGCCTCTACAATGTGGGCTGCCTGAGCCGCTGGTACCAGGCAGTAATCCAAACGAGAGAGGCTACCATGGGCACCAGAATGGAAGGTGTACTGTTTTTGGTCCGGATGACGCAATCTCCAACCGTCTACCAAGCCCATAGCCTCTAAAAAATCCGACAACCACCTCTGAGCTCGTCCTACATCCCTTGTAGGATATCTATCCATGGCCCCAGACACCACAGTATTAAAATCCCCTCCCAAAATTGTCAGTCCCTCCGGGAAGTTAAGGAGAAGCCTCCCCAGATCCATGAAGGTTGTGGCTTGCATACCAGGGGGAACATAGATCGATAACAACGAGAGGGTGTATCCCTCCCAGCGACCCGTAACCCCAACGTACCTGCCTCTATTATCTTCAAACACTGAGTCTATCATTAGCGGGAGCGCTTTTCTGATCAGAATTCCAACTCCCCTGGAACCAGAAGTAAACTCAGCATGTCCCACTAGTTTATATCCCATTCTATGCAGTGCCCGACATGTGTTCCCAATCAAATGTGTCTCCTGGAGAAAAACCACATCTGGAGCATGCCACCTAAGATACTGAAGCACCACACTGCGCTTGATCTTATCTCCTAACCCATTAACATTCCAACTCAAAACCCTTAGATCCCTACCCCCCATCATCACAGTGGAAAGGAAAACCGTCACCCTCTGTGCCCATCAATTCAAACATGCTAGCTTTCAATAAAATGCCCCGAGACTCAATGCCCATTATGAGAACAACAAAAAACACAATAAACAAAACAAATGAACTACAAACCCCCCCCCACACATTACCTCCCCCCACCCTGCACCCCTGCTCACAGCTTTCGCTCATCCCCAACTTGCAGTGCGCCTGTCGCCCTACAACTAAACTGATCTAACTAACTAAAAAATAGACCCCCGGTGGAGGATGGCCCCTTGAGTCCCCGCTTGTCCCCAAGGATGTTGTAGTTCCCGAAGTCAGACTCTGGCCCACCACAGCCCCGGCCAACAAAACCAATAACAGTCAAAGAACTCCTCATTCTTGTTCTTGTGAGCCCTCTTCCCCATCTTCACTGCGTCGCTGCGGTTCCTCTTTAGATGGAAGACTCTCCAACCAGTCCGAAGCGATTTCAGGATTGTCAAAAAAATATACCCTTTCATTATGTTCCACTCGCAACTTGGCAGGATACAACATGGCGTATTTCATGCCTTTATCCCGAAGTCTTCGTTTGACACCCATAAAATTTTGCCTCTGTCCCTGAACCTCCTGTGTAAAATCCGGGAAAAAACTGATGGAAGAGCTCTCGTACTTTAGGGGGCCCCCTGTCCTGGAGGCCTGCAGGATGGCATCTCTGTCCCTAAAATTGAGCACCCTCGCAATCATCGGCCGAGGTGGGGCCCCAGGTTTTGGCCTTCCTCCAGGAATCCTGTGCGCCCTCTCCACTGTGAAATAATGTCCCAAGCCTTTCGGTTTCAGATGGTTCAGGATGATATCTTCCACAAAAAGGTCCGCGGCTTGACCTTCGGCCTTTTCCGGCACACCGATAATGCGGACATTATTTCGGCGGGCCCTTCCTTCGTACTCGTCTAGCTTACAACATGCGGCCTCACCCGAGGCCCTCAGTGTACGAACCTCCTGTTGCAGCTGCGTCACATCTTCTGTGAGGCTTGCCGTTTTGATTCCAAGCGATTTTACTTTTTCGCTAGTTTTGGTGAGGTCCGCTCGAATCAAATTAACCTCGATAGTGACAGTGACCAACTTGTGGTCCAAAGTTTCCATTTTTTGACCGAGTGAGGACCTCACCTCTTCAATGGCGGCCATTACGTCTAGTAGCGTGGGCTCGGTCGAGGCCATCAGAGTCTCTTTATTACTTTCCTGCGTCTTCCCAGGACCCGGAGGTGATCCTTTGGATTGAGTGTATCTATCCATCTTATTAGCTTGTACTTGTCTGGTCCCCCTAATAGTTTTAGGCGGTTGTTTGTCCGTGTCCGATTTCGACGCTATTTTCAAGAGGGCTGACAAAGCGCCACTGACAAGGTGCGAGGAGCACCGCAAAAAATCGAGCCCTCACTCCCGCGGTAAACGACTGGGCCAGACAATATCCACTTTCGCAGTGTCGCACACCTCCGGTTCTTCACTCAGTGTTCAGACCACAGGGTAGTCATCAGGGCCGCCACCAGTTGGAATCGCGGGGAGCCTGGCCCCAGAGAGGGGGGGGGACGGCTTCCGGTTTCAAGCTGCCGTTGTTGACAAACTCCAGCCGGGCCCCAGTCTCAACCCCGCACCCCGGTTTCTGGGGCAAGTAGGCCCCAATCTTCTTGACGCTGTATCTTCGGTTACTGGAGGCTCAGCGAGGTTGCGGTTTCAGAATTCAGCGCACTTTCAGTTCCAAAGCCACAATCCATGAATGGGAAACAGGATTAACAACAGGATATGTCCGGGGGTTTCGGGGGTCTCGGGGGCTCTAAGCTCACGCGGTCATCTTAGTTGCACGCGTAGCTCCTCCTCCAGTGTTGCACCTTTGATGTGAGTTGGTTTATTGCAGAGTTGTTTGGGGTTATATATTTGTGCATGGTTACGCTCCTTTAGTATTTCAGACACTTTGCACTTTATGAATCTTGCACTTTCAGATTTTGTACTACTAAACTATCGGCCAACTGTACTAATCTGAATTTGCACTCTATCTAGTTTTATAATGGTACCTCTCTTGAAGGCCTGTTGATTAGCTTTTTTTATGTACACTGTTTTAAAAAGAATACACGGAACGCTACGCATATTTTCAGATGTTAGGGTTGATTTGTATACGTGATTATGCAGTGTCCTTATAATTTGTTGGTCCACAAAAATCCCATGGTTGCTCTATGAGAAGTTTGATGACAATCATGTAGCAACATGCACATTTTACAATTTTTTTTTATCTTACACTTGTATTGAGATTGCTTTTTAGTGTGTTACATTTGATGTATTTTATCAGTATTTTATGCTCTGATGGTTATGGTAACTGAATAAAGTACTTTTTCAGATTGAGATTGGACTTTGCCTGGCACACAGATTTAGTAACAAGTATTGGAAATGCAGTAGGTCTTGTATTTGTTTGAATTAGAGCTATTGGCATTGGGAATGGCAATGTTTTTTCCCTGTGTGTTATGGACTGTATGTATGTGGTGTAGTGGTATTATGTGGGTTGTATTGTATTAGTTAGTTGTGGCATTGTGTGGTGTGCAATTGTGTGAGTGGATTTGTGTAGTGGAATTATGTGGTATGGTGTGCTGTGGAATTATGTGGATAGTAATTCTGTGGAATTGATTGTAATTGAACTGTTTGGAGCTGGATTGTGTGTTATAAAGTGTAATTATGTTCAATGGTATTTTGTTTTGTGGAGTGGATCGTAGTGTAGGTTAATTACACACACACACACACCATGGGGCACAGAGTCAGTCCAATTCAGCCATTAGCTTACCTCGGTGTGAGTGACGTGTTTGGCTTTTGCACAATGTGCTACTAGACACATAAGTAGTCCTATTATAAATGTTTACAAAAACCATTCACAAACATTTGTCCATGACTGTTTGAAGGATGTAGGAGGATCTTGTTCATGGTGCTGTTTTTTCGTATATATTTCGAGATTTCTACAGTGAGAAAGTCTTTGTTGCTGGAGTTCCAGGTTTCACCTGGTTAGAGGCGGCAGACCCGAGAGCAGAGGACGGCCCGGGACCAGGGTTCGATTCCCGGCGCGGCAGGTTTCTGGACCAGGGTCAGCGGGCTCGATAATTCTCTCGCCTCGGTGCCCACTCTGATCAGCGATCACACTCGGCAACTCTGGGCATTAGCTTGCCTCATCTTCACTAACGGCCCCACCAGACCGCCGGGGATGCCTGGTCTCACCCTGGAGATACCCATTAAGGGGCCATCTCTCAGGGAAGCCAGGAAGGGTTTCGCAGCGGTCGAAGCGCCTTGGGACCCTACGGGTAAGTAGTGCGCTATATAAATGCCAATACATTTACATTTACACCTGGGATATTTGGTTTTCTTTGATCGCTATGATGGTGATTTATGGGGAAAAGCGATGTGTGTGGTATATGTAGTCCTAGGAACGCATTCTCAGTCCATTGGAATCTAATTTAGAAACTTTAGAATTGGGAACAGTCTTTTTCTTGGGTGAAACACTGAGTTTGGAGATGCCTGTGAGTGAGTGGTGTAACGCAAAATGATGTGGCCCTGCTGTAGAATATGACGAGATGCCCCTGACTCTCCCATATATCACAGATATCTATTTGCCTTGGGCTATATAGGGGCCCCCTGAAGGGTAGGGCCATAGGCTTGTCTGTGTGCTCCTGTCCCGGTGTACTGCAGCTCTGGCACACTGAGAGGAAGATGCAAAGGGAGGAGGGCGTGGACTCTCAAAAAAATACAAGAAATTGACAGGAACCACAAAGGCCAGAAAGTGTCAAGAAATTAAATCTTGTCCACAATACACCCACACAGCGAATATTGATTTTAAAATGTGGCAACTGCCATTTCTTCCGGACAGCACAGAAAGTGACCGAGGCTTCTGATTACCTTAACCCCTTTAACCCTTTCTGTGCCAAGGACGTAACTGTCACATCCTCCACGGTGGGCGTGTGCCAAGGACGTAACTGTCAGGAGTGCCAGTCCTGCTACGTGGCATACTGGGGGACCAGCAGAGGAGTATGAGACTCCTTCGACCCGACACAGAGACGCTTCACGTTCTAGTGTCTGGGGTCGAGCTTTTGTTTCCGCTTACGTAACTGTTGCTCTTCCGGGTCGGCGTGGGGTCTAGGCGTTCCTGCTTGGAGGCTCCTGTGGCGCTCAGCGTTTCCTGGCATCTTCACTGCTCCGCCGTCGACGTTTGTGGACTCCTTTGGTGGTGCTGGCAGTTCTTCCTGGCAACTCCTTCGGCACGGCTGTCCCAGCTTCCAAATTCCTGAAAAATAATGAGAATTACTAAACCTGTAATACTGTAACAGCGCTGTTGCGCTGCACTCAAATATATTATATTGTTTACTCCTGATGCTTACCTGTGGATGTTCACGTCCTTGGAGATTCGTTTTGTTTACCCTGTTTAGTTAATTTAGAATATCCCTGAAAAGATAAGGAACCCTATGTTACACGCCGCCTGACTAATGGGCGGCTTTAAGTTATTGTAAATGCATGATTGGTATACGAATACTAAGGAGAGAACATCCTATACTAAGACCCTTCCCAGAGGTCATTAGGTGGGTGAAGAGTGTTTCCCTTACTTGACTCTAGTTCTCCACCTCCCTATGCACTTTATTGATATTTATTTACATATTTGTCTTGCATATAAGGCTATAACCTCACTTGAACCCTTTCTGAATTCTTTGCGGAAGGAGGGAATAACTAGGTACTTTTAGACTTTTACACGTTTTTCACAATAGACCTTTCACTTCTAGTATATGTTTCTTTTTCTGACTGCCTTATCTCATTTAGGTAGAGATATCTACTGGTTGCCTGGTCCATATGTTGAAGGACGACGTGGGACACATCATATGTTCATCCCGGTTTCTTTTCCTTCTTCCCCTGGTTCACTGCCATTTACTTTGACTTGGTTAGGTGTGTCAGTGACTGGGAGAAGGGTACTCACTTACTTGCATGATGCTCCTGCTGTTGTGAATTGGCAGAGATCTGGGTTAGCATTTAGCGGAAGCCATCTTGTATTTGGCAGCCATCTTGTCTGCCATGTGTTCACCATGTGCTCTGTCCTTCCTTGCTGTCGTTTACTCTTGTACTCTGCTTATAGACAGACTATATTTAAGCTCTGCTACTCTGCACATGCGCAGAAGAAACTGTAACTGTTCATACACCTGTTCTAGTCTGTAACTCTCAGGATATTCTTACCGGAGTCAGCAAACTGCTAGCTCCTCCCTACTGTTGACTGTGCATTTCTGTATGACCTTTTATTTATGTAATCCTTCTCTTCTGTACTTGTACCGCCTTCTTTTGAGCCCCTGTGTGGGTATAAAAGGACCATGTTCCTTCTGTTCAGTGTGCTACTTCATACACTACCAAAGGGTGTTGTGTGATTGTAGTTTCGCCTCCTGAGGTTAATAAACACTTTGTTTTATATTCCAGTTTCCGTGCCAACTTCTATTCTATTTGTCTGAGGGCTTGTGCAGAGGAGGGCGAACCCCTAGCACTGGTAGGCCTGGCTGAGGCTCACCCCGACACTGCGGAAACATGAGTAAAGTCTGACAGTAGCTGTTACGTCCTCTGCACAAATCCAGGAAACCCTTCCGTTTTTTACATCAGTGGAATTTCCTTTTTTGGGGGGATTTTTTGTTTTGTTTTTACCAGCCTTGGGAGCAGGGGAAGAGCTGCCCCTGCCATTTGTATCTGGAGACCTGGGGGATGCTGAAGGGAAGCAAGTGTGTGGCTCTCTGTAGATTACAGAATTTTCCAGACAGAAATGGGAGGAAAATGTGGTTTTTATAGTCATTGTTTGAGGTTTGCAAGGGATTCAAATGGTAATAACATGTGGTGAGAACTACGCAAGTAAGCCCACTTTGGATAGCCCTCAGTTGGCTAGGTTTCCCTGGGTGATGGCCGAGCTAGGGTCCAAAATCCAAGGGACCATAAATCCTAGGTGGTATGGCAACTTTTTCAGGGCCCAGAGAGCCTTCACCTCTGTGGCAGGGTCCAGGAGCAACAACAGGGCCTGAGGCCCCAGCCAGGCCCCAGGGTGGGCCCTCCTACCTATGGCTCCATCCTCCTGCCTGCTGCATTGCCAAGAGCACTGCAAGTTCCATCTGACCCTGAGAGGCTTCCACTGCTTGGCTGGGTTAAGAAGCTCTGACCGAGTGAGGGTGCCCCATTCTGGGCTCCATCTTTCAGCCCACCGTGTGACAAAGCACCCGGGACAGGATGCCACGAGTCCAGTAAGGCCTTCCCTTCATGTTCGGGCCCAGAAGCTCTGATTGGGTCCCGGCTCTATAGGCATAGCACGTTCATCAGGAATTTATCCCCCACATGAATCTGATATACTCTGGGGCTGGACCTCATTATAAGGTGGCGGATGATTCAATAATAATTCATTCAGGAATTCATAATCAAATTCACTATCACTATCTCCAGCTGGAGGTAGTGTCTGTGGATCCTCAAGGTGCTTTTTTCCCCCATGCTTCCCTCCACCTTCCTTCCCTACAACTAATACAGGATACATTCAGTTCCTTCCGCTATAGCTGTCCTCCAAGCTTTTTGCTGTGCTTCCCATCTGGCCTCAACATATCGATTCAAAGTATTCTTGTACCTTCCTTAACATTTCTGCATCTCTTTTTGGTGGGCTAAATGTTCCCATTCAGTAAGCACTTGAAATCGCATAGGCCTAGGATGTGGGTAAATCTCATACAATTGTCTTCTCAAATTCTCAAGAATTCTAATGCTGAATGTTCAGAGTTGTTGGGAAGCTAAGGGTCCATCATTCTCTATATATTTCAACCAGTTTTCAGGCCATGTACACGTATGGTACCCTCCCTTGTGTCATGCATAATGCTGGTGCACCCTCAGGTGTTATTGGTACCCCTCCTATAGTGGGTATTGGTACATTCCCCTGCATCAAGCTTTTTAAATTCTTTAAAATGTTCATTTTCGCTAATTATAAAATTGTCCTCCGCAAATGATTCAGTTCAACAAAATTTTCTTTACACATCCTTGTTTAGCTCCAAACAATCAATACCGGCATGGCACACTGTGACATCAACTGACTCCATGCAGAGGCTACAGCTCTTTCACAATCCTTACAGCGCAGTCCTTGTAAGAGAAAATTCTCATATAATGCAAGCCATTTCAACAATGATGTCTGGTCCCCTAAAGAAATATTGATTTTTTCACACAAAAATGTTTTTATAAACACTATAGTCCACCTCAGCTTACACACACCTCAAGTGAAATCCCACCCAGCGCAATCTCACTCTAATCGTCACAACCACTCACTCTGCACTGAGAGCACCTATAATGACCATATCCTTCAATTTCAAAAAAGAAAGTTAACTTCTCTTAGTGGCACTGTTGACGACATCTCACGAACAACACCATCAAAACACAGCAGACAACTTACTCAGCGTATGCCACACTGAGACCATCCGTAGGTATGTATATCTATCCCAGGGTCTTGGGCCACGTCGGACCTGATAACAATGTCAATTTCTTTGCATAAAGCGCATCACCCAACACTTCGCATAAACTCACACACCCAATTCACTAAGCTGCACTCTAAGAATAAACCTTTATACTCACAACACTTGCTGTAAACCTTCTTTGCCGCAGTCCTCCAGTACTGGCAATCTGTCAACTGAACATGGAGCTTTAGATTTGGACTGATATGGGCACATTTTTTGTTTACAGGGATTTCAAAGTATCAATCTCAGTAGAAACTCCCTCTTATCCTATCTTCATTGAGCAGAAACCCATCTGACACGCTACCAGACTTTACAGTTGCAACGTTTTGGGCCCTTTTCAATCATCAGGTTATCAACCACTCTCTTGTCATCCGATGGACCTTGCTTCGAGCCGAGAGGGGTCGGACAAGAAGAGGTTCAACCAGCGATCCAGAAATTGAATAGTTGCTCCACAAACCGATAATCAGATTCATGTATATGATTCTCAAAACTACACTGTCCAAATATACTATTAGGACTGGCAGACCATATCTCCTAAAGAAATTTAGTCGGTCTAATATCATACAAGCCAGTACTTCAGTTAAAGCTATACAGAACAACAAAATCAGTACTCCATATCCAAAGATCTAACTAGTTTGATCCCTTTCAGTCATCAATAAATCAATTTAAATGCACAATAACATGGAAATAAACCATGGTAAGACAGAGGCAGTTTGGTTTACTTAGTTTCCATATCAATATTTTGTATGGTAAGTGCATTAGTACTTAAGGTTGATTCAAATGTAAAGAACTATCAGGTTAAATCAAGTTTGCCATAACATGACCAAATCACTGGAAAGTTCAGGAAGGGACATGAATTAAGCCAGTTCAAAGCAGTCTCCCAAGAGGGAAGAGACCACCAAGGGGCACACAGTGTATTCGTCAGTCCGGAATCCGCAAAGGCAAGTCAGGATCCAAGAAATAGATCAGCAAGGACGTTCGCAAGAACAAAAGTTCTCCCAGGAAAGGTAGATGAGAGCTACATCTTGTTTCCATCAAATCAATGTATATTATAATCTGCAAGTTCCAGGGCGGCACCTCCTTGGTCACCTCACTTTGTCAGACCAATCAGTCGATTGTTCAGGCATAAAGAAGACACATATATTTGGAATATAGACGGTGCAGAATATGGAAACTGTCAGACCAAGGTGTATACTCCTAAACAAAGATCCTTTAGCAAAGCCACATGAGCGAAAGGACAGTTACTCAGGCGGAACTTTCCCAAAGTAACAGAAATTATGTCAAATACTGGTATGCGAGTGGGAACTCTCGATTTCAAACATAATTTTAATTCACTTTGTAATTTTAGGACACGTACCCACGAGAACGAAGTTGAGCAACAAGGAAAAATACATGCAAGCAGGCAGGCCTACATTGAATTCAGGGTAATGAAAAGCGAGAATGTAAAGTATTTAAATATACATTTTCATTGGCAAATATGACATTCAGATATTGTTTTAAGCTGATTTGCACTTAGGAAGCAGGTTAAGTTAATTGTAAATAGCATTTGTAACTATAGCATAATACTGCATTTTCAGAGTACCAACGTACACATTTATTTCAATTTCCCAATAACTAATGTCGTTTTAGGTGATTTACATAATTAGTACATATATGAAGATCATTCTGTGAAAATGATTATTCGAGTTAACTAGGAGTGTGCAGCACAATTTTCTCTTTTCTCTCTTGGTGCACATTTTAACAAGAGCAAATATGTAACTCTCCATTAGCACTTAACATGCCTCTAGATACATTAGTTGTCATTAATCCTTCGCATACATCATTATTTAACGAGGATAGTTGATAAAATCGCTATAACAGGTGCCATCACTTTCACATTACTACTACGCAGTAAAAGATTGCAAGTACAATTTATTAAAACACGAACATTCGTTATTAAAATGAATAATTGTATCTAGTCTACACTCTTCTGCGTGTTTTTACAATGCAGTAGCTAATATTTCTGGAAGGAGTAATTAATATTTCTTGTGATTTTCTCAGGTTTTTCTCCAATGTGTTTCTTATCATAATTTCTTTTACAATGTGTCACAATCGGTTAATGAGTCATTTATAAGTTTAACAGTGTTTCCTACTGTATCACGTGTCTTCAAAGATGTCACATTTCCGGTTAAAAATAATTGTCTGATCATCCAATAGCTCAAAAATCCAAGTGTTTTCTAGATTTATATTCAAAAGCAGTCGACCCATTCTCTGAAATGGCAGAGTAAATAAATAAACACAGTCAGGTTGAAAATGAAAGTGCAGATCTATTCCTAGAATTTGCAAATAGACAGGGAGTTTCCACTAACTGCTGAGAAGCTTTCTGCATGCAAATAGTATGCAGAGCACTGCCAGCTTCTAACAGGTCACATTATCTTCCAATAAAATCTTTTGAAATCAAAAAAACAGAATCATACCGATCGGAAGCTCTTCGGGGTCAGTTCGACTCTAATCCCTCGGTTCCATGTCCACATCGACCCTCAGGCACCAGGTGGATCAGGTGAAATTTGTCGAATGAAAGGACAATATTGCAGGTACGGTGCATTTTAAACCTACTTTCACTGTAAATAACTGCCATCGTAACTGCAACCGCTCATCGTTTCTGAATGAAAGTGCATTTGTGCAGCTACGTCGACACTTTTCATGAAGGGGCTAGCAATTAGGAAGTATAATACAAGACGAAATTAAAATTGTAATTGAACGCGCAACTCTATAAAGTTTTTATTCTTTAAAACATCCTCGTTTTTTTTAAATTACATTTTTACTTGAAGTCACGAAGTTTTTAAAATCACGTTTAAGAAATACGTGTTGATACCCCATTGGGGTGCTTTGGTTCGTGAGCAAGGAATTTAAGTGGGCCGAGTCTTGCCGGTGCTGAAGGTTTAACGAGCATTTGCAATCCAATAGGTCTCGCAATTACGCAAGCTTAAGCTATTGGCATTGTAATTGACAATGCCTTTTTTATGTTTTGAATAACAAAAAAATAGGCATTATCTTTTACAATGCCAATAGCTTAAACTCGTGTATTGCAAATGCTTGTGAGAACTGCTGGTGCTAAGCACCGGCAGGTCCCGGCCCACTTAAAACCCTGGGTAGCATGACTGTGAGTGTTAAATACCACAGAGAGATACAACCCAATCAGAACACCAACACTGCTAGTATCTATAATATAGTTGTGCCACCGTGGCAAAAAGGTTTAAAGCCCTCTGCCTCCCTTTAATGCCACCTAACTGTAAAGTGATGAATTAGCAGGCAGCAGTTGGTGTAAACATGCTTTCCTGTTTTGCAGGTCGGTCTGCGAAGGGACTCACAGTCCCAGGAGACAGGTTTTCACCTTGACCTGAAAGACCGGACTTAGGCATCCGCAGTGCCGCTGACAGCCTTAAGTAGTTATGGGAAACAAGGGTACCCCTTTAGTCAAAACCTGGGGTCAACGTATGGTTAAAAAGAACAATGGTCATGGGTGGCCTAATAAGGTCCTGGTTGAAACAATTATTTCTAGATGGCCTAAAAAGGTCCAGATAAGAGAAATTATTTCTGGTAGATAAGTTAGACTTGGGAGACAGTTTTGTAAGGTTACAAACAAAGGACTTTATTAATGCTTACACAGTTAAGTTTTTTCGAATGTTTCAGGTGCTCACACATGTGACAAAAGTGCTTATAGTGACTGAGTGAAATATTAAAAAGCTATATACAAGGTGTCACAAGCAAGGGTATTCCCCGAAAAAAAATATATACAGTAGGGAAGGGGAGTTTTCCTTGCAAGGGTCGACGGCGTTTCGATCTAACATGACTTTAGATCATCATCAGGACGTGAGCTTTCCTGAAACGATTAAATTCGAATTTTACTACTATATCCTTACAAAAACATAGCTTCAAACAATGGAGTGAAGGGTGCTCCCAGTGGCATATAATTCATGCACATTTCTATACATATAGAAATAGGGCCAACCGTGAATGTAGCGCGCTTTTATTTTTATTCAAGGAAAGCTTTTGGTGGGAGTTTATTTTACGCGCTTTTTTTTGTACTAAGCAAATTGGCTTACTTTGCACGTTGTGATAGATGTATTATCTGACTCAACGGTCAAGTTGTTGATACTTTGAGGTACTTTGAGGTATACGGTCCAACTGTATAAAGCAGGAGGATCAGAAAAATTAATATATCGTATATTCAAATATTCAATACTTGTAGCTGTAGTGGGCTGTATTTTATGAAACTTACTTAGGTTTTATTGTGCCAAGAAATATTAGTTATTCATACTTCTAGGCTAGTTCTAGCTCAAGAAAGGGGGTTTCTTCAGAGTCTGGAAGTGAGAAAAAAATCAGGTTTTTGGCCTGCTTTAACACTTTTTTAACTGGGTTAAGTTAAAGCAATTAAAAAGGTAAAAAACGTTACCAGTAATGGTCCATTTACTCGTATTGCAGAGGTAGGGATATTCAATGGGAGCGGGTTTATTTATCTGTAAACAATTAAGGGGTAAAGATTACAATTACGAATTCCGTTTGTACATGCTGATCCTGTCTGGGTTTTAGAAGGAAGTTTTTACAATACCCGGTATCATTTGGTGTCCTACGTTCCGGCGGGAACCATGAACTCTTTGGCAGTCGAGGGAAGCGTGCATAGCCGCGCAAGGGATGGGCCACCCCTCTTGGTTTGTGGTTAATGCTCAAGGTAGGAGTCCTACTTTTGACATAAACTTTTGTGTGTGTTATTGGCTGTTCCGTAATTAAGAATGGGAAAAAAGCCTTGCAGAGCAAGTAAGCTCAGGGGATAAGGGAAACACTGTATCCCCTTAAATAACAATGTATTTACCTGGTGCTATGGGGGCAATATCCACCTAATTAGAGCAAGTGGAGACCCGGATTGAGGGTGTACAGAAGCTGATTAAGACCCCTACAATTCATGTAGGCAATCAGTCGACAGCCCCTCAAAATAATTCATTAAACACGCCATTAAATGGCAGCCATGTAAGGACTAACATTATGAATCAACATAATTCAGCATCTGCTCAATCAGATCATGCTTGCAGCCCTCCAGTCTCTATGGTGGATGTTTCCAGTCCAAGCCCCATTCAAGTGGATCAAAACCCATTCCTACTAAGCTGAAACGGGGGAGGAAAAGCATAAAAAGGGGCTCCTAAGATCCCCAAACCTAGGACAAAGCAAAAAATTCACCCCCACCCAATGAATATGCTAGAGCAAGGATTATGATCTAAGATTTTATAGCAGAACAGACATTCCTAAAACATTATTCTGAGACAAATATGAAAAGTGCACAAACGACTCGTTATGAGAAATGACACAAAGCATGAGAATGATAGTTACTGCATCGTAAAAGCATGCATAAGAAGATAGATTAGGCATATATTATTAATTTTAAGTAATATAATTTGTCCTTTACTAAGGAAACATAATATGACATTAACATGTCTTAGAAATTTACGAATTGATAATCTCTCATGTTATGGAGTTTATTTCTAACCAAACTGATTTTCACATATAGGTTGCATTGTTAATAAGGTTTCATTGACAACAATATGACTCAACATGAGTTAAATGTGAAAAGAAAAGTAAAGAAAACTGATTTTGCATATAATAACGTGCACACCGAAATTGACAAAAGAAAAGGAGGTGTTACATTTTCATCTCAAATTATGCTAACACAAATCTTCTGTAGAATGTGTTTCATTTATGTATTAATGGTTTACACCGTAAATGAAATGTTTTAGATAACATGTTGGCTGTTACTTGTTTTAACTGTATGTTAGCTTGAATTCATGTAGGCTTTATTTTCGTATATATGACTTGCTGAACTTTCTCAACTAAAGCGTTTGGGAAAATTCCACACATTAACCAATTGTATTGAATATTATAACAGTACTATTGACTCCCTCCTGTATTGTGCAGGGCACTTGTTACAATTTTGCTACACTTTAGTACAGATGCCTGGGAAAGTGCCCTTCTGAACCCAACATCCTTTTCCTCCAAATGCCTATGTTCACTGTGACACAGCATGGGTTAATTTAAGGAACTATGGGCCCGATGTAGGACACCACATACCGGTCGGTAACTGACGATTTCGACTGTTACCGACCGGTATTTGGTTTTTGATATGTAGGGGCCTTAAATTTTTCAGAATCGGTAAATTTACCGATTCAGTAAATTTACCGATTCGGTAAAATACTGAATTGGTAAATTTACTGAATCGGTAAATCTAGATGTAGGTGGCACTGAAAACAGTGCCACAGGCCCTTAAGAATTCGTTATTTACCACAAAATAATATTTTGTGGTAAATAACGAATTCCAGTGTACATGCACATCTGTGCATGTACACTGGCACACAAGCCAGAATCAGGGGTGCAACAGGAGTCAAAGTGATACCCTGTCCCCCTTGACAATTTGGTAATTTTACGGAATCGGTATTTACCGATTCGGTAATTGACATTGATTCCTAAGGGCCTCAAGGTCCATAGGAACCAATGGCAATTACGGAATCGGTAAATACCGATTCGGTAATTACCGAATCATACTAATTCGGTAAAAATTACCTAATTATTTCCTACATCTCATTTACCGAATCTAGAATACCGAATCAGTAAAATTCAGTATTCTAGAGTCGGTAAATGAGATTTACCTACATCGGGCCCTATATCATGGATCCACCCATTCTTCCGGATTTTGTGTCTTAACGATTAAATTAAACATACCATTTCACCGAACTGACCAATGGATTTAGTGGTCTGACTAAATGAGGTGATACCAGGAGGTGTCACCCTGGGACTTACTGAGTATAATTGCCTATCTCCAAAGAAACGGGGGCTGCTGTCATTGCTTCTTCATTTTGCTATGGAGAGAGACTAAGCCGATGTCATCACTCTGACAAAGAGAGACAAATCTCTGTCTATCAAACTGAACTGGCTACTTGGAACTTTGCTGAACTTTCCTGAAACTTTTTCGAAAGACTTTACTGGCTTTTTCTGGAATGGTGCATACGATGTGTGTGCTTAGGAGTCTCTTGGCTGAGAGCTACCTTTTAGACTCCTTATTTCTTTCCTTGAAATATGAGCTTTGGTATTCATTAAATGATTAATATTAATTTGAACTAGAATGCTAAATTTCTTTAATACTAGATAATATCTGATAGTGCTTGATAAACTAAATTTACTAAATTGATTTGACTCTGGAGGAGCTTCGCGGGCGACCAAGATGGCCGCGTAAGCTCGGAGCTCCGCGGACCCTCCGATCCCCCGCAAATATCCTGCTGACAATCCTGATCCACGTTAGGGATTCTGCTTGGTGAATGGTCGCAGACGCGGGAGCTGCTTTCCGCTTCCCAATCGGTGGTTCCTAGGCGAAGTTACGTCGAGCTGAACTCCGTGCCAGGGATGCGCCATTGTTTCATGGGTGGCTGCTGCTTGTACCGACGCTCTGCATGATTGGAATGCGAAGCGGATATTTGTGATCCCTGCTGGCGAAGTGCTTGTGGCTGCGGAGTTGCCTACTACCGGCCTGCTGTGTTTACTGACTTTGCCTTTGTTCTATACATCTGCTTCCTTGTTCGGGCGGTGTAGCCCTTTGTTCTCTTTGGATTTATCATGGCTAGCAGAGGGGACCCAGACAGGACGTCGAACAGAGGTGTTCGTAGGACGACTCAGACGCAGCTGAACAAAATTGACCGATACGCTCAGCAGCGGACATCACCCACGGTGGTGGCCTCATCTAAAGACCTTCAACGTGCGGGCTCGCCTGAAGGCTCTGAGCCTACTCTGAGTGACGTTATGGGGGCCATCGCGGGCATTCGGTCAGAAATGCAGAAACAACACGAGGTCCTGACTCATAAGGTGGACACTCTGGCCGTGGATCTCAACCTGATCAGGGCTGACTTGGGAAAGACTAATGATCGGGTGAAGTCTCTTGACCTCAAGACCTCCAGCCTTACTACCGACGTTTCAGACCTGCAGACGGAGGTCCGGACCCTAAGATTGGTCAACGATCAATTTTCTAGAAGGCTAGAGGACTTTGAAGGACGTGCCAGGCGGCAGAATGTCCGTATTATTGGTGTTCCGGAGGGAGCGGAGGAGGCGGCAGTGGACCTTTTTGTGGAGGACTTGGTGCAGACGCATCTCGCACCTTCTGGCCTGAGCAATTTTATTTCTGTGGAGCGTGCCCATCGGATACCGGGCGGCCCGCCGAAGTCGGGTGTTGCGCCTAGACCCATCATTGCCCGGCTCTTCAACTTTAGAGACCGGGATGTGATCCTTCAAGCGTCCAGGAGACATGGGCCGCTCAAATTTCAGAACTCTGAGGTGCACTTTTATCCGGACTTCACCAGGGCCGTTCAGAGGCAACGTCAAAGTTTCGCAGGGGTGAAACGACGCCTGAGAGACATGGGCTTTAAATACTCGATGCTGTTCCCTGCTAAACTTTGGATTGAGCATGAGGGCAGTGCCCTGTTTTTCGATGTGCCGGAAAATGCGAGTGACTGGCTGGACACTTTGCCACAACGCCGGGAAGAACACGATGAACATTCCGGAGGCGCAACTGGTGGTTCTGATCTCTAGGACTGGTCTCTGATGTGCTGCTTGTGGCGGTTGGTGACCCTGCTGTCTGTGACTGCTAATACCAATGCTATTCCGACTTTGCTAGTTTTTCCTGTTTCTTACATGGAGGGTGGCGGGAGGGGTTTGTGGAGATTCCTTACTCCTCTAGGGACTTTTTGTAGGCTAGTTTATGGGGCGACAGGCACACTGCTGGTTGGGGGGGCTTTTTAGTCTGCAGCAGGGGTGCAGGGTGGGGGGTGGTGGTGGGGAAGTTTGTTTGTTTGTTCATTTTTCTCTCTTTCTATCTCTTAGGCAATGGGTTGTATACACTGTTCAATTTCATTTGTGGTTGAGGCTCGTTGGGGTTGGGTGGGGCCGGGGACACGATGATGGGGGGTAGGAAACTACGAGTCCTCAGTTGGAATGTTAATGGGTTGGGTGACCGTATCAAGAGAGGGGTAGTGATTCAACTGATTAAACGCCATATGCCTAATGTCGTTCTCCTTCAGGAGACACATCTGGTTGGAAACACATGCAAAGCACTTAATCGTAAAGGGTACAAGATGGTGGCCCACTCGGGGTTCTCCTCTGGATCTCGGGGGGCGGGAGTTCTTGTTCGTACGTCCCTTCCGTTTGAGGTCGACGTCACTGTGATCGATGAGAGAGGGAGGTACGCCGCAGTGGCGGGACGATGGGAGGGGCGTGCCCTGCAATTACTTTCAGTTTACGTTCCCCAGGGCTTGCAAGCTGATAGTGGGGGGTGATTTCAATTCGGTTTGCTCCGGCTCCTTGGACTGCCATCCGCCTAGAGACCTCCGAGGCTCCCAATTGTGGTTGCCATCTTTCCTCGAGACCATGGGTCTAGTAGATAGCTGGCGGCTCTTGCATTCCACGCTCTGTCATTTTTCCTTCCATTCCGGCGCCCACGGTAGTCTTTCTAGGATAGACTATGTTCTTACATTGGCTGTACACACGCCTGCCGTTTCTGAGGCCCGTTTTCTAGCACGGGGTATCTCTGACTATTCCCCACTGTGGGTCTCTTTTGACTTTGACGTTGTCATGTTGGATCGACCGGCGGTTGTTAACCCGTGGTATTTCCGCAATCCCAAGACTCGCAATCTCCTAGCCAAGGCCATCGACCTCTATTTTACTGAAAACGAGGGATCGGTTGCGTCGGCCGTGACTCTATGGGAGGCGTTTAAGACAGTCTTGAGGGGTGAGGCTTTCACACTCATAGCGGAGGCCCGTAGAGTCAGAGATGCTGATTTGGTGCGCATCGAGGAGGAGATCATGGAGCTTGACTGCCAGTTGGAGACAGAATCCGATCCCGCTCTTCTGCACGACCTCTCCCTCAAACAGTCGGAATACCGCGACCTTGCTACAGACGCTGCCCTTGTTTTAGCTAAAGAACAGCAGGGTCGGATATACGATGTTGGCGATAAGGCTGGGAAGTTGCTGGCCTGGTTGGACAGGAAAGAGATGGCTAGCCGTGTTGTACCCGAGATAATGGGGGAGGACGGAGTTGTCGTCTCTGATCCAAGTGCCATTGCCGAATCCTTCGCTGATTATTTCCGAGGCGTCTACACCTCTGTTTCGGACCGATCTGAGACCGATTCGACAGTGCTTCTTTCGACTGTCGACCTCCCCTGTCTTTCGGACGAGGAGCGCGACGACCTGGACAGGGACGTCTCTGTTGATGAGATCGCCCTTGCGATCCGCTCACTGCGATCGGGCAAGGCACCTGGTCCCAATGGTATCCCGGTTGAGCTATATAAGATTAGGCCGGATATGGTTTCCCCACACCTACGTAACATGTTTCTGGAAGCGCGGGACGCCGGCCTACTTCCCCTGGACCAGAGGTTGGCCACCATTGTGGTCATCCATAAGGAAGGGAAGCCGAGAGATTTGTGTCGGTCTTATCGACCCATTTCTCTCCTTATTGCTGAGCCTAAGATTCTCGCCAAGCTACTCGCTAATCGACTGATTGGTGTTATCGGCAACTTAGTGCACCCGGACCAGTCGGGCTTTATTCCTCACCGCAACACTGCCCTTAACTTGCGTAGACTCCACGGCGCCCTGGCCAGGGCCCACACCCTGGAAGAGCCGGCAGTCCTTGCTTCCTTGGACGCCACGATGGCCTTTGACTCTCTCGAGTGGAGTTACCTCTGGGCGGTGTTGGCGAAGCTCGGTTTTGGCCCGGTGTTTGTGGGATGGGTGAAGCTCTTATATGCCGACCCACTGGCTAACGTTGCCGTCAATGGCCGCATCTCGGCGTCTTTTGCCCTTCATAGAGGCACCAGAGAGGGCTGCCCCTTGTCACCCCTTTTGTTTGCGCTCACTCTTGAGCCGCTTGCGGCCCTGTTGCGCACACACCCGGATCTACACGGCATAAGCTGGGCCCCTGGTTTCGAGGACAGAATCTCTCTCTATGCCGATGATATTCTGCTCTACCTCACCTCCCCCTGTAAGTCACTTATTGTGGCGTGCGATGTACTTAAATACAGGAACCCTATGTCAAGGGTCCAGAGACCTGGTGGGTGTTTGTATGGTCACTGCTTACTAAGTCAGTGTGTACCAAAAATATGTAAGAAAGAAAAATTTCTTTCTAGAGTCCCCTCACTCACCGGGGTTGCCCCACGGTGACATGCTTCATCATTGGGGCCATCCCAGTTCTCTACGAAAAGGGGCGTGCTGCGACAAGGCGACTACGCTGGAGCACTGGTTTTGTGAGATGACTATGTGTGGTGCAAGTGTGGTGATGGTGGAGTGGGTGTGGAATTAAAAATAACGTGCTAGTGGGCCTCAACAATTTATTTTGCTCCTAGTGTGGTATAAAAAATTAAAAAGGGGTAACACTGTATTCCAACTTTTACTGAGCTAGATCAGTGTCAAGGTCAACATGTTTCAAGCTCCCCCAAGCTTTTCTTCAGGACCATACAGGGTCCAGCCCTGTATTGCCACTCCTGTTTTCAAATGAAAAAGTGTTGCTAAAAACTACTTATTTACAATGAACGCTGTTGTTAATAAAACATGCGTGTTGTTGTACATACGTTTTGTATTTTCACTTCGATTTCTGTAAAATAGAATAACAGTTGTTAAATGATGGACAACCCCTTCCAAGAAGGGGAACAACTCACATGCATCTCACTCCAACTAGGGCGTGAGTGTGCCCTTGGCATCATAATGATGCGTGCTGGTTTTCAAACCGGTGTAGAAAAATAAATCACTGTGAATAAAGTGGTTTAGTGGTTTCACACACAAAACATATAGACTTAATGTGACTATTGACAAGACACACAACACATACACACGAAATAATATGGCAGATGGTTATATTTACATAAAAGAGTGTATGATTACACCCCATGGTCTTAGGCAAGGGCAGGAACGCCTCGTGGAAACATTGCTGAAAAAGGATTATCAAGGTTTAGAGTTAGAAGGCTCCTTCCTGTTTGCCCGTTTAAAATTGCCGGTTTCCTTGCAATCTAGCGTAGTTCATACACTTACTTCCTATCGGCAAACCCGCTCGGTACTACCTGGTGCTTCCTCACCCGACCGCATACTGATCTGAACCCGGGCTCGCGTTGTATTTAGAACGCGCGAGCTTCCGGGTTGCCGGGAAACCTCCGTTAAGCTAGAGCGCTCACTCGGGGCGGCCATCTTGGTGGGATGTGATCGCGCTCGGCGCGAGTGTTAGCAAAAAGTAGGAATTACTACCGAATGTTGCCGGGTTTAGGGAAAAAAAGTATTTTAGAGTGATACTGTGAGCTGGGGCATTTTAATACACTAATTTAGAACACAGGTTTTTTCTCGGGTGGATGAAGTTCTTTAGAATGACTAGGCTTATTCTTGAACAAACGGGTATTTTAGCATTTGATGGATAGGGGGGCTAGTACCTATCTTTGCTTGGGAAGGCTGTGCTGGGTCTACTGATATTGTGGAAAAAGGTATTCATGGTGATAGGGTTTGTTTTTTTGGGGGGCAGTATTACCATAATATTTATTCAGTTGTGGTTCATACCATCCCAAGTCAATTCATTAAAAATATTGGTCTATGGGCGAAAGGCTCCCCATGGGATTTCATCATTAAGTCCTTGGGTGTCCGTATGTAGACGAAACACCCATCTTTGTTCTTTTTCATGGAGGATTCGTTCCTGATTGTCTTTGTTTTTCACTGTTTCTATGACCACCCAGGTTAAATCATTAGGTGTATGGTTCTGTTCAATGAAGTGGGTGGTCATTCTTGTAGTGGCTCGCTTGCACCTGATGTTACTTCTGTGCTCTACTATGCGAGTACTGACCTTTCTAGTGGTCATTCCTACATAGTGAAGGTTGCACGTGCAGGTTATCAAGTACACAACCCCACTGGTATTGCAATTGGAAAATCCCTTGAGTTCCCATCTCGTAGTGTTGTTGAAGATTACGTTTTTGGTTGGGGAAGTCAAATGACAAACACTACAATTGTTGCATGGAAAATGACCATCAGGTAGTGGTTGGGATCTTACTGTCTGGGTTATTGGTGTGGGACGGGTATGTACCAAATAATCCTTCAAATTTTTACCCCGCCTATGACTGAACATGGGAGTAGGTATGTGAAGGCCGCCGCTGTTAAGTATTGGCCAATGTTTTTTGATTATTTTGGACACACTGTCAGAGACTTGATTGTACGTGATGATACAGATCGGTTTTTTGTCCTCAGGTTGTGTTCTCTCTTTGGGTTCTAAAAGTGCTTCCCTATTGTTGTTAGCCGCCCGTTTTTTAGCCTCTTTGATCAGTTTATTTGGGTATTTTCTGTATCTCAGCTTGTTGCTTAAGTCTTCCGCTTGGGTTAGGTAGTCGGATTTTTTGCTGCAGTTCCTGCGCAAACGGAGGAATTGCCCAAATGGCAGGTTTTGCTTGAGATGGCGAGGGTGAAAACTGTCAAAGGTCAAGAGGCAGTTCCTTGCTGTCTCTTTAAAATGGGTTGTTGTCACCAGTCTGCCTGACTCAGCATGAATGTTTAGATCAAGGAAAACTAGATCGGTCTTGCTCATTGAGCAGGTGAATTTGAGGAAGGGATCCTGTGTGTTAAGCCAGGTGAGAAAGGTCTGTGCTTCTTCTTCTGTGCCTTGCCATATCAACAAAATATCGTCGATATAGCGTTTCCAATGTAGGATTTGATGTCTGTGTGGATTCCTCTCATTCAGTATTTTGTTTTTCTCCAGTTGATGGACGTACAATCCGGCTATGCTCGGCGCAAATGTACTGCCCATACTGGTCCCATGTTGTTGTTTATATAGGGTAGATTCAAAATGGAAGAAGTTTTCACACAGTGCTAATTGGCAGCATTCGAGTACTACATGGCGAGGAGTATGGAATTCCCACTCGTTTTCGTACAGTACTTCCTCTAGAATCTGTAAAGTCTCTCTGTGTGGCAAGCTGGTATATAGACTTTCGACATCCAGACTTATCAGAAGGCTGGATGTCGCGTCAAAGGTTAGGTCTTGTAACAGGCACAGTACGTCCTTGGTGTCCCTCAGATAGGTGTCTGTTTTTTGCACAAGGGGTCTGAGAAAGGCATCTGCGAATTGTGAAAGAGGCTCTAGAATTGAGCCTATCCCCGAGACTATGGGCCTCCCTGGTGGGTTCTCCAGTCTCTTGTGTATTTTGGGGATAGTATAGAAGTATGGTATTGTTGGTTTTTTGTTTGCTAAGAACTCAATTTCTTTTTTACTAAGCCAATCGTTGGCTTGACATTCCTCTGTTAGGTATGCAATTGAGATTCTTAGACGTTCTGTCGGGTCTTCGTCCAGTTTGGCGTAGTTTCTTGTGTCCCCTGGTAGACGGAGACATTCATTCCTGTAATCCGTGGTGTTTTGTACTACAATTGCCCCGCCTTTGTCGGCTGGTTTTATGGTAATTTGGTTGTTTTTTGACAGTTCCTGTAACGCGGATTGTTCAGCTTTGCTGGTGTTATGAAATACTTTGATAGTTTGTGGGTCTAACTCCTGAACCTCTCTCATGACCGCTTTTTCAAAAGTTAATACTTCCACAGGTAGGCTGTGTGATGGAGGGACGAAGTTTGATTTTTTATGTAGTCCTGTGTCACTCTTTGTTCGTTCTGTGGGGTCTTTGTCTTGAAAGAATACCTGCAATTTGATTTTTCTCAGGAATTCTTTCAATTCACAGCATAGTTTGAACTTGTCTGTGGTTGGGGTGGGTACAAATCCTAAGCTTTTGTTAAGCACTTGGATCTGTATAGCCGTGAGGCACAATGATGATAGATTTACTACTAAATCGAGCTGGTGCTCGTGGTCGGTTCCGGCGGGCCTTTGCTCCGTGTGTGACGTGTAGTTGTCGCCACTGGTTCTGCCCATTGTACTCCCTGGCTGGGTTTGTTTTTTGCTCTTTGTGCCTGGCGGCCTCTCCCTAAAAAAGGTTTCCTTTGGTTTCCTTGGTTTCCCTGATCATTTCCCCAGTTCTGATAGTTGGGTTGGTTGTACATGGGTGGGCCATAGAACTGCGCAGGAACTGCAGCAAAAAATCCGACTACCTAACCCAAGCGGAAGACTTAAGCAACAAGCTGAGATACAGAAAATACCCAAATAAACTGATCAAAGAGGCTAAAAAACGGGCGGCTAACAACAATAGGGAAGCACTTTTAGAACCCAAAGAGAGAACACAACCTGAGGACAAAAAACCGATCTGTATCACCACGTACAATCAAGTCTCTGACAGTGTGTCCAAAATAATCAAAAAACATTGGCCAATACTTAACAGCGGCGGCCTTCACATACCTACTCCCATGTTCAGTCATAGGCGGGGTAAATATTTGAAGGATTATTTGGTACATACCCGTCCCACACCAATAACCCAGACAGTAAGATCCCAACCACTACCTGATGGTCATTTTCCATGCAACAATTGTAGTGTTTGTCATTTGACTTCCCCAACCAAAAACGTAATCTTCAACAACACTACGAGATGGGAACTCAAGGGATTTTCCAATTGCAATACCAGTGGGGTTGTGTACTTGATAACCTGCACGTGCAACCTTCACTATGTAGGAATGACCACTAGAAAGGTCAGTACTCGCATAGTAGAGCACAGAAGTAACATCAGGTGCAAGCGAGCCACTACAAGAATGACCACCCACTTCATTGAACAGAACCATACACCTAATGATTTAACCTGGGTGGTCATAGAAACAGTGAAAAACAAAGACAATCAGGAACGAATCCTCCATGAAAAAGAACAAAGATGGGTGTTTCGTCTACATACGGACACCCAAGGACTTAATGATGAAATCCCATGGGGAGCCTTTCGCCCATAGACCAATATTTTTAATGAATTGACTTGGGATGGTATGAACCACAACTGAATAAATATTATGGTAATACTGCCCCCCAAAAAAACAAACCCTATCACCATGAATACCTTTTTCCACAATATCAGTAGACCCAGCACAGCCTTCCCAAGCAAAGATAGGTACTAGCCCCCCTATCCATCAAATGCTAAAATACCCGTTTTTTCAAGAATAAGCCTAGTCATTCTAAAGAACTTCATCCACCCGAGAAAAAACCTGTGTTCTAAATTAGTGTATTAAAATGCCCCAGCTCACAGTATCACTCTAAAATACTTTTTTTCCCTAAACCCGGCAACATTCGGTAGTAATTCCTACTTTTTGCTAACACTCGCGCCGAGCGCGATCACATCCCACCAAGATGGCCGCCCCGAGTGAGCGCTCTAGCTTAACGGAGGTTTCCCGGCAACCCGGAAGCTCGCGCGTTCTAAATACAACGCGAGCCCGGGTTCAGATCACTATGCGGTCGGGTGAGGAAGCACCAGGTAGTACCGAGCGGGTTTGCCGATAGGAAGTAAGTGTATGAACTACGCTAGATTGCAAGGAAACCGGCAATTTTAAACGGGCAAACAGGAAGGAGCCTTCTAACTCTAAACCTTGATAATCCTTTTTCAGCAATGTTTCCACGAGGCGTTCCTGCCCTTGCCTAAGACCATGGGGTGTAATCATACACTCTTTTATGTAAATATAACCATCTGCCATATTATTTCGTGTGTATGTGTTGTGTGTCTTGTCAATAGTCACATTAAGTCTATATGTTTTGTGTGTGAAACCACTAAACCACTTTATTCACAGTGATTTATTTTTCTACACCGGTTTGAAAACCAGCACGCATCATTATGATGCCAAGGGCACACTCACGCCCTAGTTGGAGTGAGATGCATGTGAGTTGTTCCCCTTCTTGGAAGGGGTTGTCCATCATTTAACAACTGTTATTCTATTTTACAGAAATCGAAGTGAAAATACAAAACGTATTGAGGAAATATACATTTTTGGTCATGTTATGTTCCCTAGCGCGTACCCCACCGACTCCATGTACCAGCTTTAAGTGCATGTAACTTCCCTCCTGTACCAGTTATGAAGACGTAAATACATTTGCGTCCAACGTTAACTTGTCCTCTTTCAGATCCAGCCTGAATGGATTATATAGTCCGTTCCTAAGTATGCAATGCCACCGTCTTTTTGTAGTACACTTTACGTGTTTTCCTGCTCTGGCCGAGTAGGCCCTGAATTTCTGCCATCGAGCCTCTTTTTTGGCTCCTGACTCTGACAGCCTCTGCCCAGGCTACCTCTGTACCCGTGAACTCTGACTTACTTTCAGCGCGGCCCCTCGCGCTCAGCTCAGCCTGCTTTCTGCCAAGACTGACTATAACCTTCGAGTTATCTGTTCCGCTCCTCGAGAATGCATTCCTGCCT
This sequence comes from Lissotriton vulgaris, assembly GCF_964263255.1. Lineage (NCBI taxonomy): Eukaryota > Metazoa > Chordata > Amphibia > Caudata > Salamandridae > Lissotriton > Lissotriton vulgaris. Next base: position 669,466,511 of record NC_141699.1, read on the forward strand.
ACTAGCTCCAGTAAACATCCTCTCCAGCTGCAGAGCCAAAGGGCCGACCTGTCTCAATGCAAGTAATTCATAGCCTCTGTTACCATGCTTCCATGGAAGGCCCCGTGCCCCCACGCTTTTCATGCAGACACTTAGGCGCTTATACACGCATCCACAGTTAGCATAGAATAGCTTCTGCCCTAGAGACCTTTCCGCCCAGATAGTATGGTTCCTAAACATCAGATATCAGATACGATAAAAGTACAAGTTGATCTGACATGCCAGACTTCTGTCTCTTTCCGTCAGTGTAAATGTCAAGTCCCCTGCACCCCGTCAATCACACGTCATGCAGCTGCGCGCGCATCCAAGCTTCCGATTTCTGCTGACATTGCAACAATTCTGTTAGCACCACCCCTTGGTACCACCCACTTGCGTCACCTATCAGTGACGTTTCTAGCACACACCTCTGATTCACGCCTAGTTCACGCCTCTTGATTACGTACTAGTAACACGTGCATACTGTTATCTTGTCTTCTCTCAGCTGTTACGCCTCTTGCACCATTACTTATGATGTGAATTAAGTATATAAGCTATGTAATGTCAATAAAGTTTGCTCTATCCCTTCTGACACCCCTGTGGTGGTCAGAACATGATATCCTGGTCACGACCATTCCTTTTTAAGGAATAAAACCCTTAGAAACTCTAACACCACGGACTCTGTCTTTTTTTCATTCCGATTGAGTTATTATTGATTAAGTACTTACCTGCATAGAAATTAAGAGAGTAAATTAATTATTTACGTCATTTTGGCGCCCGAATAGGGACCCTCCCCCACCTCACGCGCCGGTTGGCGCATTGCAAGCTCTGTCCCCTGCCGTCAGTTAGACGGAACCTACGCGTACCGGCAGGATTTCCTGCATCTCCCTCTGACTCAAGGAGGTGACGAAGACTGCGATCAGTGCCCAGACGAGGCGGTGAGGAGTGCGGAGGATCCCGACCAGAGCCTAGCCGAAAGAAGCAAGGTCCGAGGTGTCAAGAGGCCCACCAGGTTTCCGAAGTTTTCCGAAGTTTTCCGAAGTTTTCCGAAGTTTTCCGAAGTTTTCCGAAGTTTTCCGAAGTATCGAGTCGAGTCCAGTCGAGTTTTCCGAGGCCTTCTGTTTCCGTGCTTCCCGGTGAGTACCATTGCTGGGTCGTATCTAGACGGGTTTGGGTACGCAAGTCCGGTCTGCACTGTTTTTAGGCAGTGTATCTGTACTGTTTAGCAGTATATCTAGTATTCCGAATTTTTGCACTGTTACACCAGTGTATCTGTACTGTTGAGCAGTACATCCAGTATAGGGGGGTAGTCATCTATGTCTTAAATGTTCTTATGTGATTAATGTCGTGGTATGAATGTGACTGTTTAAATGTGTATTATTGTGTTTCTCGTATAAACTAGCTATCAAGAGTATTAAGGAATAAGGATTGAGCATTCAGTAATAAGTAAGCAAAATGCCGTTTTTCAACAAGTTAAAACAGATAGGAACTAGGAAAGGGATACTGGAGGAAGAAATTCCTATTCCCCCTAGGGACACTCCAGGTAACTTTATGTACAACAAACATGGCATAGATGCCATATTATATCTAGATTTATGGGCCGATTACACCAAGCACCTAGACGAAAGACACAGATGGCCCGTTACCGGAACATGGGATGCCGAGTGCATCATGAAGGTAGAAGAAGCATTATGGAAAAAGAAAGCTAGACAATCCCAGAAAGACGCCATAGAATTCTGGCGTAAGGAATCACATAAGCGTGCTGAGAAAGCACTCCGTAGAGAAGACAGACTTAAAGAATCAGAAAAGGCCCGAGAGAATGAATTAGTTATTGAAGGGATCCGAGTAAAAACAGAACAAATAGACCGTGCCCGAAACAATCTTGTAAACGGAATGTATCTCGCGGCCGAGGGCACATCTGAAGGCCTATCAGAAATACCGAAAAACTTACCGCCACCATTAGTTCCAACTAAAGTAATGCATAAGACTACTAAAGACATATTCTTAAATGCTTATCTAGAGGATGTAGCACCAGCTTACACCAATCTGCCTGTTCGTGCCCTGCCTACTGACAGGGATGGGGGTGGCACTACGCCCCCAGATCATGTTCCGCCAGTACCGCGACAGACTTCCCCTGTTCCGCCAGCTCCGCCACTTCCCGCACTCAAGATTGACTTACCGAAACAGGTCCTACCTGATCCTACTAAACGACAAATTCAAGTTCAGATACAGACTCCGCAGAGAGATAATGCCCAAGCGTCCGCCTCAGGAGGTGCGACTGCGGGTCCTCGGACCCCGCCATTAACACACAGATTCAATTTAAGGAACACGCAGAATCCGTTCGTGTTCCAGTCTCCCCGTCTTGACGCATTAAAGGAAAACATGTCAGTCTGCAGATATGATCCAGTACCCGGAAATAACGATCTAATGATATTGGCATCACTACGATTGAGATCTGCTACTGATATCTTGCTATGCTATGTAGGGATGAAGGAGCGCCTCGATAGAATATATGAGTTTGTTCAGACAGGGAAAGACCCTGACAGTATCAAGGATGCCATGGATAAACAGAAAGTTGACATTCAAGCACAGATATTACGATTTTTCATAAATTGTCTAATAAGAGAACGAGACAGACCTGAGACAGATCAAAGTGAATTAGATGCACTAACCAAGTGGGGTCAAAATATAGCCGAAGGAAAACATGGCAGGGGGGCTTGCATAGCCAGTATGTACCAGAAAATTAGAAGGGCAGTGATAACGGCACACCAGAAAGGGAATGACAAAGCTTCCTCCGAGGAGGAAGAAGAACTTACAGAACAAGGAAGGTCTACAGATACTATAGCGTATGTAGGTAAGGGAAACTACCTTAGGAAAGGCATCCGTCCGGAAAACAAGAGAGTTTTTCTCTCTGCTTTAACAAACCCGAATTCTTCTGAACATCAGTTCCAGGAAACTGATAAAAGGCTTCGAGACCGAATGGGGTACTATGTACTCAATACTATGGATGAACAGGAACTAGCCCGGTCAGCCGTGTTATGGGCCGAAAACCCAGACATATATCATGATGATACGTTAGCACAGACATTCTTGAACCTTTCCCCAGACGAGCAGAAAATAGCAGGTGTATACATGATTCAGCACCTCCTCATCAAGTACAGAAACCATCATTCCGACCCAGGTCCCTTACACGAAACATTAGAAGCCCTACTCATGGATAGATGGAGAGGTTTCAGTACCAAGTTAATACAAATAATTCTAGAACAACGACATAAGTATAACACCTTCATAAGTTCCGAATATGTTCCCGCCCCACCTCCAGAAAGAAAAACGTATCACATGCAATGCCTGAGTGGCATTGAAAGTCAGAACCCCTTACGAGAAGTACACCCAGTTATGGGTGCGGATCAAGTTTTGAAGCGTGTGTATGTCCACACACCACTGACTAAGTTAGAACTGTTAGAAATGAAGAAATTAGTCCCGTGTCACGATAAAGACCCTGCAGGTTTTCACAGAGAGCTCAAAGACATGTTGTTAATGGGGGATTATACGTATGATGATATTATGAAAATGTTAAAAGTACTGTTGCCCACGGGCATCTACGAGAAATTAAAGGAAAAAGATTGGGAGGTGGGGGAGGCAAAGATAGCATGGGCAGAAATAGAAGACGAAGAAAGCAAACGAATCCCAGGAGTAGGCCTTGGGGATAGGACTAAAGCACTACCCGGATTAATAGTACAGGTTTTGCCAAGATTATTGACAACTAGAAAGGAAGATTGGGACGCCATCTCGTCCTGTAAACAGAAACAAGATGAAGATACTAGTGACTTCTATTCAAGATTCGAGAAATGTTTCATTATAAATAGTGGCCTACAACAAAGCAGCGAGTCATATCCACACCTTTTTGTATCAAAATTAGTAGAGAATTCCCTACCATTAGTTAAAAATAGAGTGTACAAAGTTGAAAGTACTTGGCAGGCAAATACGCCATCCCAGATGTTACAAATGTTACAATATCACCAGAACAGAATTAGGGAAGAACAAGATCAGGAACAGAAACGTATGAAAGACACAAAGATGAAAATGTTAGTAGCTCAGACGGTCCCCGCCGACGGTCAGAGAAAAGGTGGGACCCAGACGAGTCATACTACAGCTCCCGTTAAAGGGACATGTAATTATTGTAAACAGCCAGGTCATTACGTACATGAATGCCCAGTCCTGAAACATAACATCTCAACAGGTAAAACTAAAGAAAGACCGCATCCGCCTAGACAAGATCAGGTTCAGCAACAGACCTCACAAAATGTACAGCCAATGCAGAATACACAGCCTATGCATGCTCCATCTCATACAGCACAGACAGTAGCAGTACCACAGCCACAGCCCATTGCCGCGACTCAGCAAGTTTCACAACAGATGTACCAGTATGCCCAATCTGCATATCCAGATTACCCCCGATATACATGAAACAGCCTAGAGAGGGAAGGTGGTTTGCCTCTTATTGAAATTCCTGTAGATCAAGAAGGTCCTTATGTACACAGTCACGTATTGGGAAAAGACAGAAAGTTTTTAATTGACACAGGGGCAAGCCGCACCACTATCAGTCATAACGAAGTCCCAGGGGCACCCCTCTCAGGCTCACAGAATGTTTCCCTTGGTTTTTCAGGACAGCCTATTGTAAATGAAGTATCAGAACCAGTACCGTTGGCCGTGGGTCCATTATCACGAGTTACAGATTTGTTACTTACGAAATCATGTCCAGAAAATCTGTTAGGAATTAAAACACTGAAGGCTCTAGGAGCCATAATATGCTGTTCCCCGGAGGGAGTTAGACTCTTTCTACGGGATTTCAAGGGTCATTATGTTTTACGAGATTTTGATGTCAGATTGAAAAATGTACCAGAACACTTATGGGCAAAAGGCCCAGCTGATGTAGGTTGTATGCATATCACTCCATACCGTGTTACACTCAAGACAGGAGTTGTTCTACCCAGAATCAGACAATACAAGTTACCACCCGATGCTGTAGTGGCTTTACTGAAAATAATTGAAGAGCTTATTGCCCAGGGAGTGGTCGTAGAGACCGACTCCAATATCTGTAATTCACCCATCATTCCAATTCTTAAACGTACAGACCCCAATGCGCCGCCAGTATATCGGCTGGTGATTGATCTTCGAGAACTGAACAAGTGCATCGTACCGCAGTTCCCTGTGGTCCCCGATATCTCTTCCCTATTGACTGCTATTGATTCAGAAGCAACGTTCTTTACTGTAATTGACCTCAAGAACGCTTTCTTCAGTGTACCTATTGATCCGGAGAGCCAATATCTCTTCGGATTCAGTTTAAATGGACGAAGTTTCAAATTTTCCCGCGCACCTCAAGGATTCACAGAAAGCCCCAGCATCTATAGTCAAGCACTGAAAAGACAATTAGATTGTATTCAAATGCCAGTTAACACCGCTTTACTGCAATACGTCGATGATCTACTGATCACCGCACGAAGTGAGCCCGAATGTGAACAAGCATCATTGACAGTTTTACATTTCCTGGCCGACAAGGGACACAAGGTGTCTCCTTCGAAGCTACAATTCTGTGTTCAGCAAGTTGTGTACTTGGGTCACTTGCTGTCCAAAGTGGGGAGACAGCTCACTCCCGATCGCATTCAGTTAATTGTAAATATGCCAAGACCCCAGACACAAAAGGAAGTGCGGGCCTTCATAGGCCTCACCTCGTACTGCAGACAATGGATTCCTCAATATGCATTTCTAGCTAAACCACTCATCCAGTTAACGACACAGGAGGCAGCAACTTCGACTGTCCTCCCTTGGACTCAGGAACACACACAAGCCTTTGAGGAATTAAAGAAAGCATTATGCCAAGCACCAGTTTTAGCGACACCATGTTACAGCAAACCGTTTACACTTTTTGTTACAGAACGTAACGGTACAGCATTGTCTGTCCTCACTCAAGATCAAGCAGGTTCACATAAGCCTTGCGCTTATTTTTCAAGTACATTGGATTCAGTAGCCCAAGCACTCCCTGCGTGCTTAAAGTCAGTAGCAGCAACAGCGCTAGCAATCAGACAGAGCGATTCAATTGTTTTAGGCCATCAGTTAACAGTACAAGTTCCACACTCTGTAGAGGTTCTGTTAAACAGAACCCAAACTCAACACTTGACTATAGCACGACTGACAGGTTACGAATTGACACTATTCCAGCCACACATAGAAATCAGACGCTGCAGTATCTTGAACCCAGCAACACTGTTACCTACAGTTATGACAGATCCAGCTCCGCATGATTGCATAGAGATCATTAATGCAGTAACAAAGCCCCGACGAGACTTAACAGATGTTCCATTGACAAATCCAGACCTGACACTTTATGTGGATGGTTCATGTATGAGAACAAGTGCAGGAGAGTTAGTGGCCGCGTATGCCGTGACCACTGAAACTGAAGTTAAAGACACACATCGTATTGATACACTGTCTGCTCAAGCGGCAGAGCTCATCGCTCTGACCCGAGCCTGTATTCTAGCCAAGAACAGAAATGTCAACATATACACTGATTCCCGTTATGCGTTCGGAGTCGTACACGACTTCGGCATGCTGTGGCAAGAACGAGGTTTTCTGACCTCTCATGGTGCCAAGATTCAACACGGTCCCCTCATTCAAGCACTGTTAGAAGCAATACATCTGCCTTCAGCCATATCCGTCATGAAGTGTAAAGCACATACTAAAGTCACAGATTCTGTTTCCCAGGGTAATGACCTGGCAGATCAGACAGCAAAATATACAGCACTGACTCACACTCAGACAACTGATACGACAAAGACAATAGGACCGACAAATTGCATGACCGTCAGGGATCCTGCACTAGATGTTATCGACATTCAGACACATGCTACTCCAGAAGAAATAAAGAAATGGATTGAACTAGGAGGGATCCAGACAGATCAAGGTTGGATGACGAAGGGAAAATCTACATGGTTTCTCCCTGACTCTATGGTTCAAGTCATGATAAATACAGCACATAGCCCAGCACACCTAGGAGAGAAAGCGATGTTAGACAGTCTACAAAATCTCTGGAATAATAAACACTTACGAGCAGCCGCAAAACAGAAAGTGCGTACTTGCATGATCTGTTGTCAGTTCAATCCAGGTAAAAGCGTCCCCGTAGAGCAAGGTGGCTTTCACCCTCCCGATCACCCTTTTGAAGTCCTCCAGATGGATTATATCCAGATGGACCGTTGTCGAGGATTTAAATATGTTCTCGTAGTTGTCTGTGCTCTGTCCCGCTGGACCGAAGCATACCCAGTCCCAGATTACACCGCTCCGACCACTGCCAAGCAGCTGGTTCGTGAATTCTTCCCACGATATGGCTTGCCTCGTGTCGTGTACTCAGATAACGGTCAGCCATTCTCATCTACCTTAATGAAAGAAGTTTCCTTATTATTAGGATACCAGTGGAAGTTCCATTGTGTCCGACATCCCGAAGCCGCAGGCCTTGTAGAGAGGCATAACCAGACACTAAAGATCCGCCTTGCCAAAATATGTCAGGAGAAAGGGGTCGACTGGACAGTCGCCCTGCCAGTGGCACTATTCTACATGAGAATGGTCGCCCATTCGAGATCAGGGCTATCCCCGTACGAGGTGGTCTTTGGCAGACCACCGAATATGTGGGGGACGCCCATTCCGAAAAAGATTACTGATGTTGATTGTAATATGTTGACAGATTACCTTGCCTCCTTGATGTCTGCACTCCAATCATGTCGTTCACAGGTTGCCGCAGCCTTCCCTGACAACACTGATGTAAAGCCACACGACGTCCGTCCTGGCGACCTTGTGTTCGTCCGCAACTTCGACAGAAAGAGTCCGCTGGAGCCCCGCTGGAAGTCCCCGAAGACCGTTCTTCTAACAACCAGGACGGCCGTGAAAATAGAAGGAAGAAAGGGGTGGGTTCACACGAGTCATATAAAAAAATTCTCTGGACTGAAACCTGATCGAGACTCGTCCACCCCCACCAAAGACTGTGTCGAACAAAAAGACTTTACAGAATCTGAACGAGAAAAGACTCCTCAAGAACAATATCGCATGAAATTACGATCTAGCAAGTCAGACAGTTTAATTGTTTAAGTCCTCCCCTAGGTGAATCGGTTAAATAGTTTCTGACATGTATCCCCTAGATCGAGATAGAGAGAGAGAGAGAGAAGCAAAGAAACGTACATACTGTAAATCACTTCGTAGTCACTGTATAGTGACACTATTAATCATGTTTATTCTGAGTATTTTAATTATTGTTGTCAGCATCGTTTTGCCTATCTATTATCCTATTTTCAAGCGTGAACATTCTGCCTATAATGTATCTGCTGAACACACTTTTAGTGAGTTACCTCCGCACGAGCTTTCCTACAGACTTGCGCTGCGCAACAATACATTCATTAGTATGCTACATCATTCTCATCAAACTAACAATGCTACAAATTGCTGGATATGTGGCCGACTCCCTCCCTACCAGAATTACAAGGGAGCTCTGCCCCTCTTTCCGTACCCATTCACTCACAATGGCTCCTGCGGAGCATGGTTTAAGATAATTAATTCCTTAGATCCTGATATTGCTGTTTTCGATGGGGGCTGGGTTTGGGGAAATCTGAACTTAGTCCTGCTAGACGTCTGTTACCCAGATAAGGAGGGACTCCCCACTAGAATAGGAACTGATCTAGAAAATGAAGTGTATGGATTAGGTAATTATACAATTAGCCTTATGATTCTCACTGTTGAATCTGAAGCTGCACCAGTTCTACCCATTATGTCCGTATTGCCAGTCACTGGTGAATTATGTATCAAGAAGAAAGGTTCAGTACACTTAGGTCATAGTAAATGCACTACTGTGGTCGAATTCAGTGATCATGGAAAATCGTCCTTTAAAACTACTAGTCATTCTTACTTTGTTTGTGGCCATACCGCATACATACGTCTACCTCCAGATTGGGATGGTACCTGTTACATTGCATTCCTTCTGCCACCCGTTTTCCTAGCTCCCCCTGATTACCATAGAAATGCCAATCTAGTAAAGAACAGACTCAGAAGAGATATTCCACTTGTCGACTACACAGAAACGGCATGGGAACAGTACACCGACTTTAATAAAGGATTCTTTTTCTTTTTAGGACCTGTTCAGAATAGTAAATTAATACGCAGATTAACTAGAACACTTGAAGCAGTAGTGAATGAAACTGCCTCCGCCTTAGGTAACTTAACAGAAGAGCAGTCCGCCATGCGGGTTGTTGTCCTTCAGAATCGTCTTGTTATTGACGTCATCTTGGCAGATAGAGGTGGAGCCTGTAAGGTCATCGGGTCAAGTTGCTGTGTTTTCATACCACAAAACGCACCATCTGTATATCAAGCTATCACCCGTCTCCATAAAATTGCAAATCAGATACATCAGAATCCAGGCACCTGGACTTGGTCCGGTTGGTTCTGGACAACGTTAACAGCTTGGGGATGGAAGATCCTATCCTTCCTAGGCATTGGCCTAGTCCTAGTATTCAGTTGCTGCCTGTGCCTGCAGTGTGGGCCAGCGATTTGTGGACTGTGTGCCACGTCATGTATTGAACATTCCAGTTTTCTCTCAAAACGTAAACGAAAGAAAGAAGAACAAATGATGTTACAAGAACAATCTGATCGATTTATGAGGATCGATATATCATGAAGGGTCCGTAGGGAACAAGGAGGGAATGAGGAAATATAAATTTTTGGTCATGTTATGTTCCCTAGCGCGTACCCCACCGACTCCATGTACCAGCTTTAAGTGCATGTAACTTCCCTCCTGTACCAGTTATGAAGACGTAAATACATTTGCGTCCAACGTTAACTTGTCCTCTTTCAGATCCACCCTGAATGGATTATATAGTCCGTTCCTAAGTATGCAATGCCACCGTCTTTTTGTAGTACACTTTACGTGTTTTCCTGCTCTGGCCGAGTAGGCCCTGAATTTCTGCCATCGAGCCTCTTTTTTGGCTCCTGACTCTGACAGCCTCTGCCCAGGCTACCTCTGTACCCGTGAACTCTGACTTACTTTCAGCGCGGCCCCTCGCGCTCAGCTCAGCCTGCTTTCTGCCAAGACTGACTATAACCTTCGAGTTATCTGTTCCGCTCCTCGAGAATGCATTCCTGCCTACTAGCTCCAGTAAACATCCTCTCCAGCTGCAGAGCCAAAGGGCCGACCTGTCTCAATGCAAGTAATTCATAGCCTCTGTTACCATGCTTCCATGGAAGGCCCCGTGCCCCCACGCTTTTCATGCAGACACTTAGGCGCTTATACACGCATCCACAGTTAGCATAGAATAGCTTCTGCCCTAGAGACCTTTCCGCCCAGATAGTATGGTTCCTAAACATCAGATATCAGATACGATAAAAGTACAAGTTGATCTGACATGCCAGACTTCTGTCTCTTTCCGTCAGTGTAAATGTCAAGTCCCCTGCACCCCGTCAATCACACGTCATGCAGCTGCGCGCGCATCCAAGCTTCCGATTTCTGCTGACATTGCAACAATTCTGTTAGCACCACCCCTTGGTACCACCCACTTGCGTCACCTATCAGTGACGTTTCTAGCACACACCTCTGATTCACCCCTAGTTCACGCCTCTTGATTACGTACTAGTAACACGTGCATACTGTTATCTTGTCTTCTCTCAGCTGTTACGCCTCTTGCACCATTACTTATGATGTGAATTAAGTATATAAGCTATGTAATGTCAATAAAGTTTGCTCTATCCCTTCTGACACCCCTGTGGTGGTCAGAACATGATATCCTGGTCACGACCATTCCTTTTTAAGGAATAAAACCCTTAGAAACTCTAACACCACGGACTCTGTCTTTTTTTCATTCCGATTGAGTTATTATTGATTAAGTACTTACCTGCATAGAAATTAAGAGAGTAAATTAATTATTTACGTCAGTATGTACAACAACACGCATGTTTTATTAACAACAGCGTTCATTGTAAATAAGTAGTTTTTAGCAACACTTTTTCATTTGAAAACAGGAGTGGCAATACAGGGCTGGACCCTGTATGGTCCTGAAGAAAAGCTTGGGGGAGCTTGAAACATGTTGACCTTGACACTGATCTAGCTCAGTAAAAGTTGGAATACAGTGTTACCCCTTTTTAATTTTTTATACCACACTAGGAGCAAAATAAATTGTTGAGGCCCACTAGCACGGTATTTTTAATTCCACACCCACTCCACCATCACCACACTTGCACCACACATAGTCATCTCACAAAACCAGTGCTCCAGCGTAGTCGCCTTGTCGCAGCACGCCCCTTTTCGTAGAGAACTGGGATGGCCCCAATGATGAAGCATGTCACCGTGGGGCAACCCCGGTGAGTGAGGGGACTCTAGAAAGAAATTTTTCTTTCTTACATATTTTTGGTACACACTGACTTAGTAAGCAGTGACCATACAAACACCCACCAGGTCTCTGGACCCTTGACATAGGGTTCCTGTATTTCGTACACAGACTGGAGGCCGACCTGGTCTGGTTTAACCTCCTTCTCCCTCCTTTTTTGTTTATGCATTAAGCAGCCACGGGCTGCGGGAGTTTTTCTTTCTCTCAGACATAGGTCAACTGACTGGTACATACCAGGTTGGTCTAGGGACTAAGACAACACACACAAAGAAACACTCACAGAAAAATTATGGCACAGAACACAGGACTATCCTTCTCGGAGGATGAAGTTGATAGAGCCATTGCCTCCATGTTACCACATGCAGGAGCACCCACAGGAGAAAACAGTGATGCGAGCCAGTGTTGGGACGAATTGACTGAATTAAAGAGAACACAGATAAAAACATTGATTCATGGCGTCATGATGGCGGAATATTTACAAGCTAACGCAGCACCAAGGGGCCTCATAGTCAGGAACGAACCATTTATATTCCAGCACGACAAACAATTCAAGCTGGACTGGTCACAAATATCCTGGCACTGTACCAGAGACTGGCTGGTCTTGATCATTAAAACCGCGACCAGATTAGTAGATTCCCTGAAGGAAGAGATAAATTCCATGGAGATACGCCTCAAGTCTTTTCAAACTCCAGCAGAACTAACAAAAAGACTGAATGAGTTAAATAAAACGATGTCTGAATTCGAAATCAGCCTGAAGGATTCAAAATACATCAAATAATCTAAGGATAAAAAAGCATTTGCTCACGATAAAGTGTATCCTTATATTAGGGACGATTACAGAACCAGCAATAAGAACCCTGGATACAACACTGATAGTGATGGCTCTGACACAGGATCAAATAGCTCTGGGGGATCAAGCAATTACAGCACCACCCCCAACAGAAGACCCAGAAGAGGAAGAGGCAATACAAGGGGTTTTAGAGGCAACCAAGCACCGATGTGGCCCATGTACCAAGACCCATATAATTATTGCCCACCGCCCCCGCCTTTCTTCTATGGCCCACCCATGTACAACCAACCCAACTATCAGAACTGGGGAAATGATCAGGGAAACCAAGGAAACCAAAGGAAACCTTTTTTAGGGAGAGGCCGCCAGGCACAAAGAGCAAAAAACAAACCCAGCCAGGGAGTACAATGGGCAGAACCAGTGGCGACAACTACACGTCACACACGGAGCAAAGGCCCGCCGGAACCGACCACGAGCACCAGCTCGATTTAGTAGTAAATCTATCATCATTGTGCCTCACGGCTATACAGATCCAAGTGCTTAACAAAGGCTTAGGATTTGTACCCACCCCAACCACAGACAAGTTCAAACTATGCTGTGAATTGAAAGAATTCCTGAGAAAAATCAAATTGCAGGTATTCTTTCAAGACAAAGACCCCACAGAACGAACAAAGAGTGACACAGGACTACATAAAAAATCAAACTTCGTCCCTCCATCACACAGCCTACCTGTGGAAGTATTAACTTTTGAAAAAGCGGTCATGAGAGAGGTTCAGGAGTTAGACCCACGAACTATCAAAGTATTTCATAACACCAGCAAAGCTGAACAATCCGCGTTACAGGAACTGTCAAAAAACAACCAAATTACCATAAAACCAGCCGACAAAGGCGGGGCAATTGTATTACAAAACACCACGGATTACAGGAATGAATGTCTCCGTCTACTAGGGGACACAAGAAACTACGCCAAACTGGATGAAGACCCGACAGAACGTCTAAGAATCTCAATTGCATACCTAACAGAGGAATGTGAAGCCAACGATTGGCTTAGTAAAAAAGAAATTGAGTTCTTAACAAACAAAAAACCAACAATACCATACTTCTATACTATCCCCAAAATACACAAGAGACTGGAGAACCCACCAGGGAGGCCCATAGTCTCGGGGAGAGGCTCAATTCTAGAGCCTCTTTCACAATTCGCAGATGCCTTTCTCAGACCCCTTGTGCAAAAAACAGACACCTATCTGAGGGACACCAAGGACGTACTGTGCCTGTTACAAGACCTAACCTTTGACGCGACATCCAGCCTTCTGATAAGTCTGGATGTCGAAAGTCTATATACCAGCTTGCCACACAGAGAGACTTTACAGATTCTAGAGGAAGTACTGTACGAAAACGAGTGGGAATTCCATACTCCTCGCCATGTAGTACTCGAATGCTGCCAATTAGCACTGTGTGAAAACTTCTTCCGTTTTGAATCTACCCTATATAAACAACAACATGGGACCAGTATGGGCAGTACATTTGCGCCGAGCATAGCCGGATTGTACGTCCATCAACTGGAGAAAAACAAAATACTGAATGAGAGGAATCCACACAGACATCAAATCCTACATTGGAAACGCTATATCGACGATATTTTGTTGATATGGCAAGGCACAGAAGAAGAAGCACAGACCTTTCTCACCTGGCTTAACACACAGGATCCCTTCCTCAAATTCACCTGCTCAATGAGCAAGACCGATCTAGTTTTCCTTGATCTAAACATTCATGCTGAGTCAGGCAGACTGGTGACAACAACCCATTTTAAAGAGACAGCAAGGAACTGCCTCTTGACCTTTGACAGTTTTCACCCTCGCCATCTCAAGCAAAACCTGCCATTTGGGCAATTCCTCCGTTTGCGCAGGAACTGCAGCAAAAAATCCGACTACCTAACCCAAGCGGAAGACTTAAGCAACAAGCTGAGATACAGAAAATACCCAAATAAACTGATCAAAGAGGCTAAAAAACGGGCGGCTAACAACAATAGGGAAGCACTTTTAGAACCCAAAGAGAGAACACAACCTGAGGACAAAAAACCGATCTGTATCACCACGTACAATCAAGTCTCTGACAGTGTGTCCAAAATAATCAAAAAACATTGGCCAATACTTAACAGCGGCGGCCTTCACATACCTACTCCCATGTTCAGTCATAGGCGGGGTAAAAATTTGAAGGATTATTTGGTACATACCCGTCCCACACCAATAACCCAGACAGTAAGATCCCAACCACTACCTGATGGTCATTTTCCATGCAACAATTGTAGTGTTTGTCATTTGACTTCCCCAACCAAAAACGTAATCTTCAACAACACTACGAGATGGGAACTCAAGGGATTTTCCAATTGCAATACCAGTGGGGTTGTGTACTTGATAACCTGCACGTGCAACCTTCACTATGTAGGAATGACCACTAGAAAGGTCAGTACTCGCATAGTAGAGCACAGAAGTAACATCAGGTGCAAGCGAGCCACTACAAGAATGACCACCCACTTCATTGAACAGAACCATACACCTAATGATTTAACCTGGGTGGTCATAGAAACAGTGAAAAACAAAGACAATCAGGAACGAATCCTCCATGAAAAAGAACAAAGATGGGTGTTTCGTCTACATACGGACACCCAAGGACTTAATGATGAAATCCCATGGGGAGCCTTTCGCCCATAGACCAATATTTTTAATGAATTGACTTGGGATGGTATGAACCACAACTGAATAAATATTATGGTAATACTGCCCCCCAAAAAAACAAACCCTATCACCATGAATACCTTTTTCCACAATATCAGTAGACCCAGCACAGCCTTCCCAAGCAAAGATAGGTACTAGCCCCCCTATCCATCAAATGCTAAAATACCCGTTTTTTCAAGAATAAGCCTAGTCATTCTAAAGAACTTCATCCACCCGAGAAAAAACCTGTGTTCTAAATTAGTGTATTAAAATGCCCCAGCTCACAGTATCACTCTAAAAGACTTTTTTTCCCTAAACCCGGCAACATTCGGTAGTAATTCCTACTTTTTGCTAACACTCGCGCCGAGCGCGATCACATCCCACCAAGATGGCCACCCCAAATGAGCGCTCTAGCTTAACGGAGGTTTCCCGGCAACCCGGAAGCTCGCGCGTTCTAAATACAACGCGAGCCCGGGTTCAGATCAGTATGCGGTCGGGTGAGGAAGCACCAGGTAGTACCGAGCGGGTTTGCCGATAGGAAGTAAGTGTATGAACTACGCTAGATTGCAAGGAAACCGGCAATTTTAAACGGGCAAACAGGAAGGAGCCTTCTAACTCTAAACCTTGATAATCCTTTTTCAGCAATGTTTCCACGAGGCGTTCCTGCCCTTGCCTAAGACCATGGGGTGTAATCATACACTCTTTTATGTAAATATAACCATCTGCCATATTATTTCGTGTGTATGTGTTGTGTGTCTTGTCAATAGTCACATTAAGTCTATATGTTTTGTGTGTGAAACCACTAAATCACTTTATTCACAGTGATTTATTTTTCTACACCGGTTTGAAAACCAGCACGCATCATTATGATGCCAAGGGCACACTCACGCCCTAGTTGGAGTGAGATGCATGTGAGTTGTTCCCCTTCTTGGAAGGGGTTGTCCATCATTTAACAACTGTTATTCTATTTTACAGAAATCGAAGTGAAAATACAAAACGTATGTACAACAACACGCATGTTTTATTAACAACAGCGTTCATTGTAAATAAGTAGTTTTTAGCAACACTTTTTCATTTGAAAACAGGAGTGGCAATACAGGGCTGGACCCTGTATGGTCCTGAAGAAAAGCTTGGGGGAGCTTGAAACATGTTGACCTTGACACTGATCTAGCTCAGTAAAAGTTGGAATACAGTGTTACCCCTTTTTAATTTTTTATACCACACTAGGAGCAAAATAAATTGTTGAGGCCCACTAGCACGGTATTTTTAATTCCACACCCACTCCACCATCACCACACTTGCACCACACATAGTCATCTCACAAAACCAGTGCTCCAGCGTAGTCGCCTTGTCGCAGCACGCCCCTTTTCGTAGAGAACTGGGATGGCCCCAATGATGAAGCATGTCACCGTGGGGCAACCCCGGTGAGTGAGGGGACTCTAGAAAGAAATTTTTCTTTCTTACATATTTTTGGTACACACTGACTTAGTAAGCAGTGGCCATACAAACACCCACCAGGTCTCTGGACCCTTGACATAGGGTTCCTGTATTTCGTACACAGACTGGAGGCCGACCTGGTCTGGTTTAACCTCCTTCTCCCTCCTTTTTTGTTTGTGCGATGTACTTAGACTTTTTGAACGGTACTCTGGCCTTGTTATTAACTGGGCCAAGTCCTCCCTCTACGTACTGAAAGGGGACACACCGCGCCTCCCTGGAGGCTGTAACATCCAGGTTGCCAGCCAGGGCTTTAAATACTTGGGGATTTATATCTCTGGTAATGCGAAGGCGCAATACGACCACAACTTGCTTCCCCCTCTTCTGCGCCTCCGGCGTGACGTGGAGGGCTGGCGCAAGCTTCCACTTTCTTTACTCGGACGCGCGGCATTATTTAAGATGATGTCTTTGCCCAGGTTCCTGTACGCACTACAGAACACCCAAGATCCGGTCCCCGCCCGCTACTTCCGAGAGATTGAGGGCCTTCAACGTGCCTTACTCTGGGACGGCCGTCCCCGCGTCGCTATCACGAAGCTCACGCTTCCGTGGTACGATGGGGGTATAGCACTACCAGATGTGCAAAGATATTACTGGGCCTCCCAATTGGCGGCTATTAATCATGGTTTCTATGGTCCGGAAAATAACCCTGGCTATGCAATGGATAAGTGGCTCTTGGGTGGCGGCAATTACTACAGGGTGCTGTACTCGAGGTCTCTGGACAGGCGGATGTCGGGTCCAACGAAAACTGCGGTCCATATTTGGCGGACAATTACCAAGGCGCAGGGCTGGCAAGGCAGGCTGACTAGGTTCACCCCATTGCATGACTCAGATATTTTGGGCAAGTTATGGCACACCAAGGGCTTTGAAAAATGGGACCTCATAGGTATTTCCAGGGTTGACGATATGATCTCGAAGGGTGAGATTAAGACCTTCTCACAGCTTCGGTCTGAGTTCCAGCTGGGCAACTCGGAGTCCTTCCGGTATGCCCAGTTGCGGCACGCACTGCTCTCTGCCAAGCCGGCTGAGGGGGCAATTCCAGAAAGCTCCCCGTTGGAGGACAGGGTATTGGATGGCCATATGCCTGACAGTGCCATCTCACTGTCGAATAAGAAACTCATTAATGTTCGAACTTACCTCCTCCTGGGCGTGCGGGAACAGTGAGTGCGAGATGGACTGGAGATCGACGATGAGGATTGGCAGAGTGCAGTTTCTTCCCCTAAGGAAGTCGCCATTTCCTCTCGTCTCCGACTGGTGCAGCTCAAAATCCTGCACAGGGTGTACGTGACTGGCCCCCGGCTTGTGCATATGGGCTACTCGATCGATGGGCTTTGTCGCCGTGGCTGCGGCGCATCTGCTACTTTTATGCACATTCTTTGGGAATGCCCTGCCATAGCCTCCTACTGGAGACGTGTGCACCGCATTATGGACGAGGTGACTGGGGTGGTGGCGACTGCGGAAGCTAGGAGGTGTCTCCTCAACATTTGGGAACCGTCCGATCACAATGTGGCTCAAACGCAGTGGGTGACCCTTGGCAACATGGTGGCCAAACGCGACATCGCGCAGAAGTGGGGGGCCTCAACGGCTCCCCTGGTGGTGCAATGGAAAGCCAACATGGATTGGTGTATGTTTAGGGAAAAGACGGTCTATGTTGCCAGGGGTAAGCCCAAAAAGTGGTTGAAAGTGTGGGGAGCCTGGAATGCTTACAGGGGAGATATTTGTTTGCCCCCGGAACCTGTCTCTTTGGAGGAACATCTGTCACCATAACCTGTGACACCACCTGCGACACGCTGTCATACTGAATCCTGTTTCCTTTTCTTTCCCCCCCTTCTATCCTGATCCATTCCCCTGAATCCTGTGTTTGTGTATCCGCTGCTCCCCCTACCCCACCGCCACCACCTTGATGGGCTCTTCTACTCCATTGCCACTCTCTATGCGCCTTCTGCCGTTCTCTTTTTTTTCTTGTTCTATGTTCCTTCTATGACATAAAATAATAAAATCAACCTTCATTGTACTGTGGCAATCGTCCTTGCACTATTGCTCTCCTGATTCACTATGCTGCCTTGCCTCCGGGATGTCAGGCTGAATAGCTGTGTGCACTTTTCTAAATAAAGGTTTTAAAAAAAAAAAAAAAACAATTGATTTGACTCTGCTGTTCTGATTTATTGTCTTAAAGTGAACGTGCATTCTTAATTGGGTCACCTATGACTAAAGAGGTTTGCATAGAGAAATCTCTGTCCATCAAATCCTTATGCTAATATTCTTCATTTCAGTAACTGAACGTTTAGTTTGTATGATACTTGCCTGCCTACGTTTCTTTAGAAGATTTGGGTTGGCAGTGGTCATAGTCTTTTCCTGAGATTCTTTTTTTTTTTACTAAATCGTTTATATTTGCATTTATCAAGTTAATAAATCTGTCAGGTCTAACAGCATGGTTTAATAGTAGTGCATTACAACAGAATGTGGAACGTCAGGCAAGCTTGTGTACCCTGTAGTCACGGAGGCTGTACCTAATCAGGGGTTTGCTAAAGAAGAAGGCTCCATGTGTACAATTTGGCTGTAGTATGTTGCTGAAGTCAGGGCCTGGCGTAGGTGGGATATCGCAGATTACTTGAACTGGGGAACAGAAAGGGGGGACTAGGTAAGGGGGTGGAGCATGGCAGAGAACAGATAGTCTATTGTTTTCTACAGGGCTATGGGGCAGGATAGCAAGTCCGCGCTCTGACTGTGTTAGGGTGCCCTGGTGTGGCGGTAAGGGGGCTCTCTGGGGTCTATGGAGACATGTCCTCTTCTTCGCCCAATTGCCTAAAGCAAAAGTGGATACCAGCCCATTGCTGGGAGATAAGTCTGCGGCAAAAGCGCCGGACCTCGTCGGAGCGGAGTGCAGTCTCCTCTGCCGTGCCCCATTTACATAGTGCGCCCCTCCACAGGGGTGGGGGGGACTGAAGAGTGCAGTTGTTATGGGATAGTTTGGCTGACAGCGGTGCTAGGACGCCCAATCATGACTGCACCTGGGAGTTTTGTACCAGCTAGGTCACAGACCACCTGTTTGGCTTCCGCTGCAGAGATGTCCTCATCCAATGCTTCCCTGGAAGCAGCGGAAATTCGGGGAGGTTGATAACAGATAGAAAGTCACCCACAGCGGTTTCGCCTGGGCTCAGTGGCTTGCCATAGAGTGCTGCACAATAATCATGAAAGGCTTGCAGGATGTCCTCCTGGACGCGAAGAGTGAGACCCTGGCCTGACACCAGTTCAGTGATAGGCCAGAAGTCCGTGTCTTGCTGAGCGAGCCACGCCAGTAGGCAGCCTGGTTGGTTCCCTTCTCGGTGCATTCTTGCCGCATAAGCAGTAAAGTTATAGAAACACAGATCTTCCAACAGAAATGCATGAGCCAACCTTGTTTCTACCAATTACTGGTTGAGTGTTGCGTTCTTGTCGCCGCCTTACACAGGTCCACCATCGTGTTCTCGGTTGTCATGATGATAGGTTCGAGGGTCTTGCGGCGGCCTGCAATCTGTTTATACAAGTAGCTCGGACCACTACTTTAGAGCGTTCCATTCCAGTATTCTGGAGGAGGCCGTGTTATGGTTCTCCATGAAGTACTGCTTGATGCAGGTTTCTTAGTCGCCCCAAAACGCCTGGTCTTGAAAACAATCTCGCAGCAGCCTCCAAGCCGGAGTTGGGGGCAGAAGAGTGGTCCATCGAAGATCCATGATGTGTGCATCATGGTTGGTCATGACCCTGCCCAAATAGTCCGTGTGTTGAAGGAGGGGGACCAGCGGCTGGGAGCAAAGGAAATGATCCAGTTGCACAAGCAGATCTTGTGGGGCTGAGTAGAAGGAATAGAGTCAAGAGGTGGGGTGTCGAGCATGCCCCATGTCTGTGAGGGTCCAATGGTGTGTACAGGCTTGAAAGTATTCAGGCTGCACATGTGGTGGGATCGGGCAAGGGGGGTCAGAGCGACCAGGCCCAATATCATGCATGCAATAATATTCACCCCCCAAAATCCACGATAGTGATGTATGGTGAATAAGCGTGCTCGTGAATGTCCCAGGAGGCCGCCTGTTTTCGAAAATTGTGTGTACCGCGTATATTAAGGGTTAAGTACCAGATGTAAGAGGCGTGGGCCATAGGTACCCCTAGGGGGTGTGTGCTAGTGGCAGGGGATGTCTAAAGCGCTGCCGCCCTGCCAGCGCCTCTGGTGTCATGCAGTCACCCCCCCCTTCTGTGACAGGGTGATGTGAGGTAGAATGGAACAAAGGGAATTCTGCAACTGGGTAGGGATATGATCCTAATATATGGAGCCCATCACAAACAGCAACATCCCTAACCTGGAAATCTAGTAAAGACCCTAGAAGATCATGAGGGTGAACGTGAGCTGAGTAAAAACGCCTGGATTCGTAGCTCAGCGATGAGCCCATTAAAGATTCTAGGTGTATTATTGGCCTTACATTATAACTGTACATGAGCAACACAGATGGTATTGGTGCCGGGTGAAGGTAACTGGGGTGGTGTTTAAATGAGGGTGTCTGCAGTCTGGGGAGTCATCACGGGCAGAGGCTGTGAGGTGCCACAGGAATCATCAGAGTGGATAGAGTCCTCTTCTGCGGTGAACAGGTGTGGGCCCTTGTCATCGTCTTTTGTTGCGCAGCAATGGTCACATTTTCCGCTGTCTGAAGGCCCTCAGCGGTCTGCTATATTTGTTTGAGGTCAGGGGACAGGGCTGCGCCTCCTCCCAACCGGGCGTTTTTGCTGAGACACCCCGGGTGGTCAGTGGGGCCCTCCATGTCATTCCGCCAAGTCCCATTCTTCCATGGGGCCCCTAAAGGATACTCTGGTCTCATTGTATATTATCTTGAGGCAGGCAGGGGACAGCAGTGAGTACTGCACTTCTTGCTGTCGGAGGCTACGCTTAACCTCCTGGAACGAAGAACGCTACCGCTGGACACCTCTCGTGTAGTCAGGGAACAGCATGAAAACTTTGTTTTCCACTTGAAGGGGTCAGGGGCAGGCGTTGTGCCGGCACGCAGTGTGCTCCTTCCAGGGAGTACAATGCAGGAAGTGCTGAGGGTGAGGTGAAGGAGATGAACTAGGAATCCAGGTAGGCCAGCGGGTTCAATCCTTCAACCCCCTATGATAGGCCCAAAAGGAGAATGTTGCTTCTCTGGGACTGGCCGTCAAGGACCTCCAATCTGTCCTCCAACTGTCCTCCAACTGCACCACCTGGGCCCGTATATCAGCAATATCTGAGCGACTCTCCTGGATGAACGGTTGTAGCATCGCTACAGTCTTTTCCCCATCCCTGACCATGTTGGCCAGCTTGCAATGGTCATCTCATAGGAGCGCAAACTCCGTTGGGAGGGATATAAAGCATGCCTCCACTGTGATGCAGGAGTGTTCAATGGCTGGCAGGATCTGGTCCAGCTTCTCCAACATGATGGGGGGGGGCGAGCTGTCTTCCCCCTCTAGTCACCAGCCGCCTCCACTCGTGGACCTGTACGGACCAGCAGCCGGCCTCCAGAGGTGGACAGCAGCTTCCCCGTCACAGCAGCACTGACTGGCTTCACTCCAGCATACAGAGGAGAGTGGTCCTGGGGGCTTGTGAGCAGGTCGAGGGACCCCCCTCGGAGCTCCCCCGTGCACAGGTGGCATGCGGTTTAGAATCTCTGCCACGTCAGTTAGAGGGGGTCGCTTGTCCCAATCATAGATTGCTGGCCTTCCAAGCGTGCCTGCAACTGCTCCTAGTTCAAGGAGTCTCCCTGGGGGAGCACAAGCATGGTGATCCCACAGTGCTAAAGTGGATAGGTGCTTCAGATGAGATATCGGTGGAGATATGGCCCCAGCCCTTGAGCCCCATGCCGGTGATGGAAAGCGCTCACCTTTTATGGCACCGAGTCGTCGCTGGTGCTGTGCATGTATCTAGCTTGGGGTTCTGCCTTCTCCAGTCCTCTCACAGGCCCAGCTGACTTGCATGTGTCGGGGGGGGGTAGCGTAGTCCTTGGTTTGTTAGTGGAACGTGCTGTATGACAGGTTTTCCTGGTGGCATCCAGTTGGACTAGGCAGCGTAGGGGGGGAAGCACTCCAACCAGCACTGTTCACTTTCCTGTTTTCCCACTTGTCCGTCTCGTCCAGTTCCCCATCTCGGGGCCCCGTGCAGCTGGTTCACCCAATTCACAGGGGGAGTAGAAAGTGTGCTCCAACTCTGATGCCGAGGCACTCCCCTGGGCTATGATATGATCCTGTGGGCCCCTCACACGTCTGGTAGTGGGGAGGCTTAACGGCTGGTTGGCAGCGGTTTAGGGCCCTCTGTCTGGGAGGCGGCACAGGGAAGGGGAGCAGTTCCCTTTTCCGGATCAAGCTGCATTTGCTCCCCTCCCCTAATCGCTCCACTGCTCACCGTTTGTTGCCATAGGCATCAGTGAAGGTCTCTCGACTTCTGCCTCCTCTCTGGTGGGCCAGTGCTCGTTTGCACTGCATAGTAGGATCAGCCCTGCAATCGGCTCCGCCACTCTGAGCGCCTCAGGCAATGGCATTATAGTGTTGGGTTCCTCTGCTGTGTAGGGGCTCCCTCTCAGGTCCAGAATCCCTTGGCGTGGCTTGGAGGACCTGAAGGCCTTCCATCTCGCTGCCACATGCATCCTCAGAAGGCAGGAGGTGCAGGGCATAGTCCCGACTTCACTAGTGCGGCACCAGCCACTGTGCCCCTGATAGCTGAGAGGTAGCGGAGGTTCAGCTCCATGCCAGAGTCTCACTTTAGTGAGGCCCGGGCAGCCTCTGTCTTCTCTGGGTCTCTCCCTGTACTGCCATGTTGCACTTCAGCGCTGCTTAGCTCGGCCTCGCCACCATCACCCTGAGGGGTTTGTCAGCAGCCAGCAGGGAGAGGGAAACTTCAGGCAGGCAGCCAAGGCCAGGTAGCCACGCAGACAGTGGTGTATGTCACCAATAGCAGATGATGGTTGGGCTGGCTGGCGGAGCTCTAGGAGGTTGCACCCGCCATCTTGGCTGGCCAAGCCACACCCCCTTTTTGAGATTCATTTACATGAGTTTCATTTCAAGCCTGTGATTCAGTTATCTTGTTCCTGGCCTCATTGGCTAACTGCTGAATCCTTGCATATTAAACCGCTCTTACCACAGAGCAAGTTACATCGGAGGACCATTAGCTTCACGAGATACAGAGAGTTCATTGAAGGGCCCAGAAATGCTACAGCAAATACTACCAACTGATCTCAGGATGGAGCTATTGAGTATTTGGAAGCTGCTTTTTGATAACTTGGAGTTGGAATTAAAAGACTTTTGTCAAGCTGTAACACACAAGTTAAAGGAGTTTGAGGATCAATTGCAAACTTTGTTGGGCACACAGTGTAACTTCTCTCAGCCCCTTCAGCTCCGATACTGCACATGGAAGCACGCCTCATGTCTATGATACCAGTGGGGAACCTGGTCTACCCACCGATAATCTCACCCTGCCACTATATAACCGCATGAGACCCATGAATAATGAATGGCAGCACGACAGAAAACAAGTGCATGACACCCCGTCAGATTGTGGACACTAACAGATATGATTCTGAAAGTAATGGATGCTCTATATGTCTTCAATTTCCACCTGAATGTACTCCCTGTGTGGTTGTTCTTACTGGGATTCAATCCCTTGCCCAAGTACTCTTTCAAAGACTGGAGGGGCTTCAAGAGCAAAGTCACATTTTGGCTCATAAAAACCAGGATGGCCCGATAATTTGGCAGATTACATTTTTATGGTACGGAGGGTAGGCTGGCTGAGTCATGTTAGGAAATCTGCAATAGGGTACTGCGGGGTTGTGAAGTTTAAAAGTTCAAGATTTGTTGGTTTCTGTCTCCTTTTTTAATTTTTTTTTTATTGACAAGCAGGTCAAGGTGATCAACAAATACATTTTTTACAAAACATATATAATAAAATACCGGTACAGATCAAAATACAAATAAAGTAACGCCAGACTCTTTGCATTAAACATACTCCAAATGTAGCCATAAGACAGAACAAAAAGCAAATGAATAAATGATGTATAGTCCTGGATCAACAATGAAGGAATGGAAAAACACAGATATATTCCCTATGGCCTACTACTATTAGTGTCTTCTGTAGTCATGTACTATTCTAAAAAGGTGCCCCAAATTTTAACAAACTTCCCGGTTGCTTTTATTCCCCGGTTCCTTGCAATTGAGCCCTCCATAGTATATATTTCATTAACTAACGCCCACCATTCCATTGTATGAGGAGGGTTCGGGGAGATCCAAGCTCTCGCAATAACCAATCTAGCACTGGTCAGGAGAATGTTTAACAAATCTGTGTTGGTTGTGTTAGATGGATATATAGCAAGTAAAATTGAGGCTGCTGATAATGCAAAACTAATCACTTTTTGTTTGTGTAAAATGTTTTCTATTGCCGACCAATACCCTGTTAATACCGGACATGTATAGATCATATGTACAATATCTGCAGCCACCAGCCCACACTTAGGGCATTTAGTACGGTCACTGCTCAGATTGTTTTGTGCCCATTTGGAAATTCTCAGTGGTGTATAGTATAAGTGAGATATTGTTCTGTACGATTGGAGCATTAAACTGGATGAATGAGTCACTTTATTAATGTTTACTAAAGCGGCTGTGATATTCTGAGTTGTCACATTGAATCCTAATATGGAAGTCCATTTTAGCGCTAAACGAGGAGCTTCATCCAGCTTGTTTTGATTTAAACACTTATATCCCATACTAATTAATGATTTCCGATTTGCTGAATAAAAACAACTCCATAAATCTGAGCTACTTACAGATATCAAGTTCATCTTACGAATTAAATAGTCCCTTATTTGAATATACTTAAAACGCATCATTTCCGGTAATTTAAACAAAAGTTTAAAAGTTTCAAATTGTAAGAGGCCACTTGAACCATATAAGTTTCCCAGTTTTAGAATGCCATATTTAGCCCAATCTCGTCCAGTATTATCTCTAAAAATCCCTGGGAGTCCAGGATTACCCCAAAGTGACAGGTCAGTGTGAAAAAAAGAAGTCTCACAATTAATCATAATCATATTCCAGATACGTACTGCATCCCGTGCAGTCTTGAATTTTACGCGTTTGAAATAATTTGGGTCCTGCACTTTTGCCAGAAATTGTTTTGCCTCTCTGCCAAGCATGAATTGATGAAAAAAAAATTGATTATAACTAGTAAACAGACTACGAAGCCGGTTAAAAAAAGAAGCAAAAAAGTAGGCTCTAAAATCAGGGAAGTTAAGGCCCCCTTTTTCCAATGGTAATTTCAGAATTGCCATCGATCTTCGAGGCTTCTTATAGCCCCACAAAAAGCTATTAATAATGCTGTCCAACTTTTAAAAAAACAAATTATTAACGCGCAAAGGAATACAACGAAAAAGAGATAAGAATTTAGGCAAGATATTCATTTTAATCAAATTCAATCATCCCAACAGGTTAAGCGGAATCTTATGCCACTTTTTTAAAAGAGCTGCCACTTCTTTCAATAAAGGTTCCTAATTTAATAAGTTTATATCCAAGATCTTTGAAGAAATTTTAACCCCTAAATAAACTGCAGCCAGACAATGTCCTGGAACTTGAGGATTAGACTGGTAATTCATTATAACTTGTGTTTTATTCATGTTAAGTTTATAACCTGCAATAGCCCCAAAGTTATTAGCTTCTTCTGAGATCCCTACCAGTGCATCTACCACATTGGTAGTGTAAATAGCTAAATCATCGGCATAAGCAGTCATTTTCAAAGTTTTGTCTTCATAATGCATAGGTTTTATTTTAGCTTGCTCTTGAAGGGCATTAATAAACGGCTCCATGGAAAGAGCAAAGAGTAGGGGTGACAAAGGGCAACCCTGCTGTGTCCCCCGTAAGATTGAAAATTTAGATGAAACAGCCCCTGCATAGCTAATCTTGGCATTAGGATCCTTATACAAAGCTTGTATACTTCTTAAGAAACGTCCTTTAAAGCCGTATTGTTTCATCACCCCCCATAAGTAATCCCACCCCACTCGGTCAAACGCCTTCTCTGCGTCTAAAAGTATCATACCGAGTGGGGTGTGATTAGTTACTGCAACATCAAAGGCGGTAATCGCCATGTTAACATGGGTGGTAGTGTCCCTTTCGGCTACAAAGCCATGTTGTTGTTCATTTACTAACAATGGCATAAGTGGGGCCATGCGAAGAGGTAATATCTTGGAATACGCTTTAGCGTCAGCATTGATCAATGATATAGGACGGTAAGAACCGCATTCCGTAGGTGATTTATTTTTCTTAAAGAAAAACATAATTTTAGCTGTATTCCACGATTCTGGTACCTGCCCAGTGACACCAATTAAATTAATAACTAAACATAGAAGTGGTAAGATTTCATCTGCACAAATTTTATATAATTCTATGGGGAGAGTATCCTCACCAGCAGCCTTATTAGAGGGGAGAGAGGT
This sequence comes from Lissotriton vulgaris, assembly GCF_964263255.1. Taxonomy (NCBI): domain Eukaryota; kingdom Metazoa; phylum Chordata; class Amphibia; order Caudata; family Salamandridae; genus Lissotriton; species Lissotriton vulgaris. Next base: position 669,493,395 of record NC_141699.1, read on the forward strand.
AACAGCATAGTGCAGTTCCTTTAACGTGACTTCTTCCTCCAGCCCATTAACACATTCTTGATCTAGGTATTCGCGAACTGGGAGATTTTTATTAATATACATTTGTATCTGCATTTCTGTACAACTACCCTCTGGGGTGTATAGATTTTTGTAGTATGTTACAAACTGATCCATTATTTGTACTGGCTGGGTATATGATATATTATTAGGGCCTTTAATGGATTTGACTAATGTTGTAGCTCGGTCATCTGCCACCTTGTAAGCCAGGGCCTTTCCTACCTTATCCCCGCATTCATATTGTGCCAGTTTATATTTAAGCAACTTTCGGCTATTATTTTCCCTTAAAACACATTTTAGGGTCGAGCGTGCAGTCACTAATTTAGTTTCTAATTGTTCAATGACTTGCACCCCCAAACCACCAGCTCTAAGATTGTTGGCTAATTGTTTTTCCAGTTGCAAAATACCATTTATTACAATCTTATCCTTTTTCCTTTGTTCTGCGTTTTGTTTGTACATGTACTGTTGCGCAAGCCCCCTGATAGAGGCTTCACAAGCATCCCAGACTGATAAAAGTGATGCACTATCTAAATTGATTTCAATAAATTCTTTAATATGACCCTTCAGCATTCTGACAAAAACTGCGTCTGCCAATATATATCTAGGGAAGGTAAACAGTCTTACTTTCGGAGCCCTTTGTATTATACCGAATGACAATAAAATTGGATTGTGGTCCGACGAGACCTTTGGAAAGATCGCCATACGTCCAACCTCAATAACCTCGTCTGATGCCCACGGCAAGTCTATTCGTGAAAACAATTTATGGGGTGAGGAGTAAAATGTATAGCCGGGTTGATCTGGATACAAGTTCCTCCATACATCTTTTACATTGTGTATCCGAGCTAGTTCTAATATCGCCGCCCGAGTTTTACGCATGCGTCTAAATAGACCTCTCTTAGTCACATCCTGTTCTTAGTTTAGCAGGCAGTTATAATCCCCCATCATAATAAGTTCCCCCTCCCACGAAAGCAATTCAATTTTTTACCAATCAAAGATGCGCGGGTCATCAGTATTTGGCCCGTATATGGCACTAAAAACATATTTACGGTTCTCAACCTGCATTTGAGTAATGGCCCACCGGCCTCCATTATCCGAAGCAGTTTTAATCACTACCCCCCATGGTTGCTTTTTTTTCAAGATTGCAACTCCCCTAATGGGAGCGTTAAAAGTTGTGCACACCACCACCTCGTATCCCAATTGACTCAGTATTTTCTTGTCTTTAAAGCAAATATGCGTTTCCGTTAACATAATTAAATGTGGATCATACATTTTAAGTTCCTCATACACCATACGCCTTTTGTTCTTATTATTCAAACCTGAAACATTCCAAGCTAAACACCTAAATTGCAACATTATAAATATTTAATAAAGCAAAACGTTCTGCACCTCTCATTAATTGCCATAACATTACCTGTCTACAGTTTCTAACGTTAACCACCTTAAACCTTGCCTTGTCCTTTTCTTCCCCCCCCCCAGCCTCCCCCCACAGTCCCCCCATACCTGCCCTAGGGACAGCTGGTTCCCTCCCCCCTGTACCTACCCGGAACCCTGTACCTACCCAGAAGCTTTCCTCTATCTTCTGCTGCCGCTTGAAAGGGCAGCCAGTCAGAGAGGATTCTCCTGGAACCCCATCCCTCAGTATTATTTTCATACACAAAGGAAAAATAAAGCACCTATAGCCCTTTTAAGAGTATCAACTTCACCAATCATCTCAAAAAAATATTTTTGTAAATTCTTGATGTCTATAATCATCCATGATAACTTAGTCATGAGAGTCTTGTTTTCTTTTCCCTGCCCTTTCTCTTATTTAAGAGTTCATTTTGGAAAGATATTCTTCCGCCTTTTTAACATCGTGAAAGAAGTGAGTATGTCCGGACTTTATAACTTTGAGACGGGCGGGTCCTTGAAGATAAACCGTTGCTCCATGAGACTTGAAGGAATCAATCATTTTGCGTAGCCCCCCACCTTTTATCCATAGTAGCCTTGCTGAGGTCTGATTTAACAAAGAAAGTTAGATTGTCAATTGTCACTGGGGTTTTTGGTCTAGCTTTAATAGAGACAGCTTGTCGCAGCAAAAAATTGCCAAAATAGATTAAGATATGCCGTGGATATTTACTTTCTTGAGATCTAGGAATAATAGGAAGTCTATGTGCCTGTTGAATTTGAGAGTCCCAGTCCCAGTCAGACAGATCCGGGAATGCCCTCTGTAGCATTTTTACAATATATGCCCTTGCATCTGCTCCCTCCGATCCTTCGGGTATTCCAAAAAGTCTCAGATTTTGGCGTCTTTGCCTGTTTTCCAAATCTTCCACTTTGTTCTGCAAGCTCTCTATCTCATCGTTGTGTCGATCTGAAGTGACCGTAGTAGTGGCTAAGGTTTCCTCCACATCTACTACTCTTTGCTGTAGTTCTTCAATTTCTTTAGTTACTCCACTCAATTTGCTAGTGACTTCCTGAAGACAACTGTGTATTTTGCTATTATCTTCCCTTAGTTTAGAAAACTGTTCTTGTACCTCTTGGCGATGATCCATTAATGTTTTCAGAATTAAATCCAGAGATGAGGCATTAGCAGAAGTCGATGTATTACTAGAGATCGGTGGAGGTAAGATAGAGAAATTAGATAGTACCATTACCTCGCTGTGGGGAGATGTGGAGACGAGAGATTTATCGTTTTGACTCGATATAGTGTGTCCGGTGTTGTCTTCTCTTAGGTTCACAATCGGTAATATATTTACAGAAGCAGGTGCAAGTGAAGCCGGAGACGCAGGAGGGGCCGCTGTGGTAGGCGAATTATCCAAATTATCCAAGTCTAGTCCTATTAGATCAGAACTCTCTGATAGAGCATCTTCCGATTTTTTTAGATTAGTTTTGAAGCTGTTCCCTGCAGTATTATTGTCCACGGGAACATCTAATGGCATATTTTTAGGCCCTCTTCTTTTTATTTGAACCCATTTACTCAGCGGGCTCGACTCAGCAATCAGTTTCCCTCCACTGATAGTGGGTATTAAGGAGGTTAATAATGCAGTAGGATTCATGTTCCTCCCTCCTCTTTTTGCTTTGGTTTTGGCTTTCCCTCTTTTTTTAAAAGCAGAGGATCTGTTAGGTTTTAATTGAGCTGAGTTGTAATCTGTATCCTTGTCTGCATCGTCAGTTTCCCCTCCTTCCCCTCCTTCCACTAGCTCCTCATATTCTTCGTCATCAATGTTAACCTCCGGGAGTATCTCATTCTCAGTGTCATCCTTTCTATCGTCGCCATCACAGTGTTTATCAGCCTGACTATTGGCTCTCTCATCAGCTCTTTCCTCGACTAGGGTCAATTCTGTGATTTGTAGTGCCGGTGTAGAGGTTTCCGTTAAGTTGTCTAGAATAGTCTGATCAGTTAGAACAGTTTGTTGAATCCAGGATCATTGATATTATTGCTAACAGTAGTCCTATCTACTGACATTTCAGTGGACGTCGCAACACCCTCTTCTGTATCCTTTTGTTTGTCTCTTTTTTTAGTAATTGCTGTTGTTACTGTGTTATTACCTTTTGGAGTATTTAAGACTAGTGGAAGAGGTTGAGCAGGAGGTTGAGCAACTAGTTGTTTCCCCACTGGTTTCTCCGTCAGTCGAGGAATCCTTGCTACTACTGCTGGTGAAATCGGTTTAAGTGCTGATATACACCCCTTGTCTGCTCCTCCCTTCACAGGGGTACCTTTAACTACTCTAGCTTTAGTAAGCTTAGGCGCCATGAGCACTGTTTTTATCTCCCTGGTCCCTTCTCCTGACAGTGGGCAACTCACTTTCCCCTCCGTCTTATCCAATAGCTCCGCCTTGTAAATATCAAATTTGCAGTAAGAATGGCAGCGCAATGCAACGTAGTGCAGTATAACAATGTAGAATAGTAGTAGTGTTTGTTTAGTATTGGAATTGTATAGCCTGTATTTCTGGTTCGCAGCTCTCAATATAGAGTTTTTAGACCTTAAAAAAACTCGGGCTCAGGCTAACTCAAAAAAAACTCTCCAAATTTCTCCAAAACCCCAACAGCACTGCCTTTTACAGTAATAGTGGCGATGCCGAGCAACAAATCACATTGTGTCCCGCACCTCGCACTTCACTTCACTGCTCACAGTTCACAGTCTTTTCAAAAAAGTTTCAGTTTCACAGTCCTGAGTCACCGGCTTTTATCTTGACCCTCCGCCTCTGCCTCGCAGCTCTCAGCAGTTTCCCAGCTCCCTGGCTCCCGGCACCCGACCCCCGCTCCGGCTCCCAGCTCCGGGCTCGCAGCTCCTTCCTCCTACCTCCTTCCTCCTTCCTTGCAGCGGCACCGGTACCGGCGACCACAGCAATGTTTCCTCCGAGCCTCCGAACCTCGAACCTCGAGCCACGAGCTCACGAGCCCCCGAGCCTCAATAAAGTCATGAGTTGGTTTTTTTTGCAGCGCCCCTCACACAGCGCACAGCCAGCGCCTTGCCATGCCTCGCCTCGCCTCGCCTCGCCTGTAGTTCCAAAAAGTGCTTTCAGTCCCAAAAGTGCTTTCAGCTGCGGCGCATTCGTTTTTTTCCCGTTCACACTGCTAGTATCTCTTTATCAGCAGCAGGCAGTCGTCGACATCAAGCTTCAAACATCAGAGCGTCAAAGCATCAAGGCTTTTCAGTGCTTCTCAGTGCGATGTCTGTAGTATCATCCGAACGGTCGAGGGCAGGACAGGGTTCTAACAGGGGCGTCCTCTCTGTGGCGAGTCTACACCGCCATCTTGCTTCCGGTCCGGTTCCTGTGCTGAGATTCCAGTTGATTTCTGTCTCCATTGCTTAAATTTGCAAATCACTGATCAAGATAAAATATCCACACTTCCATTGGGCTTATTTTATCGTCAACCTTCTACTGCAGCCACAAAGGACAGGAAAAGGTATCTACTGCCTAACCTCACCCTTACACCAGATCCACATGTTCATGAGAATTGCTTTGCTCCGCTGTCTGGCCTTGCAGATAATTATTGACTGAACACCCCTAACCTGATAGAAACTCTAACTGGTACAGATTGAGAGTTGGTATGTATGACAGACGATGAAGTAACTGATGTTTCATCTCTTGAACCAATAACTGAGGGACCCTACTCTGATATAAGCAGTGTTTATCCTCTGCACTTCGTGTGTTAATCCTCATGTTAAATGTTTGTTCAGGAATATAGCTGGCCTAAGAGCTAAACTAGGGAAACCTGTCTGGCTTTATGTAGTTAAGGATTGTTATGAGATATGTCTTCAGGAGACCTGGCAATGTGACATAGTACATATTGACAGTTTTGTTTACATCCACACTCCTGCAGTGCATAGACACCATAGCGGCAGATTGCATACACTTATTTCCACTACACGAGCCCAGAAGACACATAAAATGTACCTTGACTCGCCACATTTTCAAACTATTATGTTACAGTGCAAGACAAAGGAATTGATCATCATGATTAACTTCTATCATATTAATTGTGTGCCCAGTAACACAGAGATTTCCTTTTCCATTGGTCAGACTCGTTGGAAGGTCCTGAATGACCCTGGCAAGTATTTCATTGTGATAAGAGGTGGCGGATGACTTTAATTGCAGGTTATTTACACATTCTAGCAATTTTTTATGTTAACTCCCTGGCACTGATATCGATGAGCCCTCACATTTTGAATACACTTTTTGTTTAGGTATTTTTATTTCAATCTTGACAAAGTATTCACATGTCCTTGTCATTTATTTTCTTTTGACACCATCATATGGCCATGTTACCTATACGGGCAGAGGACAGAATAGTCTTATTGATTTAATTTCTCTTCCAATGCACCACTAGTATAAGGTCACTCACTTTGGGATATTACAGAATGGCCTCAGCGACCTTATACCTCTGGCTATCGCCTTGGAATTGAGAAAGGTAGCGCACCACCATTGTCAAGCTGCTATTGATCCGATTGTTTTAACTAAAAACAAGGGACTCCTTCGAAAAAGGGCTTGCTAGAAGACCGTGTGGAAAAAAATGGGAAACAGCTGTCAGACAAGAAACTGGATCCCTCCCAAATTTTGGGAGCTTTCAATGGCTTTTGCCACACCATCAAGGGATTCTTGAAGACAGATACAAAAGTTAAGCAAGACAGGCCCAAAATATGGGTTGACAATGCTTGTTCTGCTACTCACAAAGCACTTGTTGCCATCTTGAAAGCGGAACCTAGAGACAGAGAGGTTGTAAGGGCGTGTTGATGGAACTGTAGGCAAGCCATTTTGAAAAGGAAGCTGACAATTAGACAAGAAGCCTGGGAGAATTTGCATGTGGCCAGCATCAAATATGATACTTGTCTATTTTGGAAGACAGTTAATACCCCTTATTTAAATGATACTTATAGCACTATTTCGGACACAACTACATCTCCTTATAAATGGGAGGAGCACATCTCGAGGTTATACGACAACCATGCTGATCCTGATAGTGATCAGAGTATTGTAAGAGTGGATTTCCAATCTGCTTATTTTGGTCTGCTACCCTTTACCATAGAGGAGGTCAGAGGTGCAATTAAGCATAGTATGTTGAAAAGGCTCCTGGACCAGATGGAGTACCAATGAACCTACTTAGTAGTAATTTCAATCTTTGGGCTTCACTTATCACAACTGTGCTAAGAAGTGTCCAATGTTATTATTGTTCTCATCTTGAAAAACGGTGACAGATCAGACTCAAGTTGTAATCACCCTATTTCCTTGCTTGATTCTATAAGCAAGGTTTTGGGAAGGATCTTGTTGGCTCATTTAGAGGCCTTGCTAGCCAACAAAAGTAGCTTGTCCCCAATACAGTATGGGTTTAGGAAGGGTCTGGGCACAAAAGAGCAGTGTCTAAATCTGCAGTTGATTATTAGTAAATATACACAGGCAAAGAAGGGCTGTCTTTCATTAGCTTTTATGGACCTTACTTCATCTTTTAAGTGGGTGGATAGCTGCAGGCTCTGGCGTCAAATTCTTGGCTTGGGAATAGAGGAAGCTGTGGTTCACCTTTTGGTTCAAATGCAGGAAGATGTGACAGCCGTATTAGGTATGGCACTTAAGGAGAATGAAGCGAGACGTACGACAAGGGTGTGTGCTAGCCCTGTTCCTTTTCAGTCTATATATAAATGATCTGAAGACCTTGTTAAAGTTGGGGAAGGCAGACATTTCCAGGGTGGGCTAAAGAAGACTCCCTGCTCTGTTATATGCAGATGATTTGTCCTGATGTCCAGGACAGGGGTGGGTTTAGGACTGCTGTTAAATAGACTTGTTGCCTGCATGAGAGAATTGGTCCTGCAGACAAATATTGTGACATCTCACACCATGATCTTAGGGCGTACTCTCTCAAAAGCCAGAGCTCTCTATATAAATAAAGGAAAAGTTGCCCGTGTCACAACTTTTAATTATCTGGGCATTTCTTTTGATCACAAAAGTTCCTGGTCTCACAGTTAAAATCCAGATTGCCCAGGTTAATCAAGCAACAGAAGCTCTTTTCTGGTTCACTGAGAAGCTCAGTTGCAAGCCGATGGATACCATAAGAAAAATATATACTGCTTGGTGGAGCTTTGCCATGGTCTGGGGTGCTGGTGTGTGGGGTTATTGTGACACTGTCCCTCTTCAGGCGCATGAAAACATGTTTGTAAGAAGGTTCTTTTCTGTCCCGATAATCCCTGCCCTCATTTATTTGTCACATGCAACTAGGCCTGCTAAAAATTAGAAGACCATATTAAACTGGCACCATTTAAGCTGTGGCACTTAAAGTGGGCAAAAGATGAAATGGCCCTAAACCAGGACATTAAAAAAGATTATCTACGCTTAGATAAAACCCACTGTATATCCTGGTTAAGGTATGTGAAATACCAATTTGCTTTGCTAAGGAGATCTAATATTTTTCAGAGTCCACAAAATATTATATATTTTTCTAAATAACTACTAAAAATAGATGTCCTAGCTTTTTGCCAGCAGCAAAGAAAATCCAGGGAGTTGGGGAAGCAAAGAGTGCCTTTCTATATCTCATTAGGTATTACAGACCAGATTATCTATACTACCCTTAACTTTTACTTGCACTCACATATATTTTACTTGATACGGTTCCGATTTAATATAGTGCACTTTCAGGTGTTGTATCCTAGCAAAGCTTTTCATGAAACCTAGGTCACACCATGTCCTTATCCACCCAGAATACACTTCACTTATTTTTCTTCTTCAAAGTATATGCCACTCCTAGGGAAAGTTTTTGTCTCCCAATCTTGATGACCCAAAATGTCACTATATGTTGGCCTGCTTCACAAACTACAGCTGCTATCATCTCAAAAGACCTGTTTGATTGTGTATAAATTAATCATTGCGGCTGTTAGACTGAGAATAATGTTGGGGAAGTAACTGCATATCATACTCTGGTGCTATAAGTGTGGGAGGGGAAGTTGATTATCAGTAAAATGTGATTAAATTGTACCTTTTTGTATATTTATTGTGGTATTTGTAACATTTCTATATGTTTTAATGGAAATGTATTTTATGTGGTATATTGAATACATTTCGGTATTTTAAATAAGAAATATGGCATTGTATACCTATGCTTTTATGCTCATATGGTTTTATACCAACCAAATAAAGCTAGTCATGACTGACTGACTGGTGTAAACACTGAATTAGTTTGTTGAAAGTAAGGAGACCGCTTCCTGCAGCTCTTCCTCCGGTGAGTTACAACAACTGACTGTAGTTGGAGTTTGAACCCATGAGTCAAAGATGCTGGAATGATATGGCCTTACAAAGGTAAACATGCTGCGAGACAAGGATATATCCCAGCATGCAACATAAAAGTAGGACAAGTATTTACATAAGACGTACAGTACAGTTCATAACACTACATCACCTTCCCCCACTAAAAAAATAAATTACTTAGTTTTAATGAACTTATGGTATTGTAAGTAAATAATGATGAAAAAGAGAGTTCATAATGGAATTATTGCATATAAAAAATCCTTAAATCCTTAAGCTTTAAAGGCATAGACACATTGCGAGAAACTCCAAAGTTTTGTTCTTGAATATTGGGACTGGTGCCGTTGGTACACAAATCTGAGCTGTCAGAGGAAGAAAGAGTTGGGTAACAACTTGTGTCACTTGAATCCACACCTGTCCTATATTCTAGAATATTTGAGGGAACATGTGCATTAGACGCAGTGGGTCTTGAGTGGAATTCTGTAGTATTATTCCAAGTAAACCACCAAACATCACCATAAGCGTCCACGCTCCAGTTGCCTTTGTACTTACTTATTCTGCTGGCTTGTTCGGGAGAAAATTTTACCAGAGTCCTTTTGCTCAACCAACCTTTTTTCTAAGCAGAACAGAACCCTTGGCAAGCCTAGTTACTTGTACAGGTACAGAAAAGACTGATCCCATTTTCTCACCTCTAGTTGGACTCTTAATCATGACCCAGTCAGCGACTTGAACATCTATATCTTTCACTCCATGTATGTCATCAAAATACTTTTTGTGTGCAGCCTGCATAGAAGAGACTCTTTCCATGACAATTTCTTTAATGTCACACTGACAACAATCGTTTTCATTAGAAACTTAGACTCCAATAAATTCTGGAAACACATCACATCTGGGATCTTTTTTCCTAAGATGGCGAAAAGGTGAAACACCTGTAGTGTTATGAGGGGTTATAAAGTATGTCCACAACTTGTTTTACAAACATTCTTCAACAGATAGCCTGCTTGCTAAAGCAGCGTGTACAGCTTCCTTAAGAAATCTATTAATCCTTTCCACAAATCTGTTTGTAATTGGTAAGTACAAAACCCCCTTCAAATGTCTAATGTGAAACTGATCAACACAATCTCTCATTTGTGTGGAAGTGAAGTGCATGAGTTGTGTGTTACTATTTCCTTGGGCGGATCTTCAATTTAAAGAAAAATTCTGTACGAATTCAATCAAAAAGTGTTGGGTGCAGAAAAAATTCAAAATAGACCCACAGTGAAAAGTTATCTATTAAAACCAATAGATATCTCTTATATGGTGTTAGCAGCTCAAAGGGGCCTGCAAAACGCTAATGCTACCTTACTCCAGACATCTTCAGGAAGTGGTACAGAATACAGTAATATTTGGTGTGCTATTCAGTGTGTGTCCGATATCAAGCAAGTATCCCACTCGCAAATCCATTCAGAAACCTAGGTGTCCAAAGATGGCCACCAGAAAAATTGTTTGAGATTTTTGCAGGAGCCACCTATTCCTAAATGGCATTGGTGAGGAGCATTAATTTTTCATGAATGAAAGAGGGCGGGATGCATAAACCATTACTGTTCGGCACACCCTCTGCAATGAAAATTTCACTTGCCACCTGATCAAAAGGTTTCAGGAGAGTTGGTAAAGACCTTTCTTTGGAACATCCTTTTGTAACTAAACTCACCACATAAGATAAAACGTTGTCCTCCTTTAAATCGTTCATCCAACACTCCAAAGACGCTACCCCTGACAAATTTAGTACTTCATATTTTGAAGCAACCACCCATTTAAGGTCATCAAGTTCCTTAATTTGATTGGAGGGACTCACTGGCATCCTAGAAAGGCAATCAGCTCCTAAATGATTTCCTTCAGGAATGTAATTGACCTTTAGGAATGTAACAGATTATAAAGTTGTATTTCTGTAGGCGATATAGAAGTCTGACAAGCCTAGCTTATGCGTTCCCTGAACAATTTCCATTGAACATATGAAAAAGTGGGTTTTGATCAGTATATATCTCAAAATGTGCGCTCCAGAGAATTTTTCAATTGCCCAACAGCTGACTAATGCTTCCCACTCAATTGTGCTGTAATGTGACTGAGCGTGCTTTAATAAACCGGAAGCAAAAGCAACAGTTTGTTAATTGTTGTTATTCATTTGGGACAATACGGCTCCTATACCAATTTAACTGCCATCAACCATAAGTATGCATGTATATCCTGCCTTAAAAGGTGATACGGCCGGTGCATACACAATCACATTTTTAAATGTTGACAAATGCCTGGTTTGCTGTATCATCCCCGTCAAAAATTCCTCCCTTCGTGAGGATGTTGCGAATGGGTTCAATCACCAGAGCATACTCCTGAGTCCTGAATGAACCTAAAATAGTGCTCACACAAGCTCAAGAAAGATCTCAAAGTGTCCTTATATCTGGGTGGTGCCACGTCTTTTATAGCCTGTATTAATGGAAATTTGGGTTTCATACCATTTACTGAAATATGATGACCAAAATAGTTTAAATCTTGTACCAAGAAACAACATATCATGCTCAAGATTTTTACCTACATTTTTTAAAGACTTCTAACACTTTTTCAAGAATCAAAATGTGCTCCTGACTCTGCAAAAATAAAGACATCATCTTGATGAGCTTGAGTACTAGCAATGTCAGATAATATTTAGTCCTTCGATTTTTGAGAGACATCAATGCAGATGCCAGACCAAACGGTATCCATAAAAATGTGAAAGCTCCAAATGGAATGATAAATGTAGTTAGGTCCTGTGAGTCTGCAGTAAGTGGAATTTGATGAAAGGCAGAGCGTAAATACAAAAGCGAGTAATGTTTTGCATTGCCAACATTAGCCAGAAGATCTTGTGTTTTATGCAAGGGGTGGCAGTCAACAATTATATTTTTGTTTAATGTGAAAATATCAATGCAGAGTCTAACATGTCCAGCATCCTTAAGCTTTTACCTACTAATATAATATGGCTAATCAATTTAGGAAGATCAATGTTGGTTATAACCCCTTCTTCTGTAGGTTTTTCAAGTAATACCTTAAGCTCTAGTCTAATGCTTAAGAGTAGAGGTCTCACCTTATGTGGAATTGGTATTGCATTTTTCTAAAGTTTCATTGGGTGCTCAAATTTATGTATAGTACACATTTTGACCTTGAAATTTCTGGAAATGTTTGTATTATTTCATTAGTTTCTTTGTATTACCTACAATTGAGGCAATAAAGACATGATTGCCAACAACAGGATTTTCAGAAACTGGGACCAGCATTAATCCTAACTTGGCTAAATCTTGCCAGCCAAATGTATTTTTACATTTAATTGTCACATATATCTTCATTGTAGTTTCTCTCCCAAGACACACTAACTTTTTTAGAAAATGCCCCAACATGTCTATGTCCTGATCTCCGTATGCTTTAAGAGAAACATCTGGAGGATGAAGGGGTTTACACGTGGCCCAACGATGATTATATAAAACATCAGAAATTATAGTAACGGGAGCCCCAGAATCTGCCATCATGTTTAATTTGCCCCCCTACAACACGCACATCACATAAGGAGCCTTTAACCAGTTTCACACAGGAATTTGTAGCATCAGGTGTAAGTATTATTTTACAGAAATCCTATGTGCATTCTCCAGGGCTTGCATTAATCTCGACACTGCTTATTTAAACATTACTCCTATTGCTCTTAAAAACACTCAGAAAATGCCCCATTTTGTGACACTTATTACAATATTTCCTAATGGCTGGGCAGAATGTGTGATTATCAAAAAGTATCTTCAAACCTCTTCTTAAACAATAAGGAGAATCTTTCCTTTGTAATTTTTCTGTTACTTTTTCCTTAAAGGCTAGGGCATTAATGGGATCCATGACTTCCACAGAATTGACCGTGTAAGTAGTATATTCACTTGTCATACATCTATTAGCTAAAATGGAAAGCTTTATGACTTTAGCTATGTCCATGACCTCAACTAAGGTTGGGGCACGACAGCTGAGCTGAAGTTCCTACAATTATATACAAATTGGTCCCTTATGTTGGTATCCAGGGAAGCTCCAGAATTACAATTCAATGCTAGGTTTCTCAATGAAGAAATATATTCCACAACTGATTCTTCTTGAGTGTTTTTCCTCATGAAACAAATTGGCTCCCGCAAGCAAAACACTTTGCTGTTCCCTGAACTTACTCACCAGCCCAGCAATAGATTCTGAGTACTCATTCCAGTTCTCAAAAACTGCGGATGTATAACTTGAAATAAGTTGTTAGATATTTGCTGACCTTCTGTTCCCAGATGGCTGAAGAGAAAGTTTGCTTTCCTTTGAGGATCACATTTATCTGCATCAATTGCTATTAGGTAGTTCTAAAGTGACCTAAACTGTTTTTCCAGTGTTGTTGTGGCTTCCCTAGATGTTGTAAAAATGGTTCTTTTTGCACAAACTGCTGAATGGCACTCATAGTAAAATCAGTAAAGATACACTTTCAGATATTTCTTAGAACTGGGTGGTTGCGCACAGGCCCAGATGGGTTAAAGATAGGCTTGGTAGTGGAATATCCGATGCCTTCATTATATATTTGGCGGCACGTGTGACTCAGCTGAGCAATGGAGGAACTGTGATAGTTGTAGGGGTATCACCCTCTATCACTAAAAGATACCGCTCCAGCCATGTGTTCCTCTCTCATGTTCTTCTGGCTGTAGAACCTTGAAACTACTTTGATGGCATGTTACCACTTAAGACCTATGTGTTTTTTCTAAATGGCAGCAATTAATGGTTCTTGAATGTTAACCTCTAAATTTCCTGCACTCGTCAGTCTACATTTGCTTTAGGCAGACTTTTCTTTAAGTGTTTGTATTGCTAATGCTCAACTTAACAGAAACAACATTTCCCATAACTTTCAGATTGAACATATTATTGTACATGTATGTGTTATGTTATGTTATGTTATGTTATGTTATGTTATGTTATGTTAAATAGAATTTATTGAGCGCACGTACGCCCGTAGGCTTCATGGCGCTATTGGAAGATTTGCAGAGACATAACACAACAACAAAAAGAGGCAGAAGTTAACTATGGGTAGGCTTGCCTAAAAAGCCAAGTTTTGAAAGCTTGTCTGAAAACCAAAAGGTCTTCATGGAGTCTCAGTGTCAGTGGCAGAGAATTCCATAGGGAGGAGGCTAGGAAGTGAAAAGAACCGCCTCCCTGGCGTTGTTTCCTAATTCGAGGCACAACTAACAAGTTCTTGTGACCCGAGCGAAGGGCGCATGAGGGGGTGTACCTGACAAGCAGGCTGCTAATAAATCCAGGGCACTTGCCTTGTAGAGCCCTAAAGATAATGCATCCAGCTTTAAAGGTTGCTCTCTGTGCTACTGGCAACCAGTGGAGACCGGCCAGACCCGGCCTGATGGACTGCCACTTGGGTATCTTGCAAATCAACCTGGCCGCTTGGTTCTGAACCAGTTGTAGTCTCTTGAGCTGCCCGGCTGGAAGACCCAAATACAAACTGTTGGAGTAGTCCAGGCGGGACAGCACGAGAGCGATGATGACTTGGATCAGAGCAGAGTAGGTTAACCGGTGGGCAATCTTCCTGATCTTACGGAATTGAAAAAAACTTGAGGATACCACCGTCCCCACCTGACTTTTAAGAGAGAGGTCTTCATTAAAAGTAACCCCTAGGCTTTTTACTATTTGGGACTTGGCTGGAGGATTTCCCATTTCTGGAGGCCAGAAATGTGGCCCCCAGTACAGTTCACTCTTCCCAGGCAAAATCAATTCAGTTTTGCCTGGGTTGAGTTTCAGGTGATTTAGACTCATCCCTCTCTGGATGTGGACCATGGCCTCCCGAAATTCGGTGGCAGCGCCAGGGGAGTCCAGACGGAAGATCAATTGCAAGTCGTCAGCATAGTTAAAAATTAAAGCTTTAAACTTTCTTAGTGAAAACAACAGGGGTCGTAAATACAAATTAAATAAAAGTGGGGACAAGGACGATCCCTGAGGGACTCCGCATTCATTTTTAATTTTAGGGGCTGTAAAGGTTCCTAGTCTCACTGCCTGGGTACGATCCAAGATAAATGACTTCAGCCATCTCAAGGCCGAGCCTCTGAGGCCCACCTGCTCGACACGGTCGACCAAGATGGTGTGGTCGACCGTGTCAAACGCGGCCGACAGGTCAAGAAGTACTAGTGCTTGATGAATATCCTTGTCCGCATTGCATCTGAGTACATTCTGGACCGCCAGTGTCACCATCTCGGTGGAGTGCCCCGGTCGAAACCCAGCTTGATTAGATTCCAGATATCCAGTGGATTCAACAAAGCTAGAGAGACAGCTAGCAGCATGTGCCTCCAGAATTTTTGAAAGGAATGGTAGCAAGGATATCGGACGATAGTTTGATGGATCGTGGGGGTCCAGGCCAGGTTTTTTAATCAAGGGAATGAGTAGAGCGTGTTTAAACCCTACAGGTACCTTTCCCTGATCAAGTGAATCATTTAGCAGAGGAAGGATCTCCTGAGGGATAGATTGCCCTATTTCTGTAAAAATGTGGGGTGGGCAGATGTCGTCGGGTGAACCAGACTTGACACGTGCCAGGAGAGCGGAAAAGGTTTTAGAGTCTATGGCAGGGAAGGCATCTAACTTGGCGGGATTATTAAAAATATCATCTAAGGGAGATGATGTAGGAGAGCTTGCAATGTTGCGTTTTATTATTACAATTTTCTCTCTGAAGTATTCATTCAGAGAGTCACACAACTTCTGAGTAGGAACTATTGAGGGGGCTGTCCTATCATCGTCGCAGAGCTCATTAACTATATTAAATATATCTTTAGTTTTGTTGGAAGAGGTTAAAAATTTTTGGGAGAAGTAATTGGTTTTGTGTTGGTGCAGAATTTTTTGGAACTCCTTCCTAGCAGCGCAATACACTTCTCTATCTTGTGGGGAGTAGTTTGCTCTCCAATTCCGTTCCTTTTGTCGTACCCCTAATTTAAGATTTTTCAATTCTTGGGTAAACCATTTATGGGCGTCGTTCCCTCTAATACTGGAGACCAGTACAGGGGGGGCTGAAAGGTCGCTGCGTGGCGTAGCCAGTTTGACAGAGATCTCTCGCCAGCGTCCAGGTCATCATGCGGCAGAGGTATAGATTTACTTAAAACGTCAATGAATCCAGGAAGATCCATAGATTTCCATTTACGGAATTCTTTGCCCATGCATGATCTGGTCTTGACATTCCCTCGTATTTCCAACGTGAACTGAATGACGAAGTGATCCGACCAAATACATGGACTGATAACAGGGTTAGGTAGTGGTAGGTTGTGTGTCCAGATTTGGTCGAGACTATGACCTTTATGGTGGGTAGGTGAGTGAATGTGCTGGGTTAGATTAAGGTCTGTGAGCAGGTCTTTTAGTTCAGCAGCTTGGGTATCTGTGTCTATGCTGTCGAACCAGTAGTTTAGGTCCCCAATTAAGATGGTTTTAGAGTAGCTGACTACGTGTGAAGCCAACTGCTCTGCCAAAAGAGATGGATAGTTGGCCATGTATTGGGGAGGGCGGTATATCAAGACCAGGATAAGGGCCCCACTTTCAGTATCGAGCTTGATCACCAGATTCTCTGTGTCCGGAAGGGTCAGAGAGGGTAATTTCCTGAAGTGGAGGGATTTAAGGATAATAGCTGCTACACCGCCTCCCGCCTTCCCGGATGTGCGATTGGCTGTCAGAATATATTATTCTGAGGGAAGTGCTACAAGAATATCGGGAAGGGAGTGAGGGGTTAACCAAGTTTCGGTAAGTAAAAGGATGTCAGGTTTTGCCTCCTTCAGGAATAAAAAGATGTCAACTTGGTTTTTAATCAAGGACCGGGTGTTGAGATAATAACAACACAGATTGTGAGTTACAGTAGATGCAGGTCGAAGCTCAGGAATAGATGGTAAAAGAGGCTGGGTGTCGTCCACTGGAAAGGGGGAGGAGGAGAGTCCTAGCTGTTGAATGCGTGTCAATGTATGTAAGGGTAGTGAGTACAGGCAAGATCCATGGGGTATGTGAGAGCGCAGGCTTTGAAGTTCAAAAGACGAGTACCTGAGAAATTGGCCAGGGGGGGTGGGCCCGGGTCCCGGTCGGCCGCGGACGGGCGCAGACGGGCTTAACTCAGGCGCAACTCCGGCGCGCCTTCGTCGCGCCCGCTGCGCTCGTCCGCTGCGCTGACACATGATGGACCGTTTAAGTAGGAGCGGAACTCGGGGGTGTGGCGATGATGTCACTGGCCTCGCCTCACCCGAGCAACCCAGCCCAAGATGGCGCCCCCGGCCGCTGAGAGCCCGCCGAAGCGATCAGCGCTCAGCCGGCCGCCGGTGCACTCAGGAGGAGTGAGCAGGTAAGCGTCCTGGAATCCGGAGATGAAATTAGAACAGGAAATGTTCGGGGTTAAAAGCGCGCCTCTGCGCTTTGTATGGCGGAGCGCTGGTTAAAAATATTGAAATCAATGTCTCTTCCAGTGAAATGAGTACTGCTGCTTCCTCAGCTACAGGCGTGGACCCCCTGCCACAGGGTCACCAGCCTGCTATTGCCGAGAGTTGGATGGAATCGGCACTCCTAAGTAGGGGCGGAACTCGGGGGGTGTGGCGATGATGTCACTGGCCTCGCCTCACCCGAGCACCCCAGCCCAAGATGGCGCCCCCGGCCGCTGAGAGCCCGCCGAAGCGATCAGCGCTCAGCTGGCCGCTGGTGCACTCAGGAGGAGTGAGCAGGTAAGCGTCCTGGAATCCGGAGATGAAATTAGAACAGGAAATGTTCAGGGTTAAAAGCGCGCCTCTGCGCTTTGTACGGCAGAGCGCTGCTTAAAAATATTGAAATCAATGTCTCTTCCAGTGAAATGAGTACTGCTGCTTCCTCAGCTACAAGCGTGGACCCCCTGCCACAGGTATGTGACATTTTATACATGAGGATCAAAGTCTCAGAATGGCTTTGTAAATAAATGACAACTTATCTTTTCTGATTTTAGGGTAAAACGTATTTTTATTGCCCAGCTCTGAATGAAGAGGGTGCATACTGTGTGAAGGAATTGAAACTTGCTCTTACCCGGAGTGCTGCAAGGTATACTGCGGAGGAACTTAAGATACTAGTTGCTTATGAAGAAAAATTGGCTAAAATGGCAGCCAACCAGTATTGTCAGTATACAGAGGTGAGTGTATTCTATGCTAGGTCTAAGCACTATCACACAAAATGTAAGGCCTACCAACCTATATTGTCCACAAGACCACTTGTACAGCTTGAAAAGAAACAAGTCATGTATCTGGTTTTCCTATATTTGTTTTATTATGTGACCTCTTCTCCTCTTACAGGATGAATGTTTTGTTAGAATGTGTGGAGTACACATCCTTACAGAGGTCACAGATGTATCTTATAATATTAGTGCTATAGTCATATGGCCTACAGCAGTGGTTCTTAATCTGTTGACTTGTGGAACCCCCACTTAATTATTTTAACCTGTGGATGCTCACTAAATCATTATTGGAAACCGGGGACCTCCTCTGAGGCATTACTGGAACCCGTGGACCCGTGGACCCCAGCCTAGGTGTTTTCGATGATTTGAATCACAAAACAATTCTCAGAAAATAAAGATACAGCATTCTTCAAACTCATTGCCCATACTGTATTCTGCTTGATGTACTACCTATGCTCCTAAGAATCAACCTGAGGACACTAACTTAGTTTTCAGCCTCCAATTTTAAATTCCTTCACATTTACAGAATGATTTAATATTGTCAACTGTCTATTTTGCACTTTATTTATGTGTTCGCCACCTTGTCGGTGCGCCGGGACGCTCCTTCGCTGGAGCAGCTGTGCGCAATACAAATAGCACTAACATAACATAACATACTTTATTAATACGTTCTTATATATCGCTGACATGCTGAGTAGGCTTCACAGATTCCCAGTGGGTTCCTGGAGCACAGGTTAAGAATCACTGGCCTGGGGGCAAACTAGTAGTCAGAAAAATAAATCAGGCAAACGTGCACTCATTTGTTCTTTTCCTTCTTTCTTTTTTTACACTTTTTATTCTGTCTTTCATTCCAACTTTATTATCTATTGTTTAATGTATTTTCTTTGTTTACACCTTTCTTCATCTTTACTTTGTGTATTCTCTATTTTCTTCCTTGTTTTCATCATGCTTTCTTTTTTTCATCTCCTCCCTTTATTCCATCTTTCTCTCTGCCTTTGCCCTATACATCTTTACTTCTCTCCTTTATTTTTTTCTATCTGTCTTGGTTTCCTTCTTAATTTCATACTTTCTTTCCTTCATTCTTTCCTAATTTTCATCTTTCTGTCTTCTTTTTCTCCCCTTTCTTCCTTTATTCTCTCCATCCACCAACCTTCCACTTTCTCACCATCTATCATTCTTTCTGCCCTTTTCCAATCCATCTCTCCATTTGTGCTTCCATTGATCCTTTCTTCTATCCTTCTCCAGATCCATCCATCATACGTTTCTCTCCACTCCTCTCTCCCTCTTTCCCTTATTTCTGTGCTTCCTTGACCCACCACAGCTCCATCATATTAGTCACTTGCAATGGAACTAATGAGCTTCAGTTTTAAGGTCTCACCTAGGCAGCGCATGCGCTTTCTTCGAGACATGCAGTATTCAGTTCTATGGGCTTTGAACACGCCCAGCACTTTCCATTGGCTCTTTCGTCTACCTTTACAAATTCCTTATTTTAATTGGTTAATAGTATTCATTTATTCCGCCTTTTGACTGTTTTGTTCCTCCCTGCAAACTGCCCCTGCTACATGCACCCTATCCCTATTGACCATAGGTTTTAGTTACAATGAAAGACTTTTTCTTTCTGCTCTCTCCTCACTGGTCGCTGGCGCACAGCGCTGCTCATAGGTCACTTAATCTCCTCGAGCTGGTTCCCCAACATCACATCCCCGCCCGACACCTTGTGTATTTTTTGCAGTTTTCGTTTCTTGTTTTTTTAGACAGCTCGATGGACTTGAAGGTATAGGAGTGCTTTATTTGAGCACCAGTTACATTACACAATGTTTTACATTACACAATAATTTTTTTGGGTCGGCACGGGGAGATAACATCATATGGCCAGAATAACAGAATATTGAGCAGATGCCACAACTCAAACCTGGTTCCCCAGCGCCAAAGTTCGCAGCTCTGGTTGTTACGCCATGTACAAGATTACACTCTTACTCAGAGACTTGCTTTCTTCAGCTGTCTGACGTAGGGCATGCAGAGTTGTAGTAAGGATGCATGTGCCTGTGGGGGAGGTGTCCGTATCTAAGCTTTCACTGACTCCAGCACTTGAAATTATAGGGGAAGGCTACTGAAGTGTGCAGGAATAAACCATTTAGGCTGCTCCTGCTGTATGTTTGCAAGTGGTATAATGAGTGGGTGGACTGTAAAGTACACCATCTTGTAATTGCCATACCTCTGACTGTTATGCCTAGAAGGTATTGCATAAACTAACGAGAAACTGAATAAAATCCAATGGGTAAGTTATTGGCCTTCAAACACTTTGCTTTAGTATTTTTTTACAGCGTATCATGCTGGAGTTGTTTGGTAAAATTGCTTCCACTGTATTTCCCCTATTCACAGTCCAATACAATTGGGTGCGAGCATGAAGATCTTTCCAGAACCACACTTTGCAACCCCCCCACAACACGTCCCCCCCCTCATAGGAACTGTGGTCTCTGTGACTTTTTAAGCTGTGCTTTTTTGCAACATTATTTCTATGCAATGGACCAACAAAGCTCTGCTCAGATTAGTTACCTGTCTGTCACAATCCCATAGTCTAACCGCTCATACAGAAGGGGGCCCCTGAACACGAATAGCAGGCAGGTCGGACATGGGAGAAAACCAAAAACAGCCTAAGGGGACCCAAACTGCCTGCATAAGATTAATTAAGTGCTGACAAATTCACTAATACATTAAGGCATCGCCATATAAACAGAGAAATTTCCCCAAACGAATAAGAAAAATAGGATAGAGAAAAAATATGTTTTTTATTTATATTATTTTATGAAAATTTATAAAAGGTGACAATTGATATGATACCATTCCAACATACATAAATAAATAGAAAGTACCATATTCACACACTGAATACACACTAACAACCACATTTGCAAACATACTCATACACTCTAAACACCCAAAGAGAAGCATAAACTGCGGCGGCCATAGTCGTCCTGCGGGGTGCGGGGAATGAAACTTCCAACGAATGCCAAATCAGCTGACTTGGGTGTATTCTGAACTCTGCTGAAAACGCGTCTTTGAGCACTACCCTCTTGGAGATTGGACTAACTGCAAAAATATCTCCTCATTCCGAACTATACTATAAGTGGATGTGTATGACCTTTTTGTCTGTCCACACCAGAGCAGTATCTATTTAATTATCTTGACTCTGTTTTTGAGCTTTTTTCAACCCAATGGTTACTGCTGGTGGCTTGCCTAGATGCTTTAAATCCAGGTGCATCTATTCTTGTGTCCCACAGTTTGATTTGACCGCCCGGATGAAGGTGTGACCCATATCGGGTTAGACAGCGAAACTCGCGTTGGTGCTGGAGAACAACATGCCTCCGTTTTGTTTCCACCATCTCTAATAAGAAGACACTTGAATGCCTATTAACTACTTGATGCCTATCATGTATCTTGTATCATGAATGTTAACTAATTTGAGTTTTGACAATATCACAAATGTTGAACCCTCCTTGAGTTTTTAGAGTGTATGAGTATGTTTGCATTTGTGCAATTGTGGTTGTTAGTGTGTATTGAGTGTGTGAATGTGGGACCTCTTCCAACAAACATATTTATGTATGTTGGAATGGTATCATGTCATATGTTCACCTTTTATGAATTTTGATAAAACAATATAAATAAAAAACATATATTTTCTCTATCCTGTTTTTCTTATTCGTTTGGGGGGATTTCGCTGTTTGTATGGTGATGCCTTAATGTATTAGTGACTTTGTCAGCACTTAATTAATCTTATTCATGCAGTTTGGGCCCCCTTAGACTGTTTTTGAGAATCCCATAGTCTCACCCCAACCCTTGTGGAAAAACCATCTCCTCTTTTTTTATTTTATACAGTGCAATAGATTTGAAGGTATTGGAGAGCTTTATTTGACCACCGGTTACATTACAGGTTGCCACAATATTTCTTTTTGGTAGGCATGGGAACATAAATGCCCACATGCATCAAACTCC
Source organism: Lissotriton vulgaris (assembly GCF_964263255.1). Classification (NCBI taxonomy): domain Eukaryota; kingdom Metazoa; phylum Chordata; class Amphibia; order Caudata; family Salamandridae; genus Lissotriton; species Lissotriton vulgaris. The sequence goes on from NC_141699.1 coordinate 669,515,373, forward strand.
CGTTTTGCGTTTCCAAATTTGCGAATTTTACCGAATCGCAAATATGGATTCGCAAAACGGGATGCATCATGGAAAGTGCAAAATATTTCCGATTCGGTAAAATTCGCAATTTTTACCGACTCGCAAATATTTTGTGACTTCAAAATTGCTAATTCGCAATTCCCATTGATTCCTATGGGCCAAAAGGCCCTTAGGAATCAATGGAAATTGCGAATGGCACTTAGAAAATTTCATGGGTGCAGGGGGGGGTCCAAAGGACCCCCCCCTGCACCCCCGAAATGTAATTTGAAATGGATGTTTCACACACACATGTCCTAAGGACATGTGTGTCTGTAACATGACATCGTTTAAAATGTAAATTAGTACATTTTAAACATTTTTCGCAATTTACCACGAGGTTCAACCTCGTGGTAATTTGCACTTCCAAACCTTGTTCTCGCAATTTCATTTCTGAATGATGCATTGCATTTAAGGAATCGCAAATTTGCGATTCCTTAAATGCATTCGCATTCTGGAAAGTCGCAAAATCAGCGAATTCCATTCAGAAATGATGATGCATCTGAAAAAGCACTTTTGCATTCGCAAACGGCCGATTTTAAGGAATCGCACCGTTTGCGAATGCAAAAGTGCTTGATGCATGTGGGCATAAGTGATTTGTCCATTATCACAGGATGTTGAGCCAAAGCCACATTTTGAACCTGGTTCCCCAGCTCCAAAGTTGGCAGCTCTGGCCGTCACAACATGTATTAGCCATTACACTTTACTCAGAGCCTCGCTTTCTTCAACTGTCTGACGGAGGAGCTTTAAGCACATCATGCAGAGGTGTAGCAAGGAGACATGTGCGTGCCGGGGGAGGTGTCCGTCTCTAACCTTATGTGACCTCCAGCATTTGTTAGACTTGTTAGCACTGTCTGAGCATAGGGGCAGATCATTAGTACTCGTTTAACACCCAAATATAGCAATAAGCAACAGAAAGGTGACATGTAAACCTGTGCTAACGGCATTCCACTGCACAGCAAGACATTTCACTACATTTTCAGTAACTTTGAACTGTTTGGGCTAGAAATTTTTATTTTAATTAAATCTGCAGATTATGCATCTGATGATGGATTATGTGGCAAATACAGCAAATCCACAATTGTGTGGAGGCTTAGGCTGGCGCAATGAGGAGAAATACATTTAGTTCTTCTCACTTTTTGCTCTTTCTATGTGTGCTGCATTCTGCTGCCTTGTAAATAAGCATGAAAGGGAAGGCAATGGGTGTTACTGTGGGCATTACACTGCAACACCCATTGATTTTGATGCTGCCCCACACTTACAAGGGTGGCGTAAATATGGGGCAGCTCCAAAATTAATACATGGGAAAAGCTGGTCTTACCCTGTCGAAACAAGTAGAAATGTTTAATTTCTCCTAGTTTTTGCTGTTTTCATATGTGCTGCATTGTGCAGCACGCATGGAAACAGCAAAATCCCTTTGATTGTTTATGTGAAGGAAGGTGTCCTTTCCTGCACATAAACAATCATTCAAAAAACGGACGTTTTGCAGCTTCTATGTGTGCTGCATTAAGCAGCACAAATAGAAGTTTCAAGTCACCATTTCAGATTGTTAATGTGCAGGAAGGGACACAAAGTGTAGACAACTAGATTGGACAGATGATTAGAAATCTTCTTAAATTCCACAAATGATAATGTCTTGAACTATTGTATAAATCTCTGTCTAGGGTGATACCTGTCTCTCCAAAAATACTCATTATTATGCATTATTGATCACAGTTCTTATTATCCTTATACATAAAGGGTGGAATCAGATATAAGGGTCTCTATTTTCCTGTCTAGCAGGTGAATTACTGTGATGGTATCTTTAAGAATTTCTAGGTGATGTAGGGGGGGGATGAGAGCCTTGTTAAAACCATGATTAAGAGGTTGAGGCAGCTAATACCCTTTTCACCCAGTACCAAAGCAGTTGGTAATCATTAATATCTATAAACCATTTTGCTCCTTGTGTGGCAAGGAAGGCAGTTTGCTAATGGAACCAATTGGGAAGGTTACATCCACCATTTCTTTAGTGCAACTTGTTTTTTTTATTGGAGATTCTGGCCTTTCTATTTTTCCTAATGAAGGAGTAGGGGATTTTATCACCCATAGAAAACAATTGTTCAGAGAGGCATACATGTAATATAATAGAGATGAGGTTTATTAATGGAGTTATCATCATTTTTATTGATTCATGTCTGCTCTAACCATGAGATGTTTGGAAACCAAGCCTCTAGTAGGTCCCTAATTTTGTCTAAGGTCTTTGATTCATCATATCTTACTGAAGAAAGGAGACCTTTGGAAACTACAACTCAAGATATTTATAACATTTGGGTTGCCAGAGTACCCCGGGGTAACCTAAGCATGAAGAGAGACAGTGCACGTTAGCGGGAGGACTTCTGTTTTATCCTTATTTAGGCATTAGCCCGAAATTGTCGAAAAACAAAGGACCATATGAAGAAGTGCAGGGATGGCTTAGTCTGCTTCTTAGGAAAAGACCAAAACGTCATCAGCATAACCACTGTACTGAGATGGAATGATTTGAAGCCAACACTCTTAATGGCCTTAGAACTGTTAATCAATCGCAGAAGACAGACAATTGCTAACAGAAATAATAATGGGGAAAGAGGGCAACCTTGTCTGGTGCCTTGATGAGGAGAGGAACAGAGGCAGTTATTGGCGAGGACTCTAGCTATCGGGCAGGTGTATAAGGCCTCAACCATACATGCAAAGCTAGGAACCAAGTTGTGATGCAGAATTTCCTCCAAGTAGGGTCAAGTTACCTTGTCAAAGGTCACCATGGGAGAGGTGGAGAGATAGGCTCTTTTGATAAGGTGACAAAAAGTACATGCATTGTCACTTGCCACTATACCTGTATGAGTCCCTGATTGTGATTTATGAATCAAAAATGGTATAAAAGGTTCGAGATGTTTGACTAGGATTTTTACATAGATTTTAGCTTCCATATTTCTTAGGGAGATATCCCTAAAACCTTTTGGGTTTGAGTTGTCTTCGACCTATTTTGGAATTGCTATAATTGCCACTTTTACAGCAGTACCGAAGACCCTTCCAGTTTGTGGAAAGTGGTTCAGAGTGGCTATAGAGGATGCAACATGGTTACTGGGAATCTGTCCGGACCTGGAGCCTTTCCACTTGGGGTTGATCTGATGGCTTCATTAATTTCCTTTCTTGAGTTTGGTTTTTATTTAATGTAGCTTTATCATTATCTTAAATAAAATTGGGAAATTGAGCACTTTTATACAGCTTTCGGTATCAGGGAGAGCTTTTGGCTTGTAGAGAGAAATGTAAACAACATTTTAAAACATTGACTATTTTTTTAGCGCTGGTTTTAATAGATCCACCTGTCCCCAATACCAGTGAAAAATGATTTGTTTCTTTTAAGTTTTAGATACGCAGCTTACGACCTCCCTGCTTTGTTATGGTATAATAGTATTCTTGCTGTATGTGTGTCGATCCAGAAATGTCCCTCTTTGCTGACAATTTTGTTATATTCATACTTCAAATATTTGAGTTTTTCTACAGCAGCAAAATGTTTCCATTTGTGTTGTATTTCAGTTCTTTCTATTTCGTCAAATATGGCATCTAGTGTATGTTTGATCTCCTTTGTTTTCCTGGACATTTTGCTGATGTCCAGACATCTAGCGTAGATTTCAGGTTGTCACATAGGGTCATTGAATAAGATACCGCGTCTGTGATCTCTTTAAGCAATAGCTTTTATTCTTTGGCAAAAGATTGTGCCTCAGTGACATCTTCCCGTAATTCAGTATTGTGACACCAAGAGGTGGTTTCACCAAGTTTACTTGTATTTAAGAGGATTCGGGTCCCAAGCCACATGGTCAGATATATTGATGTGCAACTGTTCAGTTCAAAGATTTTCTTCAGGAGGGGCGGAGCCGGGCCGGCGACCAAGATGGCCGCACCGGGTCCCGGCTCCGCCGACCTTCTTCCCTCAGCCATCGATTTGTTCGCACGCCCTGTGCGAAAACGGAGCTCCTGTGCGTCGGAAGAGACGCGGAGACGAGGCGTCCGACTCCGGCGAAAATCCGCGCTCCATTGACGAAGATGTGCTCCTTCGCGCGGAGCGGCCCGCCCGATGCCAGCAGCCGGGACCTCGCGCTACACTGCACCCGGCCGCCAGTTAAACAACAGCGGCCACACGGACCCGTGGGACGCCGGTCACCCGCCATGGAGGCCAATTTACCCCTCGACACCGCTGGAACCCACTATCGGCGTGATGCACGGTCCCTCTGTGCTGATTGCTCCTTCCCCCCCCCCCCCCCCCCCCCCCCCCCCCCCAGCACATTTCATCGGCAGCCGGACAATGGGAACTGGTCTTTGTTTCCCAGGAGGTACATTGCTTGCCTTCTACATTGAACTGCTATTTACGCTCCGGCTCACTGGTGCCAGTGGGGGCACGATGTTGATGTGTTACTTCTTGGGCTGGGGGGGCCCGTGAGCACTAGCCAGTGGTGGGGGAAAATAGCATCCAGTGTTACTTTATTGTTGGGGCACCAGCGAATTACAATCCCCTATCTGGCGGGGGCCGGCGACTCCGGAGCCGGTCTGTACTGCGCCGCGGTGGTGCTCCCTGAAAAAGGGGTGACTTGATGGGTTCTACCTAGCTATGGCGGCGACTGAGTGTATTGGATGCCGGGGATGGTGAATGAATACCCCCAAGGGGCCGGAGAAGTACATTCTGGAAACGGCGTGAGGATGGTCTGATTGCCTTTGGATCGATGATTAACTGTCCAGCTTTGCCCGCCACTCCTTGTGGGATGAATGTCGCAACTCCCTGCGGAGGAGCCGCGGCCGGATGTGGATGTGACTTAATGGTGGCTGGAGCGTGGACATGCTCCCTTAAGAGACTCCTTGGTGGCTCGTAACGGATCGTCTAACAGTATAACTGGCCCCTGGGCGAAGGTTGATGGCGGTTGAGTGAACCGCGCTATGTGATGTCGAAGAGGCTTTGGCTCCTCCTGGAATGACTTGTGTGCTCCAGTTTGTACTTTTCTGACCTGGCCCGACATTATATGACTGGTGTAATCTGTACTATTAATCTGGGGGCCCCGTGGGAGTCCAGTGCGCTCGGGGCGCCACTGCTGATACTTGGGGAGATCTATAACCTTCTGTGGGACTTGAAATGCTGAGCGATTAATAATATCCTGTTTAAGAGGGTGCTCCCAATGTTATGTCTTTACTCTCTAAGCAATTGAACCGTTGTGTGATGGTGGGGGGGAGGTCGGGGTTCCCATATCGGGAATCTCCCACATATTTCTTTTCCTATTGTGGGCTGTTAGTTATCCCTTCTTTTCTCTCTTCTTCTTTACTTCATGATGTGTTATCGCCTTTCCTTTTTTTCTCTTCTTCTCTTGTCTATATTTCGTTCGGGTTCGTAATGGGCGACAGGCACGCTGCTAGGGGGGTAGGCCGTAGCCACATGCAGGGGTGCAGGGTGGGGGGATGGGGGAGGGGTGTTGTTGTTTTCCTTCTTTCTTCTTCGTTTCTATGGCCTTCTTTATTTTTGCTGCTCTTGGCTCGACTTTCCTTTTCCTTTTTTCTTCTTAATTGGGATCTTTGTGGGGATACTCTTCCGCATGCTCTTCTTATTTTGAACGATGAGGGTGATTTTTAATGCTTTGCCACTGAGGCCTGGAACTGTTCGGTGGGAGAACTGCTTTGCATTTCGACTATCCTGATACTGTATTGGAACTTCCATGCCTTACCGACAGTAATCCGGACTATGACCATCCTGCTTCTTGATTATCCCTTGCTTTGTTCTGTTTTACGTGTAATTCCACAGATCCTGCTTTTCTTATTTATTTTTAAAATGAAACCTTCTTTACTCCTGTTACCTTCTGGTAAGAATGCTTTCCTGGGTTACAACCAAGTATTTGTGGAGCGGAGCTTCGTGCTGCTATGGACTAATTGCTTTGTTTTATCCGCTCCCGTCCTGATGGCTGATCATGATGGTCTGTATTGCTTTGGTTGTAACTGATTCAAGTACCAATAAAGGTTTACCAAAAAAAAAAAAAAAAAGATTTTCTTCAGGTTGTAAAGCAGCCATAACAGTGAAAATAAACAATAGAAAGCATACATTATAATCCAGTTTCATCAATGCTTTTTCAGCAGACAAACAAGACTACCTAAAAATTGGTAAACCATCATTATAAATACAAAAATTAAAAAAAGAGATCAAATATGACACTTAAACTAGGCCTCAGATTTCTGGACTTCATAAAAGAGGTTGAGAACATTTTAGTAAATCTTTTATAAAAGCCTCAAAAAGAGAAAAAATGTAGCATGGCTTGCCAGAGATTTCATTCTCTGGGCACGGACAAATTTAAGATTATTTGAAAGCCTTGTGGGAAGACTAGCATGTATTTAATTGTGTCTGCCCTGAAATGAAACAATAAAGAGTCTTTTCTTCATCCACTTGGGTTCAATAAATAGTGGCTGGGAAGGGTTTCAGGACTCAACTGCAAGTAGGTAGCAATAATAGGTTTTAATGTTTCAACACTTAGACTTTTCTCTTGTGCTTGGGCTAGTGATACGGTTTGCACATGCTTCCTTCCAATGATGACATTCGATGCTGTGTTAAAAAAAGATTGAGCTAGGCTGATCTCTTAAAAAGATTCCTTTACTTAGGCATATCCATGAGATGGAGAGGCCTCTATCGCAGGCTAAGCAATTGCTGATTATATCTCTTGGTAGGTAGGCCTCTCAGGTTGCCAGATGGATATCCATAACAGTGGTGGGCGGGTTCAAATTCAGTCACTCAGGGAACTTAGTCCTAGCTCGTTACGGCAGATAAAATGAAAAGATGATAGGGGGATGGACAAAAGTTTCCTTAAGACACAATTTTCTTCCACCTGAATATTTGAGAGACCCCCCAATGCCCCAAATTTCCACCCCTAAGCATACCACCAGAACACTTAGACCATGATTACAATGCTGGTCAGACACGTGTACGACCGACATCGTTTCGGAATGGAAACCGTCCGACTAGTAGTCGGCGGTTCCATCGGACAAATTAAGATGCAACTGCCCATGAGGTGATCGGAACCATCCATTTTTTTATTGTGACTGCTGCCGGAAAAGGGTCACAGCACAAGCCACATTGGATAAACGGATGTTTGCAAATATCCATTCACTGTGCGTCAACCCCATGTGGTGCCTGGCACACAGGGTATGGATGTTTGGGAAGGGCGCTAAAGGTGCCCACCAGGCCTCATAGCAGAGGACGAGGAGGGGCGGGCCCCCAAAATCTGTTTCCGACAGCCTTTCGATGGTGGTCAGACCACCATTTAAAGGTTTTATGAAAGGGACATCAGAATACCTTCAGTGGTACCTGAGCAGGCACCACCCTATCCTAGGGTATTTCTATCCGACCATTGGTCGGACGTGCTTATCGGTCGGTCCCACTGCCTGCTGCCTCCAACCGCTGTGCATCATAATGCAGTGGTCGGACTGCGGCACCAGATGTCGGTCAGACCGCAACCGACGGACTGTCACTTGCGACCTAACCGACATCATAATGAGGCCCATTGTGTGGTATATATCTGTAACAGCGGTGCAAGGGCCCTGCCGCCTTGGGGGAATGGGAGACCAAAAAAGTAAACCTACTCCCGTGAATAACTTCACCCTGTGCTGTTTTATGCTCGAAGTCCATGAGCTAGCAGCACAAAAAAGTACACCCCAGGTAGAAAAAAGTGCATGTGTTTAACAATCGCTTTGTGCCTACCACTAAACTTGAGAGCTGAGTGCTCTTAGGACCACACGCCATTGTAAATGACTTGGAAAAATTAATAAATCAAAGGTGGCCATAAATTGCACAAATGAATGAACTGGCGAGCTTTGAGCGTACAAGCTAATAATACAGCGTCATTCGCATATAACAATATGCGAAGTGGGGCGCCTTTTTTCATAGCTACATCCGGGGTGCAGGGGATCAGATGGGAGCTAAGTTTGTAATGTATAAAACAAACAACAAGGAAGTCACCATGCAACCTTGTTGCACCCCGTTCATTGTATGAATTTCCTTAGATACTGTGCCATTTTGATCAAATCTAACCCTGGCCTTTGTGTTCTTATGCAAGGATGCCAGGAGATGGACAGATGTCGCACCCAGCACTATTTCCAGTAAAAGATGCCATAGTTTAGTGCAGTTGACGCAGTCAAAAGACAAAGCCAAGTCCATGAAGGTGAGGTATAATGGGGTTTGCTTAGCCACAGTATATTTTCCTAATATCAAGTATCAGTTAAGGCATTGCTTTATCGTGCATATACGACTGCAAAAACCATGTTGGCAGGGATTTATGATTTTGTGTTCCTCCGTCCACTCAATGACCCTATTATATAGAATCCTTCTGAGGATTTTTGTCGGTATCTCTATCAATGAGATGGAATTATAGCAGCTTAGGAGGGAGTGATGCCCCTTCTTGAAAATCCATAGAGTGGTGAATGAGGAGACGAGTTGCCCTAACGGCTAGGGCGGTCGACCTCATATTTGGGGACTTGGCTTTGCGTCTCCGCAATGACGCTGAACATCCTGTGAATCTGGGCAAATCACTTAATCTCCTTGTGCCTAACAAAAATGAATGTGTCCTCGTGTAATGCAACTGGTGCTATGTAAAGCTCTCTGATACCCGATTCAGGTCAAGTTCAGGCTATATAAAGCTCAGTGGGAAAAAAAATGAAGCCCCGGATCCAGGTTTAAGTGCATGTTTTGAATAATTAAAAACTTTTATCAACAAGGGGCCCCAGAAATTCCTATTACATTTTTTTTAACTCAATGGGTACACCACCCAGACCCGGTGCTTTGCCCCCTGTGCTCTGCTGTAGAGCTGCTAGGAGAGTGACCTGTATATTGAGAAAAGAACCCCATCTCTGAGGCCTGGGTAGCAGGGTCCCCGGCAGAGTAAATTTGGGAGAAGTGTGTCTCCCACGCCTTGCTGCTTATGTGACAGTTGATCAATCACCATCTGGTTAGCCGTTCTCATGACTGACACTGCATTCCAGAAGAATTTTCTGTTTTTAGTAGAAGTTGCATGAGCTAGGATGTCCCAATGCTGGGGAATGACTGCTTTCTATCCATTTGTTGTGTCCTTTTAGACTGCTTCCAAAGGAGGGCCACAGCAGCGGGGGTCTCGCTGACAGGCAGTTAGAGTTCTTTGCAGCATTCGATTTGCTGAAGAACACTCATGATTGAACCATCTCGGGGCTGTGTGGGCTGATTTTAAGGATTTAGAAAGTAATTTTTTGATACTTATACAGAGTGCCAAAAAGGAGCTATCTCCCCTTTCTCGTTACTATCTGTCAAGCCCTCCAGTACTAGCTCCATATTTTCCATGCCTATTTTACCTAAGAATTTGAGAGGGCTAGGGAGTTTCCACCACACTCTAAGGTTGTGCGTAGATGGCTTTACATTGCAGTTTCCTGTTCCAATTTTAAATTCCACCCTGTATGACACAGTCAGTGCTACCTCAATTGGGTTGTGATTGCTGAAATTAGAGTGTATAATGGTGCTATGCATCAGCCGAAAAATTTGATTGTTAGAGATAAATCTATAATCTGTACTGGACATGGTTACTCCTCCTCCTGAATGTTGGTAATCCCATATCACCCGTACCTGCCTCATCCAATGCATTATGCAGATCCATTGGGAAGAGGAAAACCTCCAGTTCCTTACCCCTCGGATTGGGGCCTACATTGATATCAACCCCTTTCCTTGATCTTGGAGGGGCAAACTTTGCGTTAAAGATTTTTTTTCTTTTAAAATTAAAGTTTTTATTAAAGTTCTGCATGTTACATACACTATTGCAAGTTACTTTTGTCAGTTACCAAACATTTTTTTTGAAAATCTGTTTATTAGCATAGTAAGTGGAGCAGTTACATACATATTCAGGCATAGCAATAATCAGAATTGTGCAAACATATGTCTGCCCAGTATTTACAGGTGCTTAGTACCATTGGTTTTTCAATTTCGCGCAGAACCATTGCAACTGAACATTTCCTTAACCTACCCACCCCCTCCCCCACCCGCAGAGATCCCTCCCGGCACCCCACAAACATGCGCATAATTGCGATATTTACATCCTGGTCACTAGTTGCTCCGTATATTACAGTTCCTTGGTGGTCGCTTGTTCCCCACACACTTGGGCAGGCTGGGATAGCATCGTCAATGGTACTGGGTTCGCCGTACCTCAGCACAGTGCACCGTATATCATGAATGTCCTGAGGGGTTGGGCCCAATCAGCCCGTGTGTATTGAGGTATCCGTATCTCCTCCGCCCTCCTCCTCCCCAGCCTCAAAGGTCCCCAGCACAGTGAACCAGTCTAGGGAGATCAGTGTTTTCCTGAGACCTCTATGTTCCTCTCGCTGCAGCGCCTCGCCTTCCGCCTTGCCCCACCTTATCACCTCTGCTTTCCATAAGTCCGGGTCAGGGGGTCTGGGGGATTTCCACCTCATTGTCATTGCTCGCTTCGCCAGTAATAGGGCTAAGTCTGTGAAACGTGTCGCCACGGTCCTAGTGCGTGTCGACGGTCCCAGGCCCAATAGTGTATGTTCTATGGTGAGCGGTTGGGACCGGGCGCCAGCACACTCAAGCGTGTCAGCGATGGTGGCCCAATAATGGCCCAACTTGGGGCATTGCCATAGCATATGTAGTAGCGATGCGTCGTCAGCGTCGCATCGGGGGCAGTTGCTACTCGCGTCGGGGAACATCACGTGCAGGCGATGCGGGGTCAGGTAGGCCCTATGTAGTACCATCAGCTGGATAAACTTGTACTTGGGGTTTCTGGCTACCCTCTTGGGAAACTGGAGGATGCGTTCCCAATCTTTGTCTCGCAGTGGCCTACCAATGTCACCTTCCCATGCTGCCCTGAGTGGTGCCAGCGGGACCGCCCTTCCGGTTTTTATGCTAGCTGTGAGCCATTTGGTTAAGTGGCCGCCCGTGCCCATAAGGTATTGCATCGTTATCAGGGGGTTAGTAGTTGGCTCTTGTCCTTCAGGCGCCCAGGTGTGTGTTATATAGTGACGAAGGCCTGCGTGCAGAAGGAATGAGCCTCTGGGAACGCTGTGCATAGTCCTGAAATCCGTAAAGGACAGTAGGCGCCCTTCCGAGAACAGGTCTCCCACATGCGTCACACCTGCGTCCAGCCACGGCGTTAGCCTGGTTGTCGTGAGTGTGCCAGAGCCCAGCGGGATGCCCAGAAGTGGGATCGTGGGAGCATACGAAGTCACGGGGGAAGTGTACCTCACTGCCTTCCACCAATATGTCACCGCCAGCTGGAGGAGTGGCGGGGCATCTCTCGGTACGTCCGAACGGGGTAGGAGCAACTTGTGCACGTCCCCTCTTTCGTGTTCCCTCTCTGTCATATTGATCTCGTGAAGGTTACGGCCCGCCACCCAGTAGGCTAGCCATTGCAGCTGGCACGCATAGTTGTATGCCCTAAAGTCTGGAAGGCCCATACCACCGGAGCTCGAGGGGAGCTGCAGTTTAGCTAGGCCAATACGCCTGCGCCCGTGACCCCATACAAGTTCCGTAAGTAGGGAGTCGAGGTGTTTAAACGTCACAGCTGGGATCAGGAACGGCAGGTTGGTGAAGTGGTAAACAAGGCGAGGGAGCATTACCATTTTGGAAATGGCCACTCTGCCAGCAACTGAGAGGGGCAGTGTCAGCCAGAATTGGATCTGTGACTTCAGTGCTCTCAGGGTCCTGCCAAGGTTGCCGTCAACCATCATGCTAGCCTCTCTGTATATGTGCATCCCTAGATACCGGAAGGTGGTTCCCGCTATCTGAAACTCGTGCGGGGTGAAGGGTAGGGGAGCGGAAGAATCTGTAGTCCCGAAGGTGAATCCATAAGACTTGGGCTCGCTTATGGTAAGGCCTGAGATCTCCCGGAAGTCCTCAAATATTTGGGGTATGGGGCCCATGTCGCCCCGCAGGTCCCGAAGGTACAATATGATGTCGTCGGCATAGGCGGACACAATATGTGCCGTCCCATGTCTCAGGATACCATAACGGGGGGCCAGTGCCCTGAGTCTGCAAAGCAACGGTTCAAGGGCGAGGATAAACAGAAGAGGGGAGAGCGGGCAACCCTGTCGGGTGCCCCTGGCTATAGCTATAGGTCCCGAAATGTGCCCGGAAGTGCGCACTCTCGCTGTAGGGAGAGTGTACAAAAGCCTGACCCAGGCAACGAATTCGGGCGGTATCCCGAATTTTAAGAGCGTGGCAAACATGTAGTCCCACCTAAGGGAGTCAAATGCCTGCCTCAAATCCAGTGATATGCAGCCTTCCGGATCCATGTCCGCCCTGCTTCCCAGCATCAGCTGGGCCAAGCGTCTGAGATTCATGGCCGTGCTCCGGCCCGGCACAAAACCACATTGGTCGGGATGGATCAACTGCGGCACATATTGTATTAGTCGCGTCGCCAGTACTTTGCTCAGGATCTTCGAATCAGTATTTAGAAGGGACAGGGGTCTGTAGTCGGCCAGCTGTAGCCCGCTTTTGCCTGGTTTTAAGAGGGATGTGATCAACGCTTGCATAGATGATTGTGGTAGGGAGGCCGACCGTAAGGCTTCCAAATAGAGAGCATGCAAACGCGGGGCAAGGAGATCTATGAATGTTGTGTAAAATTCGGCCGGTAGGCCATCAGTTCCAGGGACCTTATTTCTAGGGAGTGCCCGTATCGCCTGTCTAATTTCCGCTAGGGAGATGTTGCGCTGTAGATCTTTACTTTGCATGTCGGTGAGTCGGGGCAGGATCAGCTCCCCCATGAAGGTCTCATACGTGAACTCTGACTGTGGCGGTGGGGGGCTATACAGCGTGGTATAATAGTCTTTGAACGCCGTATTAATCCCAATTTGGGTGGCGGCCAGCTTACCAGTTTGGTCCAGTATTTCTAAGATTGGATGGCAAGGTGGAGAGTCTTGTAGGAGTCGGGCCAGGAGGGTGCCAGCTCGGTCCGCCTGTGTATGCTGCCTATTCGTGTGTTCTCTGTAGTCTATGAGCCTCAGGTCTTCTAGTAGCTCTGCATGTCTTATGTGAGCCTCCTGTAACGGTGTGAAGTGTGCATTGGTGCCCGCCGCCTCACTCTCCAGGGATGCTAGGGAGCCCTCCACTTCGCTTAGTTGACTGATGACCTCTCTCTTTCTACCCACTCGGGCTGCCATCGCCTCCCCCCTTAGACAAACTTTAAATGCGTCCCATTCGATCTGCCGGGTGCTGGCTGTGTTCGCATTTGTGGTAAAGTAGGTGTCTATAGTGTCGGACAGGGATGAACGGAAGACTGTGTCTTCAAGCAAGTTGGGGGGTAGTCTCCAAGCCGGGATAGGAGGTAGCAGCTTGCCCCACTGCCAGGTGAGCTCAACGGGGTTGTGGTCGGACAGGGTTTTCCCCATGTGTTGGGTTTGGACAATGGAGGTCGCCAGGGAGCGGGAACAGAAGATATGGTCAATTCTGGTGTGGAGCTGGTGGGGCGGGGAGAAAAAGGTATATTCCCTCTCCCGTGGGTGTGTGCTGCGCCATGCGTCCGCCAAATCCCAGCCCTCAGCCCAGCGCGTCAGGGCGCCCGCCTGTTTCCTGCTCTCAGTGGCCAATAGGGGGGGGTGGGACCTATCTAATGTAATATCGAGTACAGCATTGAAATCCCCGCCAATGATCCACCGGTGGTCAGCCCAAGCAGCAAGTATCCCATTTAAAGTGAGCAGAAATTCCGACTGGCCTGTGTTCGGTGAGTACACACAACCTAGTACAATGGCATCCCCATCTAGTAAACCCCTCACAAATACATAACGCCCCTCTTTATCAATCTTTTGTTCTATCGCCTTGAAGGGGACAGAATAGCGAAGCCAGATCGCCGCCCCCCTGGAGAAAGCAGAATAGGAGGTAGCAAAGAGCTGTCCGCGCCATTTTTTGCGCATTTTTACGTTTTCAGCATTGTTCAAATGTGTCTTTTGCAAACAAGCTATCTGCGTCCCTCTACGGTTAAGTTGTGCTAAAATCCTATGGCGTTTGTGTACCGAGCCCAGTCCCCTCACATTCCAGGTGCACAAATTATAGACATTAAGCGGTCCCATAACCTTCTGTGTGTGGTGGTAGAGCGGAGCTCATGCGTGACCATGGCAGGTTCATCGTGGTATTACGTGGGAGTGCCCCTTGAACGTATATCCCCTTAACTAAAGGGTCCCCAGGCCAACGGGCTCGGGAGCCAAACAAGGGTGCCCAACGTGGGTACAAGTCAATGTGTTCCATATTCAGAACGGGGGGAGTAGGCCTCCGTTGACTGTCACTTGATAGCCCGCTCTGGCATGGTAGCCCTTGATAGAGTGTGCCCTTCTGCAACCCACCAGTCATGAGAAAGGGGGGGGGTTCGGTCATACGTTACCACCCGGAGAGGACCAATTGCGTCGCCAATCAGAACTCCGCTGCCATCTGGGCTGTGATCTTCGGGAATAACTGTAGGCTGTCCACCGACCCGGATACCTCGGTGTGCGTGTCAGTGGTGACAGTGACCCCATCCTCGTCTGCCACCGCATCGTGCGCGGCAAGGGCCTCCTCCGTTAGCTGCATCCCTGAGGAATGACCCGTTGTCCGGTCCCTTGAAGTCTGCGCCGTCGCCGGTGACCTCCCGGTGGGGGGGGTTCGGCTGGCGTTGGAGGTAGCGTCCCTCCGGTCTGGCGGGTTCCTCCGTCTGTCGTTCCCGGCGTCGGCAAATGGGTCCTGCGAAGCCGGCGGTGATAGCGAGACCTCCATCCATTCCTCCGCCTCCTCTGGCGAGTCGAAGAAGTGGGATTTGTTGCCATGCAGGATCTTGAGTCGTGCGGGGAACAGGAGCGCATACTTCATGTCCCTCTCCCGTAGTTTGCGCTTCACACCCATGAAGGTGGATCTGGCTCGCTGGACCGTGGGCGTGAAATCGGGATATATAGAGACGGTCTTGTCTTCGTAGCGTATTGGCGCCTTCTCTCGAGCCACCCTCAGCACAGTGTCACGATCTTTGTAGTGGAGGAGGCGCGCAATCAGAGGACGGGGGGGTGCTCCCGGTTGCGGGGGTCTCGACGGCATCCTGTGCGCCCGTTCCACACTGTACAGGGCTGTAAGATCCTCCGGGCCCACCATTTTCCGCAGCCAATCTTCCACGAATTGGGTGGGGTTCCTCTCCTCGCTCCGTTCCGGAATGCCCAGGATGCGGACGTTGTTGCGGCGGGCACGTCCTTCCGCATCGTCCACCCTGTCCCACAGCTGTTTGAGTTGTTTCTCCACGCCCTCCAGCTTTGCAGAGTGTTCCGTCTGTTGGGGGATGAGGTCGTTCAGCGCAATTTTTTGTTCTGAGACTCGCTCCGCCAATTTGTTATGATCCGCTCGGAGTAGGGAGAGGCCCGTCGCCATGTTGTCTATACGTGTTTCCAGCGCCTCACGCGTGGCGCGTATTTCGTTGAGGATCAGGTCCAGCTTGGCGTCTTGTGATCCCATCCCCGTCGGTGGGATAATGTCCACATTAGAGGAGGCCAGTGGGTCCTCCGAGCCCGCGGACTGCATGACCGTCGGAGCACCCTGGTCCTGGGTCTTGCCCCTATTTCTGCCCATCGTTCTGGTTTGCAGGGTGGCGCTATAGGAGGCGCACTCACCGGTCCGGAGGGTGGTCTCGTTGCTCCTCAAACCAGCAGGAAGGAAGCAGGAGTTAGCAGGGTCCCAGCGCAAGGAGGGTCAATGGTGCTGTGGTGATGATAGCGCCCCTGGCAGGTGTGTCGTCGCCCCGCGGAGGGCCCCGGGCCCTGCTACAGTCCCGGCTCCAGCAAGGTGCCGGGGGGGGGGTCACGGTCCGCAGGTATGGGGGGTCACAACAGAGGCCGGGAGGACGAAAGGCACCTCCTGCCCAGTCCAGCAGCAGGGATCACGTGGACTGTGGCCCGCACGCAGGTCGCCGTGTGGTTGAACCCTGTGGAGGTGCCTGGGGGCCCCCACCTTGGTGATGAGTGCAGGGGCCGTGTGCTGGCGTCTCAATGTGTCTTCGGCGCCTCTGCCCTCAGGTTAACACAGTGCACGCCATTCAGTGCAGGGCGCCGTGCCAGTCGCTCAGGGCATCCGGGGCCCAAAGGGAAGAAGGCAGGTGTGTGGCTCAGGCAGCCGTCCCGGTCTCTTGCTGCCAGTGGTTGTCCCCGCGCACCCCCGGCCCCACTTGCCTCGCCAATGCTCGTGTCCGTGCGAGTGCCTCCTCACAGTGCAGGCGGGCGTCGGGACGGTCCAGATGTCTCCCGCGGTCGCGGGCGGCCGCCCGGCCGAGCAGGTCCGTCAGGGGATCTCAGCGCCAGTGGGGAGGTATCAGGGTAGTAAATTGGGGCGGATGCCCGCCGATGTCCACGGGCCAGCCAGCTGATTCCAAGGCTCGCTCCGGCGCGGGTCCCTCTCACAGGGCGCCGGCACCCGGTGGCAGTGCGGTCCGTCGGCCAATCGAGGCCGTGGCTCGCCACGTTGCAGAAGGCCCCAGCAGGCACTCTAGTTCCCCAGTGTCTCCGGCAATGTCCGAGGGGGGCGGCTTTCCGTTGCTGCACGCCACTCACCACCTGAGGCTCCGGGCGCAATATCTAGGTGGGTCGCACTTCGGGCAGGCAGGATATTATGCTGGTATCGAGGGCTAAGGACGGAGCTCAGCAACTACACGTCCGCCATGTTCGGCTCTTGGCCACGCCCCCTCTTACCAAACATAACAACATGTAGCATTAAATAGGTACAGTAGGGCATATATTCTGATATGACTCTATATATACAGTGCAAGATGGTCTTTGTAGTGCGCATCAGAGTCCAGTGATGCTTCATTGTTTTGTGAGCAAAGGTATTGCAATAGAGGTTCCCAGATGTTTATTGGTCTAGGCGTCGTTGGCAGTTCTTCAGCATACAGAGCCAGGTTTTCCTGCCAATATACCATGTCACATAGCCACTTGGTGGTGGAGGGACAAACACGACTCTCCCAGGACATGGCCACCCTCGCTTGGCTAGCAATAGTGCTAGTTTAACAAACCTGTACATCATTCCCTTCAAAAACGGTACCAAGCCCAATAGGCAGGCATGCGAGGAACATTCCAAATCACGGTCAGTCATATCGTGTAGAATAGCTATCACAGCACCCCAAAATTCTGCCACCTTCTCACATTCCCATGCTAGATACCAGAGGTCTACCCCAATGCATTGTACCATTTGTATCTGTCATGGTCCATAAGACCGCACTTCAAGAGTTTATGTGGTGTATGGTAGACCTGGTGTATGTATTTAAAATGGATTATCCACAGGTTTCCATTCGATGTAAGTGCCTCAGTCAACTGGCAGCAGTACTCCCAGTCCTGCTGCGTAAGTGGTGGGGTCCATTTTTCTATTCCATTTCCCAATACTCTTGTTTTGAGTCAGCTGAGTGTCGTCTCTGGCAGCTTGATATAGTTGGGTCACTAGTTTATGTCTTGTGAGGCTGGCTAGTAGTGTATGTAGAGGTTGGAGCGTCAGGGGTTCTGTCGGAAATAATGGGTAGTGTGCCTGCAATGCCTTCCGAAGCCTATGCATGGTGAAAACGAATGAATGAAGCCTTTGGTTGAGTACATAATTTAGATCCGCCGGCTTCAGAAATCTACCATCCGGAAAGAGGTCCGGCATTTTATCGATGCCAGCTAGAGTTAAAGTGCGCATGACACCCTTCTCGTGTGTTGTGCCAGGGGCATAAGTGGGGTGTATAACGGGAGTTTTCCCGCCCTACTACCCAGCGCCTGCCAGGCCGCAATAGTAATATTAACAAAGTTAATTTCAGAACGGGGTATGACCCGACGTGTGTGGGTCAGTATGGAGCTTAGAGGGATTGGGTAAGCATCTCCATCTTCCACAGCCACATGTGGACTGTAGTTGTGAGTGCGGTACCAATAGTAGGCAAACTGTGCCTGTGTGCACAAATAGTACAGGCGCATGTCCAGTACATTGAAACCCCCCCCTGCTGTAATCTAGGGAGAGGGTCGACAGACTTACTCGCGCTCGTTTACCCCCCATATCAGCGTAATTAGAAGCGTTTGACTCTTTGTAAACAGTGCTGTAGGAAGAGATATAGGGATGGTGTTAAATAAATATAGAAACTTAGGTAAAATAATTACTTTTATGAGTGCCATGCGGTCAGCTAGTGACAGTGGCAATCGTATCCAGCGATCAACTTGGTGTTCCAGTTTTGTGCATGCGGTACCATAATTTTCGCGGACCACCACCTCAGGGTCATGATGGACCCACACACCGAGGTATTTGACAGGCTCCTCTGACCACAGTAGGGGAAATTCCAGCGTGTGGGGAGATGTGGAAGCAGTGAGTGAGATAACTAATGATTTGGACCAGTTTATTGTGAGGCCAGAAAATCTCCCAAATCGGATGTATTTTCTCAGTATCTGAGATAGAAACTTCTGTGGCTCTCTCACAAAGAGGAGCATATCGGCCGCATAGAGTGATATTATCACAGGGCGGTGGGCAAATTGCAGCGCTGCTGCCCTATGTCACTGCAACCTTGTGTTAAAATTGCCTTCTAAGCATAGAAACACTTGCTGCTCTTCTCCTGTTAATCTCCCCATGAGTGAATCAATATATTTGAATAAACCAGAAAAACTGCTGTTTAGAACATTAACCAAATCATTGTTATAAAAATTAATTATATACAATGTGAAATCCACTTTGAATTGCACAACTTTTAAATCACTGCCGGAGGTATTTAAGGCCATGTTGTGACCTCCAGGAGATAGGTTTAGCCGTATAGTTAGGCCCACTGAGGCGCGACCAGAGCAGTATGGAGTAGCCAGTACGCTAAAACATAGATACCCATCAAGCACAGTAGAGTTGAGGTCCCAAGTCTCTTGCAACAGCAGGATGTCATAGCTTCTTATGAATAGTTGCCATTCTGGAAGATGCACTTTAGAGCAGAGTCCTGCAATGTTCCAGCTTTAAATGTACATTGTGTGGCCCATTTTCTTTGGAGTGGAGGTGCTTGAACTTACGGATGGGCGGTTCAGCAAAACCACAGATTGCTTTGGCAAAATACCATCGAAGGATGGCTCAGGCGCCCCCAAGTCAATCAATCACTGTGAGACCTGATAGGACAGCATAACTTTTGCTACATACCGTGCCCAAATTTAGGCGATGGTGGTAACTAGATGGAAGAAGATGTGTCACCTGCTTGAAGGATTTATAGAAATGCTCCAGTGGCAGAGTAATGAAGCTTGTAGATGCATGCAGACCCTCCTCATGGAACCACAGCAGTTTCCTGACACTTGGCTGTTAGCTAAAGTTCGAAATAATGCAGTCTCCCTCGGCGCCGCTGTGCTTGTGACGAGCTCGGCTCGTCATGAGGCACAGTGCAGCTGCACTCATGACAAGCGGAGCTCGTCACAACCACAACCGTTTTTGAACGTTCAGCACAGCGGGGTAATTATCCCCGCGTGTGAACGTTCCAACAGTCATGACGAGCTGAGCTCGTCATGAGTACAGCTCATCCGTGCCTCGTGCCGAGCCAAGCTCGTCATGAGCATGGAAGAGGTTAATGAGGAAGCCACCCATCCAACCGTGTACAGCATTAAGATCTTATTGCCCTCTGCTACGTTAAAGTTTTTGTGAAGGCTGAGCCAGTGCATGACCCTATTGTGCAGCTGTTTCCAAGTCTCAGTTCGATTAGACTGGAGCGGAGACCCTCTTGCCAATTTCAGCACAAAAGTCATGACGTTGGAGGTATATTTAAGGTCAAGGCACTGGGTTGGGAACCAAATCGATTTTGCACAAGTTGACTGTGGCCCTGCACATTGTGAAGTTCAAAGAGGGGTCAATATGGGTGCCACTTGTTCCGAGGCAGCAAGGGCCATGGTGCTATGATTAGAGCTGGAGGTCATAGCTGGTGCAGAAGGGATTGCTCTCTGACTTTCTGTTGTTGTTGATGAGCAAATTACCCCCCCCCCTCTTTTCCTGATGCTCAAAACAGCATGTTTGTCATTACGACCAGTACTCTTATTTTAGTTAATAGCCAGCAGGATACGTTTAGTTAAACTAGCTATTTGGACCTCCAAGGTGGTCAGTCCCTTCTTGATTGGGCAGAATAGTGGAAACTTGTTTGCATATTTCCTCAATACCAAGGAAACCCGTATTAAAATGGTCTGTCTGGCTTAGGTGTGCAGCTGCTGGTCTTTTTGCACTTCACAAACAGTTCTGGTGGGGAGTTAGCATTCGTTGTGCTAGATGGCACCGGGATCAGACTCACATTGCCCTGAGCAGCTAACTGCGTGCAATCTGCGTAGATATTGCTGGGCATGCATACCTCTGCGTCACCCCTAGAAATTTGTACCTTCTCTGTGTCTTGCAAATTACCAGCAAGTCTGCCAGAGCCACTATCCATGTCAACTAGCCCCCTCCCCTGTTCCATGGATAATCTGTGCTCCATTAAGGCAATTTCAGTTGTGACAACACCCATGGCTCGTTCAAGCAAAGTATCTGTGCTAGTCATTCTGCGAGGGGACTGCAGTGCTTCCAATAGTTTTACATTTACCCATGCTGTGTATGTAAATTGCTGCACTCACCCGAGGTACTCAGGGTGCTGCAGCTAATCGAGGGTCCTCATCAGAGGGTGAGCCCAGCCCGGTCTTGGTCATCTGCAGGCACGCCCATGCAGGCCAGCTCTTGGCCCGGTCTTCACCTGGGGTACGAGCCCAGGGGCGTCCTGCACCACGGGAATGGCCGGCCTCTTTTCAGCCTGGGTCAGTGCATCCGGCCCCTACTATGCTACAGGGGATGCTGGGGGACAAAGTCCCACCCCAGCAGGGCCTCAGAGAAACTTTGGCAAAATGCGGGCAGGTAAACTTCTGTGACAGGCATCCTCCATTGGCAACTGATTGTACCAGTATAGTCTGAAAGAAGATAATCGAAGTGTGAGTAACTTAAGTGGGGTGGAAAGAAAAAAGTAAACTCATTGGTGACTGTGTTAAGGAGTCTCCATACATCATTGCCTTTATGGCTAGTACAAAGATTATTGCATAGCTTTATGTGATTTAGGTGATCTAAATTCAGAGGTAGAGTGTCTAGTCAGTATAGAAAGATTGAAATCACCGACATAAATGATTGGCGCATCATGTGATAAAAGCGATAGTATGGCGTTAAGGGTGTCTCAGAATTTGGAATTGTCTATGTTGGTAGCATAGACGTTCAACGTGTTTAGCTCACTTTCATCTTTCTTTAGTCGTGATAGAAGCCAGCATCCCGCATTATCCTGTTCATTTGAAATAAAAGTTTGTAGATAGGAGCATAATAACCCCATTTCTGTTTCTCAGTACACCTGATAAAGCCACATCCTCCATTCAGCTTGTCCTAATTGAGATATCTTCTTTATAGGCAATTTTAGTTTCCTCAAGAAAGACAATATCCCCTTTTAATTTATTAGAAAAGTGACTACATTTTTTCTCTTCACTGGATGGGTTAGGTTCTTTGTATTGATGGAGACAATCTTAACTGTAGACATGGAACCTGGATAGAACTGAATGTCGTGCATTTGTAATAACAGAGTATGTAAATACGGCAGGGGAACTCCTATATGGGTGTAATGAAGGATCCACATCCCGACAATATGAGGGTCAGGGTGGACTAATAGGGTAGGGAGGCAGAGAAACGAGAGAGAGAGAGAAAGCAGAAGCATAGAAAAAGGGAGATGGAGGAGAGAAGAATGAGCAACATAACAAAATAAAAGACCCCTAAACCCCCACTGCCAATCCTTTGAGCGGAATCTCCGAGGCTAGAGACAAGGTTAATGAGACCGCGCTTTGGGAGGAGTCCCCACAAGATAAAAGGGACCCCTTATCTCCCATAGAAATGAGACACAGATTTGGAGCCTTAGGAACATAGAACAATAACCTTGCGTATCGACAAAACAATAGAACTTGTAATGGAACAAATTATTTGGTTTCAAACAGCAAGCAATCCTTTGTTGATATACACTGGTTAGAAAATATATACGGAAGAATCACAGAGTGAATGATGAAAAACAGAGGGGTGAGTCTTCTTCCCTTGATTGACAATAAATGCAACACTATGGACGGACCCACTAATGAATCCTTTAGTTCAACCGACTCAGTGCCAAGCACTGGAGCACAACAATCCAGTGGATTTGTAAGAAGAACCCTCACCCACCAACCTAGTAGGTGGCATGCTGCTCTTATATTCCATGTAGGTACTCTATATAGGCGCAAGTAACATTATAACCTTTCACCTATATATTTCCCTACATTACATACATAACGGTTCTTGGGGACTGACCTTTTACCCAGATGTGACATTGCATTCAGAACGCAGGGTTTCCGTAGTTCGATTCTCATACATTATGCATGAGGCTTATTGGAAGCCCATCAGGACTACCAATATCTCCGTATAAAGCTCAGGCCCAACATCATTGTTTAGGCCAACACAGTAACACAGCAAGGTAGGACCTCTGGGGAGACCTACGGGTATATATACATCACATTGTGCTTAGAAAGGAGAGGAGACCTAGAATTCCCGGCTGACACACTGACATTCCATTCTGTGTGTACACTCTCAGCATGAACCTCTAGTTGGTGAAATTATTTACTTGCTGGTGTATTAGCCCCATGTCGCCTTAAACGCGATGAGCCATTGGATCGGCAGACGCCACATATTCCTGATGTTGGGAGCGCTACACTTTGCCAGACTACAGAGAGGAAGTTGAACAGGCCTGCAAAGTGAACTGAGAGGGAGGTTGAGGGCACCCTTTCCCCAAACAGCACCCTGCTAAACAGCATTGGAATGAGTTAACCTGGGAGCCATATGCCCAGACTCCCACACCACGGATCCACCACTTCCTAGAATAATGTGAGAGCCAACGGGGATCTTGCTGTTGGCAAACTGTGGATAGCAAAATGATGCAAAGGTCAGAGCCATGCTCTGCCATTTTCCTATCACTCTGAGTGCTAGTTTGGGCAAATTCAGAGCTGCCCACCTGAAATAAGTGCAGATCACTCATTCATTCTAGATGACTTCCATTCTGCACGTGGGTGTCTCAACTATGCTGCAGAGGAAGAAAATCTGATGTTAGAAAGAGGTGATCTCCAGAGCTTACATGGGAGCAGCCATCTTGCAGAGTTCCATGACACACACCCCAAATTACT
The DNA here is from genome assembly GCF_964263255.1 of Lissotriton vulgaris. Classification (NCBI taxonomy): domain Eukaryota; kingdom Metazoa; phylum Chordata; class Amphibia; order Caudata; family Salamandridae; genus Lissotriton; species Lissotriton vulgaris. The sequence continues at coordinate 669,538,596 of NC_141699.1, forward strand.
AACTACTTTTGATGTGTTTAATTGTGCATTAGATTTCGCTTTTATCCTTCATGTCACGATTCATACTATCCTTTTCATATGAAGGGCAAGTCATCAAGGATTAAGGCAGTTTGTGGGCGGGGTAATGTTGTGGCCATGTATTATAAGAAATAAAATATCCCTTGCCGAATGTTATAAGGATATTGCATGTCACCTTGGCATTCCATGACCTTATAAAGGAATATGGCCATCGGAATCGTTCCTCTATGGTCATAGATCTCCTAAGTGACTAACAATATCTAAAATAATATCCAATATATAATGTTGACAGGTAAATTGTGTTAGAGACTTTCATCCTCTTATATTGAAAAAATGCCTCATTCAGTAACCCTGGGAGAATTTGATGTAATTCAGCTATAAAAATTACGTTCATTTTGGTGAACCAAGGGCGTTTTCACTATTGCATACCCAGCACTTGATATACAAGGCAGACTACACTGTACCAACATAAGTTGATAATAAACATTAGAAAAATACAAGCACAGGCATAAATAAATATTGTATATATTTATATAAAGTCTGGGAAGGTGGTGCTTTCCTTGGTTTTGTGTACTGATGCTGATTTTATTTTAAACTCTGACTACTGTTGTCTAGTTTCCTGTGTATGTGCTCTTAACCCCCAAACATGGTACAAATGGCTAATCCCCAAATAGCATTTTTTACTTTCCAGTAATGCATTGTGTATGTCTTTGGTGGACTGCAGCTCCTATTGAACAATTCACTAGCCTGAGAAGTAAAACATGTCTTCAGGCTTTTTGGAACAGCCTGTAGTTTTTAAGCTTGAAGGCAGAACCTATCAAACTAAACCTTTTACCAGGAGAGAAACCTTACTTTTAAATATTAAGTAAGACCCCATAAAGTAGGCCTTGTAGCCCACAAGGTAAAGCGCCTGGTATTTAAATGTGAAACATGTAAAGATTTAGAGCTATTTATGGGTCAGTTTGTGTCGCTCATTCACCATGCAAAATAGTGCAAGAATGACCCAAACCTTACGTGATTTATGAAGCCTTGCAATCCCAATTGCAAATCGCTGCATTGCCTTACTCTGCCCTGGGAAGACGTTCTATGAGTGTAGCATGGGCATTTCCACACAACTCTCATGGTTTTTGATGCATTCCCAGATTTACCTGAACTGGTAAATCTGGGAATGCTCGTAAAAATATGCCTTCCCATTAGAGGAGTAACAAAGAGAAATATATGTATTCCTCCTTGTTACTTCTTCTTTCTTTGTGTGGCAGAATACAGCACTTATCGAAAGAGGAATATGCCTTTCATGATTATTTTTGTGCAGGAAGGTGTTTCTTCCTGCACAAAAACAATCCTGCATGCAATGTACGCACCCATGCACCACGTTGCAAGGGTGCCTACATTAGCACTAGGCTGCCAGCCCAGGGTAAAAAGGCAGGAATGCACTGTATTGCCTTAAATACAGTCCACTCCTGTCCTTTCCCTGTCATGCAGTGTAGGGCAGCAAGGTGACGTGCTGCCCTGCGTGACATTCTCACAAATTGCCCCCCTGATGTTTGAATGTTCCTTCAATAACTACGTCCCAGAAGCTTTTTCACTGTTAGGACTGAAGTTGGTTCTTTAAAGAAAAAGGTAAGTACTCTATGAGCCGTATTTATGCCCCAGTTTGCATCGCTTTTGCACGATGCAACGTGATGCAAGAGCAACGCAAACCTCAATTCACATTTTTAAAGCCACTCAAAGCCACTTTGTGTGGCTCCAAAATTTTAAAATAACGCAAAGTGCTGCAAATCTCTTTGTTGTGTAACACTGGCCAGGTTAGGCCTTTCATGGGTGTTGCATGTGTTTTACCACGCAACCTCCATCGTTTTTAATGCATCCGTAGATTTACAAGACTTTGTAAACCTTGGAATACCAAAAAGATATGCCTCACCAGGAGAGGCATAGCGAGAAGAAATATGTTTTTTTCTCTAGATGACTTCCTCTTTCTATGTGTGCGGCATCCTGCTCCACATATATAAAGAGCAAAATGCCACTCAGGATTGTTTTTGTGCAAAAAGGTGTCCCTTTCTGTATAAAAACCATCCTGCGTGCAACACAGGTGATAGAGCGCGCAGGTCACCGACCATACTCACCTGGGCCCATAAAACAAACATGAACTTGTAATGTGAGTCTAACCCGGTAACCTGTGCGCTTTCCTCTAATCAGTGATTTATAAATTTCATGTAGGACCTATACCATTGTCTTACCAATCTTCGTCATCGGTACCTAAAGTCCTAAGGGGTCAAAGGTGTTAGAATAATAGGTAGAATAAGAACAGAGTTCTTATAAAGCAGTCTTTACACATTTGACAAAAGGGCGGGGAGAGAAAAGGAATCAGATTAACGATATACAACAATATGTAAAACTTTTATCATTTAACATTAGGGTGGGAAGAGAGAAGGAATCAGAATAATGACATGCCCACATAGCATATTTACCTAGAATGGTGTGAACTACTAACCCCGGCCACGGGTCAGTTTAAAGGACAGAACCCCGAAAGTGCAGGCACCATAAAGGCAGGCAGGTGCAGATCAGAATCAGGACAGGTAACACCAAATTGGATCAGGACAGGACCACCACAGGCTAAGACCGGCACCCGCAGTTAAAGTTGCATCACCTGCGTTACTCCCTCTCTGCAGCTAACAGCCAGAACCCGGTGAGAGTTATCGATTTCTCCAATAAAGTGCTTCCCCAGCACTTCAGCTTGCAAACCCCGATATGGGTATCGAACCTTCTGACAGAGTGCTCCGCCAGGACCTCTGCTCCCGATTACCTATTGAGTGTGTTGGGTCAGTGACAGGTCAGCTATTCGGACAAGTCGGACAAATTAACTAGCTAAGCCTACCCTAGTTATACTATTTTCCAGGTCAGTGTACCACCCCCCAATGTTGCAAGTGTAAGGATCCCCAATTTTGATTGGACAAAGAATGAGGAAAGGTCATCACACTATACCAAAATGAAACTTTTCTTGATGATATTAAAATTAACGTTCCCGCCCATCAAATTATTTTCCCACGTATGTTTTATTCCACCCGACAATGAATGTTCTTTTAACAAATACATTGTTATAACATGTTAACAAGTTCTCTTCCGTTTAAGGTCAAAAGTTTGCTTTCTCATGCGCATCTTCCAGTGCGCAGTAGCTTGGCATTGCTTCAAGGTTAGATGACAGAACTATTAATAATGGTTCTGTCGGAACGAAATACACACTGATATAGTATTTCTTATTGCATTACTTAGAGAATCCGTCCCTGCGCGGGTAGCAGGATAATGGTATCTATACCAGTATAAACAAAGCACACTGACCAAAAAGGAAATAAAGTTTTAGTCATATATTTCCATCATATCTGAATCATGTTAAATCATTAATTTTGCTGTCCAACAAAAACACATTCAACATATAAACCACATAAATTTTGTGCAAAATTGTTATACATTTAAAAACAACATACATTGATGTCAAATCAAACGGTTCTTTGACAAAGCCAACTATAATTGCAATAAACCAATAGGTACATCAATTAATTCTTGGGTCCTAGTGGGTATTTGTATAGTTGATTCATGGAAAGAAGGAATGCGTCGACGTTTCGACCCTGGGGGTGCGATGCGCTGGTTGTGCGCATCAAGGGCGGGACTTCATCAGGACTGAACAATGGTGGGACAGCCTTAAATGAACCTCGGCTCCTCTTGGAAACCTGGTCCTGTATGATTAGGGTTGCTGGTCAGCCGACTCAGTCAACACGATAGTCCTTCAACCTCTATGGTGGTTTAATCTACCAGCTGGTGAAGATGGAAAGGGTATGGTTTCCTCGATTTAGAAACGCTGGTGCCAGCATCTGTCTCCTTCTTTGCAGGTCACGCGAATGACTAAAACTTTATTTCCTTTTTGGCCAGTGTGCTTTGTTTATACTGGTGCGATCACAGCCAGGTACGGGGGAATGAATGCGAGATTGGTATTTCGGGACTACAATTCCCAGAATACCTGAATCCCGGTCTGTCTTCTCTTTCCGTATCACTCCTACCTACTTCCTATATAGGCTCCTCCTTACCCTATGCTCGGTGCTTGTCACCTAATCTTGTTGGTGAAGTCTGCTAGGACACAGACAACGGAGCCTGGAGTCTGTAATTGGCCTACAAGAATCCCGTAGGCATTCCCGCAAACCCGTTTGCAGTTTCCTGGAGCCGCGGGTATTGGTTTCTGAGTCCTGTTCTTTTTTGTGATATTCTTACGGGTCGCGAACACGCCGGAGTGCATACGCGACCATTGACCTGAATTCAGCAGCGTCGGGGATCCGCGCTGCTTGATTTACGCTGCCGCACCGATGCGGAAAAGTGAGAGCTTCTGCATCTGTTAACCGCGGGATCTTCTTCCCGTACTTTAGACCCACAACAAGCAGCTTCTGCTACACGCTAGTGAAGGAACTAGCAAGACTGTTGTAGGGTATTAGTTTCTCATTCTTGGTACGAATCTAAGCGGATACGAACTCGTCCAGGAATCCGTACTTGGGCATTTGATTTATTTATTTTTACTTTCACACGGAGCTGTTGAGAGGCTCGGATTTCATTTCCTGTTCCGGACTAAGCTGGATATGGTGGTTCACAGAATACCAGCATAAAAGGAGATTTGTGAAGACATTGTCAGACAAGTAAAGGTCTCCCTTACCTTTATACATTTTTGGTGACACTTCCTTTTGGAATTAATTCAGTGCAGAACTATAGAAGCCCATAATTTCTTTCTTTTCTTTCCTTTATTTTTTCCTTTTGTGCCTTTTTTACTATGGATGCTTGTGGCACTATATAAAGTGAGTTGTATCTCTAATATACTTATATATACATAGGGTACCATATTAGGGGGTATGGGGGAAAGTCTCATGCTTGTTTATTGTGTCTCTTATTTAAGGAACAAGATACAGACATAAGAGAGAAGTCTACAACTCTTTCTACCCAAGCTGTAGATGGTTTCTGGCTGCCACAGTGTTTTGGTTTATTTCTCCTTTTTTTCCCTTCCCCTGCTGGGGTCCTATCTGAGGAGTGTGTCTTTACAAACTCGCAGGTGGTGCCGCAAAGGAGGAAGGGGGAAACTAGCTTCATCATCGCTTCTGCTGTACCTGGCTTTGTAAGGTTAGTCTAACCAGCCTCTGTTGTGACAGTTTTAATGCGCAGAAGCAAAAGTTTCCCTCCAAGCGTTAGATACATCATGTCACGTGAGTGTGACAGACGCAGGCGCAGTAAGAAATCCTGCATAGCAGCAGCCATTTAATTGCAAGCGGATTAACATTAGTAAAAGCACATATGCAAGCTTCCCTCAGATGTTGTGTAATGCAATATTAATGAAACAAACATGTTGATTAGAATATTAACGTTATGTCGAGAGGACTGATTACAAGCAAGTCGCATTACGTGCAAATCCTTGCTCCATCACAGGCACCCTTGCACCATGGTGCAAGGGTACCTGTGTTGGGCTAGGCAACCCATTGTGTGCCAGTGCAGGGGGAAAAGTGCATTCCTGCACTTTCCCAGTGAAACCGTGCTGCCACAGATCTCACAAACAGGGCCCGAATGGTTTTGTAACCAGCTAGACTAGAGAGATGTTTCAGTCACTGTTGTTAACATTTAATTGCTCCCTGCTGGAGAATTTCAACTTCCATAACAAAAAGGGTCAGAATACAAATTTGATCGGGTCAAGCCGATTGGTGTATTTAATCTCTGCGCCACCCCAGTTCGCTGGAAAGTGCACCTAGGTTGCAGTCAACCACCAACAGTGATTTGTAATTGGCATTTTACTTTTTTGGGTGCTTTTTGTTGAAAAACTTTAGGAATCCATATCTTTGGGTACCATTATTGGATATAATTTTTTTGTGCCATATTTTTATTAAATGTTTCTTACTTTTTAGAAATAGGTTGTGGGATTTTTTGTGTTATGTTTTGACTTATGGAATGTTTTGGTTTTGTTCAATTCTTTGGACATTTTCTTAAATCAGCCCAGTCAGCTCTGTGCCATAGCTACCAGGACTTGAGCCCAGGTAAAATTAATAAAATTGGTTCTTTGACAGGATACATTTTGGAACTAATTACTTGGGTAATACTCACATTGTCTCCAGCTTGTAACTCATTTTCTTGCCTTCAAGAACTGTAGAATACAATATCATTTAAACACATCCTTTTATCGCTTCCATCATAGTTCTAGATCTAATAGTGAACTGAAATGAATCATCAAGATATTTTCCCCTGAAGGTCAGCTTTAAATCCGTTAACCTGGATAATACTCATATATGCGAAGGGCTTTTGAATTTATTTTAATAACTTTCTCAGAATTCACTTGCTGAAATAACTTCACACTTAGCAAGAGGAGATATAGATTTGTGGCCTCTGTTGTCAAGCACTAACATCAAATTTCGAGCATTTGTTAGGTCCCAGCATTTACTTCATTCACGCCACTTATGGTTACTGGTGGGTTTAAATTGATCTCTTCTATTTCATAAACTGTACCTGGACTATTTTTTATGCCTGCAGTCTCTTTTGTGCACTGAGCAGTGCACCATTTACACTTTATAACACTGTCACCAAATATTTGTTACACTTTCATGAATGCAGTGACTCAAACTGATCTGTGTCTTTGTTGTATCTAGATTTTTCATTGTTGATTATCCACACAATAAGATGCATAATTTTGTTGGTATTAAATATTTGTGCATGGAATTAGTGGGAATAGTGGAATCATTCTCTGCCACTATGTTGAAAAGGGCAGGCAAAAAAGGCTCTCAATGGATAATAATCATAAGTCTGTGATCCACAATGGGTTATCCCAAGCTCTTTGATGAGGCTCTTGTATGCCCTGCTGGAGGGTCTCTAAGCTGTTCAGAACCTTGTATGTTTTGCTTAGGAACAGCTAGAATATACGCTTTGTAGGATTTTACTTCTAGGGCAGGTCTCAACTGCATAAGAATTACCAATGGATTGGCAGCTAACTTTTGGTACCGTTATTCAGAGTATATGGCCTGGGCAAGCATTCATGACAAAGACCCTCACAGCATGCTGGTTTCTTCGTCTTAGAAGTTCTTTGTCTTGGTAGGCTTTGTGTGGGTTGAATACTGCAGTGATTTTCCATGGGCTGCTAGTAGTATCTAACTTGGGCTGGAAATGTTTTGGACTCCACCTTGAGGCACTTTTGTCTGGCAGGTTTGGTTCCAAGTGTATTTTCGTTATCATGCGTGTTGTTAGCATGTCAGCAAGTTAGGCTTCCCACAATTCCAACATGGCAGCCATGCATGTGATCCTGAAGGCATTTGTTTGTTATAACTGTATAATTAAAGATAGCACTCTGCGGCAACCCAGAGCTAATTGACATCGGCAGGAAGCCCTCTAGGGGCATATGGTGACGAATCATCAGGCTTCAATTCATCAAATTCCCACCTCATTCCTGATTCTTGGACCACTTTTCTAGATGGTGGTTTACTGTATTTCAACTAACTTGACTGAATGATTTACTAACATGTGTCTCATCTGCTCTAATCATCATTAAGCTTTCGGATTCATGATTGTTTCCCCTATTCACCATTTGCCCTGCAGGGTGAGATCATAGTGCACATTTGATTTTTCACCTTGAGGAGTTTTCATGTCATTTGGAATTTTCCTCAATCATGTTTCTGGCCAGATTTTAGTTTCTGAATTTGCCTATAAGCCATTTTGGCTTGCCAGTTTTCACAACAATACAACTGTTTTATGGTCTTTAGATCAGATGCTAGAGGTAACATCCTGTCAGTACATACTCGTCTCCCTATTCTGGCTTTCCTGTTTTAGTTCACCTCCATTAAGTCTTTCTGTGATGGAACTAGGAATCCGAGTGGGCACTGCCATTCTCCACATGCACAATTCTAGCCTCTCCATTTTCAACAAATGGATAAATAATGGAGTTTGCACATTTGTACCAGCGTATTCTTGGATTTGCTTGTACAACTGGCATTTGTGGACATGAATTTGTGGAGGCGCGTAGATCAAATTATTTGTTGGTATGTAAATTTCCTCTGAATCTGTCACTTTTTCTGCATGTTTGAATCTTTTGACAACTTGTAGTACTGTAACCTCCCTGCCATTGATAAGACATTGTGGAACTTTAAAAATGTGCCAACATTTATCTTTCTCATTTTAGTGCCCTGGTTGCAGGTGTAAAGTAGAACGCAGAGACCAGAGCAGCATGAGAATCTTCTGTACCATCTGCAAAGAAAAGAAAGGGAGCAACTATGAGTTCTGCTGGCAGTGTCTGAGACCCTGGAAAGGTGAAAGTAAATCTTCTGTGGGATGTGGGAATAAGGAGTGCAAGGACCCCAACCTGGTGATACTTCAGAAATGCAAGGTCATCGACATGCCTGACAGTGACTTAAAGGGCTGCCCCTCCATTCGTGCTTGCCCCACTTGCGGTCTCCTCATTGAGCACATAGATATGTGCAAGTACATGACTTGCTGCAGGTGCGGTGTGGAATTCTGCTTCGCCTGTCTCAAAACTGCTCAGGCCTGTGAAATATTGACGCCAGAATTCAAGTTCATGACCTGTGCCATGCCTTTTGCTCCCAGACAAACCGCAATGCCGGTCTGGTCAGGGGCAACATAGTGTTCAAGATTCTCATCCCAAATGGATTAACTTTCCCTCCAGCTCTAAGGGCCTCATTTATGAGGCCTTGCATCAGTTTTGCGCGTCCGATGCGTCACTTTTTGTGACGCATCGGCAGCGTAAAACATGCTTCCGGTTGCGCACTATTTACAAAGCAGATGCGTCACTTTGTAAACCCCTGTGCTACATTATACCTGCGTTAGGTATAATGTATGCAGGGGCAAAAAGCCTTGTAGAAGTGACGCAGTGAAATCTATGAGATTTTGCTGCATCACTTCTAGGAATCTTGCGCCTGCCTCACAGCAGGCGTAAGGCTGACGCAAGTCCTTTCACATGGGGCTTGCCCCATGTGAAAGTACACATTGCTGGAGTTGCGTCACTTTTGTGACACACTCCAGCAATGCATCACTTTTGCGCTTACAGATACGTCAGAAATACTGACATATCTGTAACTCCTTGCGACATGATGCGTCATACATTAAATATGATGCATCAGGTATGTCGCAAGGAGTGCGCACTGAGAAGTGACGCATCTCTGCTTTCACGCAGCGATGCGTCATTTCTCATACGTGTGGTATCCTTTCTTAGGTGCATCCATGTATAAGAAAATCTAATGATATTGTTGGAAGCCTTGTTGTATTTCTGCTTCTGAGCCCTCTTTTTAAAAAAGAAAAAAAATTATAATTCATATTGCATCAAAAACAATCTTATTGGGTAATAAAGTCAAGCTACCATATCTGAGCACAATGTATTATAACAAAAATAACTGATGACGAGGCAATTATTAATCTGAGCCCTCTCATGACGGACATTTATGTGTGCGCTCATTATCATTCAAATAGTTTAACAACTATAACGGCTATATTTTCATTTGTGGACATTTACAATGTAGCTTTTTGTTTCATACTGTGCTTCTGGTTTGTGTGTTATATATCCATGCATTGTAATATTTAGAAATAAATGCATTAGCTTTAGAGATTCAAGGCAATTCCCACATTTTTATTCATACCCTACACAACAGAAAACAGGATTAGTCTTTCTTAAACTATGGTTGAAAAATATTATATACAGCTTGTTGGTGTGACAAGGAGAGAAGAATTTCACACTCTCAAAGGAGAGCATATTCAAGAAAAACAGCGTCTGCCAGGGCTGCTCTCTTACTGTCTGAAAAACGAGAAAAGAGGTGAAGAGTGGCCTTACCCAAAGGCAGGTGACAGACTGGAATAAATATCAACAGTGAGCTTGTAGCAGTGTGTGCCATTTAGGCAGCTCCTATTTGCGGGAAGATTTTGATGCTAATGTAGACATTAACTGGAATTAAGTGAATTTAGTCCATCAGCGGGTGTATAAAAGATTGGTATGAATCATGTTTCCTATTTTGGTACTATTTACATGTATCTTCATTTTGTTCACCACGTTTGCTGCAGCTAATTTTATTCGCTTGTAAAATGCTTTATTAAAATGATGCTCTAGTTGCATGTTAAAATAAACATGTGCTAAATGCAAATTTATAGATGGTAACCATACTTAAATGTTCTATGTCTGTGAAATGAAGAGGAAATATTAACTTGATTTAGCATGTAACTGAATAAACTCGGAAAGACCTGTTTTTCGCAATAAAAAGTTGTTTGTGCAAGATGTTTTTCTTCTCTTTGCTGCAGATGCTGCAACTTCGGAAGCCTACTGTTAGCTAATGAAGTATGTATGTTTGTATTAGACAACTGATAGTAAGGTTCTCATCAGGAGGAGGCGAAGTGACAGTGAAAATGAGTCACGTGAAAGTAGATTGGACTGCTGGAAAACAATGTTGTAACCAAAGTCTGAAAGTCCATTATGTTCTGGTGAGAAAATGAGGAGTGAACTTGTTCCTAGGAGCATACTGAAGTCGTATAGGTCATCAAGAAGAAGAAATGAAATAATGTTGCAACATAGAATTTGTGTGTTTATAGTAGTTCGTGTTCTTAGAGTTGATGCAGATCGTAGGATCCATTTGCCTGACATTTTGGCCAGAGGCTCGTTTCTGGATTGCTTGGACTTTTCTACCTGAGATGTTGTACGCAGACCATTTCTTTATGCCTGCTGATTCTGAGCTGAGAATACTTTAGAGTTTATTATGTAAAAGCTTTACGCTTATGTTTTTATTTCTCTCACCAGAACTGTTTAATGGGTATCAAAACTGACACCTTTTCTCAATATCTTAATAAAGATGTGGAAATTTGCCTTTATGGACAACGCTTGTTGCATCATTATTATATTGACTTTGATTTTGACTAGTATTTTATTAAATGGTCAAATATTGATTGCTGGATTATATTTACATCTAATGAGCATACTCAAAGAATAATGCAACTTTTAATAAAAGATGGAAAATTAAATTATTTGAAAATAAAACCCTTTAACTCACACTGTGTTTTTTGACTGAATTGAAGATTTATGAATTGATTATGTTCTTATGCTGACGGTCGCTCCTTGTTGCTCTCTTTTGACAGTCACAGGTCTATATGACCAGTGGCGGGGTTTGTTTAAGGATTACATCAAGAGATTGAGGTATACATCTGCAATTACACATTTTCATATCATCTGCCCTGAAACAGAGCTCTATCATGCTGACAAAGCCTTCTAAAAATAATAGTGTTGGTTCTTGTGTGCATGCATCTTCAGGGAAAGGTGTTCTAGGAATCTACTCAAATAAAACATATTCCTGCCAGTTTTTACAGGAGCTGATAGTTGCCCTGTATGTGTTATCTCTAGACAAATTGAGGGAGATACATGAGCTGAGCTTTTCCGTTTCTCCTACTGAAGCTCATACGTTGGTTCAAATCCACGCTTGTCAAAGGGCCAAGGAGAATCTACTTGGCCTTGATTACAAGTGGACTTTTAAATATCAATCAGTATTATGGTCCAATGCATCATCTCTGGAATTCCAACTGCGTCCCACTGTAATGTTGAACTTCCGTGACTGCTCAGAAAAACATGACTTACTTAGGGTTGGAAATCAATTGCTTGAATTTGTTATCGTCAGTTTCTTAAGCTGCTCAGTTCTAAATTGCAGTGATTGCCAGAAGACATATTGTGCCTCTCCATCCTATACGCCGGGTCTGTGATGGGTTTGTGTGTCCAATGGTTGAGAACCACCAACTGTGCAGACTAGTAATATGATCTAATGGCTGACAAAGCAGTACCACCATCGTACCAGCTTTTAGTAAGTTTGGCGAGGGCGATTCGAGGCGTACCACTATTCCAGAACAGACTGCGAACCTCGGACTCAATTAACCAAAAGTATTGAGGTGGGACCAGGTATGACGTATTCTGTAGTGCATAAAGGAAGCGGGGGGAGTGCCATCATTTTGTAAAGGGCAGCTCTTCCCAGGAGTGTAAGCGGTAATGATTTCCAGTGTTGCACATCTGCGCGGAGACGATGCAAGGGTGGCACCAGATTTTGCTTCTGGAATACCCCTGCATCCCTGGTGATGTATATTCCAAGATACCAGAAACCTTTGGTGACTACCTTGGCCTCACATCTCGAAGGGAGGGGCGGATGCTCCCCACTTAGAACATAGACCAGTGATTTATCCCACTTGATGGTATAACCGGAGTATTTCTGGAAAAGGGCAAAGATATGCAATACCCTATTAATCGAAAATTGGGGTCTGGCCAAATAGAGTAAAATGTCATCTGCATAGAGGGACATTTTATCCATCCTCTCTGGTGACCAGTTGAGTCTGCGAATAAGGGGGTCTCTCCTAATCCATATAGCAAAGGTTCAAGCGCCAAGGCAAATAACAGGGGCGACAGGGGGCAGCCCAATCTCGTCCTTTTACCCAGTTCAAAAGTCGCTGATCAGCCTCCATTCACCGTGATTTGGGGCAGGGGTTTTGAATAGAGTACACACACTCAGGATAAAAATCTACCTCCAAATCCATATCTCTCAAGCGCAGCAAACAAGAAAGGCCATTCTATCATGTCAAAAGCCATCTTGGCATCTAATGACATGATTACTGAATCCTCTTGTATAGTACAGGCCCTACCCAGTGCCTCGAACAGGTGGCGAAGGTTTAGCGCAGGTTCCTTGCTGGCATAAGGCCTGACTGATCCGGGTGTACCAATTTGTGGAGGTAGGGCGTGAATTTTTGCTAATATTTTGACCTCCGGATCAAGGAGGGAAATAGGTCTGTATGAGGAGCACTGCTCAGGGGGCTTTCCCTTTTTATGTATAACAGCGATATTTGCCAACCGTTGTGTTGCCAGCAAGGTACCCCGTGTTGCGCTTTCATCATACATAAGTACGAGAAAAGGGGCAATCACAGAAGCAGTAGTTTTGTAAAGTTCAATTGGGAGGCTACTCGGGCCCATGGCTTTCCCAGATTGTAACTTGCCAATCGCTTTAGATACCTCCTATGCAGTCAAGGGTGCATCTCGCTCTGTCACCTCATGGTAATCTAGTCTTGGCAAAGGCAGCGTGGACAGTAACTCGATTGAGGCTTCTTTGCAAGAAATGTGCAAGGGGGCATAAACTGTGTCAAAATAATTGTCAAATACCTTGGCAATTCCGGCTCAGTCATGGTGTTTTACCCCTTGCAAGTCTGTAATTCCCGCTACCCACCTGTTTGCCAGCTCTCTCTTATCCAGCCAGGCCAACAACTTGCTGGCCTTATCGTATATGCAGTGTTGGGTGGCCGTTTAGTGGGTCTTGGCTGCATCCTCCGCAATGTCTCTATATTCTTTTTGCTTTATGGTTAATTTGTGTGAGGTTACTAATGATACTGATGCGACCAGTGCGCGTTCCAGGCTGGCGACCTCTCTTCTATTTTGTCGAGTTATTTACGTTTTTTCTGCCTCTGACCCGCCGCTGCTACCACTCCACAACCCCGGATTACCATCTTATATGCCTCCCATAGTGTTACATCCGACTAAACCGAGCCGTCAATCTCCACAAAATTATTTTGGGTGGCTACTAACAGCTTATTCAGTATCTATGGTATTTTAAGGTACCACGGATTGAGAACCATTTTGTGGTGAGTGGGGGGTGGTACACCACCATAATAAGTTACGATCGAAGAATGGTCAGAGATAGCCCTAGGGAGAAAGGAGATCTCGTCAAACATGGGGATCTGGGAGGCCTTGTAGAGAAGATAATCTGTACGGGACATACTCCCATGTACCCCGGAATGTAAAGAGTATTGTTTGACGGTAGGGTTGAACACTCGCCAGATATCTACCAGTCTCAAGGCCCCAAGGAAATCTGACAATAGCTTCTCAGGAGGTTCCCCTTGTCTGGGTGGTAAACGGTCTAAGTCTCCATTCAATGCAGCATTACAGTCTCCTCCTATAAGAACGTCCCCCTCAGGCATAGCGGGCCCAAATCAGTCAGATTCGAGGAGTGAAGTTTGGGGGGAATATATATGGACGTGACATTAAGGGACCTACCCTCCCATTGCCCAGAGACTGAGACAAATCTACCCAGGGGATCACGTATAACTTTATGGACCTGGAAACGAAGGGAGCGGCGCACCAGGATGCCCACCCATCTGGATCACCGAGCATAGCCCGCATGAGCAATCAGTTTATATCCCCATCTGTTCAGCGCACAATAGGAGACACCTTGAATATGTGTTTCCTGGAGTAGTATTAAATCGGGAGCCTGTTGTTTTAAAAATTGTAATGCTACCCGCTTCCAATTCTATCTCTTAACCCATTCACATTCCGCGAAAGAAGTTGAAGTCGGCCCAGCGGTGTAATGGCAGTGTGGTTAGTGCTCATCTGTTTTTCCAAGTTGAAGCCCGTGCTCCCATAAGACCTCTGCAAATTAGACACAGTGATGCAGATATTACTCTTTTGGCCATGAGAAATACGTTAAACACACAATTGGCGACCTAACAACTTTGAAGGCGACATAATTAAATAGACTGCATAAAAAACCCAATACGAAACAAAAACGAAATCCCGGAAAACTCCCTGCAACGGGAAACAACTTTTACAACGCAGTCATTACATTAAGCTACCCTTACAATGCAGTCATTACATCGCAACATCCTTTACAACGCATGTCACTACAACACAGGCATTACAACGCATACCATTACAATGCATGACACTACATCGCATGTCATTACAAAGCATACCATTACAACGCATAGTACCCCTTCACTATCCAACACTTACCCTACTGTTGCACCCCCTGGAGTTAGAAGTCATTTTTTTCCCTACACTATCCAACACTTACCTTAAATGCAATGTAATGGTATGCGTTGTAAAGGTCGTATGCTATGTAATGGAATGCATTGTAAAGGTAGTTTTTTTAAATGCAATGTAGTGTCATGCGATGTAATGGAATGCATTGTAGTGGATGTTGCGATGTAAAAACTGCGTTGTAAGTGCATGCATTGTAAATGTATGCATTGTAACGTCATACATTCCCCTGCAATGTGGACTTAGAACTGCTCACTCCCAAATTTTGCAGCGCGCTTGTGTACCCAAGAACAAATAAACTACATCAAGGGGAACGTTGCACTGCCGAAACTACCCAAGAATATGGCCTTTCTTCCCCAGTAAAAACTATAACTGTGCCCAAAATAACACACTTTTAACCTCTTGTATTATGATTTGATTAGTATCCTATCGCCCGCAGTGGGCAATCTTATCTCTAGCAGTGGACCAAAGTAACAAGCCTATATTTCTGACTATTGCCGGTCAAGGCCCCTGTGTATTACTATCTAAAGAAAAGGAATAGTAACCCTAATCCTTGGTCAATTATAGTCGCCCTTGCCCCTATGAGCCGTTGGCCACTCCCAAGTCCTGCAACTGTTTAAGAGACCTTGTTGACCATAGACAATGGAGCAGGCCCAAACCCAAGGCTGCTGTCAACGATAATTCAGACTCCGTCTTCATGATTGTTCAGTTCTGATGGGCCTTCTGAGCCATGCAGACGATTTGGGGACGAGTGTCCCTGTAGATTGGAAGATCGCCAGCTCTCCAACCAGTCCCAGGTGTCCTCTGTGGTTTCAAAAAATGGTGATTTTCCATCCGCTTGGACTCGGAATTAGGCTGGGAAAAGCAGGGCGTATTTCAAATTTTGACTTCGGAGGGCCCGCTTGACTTCCAAAAAGGACCTGCATTTTAATTTCACTTTGTATGTAAAGTCCGTGAAGAAAGTTATGTTGGAGCTCTCAAATTTGAGCGGTGGGGCAGTCCGAGATGTCTGAAGGACAATGTCCCTATCACGGAAATTGAAAATCCTGGCGAGTATGGGACGTGGCAACGCCCCTGGTTTTGAGGGGCCTCCAGGAACCCTGTGGGCATGCTCCACAGAAAAGTATTGTGAGAGAATACAGGGTTGTAGGTGCTTCTGGATCAAGTCCTCCATAAAGAGGTCCACTGCGGGCCCCTCCGCTTTTTCCAGCACCCCCAAAATTCAAACATTGTTCCTGCGAGCGCGAACTTCATAGTCTTCCAGACGAGCTTCTAGGTCCGACGTCTGAGCTTGTAGTCTCTCAACCGTGGTCTCCAGTGTTTTCGTAAAGTGCTGAAGGGTTGAAACTGAATCTTCGGTTGCCTTGACCCTTTTGCCCATATTTCTCAAATCGGCACGTATGAGGGTAACTTCCGTGATCACTGTGTCAATCTTATGCTCCAGTGCAGTGCGGACCCCCTGAATGGCCTCCATTACGTCCACCAGTGTCGGGGCACCATCGCCAGATTGCTGATTAGTGTTGTGTGCATCCTGTTGCCCCTCTGCAACAACTGATTTGGAGTGAGCAAATTTTGCCAATTTTGTGACGTGGGTCTGCTTAGAGCCTTTTGTGGTGGCCAAGTCCGCAATGACTATGTACTATGGATACGCCCAGGTCCTGGAAGTCGCCATGGCCCAGTCATCGGGAATGGTCGATAGCATGAATAAACATTACGGCAGGTTTACACAGATAAAAAAAAACACCTTGCAGGGCCCCAGAGATCCACACTGTGCAATATTCTTTTGAGACTTACAACTCTACTTCTCCAGGGGTGCACTGCTGATAATGCATCACAGCACTGTTTGGCCATGGCCAAAATGGCTTTTCTAGGTGTGGCGAGAGATCATAAGCAGTAAGGGAGCCCTTGAGCTGGTCTTTATATATAGCGCACAACAGTCCAAAGAGACCACGAAGGTGCCGCTTGTTCGCAATCTCCAGATGGTGCGCAGTGTAAAATGACCCACCTGGAACAACTGATGGTTGCAGGGCAGGGGTGTGGTGAACAATTGTGCGTCGAATCGGCTGCCGGAATACCCCCAGATTCACACTCCCTCAAGGGCCAAGCGTGCAACTGTCCAATATCACCGCGGGGGGCAGGGACCCAAGCGTGACCCCACCACTCACCTCGAATGCGGGGGTAATCTGGAGTGCGTCGGCAAGTCCCCAAGGCGGTCACATACACAGGGGCACACATGGCACATCAGTCTGCCCGCAGATTGCCGGGAGTCCCCGCTAGTGTCCCGGTACAAAGCTGCCAGGCAATGGGAATGACGCCGATATGACGTGATGTTCTGTGACAGCTGGTGGGCGGAGGTGAGCTCACTACTGGGCAGGTAGGCCCGCGTCCTACCGACTCTTCATACAGTGTGAAGGGAAACGTGTTCCACCTGGGCCAACCAATATTTGCGGGGGAGGGGAATGGTGATCGGTTGAGTGTCGAAGCTGTTGCTGGAATAATCCCAGATCTGTACTCCCCCGGTGGGCCGATCGTGCAACTGTTCATTATCACCGCGGGGGCCAGGGACTCAAACACGACCCCGCCACTCACCTAAAATGGGAGTGATCTGGAGCACGTCGGCTAGGCCCCAAGGTGGTCGCACACACCGGGGCTCACACGGCATGTCGGTCTGTCCATAGACGGCCGGGGGCCCGCTGATGTTCTGGTGCAAAGCCGCTTAGTGATTCTGATGATGCCGATGTGGCGTGTTGCAGCAGCCGGCGGGCAGAGTTAATCTCACTTCTAGGGCCAGTGGGCCTGTGTCCTTCAGACCGGCCTCACGTAGCGGAGAGCCATGCGACGACACGGCCTAGTCTCCATCTTCCGAATGGCTGGGAACCTCAGAGCCAATATCTTTGGATAGAGATATCGGATTTACTTCGGAGTAATGGCGGGTGATGCCTGGTGTTCAGGGGCTTCAGATCCGTGGGTTAACGGGGCATACGGATACATTTAAACGAATGTGGGGAAATTATGTTACTATGATGATCAGAGCTCTACTCCTGAGCGGCCATCTCGGGTGCTGGCTGGTCATGCCCCCCGAAAGAGCCCATTTTTGACATGGCCACCCCCACTTTACTCCCACTAGTACTGATGTTCTTGACTGGATGTGCATTGGGTCCACTAAACAGGCCCCAATTTCATTGCTCTTTCCCCAAAAACTACAGCATTCTCAATTGGATTCCATTTGTCCAGAACATTAGCTTCCTTGTAAGACCCTGGTAAAAGGTACCTATGGCACCCAGGGCATGGGTACTAAAGAGGGTCCCTATGGGCTGCAGCATGTACCACCCAAAAGGACCCACACAAAAACTACATTCAGACTGCCATAGCAGGATGCCTGAAAAGGGATAAGCCCTTCTGAAAACACAACATAGAACACTCTCTGCATGCAATGCCCAAGTGCACTGCATGTCTTATACGTAAGTATTGTGCCGTTTGAATGGAGGGTCAGTCCCAGGCACCACTCACTTCCGTCTGCAATACCGGAAGTTGTAAAATTAGCGCTCCAGGCTTTCTCACCCATCTCTTACGTAATCAGGAGAAGGGCACGGACGGGCCAGCGGCGCACCAAAGGCAAGCCCGTCTGCGCCCGTCTGCACCCGTCCGCGCCTGACTGCCGCCAAACCAGACGCCAGGACCCCAGCATTTTTTTTTTCTGGCAACCCATTTTTTTCTCAAAATATTCACAAACTAGAAAACATGAAGGTGCAGATTTATGAGGCCGTTGCGCCTCTTTGCGCCGCAATTGCGTCCTTTATTTGATGCAACTGCGGCGCAAACAATGCGCCCTATTTACAACGTGACGCATCTAGGAGATGCGTCACGTTGTAAAGCACTGCGCCATAAGGAGGCGTTCCTGCGCAGGGGGGGGGGGGCGTTCCTGCGCAGGAACGCCTCCTGAAAGTGGCTGAGTGAAATCTATGAGATTTCACTCAGTCACTTTTAGGGCAATGCTGCGTCAAAACCCTGCGCCTGCTTGAAGCATGCGTAGGTCTTGACGCAGCATTGTGCAGATGGGGCACCCCCGAGCCTTGCTGGAGCTGCGTCGCGCTTGCGACGCAACTCTAGCAATGCGCCACATTTCCTGCACAGATGCGTCACGCATCTGTGCCGTTTTTGCACCATGGTGCGCCGCATTATAAATGCGGCGCACCATGGGTGGCAGAGCTGTGGCGCACTGTGGCGCACGTTAACTGGCGCATCCCTGGGGATGTGCCAGTTAACATAAATATGCCCGAAGTATCTTAGATATTCCAGTGAAGAAATAAAAAAAATTAAATACACCCCTGACTGTACCTACGGAGGCTCAAGTAGCAGAAATAGGCAGGTTTCCTGAAATTTCTCGTTCAGCCCAACCATTTGACCAGAACAAAACTTCTATACCTCCCAGTCCAAATCAGTCCAGCACATGTAAGGCTTCTAAACAACTTAATACCATATATTTTAATGCCGGTTCAATTTCTAAACATGCATTAGAAACCTGAAGCCTTCTCGACTCAGTAGCTCCGGACATTTGCTTTGTTTCTGAGACCTGGCTGCATGAGAATGCTTCTCCCGATGTATATACTGCCTTCCCTCCAGAGTATAAAATAACTTGATTCGATAGGAAAGATACCAGAGGGGGTGGACTGCTAAATGCCATCACACGTAATTTAAATATTACTAGTTTGGAAAATCTTGTGTTTAATCATACAGAAATCAGCATCTTTAACATCAAGGGATCCTCAATTAACTTCTGGGGAGGAGCTCTAGTATATCAACCCCCAGGTGCCAAAGGAGATTTTACGAATGAGCTGCTTGAGATCATAGCACCACATGTCCTAGCCTCCGATAAATTTCTCCTAATTGGTGATTTTAATTATCATGCTGAAATACAATCCAACTCGGACACTGAGAAATTGATTTCCAATATGAACACCCTCAGCCTCGTCCAGATGGTTGTAGGCCCCACACATCAGGCCGGTCATACTTTAGACCTCCTTTTCTCCAACTCGCCCGACCTAATGGTGGAGCCTCCCATTCCATTACTTTGGACAGATCACTACCTATTAAAATTTACTATTCCCATCACCACAGCCAAAGTGGTCTTGGCAAGCGTAGTGGCATTACGTAGGCCTTGGCGTAAAATCACATTACCCCTTTTTTCAAAACACTTCCACCTTGACTAGGTAACTCCGACTATAAGTGCAAGTACAGCACCACAACACCTTGACAATGCCATTGAGACAGCTCTGGACAAAATCGCCCCTCTGAGTAAAGTTCAGAACTACCCCCTGGTTTACAGAGCAACTTAAAAATACAAAATTCTTATGTAGAATCGCAGAGAAAAAGTGACGTAAAAGCAAAGATCAAGCTGACCGTGAAGCATATAAAATACTGCATTCCAGATATATGAGCAATATAAAGGCGACTAAAAAAAACATTTCTTATAGAGCGAATAAACAAAGCAGAAAACTCCTCTAAAGAACTCTACCAAATTCTGAAGAAATTTACCACCTCTAGTATTCAGTCAGTAATACCAATTTCTCAAGAGTGAACTAACGCTCTTTCTAAATTTTTTGAGGAAAAAATGACAGCTATCCATCATTCCTTTCCGCCATATCAAAATAGCACACACCTTGAAGCTCTCTCTATCTGACCCGCCACATATCTTGAACGATTTTGTAAAATGCGACAGTAAGTATTCAAGTCGACCGTCGGGCTGAAAATAAAGTCTGGTTCTCCCACTGACCCTATCTCCCCCAAACTTTTTTCTATGCTTGCACTGGTATTGGTGGAGGATCTGACCAGTCTTTTCAACAAGTCACTCTCGGAGGCAGATTTCCCCACAACATGGAAAGTAGCCAGAGTTAGACCAATCTTAAGGAAACCCATGGCCGATCCTAATATCCTTTTAAACTACCGGCTCATCTCTTTACTCCCATACTTTGGGAAAATGCTCGAATCTTTTGTCAATAAACAGCTGGTGGACCATCTTGAAAGCCATGGACTCCTAGATTCTTCGCAATCTGGCTTTAGAGCATCACACAGCATGGAGACATCACTGGTCGAGGTTGCCGATAATATCAGACTGGCCCTAGACAAACATCAATCAGTCATCCTCGTCCTGCTCAACCTGTCTGCTGCTTTTGACACCATCTCCCATCGCATTCTAATACAACAACTTTGGGAGATTGGTGTCAGAGGAAATGCCCTAAAATGGTTCACCAGTTACCTATCTGACCGTGTAACAGCTGTTCAGATAGACAAAAACATTGCATGTGAGAGACCTGTCAAGATGGGTATGCCGCAGGGCTCCATTCTGAGCCCAACGCTTTCCAATGTTTATATGACACCATTGGCTAGGGTGATCGAAGCCTACAGCTTTGATGTTCTGTCCTATGCCGATGACGCCCAGATTCTAATTACACTGGGTCCCCGACCCAAATGAAACCAAACAGCGTTTCAAAAATTGCTTGACTCATGTCGAGAAATGGATGGGTGCAAACCACCTTCAGCTAAACGGCAACAAATCAGAGATTATGCTCTTTCGCAAAGCTGCGGAACACTGGACACACGACTGGTGGCCACCTAATTTAGGTATCTGTCCAACACCTAAGGAATCACTCCGGAACCTGGGTTTTTACACGGATAATCAATTATCCATGAAAAACCAAATTAATCATATTGTGGGCACCTGTTCTGGAGTAATGCGCAGCTTGAGGAAGGTCTTTAAGTAGATTCCCTTGGATGCCGGAAACCCCTAGTGCAGGGATAAATTATAAATAGAATGAACTACGGAAACGCGCTGCTACTCTCAATAAATGAAAACCATCTGAATAGGCTCCCGGTTCTTTAGAACACTGCAGCTCCACTGGTTCTCAACCTTGCGCGAAGATCTTCCTCTGCCCCTTGTCTAAAAAGCATGCATTGGCTTCCAGTAAAAAAGTGAATCCTTTTTAAAACTCTATGCCTGGTTCACAAGCACATGCATGGAAATGGCCCGAAACACTGGTCTCAGAAGCTAAGATGGTATCAGCCTCGTAGAGAACTCAGATCTAGTAATGAGTCTTTGCTGACCCCTCTTAGAATACATGCTTCCAGAAATGGCGGTCGAGCTTTTTCCTTTCTTGCTTCCGCCACATGGAATATAGTGCCTCTTCATCTTTGCATTATCCCTGAACACAACCGCTTTCGCAAGAAGCTGAAGACCTGGCTTTTTGGAAATTAAACCTCCCCGACACTCCAGTCAGAGCCGTCTGCAAGCGCCATGAGACTCTTTGGATGAGATTTGTGCGTAATACAAATGTCCTTGACTTGACTCATCCCTGCAACAGAATTTAGAGCCTAAGGCATATGCATTATATTACATCCGAGGACACATCTACATGAGCAGATATTTCCCTGTGATGTCTGGTCTCTTACTAAGACATTGCAAGTGATCAGGAAGCCGTTTTCAAGGTATGCACTGGGTACTCGTCATAACGAGTTACCAGCTACATAATGTCTTCACTGAAAATAATGATGTTTTGTATCAAACACCTCATCTCAATAAATCTATACTGATGCCAATATCATATTTTTTTAACATTCACCCAGAGCTCACCTTAGAGGTGCCCCCTGAAAACCTGCTGGTCCTGTAGAGTGTTGGCTAACTAGTATCATCCAGCCTGCCACCATATACACGTTTCTGACACCTGTAGGTGAGAACCCATGCTCTCAGAGGCCAGAAACAATGTCTACTCCGATTGGAGGTGTCCACACCTCATCCAGCAGGATGGCTACTGATTTAGCACATCAAAGCCAGATGCTTCAAACCCTCTCCTACCTTAGATATGCGACCCCGTCTTCTCAAAACTGGGGTATGCACCACCCTGCCCCTGGGCCCATTTGGCACCAGCGCAGGTGGGAAATTAGCTAGTCAGAAGGCGTGTCACACTTACACGCTAGGCTCATCCCTAAGTCGGGCCACCTAAAGTGGACAGTTGAAGAAGGGTTTCACCATCTTTGTTTTGGTGAAACTACGAACTCTGGCTCAAGATGATGTCCACTCCTTGCAGGAAGTGGTCATATAGGGGATGCAGGAACCCCAGGGGCAAGTAGTACATAGGCTACTACCCTGCACTCCCCTTAATTTCCCTAAGTTCACTATTTAGGGTCCCCCTCAACACCAGACTAACAGATTTGTCCTGCTCTGAAATTGCCACCAAACCCTGCCTGGCTGCTGGTAACCTCTACAATTGCAGGAGCAACTCGTCCAGAGGCTGCACAATCTCCCCAAACCCTTAGAGGCCCATCCATAACTTCAACAACGTTGCATCATCTCCCTTGGGGTGGAAGAGCCCATCTTCATGTATCCGCATGCACTGACTGCACTTGTCCAGTACACCGAGAGAGCATCTCACCAGGAGAAAGTCAGTGTGTAGCCCTCAAGACTAACAACATGACTAGACACTAACCTCTGCACCCAGACACACCAGGGCAGGTAAAACCGAACTGCAGATGGTTCTTTGGACCATGGCTCCCTAAACACCTTAAGTCTTAAAAGTCTCCTTCAACAATTGTTTGCAAGTATATGTATGCAGTGTATGTTTCTCCCCTAGGATAACACACCCGCGTTTGAGGCTCATATCTCATAAAACATTATTTGAAGATTTTACTGTTTTACTGTAAAATATGCATCTTTGAAAGTATTTACCTGATTCTGATGGTATTGGCGTATAAAATCTGTATTATATTCCAAATTGGTCACAAATTTATTCTTGAGTGTTTGTGTGTTATTTATTGACTCTGTGGGTGCAACAAATGCTTAACACTCCCCTCTGATAAGCCTAAACTGCTCAACCACACTACCACAAATAGAACACTCTGGAATATAAAAGTTAGCCCTGTAAGCCAAAAAGGGTAATCTGGATTTTTTGCATGCTGTGCCCCTTCATTGGCCCGCTACATAAAAAGCCGGTTTCCTACAGTGCGGCAAGGTGACTTGCTGTGCTGCACTGTGTGACTTTCCAATAAATGAGCCACTGTGTATCCAAATTCTCACAGCTTACTCTTCAATCAAACACATCAATCAAAAATACTTTATTCAATTAAGAAACGTAATCATGAAGGCACATATTACATAAATTACAAAAAGATAAAAACATTTAACAAAGTACGGATTTTTTTAAAGAAACTAATTTTTTGAAAGGAAGTAACTGCAAGACCAGTTGCTTGATCTTTAAGAGTCTGTAGAAAAATGAGAGTAGGTTTGTGTTATAATTCAAAATGATGAAGACAAATACAACGGGGTAAGAAGAATGGTTCTTTATTCCGGCCATCCCCTCTCCTCAACGCAGTGAACTCAACATTCTACAGTGAACTCCAGAGGGCAGTTTCCATTGTTAATAGGGAGGGGGTACAAGGGAAGGGATGAACCAAAAGGAAAAGGATAAAGGCTCAAAGGAAAGCAGTAATAATTACATGAAAGATTACAACCATTTGCATAGTCTAAAAGTATTAGTTTTCAAATTTTGCAAAAAGAAAGTGCTAGACAGGTTAATAAAGGCCGGGTACAACAAGCAGTGTTTGTCCACAGTATACGTGCTCATAATTAAATCACGATTCAGGCACTGCTTCACTGTGCCAAGATGCTCCTTAAACCCATACTGACAGAAACTTAAACTATTATTATCATTATCACAAGTTCTGATTCAATAAAAAATCACTCCCTCAGAACTTTAGCTGTTGATTCTGTAAAGGAAATCAATCAATAGCAGTGTGGATAAGAAAGATCCCCCTTCTTAAACATAGTTACAATTAGGGAGGAGCATTTACATCTCCATTAGCCTCCTGGTATGCCAGTGAATCCTTACTACGACTAACACAATACATAAAAGGAAGTGCTTTACCCCAGTGGCTGTGGTAATGTATAAGGTAAGTGACATTCATTTGTCTACTACTGTCTTTTAGTCCATTTATTATATTCCAGAACATGTTGGGATCTTTCCGCTTATTGGCCTCAATTGCAGTCTTGAGATTGCTTCTTCTAATCTCATTCACTATTTTTTTGGGATACGTTTGCAATAGGCCCTGCATCTCTGCCTTCCTCAGTTTGGTACCCATAGCAAGTCTCAAGTTAAGATTTGCCAGGGAACAAGCCAAATCAAACCATTTGCTGGGCTTCAGAACTGGGGGTGGGCTTCATAAGGAGTTTTCTCATCATCCTACAAATCTTAGAAAAGTACTCAATTTTTGCACCACATAACCCCCTCTTCTGTAAGGCAGATAAAAAAGCCCCTGTGATTGCCTTTATTAGTTTTTCAAGGAGAGTTACAGGGTTGGATATTTTCCACACCAGGTGTAAATTGTTATCTTTGGTCCACATACGAATGTTGGTTTCCGGATTAGGAGCAAACTGTGGTATAAAACGATCAGATGAGTGGATTATGGCATTCAATACACAAATTGACAGTTTCACAATTTCTCAGTCATTTGAGAGCAAAGAAGACCATGGGTACATATCAAATCTGCCTCAAAGTTGCCACGCTCAGTGCCTCTAAGATTCCAGCACATAAAAGTGTTATACAAACTATCGGCCCTAAGATCCTAATGAGTGTATAGATATGTAAAACAGCATTGAAATCCCCATATAACATTATATTTACACATTGCAACAACCCCCCTTGATAACCCAATCTATAAAATCTTTTATGGTTTGTATTGTAGAATAAGAAAACTCACCATTATAAAAGTTAAATAAGCATAATGTAAAATTGTTACTACGCTTGACCACTAAGGTGTGTATAAACATGGCTATGTACATGTACAGGGACGAGGTTGACCTCACAGTTCAGTAATAGATTCAGCCAGTTGATAAAGCCCCTTTTGCTCTCCCAGATCTGGAAGGCTGAGCGGCACTGGAATAACAACTGTATTGGTTGTGCTATATATCAGTCACTTCCCAAGTGTCCTGCACCAGCACTGTATCAAAGCTCAGTAAAGGAAGACTTTGCTGCATAGCCTTCTGTGTTCCAGCTTACCACCGTAATAAGACCAGAGCTTTGATCAAAAAGCAACAATGCGGTTCCATATAGAGCCTGTGGGATATGTTGAGCCAGTATTGTTTTCATTAAAGGGGCAGCTGATAAGGCACCATAGTGGGCATCAAACCTTTTAAGAGCATTGACCTGGACCAATATGGAGGTTTTTAAAACACCCACCTGTTAATTCATTTTCAGATCATTTGCAAAGCTGAGACTTAAGTACTTATAAACATTAACCTGCTCAAATGAAACATTGGTAAGGAACCCAATCTACCTGAACCTAATTTCTTGAGTGAAACTGGTGGGTTATGTATAATAAATAGGTCTTGTGGAATGTTAAAGCTCTTAATTTTTTTTGCACATCAACCAAATCAGACGCAGCACAGAATCCCCAAGGCAGCAGCATGATGTGCCAGTTGATAAAATGTGTTTCCTTGCTGCAGTCCAAAGAGCCAGATACTGATCGGCTGTGGAGAGATATTCACTGACGTCACCTTTTCTCTTGGAATAATACCTGATGTAAATTACCAGTTCTCAAGGTGATTTAAGATAGTTTCCCATAATTCTTTGAAATAGAATGAAGTAAAGAAATTAGCCTTTAATTTTCAGGTTCAGATCAACTCCTTTCTTATGGATCAACTTTATGATAGCTCCTTGCCGAATGTATAAAGTTACAACGCATACATTTACAAAGCATGATGTTACAACGCAGTTTTTACATCGCCACATCCTTTACAACGCACTCCATTACATCGCATGACACTACATCGCATTTTTAGTAACTACGTTTACAACGCATTCCATTACATCGCATTATACCTTCACGGCGTATACCATTACAACGCATACCATTATATTGCATTTAAGGTAAGTGTTGGATACTATAGGGGTAAACATTACTATTCTATTTGCAGGAGGTGTAACAGTAGGGTAAGTGTTGGATAGTGTAGGGGTAAAAATTACTATTCTAACTCCAGGGGGTGCAACAGTAGGCTAAGTGTTGGATAGTGTAAGGGTAAAAATTACTATTCTAACTCCAGGGGGTACAATAGTAGGGCAAGTTTTGAATAGTGTATGGGTACTATGCGTTGTAATGGTATGCGTTGTAATGCCTGCGTTGTAGTGAAATGCGGTGTAGTGTCATGCGATGTAGTGTCATGCGTTGTAATGCCTGCGTTGTACTGACATGCATTGTAAAGGATGTTGCGATGTAATGACTGCGTTGTAAGTGCAGTGCGATGTAATGGTTGCGTTGAAAAGGATGTTTCCCCTCCTTGCCATGAGTCTGTAATGATACCAGTAGATAAGAGCCACTTAAAGAATAGACTAGTAAACTTCTACATAAAAAGGGGTCCTCCTTGAGTATGATAACTGGAAAGCTTTCCACACCTCCGGCATATGAATATTTCATGTTGTTGAGTACATTTGAATGAACCCCTGCTTTTTGAGATGTCATTAGCAGTGCAGGTGGAAACTCCCCTGAATTAGAACAAGCATTTGCAATGCAATAGGTCTCGCAATAAACAAGTTTGAGCTATTGACATTGCTAAATATTGCAAAACCAATTACAACAAAAGTCTATAAATTGCAGGCCAAAAAAAGTGTATTCATTTTTGTAGCAATGGTGGCAAGCTGCCCTTTAGATGAATATGTTTAAAAGTAAAGCGCGCCATACTGCGATTGCTACAATAATTAATCGTGGATGAGTTAACAATTGATGTGTGCACTGATGGCTGGTGGTGTGTGTGCCTGTAGAAATTGTGCACTGATGGCTGGTGGTGGGTGTGCCTGGTGGAAGTGTGCACTGCCGGCTGGTGGTGTGTGTGCCTGGTGGAAGCGTGCACTGACGGCTGGTGGTGTGTGTGCCTGGTGAAAGCATGCACTGACGGCTGGTGGTGTGTGCCTGGTGAAAGCGTGCACTGACGGCTGGTGGTGTGTGTGTGTGCCTGGTGAAAGCGTGCACTGACGGCTGGTGGTGTGTGTGTGCCTGGTGAAAGCGCGCACTGACGGCTGGTGGTGTGTGTGTGCCTGGTGGTAGCGTGTACTGACGGCTGGTAGTGTTTGTGCCCAGTGAAATCGTGCACTGACGGCTGGTGGTGTTTGTGCCCAGTGAAAGCGTGCACTGACAACTTATGGTGTCTGTGTCTGGTAAAAGTGTGCACTGACGGTGTAAATTGATAAAATGTAAATTGATACTTCTATAGTGCACTACTCACCGAAAGGGTCTCAAGGCGCTTGTACGAATACCGCTGTGGAACCCGTCCTGGCTTTCCCTGTGAGGCGTCCACTCCTGGGCACCCCCAGGGTGGAGGCCAGGCATCCTTAGCGTTGTGGGGGCCAGATAAATCACTACTTCTCACCAGCATCCTGTTCATGCAGGCGCCTAGAGTCCATTCACAAGTGCTAACTGTACCATGAGCGAGACCTCTCACCAGCACCCTGTTCTACACACCACCACACACACATACACACCACCACACTCACAACCACACCACCACACTCACTTCTAGGGGAAGAGGAGTTGGAATGGTTTTGGGTGACCCGCTGACCGGACAGAGCTGCAAGAAAACACGGAGCGGGTAGGAGTAATGGTGGGAGATTGCGGAAGAGGGGTTGGAATGGTATTGGGTGACCCGCTGAGCGGACAGAGCTGGGGGAGGAAGAGTCACAGGGAGGTCCATGTGTGGGGTAGGAGTGTTGGTGGGAGATCGGGGAATAATAGTGCAAGAAAAAAAATGGAGTAAGGAAATACAGAGCGTGGTAGGAGTGATGGTGGGAGATCGGGGAATAAAACTGCAAGAAAAAGTGGACAGAGCTGCAAAAAAAGACGGAGCAGAGCAAGAAAAGATGGAGCGGGGTAGGAGTGATGGTGAAGATCGGGGAAGAGGGATTGAAATGGCATTGGGTGGAAAGACGAGGAGAAAGGGCGAGAAGAGTGACAGGAACACGGGTGGGGGAGAGAAGAAAGAAAGGGAAGATATGAAAGAAGGCGAAAGAGAGAGCAAAGTGGCTACAACCGAGATGGAAAAGGGGGAGAAGAGTGAGGGTGGAAAGAGTGAGGGTGGTGAGGCTGATGGAGAAGAGAGCTAGCGCGGAGAGGCCACAGAGAAGAGGTTAGAAAAAAGACGTAGAGAAGAAGAGAGGTAAAATCGTTTTACTCTCAACTTGAACATACTGTAATACTCTCTGCTGTAAGCTTTATTAAAAAGTGGAGAGTAATAGAGAGGGGAGAGAAGAGCAAAGGTTGCGAAGGAGGGGAAAGCGAAAAAGGAGAGGTTAGATAAGGCATAACGGCCAGAGCTGACGACTAAGTCCTTGTGTATTGTAAGTGGTCCTCGTGTAAAGTGCTCCAATGCCTCCCGGTCGAGTTCATTCTACATAAAATTGAAAGAAAACACAGAGCGGGGTATGAGTGATGGTGGGAGATCGGGGAAGAGGAGTTGGAATGGTTTTGGGTGACCCGCTGAGCGGACAGAGCTGCAAGAAAACACGGAGCGGGGTAGGAGTAATGGTGGGAGATTGGGGAAGAGGGGTTGGAATGGTTTTGGGTGACCCGCTGAGCGGACAGAGCTGGGGGCGGAAGAGTCACAGGGAAATCCATGTGTGGTGTAGGAGTGATGGTGGGAGATCGGGGTGGGAGATCGGGGAAGAAAAGTGCAAAAAAAAAACTAAGCAAGTAAATATGGAGCGTGGTAGGAGTGATGAGGGAGATCGGGGAATAAAACTGCAAGAAAAAGTGGACAGTGTTACAAAAAAAGACGGAGCAGAGCAAGAAAAGATGGAGCGGGGTAGGAGTGATGGTGGACAGGGCTGCAAAAAAAGACGGAGCGGAGCAAGTAAAGATGGAGCGGGGTAGGAGTGATGGTGGGATTTCGGGACTAAAACTGCAAGAAAAAATGGAGCAAGAAAAAAAAGGAGCTTTTGGGGAATAAAACTGCAAGAAAAAGCAGACAGCTGCAAAAAAGAGGTAGCGGAGCAGGATGATGGTAAAGTGAGTTCATAAACAGAATGAGTAAACAAACCAAGACAGCTGTGATTTAGATGTGCTTTCCATTCTAAACCAAGTTCTACAAACACCGGAATACAAATAGAAAACAAGACGTGCACGCACAGAGACTAAACAGAAAAGAACAAGACGTCAGCGTTTAGTTGCTTCGGCTGTGAAATTGATCAAACAAGCTCTCGGCGTTGCTGTGGTGGGGGCGGGGGAGGCATTTCTTTGAAGTCTGATGGGGGGAGCCTTTGAAGTGATGCGAGGCACAAAAGGTAGAATGGTGGTGTGCGAGCGACTTCCTTTCAAGTGATGGGGGGAGGGCGGGGAGCAAATGGTGAGCGCGCGCACGAAGCACATGCACTGTCGATAATCCGCATTGAAAAGCCCCTTGGTAAGCTTTCGTGAAGCAGCTCTCTATATCTCTCGCAGAGCGATTGCTACGCAATACGCTAGGCGAGACCTAAAAAGGTATCATTTGCTGAGAGCAGCTCCTATGTATTACAGTGACATATCGTACCCTTTGAGAGTCACAGACTTGTGCTTCCAGGTTGCTCGGCATACAGTTAACTCATGGACCAATTCACAAAGGGCTTCCACACTCATGGTGGAGGAGGCCCCAAAGTCATGGGGGGGGCCCACATTCATTGCAGAACCTTGGCAATGAGCAACTGCAATGCCGAGGTTTTGCCACAAGTACGGGAGCCCCAATGACTGTGTGGCCTCCGCTATGAGTGCGGAAACCCTTTGTGAATTCGGCCATCAGTGTTTGTCAACTGCCAGAATTGTATTGAGTTGCCCTGACACATAGTTTCTTGCACTTGGTCCCAAATGAATAAAAAAAACTCTTGTTTCTTTCCCATCACTAGAGAATGTTATTTCAGTTTCAGTCCATTAAACTCTTGTCTTGCTGATTCGCTCCCATTAGTAAATAAACTGCAATGCATCCTATTGGAGACTTTCCTTTGCAAGAAGAATTCTGATTCAAACCATCCCAAGGAAAATAATTTTCTATTAGTGGTTTCCAAAGGACAAGAGCTCTGTTGTGTTTGCAAATTAGACACATTTTTCAAGAGCTTATTTTACTACTCTATATTGCAAATATCACCAGAAGCTTCTCAATTCTCATAGTGAGTAGATGTTGTAACCCTCATTCTGTAAACCATATTTAATTCAACTGCTGGGTTCCAATTTTGTCATGTCCCCTAAGTGTTATCTCCAAGTCAAGATGGTTAATTGTACCCAGAAGCACTACCACAAAACCATCAATTTGTTTAAGCTGCTCTAGAGGTAAAAGAGAGTAGTTGATCCGGACCAAAGGCTTGCCATGCCTAAATGTGGCAAAGCAAGCCTATCAATGGGAAACCAGTTGTGTTGCAGTGTGAAGGTAAACTGTGCTGCACTAGTAGGTAATCCACATATCATGATCTACCTGTTATATTTACCTCTGCTACAGCCTTGAAAGGTATCAATTAGAAGTTTTGAAAATCATCAAAATTACGTATTGGCATGTTCAGGTGAAACTCTATTGCCAGAATGAAACAGGTTGGAAAACGAGAGCTACGGTTAGTCAAGTCATTATCAATTTTTTTTCAAATTGTCCTTAAAAACTAGGAGAGATTTATATCTTAATACAGACTACATAAAAGGCACTGCAGGAGATTTACCCTTCTACAAAACAAGCCAATAACCTGTTACAGGTAGTTTCTATTGTTAGAACCTTCTTCCCATAGAGAACAGATGCCAAGAACAGCTGGTCAAAATGATAAGATCAACTGGTCACCTGAAGGGTGACCCTGAGAATAAGTATTCAATCACTTTTCATAACTTGTAACCCACAACCAGGTTTCCCTCTTGTAACCAGGTTTTCCTCCCATAACCAGGTTTCCAGAAGAATAAATATGGAGCATTTCTGTGAATTTGGATCCAGCATTCAAGAGGTTCATGTAAATGTGATTCTTCCATAGAATAAACTGAACCGGTACGGGATGCCCATTAACTTATGAGCAATCCCTCACACATCCTGAAAACACAAGACTACATATGTC
This sequence comes from Lissotriton vulgaris, assembly GCF_964263255.1. Classification (NCBI taxonomy): domain Eukaryota; kingdom Metazoa; phylum Chordata; class Amphibia; order Caudata; family Salamandridae; genus Lissotriton; species Lissotriton vulgaris. Next base: position 669,570,528 of record NC_141699.1, read on the forward strand.
TGTCAGGGGCAAAAGAATACACTGATATAAGTCATTGTCAAAGAAGTCATTGATAACTTAGATTGTTATAATTCTACCCTCACGACCAGAGGCTCCAAGTTGATCTTTTACTTGAGAAACTGGGACCTGTTCGCAGTGTCCCTCCACTTTGTGTCCTTATTTTGACTACTCGATGCTGGTTTTCTGACCTGTGCTTTAATAAAACAAGCATTGGCATAGCCAATATGTCTCGCTTTTGGGACCTTATAAGTGTTTAGTTATTCAGCACAATATCCTTGGTGCAACAACATCAACTGTTGCATGGCTAAACACTTATAAGGTTCCAAAGGCGAGACCTATTAGCTATGCCAATGCTTGTTTTCTGTAGGCACAGGAAAATTAAGTGACGTGCTTAGAAGTACATAATGTTGAGCCGACACAGAGACTCGACCCAGTGTATGTAAACAACCGTAGGTTTATATATTTTTACCATGCAGCTTACTATCACAGTTTTGCAGCTTGGTTGCAATATTGTGTCTTTTGCTCAGCACTGCATGTAAACCTATACACACAGACAGTGCTTAATTTGTAAAATATGAAGTCCAGGTGCTTAGATATTTGTTGGAGGCCACATCCACTACCCCCTAGCTCCACCCACTTCCTTCACAGTGGGCCCTTACCTCCCCATACCCCCTCTGTTCCCTCCACCAGACCTGCAAACGCCCTTACACCTCCCTCCCTCCTGCTGTCTCCACACAGCTGTGGAGACAGGCTCTATCCAGACACGCTCTACCCCCCACCCCCTTCTGATGTCTCCAAGGCCTGCAGACTCAACCTCTTCTGCTGCCAGTCCCCATCTCTTCTGATCTCTCCTTAAGGCCTCCTCCCTTCTCAGCCCTGAGCATGACCCCTATTTCCCATGTCAAGTTCTCGCCCAGCTGTCCCCTACTTTCCTTCGGGTCTTTTCGCTATGCCTGACACCTCCCCATCCTACAGGCCCTTCTGACCTCCTCCCTCCCACAGGCCTGCACACTTGCTCCTCTCTTCTGCTTTCTTAAACATAGACTCTCCCCTCTATCCTGCTCCCTCCTACAGGGCTGCTCCCCTGCTCCCTTCTGGTCTCCAGTCTCCTGTCCTAGACTGACACGGACAGACCTCAGATGCCATTCTGTACTCTTCCCCAGGCGGACATCACCTGTACTCCTCAGCCCTCTACAGGTAGGCCTCCAAACCACTATCTCTTCCACTCTCTCCTCTGTCTATGCTGGGGGGGTTCTCCAGTCCGGCCGCACCCCCCTTTTCAACCTTCTCTAGGAATGCACTGCATACCCGCTGCAGGGATGTGCCCCTATGTGAAGTCAAGTCACTGCCTCACTCTACAGACTAACCACTCACAAGCAAGTCCATCATGTACCAGGGCATGCCTGCCTAAATATCTTTCACCCCCACTGACCCACAAACTCCCCTAGGAGGCTGCAGCCAGTTCTGTGGACTGAGGTCTCAGGATTCTTGTACTGTTCTTGAGCCAGGCACATTCTTGCATGGCTAGCCCTCCTGATCTCGTGCACACTATGGATGTAAGCTTGTGAAAAGCTCAGGTGGGGGATATTTGGGTTTATTTCCTCTGCCCTAGATCCGACCTGATTAACGCCACTTAGGTTTGCAATTGTACATGTTAGACTGCACATTTCGTAATTTGTGCAAGCAATATTGTTGTTTGAAAATAAATATGAATAAACTGCTTGAGCAAACTAAAAAGTGCAGAGCAATAAGAAAGATTTAGAAATGTGTCCATGAGATACTCCTACCGCTTTAGGGGAGATGATTTTGGAGAGGTTGCACAAAGACGTTGAAACTACTCTCTACATAAATAAAATAAAGTAGGAAAAAATACCTTGAAAAGGGTGCTGCTGAAAAAAGAGAACACATGTGCGTGCAGAATGTCAGTGTGCCACTTGGTCTGCCTTAATTATAGCGCTGATGGTCATTCTGCTCCTTGAATTGAATTTGTAGCAAGACAGTGCTAAAGGAACGAAGTAGACTATTTAATGGAGGCAGAGACAATGTTGCCGGAACCTGGAAGTGGGGACATTTGAAATCAGGGACAAGTGAGACATGATTTGGCTGCACACTGTTTGTATCACATGTTTGTGACTAGAACGATTCTTTGCGTTGTGTCATAACGGCTAGGGCGCTCGACCTCGGACCTGGGGATCGGGTTCGAGTCTCGGTAACGACGCTAAAGCCTCCTGTGAATCTGGGCAAATCACTTAATCTCCTCGTGCCTAACAAAAATGAATGTGTGTCCTCATGTAACGTAACTGGTGCTATGTAAAGCGCTCTGATACCCGATTCGGGTCAAGTTTGCGCTATATAAAACTCTGCAAAAAAAATACACACAGTGCCCTGCCCGACGCCGTTGGCATTATTGCTGGGGCCTCTCTGACTCATTTCAAGTGACCGTCACCTCAAGCCAGTAAAAGCAGTATTGGATTTTATTATTTACTGACTGTATGCGCACGGTTACTGCTGGTGGCTCTTCCCACACCGTGCAAATCACATTTCCTAAAAGATTATCACCCCCTTTTTTTTTTATCCCTTTGGCTTTCAAGGATTTTTTAATTTCTTTTGAGCACTGCCACCCAAGTAAAAGTTAGTGTACACTTTAGCAGACAGGGGTTAAATTAAGGGCAAGGCCCTGCACTTCCGGCAGCCTCGGAGGCGAGCATAGCACTGCACTCGGTGCCCCGCCCGTTGCCAGTTGCATGATTGCTGGGGCCATTGATGTGGACACCAGTCTGGAAAATTTAAAAAACCCAACAATCTCAAAATTCAAAGGGCTGATGCTTACAAAATACAGAAGGAAGTAACAGAGAAAAATATAGGTATGTAACAGTTGGACTTTCAGCCACGCAGTGACGGAAAGCAAAACGTGGATTTTAGGCTGCCTGGGTTCGATTTTACACGGGTTTATTCAATAATGTGTATTTAGGGTAAGGTGTAAAATAAATATTATGTTATTGGGGGAAGTTTCCCAGAAGTACACCGAAGAGCTTAGCAGGTCAATGTTCTCTTTTGAGCTTCCTGGCCTCGCTGCATATTTCCAATGGTCCTGGGCATCAGTCTCCCTTTCTACTGCATTTGATTTCATTTAGCTCGTGTCTTGTGTTAGCTGCCGAGAGCTGGACGGCCAGTTCCTATTCTAGACCTGTGTGGTAAGTATCAAAAGACTCGGAAATGTTAGCAAACCCTTAGGGCCCGATTCACAGAATGAACTTAAGACTCAATCCTAAACTTACTACTGTTTTGGTATTCACAGATTGCACTTACTACTTTTGGTATTCACAGAATGAACTTACTACTTTTGGCATTCACAGAATGCACTTACTACTTTTGGTATTCACAGAATGAACTTACTCATTTCGGAATTCACAGAAGTTAGGTCATTTTTCATGATAATGCCTCCCTAAGGGCCAACTGAAGCCCCGAGGCTAAACCTAGCAGCCGATTTTTGCTGTTAAGTTTTATGACCATAGGCATTTAACATTTAGTTTAGAATTGAGTATTTTTGTAGGGCTCAACAGAGGTCCTGATGAGTAGGCAGGAGGGGTCTGCCTATGAAACATGTCATGTCGACAAAGTAGACCACACTTGTAATTCTACTTACTAACCCCCTCTTTAATGTTCCCAGCTTGCGAAGCTATTAAAGTTAATTTTTTCGACTAGCCAGGGAATTTTTAATCCTTTTTTTACACTACCATTCGCGTAAATAGGTCCCTACACTCCCTAAACACATATCACTATCCTCATCACATCACATAGCCTATTGTCAAAAATATAAGTGCTCCAGTGTCACTCGTAGGTCGAAGCACGCCCCGCCCCGTAGAGGGCTGGGAAGACCCCAGTGATGGGAGAATGACACTATGAGATAAATGCTCCACAGGCCTGAGCAAAGATGTGATCAACTAAGTCTCAAGCTGATGGCTAAAAAGACGCTAGTCAACGAAAGCCAATGTTTGAAAGAGGCAAATCCAAAACCTGCATTGATAGAGGGATCACTAGTTGTTCTCTGCAGGCAGAAAATTCCATACACGGGGAATATAAATATATAGTTGCCTTGATTTGAGCTTCTGAAACATTGGCTGCAAGCAGGACAGCCATTACTTTAGGGAGAGTGTAGGCAGAAGCCTTGGGAACTTAGAAGAAGACACTAGATTGCATCAAAAGCCATAAATAAAGGCCATGTTGCTATGGGTGAAATAGTGCACATATGGCAAAATGCTTTTTTGCGTGGTCCTCCGAAATTTCTTGCATCAGAGATGAATGAGGGACATAACCACATGGTTCCAATCAATTTGTACAAGACAGAAGTAGGAATCCTGGAGAAGGGCATTAACAATTGTGATTGGTGTACTTATTTGGTGTTATATAGTGCGAAATGGATCATTTAGACTAACAGAGCTCTTTAAAAAGGGAAACCAGTGGTTTACAATATGAGGATGCAAGATACACAATTACATGGGATGTATGACGTTACAACGCATACTTTTACAACGCATACCTTTACAACGCATTTTTTACTACGCAACATCCATTACAACGCATTCCATTACAATGCATTCCATTACAACGAATTTTTTAAAACTACCTTTACAACGCATACAATTACATTGCATGTATGGTAAGTATTGGATAGTGTAGGGGTAGAAATAACTATTCTAACTCCAGGGGTGCAACAGTAGGGTAAGTGTTGGATAGTGTAGGGGTAAAAATAACTATTCTAACTCCAGGGGGTGCAACAGTAGGGTAAGTGTTGGATGCGTTGTAATGGTATGCGTTGTAATGACTGCGTTGTAATGACATGCGTTGTAGTGGTATGTGTTGTAGTGTCATGCGTTGTAATAGTTGCGTTGTAATGGCATGCATTGTAATGGATGTTGCGTTGTAAAAGTTTCATTGTAATGGTAGTGCGTTGTAAAAGTTGCATTGTAAAGGTTGTAAAGGTTGTTTCCCACTGATGGCATCACCACGCCACTGAGGGTGTCGATATTGAAATAAGGAACGCAAATCCTAAGCCTATATACAAAGAAGTGCGATACATTATTGAACACGAGCAAACTTCCTGAATTACAGCGTGACAATTGCTATAACCATGAAACCAGAATTATACAAATACCAGAGGAAGTGCAATAAGATATTCGGATTGCATAGGACCCAACAAATTCAGTATAACTCATGTAGAAATATGTGCGCCCAACTAAAGGACCTATTCGAAATCCAATAGATACCACTTGAACCTCGTGGGTTGAAACTTAAACTAGATCAAGACGCACCGCTTAGGAACTACTTGCACGGCAGGAACATCAGGAGTAAAATACAGTTATTATTTGGGGCTATACAGAATTCCTGAGGAAGGCATTTGCCGAAACACGTTGATTGGATTAATTGGTTCTGTGTATCATCAATGTGACTGTAGCTCTATTTTTGTATTCTTTTTTATCTATGTGATGTGGAAAGAAAATGTATAATCAACAAAAGATATAAATGAGATTGATTATCAACAAGACAACAGAAATAGATGTATACATTTTTTTTAAAAAGGAAGAAAATCCATACAAAAAAGAGTATTTAATAATAAAAAGAATATTTTTTTACATCTTTTCGTTCTATTGTATAATTACAAGTGATTAACGTTTAGTGGGTTTAAATTTGTATGCACAAAACCTGGTGCTGTGTGCTTAGTTAAAAAAATTCCCATTACATGCAGCCATAATTGCATGAAGCCGGATAACAAGGAGTGTGCATTCTGCTTTTGTTCAGGGGCTAGTGATAAATGGTGTTCAAAGGTATTAATGTAAGATGTCTAATATTTATTAGAAGATACTTCTACTATGTCACACCAGTAGGTACACTGAAAAAACTGGAAGGGTCCTAAAATATACAAATACAAAAAAAAGTCCATATTACTATAACATACCCTCTATTTGTGAACAGTGTGGAAAATTAAACAAATGCATATGCCTGGGTCAGTTCACCCAAACTGATTTAAGTGTTACTGCATGATGCTGGTGTCTCATCTTCCGCAAGAAGAACAGGATTCCTCTCTGTTCATAACAAGCCGTGCAGCTTGCAATGCCTTTACTCGAAATACAGATTTCATAGAACTGGCTCTGGTCTAATACCTCTGAGGTTTATGAGTCTGTGGATGAGTATTCTCAGGCAAATTTTAAAAACTTAGGATGTGAGGTCAGTTTTTCATTATTCTCCATGCTGCATAAGCGTTTAATTTTCCCAAAGTCTTATGCCTTCATTTTATTAGGGACTTTTGTTGAACTGTACACCACACCCAGTGTAAGAAAGCTTTTTTTTAGACTGGGTGGGCTGTCTGTGCTCTTCTGCCACTGTAAAATACTGACTCGAAAAATGTAGTAGTCATTAACAAAGTTTTTACAGATCCAACCATTTTCCCATTTTCACATGTTTTAAGCAGATATAATTTTAATTTATGGTTTGCGATGGTGAGAGGTGTGTGTGTGTCACTCAACCCTGCCCACCTCAAAGTCCTCACTGTGATCTGGCCCGGGGAAGACACCATGGCTGGGGTGAGCCAGGGCCTCTTCCTGGAGTCTCCACCCAGGGTGATGGTGCACCTTTTCGCCTGAAGGAAGTGGCGCTCGGGCCCATGCTGCGAATCGAGCTTACGCAGCAGTAGTAAGAGGTGAGCCCAACAACCCCAGCCTGTGGCTCAGCACCAGGAAGGGAGATGCGGGGGAGGGGTTTGAGGTCTCCAGGAAAGAGTGCAGAGGTGTGGGGCTGTGGAGGAGGGGGGCCCGAGACCTGGAATTTTTACGCCCCCCTCCTTTATGACACCCCAAAACAGCCTCATCACTAGGACACATAGTCTGAATGCACACATGCAGCCCCCCAGGCTCTAGGTCGGCGCCACCATCAAGGCAGGAAGTGAGCAGGGCGTGCTGGGAAGGGGTGCCCTCTCATCCTTACAGAGTGGCTCAGGCTAAAACACCACCGATACCGGCGAGACGCCCAGGGGCCTCCCCCCCTCTCCATAGATAAAATATTATAAGGTGTCCCCTTTGGCCAGACGGGGCTGCTGGGCGAGAGACAGCACACTAAAGAATTGAGCATAACACACCGGTCCCTTCCCCCCCCGTCGGCACCGAACCAGGCAAAAGAGCTTGGATGCAAATGTGATTCCTCACTCGGTCCCGGACTCTCAGGAGATTTCCACCAACCGAACTACGCAGAAGAGCTTTAAAGCAAATGCGATTCCTCACTCGGTCCCAGACTTTCAGGAGACTTCTGCGCAGAGACTGGGACCCTGATATCTCCCTGGACTAGCTGGCTCTCCTGAGGCCCCACCCATTAACAGGGCATAACACGTTTTAAGATACCTTGTTTGTGATCAGTCAGAATAAGCACCTCAATCTGGAGTGGTGGTCCTGAAGCCAGCGTACAACAGAGGGCGAAGCACCGTCGCCCATAACTCGTCGCTCTTGATCAGATTACACAGACCCTCAAGAGACAGTCACTCGCAACCTTGCTCAGAGATACACCAAGGGAGAAACTCGCCCAGCCCATCGACAGTAACTGGCAGGTAGAATGGTCACCTTGGGACCTGGAGGCTGAAAGATGGGTCATAGTACACCCTGGTGAGAGGGAACACAAGGCTAATGCCATAGAGCACAGGTGAACAACCCCCTTCACCCCTGCAAATCAGGGAAGCTACGCTGGAATGTGGGGCCGCAGGCTTCGACCTCAATGCAAAACTCTTCCCCCGCTACCAGTGACCAACAAGTGGACACAGAGGCATCAACCACCCCGAAAAACTGGACAGGGTGTTGGCCGCAATTGAACCCTCCAGGGTCACCATGGAAGATAGATTCGGAGCCCTATCCACAGACCACAATCTTTTGAGAGATGACCACCGCAAGCTGGCGGACAAGGTCGCAGACAGGTAGAAAGCCTTTTCTACCCTGCACCCCCTAGCTAAGACATAGCAGGAGAACCCTGTGAGAACTCCAGACCTGGGTCTTATTGTTGGCGGGGTGAGCGGATGATCTGGAGGGGTGCTCCCGGAGGAGCAATATTCGGGTTCTGAGCTTACCGGAGGGAGCAGAGGGATCGGACCCCCGTCAGCTACTTGGAGACCTGGCTCAAATCATTCACAATGGCTTCAGAACAAACAGCATTCTTATCAGTGGAAAGGCCGCATCAGGTCCCGGCGCAGCATCTGCGCCCGGGGTCCCCTCCTCGTCCACAACTGGTCAAGCTCCTCCATTTCCGGGACAGAGATGCTGTGTTGTGTGCTGCTATGCAAAATGCATGTTGTCCATATCTGAGGTCAGTTTTTCATAATTCTCCATAGTTCTTTCGCTATGCTGCATAAGCATTTAATTTTCCCAGTCTTATGCCTTCATTTTATTAGGGACTTTTGTTGAACTGTACACCGCACCCAGTGTAAGAAAGCTTTTTTTTAGACTGGGTGGGCTGTCTGTGCTCTTCTGCCACTGTAAAATTCTGACTTGAAAAATGTAGTAGTCATTAACAAAGTTTTTACAGATCCAACCATTTTCCCATTTTCACATGTTTTAAGCAGATATAATTGTAATTTATGGTTTGCGATGGTGAGAGGTGTGTGTGTGTGTTACTCAACCCTGCCCACCTCAAAGTCCTCACTGTGATCTGGCCCGGGGAGGACACCACGGCTGGGGTGATCCAGGCCCTCTTCCTGGAGTCTCCACCCAGGGTGACAGTACACCTTTTCCCCTGAAGGAAGTGGCGCTCGGGCCCATGCTGTGAACCGAGCCTATGCAGCAGTAGTAAGAGGTGAGCCCAACAACCCCAGCCTGCGGCTCAGCACCAGGACGAGAGGTGCGGGGGAGAGGTTTGAGGCCGCCAGAGAAGAGTGCAGAGGTCTGGGGTTGTGGAGGAGGGGGGCCCGAGAACTGGAATTTTTACGCCCCCCTCCTTTATGGCACCCCAAAACAGCATCATCACTAGGACACATAGTCTGAATGCACTCATGCAGCCCCCCTAGGCTCTAGGTCGGCGCCACCACCAATGCGGGAAGTGAGCAGGGCGTGCTGACCCTCTCATCCTTACAGAGTAGCTCAGGCTAATACACCACCGATACCGGCGAGACGCCCAGGGGCCTGCCCCCCCCATAGATAAAATATTATAAGGTGTCCCCTTTGGCCAGACGGGGTTGCTGGGTGAGAGACAGCACACTAAAGAATTGAGCATAATACACCGGTACCCTCCCCCCCCCGCCGGCACCGAACCAGGCAGAAGAGCTTGGATGCAAATGTGATTCCTCACTCGGTCCCGGACTCTCAGGAGACTTCCACCAACCGAACTACGCAGAAGAGCTTTAAAGCAAATGTGATTCCTCACTCGGTCCCAGACTCTCAGGAGACTTTCGCGCAGAGTCTGGGACCCTGCTATCTCCCTGGATTAGCCGGCTTTCCTCCGGCCCCACCCATTAACAGGGCATAACATGTTTTAAGATACCTTGTTTGTGATCAGTCAGAATAAGCACCTCAATCTGGAGTAGTGATACTGCAGCCGACGTACAACAGAGGGTGAAGCTCCGTCGCCCATAACTAGGCGCTCTTGATCAGATTACACAGACCCTCAAGAGACGGTCACGCGCAACCTTGCTCAGAGACGCACCAAGGGAGAAACCTGCCCAGCCCATCGACCGTAACTGGCAGGTAGAATTGTCACCTTGGGACCTGGAGGCCGACAGATGGGTCATAGTACACCCTGGTGAGAGGGAACACACAGGTTAATGCCGTAGAGCACAGGTGCACAACCCCCTTCACCCCTGTAAATCAAGGAATCTACGCTCGAATGTGGGGCCACAGGCTTCGACCTCAATGCAATACTCTTTCCCCGCTACCAGTGACAAACTAGTGGACACAGAGGCATCAACCACCCCGAAAAACTGGACAGGGTGTTGGCCGCAATTGAACCCTCCAGGGTCACCATGGAAGATAGATTCGGAGCCCTATCCACAAACCCCAATCTTTTGAGAGATGACCACCGCAAGCTGGCTTTTCTACCCTCCACCCCCTAGCTAAGACATAGCAGAAGACCCTGCGAGAACTCCACACCTGGGTCATATTGTTGGCGGGGTGAGCAGATGATCTGGAGGGGTGCTCCCGGAGGAGCAATATCCGGGTTCTGAGCTTACCGGAGGGAGCCGAGGGATCGGACCCCGTCAGCTACTTGGAGACCTGGCTCAAATCATTCACACTGGCTTCAGAACTAACCACCTTCTTATCCGTGGAAAGGCCGCATCAGGTCCAGGCGCAGCATCTGCTCCCGGGGTCCCCTCCTCTGCCACAACTGGTGAAGCTCCTCCATTTCCGGGACAGAGATGCTGTGTTGTGTGCTGCTATGCAAAATGGGTGTAGGAAGCTGGTTCTATGTATACTATACCAAAGTAAGGTATAGTGTGCACAGAGTCCAGTGAATCCCCAAAGGTAGGCAGAGGTAAAATGAGACAGTACCTTACTGTCTATTTGCTGTAGCGTGGGCGAGCAGTAAGGCCTTATCAGAGGGTGGTGCTAAGCATTTATTTTATAACTCAGGCAAGAAATGGGTTCACACACTCAAGAACGGGACTCTGGCCAATTGGTGTGTATGACAATATTTAGTTATGTTTATTTTCTAGAACCAAGCCAGGCCTGGTACAGGTAAGTATCAGAATACTTTGCAAGCATGTGCAATTTTAAATACAGCTTGAAATGCAGTGAATCATTGGCAGTAGTAGTACTTTGAATTTACAGATAGTCAGAATTACTTTGTAAATACTTTTCTTACACAGCCAGGTATATCTAGATACTAAGCTGGGACATTTCCTGAGGGAAAGAAAAATATGGGTAATAAGTTTGAGAATATCGTTATTGTGTTGCAGGATTACTCACAATACACATTTATTCTTGGGTGAACAAAATGCGGTTTACGAGTCCGTTAGTAGGTTTTGGACAGATGAGCGCTTAATTCGTGCCACCAGCGGCACAGATGCGGCTGGGTAGAGAGTGCAGAGACCACACGTTAGCCAACGGGCTAAGCATAGTCATGGGCTTGGAGACTGTGGGCAAGCAGGCCACCAGGTTAGGAAACAAAAAGCTCCTGGGGTCGAGATCAGCAATTTAGGGCCCAGTGGCCAACCAGAACTACCCCACCAGCGGCGCAGAGGCGGCCGGTTGTAGGATGAGGTCTTGGCTGAAGCGGTAGAGTCAGTCGGAGATCCCTCAGAGTTAGTCAGCGGCTGCAGAGGCCAATAGGGGCTTTGGGACCCTGCCCATCCTGGGGAAGGAGGCTTGGCACCTCGTCCCAGGATGTGCTTTGTTTCAGGACCCTGAGAGCGGCAGGCTCTCGAGCCAGGGATCCAGAAACATGTCTGCTAGTGGCAGCTGACGAGCTAGGTCGTTTTTCAGGGAGCACCTCTAAGATGCCCTCTGTGTGCATTTTTCATTAAATACCACACTGGCATTAGTGTGGGTTTAATGGGCAGAGAGGTTTGATACCAAACTTCCCAGTTTTAAGTAAAGCCATTATGGTGCTGTGGGGTTTGTGATCGCAACCTCCCATGCCATATATTCTTTATGGCATTACGGTACTTACAATACTAAGAATTGACTTAGATACTGTTGGGGTGCAAGACTCATGCAACGGTACCCTCACCACTGGTATAGTGCACCTAGCTAGAGGGGTGGCTTACCTATGCCAGGGCAGTGGTTCGTAGGCATGTCACACAGGGATGCATGCCTTGTCGACTGTTCACTTTGTTCTGCACCACAACATGCAGCCTGCAATGGCTGTGTAAGGGTACAGGGCCTCCAAGTGTAGCACAATAAGCGTGGCAGCCTTAGAGGCCTTCCTTGGTCACAGTGTCCTTGGTACCTATGGGCCCTTCTACAAGGAACTTACATGTGGCCAGAGAGTTGTCTATTGGGTTTTGCAACAGTACAGTTTAGGGAAAGAACATAGGCCCTGGGTACCTGATTAGAAGGAACCCAGGGCACACTCAGTCAAAGTACATCAACAGTGGGGACAACCATGCAAAATGAGGGCACTTTCCTATAATGGGTCTATCAGTTTAGAGGATAAGCATGTCATGCTCTTTCCCGACTATCCCAGAGCAGTACAATGCCAGCGAACATCCATCCTAGAGATAAAGCGCCACCTCTTCCAAAGGAGAATACAGTATTCGCTGCTCACCCCAGCACGCCTCAAGATAATACATGAGAGGGTCACCAGCTCTTCACAAACCCAACCAAGGCATACAATTGGATTGAACTCCATATGCAGGACCACCCACACCCAGAGACAATACGAAAAGCATGTGCACGAGAACCCCGGAACAGACGTTGCTGCGAAAGAAAACCCAAAAGCGCTCCAAATCTCAGCCCTGTGGCTCCATCACAGGATCCCCCAATCTTGAACAAATAATCGCAGAGCTCAGGAGGGCCCCACAGGCAGCTGCGGACCTGGGTTCTGCCTCTGTGATCTCAGACGGCGAGAGAGGCCCCCATATCTTTATGTCCGAAGAGGACCCTAGAGACACAAACACTTCTCGAGTGGAATCAGTGACCCCACCACTGGTGACCCCTCAAACAGCGGACACATTCATCTGAAGGACACTTGCAATGACATTGGCTTTCTTTCTGTATCCTTATTCTCATTCCTAGTCGGCTATACTAGATCCAGGCCACAATCAGATACTTAGTAATACAGCACCTCGGGGCTCTAGGCCCCACCGGACTTCCTGGCTTCCCATGGGCCACACACATCACTAGCTTTGGGTGCACGTATGTGTTGACCATTTAACCCCTTCGCTGCTGATGACGAGCTCAGCTCGTCATCAGCCACGGGTGGCGTGTGCTGATGACGAGCTGAGCTCATCATGTAACGCGGCTTTTAAAAAAAAGCCGCACAGCGCAAAAATCGCCGCAGCAGTGATGCGGTTAATACACTAGTGACCTTGCACCATGTTTAGTTTGGACGTACTCCCTGTTGCTTTGGGTCCCCAGTATTGGGATCATATCCTATCACAGTTGTCGTCCCTTCCATGGTTCCTTCCCAACAACCTGATCATATTCACACTGTGGGCGGGTACCATTGCCCATAGACACCGGCTTTTCCCGGGGTATGGGGGACATCTGCACTCCCACTCCACCACCACCATAGCCCCATCATGATCCCCACAGCAGATACTAGTTTCCTCACTCTGAACGTCTGAGGAATGCACACAGCGTGCAAACGCTATGCCGTTTACTCCTACATTAAACATCAACAAGTGCAGGTAGCACTAGTACAAGAAACACATCTAACCACAGGACAACTAGACCGACTGGGTAGGTGCTAGCGAGGCACCTACTGCACCACTACATACTCTGCATCTGCACGAGAGTCAATGATCTGGCTCCATTCCGGGGTCCCATTTCACCGTAGGGTGGTGGACACAAAGGGATGATATGCATTCCGAGAGGGGCTCCTATATATTGCCAACCGATACTAATAGGCAGCATCTCTGCACTGAACACTGAGCAGGGGAAATTTTGGGACTCCCTATTGGGCGTTCTAGCCCAGTTCACAACAAGGCCATGGATTCTAGGGGGGATTATAATTGTGTGCTCGACCTATCCATGGATAGAGCTCACCCTCCCTCACCCACTCCTTGGTAAGTGCGCAGACGGAGCGATACCGTACCTGGGTAAATTACTAGTCACTCCTAGATGCCTGGAGAAGTCGATATTCAGCGATCAAACTCTATTCCTTCCACTCCATCCCACACAATCTGCAGATGCGTCTCGACTGATTCCTGTGCTCACTAGCTGTTTTCCCCCAGATCCAATTTGCATACTATCTGGGATGGGTCCTATCCGATCATGACCCCCAGATGGTGACCTCCCCTGCCCCCTGTCCCTACCTGGCGACTGCCGCGAGATTGCCTCGAAGACTCAGTGTTCCGCCATAAACAAGAAATCAGCATTCGGGGCTATTTGTCAGAGAACGCCCATACGGCATCCACGAGGATGCTAGAATGGAACGCCTTCAAAGTTGTCCCTAGAGGGGCATGCAGCCGACAGATAGCGGGGTCCGCGTGACACTAGAATACAACATACAAGCAACAGAGAGCAAACTGTCAGCCCTGACCAAGACTGAGGATGCCAGCACGGCGTCCCCGACTCAGGTGGTGGAGGCACAGACAGCGTATGCAGGAGGGTTAACAGATCTGGAAAGATACATCTTTAAGGCGTATGCGGCCAGGACACATCGGGAGGGGGACCGGTATGGAGCACTGCTGGCCTGGCTTGTCCACCAAGACACGGGTCCATGACCAATCACAGAAATAGTCAGCCCTTCAGCTATCACAGCCCTCTCGCAGGCAGACATTCTGCAGTTCTTCTATGATTATTACACTGGCGTATACAGGACTCCAGGGCAAGACTGCTCGTGACTCACAGATCAATTTCTTGCCACCTTAGCTATAACCCAAATGACTCCATCTGACAGGACCTCCCTTGATGCGAAGATCACATCAACGGAACAAAGCCCTGGGTCTAGATGGCCTCCCACTAGGATACTACCGCACATTCTCCCCTCTTGTGGCACCTTGGTTAGAAGGCATGCACAGAGCGGCACTAAAACTTGGTGATCTCCCGGACTAACTGCGCAAATCTCTTCTGGTATCATTAATAAAGCCAGAAAGGACCTACACTGCTGGCTTCCTATTGACTGATTGCATTATTATCGGCAGATAGTAAGATCCTAGGTAAGATCCTAGCAAACCGATATGCCCAGGTCCGACCAGCATTGATGCACCCAGACCAGTGTGAGTTTGTACTGGGCAAGAATACCTCCCAAAACATCAGTCGACTGTTCCACATCCAGGATCAGGTAGAAGGTTGGTTTCTTTGTGATGCTTGCCTGGTGCTGGATCTGCAGAAAGCGTTCAATACCCTGACATGGTGCATGGGAGTGGGCCTCACACTCCTGGCACACACGAGGCTGCTCTATACGAAGCTCACATCCCGGATCTGCCTCAGCCGCAATGTCTCGGCACTCATCTCAGTGGCACGAGGCACGCGTCAGGGATGCCCACTCTCCCCCCTACTCACTGCTTTAGCAATGGAGCCCCTAGCGATTCGTCCCAGAGGAAAGGGCAAAGACTGATGTATTCCATTTGCGGGAATTATCCACAGCATGTCCCTGTATGCAGATGACCTGCTACTATACGTACGGGACATCACGATGAACCTTGAACCTCTTTGGGCTAAGCTTGCCCCTAGCACAACATTCCACCATATGTTTTGGAACTGCCGCACCTTACTGCCATATTGGAATGCAGTCCACAGCACACTACCGGAGATCACGGGCCTCACTGACTTTACCACATGGGAGGCCTCTGCGTACGGAGTATTTTGGGGCTGGAAACCGTGCAAAGTCCAGACCCGATTTGCATTGCTGGCCCTCCTTTTTTTATTTATTTGTTTAATGAAATTTTATATAGCGCAGACTTTACCCAAAGGTGTCAGAGCGCTTCACAATAGAACCAAGACCGTTACGAGAAATTTACATACTTACACGTTACAAATACAAACGAGATAGATGAAAAAGTAAAATAAAACAATAGATGGCAGTCACACAAACATCAAAAACACAATAGGATTCGAATCGTACAGGCATAGATTACATATTTACAACTCCTTCTGGCGAAATAGGGAATCACAATGCACTGGCACTGATGAGCTCCTACAGGGCCCCCGCTGGCAGCCTGGACGGGAGCGGTCAGCAAATGGGGTGCAGCAGAGGAGGACACAATCAGGTATGAAGAGCTGCAAGGAGTGCGCTGGCATCGCATTTCCACAGACTGGGCCACACTCCTTCAGTGCTTCTGAAAAAGATGGAGGAAGCCCAACCACCCCTGGCATCGCCAACCCCAACCTAGGTGCCCGGCCGGGAGCCTCTCACCGAAGCCTCAAGGAGGTACCCACCCTCTCTGAGTTCCTCACACAACATGCACAAAGGCACGCCAATGCCAGCCCCCCACCACAGAACAGAGCCACATCTAGCCTGAGCCTGTATTCCTCACAGCATAGCCACAAGCATCAAGTCCCCACCCACCCACACATACTCCCACTCCCAACCACCTTCCTCTGGTGTGACCTCAAGTTTGCAGTTAGTTAGCTGTTCCCATTTTTCCACCAACCGGACACACCAAATGGAGGACCCCACCCCGAGAAAAGCAAGTTCCACAGAAACATTATTTGACTTCATCTCATTGTCAGCAGGGGCGGGCGGATTGGCACTGAGGGCACTCGGGCATGGGCCAAAGGGCTGGTGTCTCAGTGCACTTTGTGGGCCGTTGTTTCCCTTTACCAGTCCACAGACAGGGAGAAGAAAGCCGCTTCATTGTGGGGCCGGACGTTCAGCAATGATCAGCTGTGGCCTCTCTTTGACCCCTTGCCCAGCAATCATGCTGATGGTGGGCTGGGGAGGGGTGATTGTGTGCCAGAATCGGCCTCCCAGGGGGCCAAGTGTTGCTCAGGCCTACAAGCCATTTTCACCTCGACCCCCCTGGGGCCCACGCAGCCCAGAAACAGTGCTTGAATTAGTCCTCGCCCACAGCCCTTCTCATTCAGGGCATAGTGGGCAAGGAAGAATGGGTCTGACTGTGGGGACCAGGTGATGTTGGGAACTCGCACCATCTTCACCTTAGCCTCCCCTCCGACCCCCATGGATGGCCCAGAAGCTGTGCTTTTGCTTTAGCCCCTCTCCTGCCACGCCATTGCCCTGAGGCACTGAAGGGCTGGGGAGGGCTGAGTAATTTACAAATAGCTGGAGCCTCACTGTTTTCCAGGTGCTTCTGCGCTGGGGGACTGGGGAATCATTTTTTAATAGAAAGGGGCCTCGCTGTTTTCAGGTGCTCCTGTGCTGGAGGGCTATGGAATAATGTTTTAAGAGAAAGGGACCTCGCTGTTTTTCAGGTGCTCCTGCGCTGGAGGGCTGGGGAATCATTTTTTAAGAGAAAGGGGCCTCGCTGTTTCCAGATGCTCCTGCGCGGGAGGGCTGGGAATAATTTGGTAATAGAAATGGGCCTGGCTGTTTTTCAGGTGCTCAGCTTATAGGACATTGTCACCTTGGCCCTGTGTCCTTCCCAAGAACAATATCCTCCCACTTACATTTCTTGTGTGTTTCATGAAAGGGCACGCCCGCGAATGTGAGCCATGCCCGCGAATGTGGGCCCCGCCCCGCAAATGTGGGCCACTTTTTTCATCAGTGCCCGGCCAAATTGTGATCCCAATTCGACCCTGATTGTCAGCCCCTATTCTTACTCACCTACCATGATTTAATACTTATGAGGCGTTATTCGGGATTAACCATGTAATCTTGGTTAACAACAATGTATAATGATACTTCAATGTGGAAAACCCCATAAATGGTTTAAAACAATTAGAGCAGGAATTTCGAGTACCCCATTCAGTTTTACCAGGCGACTCTTTGAAGGTGGGATCGTGGGAAGTTCTTTTTCCTACTTTGCCCATGCTAAATGCGAGTACTTATGCAAGAACAAAAGCAGAGGAGTGTTTTGTAGTAAAAAAGTTGCATCCATGAGACTTTATAGAACACTCGCACTGCTGATTGTGCATTGAAATCAGGGTCTACATGAACTGAGGAGAAGAAAACATTTCTGTCATTATTCACTTACAGCGTTCGTTATGAGACGTAAATAGACTCCGCACCTTACACTAGAAATCCAGAAACCAATAGAGCAAACGCAAACAGGTTTCTCGGAGAGGTGGAGTCATCACTTCAGTTTGTGACGTGAACCGCCCTGGTGTCCCAGTAAAAATGAAAGTGAAAGGACACTTACCAGTTCTGCAGTTAATGAAACAAACATAATCTATTTTCTCATTGAAAGAGCCGAGGAAGACGGAAAGCTCGACGATTATCTGAAAAAAATGGGTGAAACGTGTCATCAAGTCTTCCTTCTCGGGCTGGCTGGCCAAACGTATGCCATTGATGTGGACACCAGTCGGGAAAATTTCAATACAACAACCATCTCAAAATTCAAAGGGCTGGTGGCTAACAAAATAGAGAAGGAAGCAGCAGCGAAAAATATAGGTATGTAACAGTTTGCACTTGCAGCCACGCAGTGACGTTACGGGAAACGTAGATTTTAAACTACCTGGGTTTGATTTTACACCGGTGTATTAAATAATATGTTCTTGGGGGCAAGTGTAAATAATGGGCGGAAGTACACCGAAGAGCTTTAGCCTGTGTTTTTTGTTAGCTGCCGACAACTACTGCCAGTTCCTATTCTATACCTGTGTGTGGCAACTATCCATATCTTGGGATCAGATCCTCGGAAATGTTAGGAAAATCTTGGACTCAAGCCTGTACATGCAAATAGCATAGCATCGAAGTGCATAAGAAAGAGAAGTATAGGAACTGTGAACCTGAGTGCAGTGAGGGCGGGGCCAGTGAGTGTGGGGACGGAAGCAGATACGAGGCTAAACAATAAACCAATATTAACTTTTTTGTTGGCCTTTCACCAAAGGTGACTGCACATAACATACAATTCACACGCCGTATAGTAAAAATAAACGCAACTTTAATTTACCTGGGGGAGGGGATTGTATTTCTCGGGTAGGAAAGCTTGGATGGTTAAAGCGATTACTTAAGATTCTCAGGACGGTCACTGATTTCAATCCTGGTCGGTGCAGTGGGGAAATAGTGAGATGTATTTATAGTGCTAAGAGGTCTAAGCCAATGAGATAAAGCACTGTGAACATTTTTCATTAGTTTAAAGAATATATTGCACACAGTATAAATAGGTTGGGCAGGGAGGGCTTTTTCCTTTTTGCCCCCAAGATGTGGAATGTGCTTCCCCCTGAATTAAAAGGGCAACCATCTGCCATGTCTTTTCGTAAAGCACTAAAAACGTGGCACTTCGCGGAGGCCTATCTGTAATTTTGCATCGGTTCATAGTATATGCTGTACCATCTGTAGGCGCCTTGACGCCCTAGGGTTAAGTTGCGCGTTACAAGTTTTATTCATTCATTCATTCATTGTTACAAAAAGGCGCAAAAAGATTGTTAAAATATGATTGCCAGCTAACAAGATGGCCGACTAGACGTGCTCTCACTAAGCGCCTGCCCCAATGTTGAATTAATCCTGCTGTAATCATGGCGTAGTGGTGTCACCGAGCGGGATCCTGCAGTGGGGGCCCCCCTGCCCCCCGTGGAACCGGAGCGCCGATCGCGACTCTGCCTGCATCAAAGGAGCAGCGCGCGGCCCCGGTCGGACCCGCCGGAGCCCGGACCTAGATAATAGCGGCCATAAATAAAAGTTAACAAATTAAAAAAAAAAAAAGATTGTTTAAATATTTACAGTGCTTTCAAAAGTTATGTTGTAGTAACATGATAAATGTACCTATTGTAACCTTTTTTATCAATTTCGCTTAAAAGGACGCATTCCAGATTCTATTAATTTCAGGGAGCAAGCATCCTCTAGGGAGGGCTAAATCCTATTTAAGCTGCCTGTCCCTTTACCTTCTTTACAGTAGAGTAGACGCCGCTTCACACCTTAGGACCCAATGGAACTCAGCCTTTGTGTTTTTAATAAAAAGGAACTGTTTTGATCAAATCAATAAAGCTTAGGAACATCTTCCAGCATTCCCCAGCCCACTTTGACCTCTGCAACGGACCCAGTTGGGTGAAAGGGCACATCACAGACCACTGACAACTGTATACTGTGAAAAAGCCTGCTTTGATAACGTAGGTGTAAATTGCATTAGATAAATACCTCTAGGCAACCTTGCCATACAAAACTATAATGCCTCACTAAATATATTTATTCCTCTACTTACCCCCTCCCTTCACCTCTATGTTCACCAAAAACTCCTCAATTCAGGTAGCTGTCACTGTACTCATTCATTCAATTCAAAACTTCAAGTATTTCATCGCTTTCTACCCAAAGATTCCTGACTTCCACAAATGTCACCTTATCCCCATCCCCATCTTTCAACTGCTTCGCATACCTCAACTTTTGATCAAACCGTATTTAACCATGAAAACATTGTGGGTCCCTGCCACACTGGGCCCTGCACCTGCCCAATCCGCGACAACCTCACAAACATATTGTCCACTTGTGCACCTGTGCCATGTAGCAACCTCAAACCAAGACCCCACCACTCCTTATTTTAGGGGAGCGAGAGCTATAGAGTCTTCTTTTTTGCCCACTCCAGCGAGTGCAACAGTAGGGACAGTGTTAGATAGCAGAGGGTAATAATTCACTATTCCCACTCCAGCGAGTACAACAGTAAGGAAAGTGTTGGATAGCGGAGGGGAATAATTTACTATTCCCACTCCAATGAATGCAACTGTAGGGAAAGTTTTGTATAGTGGAGGGGAATAATTTACTGTTCCCACTCCAATGAGTGCAGCAGTAGGGAAAGTGTTGGATAGCGAAGGAAAAAAATTACCATTCCTACTCCAGCAAGTGAAACAAGAGGGAAAGTCTTGGATAGCTGAGACATAAAAATTACTATTCCCACTCCAGCTAGTGCAACAGTAGGGAAAGTGTTGGATAGCATAAAGATAAACATTACACCCAGCCACTGTGTTGTCCCCAACAAAATGGTGGCTGGGGGCCCCACAGAGGCTACCAAAAGGTCCCCTTAGCACCAATCCTGCTAGTACCTGTTCGGTGCCTGCTCTCAGCATCCTGGGCTGTGCCACCCTGCCAACATGCCTTTGGGGCACACCTCCTAAGGCCATCTGCCTCACAAGCCCCTATTGAACAATAGGTCACAACACAAACCACTGACAACCAGTATAGTATGAAAAAGGCAGCTTTAATAAAGCAGGAGCACAATATATTATATACATATCCCTAGGCAACTTTGCCGTGCAAAACTATAATGCCTCACTAAATGTCTTTATTCCTCTACTTCCCCCTATATCTCCACCCCTAAAGTGCCACCACTAACTCTCCAACTCAGGTGCCCATCACTGTACCCTTTCATTAATAACTTCAAGTATTTCATAACCTTCTACCCACAACTTCCTGTCTTGCACAAATGCCAGCTGGTCCCCGATCCCCGCCTTCCAGCTTTGGCTACCTCAACTTTTGATCAACCATATTTAACAATGAACACTTCCTGGATCTCTGCCTCACCTGGCACCTGCCACATTAGTGACAACATTACAAACATATTGTCATCATGTGGAGTGGTGTGGCTCACTGGTTAGAGGCAGCAGACCCGAAAGCAGAGACCTGCCTGGGACCAGGGTTCAATTTCCGACGCGGCAGGGTCGTGGACCAGGGTCAGCGGACTCGATAATTCTCGCCTCAGTGCCTACTCTTACCAGGGATCACACTCAGCAACTCTGGGCATTAGCTTGCCTCATCTCTACAACTGCCCCCCACATTCGCTGGGGATGCCTGGTTTCACCTTGGAGATACCCAGTAGGGACCATCTCACAGGGATAGCCAGGACTGGTTCCCCAGCGGTCTGCAGCGCCACGATGCCTCAGGGCAGCAGTGTGCTTTACAAGAACACATACATTACATTACATTACATGTGCACTTGTCCCATATAGCTACCTCACTTCAACACCCCCACTCCTTATTATAGGGGAGAGAAGGATACAGGGGCTTCTATTTTGCCCTGCCTATACACCCAGCCATTGTGTCGTCTCCAACAAAATGGTGACTGGGGACTCCACACTGGCTACCAAAGGGCCCCCTTACCACAAACCCTGCTTGCCCTTGTACAATCCCTGCTTCTCAGCCCCCTGGCCTGTACCTGCTGGCCAACCTGCACAGAGGGCACGCCTCCCAAAATCTTCTACCTCACAAGCCTCTATTGGGCGAGAGAACACATACCACTGTCAACCAGTATAGTGTGAAAAAGGCTGCTTAAATAAAGCAGATGCAGATTACATTCTATACATATCCCTATGCAACTTTACCATACAAAGCTCTAATGTCTCACTAAAGGGCATATGTACTAGGAGTTAACGCCTCCGTAGCTGCAATTTTTTGATGCAATTGCAGCTTTTTTTCCATATTAACAAGTTGCTGCTAACCACAGTTAGGGGCAGTTTCCCGGTGTAAACGTGCATTTTTAGGGTTGCCACTTCTGTTAGCGGGACTTAACGTAAATGAGATGCATGATGGGCATTCCCGTGTAAAGATTGCAGCTAACCCCACTTCGCAATATTTACAATCATTTATCTGTCTGGCCATACTTCCAAAAAACAGCTGCAAAGGCCAGTTAGTGGCTTGTTTTTAAGACCAGAAAAAAGCTGGTCTAAAAAATAGTGCAAACACAACTGTACATAAGGAAGATTAACCCATACCCTCATTTGCTTAACTAATGATGCCATGGTGGTACTACTCTTGCAGCTTGGAGCCCCAAGAAGACCACAACCTCCACCACCAGTACCATCACAGAGGCAGCGCCAAAGAAGAGAGCGGGTCTACCGCCACCACATCACCCTGATAGACCTCCGGCCAGAGAATGTGATAGCCCACAGCAGGCCGAAAAGGACCTCTATCTTATGCATACTTACACAGATAGCACCAAGGCTGCAGGCACCATCAGAGCGTTGCACAAAATCCCTCTGCAGACAAAACTACTTGCAGTGCTGCACATGTTGGTCTCTGGTACCTTCCAACCAACCACTGCCAGAGTGGTTGAAGTCTCACAGTCAGCCTTCTCCAGGTTCCTCCCAAAGGTCTTGGATGTCATTATCAGCCTGACGCCACAGCACCTACACTTCCCCAACACTGCACAGGAACAACTTGACAACAAGCAAGGCTTCTATGACATTGCTGGGTTTGTGCATGCGTTGGGGGCAATTGACTGCACCCATGTTCTACTTGTGCCTCCTGGGGACACTGCACATATATACAGAAACAGGAAACATACACACTCAATAAACGTTCAGGCAATTGTGGACCACCCAGGCCTGTTCATCAATGTTGTTGCTAAGTTCCCTGGGAGTGTGCATGACTCCTACATCTTTCGTCAATCGATCATCCACCAGCGGTTTGAGAATGGCACATATGGAAATGGACTGCTTGTTGTTAAGTACAAACTGAACACACCACACACCTAAAGTACACCATCATGTAGCTTAAATATGTGAGAATTCACATGTAGGCATGTAATACGACATACCTTGATACAGGTCCAAATAATATACACAAGAACACAATGCAAAATAATCAAGACATATGTAAGACAGCCCAACAAGGGAGTAGCCAAGAAAATCTCACACAAGCCACTGTGGCAATCTTGGAATATAGATTTTGCAGAACTCCCCAGACAAATAGGAAAATAATCAATGTAGTACATGACACAAAACATATGCTTATGCTGTGCTGCATACATCTTGAAATCAACACGTACCATATGTACAACAAGATGACAGGTCACCCTGCTCTCACTTGTGACAGTGCACAATTAGCTGACATACAAAAACACAGTCAGTCATGCACCATGCAGCGGGTGTACCTTCATCATGGGTCTGCAACTAGTGCTGCATGAAGGGAGAACCAACTGCTCAAAAAGAATCACCAAGTGTGTTTAAACATCAGTCTGTGTTGTCGCAGAAAGGAACATGCATAGGAAGAGCAAACAAACCATCCAAGACACATTCTCACCACATGACGTGCATCCACACGACTCCCATGGTGAGGTGTAGCAATCTGATGCACAAAATCAGAAACCAAAATGTATATCGATTGGGAACAGACACACATCGCAACACTGATGTCCATTACCCCAACATGCATACATGCAGAGTCAAAGTCAACTTATGCACAAGTACATCAATGCATATGTATGTTGTCTTCACATGTCCCTGTCTTCACAAGTCCCAGTAAGTCAAGTGCACCAGGTAGCAGTGCCACTGTCACTTAGACCCTGACCCAACTTGGGGGGAAGGTGGATGGAAAGAGCCCACAATAAGTTCAACGTTTAGTAGACAAGGATTTTCACTCTCAGCTACCCTCAGCACAATCACTCCCAATGAGGTACCTATATGATGTTCCAACATAGTAATCATCAAAAAGTCAAGGTGGATGCTTAATCAGACCCGGATCACTGACATATTATTGAGTGACAAAATATTGTGTTCCCAAAATATCGGGACATAAATATCGATGTCAAAAATATCGACATCCTATTTTCATAATTATAAGTACTAAAATATCGAAATAAATATCGTTGTTAAATATATCGAAGATAATGAGCTAGCAGTTGGGAAGAGTACAACAGCAGTGGTGTAACACAAAACCCATAACTCAGAGATATTCATTGACCTTGAGCTGAATGGGCCCTCATCTCAAGGGTGTTTGGGGCCCGAGATACAGAGGCTAAAGGGCCCTGCGTTACACCACTGATCAGCAGCACCATATCTAAGTAGAAACGGCGCTGTTCTGCTCTCTCCCGGTCCCACAAAGTGCACAGAACTTTAGCTGCTGTACTGCATTGTGTGAGATACTAGTAAACAATCCTTTAGTCAGAATTCCCACTGTAAAAAACCCAGACTGTTCCTCCCATGCACCCCTTGGCTAGAAAGAATAATCAATTTTGTTGGGTCCTAATGGGAAAAAAAATACATTTTGTGAGGCACTGTAGTGCTCCTCCCAAGATCTCCAACTAACTGCTCACGTTATTATGCAGTCTATAACCTGAAGGGATCACATATGTAAAACCAGTGCAGAGGCAATGGTGCCCCCTCCAATGATGGCACAGGTAGTGCTAGGGACCAGTTGTCAATGTAAGTGACAAGGTCACAAGTGCAGCTAGAGGGGCAGTGTTCACTGCCTATTTCTAAGGTATGGTTTTTTCCATAAGATATTAAGTGTCAACAAATGTTATGAAGTCTGTGTGACGATGTGACTTTGCATCAATGTGTGGCAAAAGAGTTACCTACTATAGCACCATTGATGATGGGATAGTATTTATAGAGCATATTCCTTTCTTCATTGACTGTTGCACTCAAATATTTTCTGTCCATTGGTCTAATCACTAAAACGTGTTCCTCTCTGATTTGCAGCTACTGCAGACATCCGTCTTGTATTCGGAAGCAAGCAGTTGGAAGAAACAGAAACCTTTGAATATTATGGTGTAATTCCCAAATCAACCATTGTCATGGTTCTCAAATTGCCTGGGGGCAGGTGTTGAAAATTAATCCATGCAGACGTGCAGATACGCATACTGGAGACGAAGCAGAACAAAATTACCACTCCAAGACACCTCTCGATACCAAGTTCAATTGATTTGCCATCTATAAAACCAGTTTCTAACGGCATTCCTCTCTCATGCTTTTTAAATCAGCTGTGTAATGTACAACGCCCTGTTCCGATCCTCACAGTGGATTGAAAATGTGTGATTATACTAGTATGGACTTCCCAACCTCAGAATAATGTTCACAATATGCTCATACAGTAAGAAGAGGGTGGGGTCATGGGGAGGGGAACTTTAAACCTCCTGATTTGCCTCAACAGCCAACCCCTCCCCACAGCCAAAGCTAGGAACATAATCATCTGGAGCCACCTCCCATGTCGCGGGGAGGTTTTAACTAGAGCTCAACTGTAGGGAGCATTCACACCAGAACTGAAACCTATTCTGTGCACGGTTTTCAAATTCAGCTTATTATAGTAGCTCTTCACCAGGTGGCCATCTGATGAGTCAAGATACTGTCTTTTACATTGAAGCATTGTATTTCCATGCCTGGGAGTGGCATGAACCGATCTCTCCCAGATCATCTTAGCAACCAACAAAATTTATAAATAATTGATCCATGCTTGCAAGGAGTCAACCTGAAGCAGCACTGCCTGGACAGACCTCCATATTAAAAGCAAAATGTGTCTCATCCCTATTACTGATTCCACTGCAAGATGCCCTTACTTCAATGACAAGAGAATCCTCTTAGTGCTTTACAGATCATGTGTGACACTGATTCATAAGCCTTTTAATTATTAATGACAAAATTAGAAAATAAAACATGACCTGGTGTTGTATAAATTCAGAGATGTGATTAAATGGATGAGTATGGAAGGGTTGATAAAGGAATCTTAAACAAAACACTGTGATCCAGCACACCACATAGTCATTATAAAATACAATATTGCACAACAAAAAAAATCATTCCATTCAGCAGGTCTGGTTTCAAGTTTCTTCATTTAATTTCTTCTTTAAGATCAGCGTAGACAATGCGTTTTGTCCCTAAGAACATCTTCAGGGCTAGAAATAAGTACACATAATATAGATTACATTTACAATAATGTTAACAACTATATTTACAATTATATATACAATCTAAAAAGGGCTGTTTATATATATACAACATTATACAAACATTCTATACAACAAATCTAAACCAACCGACAGCCCGTATTTTGCAACTTTGTTGTGTACATTTTGTGTTGAAGATGTGAGATAGACATCATTGACTCTCAACCTACTGAATCAGTGGCTGTCAAGTACCATATACAACGTATATCGGACCAAAATATCACTTCCTTAGATGCATTTCTTTCAAATAAACATCTATAGATTCCATTTGTAGTCAATATCTCAAACTTTACACAGATGGGGCAAGAATGTTCCAATAATACACTATAAAGATGGAAACAAATCGTAATTGGGTATAATTGTACCCTTTGATTACACATGGGGACTAAGACATTTTTAACTGAATAAAAAACGCAATCTTACCAAAATTAAAATAAAATGGGCTTTTTCTTGTGTTCCTTCAGTGCTGAAGTGTCTGGCAAATGCTCCCTTAAAAACAAACTTGTGTACAGCCTAAGTATATGACAAAAGAAAAAACATAGCTTTAAGATATACGAGTTTGTCAACTGATCATATATTTTGGGTTACATTTGGGGACTATAGAATTTTTTGCTAAATACAAAGCACAGTGTTACCAGAATTGAACTATAAGGGGCTTATTCTCGTACTTCTTCAGTGCTAAGAGCATCTCCCTCTGCGATCAGCTCCAGTGACACCCTACCCCAAATTTGCTCTGATATTTATACTGTATTTGCTGGCTCTCTACCCTCAAATGTTTCAACACTTTCCGGTCTCCTTTCTCTGATTGATCATGACATTGCAATTATTAGCTCTCAGGATGTTCGTTAATCAACAATGTATTGCTTAACTTTCAGGATGTCCATGAATAACTTCCTGATTAAAAGACTGACAGATACAAATTCGACTGTACATGCATTTCTCAAACTTCCAGGATGTCCGTGAATAACTTTGTTTGACAAACTGATAAATACACGTTCAACAGTTCCTGTTCCTCATCAGGCCTTTTTAAATGTTCATTTTCAGTGATTCAGCTGTTTCCATGTGGTCATTTTTGAAAGGCACTATGCTTTTGTCCTTGGCAGACATTCAGCTGTTCTCGTGGTTATCACTTTGGCCCACAGCCACTTCACCAGCATTAATATCAAGTGGCCTCGAATCATAGTTAGCTGAGGTTGCAAAGTTGTCAGTGTAGCACAGAGCATGGACGAGGTATGTAGGACCGCCATTTCCAGAAATGATCGGCCTACCAGATGGAAAAACTCCCCTTTTGTGTATTTTGGGGAGTATATATATACAAGGGTGCCTAGAGTTATGGGTCTGTAGATAGCGGTATTCATGATCAGAGAGTAGACCCGTCTCATGCTAGTCCCGTAGCCTTGCATTAATGGTTCTTTCTATCTCAGGGATGGGTTGTGCTCTGATCCACTCATAGAACCTATCATCACTAAGTTGTCTTTCTATTTCACCCAAATAGCCCTTAAGATCCATAACAACTATATTCCCCCCTTTGTCTGCCTCACGTATTACTAATTGGGGATCTCCCTGTAATGTTTTTAGAAGAGCTTCCTCTTCTTTGGAGAGATTGTGATGGTGTATACAATGTGAGTTTTTTCCATGCATGTCCTCAAGTTGGTATAGCTGCTGTGTCACTTTTTCTAAAAATTCATCAATATGGGCGTCATGAACTTGATGCAGCACTCACCCAGAAATATCACCAAACCAGGGTTCAGGTCACTCCGGTGGGGCCATAACACCGAAGTATAACACACCTAGTCTCACACACTTTACCCCAGACCCTTGCAAATATATATATACAAAATGGGTTGAGTGTATTCTTTCCTAAGCACAGATTTTTAACACCAACATTTGCTTTAATCAATAATCCTACTAAACTAATCTATGCATCAATGTACCCCGCCAATTAGGTCGATGGACCAATTAGTTGAGCAAGTTGATGGTGATTGTCAAGACCAGCTTAACCTCACTACAACAATACATTGATTTGCATAAATAATTGACTCTAAAGAATCACAAACGCCTGAAATCATCTAAAAGATTTTATGTAATTAATTTGCATAAAAGAAAATTAGCATTATTCTATCATTGTTAATTATCACTGAGCATTGCTATTTATTCAGGCAATAAATCAAGTAAAACTGTTTAATAAAATCATGAAGAGAGAATTCAGGTTCACATTAATTGCATTATTCTCTAAAATAAAACATTAAACCTTGGTCATGTAACTGAAAGAGAAATTCTGCATGAAAAAGATCAGAGAAACCATAGTTAAAACATGCATTTAATTATAAAGATTTCTACACCAAAAACCTGCCTACCCAGCACTAAACCCCAAATTTATACTTACTAACCCAAGCCTCCTCGGACGCAGTCTCTCACACAGGCTTAGTGTCCCGCAACGAATCTCCAACCTACAGGGGTTATCTGCGAGCAGTCGGCATAGTTTCAGGCTCCCAGCATCTCTGCAAACAGCTGCAGTGCAAAGAGCATCTCCCTCTGCGATCAGCTCCAGTGACACCCTACCCCAAATTTGCTCTGATATTTATACTGTATTTGCTGGCTCTCTACCCTCAAATGTTTCAACACTTTCCGGTCTCCTTTCTCTGATTGATCATGACATTGCAATTATTAGCTCTCAGGATGTTCGTTAATCAACAATGTATTGCTTAACTTTCAGGATGTCCATGAATAACTTCCTGATTAAAAGACTGACAGATACAAATTCGACTGTACATGCATTTCTCAAACTTCCAGGATGTCCGTGAATAACTTTGTTTGGCAAACTGATAAATACACGTTCAACAGTTCCTGTTCCTCATCAGGCCTTTTTAAATGTTCATTTTCAGTGATTCAGCTGTTTCCATGTGGTCATTTTTGAAAGGCACTATGCTTTTGTCCTTGGCAGACATTCAGCTGTTCTCGTGGTTATCACTTTGGCCCGCAGCCACTTCACCAGCATTGATATCAAGTGGCCTCGAATCATAGTTAGCTGAGGTTGCAAAGTTGTCAGTGTAGCACAGAGCATGGACGAGTTTCTTTCAGCAAAATGATGTAAGCTTTTTGTACTGCGCAGAACCGGGAAAAACGAAGGCATTTTGCAATTGACAACCCACCAAAACTACGATAAACAGAAAAAGAAAATGTAAATACACAGAATATATGTGTTTTCTGTCCCCCAACCACCAGTGCTAATATTTACCCTTTAAAACTGTTACCTAGCAGAAAAGCATCACACTGCAAGCCATTAAAAATAAAGCAGAAAAGCAACATGCAAATGCACAATGCACATTACGACACAAACATGCATTATTACACCACTTAAATGCACAAAATAGGTTAAACATGCGTTTTACATCACTAATGAATATGTTAATCAAACCTGTTAGTGCAAAGCATTTTCCACATGTAATGTGTGTGTTTTTATTAATACACAGCAATCAAAAGTAATATATTACTTTGTTATGGGGGTGATTGATCTGAATGAGGTACACTCAAAATCTTCTGTACCTCGCTTCATCAAACTCAAGATGGCGCAAACCTAGATTTATTTCTTAGACCACTGTCTATCGTTGTGTCCTCACTTATGTTCAACAAACCAGCCATTTGTACTATGTTTACATCCAAATCATCCTCATCCAAAGTGGCTAACAAATGTATACCATATAGTTCGTAAATTGTTAAAGAGGTTTCAGAGTTTTCATTTCTCAAAGCATTAGTAGGAATACATGGATGTTCAGCAAAGTATTTTTTTAATTGTAACTTTTGTGCAAATTTGTAGACATCTGTATGTATATCAACAAAGTTACAGTTTTTTGTTATACAAAAGTTCAGATCTTTTTGTAAGACATGCATCTCTTTCTCATTCAAGATTCTATTATATAAATTAACAATACTGGGTTCTTTGGAATTGGAATGCTCACTATCGCCACCACAGTCAATTTCTCTCCAGGTACCATCTATTTCCTGCCCTGGGTTAGTCTGCTTTGCTGCCTTGTTTGGACCCCTGTTCTTAGGCATTTTCCCTCCCTTCCTTGTTCTGGGTTTACATTTTTCTTTTTGTTTCCCAGCCTGTACAGCTGGACTTCCCGTAAAAAAGGGAGGTTGAGGTTGCTGCTTCAGAATTACTAGGGGCCTACCCTGGGTCACTTTCTACAGATGAAAGGAAAGTACTACTAGACGAGACACTTGGTGTATTTTCTCTAGTGTTTGTCTCAACTGTCTGTTTCGGGGTTATGTCATCCTACTTCCTTGAGAAGGTAAAAATCCTTCCCCGCTCATAAACATTTTCATTCCTTATGATCTTTTTTTTGTTTTTTGTCTTTTAGTTATTTTGTATAACAGGTTAGTTCCTTTTTCAAGATCTCATAGTTTTTTTATGTTTGCCTCTTTTAAATTCAAATCTGAAATTTATTTTTCTAATATCAAGATATCTTCCCTGATTTTCTTTACCTTTTATTCTGCATTAGTGATTAGAATCCCCATCATCCTAAAAGAGGAGTCATATAGGCCCTCTTCTCATTCGTCCAGTAAGTCACCTTCTAAGTCCTCATAATTTGGAAATATTACAATTCTTAACCCTCTGGGTATTTTCCAAATATTTTTTCAATGTGGCCCCATCCTGCCATTTTTAAGCTCTTGTTTCTTTAGTCTTTCAAGGCGGAAAAATGTATCCTTTAGGCCTTCACCTTTCTGGTTACTGCTCTTTGAGTTCTCTGTTGGTGAGCATTTCTTGTGTTTAAATAGCTCCCCCAACATCTCCTCTCTGTTATCTTCAAAGTCCATTGTATGTGATCAGAAGACCCTTGATAGTGCAAGTCTGCCTAATTTAAATGACCATGCACAAAGAGAACGAGGTATGAGGCAATGGTGACTGCACCTATCATTCAATGGGGTCGAAGTCAGTACTTCTTTTTTGGGTGCCAGGGATCTGAGGTTCAATACCTCTAAACCTCCTAGGATCTAAGATCCTATAAATCATAAACAAAACACTGTGATCCAGCACACCACATAGTCAATATAAAATACAATATGGCACAACGAAAAATATCATTCCATTCTGCAGGTCTGGTTTCAAGTTTTTTTATTTCTTCTTTTAGATCAGCGTAGACAACGAGTTTTGTCCCTAAGAACTTCTTCAGGGCTACAAATAAATACACATAATATACTTTATATTTACAATAATGTTAACAAATATATTTACAAATATATATACAATCTAAAAGGGCTGTATATATATATATATATATATATATATATATATATATACACACATATATACATATAAATATACATATATATATATATATATATATATATATATATATACATATATTTCACACTCCCTTTCTTCCGACAGAAAGAATTTGGGGAATTTGGGTCGCACTCCAGCAATTATTTCAAAGTACAAATTACTTTATTTTCCAAGGGTTTTCAAACATCCAAACACCAACGCGTTTCGATCTCTGACTGAGATCTTGCTCACGGTATTGCCCCCATGTTTCCAACCTTATTTAAAGGGACCATGTTCTTATTGCGTCATTACCTTGACTTTTTTACCATGGGGCAATATGGTTAATGTAGTGATCATATTTACAGTGCCAAACCAAACAATTTCCATGATTAAACCTAATAACGAATATTTGTGCTAAATAAACGTGCTTATAAAGAAAAAAATGATAACTACATCCTTATCAACATATGATGATTTAGAATTTAAACATTTCATTGTTTAAGGGACTTGGGACTTGGGGTACCATTATGTGTTTTAGCGATAATTTATTCATTCATTATTGCTATCCACAATTTTGATCCACTATCCTATTTTGAGGCCTCCAGTGGCTATTCTCAAACTTATTCTAGTGAAATCAATCAACATCTCAAATGATCCATTACTGTTATGCCTCCAGTGGCATTTTCTAACCTAAACGCTTTCCTTCCTGCCACACTCCCTAGTCCCAATAATTAAATCTTATTGTTTCATGATGGAGTGTGATCAAATCAACTATTAATATGTGAATAATGTGCACTTATTTAAAAAAGTCCAGAAAATGAATTTAAATAGTATTTTGAAATCCTAAACAAGTCACCGGCCAATTTCAAATTTACATATGAAATGAGTGATAAAAGAGTAACGTTCATCGACACAGAAATTTACATTGAATCAAATGAAGTACACACTACTTTACACAGAAAAAAACAGCCACTAATGCAACACTGCATGCCAGTAGCTTTCATCAGAATTGTTTGTTTGAAAACATTCCATATGGAGAGTTTTTGAGACTCCGGAGAATATGTTCAGAAGAGTCACAATTGGAAAAAAAGAGTGCGTCCACGGCAAAAAGATTTGTGCTAAGAGGATATTCAAAAAAACATATAATCAAAGGATGGGAAAGAGCGCATCAAAAGAACAGGGATACCCTGTTACAATCAAGGAAAGAGGAAACCGTCACTAAAAGTGATAATGATGCAATAAGATTTATAACAACATTCTCGAATGAATCCAAACAAATTAGGAATATCCTGAAGAAAAATTGGAATATCTAGAAACTGGATTCAACCATTGGACCAATTGTGGGTAATACTCCACAAATAACATGTCGTCGAGCACCCAATTTGAAAGATCGTTTAACTCAGAGCCATTTTCATAAAGAAGAAAATTCATGGCTGCAGGGAAAGGGTTTCAAAAAGTGTTACAACTGTAAAGTGTGTCAGATTGCTAAGAATGTTCAAAATATAATTGTCAAATGGAAAGATCTGGAACATACAAGAACTTATCACTTGCAAGACACAATATGTAATCTATGTAATTGAATGCCCCTGCCAACTCAAATACGTGGGCAGTACAAAATGCGAACTAAAAAATAGGATTTTGGAACACGTAATGGCAACCATACATCAGGACAGAATCAACGCAGTTGCCAAACATATGGAGTCTCATCATGACAGCAACTGGAAAAGTTTATTGTTCTATGGAATTGATACAGTGAAGAAACAGACGAGAGGAGGGGACAGAGAAAAATCGTTAAGAATGAAAGAATCCAGATACATTCTCAGTCTAAGATCTATGACTCCGTATGGACTCAATTAGAGCGAAGAAATGTATATACATTTGTAAATAGTCATACGTAAAGGGAAAACAGAGTCTGAGCTGTGTGTTTTTTGACATGATATCGCATGTACAGGATAGTAGTTAAGTCATTTCCATCACGAAAAAATGAGGATTTTTTTAAATAAGTGCACATTATTCACATAATAATTGTTGATTTGATCACACTCCATCATGAAAGAATAAGATTTATTTATTGGGACTAGGGAGTGCGGCAGGAAGGAAAGCTTTTAGGTTAAAAAATGCCACTGGAGGCATAACAGTAATGGATCATTTGAGATGTTGATTGATTTCACTAGAATCAGTTTGAGAATAGCCACTGGAGGCCTCAAAATAGGATAGTGGATCAAAATTGTGGATAACAATAATGAATGAATTAATTATCGCTAAAACACTTAATGGTACCCCAAGTCCTAAGTTCCTTAAACAATGAAATGTTTAAATTCTAAATCATCATTTGTTGATAAGGAGTATGTAATTATCATTTTTTTCTTTATAAGCACGTTTATTTTGCACAAATATTCGTTATTAGGTTTAATCATGGAAATTGTTTGGTTTGGCACTGTAAATATGAGCACTACATTAACCATAATGCCCCATGGTAAAAAAGTCAAGGTAATGACGCAATAAGAACATGGTCCCTTTAAATAAGGTTGGAAACATGGGGGCGTTACCGTGAGCGAGCTCTCAGTCAGAGATCAAAACGTGTTGGTGTTTGAATGTTTGGAAACCCTCGGAAAATAAAGTAATTTAAACTTTGAAATAATTGCTGGAGTGCGACCCAAATTCTTTCTGTCAAAAGAAAGGGAGTGTGGAATTGACTGCGGTCTGCTCGACCGCGGGGTGACGCACGGCTGACAAGCAGCGCCTGGATCGCGCTAAGAGCAAAAGGTGAAAGATATATATTACCTACTGGCGGTCGCCAGTAGGTATATATAGTTAGGATTTTTTCCCTATGGGATTTCTGAAAATTCTATGTCTAATAACTTTGGCGTTTGTGGACGGAATCGGCTGAAATTTTCAGGAAAATGGCACATTTTGTTTCTGAGCAGCCCCTGAAAATTTGGGGGGGGGTTGGCAAGGGGGGGCCGAGAAAAAAGGGGGGTCCCAAAACGCGTTTTTCCCATGTTAATTTCCATAGGGCGGTTGGCCTCACTTTTAGCTCGAACGGCTGAATGGATTTGCACGAAACCTGGCAAAATTGTAGGGACTGTTAGCCCGATGTGCCTTTGCTAGGTCTCAATATATGTGCTCCAGTAGTTTTTGAGAAATTAACGTTCAAAACAAGATATATATCTGTAACAGCGCTCCGGGCAGCGATCCGGTCCGCTTACTTTTCGCGAAACGGAACTTTGCGCGCAGAAAGCTGATTGGCTCTCCGGTGTCTGTCAACATTCTAAACAGTCCGGAGCGGCCGCCATCTTATCTCTCGGTAGGATCGAGAGAGAAGAAGAGGTGAAAAACGAAGGGGGAATTTATTGAAAGGGGGCAAGGTATACCCCTCTTGACCCCCTAGGAATGTTGTTGGGGTTATTAAAGGGTCCCGTGGGGAAAATTAAAAAAAATGATTTTTCACGGTAGAAGCGCTTCACGGGCCGCGAACTGGGCCGCAAACTGGTAGCGAAACGGGAATTCGCCATTTTGTGCTTCGTTTTAATTGTTTAGAGACAAAAATTATCGCCGCACATCGGCCACAATGCATGAATATCGCTGAAAAGTCAGCGATATTCATGCATTATCCAGCAAATGCTCTTAGCCATGTTATCCACCTTCCATTGGATAACATGGCTAAAAACTGCTCTGTGCGTGAGCTTTTTTTTTTTTTTTTTGCTGCGTGACGTTTGTTAACGTTCGATTCGATGGAAATCAGGAAGTGTTGACCACCATTTTGTCACTGCGAGTAAATATTTTGTTATAAATGAATCCTTATTGATAAACATTGTCTGCGCCATCTTGCGTTTTTGTCCAATGCCACAATTTTGTCGTGCACGGCAGCCATTTTAGATGCCTTGACCAGGGCCACTCTCTGCACGCCGCCGATCCTCAGCATGGCTCCCCACCCTCGCAAGCATCTCCCCCACGCACTGGTCACCCCCGCTCTCTCTCTCATGCATGGGACATATACTTCCCCCCATCTGCGCTGCTCCCGCCCGACACCTCCCTTTCACCCTATTCACTACCGCACCCTCTGACACTCCTCTTCCTCTGTGTCCGATTGTCCAGGCCGGACCTAGGCTATCACCTAGCCCTGCGGATGTAGTTTATGGCTCCAGCTGTAGAGTATGCAGACATGCCAACCCTCCCGATTCAGGCGTGAGACTACTGATTTCAGTGCTAGTCTTTCGCTTCCCGATTCCTGCAAGGAAAAACCCGGGGGCATATTACCAACAACTAGCGGTAATTTTTGTCTCTAACTTGTTTAGAGACAAAAATTATCGCCGCACTTCGGCGAATTTTATTGCACATAAACCTTGCTATTAGCAAGGTTTATCGCAAATGCGATAAAAAACGGCCGCAATGCATGAATATCGTTGAAAAGTCAGCGATATTCATGCATTATCCAGCAAATGCTTTTAGCCATGTTATCCACTTCCCATTGGATAACTTGGCTAAAACTGCTCAGGGCAGGTGTTAGGTTTTGGAGATATTCGCGCTTAGCGCGAATATCTCCAAAAGTTGGTAATAGGAGATAGCGATGGTTAGGGACTGTTTCCAGTCGCTAAAATCTTGGTACGCCCACTTTGCATGTCATTAGTGATAAATATCACTGATATGCAAAGCGGGGCCCAAGATGGTCGCTATCTCCTTTTAGCTGTCACTAACTGGTGTTAGCGACAGCTTGGTAATAGGGAGATAATTTTATCTCTTTTTTTTTGGCTTTTAAAGCCAAAAAAACGGAAATAAACCCCCTTGATAATATGCCCCATGATTTCTCGGGGGTTTCAGCTGACAGGGCTTGGTATTGTGTTACGTGCTAATTCTTCCAGGAAACGTCAGAGGGTCGATGCAGGGGTTCTAGAAGGGGTGATAAACCATTTAAGCCTCATGAACAAGCGCATGGTCTTTTAAAGATTTGTGAAGTACTCGGGGCGGCGGTGTGTGTGCGTGCCCTCTTTCAGGAGCGGGCGGGGGGGCACTGCCAGCAATTTGCAGGCCAGGCAGTGTTCAACACGTGCATCACCCTTTCTCTGCCTGCTATTGCGCTCCATGCTTCGGAAAGGTAAGAAAAAGAACGTGCATTTGAGTTTGAAATGTCCGATCTTGTAGCAGTACACTTGCAAAGCCCACACATGACAATAACCCGATTCAAGGCCCCATTCACCCGATTTTTTAAACATATATAGCACTCCAACAAAGTTAGATTTTAAAACTTTATTAACATTTAAATATAACGAACGCAACAAAAACTGTAAATATATTTAACCATTTTTTGAAATTAACCAGAACTATAACGATAACAACAACAACAACAATAATATAACTTTTATGCCTAAATTA
The DNA here is from genome assembly GCF_964263255.1 of Lissotriton vulgaris. Classification (NCBI taxonomy): domain Eukaryota; kingdom Metazoa; phylum Chordata; class Amphibia; order Caudata; family Salamandridae; genus Lissotriton; species Lissotriton vulgaris. Next base: position 669,607,505 of record NC_141699.1, read on the forward strand.
CGCAAACATTTAGCTAATCTGCTAAAGGGGGGAGTCGCCATTTCTTTACAATAAGCAATAATGAAAAATCCACATCAATAGGGTTGTCCGTTTTCTCGATGCAGCACTATAGTGCAACATACACAGCACCTGGGGTGTCAAGAGTGAACAGGTCTTTCTTTGTTCCTTAAGATGTTATCTGTGTCAACCTCTTCCGAGAATGCTGATGCGTTAGGATTTCCTTGTGTTTCTTAATAGCATTGGTGTCTGTACACTTCTTTGTCAATTCTGTCAAGATGATAACTGCTTCATAAACAGACAATATCTTTGTTTAGTCATTAGTGTTAAGTGTGTCTGAAACTACAGTGCCCTTCTGTTTTTTTTTCTTCAGGCTCTACAGAGTTTTGTGTGTTGTTCTTTTCAGCGACAATTATTCCAGAGGTTTCAGGTTCACTTGTTTTGTTCTGCAGTGAGTTAACAGCTTTAGAGAGTTCATGTTTATTTGCTATGTCCTGCTGTTCGTCAACTGCTTCAGAGACGTCAGCCTCATTTGTTAAGCTTCAGTAGATCCTGGACCTGCCCGGCCGCGCCCAAAATGGCGCCGGTGTAAATGGGACTCGTAACTGCTTGTTGTGTACTGGTTGCCCAACCTTGATATCACGAGATACATATGCAGTTTTGAAGCACATGGCGGAGGCTTGTCTGCTGTAGTGGGGCGCCCCTTTATCGTTTCAGTCGCCATTCCGCCCGCTTTTGCTACACTGTGCCTTTTCCGCCATTCAGCTGTTTAGCGCCCGCTCTTACGGCTACAGCGTCTCGCTCACCATGTAGTTGAGTTGCTCCCACTCTTGCGGTGCAGCGATAGGCGGCTTCCACAGGACTCTTAAAATGGCGGTCGGCTCTTCGGATTTGGGCCTGGTCCAGTAAAATGGCCCTGGGATACCTTGGAACTCGGACGCTTGTCTGCCAGGGCTTGGGTTCCATTCTCGAAAGCGTCCCCTCAGCCTTGAAGATTGTACAAAAGTTTTGGGGGCCGTCGACTCCCGCAGGCTTCCGGTGGGGAGCGGCTGCCATGATTGCTTGCGGAATGGCCACGACGGAGCTACGAGATAGTGGTGCTCTCATGGTGACGCCAGCTTCAGTCTGAAACATCCAGAAACAAGGTGGGGCTTTCATCGTTTGGGAAAAAAAATGTTTTAATCCAATGAAAAGTGTTATTTTCAGGTCACATGACCTAGTCTTACATAATTAGGAAAAGAAAAGTAAAATGAACCAATGAAAAGTTTTATTAACAAGTCACATGACCTGTTATGCTTACGTTACGCGCTGCGCGGCGCGCTCTGGATCGTTTCCGGGAAGCTGCGCCTTGCGCAGCGGAGCACTTCCGGGTGCGCTAACGCGTCACGTCATATGACGCATTACGCGACAATGCAGGTCCAGAATATAGTCAAAATGTCTCCACCAACCAGCGGTCGGAATACAACCGCTTTCAGCAGTCCAAAAAGTTCGGTTAAATCTTAAGAGTGGGAGCAACTCAACTACATGGTGAGCGAGACGTTGTAGTCGCAAGAGCGGGCGGTAAACAGCTGAATGGCGGAAGAGGCACAGAGTACCAAAAGCGGGCGGAATGGCAACTAAAACGGTAAAGGGGCGTCCCACGACAGCGTGTCTTCAGGTCAAACGGATTGTGGGACAAGGTCCAGAATGGAAGATTCTTCAAAAGGGAAAAAATTCCGCCGGACCCCGGGAGCCGGCCGCCTATGCCGGGGGCGATCTCAGGCCTCACCAGGGCAACACGACTTGGGGAGGGGGCAGGAGCCAAGCGCCCCCTCTCAGTCCGCGCCATCTCACCGCCCCTCGGGGGCCTCCGTCAAGCGGTTTAGGGAGGCACCGTATCACATTGTTTTCTAATGCAGTCAGGTCCACAAATGGACTCCACTTACTTTGAATAGTGAAGCTGCAGCAGGTGCAAATAAGGTTTAAACAGTGTTACAAGAGCTGCTTAGAACTCTGAAGTATGGCACTCAACAACCAGGACTTATGCCATTTATGTAAGGCAGTGACATGGAAGCAACTCAGGGACAAAAAGCATGAACGAACATTCACGTATAAAAATCTTATTTGGAGAAGGGGTAGAATCCAAACGCCCCCTGCCAGTTCGCGCCACTACACCGTATGTGGAAAATCTGAAGCCATCATTCTACAAACTCTCAACGCTTGTTATCAGTGCATGAGTTTCATGCTCGATCGATTGAGCTAGCCGGATCGGGCAATAAAAAGTATAAAATAGTTATGTAAATAGTTATTTAATAAAATGTTTTACTCTGTTTCTTTGCTGGTGTGTTGTGTATATTTATAATATTTGCATAGGGTTTGTCGTTATTTTGGGCGGTGTGGGTGGCGGAGTCGAGCTGTTTTGCAGCCCTCATGGTGTGGAGCTCAGTTCATTTCACTATTTTCGTATTTCTCATGAAGGTTTATTCCTAATGTTTGTATTTTACCGAGGTCAAAAAGAGATCGAATTAGTGGTCTACTGATTTTGCTCGATTACTTTTATTTTTTTTCACGATTTTTTCACTATCTGCAAAGACTAAACAGAGTATTGCGACTTTGTGCTTGTTTGTAAATAGAGAATGATCCAAAGAGAACCAATTGTAAAACAGTAAATGCTTGGATAATAATCAATCAAATGGAGAGACAAGCAGGTACGACGGATTACAACAGGGGTAAAGGTCTGCGTTAACTACCGTTCACTATCTGCAAAGAGAGAGTACTACTAAGAGAAAAGAGGGGAGTGGGGGGGGGGCAGCCTTCAAAGCACATCAGCGTGCATAAACACGAAAACGTTTTTACCTATCACGTACTTGACATTTGACAGCTTTTGATATTTGCTATTAAAAAACCATTGAAATTCACAGAAAAAACCATAGGTTATAGTCCATATATAGTTAGGAATTTGCATTTACAAAACCTTGAAAATTCAATGAAAAAACCATTGGTTTTAGGTCATATATAGTTAGGGATTTGCATTTAGAAAACCTTATTTTACTCGCATAAAACCATTGAAATTCCATATATAGTTATAAGCGCTAACTATATATCGCGCACCCGCAATCCACTGCTGATGATGTCACATATTACATCATTCATGACATGGTTAGTGACATCACTGATGACATCACTGATGACATCTCAAATGACATCACTGATGACATCACTGATAACATCTCATTTGACATGACTGATCACATCACTGATGATATCATTCATGTGATAATACCATGAACCTCTTCAGACTCTAATATAACCTTAGATACAATCAGTGTAAACAGACAGTCACTCATCCATGGAGTTACTCACACACCTAGTCAGTTATGCCAAAAATCAATCACACCTCCATTTTCTCAACTATACAGTTATACACACCTTACTTATTCAAACATATACTAACACATATTTACTTTACTCTCTTATACAATCTCTGATACATGTTCACAATGATCCATACAGCCACTCACACATTCACTGGCTCTTATGCACAGTTATTTATAGATGTCAACTCTCACATGTACTGTGTTTTACATATGTACTTAATTTGACATGTAGGACTGAGATATCCATTTACTCACTAATACACTCATGCACAGTCAACCGCCCATACAGTTGTTTCCACATGCACTTTTGAATCTATACATATAGTGAATCAACTACTCACACATCTATGTACAGAGTCACACACCTCCCAGCCACCCATACACACACACTCAGTTTCCCATACAAATACTTGGACAACCAATCAATAACCCATACAGTTACTCATATAGCTACTGATCAACATATGCAGCAGTTTGTAGAACAACAGATATAATGATGCACAAATTAAAACAGTTTAGTCACTAACCCATGCACTCAGTGAGACACATTTAATCACTCACTCAATCAGTCAGTCATGCACCTAGTAAATCCTTCATCCAGACACTTATATATCCACTCATTCTTCAATATGTAAAACATATTTTAACTTTACAGAAACATACAGTCACTGGATGTTGTAATCAGTGATGTCATCAGTGATGTCATTTGAGATGTCATCAGTGATGTCATCAGTGATGTCACTAACCATGTCATGAATGATGTAATATGTGACATCATCAGCAGTGGATTGCGGGTGCGCGATATATAGTTAGCGCTTATAACTATATATGGAATTTCAATGGTTTTATGCGAGTAAAATAAGGTTTTCTAAATGCAAATCCCTAACTATATATGACCTAAAACCAATGGTTTTTTCATTGAATATATATATATATATATATATATATTACCTACTGGCTATCGCCAGTAGGTATATATAGTTAGGATTTTTTCCCTATGGGATTTCTGAAAATTCTATGTCTAATAACTTTGGCGTTTGTGGACGGAATCGGCTGAAATTTTCAGGAAAATGGCACATTTTGTTTCTGAGCAGCCCCTGAAAATTTGGTGGGGTTTCGTCAAGGGGGGGCTGAGAAAAAAGGGGGGTCCCAAAACGCGTTTTTTACATTGAGTTTTCCATAGGGCGGTTGGCCTCACTTTTAGCTCGAACGGCTGAATGGATTTGCACAAAACTTGGCAAAATTGTAGGGACTGGTAGCCCGATGTGCCTTTGCTAGGTCTCAATATATGTGCTTCAGTGGATTTTGAGAAATTAACGTTTAAATCAAGATATATATCTGTAACAGCGCTCCAGGCAGCGATCCGGTCCGTTTACTTTTCGCGTTTCGGAACTTTGCGCGCAGAAAGCTGATTGGCTCTCCGGTGTCTGTCAACATTCTAAACAGTCCGGAGCGGCCGCCATCTTGTCTCTCGGTAGGATCGAGAGAGAAGAAGAGGTGAAAAACGAAAGGGGAATTTAATGAAAGGGGGCAAGGTATCCCCCTCTTGACCCCCTAGGAATGTTGTTGGGGTTATTAAAGGGTCCCGTGGGGAAAAGGAAAAAAAAATGATTTTTCACGGTAGAAGCGCTTCACGGGCCGCGAACTGGGCCGCAAACTGGTAGCGAAACGGGAATTCGCCATTTTGTGCTACGTTAATTAAATTACTAGGTATAAGGGGGTGCGGGAGACGTATCCTAATCCCCTATGTTTCCTGAGGGTGGCTGAGGAGGCTGATATATGTTGATACATCTCTTCCAGCGGCTGTGCGTGAGCTTTTTTTTATTTTGCTGCGTGACAGTCCGGAGCGGCCGCCATCTTGTCTCTCGGTAGGATCGAGAGAGAAGAAGAGGTGAAAAACTAAGGGGGAATTTAATGAAAGGGGGCAAGGTATCCCCCTCTTGACCCCCTAGGAATGTTGTTGGGGTTATTAAAGGGTCCCGTGGGGAAAAGAAAAAAAAATGATTTTTCACGGTAGAAGCGCTTCACGGGCCGCGAACTGGGCCGCAAACTGGTAGCGAAACGGGAATTCGCCATTTTGTGCTTCGTTAATTAAATTACTAGGTATAAGGGGGTGCGGGAGACGTATCCTAATCCCCTATGTTTCCTGAGGGTGGCTGAGGAGGCTGATATATGTTGATACATCTCTTCCAGCGGCTGCGCCATCTTGCCTTTTTTCCAATGCCACAATTTTGTCATGCACGGCAGCCATTTTAGATGCCAGGCTGGTCCCAGGCTATCACCTACCCCTGCGGATGTAGTTTATGGCCCCAGCTGTAGAGAATTCAGACATGCCAACCCTCCTGATTCAGGCGTGTGACTACTGATTTCAGTGCTAGTCTCCCGCCTCCCGATTTCTGCAAGCAAAAACCCGGGGGCATATTACGAACAACTAGCGATAATTTTTGTCTCTAACTTGTTTAGAGACAAAAATTATCGCCGCACATCGGCGATTTTTATCGCAGATAAACCTTGCTATTATCGCAGAAAAGTCAGCGATATTCATGTATTATCGAGCAAATGCTCTTAGCCATGTTATCCACCTCCCATTGGATAACATGGCTAAGAACTGCTCAGGGCAGGTGTTAGATTTTGGAGATATTCGCGCTTAGCGCGAATATCTCCAAAAGTTGGTAATAGAAGATAGCGATGTTAGGGACTGTTTCCAGTCGCTAACATCTTGGTACGCCACTTTGCATGTCATTAGTGATAAGTATCACTGACATGCAAAGCGGGGCCCAAGATGGTCGCTATCTCCTTTTAGCTGTCACTAACTGGTGTTAGCGACAGCTTGGTAATAGGGAGATAATTTTATCTCCGCTTTCATGGCTTTTAAAGCCAAAAAAGCGGAGATAAACCCCCTTGATAATATGCCCCACGATTCCTTGGGGGTTTCAGCTGACAGGGCTTGGTATTGTGTTACATGGTAATTTTTCCAGGAAACGTCAGAGGGTCGATGCAGGGGTTCTAGAAGAGGTGATAAACCATTTAAGCCTCATGAACAAGCGAATGGTCTTTTAAAGATTTGTGAAGTACTCGGGGCGGCGGTGTGTGTGTGCCCTCTTTTAGGAGCGGGCGGGGGGGCACTGCCAGCAACTTGCCAGGTCAGGTAGTGTTCAACACGTGCATCACCCTTTCTCTGCCTGCTATTGCGCTCCATGCTTCGGAAAGGTAAGAAAAAGAACGTGCATTTGAGTTTGAAATGTCCGATCCTGCAGCAGCACACTTCCAAAGCCCACACATGACAATAACCCGATTCAAGGCCCCATTCACCTGTTTTTAAAAAAATAGATAACACTCCAACAAAGTAAGATTATAAAACTTTATTAACTATTAACTATAACGAACGGAACAAAAACTAAAAACATTTAAACATTTTTCAACACAAAAAGCAACAATGGTTAGAAGCTGTCTTTTGTGCGAATAGTCCCAAGGCAGCACAACGTGCAGAGTTCTGGACGGCACCCAGGTGATGTCGCCTGGGTGCCGCACTGGTTTTGGGATCCTACAATGCAGCACAGAAAAACAGCGTGGGGCGTCCCGGGTGGTGCGGGGTGAGGCCTCGTCAGTAGCGGTCTGTTGTGCGAATAGTCCCAAGGCAGCAGAACGCGTTGAGATGTTGATGGGACTGTGTCCAGTGTCACATGGCTGACACAACATGTACGACAGGCACCCAGGTGATGTCCAGTAAACTGCCGCACTGGTTTTGGTATCCTACAATGCTGCTCCGAAAATTGGCGTGCGGCGGCCCGGGGGTGGGGGAGGCGGCGTGAACGGGCCTCCCCAGGTGGCGGCCATCTAGCTGAGTTGCGCCCGCTCTTGCGGCTACAGCGTCTCGCTCACCATGTTGTTGAGTTGCTCCCACTCTTGCAGTGCAGCGATAGGCGGCTGCCACATGGCTCTTAAAATGGCGGACGGCTCCTCGGTTTTGGGCCTGGTCCACTGAAATGGCCCTGGGACACCTTGGAACTCGGACGCTTGCCTGCTAGGGCTTGGGCTCCATTCTCGAAAAGCGTCCCCTCAGCCGTGAAGATTCTACAAAAGTCTTGGGGGCCCCCGACTCCCGCAGGCTTCCGGTGGGGAGCGGCTGCCATGATTGCTCGCGGAATGACCACGACGGAGCCACGAGATGGTGGTGCTCTCATGCTGACGCCAGCTTCAGTCTGAATGATTCAGAAACAAGGTGGGGCTTTCATCGTTTGGGAAAAAAAAATGTTCTAAACCAATGAAAAGTGTTATTTTTAGGTCATATGACCAAGCCTTCCATCTTTAGGAAACCAAAAGTAAAATGAACCAATGAAAAGTTTTATAAACAAGTCACATGACCTGTTATGCGGCATAGGGCTACAAAAAGCGTAGAAAATCCGTTGGCACGTGAGGCGGCGTCAGTAGCGGACCGATGTGCGAATAGGCCGAAGGCAGCACAACGCGCCGAGATTCGGATGGCACCGAGGTGGTGTCCAGCAAATTGCCGCACTGGTGTGGCCATCCTACAATGCTGCGCCGAAAGACGGCGTGTCCAGCTGAGTTGCGGTCACTGTTGCGGTACAGTGACTCGAACGCGCCGAGATCCGGATGGCACCGAGGTGGTGTCCAGCAAATTGCCGCACTGGTGTGGCCATCCTACAATGCTGCGCCGAAAGACGGCGTGTCCAGCTGAGTTGCGGTCACTGTTGCGGTACAGTGACTCGAACGCGCCGAGATCCGGATGGCACCGAGGTGGTGTCCAGCAAATTGCCGCACTGGTGTGGCCATCCTACAATGCTGCGCCGAAAGATGGCGTGTCCAGCTGAGTTGCGGTCACTCTTGCGGTACAGTGAGTCGAACGCGCCGAGATCTGGATGGCCCCGATGTTGTGTCCAGCAAGTTGCCGCACTGGTGTGGCCATCCTACAATGCTGCGCCGAAAGTCGGCGTGGGGTGCCCCGTTGGCTTATGAGGTGATGTCAGTAGTGGACTGATGTGTGAATAGGTCGGAACCAGCACAAGGCGCCAAGATCCGAATGGCAAGTCCTGGATGTTGAGTGCCTCAGTTGAGAGTTCTGAGCAGTGCTTGTAAGACTGTCTGAAGCTTATTTGCACCTACTGCAGCTTCACTATTGCCCTGGTGTGGCCAAAGGTGGCACATGACATAGGCGGCCGGCTCCCGAGGTGCGGCGGAACTTTTTTCCTTTTCCTTTCTGCTTCTTTTCCTACAATCCGTTTCATCTGAAGACACGACCAGGTCCCTGAATGTGTGCAGCGGGACGCTATTGATTGAATGAAAATGGCGGCTTGACACAAAGCTGACTCAAGCGTTACTGTTGATGCTATACAGACAAAAATTGGTTTTCAGTTTGTACATTCTTCAGTTTTTTTTTTTCCATCCAAGTCTGATTGAGAGTTTGTAGAAAAATGGTTTCAGATTTTCCACATACTACTCTTCAACATTCTTCCTAAATGTAACAATGTGAAACTCACTAGGAGAATGGCTGTTTCTGTTTCCTTTCAAAATGCTGCCAACACTATTTTCTGAATGGAAGACACCATCTTGTAGCATAAAGGGCCGAAAGGGGTTCTGGTCTGGCCGATGGTTGGTGGAGACATTTTGACTATATCTTGGACCTGCCCGGCCTCGCCCAAAATGGCGCCGGTATAAATGGGACTCGTAACACCTTGCCCGCAAATGTATATCTAGAAAATGTTATTGTAAGTGGCCGTGTCGTATTTTAATTACAAAATGTACGTCCACCGATTCCGCAACTGTTAGACACCTTTGTTCTTGCAACCTAATGGCCCGCTCGTTACGTTCTTCTACAGTGTAAATGTCTCCTCATCATATACGATTTCAGTTTGCTCCGTGGCCGGCCCACGTGGTTATAGGCCCGTATTTGTATACTGACATTTTCACAATAAAGGTTTTTAAAACAAAACACGGTAGTAGTATTTACATTGGTAAAGTTTTTACTTTTAGTCACTGTTTTCGAATCAGTAAAGGCAAGTGAAATAAAGCAGTCCAATTACATGACGGATAAAAGGTATAATATGTAGGAACGCAGTAAAGATAAATGCTTAAGGGCAGTTGTGTTTTTCATGTCTGCAATATAAAGTGATCGATAAGAATCTGATAATCAGGCGTATCGGCGACTAAGATAGCAGGCCGAATCTCTTTTACTCAACGGCTCCGTTATGGAAGGAAGAAACGCCCTTTTTCTCGAAAAAGGAATATATTTTACTTACAAGACAGTTGTAAATTTTCCGGGAAAGTACATTAGCCTGGAATATTATAACATATGTTTGAAAAAAAAATATTGTTCGAAAACAATAAAAAGCGTAATTTTTAGGTCATATGACCAAGCTTTTCATCATTAAATTAACAAAAGTAAAATGAACCAATGAAAAGTTTTATTAACAAGTCACATGTCCTGTTATGCTTATGTTACGCGCTGCGCGCCGCGCCTCGGATCACTTCCGGGTGCGGTAACGCGGCGTGTCATATAACGCATTACGCGACAACGTAGGTCAAGAATATAGTCAAAATGTCTCCACCAACCAGCGTTCGGAACACAACTCCTTTCAGCAGTCCAAAAAGTTCTGTTAAATGACAACAGAGGGGACAGGCAACAAGAACCATCAGTCAAAGAGGGGAGGGCAAGTTCTTCTCTTCCGGGTCATGTTGGGGCGCTACCGGAACTGATCGAATTGGTAGTCTACAGTGTTTCTGGATGTTTCAGACTAAAGCTGGCGTCAGCATGAGACCACTACCATCTCGTAGCTCCGTCGTGGCCATTCCACGAGCAATCATGGCAGCCGCTCCCCACCAGAAGCCTGCGGGAGTCGGAGGCCCCCAAGACTTTTGTAGAATCTTCACGGCTGAGGGGACGCTTTTCGAGAATGGGACCCAAGCCCTATCAGGGAAGCGTCCGAGTTCAAAGGTGTCCCAGGGCCATTTTAGTGGACCAGGCCCAAAACCGAAGAGCCGGCCGCCATTTTGAGAGTCCTGTGGCAGCCGCCTATCGCTGCACCGCAAGAGTGGGCGCAATTCAGCTGGATGGTGGGCAAGACGCTGTAGCCGCAAGAGTGGGCGCAACTCAGCTGGATGGGACAAGGTTCAGAATTGAAGAGTCATCAAAAGGCAAAAAGTTCCGCCTGATCCCGGGAGCCGGCCGCCTATGTCGGGGGCAATCTCAGGCTACACCAGTGCTATAAGACTTGGGGAGGGTGTCGGAGCCAAGCGTCTTCTCCGAGTCCATGGCCATCACACCGCCCCTCAGGGGCCTCCGTCAAGCTGTTTAGGAAGGTAATATATCACATTGTTTTCTAATGCAGTCAGGTCCACAAACGACACTCACTTACTTTGAGAATAGTGAAGCTGCAGTAGGTGGAAATAAGCTTCAGACAGTGTTACAAGCGCTGCTCAGAACTCTTAACTATGGCACCCAACATCCAGAACTTATGCTATTTGAGAATTGCAGTGACATCGAAGCATCTCAGGGACCAAAACCATTAACGTACTTTCACGTATGAAAATCTTACTTGGGGAGGGGGCAGGAGCGAAGCGCCCCCTCCCAGTCAGCGCCACCACACCGTATGTTGAAAATTTGAAGCCATCGTTCTACAAAGTCAACCAAACTTGGATTAAAAATCTAGAAAAATGTACAAACTGAAAACCAGTTTTGGTCTGCATAGCATCAGTAGCAACGCTTGAGTCAGCTTTGTGTCAAGCCGCAAATTTGATTCAACAAAGCACAGACATTCAAAAAGGCTCAAATTCAGAACTCTAAACTATGGCACCCAACATCCAGGAGCTTGCCATCCGGATCTTGGAGCCTTGTGCTGCTTTCGATCTATTCACACATCGGTCCACTACTGACATCATCTTATAAACCAACGTTATGTAAATAGTTTTTTAATAAAATGTTTTACCCTGTTTCTTTGCTGGTGTGTTGTCTATATTTTTAATATTTGCATACGGTTTGTCGTTATTTTGTGCGGGATGGGTGATGGAGCCGAGCTGTCTTGCAGCCCTCATGGTGTGGAGCTCAGTTCATCTCACTATTTTCGTATTTCTCATGAAGGGTTGTTCCTAATATTTCTATTTTAGCGAGGTCAAAAAGAGATCCAATTAGTGGCCTACTGATTTTGCTCGATTACTTTTATTTTTTTTACACGATTTTTCACTATCTGCAAAGACTAAACAGAGTATTGCGACTTTGTGCTTGTTTGTAAATAGAGAATGATCCAAAGAGAACCAATTCTAAAACAGTAAATGCTTGGACAACAATCAATCAAATGGAGAGACAAGCAGCCACGACGGATTACAACGGGGGTAAAGGCCTGCGTTAACTACCCTTCAGTATCTGCAAAGAGAGAGTACTACTAAGACAAAAGAGGGGAGGGGGGGGGTGCAGCGTTCAAAGCACATCAGCGTGCATAAATACGAAAATGTTTTTATTTATCACGTACTTGACATTTTAAAGCTTTTCATATTTGCTATTAAAAAACCAATGAAATTCACAGAAAAAACCATAGGTTATAGTGGATATATAGTTAGGAATTTGCATTTACAAAACCTTGAAAATTCAATGAAAAAACCATTGGTTTTAGGCCATATATAGTTAGGGATTTGCATTTACAAAACCTTATTTTACTCGCATAAAACCATTGAAATTCCATATATAGTTATAAGCGCTAACTATATATCGCGCACCCGCAATCCACTGCTGATGATGTCACATATTACATCATTCATGACATGGTTAGTGACATCACTGATGACATCACTGATGACATCTCAAATGACATCACTGATGACATCACTGAAAACATCTCATTTGACATGACTGATAACATCACTGATGATATCATTCATGTGATAATACGATGAACCTCTTCAGACTCTAATATAACCTTAGATACAATCAGTGTAAACAGACACTCACAGACTGTCACTCATCCATGGAGTTACTCACACACCTAGTCAGTCATGCAAAGAATCAATCACACCTCCATTTCCTCAAATATACAGTTATACAAACTTTACTTATTCAAACATATACTAACACATATTTACTCTCTTATACAATCCCTGATACAAGTTCACAATGATCCATACAGCCACTCACACATTCACTGGCTCTTATGCACAGTTATTTATATATGTCAACTCTCACATGTACTGTGTTTTACATATGTACTTACTTTGACATGTAGCACTGAGATATCCATTCACTCACCAATACACTCATGCACACAGTCAACCGCCCATACAGCTGTTTCCACATGCACTTTTGAACCCATACATCTAGTGAATCAACTGCTCACACATCTATGCACAGAGTCATACACCTCCCAGCCACCCACACACACACTCAGTCTCCCATACAAATACTTGGGCAACCAATCAATAACCCATATAGTTACTCATATAGCTACTGATCAACACATGCAGCAGTTTACAGAACAACAGACATAATGATGCACAAATTAAGACAGTTTAGTCACTAACCCATGCACTCAGTGAGACACATTTAATCACTCACTCATACAGTCAGATATGCACCTACTAAATCCTTCATCCAGACACTTATACATCCACTCATTCTTCAATATGTAAGACATATTTTTACTTTAGAGAAACATACAGTCACTGGATGTTGTCATCAGTGATGTCATCAGTGATGTCATTTGAGATGTCATCAGTGATGTCATCAGTGATGTCACTAACCATGTCATGAATGATGTAATATGTGACATCATCAGCAGTGGATTGCGGGTGCGCGATATATAGTTAGCGCTTATAACTATATATGGAATTTCAATGGTTTTATGCGAGTAAATTAAGGTTTTGTAAATGCTAATCCCTAACTATATATGGTCTATAACCAATGGTTTTTTCAGTGAATTTTCAAGGTTTTGTAAATGCAAATTCCTAACTATATATGGACTATAACCTATGGTTTTTTCATTGAATTTCAATGGTTTTTTAAAAGCTAATATCTGTAGCTGTAAAATATATTCTTCTTTAAATCTTGAAATATATTTTTCATGTTCTTTAGACAATTTTTTAAAAACATTTTTTTTTGTTTCGCTCCCAGTCCGCGAACCGGTCAGCTTCCCGTTTGCTCAATTTAAAGCCGCGGCTTAGTACGCGAACCAGTAAACGTTCCTTTAGCGTAACTGTTACGTTTGCATGACGTTTTGCGTTATCGCGTAATACGTCATTGGACGCGCCAAGTTAGCGGACCCGGAAGTGGACCGGAAAGCGGAGCAAAGCGCGAAACGTAAACACAGCAGGTCATGTGACTCGAAAATAACACTTTTCATTGGTTCATTTCACTTTTGGTTTCCTAATGATGTAATACTTGGTCATGTGATATAAAATTAACACTTTTCATTGGTTTAGAATTTTTCCTTCTCCCAAATGATGAAAACCCCTCCTTCTTTCCTCACTCTGACTTTCATCTTGGTGAGAGAAAGACCCTTTTTGATTCTTCAGCAATGGCTTCAATGGTTGCTTCAGCCAGTGTGCCCCCACCACCTCCTCCACCTCCTCATGGGAAGAAAGGACCACCTGCTTCACTAATTATAGAAGAGGAGGAAAATCAAGAAGAGGAGGAAGAGGAAGAAAATCAAGAGTTTTTGCCAGAGGAGCCCAGGAGATATAACAGGAAAGAAAATTATATCTGGCAATTTTTCAAATTTCCTGCTGACCAAAAAAAAGTTAATGCTAGATACGTATTTTGTCGTATTTGCGGCTATCGTCTTTCAAGGGGCACAGACAAAAAGTACAGCTATGGGAATCATACAATGCACAGGCACATGAGTCGATGGCACCCTAACAACTACAGTAATGCCCAGCTTCGCGACCAACAACAAAATCCACCAGAAATGGCAAGAAGATCTGTTGTTCAGGAGGTATCGGGACCGGAGGCGAGGGAGGTGATCCCGAACATCCAGATCAACATGGGAGAAGTGAAGCAAGTCTGTGTGTGGTGCAACCAGACACTTTGCTACCGCGAAAGTAGCATTACCCTTATAATGAGAGCCATCAACAATCATGTGTGCCCAAAACGCCCCAAAAAGTAAATTCTTCTTTTTTTTGTTGCTCCTGTTGAGCCGTCTTCGATGAATCATTTTTGTTTCCCCCCTCCCCCCAAAAAATAAAAAAAAATACAAAATGTTCCGAAAAAAACAAAAAAATATAAAAAATGTTCAGAAAACTAATAAAAAAAATTTAAAACAACAAAAACAAAAAAAAACAGTTCTTTTCAGAACTACCTCCCCATTATTAAAAAAAATTGGTAGAATTCTTTGAACTCTGCCAAGCTCTATTTCTATTAGTTCGCTCCCAGTTCGCACTCCGGTACGCGAACTTTGAGCGTACCAAAAACATTTTTTTTAAAAAAAGGAATAGTAAGTATAAGGAAAGAAAACAGACAGTTATGTTACAAAAAAGACAGCTATAGGGAGTAAAGAAAAGATACTGTTACCCGCAATTCACTTCTGATCATGTCATATATTACATAATTTTTGACATGGTCAGTGAGATCATCAGCAGTCGATTGCGAGTAACAGTTTTTTCTGTTTACTTCCTATAGTTGTCTTTCTTGTAACATAAATGTCTTTTCCTATCCTTATACTTACTGTTCTTGTTTTAACATTTTTTGGAGATCATTCAGAAACAGTAACATTAATAGAGACAGAATTAGTGAATAATAATGAAGAAGTATGAGAAGAGAGGGACTGAGAAAAATACTGGAAGGAGTAGAAAAATTAAGTAATAGAGAAAGGAAGGAGAGAAGTAGCAAACACAGGAAAGTAAAGATTTAAGAAATGAAGCAGTAGAACTAATAGATGTTAAATGTGATAGATTAAATGAATGATTGAGGGTGACGATAAGGTGTGTCCTCTCTAAAAGTTTGTTTAAGGTGAACCGTACTCTGGGTTGCATATCAAATTTATGCTTGTTGAAGAATACAGACGAGATAATAGATGTGAAGACCTACCATTGCAGTAAAACATGCCCACTTATTACATCAATCATAACATAGTCAGTGACATCATCAGCAGTGGAATGCAGGTTAAAAAAGTAGAAAACATTTACCTTATAATTCATGTTAACTTTTCAAGCAAATTTTTCATACATTCAATCTGTAAAAGAGAGAACAAACATTTCCAAAAATATTAAAACATGTATTTAAAAATTAGAAAAAAGAAGGGAAAAGGTTCAAGAAGAAACAGTTTTTAAACAACTTTGACACTTACAGAAACCTCTACTTCTCTACGACCCCTACACAATCCTAAAGATATTTATTTTAAAAAAACAGTATCTTCATGCTGATGAAATGAGGCCTATTTTGAAACATGATGCTTCTTTTGCATTGCTTATGTCTCACAATAGTGATGCAATAACAGCGCAAAAAAGATGTAAAGCCATCATAAAATTGTGTCAAACATTTTAAATGATTGTTTTAGGATGCAAATAAGATGTGTGCTTTCAAGAGCTTTCTTTGAGGTGAGGCCTATTTCTTTTTTTTTTTAAAAAACAGTACCTAGAAGTACAGCACTGTAAGCATTAAAATTGACACTTACAGAAGACTCAGCTTCTCCATATCTACCTCACATTTCTAAATATATATCATAATTTCAAAAAGCATAACATTAATTATACATGTTAAATGGTTTATTTTTGCTGTTCTCAGAATGTATCAAATTTCACTTAAATCAGTGACTTGAAGGTATTCATCATGTAACAGCGGGGAAAAAAAAACACAATCAAAATGACTGTGTTTAAAAAACCCATACAAACTAAGAAAACTGATTTCAAAACTCCTTAAAATTAACTTACTTTCAATGACGTCGAAGGATGTCCTATAAACAGCATCCACTCTGTTGTGCTATAAATATTTTCAGCCCGCCACTTTCTGAAAGAAAACCTCCATCGATATGAAAAATATGTTACATAGAAAAAAAGACTTCTCTCATTCTATCACATGTTTCCACTAGGCCAAATCATGTTGCCGCAATTTGCAAGTCTTGTAATTCTTCCAAACAAATCCCGACATTTTCTATTTTCGCAACTTTCAAAAAGAAAACATTTGAGATTATTTTCACAATCCTGGACTACTAATATCTTACTCTTCTTTGTCACTCATGTTCTCCTTTTCCTATGACACTGATACTGCTTACTATGAAGCAGACTTACTTGCATCAGGTTTATATAGTTGGATTTTTAATCTAGACAGCATTGCAGACTTACATTCCCTCTACTTAAAATTTTGGTTTTAAAAACACCAGATAAGAATTTTTAAGGTCAAACGGCAATTTTTTTTTGAAAGTTACAATGGAATCATTGCAGAATGACCAGCCGTTTTGAGACTTTAAGTAAGCTGTATAATGTCCTGATGTTGTTGATAGACCATCGTGATAGATAATTGCTACAGTTACAAAAGTCCTCCCTGATATTGACAGCTGAGAAGCCACAAATTTTTTTATTAAAGTTGACAATTTTGAACCATCAGGCCTACATCGTTGGATCATTAAAATGACATACTGGCCATATCTACGTATAAATAATGTTGACATCATATCACATTTACATTGGGTACACTCCATGTTGTGATCCGCTGCATTTACTAGCTTATTAAAGGACACTGATTTACTGTCTGGCAAAGTTAAATATATAAATCTTTCTGAGTCTACACTAGTAGTACTTGATACCATACAGTTCTCGCAGTCATGCTGCCATTGATAAGAAAGCCCAAACAGGTGATCTACATCTACACCCTCATCTTGCAATACATCAAGCATATACATTAAAAACTCCTGACAATCTTGCTGATTATTTTCAGAGAAGTCTGTTTGACCTGAACATTCATCTAACAGATAACGAACTTCAGACACACTTTCTACTTTTGTTCGATCAGTGCTACATTTCTCGAAAACAGAATTCAACAAACAGCATAAAATTTGTTCTGAATTCAACAGAATCTGTTCTTTTAAACTCTCTAGTGAAAAGAGAACATTAACCACTACATTTGCATAGCAGTTGACACCAGAACTGTTTTCAAATTGAAAACCGACAACATCTTCAACAGAATCCACTTTCTTTCTGCTAACAATTTTCGGTTCATTGACTTTTAGTCTTTTTGCAACAACCTCCCTACTATTACTGATATTTCTACGTTTCCGGCCTACCACACGTTTCTCAAACAAAGGATATTGAGGCAAATGTGGCGCATACTCTCTTCTTAACCTATTGTATTCCTTAACACAATCTAGATCCGCACAAATGTTTGTGACATCACAGTCAATCAAGTACAATCCCGATAAAGTTCTAACTCGTGACAATGCCACATATGCCATACCCTCCTTGAACACAGAACTGCCAATATTCACCAATGCACTGTCTACACTTAAACCTTGCGATTTATGGATTGTCACCGCATATGCCAAGCAAACAGGAAACTGTTTACGGCGAACATATAAGTCTTTAACAAGCAAAAACCTAGCAGAACAACGACCAATTAGCTGTACTTCCTCAATGCCATCAAATTTAATTCTTAAAAATTCTATTCCATCTCTATTTCTGTATTTCTCAAAATCAACAACATTACCCATTGATCCATTCACCAGACCTCTTTCTACATGTAAATTCCTTCTCAAAATGATTCGGCAATTTAAACACACATTCAAAGTCTTTTCAAAACCCGCTGTTTTAGATATAGTCTTCTCTAATGAATCCAATTTTGATTTCAAATTGTCTGACAAAATAATTGTTGATCCCATGTGCTCTATTTTGTCGATAGCTTCAAGTTTCACAATCTCTTGCTTTTCTAAATTCAACATTTTGTTGTTGAAGATGGCACATTCTGCAAGAGTTGGCATCAAACATATCCCGGATTTCTTCTCAGTAATTTTCTGAAAAATATTCTCAGGCACAATCTCTTGTTTGGGATATAAATGTGACAGTAATCGTGCATTTAAAGCTTCTTTCCCATGTTCGGTCACTTTTCCAATTCTAATATCTTGTAGAATATTCTTGTAATCTTCATCCTTTGCCTGACGCATATTTTCATGCAGTTCAGCATAATTGAAGTTTAACCATATATTGACGTTGCCAATGCTCCCTAGGCACTTCCTGGTATCTTCATGCGTGAGTATTTTGAACACAGGTTGACCTTTTACTGGTGTCAGCTGCAGAAGATCTCCAAAAACAATGATGTGTTTGCCACCAAATAACACATCATATTCAGTTTTAAGTACTTCTTGCATTCTCAAATGCACAAAGGCAAGCATGACATTGGAAACCATGCTTACTTCGTCAATGATAAGTAGTTTCATTTTCCTCAAGACTCTTGAAACTTCACAGCAAGCATCCCCAGATAACTTGTGGTATTGTAATTTGTTGTCATGCTCCACCGGCAGCATCAGTAGACGATGCAAAGTAATACCTTTAATGTTATGTGCTGCCAGTCCAGTAGGAGCGGTGACAACACAAGACAGCGATGACTCAGTCCTTTCCTGCAAATAACAAGAAATTGCTTTAATGAGGAAACTTTTTCCAGTTCCCGCTTCTCCACTCACGTACAGTCGGACAGGCTTCAACGATGTACATGAGCACTCTTTCTTCTCATGACTTAATCCGTGCTCAATTTCCTTGGTAACTTCATCATATATTTTCCTCTGCTCAACGTTGAGTTGTTTTTCCAAGTCTTCTAAGTTAACTGAATCCTCCTGAGCATGTGCCATGGCTCTTTCCACTTCATTCATAGCAGTGGCAGCTTCATTTTCGATAATAGGTCCTCCAAGTGGATCTTGACTCAATGAAACAGAACTCTGACTGTCCTGAGAACTGTCTCTGGCAATCTCGGCTGCAATCGTTGCTTCCTGCTCAATTTCCAAAGTTAGCATTTCTTGATATTTAGGAAAAGCAGGACATTCTATGGACTCCTTGGCTGCATTGAAAGAGTCTTCGTAACAAAGGAAATCTCCAAGCAGTTCCTCTTCTGCACGCCAAGGCTTGAAAAGTTGCAAAAGTGCTAAATAGAAAAACTCCTTTTTTTCTGGAGATTCACCACTCAATTTTCGATGGTTTACTAATTGGCATTTTCTTTGCTTGACCAGGCATCCCTCACTTCCAATTACAGCATACACTCCTTTCTCAATATCTTCTTTGATGTTCCTCTTGAATATATAATTTTGGAGAACCTCATATAGACAAACATTCTCAAGGTGACTGCTTCGATTTGGATAATATGTATCCAACATGTTGGTCTTCAAAATGTCGGTACTGTTTGGTTCCTTTTCTGCCAAATACTCAATTTCCCGGACAGGTTTTAGAACTCGATTTCGCGTTGCAGCAAGACCAAGACTCGCCCAAACAATACTCCTGGATTTGGCATAGAGACTTGCTGAAGACAATCGATCAGAACATTCGTAAGCTCCGATTTCTCGATGCGACAACATCTTCAGACTGAAACTGTACAACTTCTTGCTGAGGCTCTTTTCATGGGAAATGTCCTCCCACATATCCTTCAGTTCTGTCTTTTCTTTTTTGGTGATGTAAGATGTCACATACCGAGCCACAGCCATACAGTTGTCAGCCACAAACTGTATATCCATGTTAGCATTCCACATGGACAAAATCACTGGGTTGTAGTCATTGATGTACTTGGACTCTTCGTTCCTTTTCAAATTGTATGTATTCTTGGGTGATTTCCTCGTCACATTATGTCGCAGCGAAGACATCAAACTGTTCACTCTTCCTTTAGAAATCACCGGTCGTGGAAAGTTGAAACGACATTTGGTGTAGAACTTGTCCTTGTTTCTGAATTTACGACGACAATACTTTCCACAACGATGGCTTTGGAAACGTAGAACTTGTTCTCTTAGGCTTTTCTTCTCCATTGCGTTTGGAACAGTACACGTAGAATACTGTTCTATGAAATTCATCACTAAGTCATCCGGATCTGTTCCAAATTTAGGTGCATCCTTGATCCACAACAACATATGTATATGAGGGGCACCTCTTGCTTGGTACTCCTTTCTCCAGAAGAAATCCAACACCTCTCCAAGAGGTGGATTCTTCTTATTTGTAATGAAAGACATCATAGCTTCAAATCTATGATTGAAGTACCTGCATACATTCACTGGATCCAAAGAACACAGTTCTCCAGGTGTCTTGAATTCAATGTTTTCAATATTTCCATTTGCCTCTCGTAGAAATTCAAGTAAGTCTTCCCAGCCATACTCGGCACAGCTCAGAGTGAGGAACCATGTCGGAGTTCCTAAGTTCCTCAGCATACATTTTAAATCACCATGACGACGGTACCAGTACTCATTAGTACCACGCTGACACGCCATGAGATTAATTAAGTGAGAATCCAAAATACTGTCTTGGACATTGATTTTATGCATAAAATCACTTGCCGAGATGTTTCGCATCTGTATACCACTTTTTAAAATGTGGTTCACTGCATATGACAGTCCTGACAGATCGCTTTCAAACAGGAGATGAAACAAATAGGGAATGCATTGACGAAACCTAGGATCTTCTGCATACAATCGTAAAGTCCGGTATTCAGACGCAGGAATTTGATGAGGTCGCTCATCATATCTTCCTCCTTGACCTGTGGGAAATAGCTGTGGGAAACACCGAGCTTCCAAACTTTCCTCCCAAACACTAATGGGACTCCCTTTGGCTTGTTTCATTTGAAACAACTCAATAGCATTCCCCATGACTTCCTTGGAATGCAAAGGATGAACACTATAATGTTCATATATTTCTTCACTATTAGACACCTCTACTTTCTCAATTTGGCCAGCACACAAAACACTATCCTCTTCATCACTTACTTCCTCTTCTGCTACATATACATTCTTATAGTACTTATTATTTTTCTTCAAATACAAAGTTGCATTTTTCACTTTCCTAACATCCACTAAATCTTGCCATATTTTCTTATTCTTTGTCGGAACCCCATTAACCAAGATAACCAGAGGTTCCTCTTCCACTTTCTCAACTCCAATTGTGTTAATGTTTTTGTTTAAATCTAGAGGCAAATAAACAACTCTTCCCTTTAATCCTCTCTGTAAATCTGTTGGAGGCAACTTCCCTGTCTTTGGCTCCATTCTTACAATAGCCTGAAAGGGATGGATACTTTGAATCAAAATAGATTCATAAGTATTTAAATCCTTCAATTCTGAAGGAATCTCAACCAATTCCAGATTATTATGAACTGCCCTAGCAGGCATCTGGTTTTGATTTAATTTATTACAACAATAAGTACACACACGTTGGTCCACTCCCAAATCAAAACAATTTTCTACCATCAAGTATGTGGCAAAATCCTTCCATTCACTATTATTTTCCCTTTCAGTTTTTGCATATAAATCCACTAACTTAGTCTGATTCTTATAATAAGTGTGTCGACAACATACACACGTGAAATTAGGCCTCTCACTTGATTTCATCTGAAACGTGGCAATTTCCTTCTGAAAATTATCTGAACTAGAAACCAGGATATTATCTTCAACATAACCCTCTACTTCTGGGTCAATTTGAACATTCTCATCTCTACTACCAAAGTAACAAAACTCAATTTCCTCACAAATATTCTTCACATCTATTTCAGAACCATGCAAAAGAGCAGCACATAATTGTTTAAGCATAATTGCTGGACTCTTAGCATAATACAACATTCTCACTAATTTTCTCACTTTATTATGATGCACTGCTAGCATCCTGAAATGATGAAAAACACTCTGGCATACTCTCCTGGAAAGACAAGCCAGTGAATGACCACGCAAACCTGTCATTTGTCTCACTCTGCAAGGATCTAAATCTTGCAACAACTTTATTTTCTGCTTCAAACTTTTCTTATTAAATGTCCGTATAAAATCACAAAGCAAATTGATGGAAACCTGTTGCACACTGCAAATAGAACTACACTTCCAAATGTACACAGGACCCTTAGGACGTCTTCCTAAAACCTCATCACTTAGCGCCTCTTCTGTCTCTGTTGTCACAAGTTGTTCTTTTTCAACTGGACAACCATCCTTCACTTCATAAGCTCGACCACTGGTGTCAACTGCAAACACCAAATCATTATCCTGAAAATAACTCTCCTCATTAAAAAATGCCTCACAACTTGAACTATGCATCCATTCTCCGGAAAAAACTTCACAAAAGTTAGTACGATTTACTACTCTCTTCCATCTACTTTTTGTTTTGAAATCAGAAATTACCTTGCTTAGTTTCCTAATTCTATTGATTACCAAAATAAATAACTTTCGCTTAATTTCAAAAGCATGATCAATAATTTTCTCTACATTTTTCTTCTTCTTATAAAATGCCGCTTTCTGTTGGCCTTTTTTTTTAATATTTTTCAATAAATTAACTATTATTCTGTTACGGAACATTCGATTTCGAATGTCCCTAAACTGTTGTTTCCTTCTACTATCATGCACAGAGTTATCTCTTCCTCTACCAGTAACATTTTTGATGGGTCTCTCCTTTCCATTTAAATTGCTTTTCTTTTTGTGGACTGAAACATTTTTGGGAGAAATCCTTTTTTTACTACAAATATTTCTTAAGAATGATTTCGTGCTCTTACCCGGACCTTTCTTGGTGTTTTGACAAGTATTTGGGGAAGAGGACTGCTGCAATAAAACATCATCCTGCTGTCTTTGACGTTTTCTAGCCTTTCTAATTCTATTTTTTGTAGGCATTTTCCAAACTATGAAAGAATCTGCAGTTGAATCTGTGGAAAAATATAATAAAAAATGTTATTAACCACTATTACCAAACAGTAAATGAATAACAATCATCTAAAACTTAATGCCCTACTAATTATTTAACATAGCAAATCTTTTGCACCAGCACTGCATCACAAAAATGACACTCAATGGTACAAAACAGGCATAGAACAATCATAAATCACTCCCTAATATTTTAAATGATTAATTCAGGATGACGATAAGATGTAGCCTATCTAAAGGTTTGTTTAGGCCCAGATCTTTGGACTGGGGTGAATGTGTGTCATTGATCCACATTCGGTCCATCACCTGTTTTGTTTATTTGAGGTGAGGCCAACACATGGTTGCAGATAAGATTTTCACTGAAAAAAACCAAAGAGAAAATACATGTAAAGACCTACCAATGAAGTAAGTCATTATTTGAAAACCATTACATTTCTGGAAATATGCACTGCTAGTGCTTCATAAGTTGTTTTGGGTCATATTTATAAGGCATTTGAGTGTCTATTATGCTATTTTACGTTCTTCATGGTGCAAATGTCTTGTAAATACGCTCCCACCTGCGGTTGGCAAATTTAGATTTTGATTATGGGAGTTACATAGGCATGTTAATAATTTCCCAAAAATGGTGTATGACCCCAAACAACCTATGAAGCTCTAGTAGTACATATTCAGAAATTTAATTGATTTCAAAATTCGTTTTTAAACACAGCATATAAATCAATTGTATACCTGCATTCAAGAGGAAATGACTGAAAATGTCCTTGAGACACATGAAAGCGTTTTCTGTAATGCCCTATCACCATTTTTTGGACATTATTAACATGGCTATGTAACTCCCATAATCAAAATCTAAATTCGCCAAGCGCAGGTGAGAGCGTATTTACAAGACACTTGCCCCATGAGGAATGCTTGCCATTTAAAAAAGGAAAAATAACATCAAAGACACTCAAATGCCTTATAAATATGACCCAAAACAACCTATGAAGCTCTAGCAGTACATATCCAGAAATGTAATTGATTTCAAAAATGGTTTTTAAAAACAACATATCTGTTTCAGCTTACATAAGAGACCATGGAATGGGCTTCATATACAACAATAACTTGTGTTACTGCATGCCAGAATGGTACACCGAATATGCAATTACAATTTCTCAAAGAAACAAAATCTATTTCTATATCACTACAGACAAAGCCACAGTTTAAAAACACAGCTTTCTTCATCATTTTCTCCTTAGCAAGATTTATCGCAAATGCGATAAAAAACGGCCGCAATGCATGAATATCGCTGAAAAGTCAGCGATATTCATGCATTATCCAGCAAATGCTCTTAGCCATGTTATCCACCTCCCATTGGATAACATGGCTAAGAACTGCTCGCAAATGCGAAAAAAACGGCCGCAATGCATGAATATCGCTGAAAGGTCAGCGATATTCATGCATTTTCCAGCAAATGCTCTTAGCCATGTTATCCACTTCCCATTAAATAACATGGCTAAGAACTGCTCAGGGCCCATGAGGAAGGCTTTCCATTTAAAAAGGTAAACATAACATCAAAGACACTAAAATGCCTTCTAAATATGACCCCAAACAACCTATGAAGCTCTAACAGTACATATCCAGAAATGTAATTGATTTCAAAATTCGTTTTTAAACACCGCATATAAATCAATTGTATACCTGCATTCATGAAGAAATGACTAAAAATGTCCTTGAAACACATGAAAGTGTTTCTGGAATGCCCTAGCACCATTTTTGGGACACTATTAACATGGCTAGGTAACTTCCATAATCAAAATCTAAATTTGCCAAGAGCAAGTGGGAGCGTATTTACAAGACACTTGCCCCATGAGGAACGCTTTCCATTTTAAAAGGAAAACATAACATCAAAGACACTCAAATGCCTTATAAATATGGCCCAAAACAACCTATGAAGCTCTAGCAGTACATATCCAGAAATGTAATTGATTTCTAAAATCGTTTTAAAAAACAACATATCTGTTTCAGCTTACATAACAGACCATGGAATGGGCTCCATGTACCACAATAACTTGTGTTACTGCATGCCAGAATGCTACACCGAATATGCAATTACAATTTCTCAAAGAATCTAATTCTATTTGTATATCACTAGAGACAAAACCACATTTTAAAAACACAGCTTTCTTCATCATTTTCTCCTTAAATCATACTATTCTCTATCTAAATTAAATAAATCTTTTCTCACCTTAGCAAATATTTTTGGAGTTTTGAAAACAGTCTCAGAAATACACCAAATTGTCTTCAGCAGAAGAAAAAGGATGCACTCCAGAGGCTGCAGCTATTGAAAGCACAGAAATACAGATATTCATTTCACATATCTCTCATATTAGCCAATCATAACTCTTCCCTCACTTTTTTCAAATCAAAACCCTTCCCCCCTCTGCCCTCTCTGCCTTTTTTCCATAGCAACCACCTCCTGGAAGACCTCTCATGTTTGCAAATTCACACAACAATGTTTCAATTGAACTCTGAACTCTCAGTGCACCTGCGTATCCAGTGCAATCTTTCATGAAATGTTTCTTCCTTGACCATTCAAATTACATCTTTCAAAGAACACATCCATGCACCCTAACTTTCTGTTTTCAGAAATGGAAATGCACCAATCACTGCTAATGATTCATTAGCATTGGAAATCCACAGTTTTTTTTCTTTACAAACTCCTACTGTTTCAACTGCCCTTTCATTACCACACTTCATCTGACTGCAGAACAACCTTCTCCCACCATGTTTAAGGTCTGGATTGTTGGACATAGTTACATCCACTGGGCTCAAAGGTATGCTGAGAGCAGAAATTTACACAACCTCAATTTACAGGATGTGGAAATTAAGTGGTTGGGCCAAAGAGGATTAAAATGTCACCAATTGATACCATTGGTGAAAACCTTTATGCATTTGCCAAAACCTGACCTGTTAATAGTGCACTGTGGAGGTAATGATTTGGGCACTTTGACAGGGGTAGGTCTGGAAATGCTTTTAAAGGACACCTTTGAGCAATTAATGGCACTTTTTCCTCAAACTGCCTTGGTATATTCCAATATATGCCAAAGACAGAAATGGAGGTGGTCCAACCAATTTTGTCCACAAATTGAGAAAGCGAGGAAGCATGTAAACAAATCTGTGTCAGCTTTCATGAGAGACCATGGAATGGGCTCTCTGTACAACAATAACTTGCGTTACTACATGCAAGATATCTACAGAGGAGATGGAGTTCACTTCTCAGATGAGGGCAACAGAATTTTCATTCTGAATTTAAGACTGTGCATTGGTACCTACTTATAAGTACCTAAATGTACCATAAACCCAAAAGCTCTTCTCAGAGCTACCCTTCATCTGATCACACACTTTTATTATTTTTTTTCTAACTTTTTTCTGTAATTTTCAACAAACTACGCTCAAAGAACGCTATCCGGTACGCGAACTGGAAGCTAACCGCGCAAAATTTCAAAAAAAAAGTTTTTTCTTCGCAAATATAGTCCTCCTCAGCCACCCTCAAAAAACGTAGGGGGGCAAAATACTTGTACCATGCCCCCTTCTACCCATTCAGAACATTATTTACCCTCCATTTTATACCTTGATTCGACCGAAACACAAAATGGTGGACTCCCGTTACGCTCCTAGTTCGCGGACCGGACCGCTTTCCGGGAAGCGGTCCAAAAAAAAGGTGGGAAAGTAATTTACAGAAAAACGACTACAGACACTCTCACCAAATATAAATTAGCTCATACTACATAACAATCCCTTTCATTCTCACAAATTTGATTGAAATTTCATTTAGCCATTTAGCCTTTAGACCTCTCCAAGTACCGTGAGGTAAATTACTTCACAAAACACATCTGAACTGTTGGAATTGACAACCAATGAAAATGTTACTTTCATTTTCTACTTTTATTACCTGACATTTGATTGGTTATATACTTGAATATATATAAAGGAAGAGAAGAAAACACAGCCATTTTGACTACTACTTCTTGTTGTACATCTCATTTCAATAGCTTCCAAAAACTTCAACTTCTTTGTGAAGGTAAGATATAATTTTTAAAAACGAAATATATTGTACACTATAACTTAATATAATAGAATTTTTCTGCTAGATATACACTATCCCTCTGTAGTAGTAATGTATTTAGATAGACTTCTCTGTTATAGTTATGAATGGAGTTAGGCTTGTCTTGGTTAAATCACATACACTTTTTTATAGTCCTATTTCCACTCTGATACTATACACTGCCAAAAGATAAATTCACTGATAAAAACTGCCTATCTAAAATTAATCCCAACAGTGCCCTATCTCTACTAATATATATTTTTTTAATCCAAATTTCAGGCAAAATGGAAGGCGAAAACCAAGTTTCTTTTGAAATGGACCTGCAAGAGAGCAGCCAGGAATTGATTGAACAAATTGACATAGAATTTATGGATGAAAGCTTGGATAATGAACTGCTGCAATGTGTCCAAGCAGTAGATGCCCTCCTTGCAAATGAGGACATTTTACAACCTCACAGATTGCAAACAATATTTCAAGAAAATAATGACATTTCAGACACTGAAATGTTAGAAAGTTTAATAAATTATGAAAAACAATGAAAATAAAAAAAAACTTTAAAAATAAAGAAAACAAAAAAAAAACAACAAAAACAACAAACAATTAACATACAGTCTTTGAAAAGTGTATCATTCTATTATCCTTATAGTACGCTGCCCAGAACGCTTTCCGGTTCGCGTACTAGGCGCTCATCGCGAAAAAAAAAAAATATATATTTTTTTTTGGACCCTGCTGGGCCCTTTTAAAACCTCCACATAAAACCTAGGGGGTCAGGGAGGATCTACTATGCCCCCTAATGGAAATTTCCCCCTTTGTTTTGGCCTCCTCTTGTCTCTCGATCCTACCGAGAGACAAGATGGCGGCTGCACCGGACTGTTTAGAATGTTGACAGACACCGAAGAGCCAATCAGCTTTCCGTGCGCAAAGTTCCGTTACGCGAAAAGTACGCGAACCGGATCGCTGCCCGGACCGCTGTTACAGATATATATCTTGATTTAAACGTTAATTTCTCAAAATCCACTGAAGCACATATATTGAGACCTAGCAAAGGCACATCGGGCTAACAGTCCCTACAATTTTGCCAAGTTTCGTGCAAATCCATTCAGCCGTTCGGGCTAAAAGTGAGTCCAACCGCCCTATGGAAATTAACATGGGAAAAACGCGTTTTGGGACCCCCCTTTTTTCTCGGCCCCCCCTTGACACCCCCCCCCCAAATTTCCAGGGGCTGCTCAGAAACAAAATGTGCCATTTTCCTGAAAATTTCAGCCAATTCCGTCCACAAACGCCAAAGTTATTAGACATAGAATTTTCAAAAATCCCATAGGGAAAAAATCCTAACTATATATACCTACTGGCGACCGCCAGTATGTAATTACCTACTGGCGGTCGCCAGTAGGTATATATAGTTAGGATTTTTTCCCTATGGCATTTTTGAAAATTCTATGTCTAATAACTTTGGCGTTTGTGGACGGAATCGGCTGAAATTTTCAGGAAAATGGCACATTTTGTTTCTGAGCAGCTCCTGAAAATTTGGGGGGGGGTCGTCAAGGGGGGGCCGAGAAAAAAGGGGGGTCCCAAAACGCGTTTTTCCCATGTTAATTTCCATAGGGCGGTTGGACTCACTTTTAGCCCGAACGGCTGAATGGATTTTCACGAAACTTGGCAAAATTGTAGGGACTGTTAGCCCGATGTGCCTTTGCTAGGTCTCAATATATGTGCTCCAGTAGTTTTTGAGAAATTAACGTTCAAAACAAGATATATATCTGTAACAGCGCTCCGGGCAGCGATCCGGTCCGCTTACTTTTCGCGAAACGGAACTTTGCGCGCAGAAAGCTGATTGGCTCTCCGGTGTCTGTCAACATTTTAAACAGTCTGGAGCGGCCGCCATCTTATCTCTCGGTAGGATCGAGAGAGAAGAAGAGGTGAAAAACGAAGGGGGAATTTAATGAAAGGGGGCAAGGTATACCCCTCTTGACCCCCTAGGATTGTTGTTGGGGTTATTAAAGGGTCCCGTGGGGAAAATAAAAAAAAATGAATTTTTCACGGTAGAAGCGCTTCACGGGCCGCGAACTGGGCCGCAAACTGGTAGCGAAACGGGAATTCGCCATTTTGTGATTCGTTTTAATTGTTTAGAGACAAAAATTATCGCCGCACATTGGCCACAATGCATGAATATCGCTGAAAAGTCAGCGATATTCATGCATTATCCAGCAAATGCTCTTAGCCATGTTATCCACCTTCCATTGGATAACAGAAAGCTGATTGGCTCTCCGGTGTCTGTCAACATTCTAAACAGTCCGGAGCGGCCGCCATCTTATCTCTCGGTAGGATCGAGAGAGAAGAAGAGGTGAAAAACGAAGGGGGAATTTATTGAAAGGGGGCAAGGTATACCCCTCTTGACCCCCTAGGAATGTTGTTGGGGTTATTAAAGGGTCCCGTGGGGAAAATAAAAAAAAAATGATTTTTCACGGTAGAAGCGCTTCACGGGCCGCGAACTGGGCCGCAAACTGGTGGCGAAACGGGAATTCGCCATTTTGTGCTTCATTTTAATTGTTTAGAGACAAAAATTATCGCCGCACATCGGCCACAATGCATGAATATCGCTGAAAAGTCAGCGATATTCATGCATTATCCAGCAAATGCTCTTAGCCATGTTATCCACCTTCCATTGGATAA
The DNA here is from genome assembly GCF_964263255.1 of Lissotriton vulgaris. Taxonomy (NCBI): domain Eukaryota; kingdom Metazoa; phylum Chordata; class Amphibia; order Caudata; family Salamandridae; genus Lissotriton; species Lissotriton vulgaris. The sequence continues at coordinate 669,637,396 of NC_141699.1, forward strand.
CATGGCTAAAAACTGCTCTGTGCGTGAGCTTTTTTTTTTTTTTTTGCTGCGTGACGTTTGTTAACGTTCGATTCGATGGAAATCAGGAAGTGTTGACCACCATTTTGTCACTGCGAGTAAATATTTTGTTATAAATGAATCCTTATTGATAAACATTGTCTGCGCCATCTTGCGTTTTTGTCCAATGCCACAATTTTGTCGTGCACGGCAGCCATTTTAGATGCCTTGACCAGGGCCACTCTCTGCACGCCGCCGATCCTCAGCATGGCTCCCCACCCTCGCAAGCATCTCCCCCACGCACTGGTCACCCCCGCTCTTTCTCTCATGCATGGGCCATATACTTCCCCCCATCTGCGCTGCTCTTCTCTGAGAATCACACCCTGTGCCCGCCCGACACCTCCCTTTCACCCTATTCACTACCGCACCCTCTGACACTCCTCTTCCTCTGTGTCCGATTGTCCAGGCCGGACCTAGGCTATCACCTAGCCCTGCGGATGTAGTTTATGGCCCCAGCTGTAGAGTATCCAGACATGCCAACCTTCCCGATTCAGGCGTGAGACTACTGATTTCAGTGCTAGTCTCCCGCCTCCCGATTCCTGCAAGCAAAAACCCGGGGGCATATTACCAACAACTAGCGATAATTTTTGTCTCTAACTTGTTTAGAGACAAAAATTATCGCCGCACATCGGCGAATTTTATCGCACATAAACCTCGCTATTAGCAAGGTTTATCGCAAATGCGATAAAAAACGGCCGCAATGCATGAATATCGTTGAAAAGTCAGCGATATTCATGCATTATCCAGCAAATGCTCCTAGCCATGTTATCCACTTCCCATTGGATAACATGGCTAAAACTGCTCAGGGCAGGTGTTAGGTTTTGGAGATATTCGCGCTTAGCGCGAATATCTCCAAAAGTTGGTAATAGGAGATAGCGATGGTTAGGGACTGTTTCCAGTCGCTAAAATCTTGGCACGCCCACTTTGCATGTCATTAGTGATAAATATCACTGATATGCAAAGCGGGGCCCAAGATGGTCGCTATCTCCTTTTAGCTGTCACTAACTGGTGTTAGCGACAGCTTGGTAATAGGGAGATAATTTTATCCCTTTTTTTTTGGCTTTTAAAGCCAAAAAAGCGGAAATAACCCCCCTTGATAATATGCCCCATGATTTCTCGGGGGTTTCAGCTGACAGGGCTTGGTATTGTGTTACGTGCTAATTCTTCCAGGAAACGTCAGAGGGTCGATGCAGGGGTTCTAGAAGGGGTGATAAACCATTTAAGCCTCATGAACAAGCGCATGGTCTTTTAAAGATTTATGAAGTACTCGGGGCGGCGGTGTGTGTGTGCCCTCTTTCAGGAGCGGGCGGGGGGGGCACTGCCAGCAACTTGCCAGGCCAGGCAGTGTTCAACACGTGCATCACCCTTTCTCTGCCTGCTATTGCGCTCCATGCTTCGGAAAGGTAAGAAAAAGAACGTGCATTTGAGTTTGAAATGTCCGATCTTGTAGCAGTACACTTGCAAAGCCCACACATGACAATAATCCGATTCAAGGCCCCATTCACCCGATTTTTTAAACATATATAGCACTCCAACAAAGTTAGATTTTAAAACTTTATTAACATTTAACTATAATGAACGGAACAAAAACTGTAAAAACATTTAAACATTTTTCACCCAAAAAAGCAACAATGGTCAGAAGCTGTCTTTTGTGCGAATAGTCCCAAGGCAGCACAACGTGCAGAGTTCTGGACGGCACCCAGGTGATGTCGCCTGGGTGCCGCACTGGTTTTGGTATCCTACAATGCTGCTCCGAAAATTGGCGTGGGGCGTCCCGGGTGGTGCGGGGGGAGGCCTCGTCAGTAGCGGTCTGTTGTGCGAATAGTCCCAAGGCAGCAGAACGCGCTGAGATGTTGATGGCACCCAGGTGATGTCCAGTAAACTGCCGCACTGGTTTTGGTATCCTACAATGCTGCTCCGAAAATTTGCGTGCGGCGGCCCGGGGGGGGGGGGGGGGGGCGTGGGGGAGGCGGCGTGAACGGGCCTCCCCAGGTGGCGGCCATCCAGCTGAGTTGCGCCCGCTCTTGCGGCTACAGCGTCTCGCTCACCATGTTGTTGAGTTGCTCCCACTCTTGCAGTGCAGCGATAGGCGCCTGCCACATGACTCTTAAAATGGCGGACGGCTCTTCGGTTTTGGGCCTGGTCCACTGAAATGGCCCTGGGACACCTTGGAACTCAGACGCTTGCCTGCTAGGGCTTGGGCTCCATTCTCGAAAAGCGTCCCCTCAGCCGTGAAGATTCTACAAAAGTCTTGGGGGCCCCCGACTCCCGCAGGCTTCCGGTGGGGAGCGGCTGCCATGATTGCTCGCGGAATGACCACGACTGAGCCACGAGATGGTGGTGCTCTCATGCTGACGCCAGCTTCAGTCTGAATGATCCAGAAACAAGGTGGGGCTTTCATCGTTTGGGAAAAAAAAATGTTCTAAACCAATGAAAAGTGTTATTTTTAGGTCATATGACCAAGCCTTCCATCTTTAGGAAACCAAAAGTAAAATGATCCAATGAAAAGTTTTATAAACAAGTCACATGACCTGTTATGCGGCATAGGGCTACAAAAAGCGTAGAAAATCCGTTGGCACGTGAGGCGGCGTCAGTAGCGGACCGATGTGCGAATAGGCTGAAGGCAGCACAACGCGCTGAGATCCGGATGGCACCGAGGTGGTGTCAAGCAAATTGCCGCACTGGTGTGGCCATCCTACAATGCTGCGCCGAAAGACGGCGTGTCCAGCTGAGTTCCGGTCACTCTTGCGGTACAGTGAGTCGAACGTGCCGAGATCCGGATGGCACCGAGGTTGTGTCCAGCAAGTTGCCGCACTGGTGTGGCCATCCTACAATGCTGTGCCGAAAGTCGGCGTGGGGTGCCCCGTTGGCTTATGAGGTGATGTCAGTAGTGGACCGATGTGTGAATAGGTCGGAACCAGCACAAGGCGCCAAGATCCGAATGGCAAGTCCTGGATATTGAGTGCCATAGTTGAGAGTTCTGAGCAGTGCTTGTAAGACTATCTGAAGCTTATTTGCACCTGCTGCAGCTTCACTGTTGCCCAAGGTGGTGTCCAGCAAATTGCTGCAGTGGTGTGGCCATCCTACAATGCTGCGCCGAAAGACGGCGTGTCCAGCTGAGTTCCGGTCACTCTTGCGGTACAGTGAGTCGAACGCGCCGAGATCCGGATGGCACCGAGGTTGTGTCCAGCAAGTTGCCGCACTGGTGTGGCCATCCTACAATGCTGCGCCGAAAGACGGCGTGACCAGCTGAGTTCCGGTCACTCTTGCGGTACAGTGACTCGAACGCTCCGAGATCCGGATGGCACCGAGGTGGTGTCCAGCAAGTTGCCGCACTGGTGTGGCCATCCTACAATGCTGCGCCGAAAGTCAGTGTGGGGTGCCCCGTTGGCTTATGAGGTGATGTCAGTAGTGGACCGATGTGTGAATAGGTCGGAAGCAGCACAAGGCGCCCTGCACTGTTGAGCTTTTTTCAATGCCTGTTTTTTGTTGTTTCCCCTCCATCAAAAACAAAAACAAAAATATAAAACTGTGCAAAAATACAAAAAAATGTTTAGAAAAGCAGTGCTTGTAAGACTGTCTGAAGCTCTTTTGCACCTGCTGCAGCTTCACTATTGCCCTGGTGTGGACAAAGATCGCCCATGACTTAGGCTGATTGAGAGTTTGTAGAAAAATGGCTTCAGATTTTCCACATATTACTCTTCAACATTCTTCCTAAATGTAACAATGTGAGACTCACTAGGAGAACGGCTGTTTATCTTTCCTTTCAAAATGCTGCCAACAATATTTTCTGAATGGAAGACACCATCTTGTAGCATAAAGGGCCGAAAGGGGTTCTGGTCTGGCCGATTGTTGGTGGAGACATTTTGACTATATCTTGGACCTGCCCGGCCTCGCCCAAAATGGCGCCGGTATAAATGGGACTCGTAACTCCTTGCCCGCAAATGTATATCTAGAAAATTTTATTGTAAGTGGCCCTGTCTTGTTTTAATTACAAAATGTACGTCCACCGATTCCGCAACTGTTAGACACCTTAGTTCTTGCAACCTAATGGCCCGCTCGTTACGTTCCTCTACAGTGTAAATGTCCCCTCATCATATACGATTTCAGTTTGCTCTGTGGCCGGCCCAGGTGGTTATAGGCCCGTATTTGTATACTGACATTTTCACAATAAAGGTTTTTAAATCAAACACGGTAGTAGTATTTACATTGGTAAAGTTTTTACTTTTAGTCACTGTTTTCGAATCAGTAAAAGGCAAGTGAAATAAAGCAGTCCAATTACATGACGGATAAAAGGTATAATATGTAGGAACGTAGTAAAGATAAATGGTCAAGGGCAGTTGTGTTTTCCACTCCTGCAACATAAAGTGATCGATAAGAATCTGATAATCAGGCGTATCGGCGACTAAGACAGCAGGCCCAGTCTCTTTTACTCAACGGCTCCGTCATGGAACGAAGAAACGCCCTTTTTCTCGAAAAAGGAATATATTTTACTTGCAGGACAGTTGTAAATTTTCCGGGAAAGTACATTAGCCTGGAATATTATAACATATATGTTTTTAAAAAAATAATGTTCGAAAAAAATAAAAAGCGTAATTTTTAGGTCATATGACCAAGCTTTTCATCATTAAAATAACAAAAGTAAAATGAACCAATGAAAAGTTTTATTAACAAGTCACATGACCTGTTATGCTTACGTTACGCGCTGCGCGCCGCGCCCCGGATCACTTCCGGGTGCGCTAACGCGGCGTGTCATATAACGCATTACGCGACAACGTAGGTCAAGAATATAGTCAAAATGTCTCCACCAACCAGCGTTCGGAACACAACCCCTTTCAGCAGTCCAAAAAGTTCTGTTAAATGACAACAGAGGGGACAGGCAACAAGAACCATCAGTCAAAGAGGGGAGGGCAAGTTCTTCTCTTCCGGGTCATGTTGGGGCGCTACCGGAACTGATCGAATTGGTAGTCTACAGTGTTTCTGGATGTTTCAGACTAAAGCTGGCGTCAGCATGAGAGCACTACCATCTCGTAGCTCCGTCGTGGCCATTCCACGAGCAATCATGGCAGCCGCTCCCCACCAGAAGCCTGCGGGAGTCGGGGGCCCCCAAGACTTTTATAGAATCTTCACGGCTGAGGGGACGCTTTCGAGAATGGGACCCAAGCCCTATCAGGGAAGCGTCCGAGTTCCAAGGTGTCCCAGGGCCATTTTAGTGGACCAGGCCTAAAACCGAAGAGCCGGCCGCCATTTTGAGAGTCCTGTGGCAGCCGCCTATCGCTGCACCGCAAGAGCGGGAGCAACTTAACTACATGGTGAGCGAGACGCTGTAGTCGCAAGAGCGGGCGGTAAACAGCTGAATGGCGGAAGAGGCACAGTGTAGCAAAAGCGGGCGGAATGGCAACTAAAACGGTAAAGGGGCGCCCCACTACAGCGTGTCTTCAGGTCGAACGGATTGTGGGACTTACCGCCTGATTCATGCAGCAAAATTGCACTCGCAAAGGGCAAGATTCTCAGAATCTTGCCTTTTGCGAGTGCAATTTTGGCATTTGGGATTCACAATCCCAAATGCTAAAATCGCTAATGAGGAATTAGCAAATATGCGAGGATTAGCATTTAAGGAATCTCTATTAGAGATTCCTTAAATGCTATTCATGACACTTGCAAAAATTGCGATTTAGCAAAATTGGGCCGCTATTTACCGAGAGGTCAGACCTCTCGGTAAATAGCAAAAACATAGAAAAATGCTTTTAAAAGCATTTTTCTAAGTTGCATGTTGCACACACACATGTCCTTTGGACATGTGTGTGCGCAACACCTGTTCAAATGTGCATTTTAGGGGTGCTACAGGGTGTCCTTTGGACACCCCTGGCACCCTTAAAATCGCTATCTGATTTGCGAGTAGCAAATTGCTACTCGCAAATAAGGGATACTCCCCATTCATTCCTATGGGCCTTTTGGCCCATAGGATTGAATAGGGAGAAATTCCTTTTTTTGCGAGTAGCAAATTGCTACTCGCAAATAGAGAACATGTAGGAATCGCTATTGATTTAGCAATTCCTACATGAATGCCGTTTTGCGTGTCCTCAATAGCGAGTCGCTATGATTCGCTATTAGGGCCACGCAAAACGGCCCGTACATGAATCAGGCTGAAAGTCCAGAATAGAAGAGTCATCAAAAGGCAAAAAGTTCCGCCGGACCCCGGGAGCCGGCCGCCTATGTCGGGGGCGATCTCAGGCTACACCAGTGCTATAAGACTTGGGGAGGGGGTCGGAGCCAAGCGTCTTCTCCGAGTCCGTGTCATCACACCGCCCCTCGGGGGCCTCCGTCAAGCGGTTTAGGGAGGTACCATATAACATTGTTTTCAAATGCAGTCAGGTCCACAAACGACCCTCACTTACTTTGAGAATAGTGAAGCTGCAGTAGGTGGAAATAAGCTTCAGACAGTCTTACAAGCACTGCTTTTGTAAACATTTTTTGTTTTTTTTGTATTTTTGCACAGTTTTATATTTTTTTTTGTTTTTGATGGAGGGGAAACAACAAAGCACAGGCATTGAAAAAGGCTCAAACTCAGAACTCTGAACTATGGCACCCAATATCCAGGATTTTCCATCCGGATCTTGGCGCCTTGTGCTGCTTCCGACCTATTCACACATCGGTCCACTACTGACATCATCTTATAAACCAACGTTATGTAAATAGTTATTTAATAAAATGTTTTACCCTGTTTCTTTGCTGGTGTGTTGTCTATATTTTTAATATTTGCATAGGGTTTGTCGTTATTTTGGGCGGGATGGGTGACGGAGCCGAGCTGTCTTGCAGCCCTCATGAAATCAATCAAATGGAGAGACAAGCAGGCAGGACGGATTACAACGGGGGTAAAGGCCTGCGTTAACTACTCTTCACTATCTGCAAAGAGAGAGTACTACTAAGAGAAAAGAGGGGAGGGGGGCAGCGTTCAAAGCACATCAGCGTGCATAAATACGAAAATGTTTTTATCTATCACGTACTTGACATTTTAAAGCTTTTCATATTTGCTATTAAAAAACCAATGAAATTCACAGAAAAAACCATAGGTTATAGTGGATATATAGTTAGGAATTTGCATTTACAAAACCTTGAAAATTCAATGAAAAAAACATTGGTTTTAGGCCATATATAGTTAGGAATTTGCATTTACAAAACCTTGAAAATTCAATGAAAAAACCATTGGTTTTAGGCCATATATAGTTAGGGATTAGCCTTTACAAAACCTTATTTTACTCGCATAAAGCCATTGAAATTCCATATATAGTTATAAGCGCTAACTATATATCGCGCACCCACAATCCACTGCTGATGATGTCACATATTACATCATTCATGACATGGTTAGTGACATCACTGATGACATCACTGATGACATCTCAAATGACATCACTGATGACATCACTGAAAACATCTCATTTGACATGACTGATAACATCACTGATGATATCATTCATGTGATAATACCATGAACCTCTTCAGACTCTAATATAACCTTAGATACAATCAGTGTAAACAGACAGTCACAGACTGTCACTCATCCATGGAGTTACTCACACACCTAGTCAGTTATGCCAAAAATCAATCACACCTCCATTTTCTCAACTATACAGTTATACACACCTTACTTATTCAAACATATACTAACACATATTTACTTTACTCTCTTATACAATCTCTGATACATGTTCACAATGATCCATACAGCCACTCACACATTCACTGGCTCTTATGCACAGTTATTTATAGATGTCAACTCTCACATGTACTGTGTTTTACATATGTACTTAATTTGACATGTAGCACTGAGATATCCATTCACTCACTAATACACTCATGCACAGTCAACCGCCCCTACAGCTGTTTGCACATGCACTTTTGAATCTATACATATAGTGAATCAACTACTCACACATCTATGTACAGAGTCACACACCTGACAGCCACCCATACACACACACTCAGTTTCCCATACAAATACTTGGACAACCAATTAATAACCCATACAGTTACTCATATAGCTACTGCTCAACATATGCAGCAGTTTGTAGAACAACAGATATAATGATGCACAAATTAAAACAGTTTAGTCACTAACCCATGCACTCAGTGAGACACATTTAATCACTCACTCAATCAGTCAGTCAGTCATGCACCTAGTAAATCCTTCATCCAGACACTTATATATCCACTCATTCTTCAATATGTAAAACATATTTTAACTTTACAGAAACATACAGTCACTGGATGTTGTAATCAGTGATGTCATCAGTGATGTCATTTGAGATGCCATCAGTGATGTCATCAGTGATGTCACTAACCATGTCATGAATGATGTAATATGTGACATCATCAGCAGTGGATTGCGGGTGCGCGATATATAGTTAGCGCTTATAACTATATATGGAATTTCAATGGTTTTATGCGAGTAAAATAAGGTTTTGTAAAGGCTAATCCCTAACTATATATGGCCTAAAACCAATGGTTTTTTCATTGAATATATATATATATATATATATATATTACCTACTGGCGGTCGCCAGTAGGTAGTTATAGTTAGGATTTTTTTTCAATGTTAAATCTCAAAATTCTATTTGGAATAACTTTGGCACCGGTTGATTTGATTTGATTTGATTTGATTATATGTTTTCTTGAGCGCTCAGCTACCCTGGGGCATCCCGGCGCTAAAAGACTACGGAGCTGAGGGAAGGAAGGGCCAGGAAGTGAACTCAAGGGAACAGTAAAGTTTTTAGGAGTTTCGAATCTGCTTGAAAATTTCCTCAAAATGGCCTCATCGAGCTCCGGTCCTTCCCTGAAAGTTTGGGGGGGATTCGTCAAGCGGGGGCCGAGATAAAAGGGGGGTCCCAAAACGCGTTTTCCCCATGTTAATTTCCATAGGGCGGTCGATTTCACTTTTAGCCCGAACGGCTGAATGGATTTCCACCAAATTTGGCAAAATTGTAGGGACTGGTAGCCCGATGTGCCTTTGCTATGTCTCAAGATATGTGCTCCAGTGGATTTAGAGTAATTTAGGTTCAAAAAAATATATATCTATAGGCGCGCTCCGGTGCGCGCACCGGGGAGCGCACCAGGCGCGACACACGACTTGCGCGTGGAAAGCTGATTGGCTCACGGGTGTCTGTAAACATTCGAAACAGTCCGGAGCGGCCGCCATCTTGTGTCTCGGTAGGATCGAGACACAAGAGGTGACATAAAAAAGGGAGAAATGACTATAAGGGGGCAGGGTAGACCCCCGAGGTTTAATGTGGGGGCTAAAATAGGGTCCCGGGGTGAATTTTAAAAAAAATATTTTTTTTCGATTTGCGCGGGGGGAGCGCCCGGTACGCACTCCGGGAAGCGCACCGGGGAGCGAAGCACGGGGAAAATCCAGGACCTTAGTTATGAAGGCCTTGCAACAGTTTTGCGCCGCCTGTGCGTTACTTTTTGTGATGCACCAGCGGTGTAAAAAAATGCGCATCGTTGCGCTATATTTAAAAAGTGACGCATCTAGGTAGATGGGTTACTTTTTAAAACCCTGCGCCACATTATACTTGCGTCAGGTATAATGCATGCAGAGGGGGCGCTCCCCCGCAACAAGCTTGGTAATAGCGACGCAGTGAAATCTATGAGATTTCACTGCGTCACTTTTAGGATGCTGTTGTGCCAAAATCTTGTGCCTGCCTCACAGCAGGTGTAAGACTGATGCAAGACCATTCACAAGGTGCTTTCCCCATGTGAAAGGACGCATTACTGGAGTTGCGTCACTTTTGTGACGCACTACAGCAATGCGTTACTTTTGTGTTTACAGATACGTCAGAAATACTGACGTATCTGTAACTCCTTGCGACATGATTCTTCATACATTAAATATGACACATCTGGAATGTCATAAGGAGTGCGCACAGAAAAGTGACGCATCGTACCAGCGGTGTAAAAAAATGTGCCACGTTACGCTATATTTAAAAAGTGACGCATCTAGGTAGATGGGTCACTTTTTAAAACCCTGCGCCACATTATACCTGCGTCAGGTATAATGTATGCAGAGGGGGCGTTTCCCCGCAAAAAGCTTCGTAATAGCGACGCAGTGAAATCTATGAGATTTCACAGCGTCACTTTTAGGATGCTGTTGCGTCAAAATCTTGCGCCTGCCTCACAGCAGGTGTAAGACTGACGCAAGACCTTTCACATGGTGCTTTCCCCATGCGAAAGGACGCATTTCTGGAGTTGCGTCACTTTTGTGACGCACTCCAGCAATGCGTCACTTTTGTGTTTACAGATACGTCAGAAATACTGACGTATCTGTAACTCCTTGCGACATGATCCGTCATACATTAAATATGACACATCTGGAATGTCGTAAGGAGTGCGCACAGAAAAGTGACGCATTGCACCAGCGGTGTAAAAAAATGCGCCTCGTTGCCCTATATTTAAAAAGTGACGCATCTAGGTAGATGGGTCACTTTTTAAAACCCTGCGCCACATTATACCTGCGTCAGGTATAATGTGTGCAGAGGGGGCAACCCCCCGCAAAAAGCTTCGTAATAGCGACGCAGTGAAATCTATGAGATTTCACAGCGTCACTTTTAGGATGCTGTTGCGTCAAAATCTTGCGCCTGCCTTACAGCAGGTGTAAGACTGACGCAAGACCTTTCACATGGTGCTTTCCCCATGTGAAAGGACGCATTTCTGGAGTTGCGTCACTTTTGTGACGCACTCCAGCAATGCGTCACTTTTGTGTTTACAGATACGTCAGAAATACTGACGTATCTGTAACTCCTCGCGACATGATCCGTCATACATTAAATATGACACATCTGGAATGTCGTAAGGAGTGCGCACAGAAAAGTAACGCATTGCACCAGCGGTGTAAAAAAATGCGCCTCGTTGCGCTATATTTAAAAAGTGACGCATCTAGGTAGATGGGTCACTTTTTAAAACCCTGCGCCACATTATACCTGCGTCAGGTATAATGTATGCAGAGGGGGCAATCCCCCGCAAAAAGCTTCGTAATAGCGACGCAGTGAAATCTATGAGATTTCACTGCGTCACTTTTAGGATGCTGTTGCCTCAAAATCTTGCGCCTGCCTCACAGCAGGTGTAAGACTGACGCAAGACCTTTCACATGGTGCTTTCCCTATGTGAAAGGACGCATTACTGGAGTTGCGTTACTTTTGTGACGCAATTCACAAATGCGTCACTTTTGTGTTTACAGATATGTCAGAAATACTGACGTATCTGTAACTCCTTGCGACATGATTCGTCATACATTAAATATGACACATCTGGAATGTCATAAGGAGTGCGCACAGAAAAGTGACGCATCGCACCAGCGGTGTAAAAAAATGCACCTCGTTGCGCTATATTGAAAAAGTGATGCATCTAGGTAGATGGGTCACTTTTTAAAACCCTGCGCCACATTATACCTGCGTCAGGTATAATGTATGCAGAGGGGGCGTTCCCCCGCAAAAAGCTTCGTATTAGCGACGCAGTGAAATCCATGAGATTTCACTGCGTCACTTTTAGGATACTGTTGCGTCAAAATCTTGCGCCTGCCTCACAGCAGGTGTAAGACTGACGCAAGACCTTTCACATGGTGCTTTCCCTATGTGAAAGGACGCATTACTGGAGTTGCGTTACTTTTGTGACGCAATTCACAAATGCGTCACTTTTGTGTTTACAGATATGTCAGAAATACTGACGTATCTGTAACTCCTTGCGACATGATTCGTCATACATTAAATATGACACATCTGGAATGTCGTAACGAGTGCGCACAGAAAAGTGACGCGTCGCACCAGCGGTGTAAAAAAATGTGCCTCGTTGCGCTATATTTAAAAAGTGACGCATCTAGGTAGATGGGTCACTTTTTAAAACCCTGCGCCACATTATACCTGCGTCAGGTATAATGTATGCAGAGGGGGCGTTCCCCCGCAAAAAGCTTCGTAATAGCGACGCAGTGAAATCTATGAGATTTCTCTGTGTCACTTTTAGAATGCTGTTGCGTCAAAATCTTGCACCTGCCTCACAGCAGGTGTAAGACTGACGCAAGACCTTTCACATGGTGCTTTCCCTATGTGAAAGGACGCATTACTGGAGTTGCATTACTTTTGTGACGCAATTCACAAATGCGTCAATTTTGTGTTTACAGATATGTCAGAAATACTGACGTATCTGTAACTCCTTGCAACATGATTCGTCATACATTAAATATGACACATCTGGAATGTCGTAAGGAGTGCGCACAGAAAAGTGACGCATCGCTGTTTTCACGCAGCGATGCGTCACTTTTCAGAAATGAGGCCTCCAGTTTATTCACTGTGTCACCTCTACGACCCTTTCTTGCGTCAATACGTCTTTTGCATACATTACACCTGACGTAGGAATAATGTGGCGCAGGGGTTTACAAAGTGACGTATTTACCTAGAAACGCCACTTTGTAAATGTGAATAAATAAGGTGCATTTTTTATTGGACTGATGCATCACAAAAAGTGATGCTTTGGTGGCGTTAAAGTGACGCATGGCTTCATAAATGAGGCCTTCTGCCTTCAACTCCAGCAATGCATCTTTTCTTATCCTTTCACACCCTTGTTCCTTTTCAACATTTTCTTTGAATATCAACATTCCCCATATTCACTTTTCTTTTCCGTACTTTCTTTTCTAACACTCACCTTCTTTCAGTCCTCCTACTTCACTTCCTTTCTCCTCTCATACCTTTCTGTTCTTTCTTACTCATTCTCCTTTCCATTATCAATGCACTCTATTTCACTTACTCTTTTTTCATTTTTTTTAGAATATAGCTCTTTGATGAGAATTGGAGGTAGTTCTGAAAAGAACTTTTGGTTTTCTTCTTTTTTCTAAACAGGAACAAAAACAGGGAATGGAAACTGCTTAACAGGAGCAAAAAAAACAAAAAAAATTAGGGGTGGGAAGAGCAGCGATGGTTTTCTAATGCTCGAACCATGAGCTGTACACTTTGTTCTCCAAAGGTAAGCAGTTGATTGCAGTATCTGCATCTGAGGGCACCATGGTTAAAAGCAGGTTGAATGTTCGGAACCAGCTCTTGTGATCTCCCCCTCCCAGAAGAAGTTGCTCCTCCGGTTGATGTAGAGGCCCCATCACTGGGAACCTCTTGTGCCAGAGCCCTGACACTTTCCCGGGCAAAATTCTGGGGGTGCTTCCTCTCCACATGTCGGATCATCATGTAGTTTCCAAATGAGTACTTTTTTAAGGGGTTACCCTGCGACAGCACTTCTTTGCAGATTCTGCACTCCACTTTTGGAGCATTCACCTTTTTTTGGTTAGGTGGGATTTAAAAAAATTTCCAAATAAAATGTTCCTTAACTTTTCGTTGAGAAGGCTCTTCATTAATGAATTCTGGTTCTTCATCACTGCTGGATTGTCTGGCAGCCATGGTAAAACCAAGAAATATCAAGGAGCAAAAAGGCAGGTCTTGCAGTCACAAAAGTGAAAGAAGAAGTGAAGGAAATGGGTGGGGATTTCATTCTTTGTAAAAAAAACTGTTAGCAACCAATGAAAAGTGTTATTTTAAGGTCACATGACTTGACGCGCTGACGCTGCGCGCACCGGAGCGCTTCCGGGGCGCATACGCACCCCGAACGTAGGCGCTTCCGGGGCGCATACGCGGCGCGAACATAGGCGCTTCCGGGGTGCATACGCAGCGCGAACGTAGGCGCTTCCGGGGGCGTACACGCGGCGCGAACGTAGGCGCTTCCGAGGGCGCTTACGTTGTGCGCCGAAGTGACATCATCATACTTTTACGGAAATGCATAATCATTTTCCTCATTAAAAAAAACTGCTTTTATTTGTATGGTACGAAATGTTTTGCATTATTATTAACTTTTCATTCTTATTTTTTTCACGAACGAAAGTAGCGCTCTGGGTGCGCTTTCCGGAGAGCTTACCGGTGAGCTTACGGGAGCGTGCACCCAGAGCGCCCCAGGAAAAAATGATATAAAAAAAACTCAAAAATTAATACTTACACAAAACAGCAAATTGAAAAAAAAATAGTTTAGAAACTCGATATAGAAAGGAATTAGCATTTAAAAAACCTATGAAATTCACTGAAAAAACCATAGGTTTCACACCAGTTATAGTTAGGAATTAGCATTTAAAAAACCTATTAAATTCACTGAAAAAACCATAGGTTTCACACCAGTTATAGTTTGGGGGGGATTCGTCAAGCGGGGGCCGAGATAAAAGGGGGGTCCCAAAACGCGTTTTCCCCATGTTAATTTCCATAGGGCGGTCAATTTCACTTTTAGCGCGAACGGCTGAATGGATTTCCACCAAATTTGGCAAAATTGTAGGGACTGGTAGCCCGATGTGCCTTTGCTATGTCTCAAGATATGTGCTCCAGTGGATTTAGAGTAATTTAGGTTAAAAAAAATATATATCTATAGGCGCGCTCCGGTGCGCGCACCGGGGAGCGCACCAGGCGCGACACGTGACTTGCGCGCGGAAAGCTGATTGGCTCACGGGTGTCTGTAAACATTCGAAACAGTCCGGAGCGGCCGCCATCTTGTGTCTCGGTAGGATCGAGACACAAGAGGTGACATAAAAAAAGGGAGAAATGACTATAAGGGGGCAGGGTAGACCCCCGAGGTTTAATGTGGGGGCTAAAATAGGGTCCCGGGGTGCATTTTAAAAAAATATTTTTTTTCGATTTGCGCGGGGGGAGCGCCCGGTACGCGCTCCGGGAAGCGCACCGGGGAACGAAGCACGGGGAAAATCCAGGACCTTATTTATGAAGGCCTTGCAACAGTTTTGCGCCGCCTGTGCGTCACTTTTTGTGACGCACCAGCGGTGTAAAAAAATGCGCATTGTTGCGCTATATTTAAAAAGTGACGCATCTAGGTAGATGGGTTACTTTTTAAAACCCTGCGCCACATTATACTTGCGTCAGGTATAATGTATGCAGAGGGGGCGCTCCCCCGCAAAAAGCTTGGTAATAGCGACGCAGTGAAATCTATGAGATTTCACTGCGTCACTTTTAGGATGCTGTTGTGTCAAAATCTTGCGCCTGCCTTACAGCAGGTGTAAGACTGACGCAAGACCTTTCACATGGTGCTTTCCCCATGTGAAAGGACGCATTTCTGGAGTTGCGTCACTTTTGTGACGCACTCCAGCAATGCGTCACTTTTGTGTTTACAGATACGTCAGAAATACTGACGTATCTGTAACTCCTCACGACATGATCCGTCATACATTAAATATGACACATCTGGAATGTTGTAAGGAGTGCGCACAGAAAAGTAACGCATTGCACCAGCGGTGTAAAAAAATGCGCCTCGTTGCGCTATATTTAAAAAGTGACGCATCTAGGTAGATGGGTCACTTTTTAAAACCCTGCGCCACATTATACCTGCGTCAGGTATAATGTATGCAGAGGGGGCAATCCCCCGCAAAAAGCTTCGTAATAGCGACGCAGTGAAATCTATGAGATTTCACTGCGTCACTTTTAGGATGCTGTTGCGTCAAAATCTTGCGCCTGCCTCACAGCCGGTGTAAGACTGACGCAAGACCTTTCACATGGTGCTTTCCCTATGTGAAAGGACGCATTACTGGAGTTGCGTTACTTTTGTGACGCAATTCACAAATGCGTCACTTTTGTGTTTACAGATATGTCAGAAATACTGACGTATCTGTAACTCCTTGCGACATGATTCGTCATACATTAAATATGACACATCTAGAATGTCGTAAGGAGTGCGCACAGAAAAGTGACGCATCGCACCAGCGGTGTAAAAAAATGTGCCTCGTTGCGCTATATTTAAAAAGTGACGCATCTAGGTAGATGGGTCACTTTTTAAAACCCTGCGCCACATTATACCTGCGTCAGGTATAATGTATGCAGAGGGGGCGTTCCCCCGCAAAAAGCTTCGTAATAGCGACGCAGTGAAATCTATGAGATTTCTCTGTGTCACTTTTAGAATGCTGTTGCGTCAAAATCTTGCGCCTGCCTCACAGCAGGTGTAAGACTGACGCAAGACCTTTCAAATGGTGCTTTCCCTATGTGAAAGGACGCATTACTGGAGTTGCATTACTTTTGTGACGCAATTCACAAATGCGTCAATTTTGTGTTTACAGATATGTCAGAAATACTGACGTATCTGCAACTCCTTGCGACATGATTCGTCATACATTAAATATGACACATCTGGAATGTCGTAAGGAGTGCGCACAGAAAAGTGACGCATCGCTGTTTTCACGCAGCGATGCGTCACTTTTCAGAAATGAGGCCTCCAGTTTATTCACTGTGTCACCTCTACGACCCTTTCTTGCGTCAATACGTCTTTTGCATACATTACACCTGACGTAGGAATAATGTGGCGCAGGGGTTTACAAAGTGACGTATTTACCTAGAAACGCCACTTTGTAAATGTGAATAAATAAGGTGCATTTTTTATTGGACTGATGCATCACAAAATGTGATGCTTTGGTGGCGTTAAAGTGACGCATGGCTTCATAAATGAGGCCTTCTGCCTTCAACTCCAGCAATGCATCTTTTCTTATCCTTTCACACCCTTGTTCCTTTTCAACATTTTCTTTGAATATCAACATTCCCCATATTCACTTTTCTTTTCCGTACTTTCTTTTCTAACTCTCACCTTCTTTCAGTCCTCCTACTTCACTTCCTTTCTCCTCTCATACCTTTCTGTTCTTTCTTACTCATTCTCCTTTCCATTATCAATGCACTCTATTTCACTTACTCTTTTTTCATTTTTTTTAGAATATAGCTCTTTGATGAGAATTGGAGGTAGTTCTGAAAAGAACTTTTGGTTTTCTTCTTTTTTCTAAACAGGAACAAAAACAGGGAATGGAAACTGCTCAACAGGAGCAAAAAAAACAAAAAAAATTAGGGGTGGGAAGAGCAGCGATGGTTTTCTAATGCTCGAACCATGAGCTGTACACTTTGTTCTCTAAAGGTAAGCAGTTGATTGCAGTATCTGCATCTGAGGGCACCATGGTTAAAAGCAGGTTGAATGTTCGGAACCAGCTCTTGTGATCTCCCCCTCCCAGAAGAAGTTGCTCCTCCGGTTGATGTAGAGGCCCCATCACTGGGAACCTCTTGTGCCAGAGCCCTGACACTTTCCCGGGCAAAATTCTGGGGGTGCTTCCTCTCCACATGTCGGATCATCGTGTAGTTTCCAAATGAGTACTTTTTTAAGGGGTTACCCCGCGACAGCACTTCTTTGCAGATTCTGCACTCCACTTTTGGAGCATTCACCTTTTTTTGGTTAGGTGGGATTTAAAAAAAATTCCAAATAAAATGTTCCTTAACTTTTCGTTGAGGAGGCTCTTCATTAATGAATTCTGGTTCTTCATCACTGCTGGATTGTCTGGCAGCCATGGTAAAACCAAGAAATATCAAGGAGCAAAAAGGCAGGTCTTGCAGTCACAAAAGTGAAAGAAGAAGTGAAGGAAATGGGTGGGGATTTCATTCTTTGTAAAAAAAACTGTTAGCAACCAATGAAAAGTGTTATTTTAAGGTCACATGATTTGACGCGCTGACGCTGCGCGCACCGGAGCGCTTCCGGGGCGCATACGCACCCCGAACGTAGGCGCTTCCGGGGCGCATACGTGGCGCGAACATAGGCGCTTCCGGGGCGCATACGCAGCGCGAACGTAGGCGCTTCCGGGGGCGTACACGCGGCGCGAACGTAGGCGCTTCCGAGGGCGCTTACGTTGCGCGCCGAAGTGACATCATCATACTTTTACGGAAATGCATAATCATTTTCCTCATTAAAAAAAACTGCTTTTATTTGTATGGTACGAAATGTTTTGCATTATTATTAACTTTTCATTCTTATTTTTTTCACGAACGAAAGTAGCGCTCTGGGTGCGCTTTCCGGAGAGCTTACCGGTAAGCTTACGGGACAGCTTACTGAAGAGCTTACCGGAGAGCTTACGGGAGCGTGCACCCAGAGCGCCCCAGGAAAAAATGATATAAAAAAACTCAAAAATTAATACTTACACAAAACAGCAAATTGAA
This sequence comes from Lissotriton vulgaris, assembly GCF_964263255.1. Taxonomy (NCBI): domain Eukaryota; kingdom Metazoa; phylum Chordata; class Amphibia; order Caudata; family Salamandridae; genus Lissotriton; species Lissotriton vulgaris. Next base: position 669,655,491 of record NC_141699.1, read on the forward strand.
AAAAAAAATAGTTTAGAAACTCGATATAGAAAGGAATTAGCATTTAAAAAACCTATGAAATTCACTGAAAAAACCATAGGTTTCACACCAGTTATAGTTAGGAATTAGCATTTAAAAAACCTATTAAATTCACTGAAAAAACCATAGGTTTCACACCAGTTATAGTTAGCTGGAAATTTTATTGACATAAAACCATTGAAATTCCCACGTTATAGTTAGTTGGACTCACTATAACTTGCGCGCCTGCAATGCACTGCTGATGACGTCACATATTACATCACTCATGACATGGTCAGTGACATCACTCATGACATCACTGATGACACCATCCAGTGAATGTGTGTCTTTCTGAAAAATATTTTTTTTTTATATGTATTTGTAAAGTACGATGGAAGAATAAATGGTTAAATAAGTGTGTAAATGTATGTTTGTTTTTAAAAGAATTGATTGGTTAACTGCCTTATTAAGTGTATCTTAGTGAATACATATATTAGCAAGTAACGTTTATATATTGAAATGTATGTATCAGTGTTTCACTTTGTGTATAAGTGGCTTTATGGGTTGGTGACTGACTCACTGTTTGTATTTGTTTTGAAGACAGCATATGTACAGGACTGTATGGATGTATGAGTGTGTATATGTGTATGTTAGTGAGTAAACGACTGTCTCACTATTGTCTTTTTCAGTAACGACATATGTTTTAATCTAGTATATGTGAGTATTGATTTATAAAACTGAGTATATGTGAGAGTGAGAGATTATAAGAGTTCCTGTTTAAATTAGTATGTGTTTATATAAGTGATTGTTTAAGAGAGTAAGTATGTGTAAGTATTCTTAGAAGTAAAGTGGTAGTGTGTGTATAGCTGTATATGCAAATAAATGAATGCTCATTACTTTTTTGCATGTGTGAATATGTGTGTGAGTAACTTTTGGATGACTGTCGGTGTGTAACAGGATGTATAGGTGTATCACTACATATAATGAGTGAGTATATGTATGAGTGACTATATAGAACTGTTTGTGAATGAGTGGATGTGTATATAGATGGTGGAATTACTGAATTGTTTATTGTAACTGGTATGGGTATCTCCACTTTTTTGAAAATGTTAAATACTATTCTTGAATATGTGTTTCAAGGCTTACATTACACTGAAAGGAGGTCTGTCACTCTGTCACAAGGATGGTGTCATCAGTGATGTCATGAGTGATGTCACTGACCATGTCATGAGTGATGTAATATGTGACATCATCAGCAGTGCATTGCAGGCGCGCAAGTTATAGTGAGTCCAACTAACTATAACGTCGGAATTTCAATGGTTTTATGTCAATAAAATTTCCAGCTAACTATAACTGGTGTGAAACCTATGGTTTTTTCAGTGAATTTAATAGGTTTTTTAAATGCTAATTCCTAACTATAACTGGTGTGAAACCTATGGTTTTTTCAGTGAATATATATATATATATATATATTATCTACTGGCGGTCGCCAGTAGGTAGTTATAGTTAGGATCTACTTTCTATAGGAAATCCGCAACATTCTATTGGGAATAACTTTGGCGCCGGGGGACGAATCTTCGCGAATTTCTCAAAGTTCGTGGCCCGCTCCGCTCCGCTCCTTCCCTGAAAATGTGGGGGGGATTCGTCAAGCGGGGGCCGAGATAAAAGGGGGGTCCCAAAACGTGTTTTCTCCATGTTAATTTCCATAGGGCGGTCAAACTCACTTTTAGCCCAAACGGCTGAATGGATTTCCACCAAACTTGGCAAAATTGTAGGGACTGGTAGCCCGATGTGCCTTTGCTATGTCTCAAGATATGTGCTCCAGTGGTTTTTGAGTAATTTAGGTTAAAAAATATATATATATCTATAGCAGCGCCCCGGTACGCGCACCGGGGAGCGCACCCGGCGCGCTACGCAACTTGCGTGCGGAAAGCTGGTTGGCTCTCGGGTGTCTGTAAACATTCCAAACAGTCCGGAGCGGCCGCCATCTTGTGTCTCGGTAGGATCGAGACACAAGAGGTGGCAAAAACAAAGGGGGAAATGACCATAAGGGGGCAGAGTAGATCCCCCCTGACCCCCTAGGTTTGATGTGGGGGCCATAAAAGGGCCCCGCGGGGCCAAAAAAAATGTTTTGTTTTTTTCCAATTTTTGCAGGGGGAGCGCCCGGCACGCGCACTGTGGAGCGCACCGGGGAGCGTACCATGGGGAAAAAAGAATGACAGTTTTAAAAAAAAGTAGCTGTTTTAAAGAAATGTTCTTTTTGTTGTTTTTTTAAATTTTATTTAAGTACCTACATGTAGGTACCAATGCAGAGACTTAAATTTAATGTACACCATCTCCTCTGTAGATATCTTGCATGTTGTTATCGAAGTTATTGTGGTATATGGAATCTATAACATAGTCTGTCAGGAAAGCAGAAACAGATCTTTTAAGCACTCCCTGAGAAGTCCTAGGGGATCATGGGTAGTCTATCCTGCTTCCTTATGATGAAAAAGAGATGTAAAATACACATAGGAGATAATATAGTGGGAGAAAGGTAGTAACTATGAGTAAACTTACTATGTAACACAAAAAAGTTGCACAGTATACTATAAGTCTCATTTTATAATATAATCATTTCGGTAATACTCATGAATTACATATAAAAATGAATATTGTCTCAAACAATTTAAAATTATTAAATATAAATGTATTCTTCTGATTCTTTTTCATAATTTAATAAAACTTGTAACATAATATTGTCCGGTATTTCCTCATAATTATAAGTACATGATTCCATTTGTTCCAAACATTCTATTAACTGTTGGTGCAAAGATTCATCCATGAAATCAACTTTATCTTTTTGCTCTTCTGGATTTTCCACCTTTACTTCGATAGAAGTAACATTTGCTTGTTTTTCTCCTTCCATTTTCTTTCTGAAAATTGCATAAAAATTAACTATATTAGTAGAGTTAGGGTACTGTTGGGTTTAAGTTTAGACAGGTACTTCTGAGTTTTTAACAGTGAAGTAATTTTTGGGCAGTGTATGGTTTCAGGCAGGAAGTAGAACTATTAAAAAGTGCATGCGATGAAGTCTAAGTAAATTCATAATTATACCAGAGAAGCCTAACTCAATCCATAATTATAACAGAGAAGCCTATCTCAATCTATAACTATTACACAGGGATAGTATATAACTATCACAAAACGTTTTCCCAAATTAACTTAAAGTGCACAACATAGTTCCCCTTTCAAATTAACAACTTACCTTTTTCAAAGTAGTTGAAGTTTTCTGTCAAAATTCAATCAAAATGTACCTCAGGTAGTATTAGTCAAAATGGCTGTGTTTCCCTGTCATTTTTCTTATATATTCGTGTACTTAACCAATCAAATGTCAGTACATAAAAGTACAAAATGTAAGTAATATTTTAATTGGTTGTAAATTCCAACACTTTCATATGTGTTTTTGTCATGTAATTTACCTCAGGATATTTAGACAGGGCTACAGCCCAAATGGCTCAATGGAATACCATCAAATGTGGGATAATGGTAGGGACTTGTATGTAGGAGGGTGTATTCTATATTTGGTGAAAGTCTGTCCAGTGGTTTTTATGTAATTTCGTTTCCCACATTTTTTTGAGGAGCGCTTACCGGTGCGCGCCCCGGTACGCGCACCGGCAGCGTTACCAAAGTCCTCCATTTTGTGTTTCGGTCGAATCGAGACACAAGATGGAGGACAAACAACGTTGGGAATGGGTAAAAAGGGGCACAGTAGACACCCCTTGACCCTCTAGGTTTGCTGAGGGGAGTTTCGGAGGGGCATAAATGCCCCCCCCAAAAATATTTTTTTTTACATTTCGCGGGGGAGCGCCCGGTACGCGCACCGGGGAGCGTACCGGGGAGCGCACTCTGGTGAAAAATAGTGAAAAAAGTTAGAGAAAGATAATCATTTTGAGTGATCAGAGGTAGGGTAGCTCTGAAAAGAGCTTTTGGGTTCTGTGGCTGATTTAGGTACCTACAAGTAGGTTCCAATGCACAGTCTTAAATTCAGGAGGAATATTCTATTCCCCTCATCTGAGAAGTGCACACCATCTCCTCTGTAGATGTCTTGCATGTTGTAACGCAAGTTATTGTTGTATATTGAACCCATTCCATAGTCTCTCATGTAAGCAGAAACAGATTTATTCACATGTTTCCGTGCTTTCTCAAATTGTGGACAAAATTGGTTGGATCAGTTCCATTTCTGTCTTTGGCATATATTGGAATATACCAAGGCAGTTTGTGGAAAAAGTGTCATCAATTGATCAAAGGTGTCCTTTAAAAGCATTTCCAGACCAACCCCAGGCAAAGTGCCCAAGTCATTTCCACCACAGTGCACTATTAAGAGGTCAGGGTTTGGCAGATGCAAAAAGGTTTTCACCAATGGTATCAATTGGTGACATCTCAATCCTCTCTGGCTAATCCACTTGATTTCCACATTTGATAAATCAAGGTTGTGAAAATTTCTGCTAGCTGCATACCTTTGAGCCCAGTGGGTGTAGCTATGTCCAATAATCCACACAGAAATCATGATGAGAGAAGGTTCTGGTGCAGTCAGATGAAGTGTGGGAATGAAATGGCAGTTGGAACAGTATGAGTTTACAAAAAAAAATTGTGGAGTTTCCCTGCTCTTGAATCACAAGCAATGATTGGTGGATTCAGATAGTTGAAAACGGAAAGTTAGGGTGCATGGTTGTGTTGTGTGAAAGAAGCAATTTGAATGGTTAAGAAAAAGTCAATTAAAGCAATAATGCCCCGGATAAGCTGGTGTATTGAGAGGTCAAACATCCTTGCTGACTTAATCTGCAACATTGTAGAATAAACGTTTGAACCTGAGAGTTCAGTTAGGAGGGAGTTGCTATGGTAACAGGTAGAAAGGTCTGAGAGGGGGAAGGGTATTGGTTTGAAAATAGTGAGGGAAGAGTTTTGATTGGTTGAAATGAGGCATATGTGTGTTGAATTAGAGTTTTTCTGTGCCAGTCTTGGTTTCAGTGTATTGAGTGCATACCTTTTGCTATGCTAAAGAAAAATTGGTGTGTGTGTCTGACACTGTTCTCAATCTCCCAAAGCATTTGTAAAGGTAAGTAATCATTCATTTAATTTAGATAGAGACTTATTTGCTCTATGGAGAAGATTTGGAAGCAGATAGTGAAGTTTCAGTAGTAAAATTGAATGCTTGTACATAGGACTTGTGCTGTGTTTGTAAAAAGTTATTTAAAAAACGATTTTAGGGTAAAAGAATGGCATTTATTTTTTTGAGAAGCAATTAATAGTGTCTGCCTCTGTAAAGAAATATATTTGAACGTTTTAGAATTATGTCACCTGCGTTACCTCAAATTAGGAAGCAGATTGAGATTTTTTCTTGTTGGTTTGTGGCATGTTTTTTGGAAATGCTTGATATTAAAATATGCAAGATAGAGGAATTGTATTTTGTGAAACAGTGAGGTTTCAGTAGTGAAATTAAATGCTTGTACATAGGACCTGTGCTGTGTTTTTAAAATGTTATTTAAAAATGATTTGGGGGTAAATGGATGGCTTTTATATTTTTGAGAAGAAATTATTAGTGTTTGCCTCATTAAATAAATATATTTGAACCTTTTATAATGATGTCACTTGCATTACCCCAGATTTGGAAGCAGATTGAGATTTTTTCTTGTTGGTTTGTGGCATGTTTATGGGAAATGTTTGATATTTACATATGCAAGATAGAGGAATTGTTTTTTGTGAAAGAGTGAAGTTTCAGTAGTGAAATTGAATGCTTGTACATAGGACCTGCGCTGTGTTTGAAAAATGATATTCAAAAAACGATTTTGGGGGCAAATCAATGGTATTTACATTTGGGCCTTATTTATGATTGCCTTTTGCCGCTGGTGCGTCACTTTTAATATGGGAAAAAAGTGACGCACCGGTGGCGCAAGGCCTTCATAAATAGGGCCCTGAGTTTCTTTGCTGTTGGTTTGTGTCTTGCTTTTTGATAATGCTTGCTATCAAGATTTGCAAGATAGAGGATTTGTATTTTGTGAAATAGTGAGGTTTCAGAAGTGAAATTGAATGCTTGTACATAGGACCTGTGCTGTGTTTCCAAAATGTTATTCCAAAAACGATTTTGGGGGCAAATCAATGGTATTTACATTTGGGCCTTATTTATGATTGCCTTGTGCCGCCGGTGCGTCACTTTTAACATGGGAAAAAAAATGACGCACCGGTGGCGCAAGGCCTTCATAAATAAGGCCCTGAGTTTCTTTGCTGTTGGTTTGTGTCTTGCTTTTTGATAATGCTTGCTATTAACATTTGCAAGATAGAGGATTTGTATTTTGTGAAACAGTGAGGTTTCAGTAGTGAAATTGAATGCTTGTACATAGGACCTGCGCTGTGTTTGTAAAATGTTATTCCAAAAAAACGATTTTGGGGCAAATCAATGGTATTTACATTTGGGCCTTAGTTATGATTACCTTGTGCCACCGGTGCGTCACTTTTAACATGGGGAAAAAAAATTACACACCGGTGGCGCAAGGCCTTCATAAATAAGGCCCTGAGTTTCTTTGCTGTTGGTTTGTGGCTTGCTTTTTGATAATGCTTGCTATTAACATTTGCAAGATAGAGGATTTGTATTTTGTGAAACAGTGAGGTTTCAGTAGTGAAATTGAATGCTTGTACATAGGACCTGCGCTGTGTTTGTAAAATGTTATTCAAAAAACGATTTTGGGGGCAAATCAATGGTATTTACATTTGGACCTTATTTATGATTGCCTTGTGCCGCCGGTGTGTCACTTTTAACATGGGAAAAAAATGACGCACCGGTGGCGCAAGGCCTTCATAAATAAGGCCCTGAGTTTCTTTGCTGTTGGTTTGTGTCTTGCTTTTTGATAATGCTTGCTATTAACATTTGCAAGATAGAGGATTTGTATTTTGTGAAACAGTGAGGTTTCAGTAGTGAAATTGAATGCTTGTACATAGGACCTGCGCTGTGTTTCTAAAAAGTTTTTCAAAAAACGATTTTAGGGGCAAATCAATGGTATTTACATTTGGGCCTTATTTATGATTGCCTTGTGCCGCCGGTGCGTCACTTTTAACATGGGAAAAAAATGACGCACCGGAGGCGCAAGGCCTTCATAAATAAGGCCCTGAGTTTCTTTGCTGTTGGTTTGTGTCTTGCTTTTTGATAATGCATGCTATCAACATTTGCAAGATAGAGGATTTGTATTTTGTGAAACAGTGAGGTTTCAGTAGTGACATTGAATGCTTGTACATAGGACCTGCGCTGTGTTTCTAAAATGTGATGCAAGTAAGTTTTCATTAATTATATGGTAAGTGTGACTAAAAAATGTAGTTTGTCATCACCCTTTGCTTTAACCTCACTACTTTTCTCACACCCTACCTCACCTCTGTTTCCTTAATCTGCTTCCCTCACTTATTCTTATCCTCCATGTTTATTTCCCTTTTCCTTACTTTCCTAACACATTCAACTTCTTTCAGTCTTCCTGCTCACCCACACTCCCTCACTTTCCTTTCTTTTCTGGTTCACTCAGTCCCTTTCTATCCTTCCTTCCGTTACTCTCTCTGTTCTTTCTCTCTGTCACTCCCCATATCTTACCCTTATTCACTTTTATCCACCCTCTTTCACTCCTCTTTACTTACACTCACTGCTCTTTTCTTTCCCTCCATTACAGCTGTTCCTTTTCTCTGGTTCCGTCCCTACCCGTCATTCCCCATCCTTTAGTTTCCTTCCTTTTACTTTCATCACCCATTCACATTCTCCCAGAACCTCTGCTTTAGTCTTCTTCCTCTTTCTCCTCTTCTTTTGCTCCCTTATTCATTTTCCTTTTCTCAGTTACTTCGACTTATACCTTTTCTCTGTTTTACTATCTATTACACAGTCCCTCTGTGTTCTTCCTTCTAGCTCTCTTTCTCTTTACACCACTATCTCTGTCCCCTTTGCTCATGCTCACTCCTTCATTACTTTTGTTTTTCTTTTTTCTTTTTGGTACGCTCCCGGGGCGCGCCCCGGTACACGCCCCGGGCCGCGCACTGGGAGCGCTCCAGGATGAAACATAAAAAAAAATGAATATACTTTAAAAAAAAGGTATTATATTAATATACATATATATTCACTGAAAAAACCATAGGTTTCACACTAGTTATAGTTAGGGATTAGCATTTAAAAAACCTATTAAATTCACTGAAAAAACCATAGGTTTCACACCAGTTATAGTTACCTGGAAATTTTACTGACATAAAACCATTGAAATTCCACGTTATAGCTAGTTGGACTCACTATAACTTGCGCGTGTAATGCACTGCTGATGACGTCACATATTACATCACTCATGACATGGTCAGTGACATCACTCATGACATCACTGATGACACCACCCTTGTGACAGAGTGACAGACCTCCTTTCACTGTAAAGTAACCCTTGAAACACATATTCAAAATAGAAACTAACATTTTCAAAAAAATGGAGATACCCATACCAGTTACAACAACCAATTCAGTAATTCCACCATTTATATACACATCCACTAATTCACCAACAGTTCTATATAGTCACTCATACATATACTCACTCATCATATGTAGTGATACACCTATACATCCTGTAACACATCGACAGTCTTCCAAAAGTTGCTCACACACATACTCACACATGCAAATAAACTATTGAACATCCATTTATTTGCATATACAGCTATACACACACTAGCACCTTACTTCTAAGGAAACTTACACATACTTACTCTCTTAAACAATCACTTATAGAAACACATACTTATTTAAACAGGAACTCTTACAATCTCTCACTTTCACATATACTCACTTATATACATCAATACTCACATATACTAGATTAAAACATATGTAGTTACTGATAAAGACACTAGTGAGACAGTCATTCACTCACTAACACACACATATACACACTCATCCATCCATACAGTCCTGCACATATGCCGTCTTCCAAACACATACAAACAGTGAGTCAGTCATTGATGCATCTATGTGCTAAGTAATACCCCCACTAAACCATACAGACACTCATACTGATACTTAAAAAACATCTAATAACCCATATACACACACATGTAGCTACTCACCAACCCATGCAGCCACTTATACACAAAGTGAAACACTGATACAAACATTTAAATATTTAAACAATATTCGTTAATATATGTATTCACTAAGATACACTTAATAAGCCAGTTAACCAATCAATTTTTTTTTTAAAAACATCCATTAAGACACTTATTTAAACATTTATTCTTCCATTGACCTTTACATATACATATATAAAACATATTTATTTTTCAGAAAGGCACACATTCACTGGATGGTGTCATCAGTGATGTCATGAGTGATGTCACTGACCATCTCATGAGTGATGTAATATGTGACGTCATCAGCAGTGCATTACACGCACAAGTTATAGTGAGTCCAACTAACTATAACGTGGAATTTCAATGGTTTTATGTCAGTAAAATTTCCAGCCAACTATAACTGGTGTGAAACCTATGGTTTTTTCAGTGAATATATATATATATTCACTGAAAAAACCATAGGTTATAGACCATATATAGTTAGGAATTAGCATTTACAAAACCATATTTTACTCACACAAAACCATTGAAATTTGCATATATAGTTAGATGCACTAACTATATATCGCGCACCCGCAATCTACTGCTGATCATGTCACATATTACATCATTCATGACATGGTCAGTGACATCACTGATGACATCACTGATGACATCTCAAATGACATCACTGATGACATCACTGATGACAACATCCAGTGACTGCATGTTTATGAAAAGTCAAAATATGTCTTACATATTGAAGAATGAGTGGATGTATAAGTCTCTGGATGAAGGATTTAGTAGGTGCATGACTGACTGTATGAGAGAATGATTAAATATGTCTCACTGAGTGCATGGGTTAGTGACTAAACTGTCTTAATTTGTGCATCATTATGTCTGTTGTTCTGTAAACTGCTGCTTATGTTGATCATTTGCTTTATGATTATGTATATTGGTTAATGAAAGGTTGCCCAAGTATTTGTTTGAGAGAGTGAGTGTGTGTGTGGGTGGCTGTGAGGTGTGTGACTCTGTGCATAGATGTGTGAGCGGTGGATTCACTAGATGTATGGGTTTAAAAGTGCATGTGGAAACATCTGTATGGGCAGTTGACTGTGTGCATGAGTGTATTGGTGAGTGAATGGATATCTCAGTGCTACATGTCCAAGTAAGTACATATGTAAAACACAGTACATGTGAGAGTTGACATATATAAATAACTGTGCATAAGAGCCAGTGAATGTGTGAGTGGCTGTATGGATCATTGTAAACTTGTATCAGGGATTGTATAAGAGAGTAAATATGTGTTAGTATATGTTTGAATAAGTAAGGTGTGTATAACTGTTTAGATGAGGAAATGGAGGTGTGATTGATTCTTTGCATGACTGACTAGGTGTGTGAGTAACTCCATGGATGAGTGACAGTCTGTGACTGTCTGGTTACACTGAGTGTATCTAAGGTTTTATTAGAGTCTGAAGAGGTTCATCGTATTATCACATGAATGATGTCATCAGTGATGTGATCAGTGATGTCATTTAAGATGTCATCAGTGATGTGATCAGTGATGTCATTTGAGATGTCATCAGTGATGTCATCAGTGATGTCATCAGTGATGTCACTGACCATGTCATGAATGATGTAATATGTGACATGATCAGCAGTAGATTGCGGGTGCGCGATATATAGTTAGTGCATCTAACTATATATGCGAATTTCAATGGTTTTGTGTGAGTAAAATATGGTTTTGTAAATGCTAATTCCTAACTATATATGGTCTATAACCTATGGTTTTTTTAGTGAATTTCATTGGTTTTTTAAAAGCTAATATCTGTAGCTGTAAAATGCATTTTTCTTTAAATCCAAAAATATATTTTATATGTTTATGATTAATTTTTTTAAAATATTTTTTTTTTCGCTCCCGGTTCGCGAACCGGGAAGCTTTCCGTTAGCTCAATTTGATGCCGCGACCCGGTCCGCTAACCGGTAAACGTTCCGTTTGCGTAACTGGCGCGTTAGAAATCAACATCGTGACGCGTCGCGGAAGCGCAACATATCACGTTGCCGCATAATGCGTCTTATGACGCGCCGCGTTAGGGCACCCGGAAGTGCTCCGGACCGCGAACGAGGCGCGAAACGCAGCTTTCCGGAAGCGAACCGGAGCGCGTAACGTAAGCGGAACAGGTCATGTGACTTGTTAATAAAACTTTTCATCGGTTCATTTCACTTTTGGTTTCCTAATGATGTAAGACTAGGTCATGTGACCTAAAAATAAGACTTTTCATTGGTTTAGAACTATTTTTTTCCCAAATGATGAAAACCCCCACCTTTTTTCTCACTCTGACTTTCAACTTTGAGAAAGGAAGACCTATTTTGGAAAATGGCTTTATTAGTAGCTTCAGCTGCTGGATCCCCACCACCACCACCACCACCTCCTCAAAAGAAGAGAGGACCACCTCCACAGTTCCTGGCAAACCCAGAGGAGGAAGAGGATGAAGAAGAAGAAGAAGAGGAAGAACAGGCACCACAATTTTTAAAAGAGTTGCCCCGGGTATCTCATTATAAAAAAAGTTTTATTTGGCAGTTTTTTTCAATTCCAGCAGGAAAGAAAAAAGTTAATGCACACTATAGGACGTGCCTTATATGCAAGGATGAGTTATCTAGAGGCACTGAAAAGAAGTATAGTTATGGAAATCACACTATGCACCGTCACATGCAGAGGTGGCATCCTCTAAATTATAGCCGGGCAGAGATGCGTGACCTGCAAGATAACCCTCCAACTTCTGTGGCCAGGACATCAGCAGAAATATCTCTGTCGGTTGCAGAAGAACGAGAAACAGTGCCAAACATCCAGAAAAATTTTGTGCATATGAAAATTGTTTGTTTATATTGTGGCGCCTTATTTTCATGTGCGAATATGAGTGTTAAGTTAGTTAATTTAGCCTTTGAAAAACACCAATGCCCTAAACGCCACAAGTAATAATTTTTTTTTTTTGGTCTAGTTGAGACCTTTTCAATGCCTGTTTTTTGTTCTTTCCCTTTCAAAAAAAACAAAAAAAACATAAAATTGTTCAAAAAATACAAAAAAAAACAAATAATGTTCAAAAAAAAAATATATATAAAACAACAAAGACATAAAAAAAAGTTATTTTCAGAACTACCTCCCCTTTATACAAAAATTGCTAGAAAGTGTAACACTCTGGCAAGCTGTTTTTTTTTTAGTTCGCTTTCCGGTTCGCTCGCCGGTACGCGAACCGGGAGCTAACCCCAAAATTAAAAATAAATAAATAAAGGAGTAAGTACAAGGGAAGTAAACAGAGAGTAATGTTAAAAGAAAGACAGCTATAGGGACTAAACCAGAGATGCTGTTTAATAGATTTATTTACCGAAGAAAAGATGGAAGAGGATATAATTGTGGAAAACAAAATAGATAAGGAAGTGAAAGAATCAAGCATTGAAAATGCAATAGGTCACACAATAGAAGAGTTTGTCCTTTTGGTTTTGCAAATGGATGAGTGGCGTTGCGTGGATGAGTGGCATTGCGTGGATGATTGGCATTGCGTGGATGATTGGCGTTGCATGGATGAGTGGCGTTGCGTGGATTAGTGGCGTTGCGTGGATGAGTTACGTGTGTGAGTGGCGTTGTGTGTGTGAGAGGCGTTGCGTGTGTGAGTGGCGTTGCGTGGATGAGTTGCGTGTGTGAGTGACGTTGTGTGTGTGAGTGGCGTTGCGTGTGTGAGTGGCGTTACGTGTGTGAGTGGCGTTGCATGTGTGAGTGGCGTTGCGTGTGTGAGTGGCGTTGCGTGTGTGAGTGGCGTTACTGTGGGGAGGGGGGGACGAGAAATGCACACGGCGGACAGGGGAGGGGACGGAGTCGGGAGAGCAGATTGAGGGTGTAAAGCAGCCGGGGCCTTTGAAGTGAAGCTAATCTTCACTTCAAAGGTGTGGGAGGAGTGCGGCTGAGGGAACAGACGGCTATTTGGTAATGTGCACACGCATTTTAGGTCAATGCACTTGCGCATTGACCTAAAAGCCACGGGCATAGCTCCAAATTTCCACATTTAGTTAAACTTTGTTTAAAGCTCTACAGTCTGAAGCCCTAAAGTAGGTGAATGTGATAGAAATGTAACGAAAAGAGGAGAAAACATTTACCTTATAATTGTTAACTTATTCATTTTTTTTTCATACTTTCAATCTGTGAAAGAGAGAACAAACATTTGAAAAATATTAAAACATGAATTTAAAAATTAGAAAAGACAAGGGAAAAGGTTGAAGGACAAACAGTTTTTCAACAACTTTGACATTTACAGAAGCCTCTGCTTCTCTAGGCCCCCTACACAGTCCTAAAGATATATATTTTAAACTAACAGTATCTTGATGCTGATGAAGTGAGGCCTATTTTGGAACATTGTGCATCTTTTGCACTGCTGATGTCTCACAACAGTGATGCAATGGCAGCGCAAAAGAGATGTAAAGCCATCATAAAATTGTCCCTAACATTTTAAATGATTGTTTCAGGATGCAAATAGGATGTGTCCTTTCCAGAGGTTTGTTTGAGGTGAGGCCTACTCAGGTTTCAAAATAAAACAGTACCCAGAAGTGCAGCACTGTATGCATTAACTTTGACACTTACAGAAGCCTCAGTTTTTCCATGTCTACCTCACATTTCTAAATGTATATCATAAGTACAAAAAGTAGAGAATTTATTATACATGTTAAATGGTTTACTTTTGCTGTTCTCAGAATGTATCAAATTTCACTAAAATCAGTGACTTGAAGGTATTCATCATGTAACAGCGGGGAAAAAAAAACACAATCAAAATGATTGTGTTTAAAAAACCCATACAACATAAGAAATCAGAATTCAAAACTCCTTAAAATTAACTTACTTTCCATGATGTCGAAGGATGTCCTATGAACAGCTTACACTCTGTTGTGCAGTTAATATTTTCAGCCCGCCACTTTCTGAAAGAAAACCTCTATCGTTTTGAAAAATATGTTACATACGATAAAAGACTTCTCACATTCTACCACATGTTTCCACAAGGCCAAATCATGTTAGAGCGATTTACAACTCTTGGAATTCATTCATTTTTTATTTTCGCAAGTTTCAGAAAGAAAATGTTTAAGATTACTTTCACAATCCTGGACTATCTTACCCTTGTTGCTCACTCATGTTCTACATTTCCTATGACACTGATACTGCTTACTATGAATCAGAGTTACTTGCATCAGGTTTATATTTTTGAATTTTTAAAATGACATTATGATCAAAAGTTTGGATAAATAATCTAGACAGCATTGCAGACTTACATTCCCTCTACTCCATGAACCTCTTGAAATTCCTCAGAACAAATCCCGAGATTCTGTCCCTAAAATTTTGGTTTTAAAAACACCAGGTAAGAATTTTTAAGGTCATACGGCAATTTCTTTTTGAAAGTTAAAACAGAATCGTTGCAGAATGACCAGCCGTTTCTGGACTTTAAATAAGTTGTGTAATGTCCTGATGTTGTTGTAGGACCGTCATGACATATAATTCCTGCAGTTACAAAAGTCCTTCCTGATATTGACAACTGCGAAGCAACAACATTTTTTATTAAAGTTGTCAATTTTGTTCCATCAGTCCTACATCGTTGGAACATTAAAATGACATACAGGCCATATCTTCGTAAAAATAATGTTGACATCATTTCAGATTTACATTGGCTACACTCCATGTTGTGATCAGCAGCTTTTACTAGCTTATGAAAGGACACTGATTTACTGTCTGGCAAAGGTAAATATATAAATCTTTCAGAATCTACACTAGTAGTACTTGATACCCTACAATTCTCGCAGTCATGCTGCCATTGATAAGAAAGCCCAAACAGGTGATCTACATCTACACCTTCATCTTGCAATACATGAAGCATATACATTAAAAACTCCTGACAATCCTGCTGAATATTTTCAGAGAATTCTGTTTGACCTGAACATTCGTCTAACAGAAAACGAATTTCAGACACACTTTCTACTCTCGTTCTATCAGCACTACATTTCTCTAACACAGAATTCAACAAACAGCATAAACTTTGTTCCGAATTGTTCACAATCTGTTCTTTTAAAGTCTCTAGTGAAAAGAGAACATTAACCACTACATTAGCATAGCAGTTGACACCAGAACTATTTTCAAATTTAAAACCAACAACATCTTCAACAGAATGCATTTTCTTTCTGCTTATAATTTCAGGTTCATCGACTTTTCGTCTTTTTGCTATAACCTCCATACTATTACTGATATTTCTTCGTTTCCGGCCTACCACACGTTTCTCAAACAAAGGATATTGAGGCAAATGTGGCGCATACTCTCTTCTTAACCTATTGTATTCCTTAACACAATCTAGATCCACACAAATGTTTGTGACATCACAGTCAATCAAGTACAATCCCGATAAAGTTCTAACTCGTGACAATGCCACATATGCCATACCCTCCTTGAACACAGAACTGCCAATATTCACCAAAGCACTATCTACACTTAAACCTTGTGATTTATGGATTGTCACCGCATATGCCAAGCAAACAGGAAAATGCTTACGGCGCACATATAAGTCTTTTACAAGCAAAAATCTGGCAGAAGAACGACCAATTAGCTGTATTTCCTCAATGCCATCACATTTAATTTTTAAAAATTCAATTCCATCTCTATTTCTGTATTTCTCCAAATCAACAACATTACCCATTGATCCATTTACCAGACCTCGTTCAACATGTAAATTCCTTCTCAAAATGATTCGGCAATTTAAGCACACATTCAAAGTCTTTTCAAAACCCGCTGTTTTAGAAATAGTCTTTTCTAATGAATCCAATTTAGATTTCAAATTCTCAGACAAAATAATTGTTGCTCCCATATGCTCTATTTTGTCAATAGCTTCAAGTTTCACAATCTCTTGTTTTTCTAAATTCAACATTTTGTTGTTGAAGATGGCACATTTTGCATGAGTTGGCATCAAACATATTCCAGATTTCTTCACAGTAATTTTCTGAAAAATATTCTCAGGCACAATGTCTTGTTCTGGATATAAATTTGACAGTAATCGTGCATGTAAAGCTTCTTTCGCATGCTCGGTCACTTTTCCAATTCTAACATCTTGTAAAATATTCTTGTAATCTTCATCCTTCGCCTGACGCATATTTTCATACAGTTCAGCATAATTGAAGTTTAACCATATATTGACGTTGCCAATGCTCCGTAGACACTTCCTGGTATCTTCATGCGTGAGTATTTTGAACACAGGTTGTCCTTTCACTGGTGTTAGCTGCAGAAGATCTCCGAAAACAATGATGTGTTTGCCACCAAATAACACATCATACTCTGTTTTAAGAACTTCTTGCATTCTCAAATGCACAAAGGCAAGCATGAGATTTGAAACCATGCTTACTTCGTCAATGATAAGAAGTTTCATCTTCTTCAAGACTCTTGAAACTTCACAACAAGCATCTCCAGATAACTTGTGGTATTGTAATTTGTTGTCATGCTCCACTGGCAACATCAGTAGACGATGCAAAGTAATACCTTTAATGTTATGTGCTGCCAGTCCAGTTGGAGCGGTGACAACACAAGACAGCGATGACTCAGTCCTTTCCTGCAAATAACAAGAAATTGCTTTAATGAGGACACTTTTTCCAGTTCCCGCTTCTCCACTAACGTACAATCGGACAGGCTTCAACGACGTACATGAGCACTCTTTCTTCTCATGATTTAATCCATGCTCAATTTGCTTGGTAACTTCGTCATATATTTTCCTCTGCTCAACGTTGAGTTGTCTTTCCAAGTCTTCTAAGTTAACCGCATCCTCCTGAGCATGTGCCATGGCTCTTTCTACTTCATTCATGGCAGTGGCGGCTTCATTTTCGATAACAGGTCCTCCTAGTGGATCCTGACTCAATGAAACAGAACTCTGACTGTCCTGAGAACTGTCTCTAGCAATCTCGGCTGCAATCGTTGCTTCCTGCTCGATTTCCAAAGTCAACATTTCTAGATATTTGGGAAAAGCAGAACATTCTATGGTTTCCTTGGCGGCATTGAAAGAGTCTTCGTAACAAAGAAAATCTCCAAGCAGTTCTTCTTCTGCACGCCAAGGCTTGAAAAGTTGCAAGAGTGCTAAATAGAAAAACTCTTTTTTTTCAGGAGATTCGCCACTCAATTTTCGATGGTTTACCAAGTGGCATTTTCTTTGCTTGACCAGACATCCCTCACTTCCAATTACAGCATACACTCCTTTCTCAATATCTTCTTTGATGTTCCTCTTGAATATGTAATTTTGTAGAACCTCATATAGACAAACATTCTCGAGGTGACTGCTTCGATTTGGATAATATGTATCCACCATGTTGGTCTTCAAAATGTCGGTACTGTTTGGCTCCTTTTCCGCCAAATACTCAATTTCCCGGACAGGTTTTAGAACTCGATTTCGCGTTGCAGCAAGACCAAGACTCGCCCAAACGATACTCCTGGATTTGGCATAGAGACTTGCTGAAGACAACCGGTCAGAACATTCGTAAGCTCCGATTTCTCGATGCGACAACATCTTCAAACTGAAACTGTACAACTTCTTGCTGAGGCTCTTTTCATGGGAAATATCCTCCCACATATCCTTCAATTCTGTCTTTTCTTTTTTGGTGATGTAAGATGTCATATACCGAGCCACAGCCATACAGTTGTCAGCCACAAACTGTATATCCATGTTAGCATTCCACATGGACAAAATCACTGGGTTGTAGTCGTTGATGTACTTGGACTCTTCGTTTCTTTTCAAATTGTATGTGTTTTTGGGTGATTTCCTCGTCACATTATGTCGCAGCGAAGACATCAAACTGTTTACTCTTCCTTTAGAAATCACCGGTCGTGGAAAGTTGAAACGACATTTGGTATAGAACTTGTCCTTGTTTCTGAATTTACGACGACAGTACTTTCCACAACGATGGCTTTGGAAACGTAGAACTTGTTCTCTTAGGCTTTTCTTCTCCTTTGCGTTTGGAACAGTACACATAGAATACTGTTCTATGAAACTCATCACTAAGTCATCCGGATCTGTTCCAAATTTAGGTGCATCCTTGATCCACAGCAGCATATGTATATGTGGAGCACCTCTTGCTTGGTACTCCTTTCTGCAGAAGAAATCCAACACCTCTCCAAGAGGTGGATTCTTCTTATTCATGATGAAAGACATCATAGCTTCAAATCTATGATTGAAGTACCTGCATACATTCACTGGATCCAAAGAGCACAGTTCTCCGGGTGTCTTGAATTCAATATTTTCAATGTTTCCATTTGCCTCTCGTAGAAATTCAAGTAAGTCTTCCCAGCTATACTCGGCACAGCTGAGAGTGAGGAACCATGTCGGAGTTCCTAAGTTCCTCAGCATACATTTTAAATCACCATGACGACGGTACCAGTACTCATAGTACCACGCTGACACGCCATGAGATTAATTAGGTGAGAATACAAAATACTGTCTTGGACATTGACTTTATCCATAAAGTCCCTTGCCGAGATGTTTCGCATCTGTATACCACTTTTCAAGATGTGGTTCACTGCATATGACAGTCCTGACAGATCGCTTTCAAACAGGAGATGAAACAAATAGGGAATGCATTGTCGAAACCTACCATCTTCCGCATACAATCGTAAAGTCCGATATTCAGAAGCAGGAATTTGATGATGTCGCTCATCATATCTTCCTCCTTGACCTGTTGGAAATAGCTGTGGGAAACACCGAGCTTCCAAACTTTCCTCCCAAACACTAATGGGACTCCCTTTGGCTTGTTTCATTTGAAACAACTCAATAGCATTCCTCATAACTTCTTTGGAATGCAAAGGATGAACACTATAATGTTCATAAATTTCTTCCTTTTTAGAGGCTTCTACTTTTTCAATTTGACCAGGACATAAATCACTATCCTCTTCCTCACTTACTTCCTCTTCTGCAACATATACATTCTTATAGTACTTATTATTTTTTTTTAAATACAATGTTGCCTTTTTGACTTTCCTAACATCCACTAAATCTTGCCATATTTTCTTACTCTTTGTCGGAACACCATTAACTATGATAACTAGAGGTTCCTCTTCCACTTTCTCTACTCCAATTGTGTTAATGTTTTTGTTCAAATCTAGAGGCAAATAAACAACTCTTCCCTTTAATTCTCTCTGTAAATCTGATGGAGGCAACTTCCCCGTCTTTGGCTCCATTCTTACAATAGCCTGAAAGGGATGGATACTTTGAATCAAAATAGATTCATAAGTATTTAAATCCTTCAATTCAGAAGGAATCTCAACCAATTCCAGATTAATATGAACCGCCCTAGCAGGCATCTGGTTTTGGTTTAATTTGTTACAACAATAAGTACACACACGTTGATCCGATCCCAAATCAAAACAATTTTCTACCATCAAGTATGTTGCGAAATCCTTCCATTCACTATTATTTTCCCTTTCACTTTTTGCATATAAATCCACTAACTTAGTCTGATTCTTATAATAAGTGCGTCGACAACACACACTAGTGAAATTAGGCCTCTCACTTGATTTCACCTGAAACGTGGCAATTTCCTTCTGAAAATTATCTGTACTGGAAACCTGTACATTATCTTCAACATTACCCTCTTCTTCTGGGTCAATTTGAACATTCTCCTCTTTACTTCCAAAGTAACAAAACTCAATTTCTTCACAAATATTCTTCACATCTATTTCAGAACCATGGAAAAGAGCAGCACATAATTGTTTAAGCATAATTGCTGGACTCTTAGCATAATACAACATTCTAACTAATTTCCTCACTTTATTATGATGCACTGCTAGCATCCTAAAATGATGAAAAACACTCTGGCATACTCTCCTTGAAAGACAAGCCAGTGAATGACCATGCAAACCTGTCACTTCTCTTACTCTGCAAGGATCTAATTCTTGCAACAACTTCATTTTCTGCTTCAAACTTTTCTTATTAAATGTCCGTACAAAATCACAAAGCAAATTGATTGAATCCTGTCGCACACTGCAAATACTACTACAGTTCCAGGTGTACACAGGACCCTTAGGACTTCTTCCTAAAACCTCATTACCTAACACCTCTTCTGTCTCTGTTGTCACGAGTTTTTCTTTCTCAACTGGACATCCATCTTTCACTTCATAAGCTCGACCACTGGTGTCAACTGCATGCACCAAATCATTATCCTGGAAATAACTCTCCTCATTAAAAAATGCCTCAGAACTTGAACTATGCATCCAGTCTCCTGAGAAAACATCACAAAAATTACTACGATTAATTATTCTCTTCCATCTACTATTTGTTTTGAAATCATAAATTACCTTGTTTACCTTCCTAATTCTGTTGATTATCAAAATAAATAACTTTCGTTTAATTTCAAATGCCTGATCAATAACTTTCTCAACTTTTTCTTTTTCTCTTATAAAAAACCACTTTCTGTTGACCTTTGTTAATATTTTTTAACAAATTGCCAATTATCCTGTTGCGGAACATTCGTTTACGAATGTCCCTAAACTGTTCTTTCCTTCTGCTATCATGCACAGAGTTATCTCTTGCTCTAGCAGTAACATTTTTGATTGGCCCTTCCTTTCCGTTTAGATTGCTTCTCTTTTTCTGGACTGAAACATTTTCTGTAGAAATACTTTTTTTACTACAAATTTTTCTTATGAATGATATCGTGGTCTTACCCGGTGCTTTCTTGGTGACTTGACAAGTTTTTTTTGTAGAGGACTGCTGCAGTAATTGATGGACCTGCTGTCTTTGACGTCTTGTAGCCTTTCTAATTCGATTCTTAGTTGGCATTTTCAAATTTTGAAATAATCTGCAGTTGAATCTGTGCTAAAATATAATAAAAAATGTTATTAATCACTATTACCAAACAGTAAATCAATAACAGTCATCAAAAACTTAACACCCTGCTTGTTATTTTAACATAGAATAATTTTTAGTGCATTGGCAAATTTAGAAATCACAAATAGTAGCAAAGAAATTAAATGCTTCTACATTATACCTGTGTTGTTTTATATGTGAATCTGAACTAATTTTACGAGCATATTTGATTATTTTATTAAAGACACTACACACAAACTATTTTTGAACTTTTGTTTACTTTTAAATGAAATGGTTTACATTTTTACTACATAGGCTCAAGCAGATCAGCTTCCCACCCTATATCATACAATTCTGACAAATCAGCATTCTCATCATATTCTTCATCATCCTCAGGATTTCAATGATCTAAGGGATGTACTTCCACTGACGTTTCAATGACAAGTTCAACGATAAGATCGAGATCAACTGATTGCTCATTATCACTCATGCTTGATGTTGTCGTTATCTTTAAAAAAAGAGAACAACAATGAGATGTTGGAGACTAAGACACAAATCTCAGAGACTAGAATAGTAAAATTGTTTAACAAGAGTATCATTTTGCAGCTATTATTTAGCCATGTCCAGCGATGCTGAAGAGGTGAGGCCTATGTCTAAGTCTTCAGTAAACAGGACTCATCTCTTCTTAACCTAGGATAAGCCTCACCGACTATGTGTCCCCTACACAAACTTAAATGTATAGGGACAGATTTATGTTAACTGGCACATCCCCAGGGATGCACCAGTTAACGTGCACCACTGCTCTGCTACTCATGGTGTGGCACATTTACATTGTGGAACACCATTGAATAAAAACAGCACAGATGCGTCACGCATCAGTGCTGCAAAAGCAACACATTGCACAAGTCACGTCGTAAACACGACATGTCTACTGCAATTCACAGGAGGAAGCCACACATTGCATGGTGCTTCACTCCTTATGCCTGTTTCAAACAGCCATAAGGATTTGATTCAGGAATGCTATAAAGCTGACTCAGTGAAATCTTCTAAATTTCACTGTGTTACTTTTACAGGGCTTTCATGCAAATGAATGCCCACCCTCATCAAAACACCTATATGAAACCTGACGCAAGTTTCATGTGGCACAGGACTTTACAGCATGACACATCTGTCTAGATGCATCAAGTTGAAAATATGTCGCCACATAGCAAATCTTTTGCACCGCCGCTCCAGAGTACAGAGGAGATAATACATGTGAAGGCCTACCAATGAAGTAAGTCATGTCCACTTCACTCTTGAACAAAGGCCAGACCTCTTTTGTGTCCGTGGACAGACCTAAACTTCACCTGCACAATGTTATTCATAAACTTAGGAAACACAGGTGATGTAATTGAAAAATGTGGAGTTTCTTTTCCTCATTGCACAATCACATCACCTGTGTTTCCTCAGTGACTTAAAATGCCCTAAGACACATGAAAGTGTTTTTTTAAAGCCTTTGCACCATTTTTGGATCACTTTTAACATGGCTATGTAAGTCAAATAATCAAAATCTAAATTTGCCAAGCACAGATGGAAGCATATTTACAAGGAATGTGCACCCCGGGGAAAGGTCTTAAATTAAAATGGGAAAAATAACATCAGACACACTTAAATGCCTTATAAATATACCCCAAACAACCTATGAAGCTCTAGCAGTACATATCCAGAAATGTAATTGATTTGAAAAAAACGTTTGTAAACACAACATATAAATCAATTGTATACCTACATTCAAGAGGAAATGACTTAAAATGTCCTTAAGACACATGAAAGGGGTTTTTGATTGCCCTTGCACCATTTTTTGGGACACTTTTAACATGGCTATGTAACTCAGGGAATCAAAATCTAAATTTGCCAAGCACAGGTGGGAGCATATTTACAAGGAAGAAGCCCCACGGCGAAAGCTCTTAATTTAAAATGGGAAAAATAACATCAGGGATACTCAAATGCCTTATAAAGAAACAGACACCATTTTTTCCTTGTGATAAATTTTAAAAGCATTCCTTTTCCTCAAAAACAACAGCATGACACATCTGTCTAGATGCATCAAGTTGTAAATATGTCGCCACATAGCAAATCTTTTGCACCGCCGCTCCAGAGTACAGAGGAGATAATACATGTGAAGGCCTACCAATGAAGTAAATCATGTCCACTTGACTCTTGAACAAAGGCCAGACCTCTTTTGTGTCCGTGGACTGACCTAAACTTCATCTGCACAATGTTATTCATAAACTTAGGAAACACAGGTGATGTAATTGAAAAATGTGCAGTTTCTTTTCCTCATTGCACAATCACATCACCTTTGTTTCCTCAGTGACTTAAAATGCCCCAAGACACATGAAAGTGTTTTTTTAAAGCCTTTGCACCATTTTTGGATCACTTTTAACATGGCTATGTAAGTCAAATAATCAAAATCTAAATTTACCAAGCACAGGTGGGAGCATATTTACAAGGAACGTGCACCACAGGGAAAGGTCTTAAATTAAAATAGGAAAAATAACATCAGAGACACTTAAATGCCTTATAAATATGCCCCAAACAACCTATGAAGCTCTAGCAGTACATATCCAGAAATGTAATTGATTTAAACAAAAACGTTTTTAAACACAACATATAAATCAATTGTACACCTACATTCAAGAGGAAATGACTTAAAATGTCCTTAAGACACATGAAAGGGGTTTTTGATTGCCCTTGCACCATTTTTTGGGACACTTTTAACATGGCTATGTAACTCAGAGAATCAAAATCTAAATTTGCCAAGCACAGGTGGGAGCATATTTACTAGGAACTTGCCCCACGGAGAAAGCTCTTCAATTAAAATGGGAAAAATAATATCAGAGACACTCAAATGCCTTATAAAGAAGCAGACACCACTTTTTTCCTTGTGATAAATTTTAAAAGCATTCCTTTTCCTCAAAAACGATTTTCAAGTAATAATTTGAAAACACTGCACAGCTCCTATGTACAAAAACACCCTGATAGTGCTAATACTTCACATTATTTTCAATTACAATTTCTCAAAGAAACAAAATCTATTTGTAAAACACTTTAGACAAAGCAACATTTTAAAAACACAGCTTTCTTCATAATTTTGTCCTTAAAGCATACTATAGTCTATCTAAATTAAATAAATCTTTTCTCACCTTAGCAAATTCTTTATGAGTTTCAAAACAGTCTCAGAAATACACCAAATTGTCTTCAGCAGAACAAAGAGTATGCACTCCAGAGGCTGCAGCTATAGAAAGCACAGAAATGCAGATATTCATTACACATATCTCTCATGTTAGCCAATCAAAACTCTTCCCTCACTTTTTTCAAATCAAAACCCTTCCCCCCTCTGCCCTCTCTGCCTTTTTTGCATAGCAACCACCTCCTGAAAGACCTCTGATGTTTGCAAGTTCACACAACAATGTTTCAATTGAACTCTGAACTCTCAGTGCACCTGTGTATCCAGTGCAATCTTTCATTAAATATTTTTTCCTTGACCATTCAAATTACATCTTTCAAAGAACACATCCATGCACCCTAACTTTCTGTTTTCAGAAATGGAAATCCACCAATCACTGCTAGTGAATCATTAGCACTGAAACTCCACAGTTTTTTTTTTCTTTACAAACTCCTACTGTTTCATCTGCCATTTCATTAACACACTTCATCTGACTGCAGCAGAAACTTCTCTCACCATGTTTACTGTCTGGATTGTTGGACATAGTTACATCTACTGGGCTCAAAGGTATGCTGAGAACAGAAATTTACCTAACCTCAATTTACAAGATGTGGAAATTGAGTGGTTTGGCCACAGAGGATTAAAATGTCACCAATTGATACCATTGGTGAAAACCTTTATGCATTTGCCAAAACCTGACCTGTTAATTGTGCACTGTGGAGGTAATGATTTGGGCACTTTGACTGGGGTAGGTCTGGAAATGCTTTTAAAGGACACCTTTGAGCAATTAATGGCACTTTTTCCTCAAACTGCCTTGGTATATTCAAATATATGCCAAAGACAGAAATGGAGGTGATCGAACCAATTTTGTCCACAAATTGAGAAGTTGAGGAAGCATGTAAACAAATCTGTTTCAGCTTACATGAGAGACCATGGAATGGGCTCCATGTACAACAATAACTTGCGTTACTGCATGCAAGATATCTACAGAGGAGATGGAGTTCACTTCTCAGATGAGGGCAACAGAATTTTCATTTTGAATTTAAGACTGTGCATTGGTACCTACTTATAAGTACCTAAATGTACCATAAACCCAAAAGCTCTTCTCAGAGCTACCCTACATCTGATCACTCACAATTATTATTTTACTCTAACTTTTTTCACTAATTTTCAACAAAGTACGCTCCCCGGAGCGTTACCCGGTACGCGAACCAGAAGCTAACCGCGCGAAATTTGTAAAAAAAATGTTTTTTTCCCGCACATATGGGCCTCCTCAGCCACCCTCAGAAAACCTAGGGGGTCAAGATACGTCTACCGTGCCCCCTTCTACCCATTCTGAACATTATTTACCCTCCATCTTGTATCTTAATTCGACTAAAACACAAAATGGTGGACTCCCGTAACGCTGCTGGTTCGCGAACCGGGACGCTCCCCGGGAAGCGCTCCATTAAAAAAGGTGGGAAAGTAATTTACAGAAAAACGACTGGAAACACTTTCACCAAATATAGATTAGCTCATACTACATACCAATCCCTACCATTTTCATAAATTTGTTTGGAATTACATTTAGCCATTTAGCCTGTAGACCTCTCTAAATACCCTGAGGTAAATTACTTCACAAAACACATCTGAAGTGTTGGAATTGACAACCAATGAAAATGTTACTTTCATTTTCAATTTTTTTTCCTGACATTTGATTGGTTATGTACCTGAATATATATAAAGGAAGAGAAGGAAACACAGCCATTTTGACTACTACTTCCTGAACTACATTTCAAGAGCATTTTCACCTCCCTGTAAAGTAAATTGATAATTTGTAAGGGGCACTTTAAATTAATTTGTAAAAACGTTTTTTTATAATTATTTACTGTCCCCCTGCTATAGTTATAGCTACAGATAGGCTCCTCTGTTATATTTATTGATTGACTTACACTTCTCTGCTATAATTATGAATTTACTTACTTTAACTTCACTGTTAAAAAAACATAACTACCTGTCTGAACTTAAACCCAACAGTGCCCTAACTCTTCTAATATAATTATTTTTTTATGCAATTTACAGCAAAAAAATGGAAGGGGAGCACGAAAATATCAATGTTTCCTTCGACATTACATCTGAAGAGATTTTAAATGAAGAATTTTTAGATGAAGATTTTATGGATCAGTCTTTTGATGAACAATTTATTGAATGCTTACAAGACATAGAAACATGCATGTTTGAGGAGATTCCAGATGAAGTAATGCTGGAAGTTTTATTGAACTATGAAAATTCTGACCAATACATTTTTATTTAATAATTAAAAATTGTTTGAGACATTATTCATTGTTATATCTAATTCATGAAGTACAACCAAAATAAATAATTTTTTTTAAAAAACCAACAAAACGAACAATCAATAAACATACAATAAGTTAAAAGTCAATCATTCTTTTTTCCTCATAGTACGCTCCCTGGACCGCTTTCTGGTGCGCGAACCGGGAGCTTCCCACGCAAAAAAAAATAAATAAATAAAAATAAATGTGGGCCCCGCGGGGCCCTTTTAAAACCTCCTCTTCAAACCTAGGGGGTCAGGGAGGATCTACTATGCCCCCTTATGGTCATTTCCCCCTTTGTTTTGGCCTCCTCTTGTCTCTCGATCCTACCGAGAGACAAGATGGCGGCCGCTCCGGACTGTTTAGAATGTTGACAGACACCGGAGAGCCAATCAGCTTCGCTTCGCGAAGTTCCGTTACGCGTCAAGTACGCGAACCGGAGCGCTGCCCGGAGTGCTGTCACAGATATATATCTTTTTTTGAACGTTAATTTCTCAAAATCCACTGGAGCACATATATTGAGACCTAGCAAAGGCACATCGGGCTAACAGTCCCTACAATTTTGCAAAGTTTCGTGCAAATCCATTCAGCCGTTCGGGCTAAAAATGAGGCCAACCGCCCTATGGAAAACTCAATGTTAAAAACGCGTTTTGGGACCCCCCTTTTTTCTTAGCCCCCCCTTGACGAAACCCCCCCAAATTTTTAGGGGCTGCTCAGAAACAAAATGTGCCATTTTCCTGAAAATTTCAGCCAATTCCGTCCACAAACGCCAATGTTATTAGACATAGAATTTTCAAAAGTCCCATAGAGAAAAAATCCTAACTATATATACCTACTGGCGACCGCCAGTAGGTAATATATATAAATATATATATATATATATATATATATTTTTGATACCAAATGCCCTGAGCATTGAGAAGGCACACGTCACCTCCCGCCTTCCAGGCTTATTGTGCTGCTTACATCTTGCTTCCCCTGCAATCTGTTCACCTTCGCCGACGCGTTTCGGGGCTCACGGCCCCTTCTTCCTGGGCGTGAACAAACGAGCTCTGAGCCTGCATACAGTGAATGCTTTTTTATTTCACCTCAGCCCCGCCTCCATTGTCACATGTTTAGGTGGTAACACGGGGTGTTGTGGGGCACGTAGTTTCCCATGCAGGATTAGGTTCGAGTTTTCAAGTTCAATTAAAGGTCCATTAATAACTCTGAGTGAGTTGCGGGGAGGTATGTTGTAAGCCCATTATGCACCAAGGGGGATGACGCTGTCAATAGTTCGGATAAGTTCCAAGCTGCAGCTCCGTGCAGTAGATGGGGGGCGTTTCCTTCAGCTGCCGGTGGTGCTCTTCTCCACGGCCGGGCCGCCGTGCGTTAATCTTGATACCAAATGCCCTGAGCATTGAGAAGGCACACGTCACCTCCCGCCTTCCAGGCTTATTGTGCTGCTTACATCTTGCTTCCCCTGCAATCTGTTCACCTTCGCCGACGCGTTTCGGGGCTCACGGCCCCTTCTTCCTGGGCGTGAACAAACGAGCTCTGAGCCTGCATACAGTGAATGCTTTTTTATTTCACCTCAGCCCCGCCTCCATTGTCACATGTTTAGGTGGTAACACGGGGTGTTGTGGGGCACGTAGTTTCCCATGCAGGATTAGGTTCGAGTTTTCAAGTTCAATTAAAGGTCCATTAATAACTCTGAGTGAGTTGCGGGGAGGTATGTTGTAAGCCCATTATGCACCAAGGGGGATGACGCTGTCAATAGTTCGGATAAGTTCCAAGCTGCAGCTCCGTGCAGTAGATGGGGGGCGTTTCCTTCAGCTGCCGGTGGTGCTCTTCTCCACGGCCGGGCCGCCGTGCGTTAATCTTGATACCAAATGCCCTGAGCATTGAGAAGGCACACGTCACCTCCCGCCTTCCAGGCTTATTGTGCTGCTTACATCTTGCTTCCCCTGCAATCTGTTCACCTTCGCCGACGCGTTTCGGGGCTCACGGCCCCTTCTTCCTGGGCGTGAACAAACGAGCTCTGAGCCTGCATACAGTGAATGCTTTTTTATTTCAGAGCTCGTTTGTTCACGCCCAGGAAGAAGGGGCCATTTGGTATCAATATATATATATATATATATATATATATATATATATATATTACCTACTGGCGGTCGCCAGTAGGTAGTTATAGTTAGGATAATTTTCAATGTTAAATCTCAACATTCTATTTTGAATAACTTTGGCGCCGGTTGACGAATCTGCCTGAAATTTTCAGGAAAATGGTCTCATGGCGGTCCGGTCCTTCCCTGAAAGTTTGGGGGGGATTCGTCAAGCGGGGGCCGAGATAAAAGGGGGGTCCCAAAACGCGTTTTCCCCATGTTAATTTCCATAGGGCGGTCGATTTCACTTTTAGCTCGAACGGCTGAATGGATTTCCACCAAACTTGGCAAAATTGTAGGGACTGGTAGCCCGATGTGCCTTTGCTATGTCTCAAGATATGTGCTCCAGTGGATTTTGAGTAATTTAGGTCCAAAAAAATATATATATCTATAGCAGCGCACAGGTGCGCGCACCGGAGTGCGCTCCAGGCGCGACACGCGAGGTGCGCATGGAAAGCTGATTGGCTCTCGGGTGTCTGTAAACATTCCAAACAGTCCAGAGCGGTCGCCATCTTGTGTCTCGGTAAAATCGAGACATAAGAGGTGGCTAAAACAAAGTGGGAACTGACCATAAGGCGTCAGGGATAGACCCCTTTGACCCCCTAGGTTTGATGTGGGGGCTATAAAAGGGCCCCGCGGGGCATTTAAAATATTTTTTTTTTTTTCGTTTTGCGCGGGGGAAGCGCTCGGTGCGCGCACCAGGTAGCGCACCGGAGAGCGTAAAATGAGGGAAAAAGATGACAGAGTTTTAAAAAAATGAAGTTTTCATTTAGAAATTGGAGGTAGTTCTTAAAAGAACTTTTTTTTTTCTTCTTTTTGTTGTTTTATATTTTTTTTGTGTTTTTGGAACTTTTTAAACTTTTTTTGGCTTTTCAAAACAGTTTTATATTTTTTTTGTATTTTTTAGGGGGAGAAACAAAAAAAGGGAATTGAAACTGGCTCAACTGGAGCAAAAAAACAAAAAACCCAAAAAATTATTTCTTTTTGGGGCACTTGTGATTATCACCTGCAAGGACGATGAGCTTAACACTTTGTTCCCCATAGGAGATAAGCTTGCCACAAGCCTTACAAGTAATTTTAAAATCAGCAAATCTTGGCTGAATGGAAGGCATCACCTCAGATGTTTCTGGTTGCGAGGAAGAGGGTTGTTTTCTTTGGGAGGGGGTCCTTGATGACTGGGGGAGGTTACTGGCCAGTTCCCGGAACTCTGCGCGAGAGTAGTTGTTTGGAT
The DNA here is from genome assembly GCF_964263255.1 of Lissotriton vulgaris. Classification (NCBI taxonomy): domain Eukaryota; kingdom Metazoa; phylum Chordata; class Amphibia; order Caudata; family Salamandridae; genus Lissotriton; species Lissotriton vulgaris. The sequence goes on from NC_141699.1 coordinate 669,685,331, forward strand.
GCTTTCTTGTCATGTGCCGAATCATGGTATAGTTACCAAAAGAATATTTCTTATTTGGGTTGCCCCGTGAAAGTTCATCATTGCAGATGAGGCAAGTGACTTTGGGCGCATTCACCTTTTTTTGCCCCTCTGGGATTGAAAAAAACTGCCAAATGAAGTGTGGTTTGGGTTTATAAGGTGTGTTTTCTTCAGGCAGCCATCTTCTTCTCCCCTCCTCCTCTTCCTCTTCCTCCTCCTCCTGTTCTTGACCACCAATATAATTTGGAGCTGGTCCTCTTGGTGGTGGTGGTGGTGGTGGTGGCTGAGATGCACCTGCTGCTGCTGCTACTGAAGCCATTTTAAAGTACAAAAAGGTAGAGAGAGTTCCAAACAGATCTTCCTCAGTCAAAGGACAAAGTCAGAATAAGGAAAAAAGGTGGGGGCTTTCATCATTTGGAAAACAAAACTGTCCTTAACCAATGAGAAGTGTTATTTTCAGGTCACAAGACCAGGGGCTTCATCATTATGAAACTAAAACTGTTATGAACCAATGAAAAGTGTTATTTTCTGCTCACATGACCCGACGCGCTTACGCTACGCGCACGGGGGCGCGCAGCGTAAGCGCGTCGGAAGTTTACGTTTTGCGATCGTATTCGTTCGAGTACTTCCGGGTGCGCTTACGCCGTGCGTATCACGCGGTCGCGGCTACGCGATACGTCACGATCATGTTTTCGTTTGCGATATTGGCGCTCACGAGACGCTCCCCGGAGCGCGCCCGGGGGCGCTTTTCAGAAATACGCTTTTCGGGGCGCACTCCGGGGCGCGCTCTGGGAGCGCTCCCCCCAAAAATTAAAAAAAAAAAAATGGGTTAATTGTAGAGACAGGTAGCCCTATTCTGAAGTGGTTTGTAAAAAAATTAACTTTATAAAAATATGTATTGTGCTACATTGGGCTTAATATATGTTAGAGCCAAAATGTAGCCCAAATGTAGCCCAAAGTAGCCCAAAGATGGCCACCAGAGATCAAAAATTGTAAATGTAGCCCAAAATTCAACTAGATGTAGCACAACTGTAGCCCAATGACAGAATGTACCAGAGTGTTAAAAAGAACAACTAGAGTGCTAACAGTCTTATTTATAAAGTGAAACTTATAGTAAGGAATTAGCATTTAAAAAACCTATGAAATTCACTGAAAAAAACCATAGGTTTCACACCAGTTATAGTTAGGAATTAGCATTTAAAAAACCTATTAAATTCACTGAAAAAAACATAGGTTTCACACCAGTTATAGTTAGCTGGAAATTTTACTGACATAAAACCATTGAAATTCCCACGTTATAGTTAGTCGGACTCACTATAACTTGCGCGTGCAATGCACTGCTGATGACATCACATATTACATCACTCATGACATGGTCAGTGACATCACTCATGACATCACTGATGACACCATCCTTGTGACACAGTGACAGACCTCCTTTCAGTGTAATGTAACCCATGAAACACATATTCAAAAATAGAAACTAATATTTTCAAAAAAGTGGATATACCCATACCAGTTACAACAACCAATTCAGTAATACCACCATCTAATACACATCCACTCATGTGTATGTATATGGGTTATTAGATATTTTTATTAGTATCAGTATGAGTGTCTATATGGTTTGGTGGGGGTATTACTTAGCACATAGATGCATGAGTGACTGACTCTTTGTTTGTATGTGTTTTGAAGACAACATATGTACAGGACTGTATGGGTGGATGAGTGTCTATATGTGTTTGTTAGTGAGTGAATGACTGTCTCACTAGTGTCTTTATCAGTAACTACATATGTTTTAATCTAGTATATATGAATATTGATGTATATAAGTGAGTATATGTGAGAGTAAGAGATTGTAAGAGTTCCTGTTTAAATAAGTATGTGTTTCTATAAGTGATTGTTTAAGAGAATAAATATGTGTAATTTTAAATAGAAGTAAGGTGGAAGTGTGTGTATAACTCTATATTCAAATAAATGGATGTCCAATAGTTTATTTGCACGTGTGAATATGTGTGTGAGTAACTTTTGGATGAATGTCGGTGTGTAACAGGATGTATAGGTGTATCACTTCATATGATGAGTGAGTATATGTATGAGTGACTATATAGAACTATTGGTGAATGAGTGGATGTGTATATAGATAGTGGAATTACTGAATTGCTTGTTGTAACTGATATAGGTATCTCCATTTTTAAAAAAATTTCAGTTTCTATTTTTGAATATGTGTCTCAAGGGTTACATTATAGTGAAAGGAGGTCTGTCACTATGTCACAAGGATGGTGTCATGAGTGATGTCACTGACCATGTCATGAGTGATGTAATATGTGATGTCATCAGCAGTGCATTGCACGCGCAAGTTATAGTGAGTCCGACTAACTATAACGTGGGAATTTCAATGGTTTTATGTCAGTAAAATTTCCAGCTAACTATAACTGGTGTGAAACCTATGTTTTTTTCAGTGAATTTAATAGGTTTTTTAAATGCTAATTCCTAACTATAACTGGTGTGAAACCTATGGTTTTTTTCAGTGAATATATATATACACAACATTATGCAAACATTCAATACAACAAATCTAAACAAACCGACAGCCTGTACTTTGCAACTTTGTTATGTACATTTTGTGTTGAAGATATGAGATAGACATCATTGACTCTGAACCTGCTGAATCAGTGGCTGTCAAGTACCATATACAACGTATATTGAACCTAAATATCACTTCCTTAGATGCATTTCTTGCAAATAAACATCTATAGATTCCATTTGTGTTCAATATCTCAAACTTTACACAGATGGGGCAAGAATTTTCCAATAATATACTATAAAGGTCGAAACAAATCTTAATTGGGGATAAATGTACCCTTTAATTACACATGGAGACTAAGACATTTTCAACTGAATACAAAAACGCAATCTTGCCAAAATTAAAATAAAATGGGCTTTTTCTTGTGTTCCTTCAGTGCTGAAGTTTCTGGCAAACGCTCCCTTAAAAACAAACTTGCGTACAGCCTAAGTATATGACAAAAGAAAAAACATAGCTTTAAGATATACAAGTTTGTCAACTGATCATATATTTTGGGTTACATTTGGGGACTAAATAATTGTTTGCTAAATACAAAGCACAGACTTACCAGAATTGAACTAAAGGGGCTTATTCTCTTACTTCTTCAGTGCTAAGGTCTATGACTAATTCCCCATTTTATAAAACAAACTTGTGTGTAGCCCAGGTAATTGACAGAGAGAAAAACATAGGTGTAAGTTATACTGATATATCAGTTAAACATGCAAAAAATCTCAATTCATATATGTCAGCCGTTCAAAATAAACAAGGTGTACCGTATTCCTTTTCGCGGATTGGTATGATGCTCTCGGTATAGTTTTACTCTGTAAGGGTCTAAGAATTGGTCTATCAGCAATATACAATAAGACAAAGAAGAGTTCTCTCAGATCATGTACCTCATATTTCCAAAGTTACTCAAGCTCAAAATAAGACACTGGGCAAACCCCCTCAAATAGTGACCAGCTCGGTAGGCGTTCAACAATACACCAGCGGATAAGGTTAAAGGCAGAGTGTGGGAAGAATAGAGAAATATTGTTCTTGATGGTGTGGCCGAGGGGGTGGAGGGCTGGGGGTCGGGAAATGTTGACCAGTGATGACATGTCTGTTTTGTTGCTATATGAAAAAATGCAAATAAAAATGTAAAAAAAAAAAGAAAATACACCAGCAGGTATGCTGGAGTAACGTGCCATTAAATACACTAAAGATGTGAGTCCCAGCATAAACAAGACATTAGAGGCCATAATAAATTAAGGGGTAATAGTTCCAATATTAGTGTTAAGGTCGCAAGCATTTATCTATAGGAGATATACTCAAAAGAGTATTGTAAATGGGTGAGGCTATTCCATTCCACAAACCAAGTATTCAAACATGCACCAGCTGAGAAGAAAATCTTAAAAAAGAAAGCCTGGTATATACGAGCAAAAGTTTGTGCCATTAAGTCTAGCTTCTAAAGACCTAAGAAGCATTTCCCTGCTATGACTTACTTGGGTTCAAAGGAACGGTCCGTCCATCGTGCAGTCCATGTGATGATGGAACTGTCAAAAATCCTCGCTTTAAATAGCCTGCGCTATAGGTCACCTGAACCGAGTCAGGACCGTAAATAGCCCTAAACAATCGCAAGACCATCCGCCATCTTATAAGGGCATTGGTAACATAGATAAGAAGAAAAATAGTCAAAAGGAATCTATCCAAACAAAATGTCCGCTCTATTCCTGCATCTAAAAAGTGCTCAAAATCAATTAATTCCATATATTGGTGCTTAGAATATTGCCGGCAACATTTGATAAAGGTCGCGTGAAAAACCACCAACTTAGAGAGGTATAGGTTGCGTGAGCACAGTACAGACTTCTTTTGAGTGCCTTCTTAAAGTGTCTTAAGACCCCAGACAGACTCGCATTCTCTATTGCTATGATGCGGGGTACCATCTTATCAGGGGAAAACAGAACGCGTAAATGGCCGCCATCTTAGAATGGCATAAGTTGTGTTCACACAGTGAAGGATTTTTTTGGCGCCATCTTAGAATGTCCAAAGAAGCCAAATGAGCGTGAGCTCTATATGTGTAAATTATGGGCGCCATCTTATCATGGACAACAAGAAATTATTATACAAGATCGAGACAAAAACCGTTGTGCATATGTCCTCAAACTGTAATTGGCCTATAAACGTTTAGACAACTTTTGATAAAAGGATTTATTTGGGAATTTATTATTGAAAGAAGGGGGAATAGATTGGTGCTTTAATAATGGATCTCATTAAGCAACTTACGATGGTTATATTAAAAGATGCAAAGGACAGGACATCTTGTGTTGAATTGCACAATAGGGTCTTTTTTTATATTAATATGCAATTGGCGGTTAGCCACCGATATAGGAGGCAACTATTGTAGGTTCACTTTTTCAAATCTACAATATTCCAACCACAAATGTTATATATTTTACCTGTTAGGAGAAAGTCTTGATTAACAAAGAATAGGCTGTAACTAAACAATCATAAAGCTACTTTATTATATTGCTTGCTATAAATATAAAAAATGGTCTAAAAGTTATTTCCTTGGGATATCGTAAAGCTGCTCTATTATATTGCTTGCTATATATATGATAAATGATCTGAGACATACTTCCCCGGGATATCAATATAAAATACAGAAATAGTGTTCTGTTAGATCATAAGGTATCAACAAACGTAAACAGAGATGAAGTTCTATTAAATCATACGTGGTCTAAAAATAGCCAAGGTATATTGCCGCTACTGTACACCGGTTACATGAGCATTCTGGATCAACAAAAGTAAACAGCAATGAAGTTCTATTAGGCCATAAGAGATCTTAAAATGGTCAAGGTATCTTGTGTTAGGAATTGATTGCAGTCCTCTCTCAGTGACCATGATCTGTTGTCACATGATCTGCCAGTTCAGGATATAGGGCAGTCCTACCTTGCTGTCGGGCTTGTTATTGCTCACCTGTGGGTTCCTGGTTGCTGGTTCCTGTGTTCTTGGATTCGTCTTGCTGTTTCTCACGGGCTCGTGAGAACTGTAGTCATTTCTTTTCCCTTTTCCTTTGAGCATTTTAAGTCTGGTCCCCTTAGTTGGGTTCTTTTTCCCTCGTTGTACCCGGGTAGTTAGTTAGAGTTAGAGACCTTTTTTTCCAGATTTTGTCCCGTTTTGTTTGTACTTGTGCATGTTCCCGTTCTCTTTTAGTACCCTGGGAGGAAGGGGGGGGCTTTAGGGATATTTGTTTTCAACTTGACCGGCACTTTAATTCCCTTTTTTCACCTGGAGAATACGGTGATTGTGGCTGCACTGTCATTATCATTTGCGCTGCTTCGTGAAACACCGCTCCATGTCGTTTGATGCGGAAATGAAATTTTAGGTCATTCCGCAAGCACTGATCTATCCCGTGTTCGTAGAGAGCACTAGTTTCCTTTTAGTCTTCCCGGTACAGATATCTGGTTCCGGTGTTCACGCACAGTTACAAGCGTGAAAGGGTTTTTTTTTCATGTCCAAAATTAAAGTATAGGACGTGCTTTTTTCCCCTAATGAAAGCAATGTGAAGGGAGACACCTCGGATTATTTATCAACCCGATTATTTGGATCCAAGAGAAGAAATCTTGGAGGTGATTTGTTCGAATTGCAGTCTCCATGATACTAAACCTGTACTCCTGACTGGTAAGCACCCATGATTGTTGTAGCAGGATCTGGTCACTGAGAGGTTGAATTTAAGGTAGGATTGGTGTTATGAAGTATATGTTTTTTGTGTTTCCATAAGTGCAGAAGCGTGGAGGAGGGAGCAGATCTTTCTTTGCTCTATAGGGGTGGTAGACTTGGTGTCTCCCCACAATCCACCCCCTTTTCTGGGTCATCAGTATACTCATTGTTTATATCTTGTGAGTGGCTGGTGAGTCGGGGAAGTGGTTGGTACATGCTTCGTTCCTGCAGTGTGCGGGCTGAGTGGGGGCCTAACAGAATAACAAGCCCACGAAAACTCACACTGCCCAGACGAGTATGGATGTGGATGCGCGGGGTCCACCGGGTGGGGGCACTGATGCCCCTACTATGCAGGACGTGATGGGGGCTTTGGCAGCCTTACAGTCCCAGGTGCAAGATTTGCGCCAGGAGAATGTGGGCCTAAGGCAGGAGTTAGGGGCTGTGAGGGCTAGAGAACAGTCACATACTAGAGGGCCTGGCCCGGTTATACAGTCTGCTACGTTCCAGTATGGAGGGGCGGGACAGAGTACTAGTGGAAGTGGGGTCCCAATTGCGGTTACTGTGACATCGCCTGTCCCTGTTCCATTGGCTCCCCCGGAGAGGTTTTCAGGAGATAGTGATTCATTTGGGATGTTTATGAATCAGTGCCAGTTACATTTTTTGTGCAGGCCTGGTGCTTTTCCCAATGACTCTGCCAAAGTCGCTTTCACTATTTCATATCTGGCTGGCACCGCTGCTCAGTGGGCTATTCCTGTGGTGGAAAGTGATGATCAGGTCTTGAGTAACTATGCGGATTTTAAGGAGTTGATGCGAGGACTGTTTGCTAAGCATGCTTTTATGCAAGCAAGCGACACAGAATTACTAAAGCTACGGCATGGCAGACAGGATCTCCTAACATATATAGCCTCTTTTAACCGGTTGGTGTCTGAGACTCATTGGCCTGCGGAGAAGCGGACCTCATTGTTCTACCAGGGTCTATCAGAAGAACTTAAAGACGTGGTATCGCAGGTGGTGAATCCACCGGACGATTGTGCTGCATTTATAGACCTCTTTGTGAAATTGAATCATCGATTGTCAGAGAGACGGGGTGATCATAGTCGTTTTCAAATATCTCGTGGCAGCTATTTAAAATCTAACATTAAGCCGCTTGGGGAACATAAGAGTACCCCCGAACCCATGTAGATAGGGGGAGTAAGGGGACCTTTAACCCCCGATGAAAAAAGACGGAGAAGAGAATTAAATCTATGTCTGTATTGTGGACAGGGAGGTCATTTTGCCAGGGAATGTCCAATTAAACTGTCTGGTGTGGGATATGGAAAGAAGGTTGCCTTTGTTCAGGTAGAAAGTCACCCTCAATGTGTGGAGGAGGTGAGGGGAAGATACGAAGTACTGGGGGCGGTGGATTTGGTTCCTAGACATTTTATTATCACGGCCCATCTGTTGCTCTCAGGGCATGAGCAAGTACCGGTGTCGGTGTTATTGGATTCCGGGGCCACCGGTAATTTCATAGACATTGCCTTGGCGGATAAACTGGAGATTTCATGTCATTATAAACAACAACCAGAGCCAGTAAGAGCAATTGATGGAACAGAATTGACATCAGGGTGTATTACTCGTCAAACCGTTCCTTTGCGGCTGTTGTGTGAGAACGGACATACTGAGATGGTGGTGTTTGACCTGATTGACGCTCCTTCTTTTGGTCTGGTTTTGGGAGTTCCCTGGTTGCAGGAGCATAATCCCAGGATTGATTGGGTGCAGCGTTTGGTGACATTGGATTCCGTACATTGTTTGAAACACTGCTACAGAGAGGCCACTGAAGAGGTCTTGCCTCTGTTTTGTGCGGTGACGGAGGTGGTTTCAGTTCCACCGCAGTATTCTGCTTTCAAGGATGTGTTTGATAAGGGACAGGCTCAGGGTCTTCCTCCACACCGGTCCTTTGATTGTAAGATTGATTTGGTGCCAGGTATTCCTTTGCCATGCAGTCGCATATATGTATTGTCAGAACCTCAAGAATTGCATCTCAAGGAGTATCTTGATGAGATGCTGAAGTTAGGTTTTATTCGTCCCTCCTGTTCGCCTGTGTCATCAGCGATCTTTTTTATACCGAAGAAGGAGGGGACGTTGAGGGCCTGTGTGGACTATAGGACCTTAAATAAGGCCACGGTAAAGAACAAGTACCCTCTTCCACTTATCCCTGTGTTGTTAGACCAGCTCCGCAACGCTAAGGTTTTTACCAAATTGGATTTGCGGGGCGCTTATCATCTTATTCGAGTTCGACCCGGGGATGAGTGGAAGACGGCTTTTAAGACAAAACATGGCCTGTTTGAGTACTGTGTGATGCCGTTTGGCTTGTGTAATGCGCCAGCGGCGTTCCAGTTCTTCATTAATGAAGTACTTAGTGAGTACCTGGATAGGACTGTTATCGTCTATCTGGATGACATCCTTATCTTTTCAAATACCGGTGCTGAACATCAAGAGCATGTGACACAAGTGCTACAGAAATTGCAGGAACATCAACTGTATGCCAAAGTAGAAAAGTGTCAGTTCAGCACCACTGAGGTTGAGTTCCTGGGGTTTATTATCTCAGCGGAAGGCATTCGTATGGATCCAAAAAAGATTCAGGCCATTGTGACCTGGCCTATACCATCTACAGTGAAGCACATTTAGGTGCTTCTAGGGTTCGCCAACTTTTACCGGCATTTTATTTCCCACTTTTCCGATATAGTGGCTCCCATGACCCGTCTGTTGAGGAAGGGGGTTCCTTTCGTGTGGTCTGTTGAGGCTCAGGATGCCTTCCGGTTGTTGCTTAAGAAATTCACGTCAGCACCTGTGTTGACGCATCCTGATCCTGCCCTGCCGTTCTTTGTGGAAACGGATGCTTCCTCGTGTGCGGTGGGTGGGGTGTTATCTCAACGGGAGGAGAGTACAGGTCATATGCACCCTATCGCCTTTTTCTCTAAGACCTTGTTGCCGGCATAACGCAATTACACCGTGGCGGAGAGAGAATTATTGGCTGTGAAGTTGTCTTTTGAAGAATGGTGCCATTATTTATGGGGGGCCGGGCATACAATTACGATCTATACCGACCATAAAAATCTGGAGTGTTTCCGGTCGGCCCGGGCTTTGACTCCGCGCCAGATGCGATGGGTCCCATTCTTCAATGAATATGATTTTATTATAACATACAGACCTGCAGCACAGCAGATTAAATCTGACGCTCTTTCCCGGATTCTCGTTGAACCTAGAGAAGTGAGTTCTCTGAGGGAGGATAGACCGATGATCGATAGTGAGAGGATCATTGGGGTTGTAACAGCTGATGACTTTCCTTCCTTAGTGAAAGAGCGGTTGCGTCAGACGGATTTGGCTCCTTGGTTGGCATTGCCCCAGATAGTATCTCTAGACGGGCTATTGTATAACGAGGGTCGGTTGTTTGTTCCCCAGCTCTGAGAGAGATGGTTTTGGAGTGGTGCCATTCTTCTGCGTTGGTGGCACATCCTGGGATGCGGAAGACGAAGGAGTTATGCTTGAGATGGTTCTGGTGGGAGACTTTAGCGCGAGATATCCAGAGTTATGTGTCCGCTTGCCCTGTCTGTGCCATTAGAAAGCCTTCACATAGTAAACCCTCTGGTCTTTTGCAGCCTTTAGAGGATCCTCCCACTCCCTGGCATACTATCAGTATGGATTTTGTGACTGATTTACCATCTGTGTCTGGGTTGACCTCCATTCTGGTTGTTGTAGATTTGTTTACTAAGATGGCGCATTTCATCCCGCTAGCCAAGATCCCTACAGCTAAGGAGATGGCTTTGGTTTTTATTACTTCGGTCGTGAGGATACATGGCTTACCGTCTGTTATTATATCCGACAGGGGGGCTCAGTTTGTGTCTCATTTCTGGACAGAGCTTTGTTTGGTGCTCAAGATGGAGGTACGACTGTCGTCGGCGTATCATCCGCAGTCTGATGGCCAGACGGAACGCACCAACCAGACTATGGAACAGTATTTGAGGTGCCTGATTTTGTCCCTGTCGTGTGACTGGGTGACTGCTCTTCCTATAGCGGAATTTGCGTATAACAATAGCCTGCACTCCGCTTTGGGTATGACTCCTTTTTTTTGTTCATTAGGGTACCATCCTAAGGCTTTGGCTATCCAACCAACTGGGCATGTGCCAGCCATTGATGAAGTGTGTAAGAGGTTGAGTGATATCTGGGAAGAGGCAGGGACGCGGCTGCAGGAAGCCAAGGCTGCTATGAAATTGCAGGCAGACCGACATCGAGTCCCTGCCCCCTGTTATCAAGTGGGTGATCAGGTGTGGTTGGCCTCTCGCAATCTAAGATTGCAGGGGTCTCGGAAATTGCAGCCACGATTCGTGGGCTCCTTTCCGGTGGTTCAGGTGGTCAATCCAGTGGCTATGAAGCTCCAGTTGCCACAGGAGTATAAGATCCATCCTGTGTTCTACACCTCCTTGTTAAAACCTTATGTCCCTTCCGATCAGGTGTTACCCCCTCCTGCCCCTTTGGTGGTCGATGGACAAGAGGAGTTTGAGGTCCAGGCCATTCTTGATTCCAGGCGTAGGAGAGGACGTTTATACTATCTGGTTGATTGGAAGGGATTTACCCCGGAGGATAGGACGTGTGAGCCAGCTGGGGGGGTGCATGCGCCTCGTTTGGTTAGGATGTTCCACAGACAGCATCCCCTGAAACCTCGACCAGTGGGGAGGATCATTGGGGGGGATACTGTTAGGAATTGGTCGCAGTCCTCTCTCAGTGACCATGATCTGTTGTCACATGATCTGCCAGTTCAGGATATAGGGCAGTCCTACCTTGCTGTCGGGGCTTGTTATTGCTCACCTGTTGGTTCCTGGTTGCTGGTTCCTGTGTTCTTGGATTCGTCTTGCTGTTTCTCACGGGCTCGTGAGAACTGTAGTCATTTCTTTTCCCTTTTCCTTTGAGCATTTCGAGTCTGGTCCCCTTAGTTGGGTTCTTTTTCCCTCGTTGTCCCTGAGTAGTTAGTTAGAGACCTTTTTTTCCCGATTTTGTCCCGTTTTTTTTGTACTTGTGCAAGTTCCCGTTCCCCGTTCTCTTTTAGTACCCTGGGAGGAAGGGGGGGGGGGGGGCTTTAGGGATATTTGTTTTCAACTTGACCGGCACTTTAATTCCCTTTTTTCACCTGGAGAATACGGTGATTATGGCTGCACTGTCATTATCATTTGCCAGGCTTCGTGAAACACCGCTCCATGTCGTTTGATGCGGAAATTACGTTTTAGGTCATTCCGCGAGCACTGATCTATCCCGTGTTCGTAGAGAGCACTAGTTTGTTTTTAGTCTTCCCGGTACAGATATCTGGTTCCGGTGTTCACGCACAGTTACAAGTGTGAAAGGCTTTTTTTTTCCTGTCCAAAATTAAAGTATAGGACGTGCTTTTTTCCCCTAATGAAAGCAATGTGAAGGGAGACACCTCGGATTATTTATCAACCCGATTATTTGGATCCAAGAGAAGAAATCTTGGAGGTGATTTGTTCGAATTGCAGTCTCCATGATACTAAACCTGTACTCCTGACTGGTAAGCACCCATGATTGTTGTAGCAGGATCTGGTCACTGAGAGGTTGAATTTAAGGTAATGTAATGTAATGTAATGTATTGTGACTCATATAGCACGCGTATCACCCGAAGGCATCAAGGCGCTTGCCTTGGGAACCCGTCCTGGCTTTTTCCCTGTGAGATAACCCCTACTGGGCATCCCTAAGGTGAAAACCAGGCATCCCGCAGCGGGTGGGCAGCCGCAGTGGAGATTAAGCAAGCTATTGCCCAGAGTTGCAGCGTGGGACCCCATGATTAGAATAGGCACCAAGGCAAGAATTATCGAGTCCGTGGACATTTTTGGGCTCAGGACCCTGCCACGTCGGGAATTGAACCCTGGTCCCGGGCCAGACCTCTGCATCACGGTCTGCCGCACTAATCAGTGAGCCACTCTCCTCCACTAGGTAGGATTGGTGTTATGAAGTATATGTTTTTTGTGTTTCCATAGGTGCAGAAGCGTGGAGGAGGGAGCAGATCTTTCTTTGCTCTATAGGGGTGGTAGACTTGGTGTCTCCCCACAATCCACCCCCTTTTCTAGGTCATCAGTATACTCATTGTTTATATCTTGTGAGTGGCTGGTGAGTCGGGGAAGTGGTTGGTAAATGCTTCGTTCCTGCAGTGTGCGGGCTGAGTGGGGGCCTAACATCTTGCCGCTACTACACACAGCTTACTTGAGCATTCTGGAACAAGTTATAACAACAGATAGTGCTCCGGTCCCGCTTATACCCAGAACTTTAAATTTGTACATTGCATTATTTGGGTTTTACAAGAAATGATACAATTCATTATTAATGTTCAAACCCTCGTTGATAGTTCTGGGACGGCAGATCCAACCAGCTTCAGCCTGTCTTAGCATTTTTTCTCTGTCACCACCCCTTTCTGGGACCTTCACATGATCAATTGCATGAAACCAGATCGCCGATTCATATGGATGTGACTAAAAAATGTGAGTAGCAATCGGGTATCTGTCATCCTTATTTTTTATCGCTCACACATGCTCTTATATTCTAGTTTTAAGACAGCATATACTGCTACCCATGTACATTTTGCCACAGGAACATCCACTGACGTACACAGTGTATGTGGTGTTGCAGTTTATAAAGGTATTGATCTTAAATTCCCTATCAGTGTTATAGCTGAATTTGGATTTTTTATGTAGTCCAAGTGAGCAAACATTGCATGAACCACATAGCTTCCTGAGTAACCATGAACTAGTGTGTTCTTTCTGCTCTTTAACATAGCCAGGGCAGAGTATGTTCTTAATTGTCTTACCCCTCCTGTAAACTACCCTAGGTTTTGTCGAAACTGTACCTGCGGAGAGCTGTGCCTTAACCAATAAATGCCAGTTCTTGCGTAGTATGTTATATACATGATTACTAAAGGCATTATATTGAGTTATAAAAATTACATTTTCTTTTCTCATTTTGTTCTCCTATTTTTGTCTCTGTATAAGGGTGTTTTTCCTGTCAAGCTTTCGGATTTTTGTTTCTGCTTTTGTGAGGCATTGTTTGGAATATACTCTACTTAGAAAGTTGTTTTTATGGTTCCCAGATTAGCATTAAAGGAGTGTTCCTCACTACAGTTCCTCCTTGTGCGAACCATTTCGCCATAAGGTATCGCATCTATGGTTGCACTTGGATGCGCACTTTCAGCATGGAGCACGCTGTTGCATGGAGTGGGTTTTTTAAACATCTCGCTTGGTATCTTGTTGTCATTTACCGCTAGTTCACCTGTGAGGTGGAATTATTTCTCGAGAGAAATTTCCTAGTGTTCCAGTTGACCAATGCTACTTAATTAGTCATTGCAAAATAATTTCTAGACCAGAATCCAATTGCAGCTTCTACAGAAGTTTATATGGTAAATATAAAAGTTAGCCGTGGTTAAATAGAATATAATTCAGGTTCACAAATTCAATTAGCTATAGCCTGTCAATTTAATGTGTTTCAGATGTCATAACAGGAAACCATTTAACATAAAATAGAGAGAAGCAGTAGCCTAAGCACACATGGTAATTGGAGCTCGCATTTAGAAAATATAAAGTTCATTCACTGCATGCACTGTGTAGGTTTTCATGAAGCTCTCATTACTACAGGTGCATATAAGAAGGTACCAGCAGAGCTGAACCAACATCGTGTACTACGTCTACATATCAAGGCTGTCTCTCTTGTTTATCCACTTCCCCATTCCCCCCTGCTAGTGTGCTGTCCGGAAGAAATTTTATTCTTTCGGGTGGTGTGTTGGTGGTGGGGCATTGGGTCCATCTTCGACTCCTGTGGTTCGGACCTGGCTACTGACAGATTGAAGTGCCAGTATATTTTCCACCTGAGTCGAAATGGTTGAAGGATTGGATCTCAAGACTTTAGCAAATATATTAGATGGGCTACAAACTCAGTTGACACAATATGCAGATGAGAATCGAAGCTAAAGAGAGGAAGTAAGGAGGTCACAGAACGGAACACAACAGATTAGGTTAAGGATGGAGGAGTTAGTTGCGGAAACTACCTCTTTACCTAGAGGGGGCTCGGATAGGAAGTCAGCCTCTGAGGTGGCCACGCAAGTGATACATTCTGTAGTGCCAATTCAGAAAGATTTGCAGGTGACCCACACAAGGCCCAAATGTTCCTCACACAATGTTCCTTACATTTTTTGTGTAAATCAGCGGTGTTTAAGGAAACCAAGGTCGCATTCATGGTGTCCTACATGAGTGGTGATGCTGCTGCCTGGTCCATGCCCATGATATCACGGAATGACCCGGCGTTATTTAATTACGAACTTTTTAGGAAAGAATTTCTGCAAATTTTTGATAGGAGAACCGTAAATCAAGCCACTGACAATGAGCTATTAGAATTAAAGAAAGGCAATAGAGACTTGGTGGCCTATATAGCACAGTTTAACAAATTAATCATAGCGACCAAGCGGCCTGAGAACAAGCGTGCAGCAATTTTTTACGGTGGCTTAAAGGATGAACTAAAAGACGCTTTAGCCCAAATACCAAACAGGCCACAGGAAATTTCTGAATTAATATATTTGGTGTTACAAATTGAACATCGCTTGTTCGAAAGGAAGTCTGAAAAGAAGAAAGAATTTTGAGCCTTCATCCCTCGATTTGATCGAGTCAAAAAAGAAAGTAACAAATCCGAAAGTACTTCAAGTGAGGAACTTATCCAAATAGGCTCTGTTCGAGGACCTCTATCGAAGGATGAGAAGGAGTTGAGACGGTCAAAAAACTTGTGCATGTATTGCGGAGCATCAGGACACTTTGTACGAGATTGTCCTAAGAAGCCAAAAAATAATCAGGGTTTAAAAGACCGATCCCATCAATAGAAGGGATTGCCCTGGTGGGATCTGAGGAAAAGCCAACTCAAGGATCGCAACAACTAGCAAACACCTTGCAATCAGCAGAACCTCATTTAATTGTGTCCTGTACTGTAAAATTTGGATCTCGAGAAGTTAGAGAAGTATCAGTAATAATTGACTCCGGTGACACAAGCAATTTTTGCGATCTACGATATGCTAAATAAATTGGTATATCGGCAATAAAGAAAAGACATTTCGAAGTAGTAAAGGCAGTGGACGGTTCGGATCTCACTTCTGGTCCTATTACGGAAGAAACGGAAACCTTGGAACTGACTGGTTTGCAAGGTCATCGAGAATTCATCAGATTCAATTTGATAGACGCTCCACAATTTCAGTTAATTTTGGGGTTGCCATGGTTGTCAGAGCACAATCCCAAGATTGATTGGGAAAAGAAAACCGTCGAAATGACTTTAGATTACTGCAAGGAAAACTGTTTCATTCATAATGGCAGAGAGGTTGCAAAATCACCAGCTTTTGAACTAGCTCAAATAAACCATTGTTTATGTGTTGTAGAAGTCAAAGAAATTCCAAGGGAGTATCAAGACCTAGCCAGTGTTTTTGATAAGCGCAACGCAGAACGACTGCCACCCCATAGAGAATACGATTGTAGAATCGAATTGGAGTCTGGCGCCATTTTGCCGTGCAGTCGTATATATGCCTTGACTGAGGTGGAAAATACACATCTAAAGGAATACTTAGAAGAATATCAAAGAATAGGTTTCATCAGGCCTTCACAGTCTCCGGTTTTGTCACCACTATTTTTTTGTCAAAAAAAGATGGTACCTTACTTACATGTATTGATTATAAAGCTTTGAACTTGGTGACAGTAAAAAATCGGTACCCGTTACCTTTGATTTCTCAACTTCTAGATCAAGTTAAAGGAGCCAAGGTATACACCAAACTCGATTTAAGAGGAGCCTACCATTTGGTGAGAGTCGCCGAAGGCGACCAATGGAAGACGGCTTTTCGCACCAAATATGGGTTATTTGAATACCAGGTGATGCCCTACGGATTGAGCAATGCCCCAGCTGCCTTCCAACATCTTGTTAATGATGTTCTTCGTGAAGTTTTGGATCGCGTGGCGGTATTGTATATTGACGACATCTTAATTTTTTCTGATAGCATGGAAGATCATGTGACTCCTGTTGGTCCCGCGCAGTGGATTTCGTGCTGCCGCGGCCCCCACAACAAACAATCGCTCCCTGCCACCATCTCGGCGAGGACGGAGGCTACGCCCCTTTCTGAGGCCACGCCCCCAACACCACCCTACAAATAGCGCTGAATACAAGCGCCCCGCACCCAGACAGACCTGTGCTCTTGAGGCGGAAGCCGAGAGCGTTTTTAGCTTATTTTTAAAACTATTTCATTGTTTAACTTGTCACCTTACTCTGTGTGCACTTGACTCTCAGTCACTCCTGTTGGTCCCACGCAGTGGATTTCGCGCTGCCGCGGCCCCCACAACAAACAATCGCTCCCTGCCGCCATCTCGGCGAGGACGGAGGCCACGCCCCTTTCTGAGGCCATGCCCCCGACGACGCCCTACAAATAGCGCTGAATACAAGCGCCCCGCACCCAGACAGACCTGTGCTCTTGAGGCGGAAGCGGAGAGCGTTTTTAGCTTATTTTTAAAACTATTTCATTGTTTAACTTGTCACCTTACTCTGTGTGCACTTGACTCTCAGTCACTGCTGTTGGTCCGGCCCAGTGGATTTCGCGCTGCCGCGGCCCCCACAACAAACAATCGCTCCCTGCCGCCATCCCGACGAGGACGGAGGCCACGCCCCTTTCTCAGGCCACACCCCCGACGCCGCCCCTCCACGCCTATAAAATATGTGCATCTTTCGGACGCGTAGCGGACGAGCGCGGTGGGCGCGCCGCCAGTGCGCCAAAGGCAAGCCCGTCTGCGCCCGTCCGCGCCAGGCCGGGCCCTAGGGCACGCCACGCTGACCATCTCATCTCATACTCGTCTCAATCCCTCAGAGAACTACAGTACCTTGCCCCCCCGCTGTCACCCACAACCACCCGCTGTATGCACACAGCCGGCCTCACGCGCCCTGCTCAACACCATCTATGCGGACGCTCTCCCTCAGCCACACCGATCAGGAACGCTACATCCATCAGGGTGTCATATCTGAACGCTCGCTCGTTAGTGAAACACTCGCAGGACATTTTCATACTGTTGTCTAATAATAACCCTGACATACTCCTGCTTACGGAAACTTGGTTAACATCAGAGTCCCTCCCAGATATCTTGGCTGCCCTCCCCTTCATTATTACATTCTCCACGCCGATCGCCCTGGTGACCGGCCCGGGGGTGGGGTAGCAGCCATCATATCTAAGCGCCTGAACTCTATGTCCTCTATTTCCCTCCTCCTCCCTGAGGTGGATAACTTACTTATCAGCGTGGAGACTGACGCCGGTGCCCTTACCTTCCTCCTCTTATACCGGCCTCCATATCCTATGCCATCCTTCTCTACCATCATGAGCGAACAGCTGTCTAATATGCTAACGCTGCACCCCAGCTTCGCCCTCTTCGGCGACCTAAACTATTGGTTCAATGACACCAACGCTGGCCCCCATGCCACAGAGCTCTTTGAGACTCTTAACAGTCTGAATCTTACCCAACAGGTCACCCAACCTACCCATAACAAGGGCCACATCCTGGAACAGATCTGGACCTGCAATCTGGCCTTGTCCCCGCCAGACATATCCCCCTGTGTCTGGCCCGACCACCACCTAGTTGACACCACCATCACTGTTGCCGGTCAGATTCCTGCTCCTCACGAAAATGGAGAACATATGACTCCCAGGGCTTCCTCACAACCCTGGCCGACACCCGCCCAGTCCTTAACCCCTCCGATAACATCGACGGAATAGAACACGACATCGGATCCTGGCTGAGGTCGGCCAGCGACCTCTTTGCCCCCCTGATCAAATTCCCCCGCACTAGGCATCATTACTCCCATAGGTGGTTCTCTGATGACCTCAAGCATCACAAATTAAAAACGCGCCAGCTAGAACGCATCTGGAGACGCGATTATTCCAACTCAGCCAGACAGTCTTATCTGGCCGCGCGCAAAGAATACAAAGTGGCCATCAGCCTAGCCAAAATGGAACACTTCTCCAACAGGATCTCATCGGCGGTTGACAAATCTAAGGAGGTGTTCAGAGTCATGAACGAACTCACCACAGATGACAGAACCCTCCCAGCCCAGACCCCCACTCAAGAGGCATGCGACACTCTCAACTCCTTCTTTGTGGAAAAGATCACAAAAATTAAAAACTCTATCCCTCCCCCTCCCCAGCCATCCCCATTGGACACTTCCTCTAACAACCCTTCGACCCTCACTACCTTCCCTGCCCTAAACCCCATCTCTTTAGCGGAACTCGCCACTCGCGTGAAATCCGGCTCCCCTAACGACTGCTGCTCGCCATCTGTTCTGCGGAGTATCTGCCTCAACCTACCTGACTGTATTCTACCCCTACTGAACGGGTCACTCAGCAATGGCATTGACCCTAGCTCTTTCAAGGAGGCCATCCTAGTGCCCCTCCTCAAGAAACCCGCCGCTGACCCCGCGGAGCCTTCGAATTATCGCCCGATTTCCCTCCTCCCGTACTTCTCAAATTATTGGAGGCCCACGTCACCCGATGTCTGTCAAACTTTATCGAATTCTCCTGTCACCTCGAGCCCAATCAAGCTGGCTTCAGACCTGCCCACTCTACTGAGGCCGGCATTCTGGCAGTTCTGGACACACTCAGGAGTAACGCGGACGTGGGGTCCCCCCAAGCCCTCGTACTCCTAGACTTATCTGCCGTGTTCGACACAGTGGACCATAACATCCTTCTCCACCGTGTCGAGCAGGCAGGCATCCAGGGTACTGCTCTTGAGTGGGTCGAGTCCTTCCTGACTGGAAGAACACAGGCGGTCCGCCTGGGACCCTACACTGCAACAAAAACTCCCACGTCCTGCGGAGTCCCCCAGGGCTCCTCTCTCTCACCGCTCCTGTTCAACCTATACCTCCGGCCTCTGATCCACTCTCTTCAGAAATGGGACATTATTGTCTATAACTACGCTGACGACTTACAGATTATCCTCCCGCTTAATTCACCTCATGCCATCAATACGTTCCACGCAGTCATGATCCACATCCAACTTTGGATGAACCAGAACCAATTGAAGCTAAACCCCGGGAAAACTAAGCTCCTCCTTCCTGGACTCAGTCAAGCTCACTGGGGCCCGCAGTTCTGGCCCTCGGAACTAGGCTCCCCCCAGTCCCGTCAAAATCAGTAAAGAGTCTGGGAGTGATTATCGACGCTGAACTCTCCCTCAGAGCCCAAGTGGGCCCGGTAATCTCATCCTGTATGTACCAGCTCCGGAAGATCCGCAAAGTTCGTCACTAACTTCCTCCCGCCGCACTTACCCAGGTTGTCATCTCACTTGTGCTCTCCCGCCTGGACTTCTCTAACTCCATCTACTATGGTCTCCTACAAACCCTGCTACACCGCCTCCAAGTTGTCCAGAACCAAGCGGCTCGCCTAATTCATAAAACCCCCAAATGGCAATCAGCCAAACCTCTACTCCACAGTCTGCATTGGCTCCCAATAGACCAAAGGGCAGCTTTCAAGGTGGCCTGTCTCACATTAAAGGCCCTCCACTGCTCCGGCCCCACGTTTCTGAAATCTCTTATCTGCCCTCACCGTCCAACGCAAAACCTCCGATCAGCCCACCGTCATCTGCTAGTCACTCCCAAAACCAAAACCAAGAAATTCGGCGGTCGCCGTTTTTCCCATCTAGCTCCCGGGCTTTGGAATCTTCTTCCTCTCTCCATCAAATCCTCCCCTTCCCTTCTGAACTTCAGAAAATCGCTTAAAACCCACCTCTTCTCTCCCCTTGGCTAAAAATCTGCAACTCTCGCTTCCTTCCTCTGTCTTAAAGTGCCAGGAAGCCTACAGTGTCAGTGCGCTCTATAAATTGCACTTAAGATAAGATAAGAACATGTGCGAGCCATATTACAGAAGCTTTTGGAAAATCAACTCTATGTGAAGTTAGAAAAATGTTCTTTCCAACTGAGAAAGTTGAATTCCTAGGGTTTGTTTTGTCGGCTGATGGAGTAAGCATGGACCCTGCTAAGGTACAAGTCATACAAGATTGACGATCTCCTTCTAATGTGAAGGAAGTCCAAAGTTTCCTTGGGTTTGCCAATTTTTATCGGAGATTCATCCCAAATTTTTTGGCCAAGGTCTCACCCATTACGCAACTGCTAAAAAAGGGGAAAAAAATATTTGGTCCAGCGATGCCGAAGCAGCATTTCAATTTCTCAAGCAGACATTTGTCACAGCTCCTATATTGGCACTCCCGGATCCTGAACAAGCCTTCTTTGCAGAAACTGATGCGTCTGATTTTGCTACTGGTGGAATCTTGTCACAAAGAAACAAACAAACTGGGCAACTTCACCCCGTTGCATATTGATCAAGGAAGCTTTCAGAACCAGAATTAAATTATCCAATTGCCGATAAAGAGTTATTGGCTGTGAAGGAAGCCTTTCAGGATTGGCGGCACTACTTGTTAGGAGCAAAACACTGTGTCACCGTGTTTACTGATCACCGAAATTTGCAGTTTTTGAAATCGGCCAAGACGTTAACTCCACGTCAATTGAGATGGTCACTGTATTTCTCCGAATTTGATTTTGTGATCACGTACAAACCCGGAGCAAGAAATGGTAAGGCCGATGCGCTATCCAGGTTGAACATATCGAAAGAAGTTAGAAATTCATCAGAACACCCCATCATACCATTGGACAAGATTATTGGAGTCATCCAATTAACTGAGTTCGCCAAGGAAATCCATGAACAATGTTTGCAGCAGAGTTTACAAGATTGGGCTAGAGATGATGAAAAGAAGAAACTCATTCAGGAACTTCCCTATTATGAAGATGCATTGTATCTACCAACTAAACAGTTACAGGAAAAGGCTTTGCAAAGTTGTCACGATGATCCTTTGGCAGGGCATAAGGGCAAGAAGAAGACTTTGGATTTGCTCAGGAGACATTTTTGGTGGCCTGGCATGGCGGCTCATGTGGCACGGTATGTTTACACCTGTGAGTTTTGTACTAAAGGAAAAACTAGTAGACAAGCTCCACAGGGGTTATTACAACCCCTTCCAAATGCACCTTATCCATGGCACACAGTGACTTTAGACTTAATAGTTGATCTTCCACTTAGCCAGGGCTACACAACTATTTTAGTTTTAGTGGACACGTTTTCGGAGATGAGTCATTTCGTTCCCCTCAAAGCTGTCCCAACAGCTACTCAGTTGATACATTTGTTTAATCAACATGTCATACACGCACATGGGGTTCCACAAGTTCTTATCTCAGACAGAGGAACGCAATTTGTGTCAAAGGCTTGGAGGACATTTATGCAGGGATTAGGTGTAGACATGCGGTATTCCACCAGTTTCCACCCTGAAACCGACGGGCAAACAGAAAGAGTAAATCAAGAGCTGGAATAGTATTTGAGACTCTACCTGTTGGAGCAGGATGGTGATTGGTCAAATATGCTTTGGACAGCTGAATTTGCATAGAATAATGCTAAACATGATTCCACGGGTTTTACACCGTTTTATTTAAATTCAGGCAGACATCCTAATTTAATGACAGGGAAAAAAAATGAAACAGTCCCTGCAATCACAGACTTGTTACAGCAGTTAGAACACTCTCACAAATTAGCTATATAGAATTTACAGAAAGCTAAAACCTCATATAAAAGACAAGCTGACAAAAAAAGAAGGTTGGGTTCCGAATTTAACGTAGGCGATCAAGTTTGGCTTTCTACTAAACATTTGATATTGAAGGGGAATCGAAAGTTTCAACCCCGCTTCATAGGCCTATTCAAAATTAACAAGAAAATTAACCCAGTAGTGATGAAGTTACAACTTCCAAAACAACTAAAGATACATCCAGCCTTCCATGTTTCCCTTCTCAAAAAGTATCCTCCAGATATGAGATTAAGAAAAACTCCTGCACCAATAGCTGTTGAGTCAGGTGAAGAATTTGAGGTTAGCAAGATCTTAGATTCAAAATGGTCTTGAGGGAAACTGCATTATTTGGTAGAATGGAAGGGTTATGGTCCTGAGGAACGGTCATGGGAGCCATCTAATAATGTTCATGCCTCAAGACTTATAAAATGATTCCACAAGACCTATCCTGCCAAACCAAAAGAGATGGGAGCGCCTTTGGAGGGAGGTACTGTCAGGATCAGTCTAACACAAAGCAAGCAATCAAGAAATAAGAGAGACATTGGACAAAAGCTAATTAGAAAGCATGCCTTGACAGTTACTAGACGCTTTTTAAGGCGTTGTCTTTTGATCCTACAGAAAAGAAACATGGCACCCACTAGCGCCAACGAGGCAATGAAGTCAGCATCCCAGACTTCCAGACGCGCGGTTGAACCAGGGGTTCAACGCGCGAGCAACAATTAGCTGCGCACTTCAACCGTTGCATATTCAAAGTCAGAAGCTTTTTCTTGTGTTCCGTGAGGGACTATCTTAAGGTGTTCTAAACTACTGTAGTTTCTGGTCGTGTTGGTAGTTAAATATTCCAACGCATATTCATAGTTTGTTCCTAGTATTCAGTCTTCAGTTTTTTAACAGAAAATCTTCAACGCATGCGCATCAAGGGAATCCTGCTGTATTGCCAACAACAAAGGAATTCTTCAAGACAGCTGTAGAGGAGAACTGTCAACTCCGATTCCGTGGTCGCGGTGGTAAGAGGTGTCAGTTGACACCACCTCTATTTACCCCTAGTTCACCTGTGAGGTGAAATTATTTCTCGAGAGAAATTTCCTAGTGTTCCAGTTGACTAATGCTACTTAATTAGTCATTGCAAAATAATTTCTAGAGCAGAATCCAATTGCAGCTTCTACAGAAGTTTATCTGGTATATATAAAAGTTAGCCGGTGTTAAATAGAATATAATTCAGGTTCACAAATTCAATTAGCTATAGCCTGTCAAGTTAATGTGTTTCAGATGTCATAACAGGAAACCATTCAACATAAAATAGAGAGAAGCAGCAGCCTAAGTGCACATGGTAATTGGAACTCACATTTAGAAAATATAAAGTTCATTCACTGCATGTCCTGTAGGTTTTCATGAATCTCTCATTACTACAGGTGCAGATAAGAAGGTACCAGCAGAGCTGAACCAACATTGTGTACTACGTCTACATATCAAGGCTGTCTCTCTTGTTTATCCACTTCCCCTTTCCCCCCTGCTAGTGTGCTGTCCGGAAGAAATGTTATTCTTTCGGGCGGTGTGTTGGTGGTGAGGCATTGGGTCCATCTTTAACTTCTGTGGTTCGGACCTGGCTACTGACACCAACACAAGCTAAAATTAAAAACTAGATGAGGACATGGTGGACATGCATTTATTTGTTCAACACGTTCTGCAGGAGCTTTCATTCAAATGCCAAACGTATACTGATCCAGCGGAACTCACCAACAGCCTTTAATATGCATCTCACCCAACCTAGGAGCAATACCACTTTACTCATTGGCGGGGCCCATAATGCCAAGAGTCACATACACATTCACAAACGTACTCCTGGATTCAGTGACAAAGAAGGCGAGCTGCTGGTTAGCGGGGTATCTATCTTCTATAAACATATATACTTTTTATATACTCTTTCAATAAAATGCTATCATGTAATCTGTGAACTCTACATCAAGGTACTGCACTATTTGGTCAATGGATCATCTAGTAAAAGCGTAGTTGATGGCGACTAAGACCAGCTTAATCGCAGTAAACCCATAACTTTAGCATTTTAATTTGTCATGACATTTCTTAAAATAAAACCAAAACTCGAGTTTAAATTTTATATTGAACTAGCAGCCCGTCCCGACGTTGTCCGGGTATGAATTGCAGCCGGCCAGTAGTATATTGTTTTGTAGGATTTCATTTTGATAGCATTTCTTATCTGTGACAGGCCTGTGAAACGCTCCGATTCACAGTGCACTGCTGATGCACTTAAGAGTGCGCGTTCAGTAGTGTGTGAACTCGTTTCCCTACTTTATTTTTCCTTGCAATATTATATAGCGCGAACTCGACAACATGGCACGAGCACAATTTACATTACAGAAGAACACATTCATTTGTGGTAGGCACGGGGAGACAACGCAATTTGCCTGGAATCACAGGATGTTGAGCTGATGCCGAGATTCGAACGTAGCTCCCCAGCTCTAAAGTTCGCAATTCGAGAACTTGTGGCAGGAGGTGTGTCTAAAAGTGTATGTCTGTGCTGGCCATCAATGAGAGAGACCTGTGCATTTTTCAAATGGGTGGTGAAAAAATATGAGTATGTTGCTGGAGATGTGGGCCGCCGTGCCACCAATGTACTTACCGGGGGAGGGTAAACACCCATTATTCCGCAACTTTCTTTCCGCATACCATCACTCCGCATACTTTCATTACGAAAGTACCATGACTCCGCAATGCCATTATAATGCATGGCATTACATTTTATATGCTTTTACCACGCATACATTTACAACGAAATTCGTTGTAAATGCTTGAATTGTAAAAGCATGTTTTTTTTAAATGTTTGGATAGGGTAAGTATGGGTATAGGGGTATATGTTTTGGGGTACTGAGGTATATGTTTTCAGGTGTTTGGGTATTTTAAGGGTTCAGATATAGTTTTGGGTTATGGGGTACAGCGGTAGTTTTAAGGTTTAGGGATAGGTATGGGTTTTGGGATACAGGGGTATTTTTATGGTTCAGGGCTAGGTTTGGGGTATAGGGGTATAGGGGTATTTTTAGGGTTCAGGGGTAGGTTTGGGTTTTGGGGTACAGGGGTATTTTAAGGGTTCAGGGCTAGGTTTGGGTTTTGGGGTACAGGGGTATTTTTAGGGTTCAGGGCTAGGTTTGGGTTTTGGGGTATGGGGGTATTTTAGGGTTCAGGGGTAGGCTTGGGTTTTGGGGTACAGGGTTATTTTTAGGGTTCAGGGCTAGGTTTGGGTTTTGGGGTACAGGGGTATTTTTAGGGTTCAGGGGTAGGTTTGGGTTTTGGGGTACAGGGGTATTTTAAGGGTTCAGGGCTAGGTTTGGGTTTTGGGGTACAGGGGTATTTTAGGGTTCAGGGGTAGGTTTGGGTTTTGAGGTACAGGGGTATTTATAGGGTTCAGGGCTAGGTTTGGGTTTTGTGGTACAGGGGTATTTTTAGGGCTTGGGGATAGGTTTGGGGTTTGGGGTACAGGGTATTTTTATAGGGTAAAGATGGGTTAGTGTTTAAGGGTGTTGGGGTATTTTAAGGAGTAAGGGTGGGTTATGATTATGGGGTGCAGGGGTATTTAAAGGGAGCAGGGTGGGATTAGCACACGATATGAGACATGGCATGAAGGGCAGAACGTACCACAGGCCCCCAGCGTTTGTCACGCCCCCAGCACACGCCCACAGCACAACGCAGACACGCCCACAGGGGACTACTTTGCTGGCACGGTTCTTTTACCTTTTAATTGTATATGATGGGCGTCTGCATAGCCTATGTCCTTCTGCTGCAACTGCCCTTTCCAACGCTGTATTGGGTGTTGTGATTGGTGCTGTGGTTCCTGAGATTACCCGCCTCAAAGGTTTGGGCTCTCTCTTTATTATATTATTAGTATGGATTTATCTAACTCATTTAAAGAAAGAATATTACAATTTATTTAGACAAGCAAGAATGACATTTATTTATACAAGTTAAAAAAATAAGAAATTTAAGAAAAATACATTACCCTCTGTTGTAAAGAAAACAACAGAAACTAACAGGTTCTCAATCTGTCTCTCTATTCTCCTCAAAACCTCCCATCAAAAATTAGGACTCTGCATTCAGTCATCTAAATTTTGCCCCGGAAAAATACAAGTTCTTTTGCACCATAAAAAGAGTTCAAACCGTCAGCATGTCGTGGTGCAATTAAGTCCGTGGAGCAAGTGCCTTTTTTCACCTTTTGAGCACACTCTTTTATACCCTTTTTATCTAACTATCTAATTCTAATGTGTATCATTTAGGGTCCACAGTTCATTCTGATTGGTCCATTTGAGGGGTGGTGAAGATCACCTCATTCATTTCTGTCCAAACCAGTTTATTTTAGCAAAGTCATCCTCATCAAGTTCTCAGGACATCCATCGCTCAATTATGCTTGTCATTTAGTTACAATATCCGCTACATATACTCTGTCATTGTTCCGTTCTCATGGAGTCACAGAAGCAAACATCCCGTGGCAGAGTTCAAAATTTGGGCCAGGCTGACCTTGACATCACTCGCTTTGCGCTCAAACCATTCTGCTTACTCTGCTTTCCTTTCTAGCGCATGTATAAAAGCTTCATTCACGACTTATGCCAATGTTTCAGTCATCAGCCATTTTTCATCATTCTCGCAGATAGACAGCGTAGGCCTCAATTGAGAACTAATGTAAAACAAACACACCAGAAGTTAAGTTTAGAAAATAGAACCCTTATGTTTACCTCCCACCATTCTAATTTCCCAGTTAGTTATTACCTAGCATAAGCAAATTTAAAAAGCACCTTTATACTTACCAAGTATATTTTATTTCTTTTGCGACAACATATATTTACCTTCTAAAAGCACAAATATGCATGCTTATTTACTACATACGCATTAATATAGCTCTATTTTATTAGGACGTATTCACAATTTATGAATATGTTATTTTGCAAAACAGCCATTAAACACAGATCTGTGACTGTGGGTGAATGTTTTGCCATTGTGCAACATTCCGTCCATCAATTGTTGTTTTTGCATTTGTCACCCGAGTGGGATGGGTATGCTCAGACGTGAGTCCCGTGCTCTCTATGCCACTGGAATCAAGCTATCCTGGCTGATGATGGCTGATAGCCAGAAACGGTCCTAGGAGGCTTGATTCAGGTCCAGGGAAGACATGGCTTGGCAGTTCAGGCTGGACTGTTCCCATGAGGCACAGGGTCAAGACTGATATGCATATGGCCATGTCTGAACTGGGGTGGCGTGGTGAGCAAAATAATGTTGGATTAAACCCAGATCTGTGACTGGGGGTGAATGTTTTGCCATTGTGCAACATTCCGTCCATCAATTGTTGTTTTT
This sequence comes from Lissotriton vulgaris, assembly GCF_964263255.1. Taxonomy (NCBI): domain Eukaryota; kingdom Metazoa; phylum Chordata; class Amphibia; order Caudata; family Salamandridae; genus Lissotriton; species Lissotriton vulgaris. The sequence goes on from NC_141699.1 coordinate 669,712,658, forward strand.
GCATTTAGCAACTGCTTGCAGACATAGCGGTCCTGCACATCCATAGTCTCTACATACTCTTTCAACAACCTAGAAAACATGTTTTTTGAAAAATCATTAATTGATCTATCTTTATGCAATTCAGTTCTATCTACTAATTGCACTTCGTTATTTTCATTATGTTCTTTTTCACTCTTATTAATACCTTGATTATTATACAAATGTTCAAAACTTGAATGAAATGGAATTAATATTGCTAAAATAATCCATACTAACATCAATAATGTAGTACAAATTAACCACATTCTACAACCTCTTCTAAATATTGCACAATTGGACGTGCTATTAGCAGACATTTTGTTTTTTCAAAGTCTCTTATTTCTTTTCCACAATGTAATGTAATGTAATGTAAATACCAATTTATAACGCGCGACAATCGCTCCAAGGAGCATCTAGGCGCCCAAAAAGGACCACCAGATGTTAGGTAGTTCCTATGCTTACTTGACCGAGACCCGAATTACACTAGGCTTCTGGCAGTCGTATCTTGTAGATTAAAGATCCAGGTTTTTAGGTGTTTACGGAAATCTATTTCTTTATCCAGTAATCTCAACTGGGGGGGAAGGGTATTCCATGCTTTTGCTCCCAGTACCGCCAGGGATTTACCCCCTCGAGTTTTAAGTCTGAAACTTGGGACGGTAAGCAGGTTGGCCGTTGAAGAACGCAGTGCTCTGGTTGGGCAGTATCTGCTGAATTTTTTCCTCAGGTAGGATGGGCCTAAGTTGTGGACAGCTCTAAAAGTAATTAGGAGTACTTTGAACAAAACCCTTTTTGTAATAGGCAGCCAGTGTAATGCCTTAAGGGCTTTGGTTGCAGATGATCTTTTCGGCCACTTTAAAACCAACACAACAATGTCTCTTTGCTATTTCTCACACAATACTATGTGTCCATTTATTTATTATGTCCTTACTGAATTTATTTCATTTTACCTTTTTCTTTCAGTTTTACCACCTTTTTGTCTTTTATTTCTTTGAAACCCAAATTCTTCCTTTTTGCTTTATCTTTCTCACTCACCAGAGTCACTTTGCTCTTCAACGTTACTTTCAACTTCTGGTATATCTGGTAATGAAACATATACCTACTCGGGTGCTTTGTACTTTTGATTTGTTTTTTTTACTCTTTTGGGTCTTTGCAAATTGTCTTTATTGGTTTCTTTTTCCTTTTGGCCTTCTTGACTAGAGATTTCATTCCCTTGTTCTTTTCTTTCTCCATTTACATTTATTAGTTTGAATTTCCGTCCTTTTAATTCTGTAGGCTAATTAGCTCCCTTTTTAGGCCTTTTGGTCACTGGTTCACTTGTTTCACATTCCACTTTCCAAGCCCTTTTTCTTGAACTCCTTCTCAGAGTATCTTCTTCATTACTTTCATCAGAATTTATCTCAAATTCCTTTTCAATTCCTCTTATTTTGAACTTTATTATTTCTGGTTCAATTTCTGAATCTAGTCTCTCTTTAGTCAAATCAGTTCTTTTACGAGGAATTTCTTCATAACTGGTACTTGGAATCTTATCCTTATAGTGAGTTATTTCCTTTTTTCCAGTTATAGGATCAATATTCCTTCTTTCAGAACTTTCTATTTGACTCTCAGACTCTTCATTATTACCAGTTTTCTTTTCTTTCTTTTTAATGTCCAAACTGGTTTTTGCTTTTTCCCGATGTCGACTTACAGGTCGATCTTCAAGATCTGGAATTTCAATTATTTCAGTCTCTGCTTCTGATTCTGAGCTTGTGTCTGATATTTCCAGATGTCGCCCCACAGGTCGATCTTTCTTATCTGGAACTCTGTTTAATACTTCTTCTGCTTCAGAATCTGAACTAGTCTCTTCTTCTTGTATTTGTGGATTGTCTGGTTTTGGAACACGAATAGTGTGGCTTACATGAACCCACCTTTTAACACCTGTACACTTCACTGCAGTAGTGCTGACCAAAATAACTTGCCTTGGCCTATCCCAGTGAGGAACCAGGCAATTTCTCCTTCTGTGTATTTTTATTCAAACCCAGCCTCCAGGACTTAGATCATGAGTTGGATGCTTTTCTCGAGCATATGCATCAGTTCCAACCTGGTGAAACACAGAATCGATGGTGTCAGATAGACCCTTGGAGTAATCCAATATGATATCATCATATACAGCTAGCAGTTTGTTGACAGGTATAAATGCTTGTCTCATCACTCGTCCCATCAGTATTTCATGTGGACTCAAACCAGTTTTCCTGTCTGGAATACTTCTCAATGTCATTAGAACAAGTGGCAAAGCATCAGTCCATTTCAGTCCTGTGGCCAAACACATTTTTCCAATTCTATTCTTAATTGTCCCATTCACTTGTTCAACTACCCTAGATGCTTCAGGTCTGTAAGCACAATGCAGTTTTTGACGAATGTCCAGTGCTTCACAGATTAGTTGTATCAGTTCATTCTGGAAATTACTCCCTCTGTCCGATTCAATTGTCACTGGAAATCCATACCTGGGAATTACCTTTCTTAATAAATATACCAAGTCTGTTTGAACATTCTAATCATCGAATCCCTACCTGTGTGAGCCATATCTGAGATCATGCTATCAGGCATAACAGGTCTTTCATCTTTGTATACCCAAATTTCGTCTTCTTCTCTTTGTCTACAACCTGATTTTATCCATCTATTCTTTTCCCCATCGTCTGCTTCTTCTTGAAATTGTTTTATCTCTTACCATGTCTCAACTATGTTAGTAAGCATTAAAGGACTTTAAACATGTTCTTTTTCTCTGTCCCGATTTATTTTATTACTGAGCAATTGCATCCGCAAATCGATTGCCTTCTGTAATGTAATCATTTCCATTTTTATGTGCAACACATTTTACCACTGCAATATTTTTAGGCAGCTGTATCACCTCAAGCAACATTTTTACAAATTCACCATTTTTTATTGGTGATCCAGCAGAGGTCAAATAACCCCTATGGGGCCACAATTGTCCATAGTCGTGAACCACTCCGAATCCACACTGACTATCAGTCACTATGGTAGCTTGGACATGCTCTCCCAATTTGCATGCTCGTATCAAAACAATCAGTTCAGTTACCTGAGCAGAAGGTATTCCTTTCAGACAAGAGGCTTCCATCACATCAGCTACTGTACATGCCGCATATGCAGCACTCAATGATTCTTCATCATGTCTTAAACAGGAACCATCTGCAAATAGCACATAATCTGATTCTTCCAAGGGTTCATCTTTGATATCAGGTCTCGGTTTGGTACAGTATTCAAGCACATCCAAACATTTGTGATCAACGTCATCTTTTACTTCCACATCTAAAGTATCTGGTAACAATGTGGAAGGATTCACATTTACACACCTTGCAATCGATACATTATCTGCACCCAACATCACTGTTTCATACTTGGTCAGATGGTTGTTTGTTATGTATTGATTGTTGGTATGGGTCAAGAGTATTTCCACTTAATGAGGCACATAAACCTTAACCGGAAAACCCATCACAATGCCTTCACTCTGCTCCAGACTCATACTTGTTGCAGCCACTGCTTTCAAACATCCAGGCAACGCTTTTGCTACTGGATCCAACACTGCTGAAAAATATGCAATCGGTCTTCTCAATTTTCCATGTTTTTGGATCAAAACTGATAATGCACATCCTTCTCTCTCACTGCAAAACTGTTCAAATTCTTTTTCATAATCAGGCATACCCAATGCTGGTGCTTCACATAAACTTGTTTTCAACGTTGCAAATGATTTCATTTCTTTCTCATTCAGCACAATAGGATCTTTAACATCATTCATTGTCAATCTCTGTAAGGGCTTTGCAATCAATGAAAAACCACTTATCCATTGACGACAGTAACCAACCATTCCCAAAAACATTCTCACCTGTTTCTGTCTCTTTGGTGGACTCATTGTTTGTATTATTTTGATTCTGTCTGAAGTCACTTTTCTCACTACTTTGCCAATTTTATGACCTAAATATTGCACTTCTTCCTGACAAAACTGTAGTTTTGATGGGAACACTTGATGTCCTCCCTCTGCTAGATGATTCAGTAGTGCAATAGTATCTGAAATACAACCTTCTTTGGTCTTTGATGCCACTAATAGGTCATCAATATATTTTTCTGGCATGCTCAAACTCTCTAATGACTTTTTCAATAACTGATTGAAAATCGATGGACTTTCTGTATACCCTTGAGGAACTCGGCACCATGCCAAAATACACTCTCCAAAACGGAATGCAAAAATGTGTTGACTGTCTGGGTGTAATGGAACTGTAAAGAATGCATTGTATAAATCAATAACAGTATACCATTCTGCATCATGTAGAATCTGATATAATATCACTGCTGGATTTGGCACAATGGGACAACATGGAACAACTATTTCATTTACCTTTCTCAAATCTTGCACTATTCTAAATGCACCATTTGGCTTTATGAGTCCCATTATTGGTGAATTACTTGGGCTGCTCATGAGTTCTCTAAAAATTCCCTGATCAATCATTTTATTAATCACTGGCGTCACTCCTTCAATTATTTCTTTTGTCAATTTATACTGTGGGATATTTGGATATTCAGCATCTTCTATTATTGTAACTTTCACAGGGTCTACTCCTTTCATTAACCCTATCTCTTCTCCTGTAAAGTCCCACACTTCTTCTTTGATTGTTTCTTTCAATTCACTTGGTATCTTTTCTTTATCAAATATGGGAAATGTCTCACTTCTTTCTGAATCAATTATTGGCATGGTCATTTTATACAGAATATCATCATCTGCAGTTTGAAATGCTATGCCATCTGGTGTACAATAAATGGCACAGTTCATTTTACACAGTATGTCGCGTCCTAATAAATTCACTGGACTGCTGTCACATACCACAAAACGATGCATTTCCTTGAAATTTGCAATTTCTACTTCCACTGGCTGTGTCAATGGAGCTTTAATTTGTCTCTTTGTCAATCCTACAACTTGGATTACTTCACATTGGAGAGGAAGATCTTTGATTTCTACTGATCTAACAGTAGAACGGGTAGCACCTGTGTCCACAAGGAATGTAACATTTACACCACTCACTTTTCCATTCACAAAAGGACCAGACTGATCTACCTCCAGAGTTGTGCCAAGCACGCACTCCTCTTCCTCTCCTCTCTAGTTTTCAAACTATTACTGTTTGAAAACCAAAAGCAGTCTTTCATAAAATGCATGTACAGATTCTTTCGCCTCTTGAATGGTTCTATCAGTCTTTAGTCAATCTGTTTCTTTTGGGGGAATCTTATTTTTCAAAAAGGTAATGACTTGATCATACTTCCTCATAACTTCGGGTCCTGGTGCACCTGTTTTTAGGTCTCTCAGATATTCTGTTTTTGGCAAATCAATTGTGATTTTACATTCTGTCCTTACATCTGCTGGTACAACTATATAAAATAATCATTCCAAATCTTCCCATAGCACTTTTGATACTTTAACAAATCTGTCTACCTGTCTATACCATTCTACTGGTTTTTCTCTCAACCTGGGAAAAACATTTGTAAATGACAATATATCTTGTCTGCTCCAGGGTACATGTACATAACCTCCTCCTGGTATTTCTCTCATAGGGTATTCTGTTGTCACTACTGGTTCTTTCTCTTTTACAGGAAATGCTAATGAAGTTTTATCACTGAATTCTTTCCTTTTCTTTGACCACTTACTTCTCCAACGGTCTACATCTCCCCATTTTCTCATAACACTATCAGTTCTTTTATTTGAGTTAGTCTCCCTGCTGTATTCATATTTATTATGTCTTTTTCTGTCAAATCTACTCTGTATGGCTTCTGTAACATTTTTACCTTTGAGAAATCCATTCCCATGTCACTTGCAAGTTCTTCCAATTTATCATACAGATTTCTAGCTCTCCATGTTATGCTTTTACACATAAATAGCAATTATTCATCCTGATATGTTTTCAGTTTATCCGTCCCTATTGTTCCAATTATTAATTCTTCCATATCTATTTTTAATTTTACCACATCTAGAATTTTTTGTTCCATATCCTTTTGTTTTAACGTTTTAATCCAATCATTTAATTCTTCAGCTGATGGTCCCACAGGAGTTTTATTGCTTTCTAAGTCAAATAGGCTCTTCTCAGGAGTTTCAGATTCTGATTCTGCTCCCATTGGTAATCTATGTATTGGACTGTGATTTAAAGTCAAATTTGGTGGAGTTGCTCTAACCGTATTTTTAGTTTTGTTCAAATCTCGATAAACCCTTTCCTTGACTTTTTGCATACTCGAATTTAAAGGAATTGTTAACGAGTGTTCTTCTATTTTCTGATTTTCAAAAACTGGTATTACAGGACCTATAGTTACAGGTACTGTTACTGCTTCTCCATTTTTAGTTAGCTCTTTAATTTTCTCAGTTAATTCTTTTGTCGTTCTCTCTAATTCTGCATTTGACATTTCAGCTTGTGCATATTCTGACCTTTCAGAGCTATGACTTATTCCTAACCCTCTTATGGGAGACTCATCTGTTCTGTACTCCAGTGGTGGTGCGTTTGGAGTCACCACTGCTGCAGGTGACTGATAGGTCGGAGGTCTTCTATTTAGATGCTTTCCAACACCTCATCCTCTGTATCACTCAATCCATACACACTCTTTTCTGAAACCTGATTATTCCTTTATTCTGTGCATTTTCTCCCTACTGTCTCATCTGCCGTTGGCAAAGGATACATTCCTTCCCACATATCGGCACATCTCCAATTTTTCATTCTACTCTCATGCGTAGTTCCCCAATATCCTTTAAAATTGCCTCGCTTCTTATCCACCGGTTTAAACCTTTCCTCTTCCAAAACATACATCTCATCTTCCCATTCCGCTAAAACTTCAAACTGTGTCAGTCTAGGTCTAGGTTCAAGCTTCATCATCTTTTAACTCACATTTCTCAATACAGCTACACTACACATGCCCATCTCTGGAAATGTCAACCCTCCATCATTCTTAGTGTATTTCGCCCAATTTTCCAACCATATACATGTATGATAGCCATATTTTGTCATCATGTACGATGCAGGCGATGTTGGAGGAGGAAGCAATTTTCCCTCTCTCGTGAATACTTCTTGTCTTTTTTAAACAAATTCTTGAATTTTTTGAACCATGAAGCTTTTTTCCTGTCCTGTTCATAGTAATAATTCATTTTTCGTATTCTTCGTCTCAAAAACAATCATACACTTCCTCTAAATCAGTTCCGCTATTCTGACCAATCCCAGCGCGTCTTCACACTAACGCATCAATCCGTGCGCTCAATGTCACAATCCCCTGACCACACCTAGCGCGTCTCACACTAACGCACCAATTAGAACTGTCTGTGTAACAGTCACGTGGACCAATCCCAGCGCGACTCTTGTTACGTCAGCTTCCACTCCGGTTTCTGCTGACCTCTCCTTTACAAAATTCATCGTCACAATTCTTTGTACAATTTCAATACGGAAACTTGTTAGTACCTACAAAAATACATTCCCATTGCCTGTTTCGCTAAAACCAAAGCGATAGTTTACTCAAATTTACAAGAATTCTGTATTTCCAGTAGGCAGCGCTTACCTCGTCTCTACCACAGAATTTTACTTTTGCCGATAAAGTAGCACTTCCCTCTACCTTACCCTTCTCACAAGCTTCGGAAACAAACCTGCTACTCTCCCAGCGATAAGTTTTAGTCGGAATACCCAATTGATTCCTTTGCTTAAGGCCAAGATTTTACAGATTGCTCTTCGCTGTACATTCACCACTTTCACACGTAAGGTCCCTAACCTGTAACGCACGATGATGTTACTACATTGAAATCAGACAATGCACTGTACGACTTCACTTGCCACACATTTGTCTGCCTGCAGACAGAGTTACCAACTTCCTACATCCCAGAAGCCTCAATTCCGACTACATATAACGCAATATAAACTCAACATGAAGTGTTAAACATTTAACATCAATAATCTCCAAACTAGCCTATAGAAACCAGACCTCTGCTACCAAGAAATCTGATCCAGTGGAGCTCACCAACAGCCTTTAATACTCATCTCAACCCACCCAGGATCAATACCACTTTACTCATTGGCGGGGCCCATAACGCTGAGAGTCACACACACACATTCACAAACTTACTCCTGGATTCAGTGACAAAGAAGGTGAGCTGCTGGTTAGCGGGATACCTATCTTCTATAAACATATATACATTTTATATACACTTTCAATAAAATGCTATCATGTTGTCCGTGAACTCTACATCAAGGTACTCCATTATTGGAGGGGGCGTGGTCTGCATCCCAAGATGGTGGTCGCGTAGGCGATGAGCTCTGGGCCTGGGACTTTTATCCGAGCAATTATCCCTAGCTCCCTACCTTCTCAGACAGTAGACAGGGAGCAGCTGCTGCACAAAGACAGCGGGGCTGCCTCGACGGCGACTTCTAGACATCTAGGGCCCCCTGAAGTGGTCCTGGCGACGGCAGCGATTCCTGGGCATCAAGAGCCACGGCCTATCCTGAGGTCGGGCCGGGCTGTGGGCGCCCTAGCCTGGCAGCGGCGCCCACACGAGTCCCCGGCTCTGGGCCCGAGTGGCGCCTTACCTGCTGTGTCCCCTGAGTGGAGCTCAGCCCTGCCATGCTGAGAGGCGTTGTTTTCCTGCTTCCGCCTGCGGGGACGAGTGCTGCACCAGTGCGTGGGGCTGCTGTGCCCGTTCATGGGGGCGGCTCCCTAGCGGGGGTCCCGAGTGGTTGTGGGCCGCATTGCGCCACGGGTCGTGGCGGCTCCCTGGCGAATCCTGGCACACCATAAATTGCATGCTGATCAGAGGAGTGGCTGGGAGAGTTGGAGTGGTTCCCCCCCCCTTTCTGCTGAGGTGAGGCAAAGGGCGCTGAAGATGAGAGCTGGGGCTTGGAACCTGTGCCCCTTCCCCTGCGCAGGGTGATAGCTGGAGATTCCTCCTGGAGGTGCAAGTTGCTTGGGGTGGTCTCCCTTGTCCTGCCACATGAGGTTAGAGGTATGGAGCGGCGGCGACAGTGTCCCTGAGAGAGTACTCTCACGCTGCGTGGCAGTTGCGGTACCTTGCCCAAACTGGTGCTACCTGTTGCAGAGTTGGGACCTTGGGTGAGCTAGGACTGCCATAAGCCTGCGGTTGGGGCCCTGCATGGGAGTGTTGTTCTTTGGGTGCGCCAGGCTAAGCGGGGAAATACTTGAGCTGCTCTGACCTGGCGACACAGGAGCTGCATGAAACCTTGCTGTGCCATTTCCTTTATTTACACTTCGGAAAGTAGGAGGGGATCGTTGTTATATTGGATAGCAGCTTCCATTCCCTGCTAGAGTGTCTGGGTAGCCCTTCCGCTTGCACTGAGTGGACTCCTTGCTGTGGACCCGTGCGCTTAGCTGGTGGTGGTCGCTGGTGTTTCCGGCACGGCTCTCCGCTGGCTGTGGTGTACTTGTTGGTATTCAGTTGCAGTGGCTGCGGCTCGCTGCCTGGTCCCATCACACTTCTGGCTATGGGCAAGGGAAGGCCCAGGGTGTCAACGAGGTCCGGGAGGGCAGGATCTCACTCTCCAACTTCGGTTCAATCTTCCGTCCGTTCCCACCAGACAGAGGGAGCTGTGGAGACCAACAATTCTGAGGACAAGCTGGACATGATTTTGCGGGAGATTCGAGATTCCCGTGTGGTTTTGGAGGTACAGCTGGGCATCATCTCGGTGGATCACAACGTGCTGAAGGATGATCATAAGAAACTGGCTAAGAGGGCTAGAACGACTGAGTCGCTGGTGGACCTCAGTTACAGGCGCACGAAGAACAACTACAACACATGTATCAGCAGATTGACTCCCTTCAGGCACGGGCGGATGATGCAGAAGATCGGGCACGCTGGAACAACCTTCAAATCGTAGGCCTGCCAGAGGGGAAGGAATGTACTACGCCTACGGAGTACATTGAAAACTGGTTAAAGACAACTGTGGCCCCCACCGGACTGTCCGCACATTTCACGGTTGAAAGGGCGCACCGGGTCCCCACACAGCGTCCTATTTCGGGTGCTGCCCCACGTCTCATCCTGGCCAGGATTTTAAATTACAGGGATCGAGATCATCTAGTACAGGCAGCAAGAGATAATGGTCCTCTACAACTTGATAATGTTAGGATTTCAATATTTGGAGAAGTGTGGCTCAGGCGTTAGAGGAGGCAGACCCGGAAGCTGAGATCGGCCCTGGACCAGGGTTCAATTCCCCGCCTCGGTGGGTCTTGGGCTAAAAAAAAAAAAAAATTCCACAGACTCGATAATTCTTGCTCCAGTGCCTTCTCGACTCACGGGTTCACACTCTGCGACTCTGGGCAATAGCTTGCTTAATCTCCACAATGGCCCCTCGCGGCGGGATGCCTGGCTATCACCTTGTGGATACCCTGCCGGGATATCTCACAGGGGAATACCAGGACGGGTTCCCTAAGCAAGCGCCGGGAAACCCACTGCGGATAAGCTCAAATACAATTACATTTACATTTACATTTCCGGATTACACCCTGGCAGTCCAGCACAGAAGATTTTCCTTTATGGAGGTGAAGGCACGGGATTGAGCAGCGGGCCTGTCATTTGCATTACTATTCCCCGCAAAACTGAAAATCATCTATGATCAGTGTTCCTTGTTTTTTGATACCCCTGAAAGTGCATGGGAATGGCTGGACAAGACGCTCCCCGACATCCAACCAATGCGATGCATGGACTCCTCACTGCCCAAACCGAAGCGTCCCCCTTGGAGGCGTAAGAGGGGCATCCTCACGCAAAGTTCGATCTCCAGCTTCTTGGGCTGTCAGCAAGTACTGGAGGGCAGGAGGAGGGCTATACATGCTGCTTCCACTTTTCGCGCCTCCCGCCCAGAGATCAGCTCTAGCCCGTCGGAAGGATTGAATACGGACACTGATTCAGATGGAAGCATAGCACTGTTCCCTTCAGCGATCTCACGACTCAGCAATGATCCTCTGGCCTCGGCGAACTCTTGATTCTTTGTCTTTTGCCTTGTAGGCTATGCTTGGCTTCCTTATTGTTCTCCTGTCCGGATCGTAGATCTATAATCTACTATATATTAGCGCCTTGAGACCCTCCGGGTAAGTAGTGCGCTATATAAATGTCTGTGATTGATATATGTGCCTTTACTTGACTGGCAGAACATCATAGAACTTGTATGGCGTTTTGACAGGTGGGAACAGATGGTTAAGTTCCCGGGCCCGGTGCACGTTCTGGGCGCTTTTCTGAGTGCCTCATTGCACTTGTGCGACCGTTGATGGTGTTAGCGACCTTCCCCCAAAGGCGGTAGCACTGGTTGAATGTGAAGTATGTTCATGCTGTTATCACGGTTCGGTCGAACGATGTTTGGGCGTTGGACCCAGTATTGGGATTTTGTTGAATTTGATGTAACTGTGCTGCATGGTCGGGGGATTGTGGGGGGGGTGGATGGGGGTGGTTGAGTGGCCTCTAGGGGAGGAGGGAGGTTTTATTCCATTTGACGATGCCTGCTGTTAATTCTTATACTCTTGTCTCATGGAATGTACGAGGTATGGGTTCTATGGCAAAACAACATAGAATAGCTGCGCAGTTGCATCGCTGTAAGGCACACATAATTTGTTTTCAGGAGACCCATTTGATCCCCAATAAAACTGCGAAACTACAAAGGAGATGGCGAGGTCAGGTTTTTGCGACAACATAATTTGGCCTTTTCCAGGGGGGCTGCCATTTGGGTTCGGGCGGGCATTCCCTTCTCTCTAACTGAGAGCAAGTTCGATGAACAGGGCAAGTTTGTTCTTCTGTTGGGAACGCTGGATGGCAGACAGAGAGTGCTGGGATCCCTCTATGCACCGAATACGGACCATGAGGCATTTTTTGTGCGGGTGTCCCAGGTGCTTACTGGCTGGTCCCATGTCCCTTGGCTTTTGGGAGGCGACCTGAATGCAGTATGCGTACTAGGCCTGGATCGTCCTCATCCCCTTTACTTAATACGGCGGCAAGCGCACAGGCTGTAACTTTGACACGTTGGGCACAGGGTTGGGACTTATTGGACGTCTGGAGGGAAATGCATGCGAACATTAGGGAATATTCCTTTTATTCGTATCCCCATAAATTGCACACATGTCTAGATCATTTTCTATGTTCCCCGGGTCTCTCTTCGTCAATTACGCATTGTGAGTTTCTGGACAAGACGATATCTGACCATAATCCCATAGAATTGCGGTTGTCATGGGGTCATTCACCTGCTCCAATTCCAACGTGGAGGATGCAGCCTCTACATTTGGATGACCAGGTGTATCCCGCGGCACTGAATACCTTTGTTGTGGAGAATGAGGGTACTGCTTCGTCTAGGGCTATTGAATGGGAGGCCTTCAAGGTGACTGTCCGTGGGGTTGCCATGGGGACTTTGGTGGGATCACAGAGGGAAGTGATTCGGGACATTACTGACCTGGAGGGGGAATTGCAGGCCTTGGAGGTGGCGGCTCAGAGGAGTGAGGACGGCGCAGAGCTGCTTCAAGCTGTTAGGATTAGATATGCGGAGTTGTTGGAGCGAATGCATCTGTTGGATTTTGATCCTTACACACTGCGAACATACTCTGAGGCAGATAGGGCAGGTACATTGTTGGCGAGACTGATTCAACCCACAATGAGTCCTACTCCTGTTTAGCTATAAACACGGGTGATAATGTGCTGGTTACATCTCAGGAGGAGATTAATGCTGCGTTTCGGGAATATTATGCTCAGTTGTATACTGCCCCATGTTCAGATGTCATGGCTCCCACGCTTTCCTTTTTGTCCGAGGTCCAGCTTCCCACGGTTTCTGATTCAATGGCCAAGGAGTTGGCTGCTCCAATTACTACTGCAGAAATTTGGATTGCACTAAAGGCGTTGGCCCGCAACAAGACACCAGGCTCCGATGGCTTTCCTGTGGAGTTTTATTCCACATTTGCGATAAGTTTATTCCAAGGTTGTTGCAACTCTATACTACTTCTCTAGAGAGTGGGGTCTTGCCTCTTACTACCAGGGAGGCGATAGTCACGTCCTTATTGAAACCGGGTAGGGTACCGACTGATTTTTTATCTTATAGACCACTCTTTATTCTGAATACAGAATACAAGGTTCTGAGTAAGGTATTGGCATCTCAACTCCTTCCACTCCTTCCCCGTTTGATCCATACGGACCAATGTGGCTTCGTACCCCAACGCAGTACATCTTTGAGTATCCGTCGGCTCCATGCCTTGATCCACGTGGCATTCGCCTCTTCCTCTCTTGCTGGTTGCTTGTCTTTAGACGTGCGGCAGGATTTTGATACTCTCAGCTTGCCGTATATGCTTGCAGTGCTGTCTAAATTTGGCCTGCCCCAGTCCTATTGTGCATGGATTCAATTGTTGTATACTAATCCCATGGCGCGCGCTAAAACAGGTAGGATTATCTCTTCCTCTTATTTGATATCCCAGGGTGCACGCCAGGGATGCCCCTTATCCCCCATGCTTTTTGTATTGGCCCTTGAGCCTCTTGCACAACACCTGCGTCAGATTATGATCCCTTATGGCATACAGTTGTGTGGGGTGATACATTCAGTATCTTTATACGCGGATGACATGCTGTTATATTTTCACGATTTGGAAGTTGATAAACGCAAGATAGCTGCTGCCTTTTATAGATTCCGGGAAGTTTCTGGCTTGCGTCTTAATGCCTCTAAGTCGGTGGCCTTCGCTTTCTACAACACTTGTGCGTCTCCTACTCTACAATTTGGTCAAATGTACTGCGCGTTGAGCCTGTCACTTTTAAGTACTTGGGGGTTAATATTTATAGGTCGAATGCTGACACCATAGATGGTAATGTTGCATGTACCATTAACTCGTTGTGCTCCCAGATTGCCTTTTGGAATACGTTGCCATTGACTGTGGAGAGCCGCGTGGCGGTGTAAAAAATGGTTATGCTACCCTGCCTCCTTTATTATTTAGTGAATTTGCCAGTGGTCATTCCGGCTTGGATTTTTAAAGTACTTGATACGTTATTGACATCTCTGATATGGGGGGCGGGCAGACATCGGTTGGCGCTGGCTAAACTGCAGCTACCTAGTACGGCGGGCATGGGGGCGCCTGATTTTGAGACGTATTGTATAGTGGATGGCATATTGGTTGGCCGGTAAGAATTTATTCGAAATTGGATACTCCTTGGATTGCTTGAGACGTGGGTTTCTTCAGGCCCAGCTCTGTCCGGGTGCATGGAAAATGCAGGATCCTCCATACTTGTTCCATGTTGCGTTGCATTATTGGACACAGGCGAAGAGGTTGGCTCAGTTGCCATCTCCGTACGCCCCAAATATCCCCATATGTGGATTGCCTACTAGGCGTGGGGTGCTATTGATGACCCAAATACAGGGATGGACCCAGGAGGGGTGGGGACAGTCGGGGATTTATTTCTCGAGGGCCACTTGATTCCCCATGATGAGTTTGTACGCGCTAACTCGCTGCCTGCCACCTTGTTTCTCATTCACGCGGCTGTAGTGCGTTTTATTCACACTAATTGGTATATAGACCAAACGGAACCCACAACTTTTCAATTACTGAGATCACTACACATTATGGGACATGGCCGATACTTGGTGCAATGGCTTTATCGAGGCCTGAGAGAACATTTGCATGTTCCACTAATACACCTTAGGCGGAAGTGGGACGTGACCTTGGGGCAGAAGCTGGAGGATAGAGAATGGGCCCAAATGCTAGAACATCCCCGGCGAGTCTCTCGGAAATGCAGTCTCAAAACGATTCAGTTACTTGTACTACATAGAGCATACCTTGCCCCAGCTACGATACAGATAATGTTTCCCACGGCGGCCGCTGTATTTGCGCGGTGTAGGATGCATGACGCTGATTTTCTTCATATGATATGGTGCTGTCGGGTGCTGCAGGGGCTCTGGTCAGAGGTTGTCCGGGGGTTGGAGGTGTTGACAGAGCGTGCACCGTGGGACACGATCGAGGCCTGCCTTTTGGGATTAATCCCCCTCCCTAAGAAGGCTAAATTGCTACGCTGATTTGCAGGGTTAGATCTGTTGTTGGCAAAACGTATGATTACACGATGCTGGAAGTCTACTCTAGCGCCGCGAGTGGCGTGAAGAAGTAGGCAGAAGAGCGGTTGCAGAAAGGGAGGCTTTGCACCGTGAAGAATACAGGGGACTGCGAAAGCGGCCGATTTCGTCGGACCGGGCACACCTAGTGGAACAATTCAAGGCTATGGAAGATGTTGAGCCCTCGGGTTCGCATCACAGTAGGCGGGACAGTGGTGCAGTATCATAGGAGCTGCTTACCTACACTTTACCTGGGGGCCTCCTTTCTGCTTCCTTATCCCCGGCCCTGTTCCTTTGTCCCTGTCCCTCTTTGGGTCTTCCCCTCTCCTTGCTCCTCTTTGTGATTCTTTCCCCTCTCCTTCTTCTGACCCCCCTCCCCCCTCCTCGATACACGCCCCTTTCCGGGGTTCTCAGACTGGATGCGCACTGGACGCAGGAACATCAGCGCAGTGTGTAGTCTGTATAGTGGCACTTGAGTTACTTGTTTGTTGGGGTATGGTTTGGGGAGGGTTAGTTTGGGAGGGGAATGTAATGGGTACTGCACAAGATACCACTCATTAGTATTGTAGTTATCTGTTTGGGTTTACGGATTGTACATTTATAATGCAAGTCATGCTGTATTTTCTGCAAGATGTATGCACACCTTATTTTAACATGCGGCCAGGATCGGGGCCGCCTTGCTAATATGCAAGGCCTTTAAAATGCTTATGATTCACCGTATACACCTGTGTATTATTTGCAGTGTTCAATAAAAACAATATTATAAAAAAAAGGTACTCCACTTGGCCAATGGATCATCTAGTAAAAGCGTAGTTGATGGAGACTAAGACCAGCTTAATCGCAGTAAAACTATAACTTTAGCATATTAATTTGTCATGACATTTCTTAAAATAAAACCAAAACTCGAGTTTAAATTTTATATTGAATTTATCTAAGTCATTTAAAGAAAGAATATTATGATTTATTTAGACAAGCAAGAATGAAATTTATTAATACAAGTTAAAAAAATAAGAAATTTAAGAAAAATACATTACCCTCTGTTGTAAAGAAAACAACAGAAACTAACAGGTTTTCAATCTGTCTCTCTATTCTCCTTAAAACCTCCCATCAAAAATCAGGACTCTGCATTCAGTCATCTAAATTTTGTTCCGGAAAAATTCAAAGTCTTTAGCACCATAAAAAGAGTTCAAACCGACAGCATGTCCTGGTGCTAATAAGTCCCTGGAGCAAGCGCCTATTTTTCACCTTTTGATCACACTCTTTTATACCCTTTTTCTCTAACTATCTAATTCTAATCTTTTTTTAAACATATTTTATTGGTTGCATGTTGACAAAGTGCAAGATACAGTACAGGTCACCGCCATAATTCTTCGAGTCAATGTCTAGAACATTTACGTTACAGCGTTTTAAAAGTAATCAATTATTGCATCAGTTATCCAATTCAATAGTGGCATTGTAATCTACTCAAGGCCTCCTGCAATAACAACGCTCTCTATTTATTCCTCCTCCATTTGCTGATCAGTCAGCGATTGCAACAGCATCTCCCAGGCCGTCGCCGACTCCAAAGCTTTCTCATTGTTCGAGCGTCGCGCCTGTTGGAATCTGGTAACTCTCTCACTACTAGCCCATTTACTTAGCTCCGCCCTCCACCTCTTACTGTTGGGACCATCCTTTGACTTCCAGTGCATCGTTATTTCTCTTTTGGCTAGTAGTAACCCCATATCTACAAATTTACTGGTCACCTTCATTTTGGACGTGTGGGGAACCAATGTAGTATGCATGTAGCTATATCAAAATCTAATTGTCGTTTGGTGACTGCATTTAACAGGTCTCCCACTTCCTCCCAATAACCTCCTAGCTTTGGCCTCTCCCATAGCATGTGCTCTAGCTCCACCCCTCCTTTTGCACATCTAGGACATGCTGCGTCCTCTGCCTGAAAGTATTTCCGGATCTTACCCGGTGTTAAGTATGCCCTGCGCAGTATAAAGAAGTGCACCAGTTGGACCGTGCATTCCTAGTACTTTTCCAAGCCCTGCGAAGGATATATCTTCATGCGGTTTCTGGTATGGGCTTCCCGATGCCTGCCTCCCATTTTTGTCGTAAGGTATCCAGTGGTGTTAATCCCTCATTTAGCATCCTTGAATAGAGGCATGTAACCGCCTTGAAGGTCCCTGCTGCCATCACTACGTACTGACATGCCATCGTCGCTTTGGGTTCTACTGACCCCTCCCTCCAATGTTTCCGAATTGCAGAAACCAGAGCAGCATGTATCAAAAATCCTCCCCCAGATAGATCATATCTCTCCTGCAGCACCTGATAGGACAGTAACTCGCCCTCCTCGTATAAATCACCCAGTACCTGAATCCCTACCTGTTCCCACTCCATCAGAGATGTCCAGTCTCCGCCATGGGGTAACGCTGTTATCATCCCCAGTGGAATTTCAGGGGCATAGGGGTGTAGTACTCCAGCCCTACACTGGCTACGGTTCCAGCATGATCTCAACGTTTTCTCTTCTAACGAGAGCTCTCGAAGGTTAAGCTTTTGCTGCAGGACTATAAATGACAGTATGTGTCTTGGGATTCCCTTACCTCTCAAGTGTTCAGGGCCTCTAAACTCCATTGTGACTGCCTGTGTCAAAACCTGTAGTTGTGCTGCTAAATAATAAAGCTCAAAATCTGGAACCGCCAGCCCACCTTCAGCTTTTGGCCTCACTAGTGTTGTTTGGGCCACCCTCCGTCTGCCAGATCCCCAGAGGAACCCCACTATCATGGATTTCAGTAATTTGAACACCGAGCCCGGGATCCAAATGGGCAATGTCCTAAAGAAATACAACAACCTAGGCAGAGCCACCATTTTCAATAAAGCTATCCGTCCCATCACAGACAATGGAAGCGTTGACCAAAATGCCTTGCTACCCTTCAAAGCTCTCACTCATCTCCCTATGTTCCCCTCTAACATATCAACGACCCTATGGTAAATACGAACCCCTAAGTATGTCAAGCATGTCGGCTCCCAGCGTACATCCCAAGAGAGCACAGGTGTTAATCCACCAGGCTTCACCCGGGAACAGGCACGTCTTATTCCAATTCACCCTCAGCCCTGAAACGTCGCCAAACTTTGATAGCAAATCTGCGGCTCCCTTCAGTGCTCCTCCCGTGTCCCCCAAAAACATCAATAAGTCATCCGCGTAGAGTGAAATTGTTGGAACTGGGGGTCTCTAGTTTGCAGAGGTAGGTACCACTGTCCAAATAGGGACCCTTGATTCTAGTCAGGGTAAGGAGGAAACCCTCTGAGATAACCCCTGCTCACCCTCTAGGTAGCTTGGTACGAGCAGTCAAGGCTATTCAGGAGGCAATGTGTAAAGTATTTGTACCAACACTCACAGTAACACAGTGAAAACACCACAAACTGACTCCACAACATTTTAGAAAAATAAAGGTATTTAATCTAAACTACACAAGACCAAAACGACAAAAATCCAACATGCACAGTTCAAGAATATGGTTTCAAAAGAGTTCTTAAGGTTGTAATGTAAGTTCTTTAGGTTGCGATAAAATAATCCACAGATGCGTGAAAAGTTCACAGTTGCGTCACGTTTACTCACAGTACCTTTTAGTTGCGACAAAGTTCCAAAAGCCGAAGCTGGGGCGGTGGAAAACAAGCGATGCGTTGCTCTTGAGACCCTGGGGAGGCGAAGCGACAGCCCCGCTGCAGCAGCGGGCATGTTGTGACGAATCCGGTCTGTATGGGGAGGAAGGCCACTTGTGTGGATTCCGGTGCATAGGTTCCGTAGGAAGTTTGTTCTCGCAAAGGCACGATGCGACGATCTTTGGAGTTGCGACGATCTCCGGGCCCGCGATGCGCGAACCAGCAGTGATCTTCTCTCTCGCAGCTCCTCGATGCGATGGCTTCTGCGACGACACTCACAGCGACGTGATGCGGTCCGCAAGCAAGCAGTGCGGCGATCTCACCCAGCGACGACAGGCTCTGCGACGACACTCGCAGCGATGTTAGGCTTCCCGCACCGATCGGGTGCGTCCCGCAAACGAAGGATGCGACGGCTCTGACAGTGGCAACAGGCGCTGCGACGATCTTGACCTTCGTAGCGGCGGGAAACTTCTCGCACTGTCGGGGATGCGCTCCGCAAGCGAGCGATGCGACACTTTTCAATTGCAAAAGTCTCTCAAGCTTAGTTTCAAGCTTCCCAGCACAGGTACAACTTCCAGAGGCCCCACAACTGGATCAAGCACTCTAGGAAGGACAGAACTCTCTCAGCAGAGTTCAGGGAAGTTGGGGGTGAAGTTGTTTTGTTCCTGGGACTTCAGAACAGGGAGCCAGCTCTTCTCAAGCCCTTGGAGATTCCTTCAAGACAGGGGACACAGCACAACAGCAAAGTCCTTCCCCTCTCTTTGGCAGCAAAGCAACAGGTCAGTCCAGCAGAGCAACAGCAGGACTGTCTTCCTTCTTCAGATTCAGCTTTCTCCTTGGCAGAGGTTCATTCTTGATTCCAGGATGATCTAATTTTCTGTTGTCAGGGGTCCTGTACTTATACCCCTAAAAGTCTTTGTTCTCTTTGTGCATGTGGGCCCTGAGCCCGGTCTGAACCAGTTCTGGGTGTTTCTTGAGTACTTTGTTTTCCTGGCTTCTCCTTTCCTTTCAGAGTGAGGGGCAGGGTCGTCAGCCGCCCAGCAGGAGGTGGAGCCAGCATTGTGGCAGGCAGGCACATCCCTATTCAGGCCCAGGTGCTAACTCCTCCCACCACTCAGGTTGCAAATGCAGTCATTCAGCCTAGGGCTGACTCACCCAGCCTCCTGGGAAATACCCAGCCCCTGTCACTCTCAAACCAGACAGTCAATACACAAACAGGCCAAGGCACACAGAAGGGTCAGACATGAGAACAGCAACTTTCTAAAAGTGCTGTTCTCAAACACAGGATTTAAAAATAACCTTTCCTAAAAGATGTGTTATTAAATTCTGAGTTCAGGGATACTAGAAACATATGTCCTATCTTGTTCCTATGGGAAGAAATGCTGGAAGCCACTGTAGCCAGCATCCCCCATGTTAATCTATGGAGCAAGATAGCCTTACAATAGTGAAAAACGAAAATGGCTGTAACTCACTACCAGAGCATGTCACCTGCACTAGTACATGCTCTACCTTTTACATACACTGCACCCTGCCCAGGGGGGTACCTTGGGCCTTCCATAGGGGTGACTAATGTGCACAAAAAGGGAAGGGTTAGGCTTGGTCAGTGGGGACACTGACCAGGAGGACACGGCAGTTCCTAGACTGCACACAGGCACTGCAGTGGCAGGCCCGAGACACCATTTTAGGGCTACTCATGTGGGTGGCACAATCAGTGCTGCAGGCCCACTAGTAGCATTTGTCATCACCAGCCCTGGCACACCCAGTGCACTTTACTAGGGACTTCGTGGTAATACAAATATGCCAAATCATGTATATCCAATCATGATAACAATTTACATAGGGAGAACTTACTCTCTGGCACTGATCAGCAGTGGCAGAGTGTCCAAAGCATCTAAACCAGCAAAACGAAATCCAGCACAGTATCAAAAATACAGGAGGTAGAGGTAAAAAGATAGGGGGAAACCACGCCAAAAACATCAATAAGTCATCCGCGTAGAGCGAAATGTACTGCGGGTCTCCTCTAAACCTTAGACCCTCATAACTCTGCCCTAACCTAGCTCAAGCAGCCAAAGGCTCTATTGACAGGGCAAACAAAAGCGGAGATAGCGAGCAGCCCAGTCTCATTCCTCGTGCCACTCGGTATCGGGGTGAAATCAATGCCCCCACTCGCACTCTGGCCACTGGAGAAATTTATAACACCCTAGTCCAGCCTACAAACGCATCACCCATTCCAAAACGCCCCAATGTTTTGTATAAGTATGGCCATTCCAAACTATCAAAGGCCTTTTCTATGTCTACTGATAGGATCGTGGGCACAGACGAGCCCTGGTGATCTTCCCCCATAATCCTCAGCAAATGTCGCATGTTTGTAGCTGTGTTCCTAGTTGGAATAAACCCAGCCTGATCCCCATGTATTAAACCAGTCATATGCTGCAGGAGACGGGACACCAATACTCGACTCAAGACTTTATAATCTGTGGTTAACATTGATAACAGCCTGTAAGCTGTCATGTCTGTGCCCTCTTGCCCTCGTTTTAATAAAGGGATAATGAGTGCCTCCCTCATGAACATAGGAAGGGGACCCAGTTCTCGTGCCTCTTTATAAACCTCTAACAACCGCGGAGCTAGGGTATCCACATAGCGCGAGTAGAATTCTACGGGTAGTCTGCCTACACCTGGAGTTTTATTGCAAGACATATGCTTAATTGCGCTCCGGACCTCCTCCAGTGTAATATCCCGGCCTAAAGAATCCGCTTGTTCCTCTTCCAGCTGTGGAAGTGGCACGCTCTCCAAGTAGGCTTCGATTTCTGTCTCTCTCGCCACCAGTGAACTTTCATATAATGCCTCATAATAGTCCAGGAACCGCGCCAGAATCTCGCGCTGGGTGTATATCACACTATCATCCTGTGCTTTCAACACCATAATTGGAGAGCCTCTTGAATTAGGATTAGCCAACCATGCCAATAATTTTCCCGCTTTGTCACCCTCAGCATGAGCCTTCGCAACATAAGTCTTATAATCAAAGCTTCATAGTCTTTCGATTTCCCCTGCAACTGCTTCCTTCGCCTCCACCACTTCCACTTGCACTTCCGAATGTTCCGGTCTAGCCTGTTCAGCTGCTCTCAACCTACGTTCCGCCTTGTCCACATCTTGTAGCAACACCTTCCGTACTCCTACATGTTTGCTAATACAGAGCCCTCTTATCACCACTTTAAAGGCGTCCCACTCCACTGCTCTAGTAGAAGCTGTTCCTTCATTGTCGGTAAAATAGTGCACTATACCCTCCCCAATTTCCCGTTGGAAAACCGGATCATCTAACGTCTCGCGTCGCAGTCTCCAAGTGGGAATGTCGGATTTCACCGTCACCCAGTGCATGGTAATTAATAACGGGTTGTGGTCAGACAGTGTCCTAGCCAGATATTCCGAGCGTGCTATGGTGGGCACTATCAATGCGGAGCATAAAACTGCTTCTAACCGAACGTGGAGTTTGTGCATCGCTGAAAAGAAGGAGTAGTCCTGGTCTCGCGGGTGGTGGTTGCGCCATATATCTACCAGGTTCCATCTAGTTTGCTAGTCCAGTCGACATTTGGCCAATCTACGGATGGGGGAGTATGCTAAGGGGGGGGGGGGGTGATCTGTCCAGTGATATATCTACTATGGAGTTAAAATCCCCCCCTAGCACCACTGGGCCTGCCAAATAATGTGCTAATGTGCCCGATATGCAGTCAAGTAAGCGAGCTTGCTCTATGTTTGGTGCATATAAACTGCACAACGCTATGTCCCTACCATGTAATCACCCCTCCACCACTACAAATCTTCCCTCCGGATCTATTGTCTGTTTCGTGGCCTGAAAAGGGACCCCTGCTCTCACCCAAACCAACGCCCCCGTGCAAATGCCGAGTATGGTGTACTAAAAACCTGGCCTCTCCACCTGCGCTGCAGCGCCTGACCTTCTGCTTTGGTAAGGTGGGTTTCCTGTAACAGCGCTATATGTACTCCTCTCCTGACTAAATATGCTTGGACTTTATGGCGCCTCATCATAGTGTGCAGGCCCCTCACATTCCAAGTAACACAATGCAATTCAGGTAACGTCCCCATTGCAGCCGAACAAGTCCCACCTTTCGCCCTGCACATGCCCACACACCCCAGTGGCCCCTACGTCCCAATCAGAACCCCAACATCCCCCCCCCACCCCCCCAAGAACAGGTCCTAGAACAAAACTTCCAGTCCCCATCCAAACCATATCAACAATCAACACACATCTAAGCCCACCAGTAGTCACTGCAGGCATGCCTTATGGGCAGTTGGGGGTGCTCAGTGCCAACAGGCGACCGCGCAAACTCCAGGACTCATCCCGCTTAGATCCCCCATTAAAACACAGAATCCTCTACCCTCCCGCTCACTTTTTCAAGAACAGTGGATCCCCATAATTGTCCAGGCCCTACACCATAGAGCGATCCCCGAAAGCCCCCGCCCCCATGGGCAACCAAACTCCCACATCCTGAAGCCACAACAGTGTCCTCAAGCTCACCAGAGACTCCCACCACTCCAACAACAACTTCTCAATGTACAAGCCATTACTCATCTAAAAGTCTATCCGCTATTGCCGGGGTGACCTTCGGCACGTGTAGACTGTCCATTTCCGATATCTCAGTGTCTGACTGCGCTTTGTTACTTTCCGAGTCCGTGCCCTCCAGTGAGTGGGTCAGCTGGTCTCCCGATAGAGCCGATATCGCTTCCAGCACCCCTCGTCGCTCTACCTCAGTCTGAGACGTTGATGGTTTCCTCAGCCCCCGCCGTCTGCGGTGTAGCCGTTGTGAGTTGGTGGTCTCTCGGAGGATACGAAACCTGAAGTCCCACTCGATCTGTCCCAGCCCTGTAGGACTCCAACCACGTCTACGCCTCGTCTGGGGTGTCATAGAACTGAGTCTTGCCATCCAAGATTATTCTCAGTTTGGCGGGGAACAACAGGGAGTACTGGAGTCCCTCCAGTCTTAGCTCCTTTTTGATCTATAGAAAGGATGCGCAGTGGCGCTGTATGTCCAAAGTATAATCCGGGAATAGTGCTACCTTGCCGTTTCCGACTTGATACGGGCCTTCAGTGCGTGCCTTCTGGAGCAAAAAGTCTCTATCTCTATAGTGGAGCAGACGGGCTACCACCGGGCGGGGTGGACGACCCGGGAGTGGCGGCCTCGTAGGTACCTATTCGCACATTCCAATGTGTAGAAAGAGGACAGTCCCTCAGGAGCCACCACCGTCTTCAGCCAGTTCTCTAGATACTGCACCATATCCGACCCCTCTTCTTTTTCAGGCAGGCCCACCACGTGGATGTTATTACGTCGATTTCTACTTTCAGCATCCTCAGCTCGCCTCTCCAGCGCCTGGATACGGTCCAAGGCATCTGTCACTTTGCTCGCCAACGCGGTTTGGGCTGGTGCTGCATCCTGGAGTATGCCCTCCACTTGTTTTACTCTGTCAGCAAGCTTAGAGTGATCCACTCGCAAGAGGCCCAGGCCTGTCGCCACCTGCGCAATGTCCTGTTGTAGGGCGGTGCGAGAGTCCGCAATGGCCGCTAAAATGCGGTCGAACTGTTGTTGCATCCCAGGTTCTTGAGGCACTTCCAGGGCCCCCTGCTCATTCTGGGTGGGAGTCTCTGTGTCCTATAGCTGGTGCGCACCATCTTTCTTCCCCTTTGGTTTCACCATGGTCTGGTCCTCCAGCCCGTGCTGCGGTATTTACCGGCGCTCCACCACATCCTGATCACCGAAGAAGACCCAAGTGTGGATCAGCAAGGCCAGTAGCTCCTCTCCCCAGGAATATCCATACTTAGCAGTTCGTGCAACCCCGCCCTATGTATTGCTGATCCCAAAGCCACTTACTTATGGTTGTGCTTGCCGCCAGCCACATCAACCCCGGGTCACTGTCTCCAAGAAGGCCCAGGCTTGCCACCCACACCACCTTTATCTCCTCTCACGGTGTGCTTCTCCCCCCGAGCCTGCTCCGGTATTAAGACCATGTTTCTCCATTAGCTATTCTTGGTCTAGACCGCATCCGTGTCTCCTCTCCACGGCGGGCATTCTGATTACACCCAGCCACCAGTGCCACACCAAGTTGTTGAAGGAGAACTCTCCTTCACCGGTCTCTTCTGCGCTCTGCTGTGCTCCTTCACTCAACAGTGTACGGTCTCAGGGGCCCCAGGTCCGCTCCCACAGCACCTCACAGCTTGTGCACCTCATGGACCTCTAGCCAAACCACGACAATCCTTGTGTCCGCCCTTTCCATCCAGCAGTGTGTGCTCCTCCCCACTCCGGCTCCAGTCTGCAGGCCGCGGCCTCCCATGGAGCTCCGCTGCCACCTCCTCGTCTCAGGGCTCTGGGTCACGACACTCTCCACTCACCCGGGCCTGAACAGGTGTCGCCGTCTGTCCGCTCTGTATTCAGGGGTCCCACGCTGCCGCGTTGTGTCCAAGCTCTCCCTGTTGCTCCAGGGAAGCCAAGTCCTCTGGTCCTGCTCCTCCAGTGTCCGAGCTGCTCACGCTGCTGGAAAACTCCAGTCTGGGCTTCCTCCAAGAAGGACGCTGCAGTCCTCAGTCCCCCTCTCGCGCAGTCCCGATCCGGACCGCGATCAGATCTCCGCTGCTCCGGCTTCGTTATCCCACCCACGTCCGTGCCCTGCAGTCAGCAGTGGCAATCTCCGTTTTTCTCGGCGTTGGGATTCAGAGCCTCGGTGCCGCTGCCATTTTGTTTCCCTCGTCTGCAGACATCCCGGTCCGGATAAACGGTCAAAACTCCTGATTGGCGCTTGTAAAAGCCTCGGGGTCGCGCCAGCCCAGCTCTGTGCCGCTCCTAGCACACTCGGTGCTGCCAGGAGGATCGAGGAATCGATATTTGCCAGGATTAATTCGGGGATTCGTGCGGAGCTCAGTGCTCACGCAGCCTGTCCCATCGGCTTCCAAGCCACGCCCCTAACTATCTAATTCTTTTTTTTTAATTATATTTATTTTTTCCATGTTGCACACACTTTATACATTATAGAATTTTCCAGCATTAATACTTCATGCTTCATAGCTAAATAAACTATTTTTACAAGATATACAAGCTTTTCGTTACACATTTCCACAAACAGTGTTTATAAATTTCTTAGTTAACCACAGTTAAAGCTTAAGCCCTTCTTGGGTCTACCTGAGACCCAATTCCTTCCTTCCAGATACTTATGGGTTGCCATATTCTTAGGCCTAATGTCCTTCCCCTTTTCCCTTTTCGTGCATAGATATTCTTCTCCATATTATACGTATTCAAGAGATTAGCCAGCCAGGTTTGCAGTGTCGGTGGGTTTTTGTCAAGCCAAGCCATTGCTAGGGCCAATCTATATACTGACATTGCCACAAACAGAAATTCCTGATGTGTGTCAGCCCCTTCCAATCCCAAACCTAAGATTATTCTAGCTGGGCTAGGATTGATTTGAATCCCCAGGGATCTATCTAGAAAACCCTCGATGTCCCTTATTAGCGTGTGTAATTGAGGGCATGTAGCGAAAATGTGGATACTCTCTGCTTCACTAGCGTTGAATCGGGGACAATTTATACCCGTGCTCCCTCCCCATTTGGCTATCTTGGCAGGGGTATGATACAGTGAATACATAGTTTTATAGTGTTGTGACTGCATGGGGGATGAGCACAGTAAAGTATGGCCCAGGTCCAATGATTTTTTAAACCACCCAGCGTCCACGCTAAGTTTTTCCGCCCATTTATTGCCCACCTTTCCTAAGTCATCAGTTTTCCCTTTAATCAAACAGGCATAGAAAGACCTACTGGTGCGATCCCCCAAAAGTCTAATTTTTTCCAGTATCTCATTCCTGCCTACTCCCACAGACCCCCCTGATTTATCATTAAAAAAACTCCTAACCTCGAGATACTTGAAAAAATCTCTATTGTTAATACCATATTTAGTTCTTAAATCTGCAAACTGTACGATCCCCTCTATATCAAATAAGTCCCCGATCTGGATAATCCCACAGTTTGCCCATTCAAACATTGCTTCATCTGCAAAGATTGCATGAGGAAACGACCTGTTTCTAAAGAGTCTAGTGTATCTGTTATACTTCCCAATTTTACTTCTTTTCAAAAAGGCAGTCCATATCTTAACAGCAGTTGAGACCGTCTTGAACCTTGTTCTTTTAAAGTAGCCATAATCAATACAGTTTATAAAGCAGTTTCCCGCGTCTGTCCCTAGGACCGTAGCATACACTTTCGTAGACAGGTTATTAACTCTTTCATCCAGGCCATTTCCTCCTATTAACCCCTGCATGTACTGTAGAGCAGCTGCCATATAGTATAACCTGAAGTCCGGTGCACCCCACCCCCCCATTTCTCTTGGGAGCGTCATATATTTATATGCCCTACGCGTCTTTCCATGGGCCCAGATGAATCTGTTGCATAATGTCTCTAATGTATTAAACCAACTATTCTCAATGAATAAAGGAATCGATCTGAAAAGGAATGAAATTTGGGGAGAATCAACATCTTAATAACGTTAGTGCAACCCATCAGTGAAAGGTGTAAATTATTCATCCTTATTAGATCTATCTTTACTCTTGTCATCAGAGGAGCCATGTTTATCTCTACCACCCTATCCAGATTTGCTGATATAGCCACCCCCAAGTACATGGCTGAACCAACTACCCTAGCGTCATTACACCCTGAATAGCTATTTTCAACGATCTGTGTCTTGGGTTTGTTCAATTTATATCCCGAGATTTGACCGAAGCGTTCCGCCTCTGCCTCGATTTCCCTAATGGCAGTGGAGGGGTTAGGTGTCAAAATAGCGACGTCATCCACATACGCAAGAGTTTTTATTGCACAGCCGTTTATATTCATCGGAACAATCTGTGGATTCTGTTCCAGCCTGCGCAGATAGGGATCCAGGTATAGAGCAAACAACAGGGGGGATGATGGACAACACTGTCTGGTCCCTCTACATATCTTGACTGCTGCAGAGTATCCCCTATTGACCCTAATCTTAGCCATTGGATTGATATACAAGGTCTGTATTGCTTTAATGAAACCCTCCCCAATTCCATTCCACCTCATGGCTGACCATAGGTATCCCCAGGAGACCCTATCAAATGCCTTCTCTGCATCTAGAAACTGCGCTGCCATGGGGTCTCCTAGGGTACCTGCTGCATCAAACATGATAATAACCTGCCTGACATGCTGTGTGGTTCCTTTACCTGGGATGAACCCATGCTGGGAAGGACTGACTAAACCCTCGATCACCCCTGCTAATCTTTTAGCTAACATCTTTGACTAAACCTTGACGTAAGCATTCAACAGGACTCAGGGACGGATTCACCCTTTTGTGCCATTGCCATGATGTTAAACATGTCCCCTATAATCGCTGTTTGAAAAGTTTTAAAGAATTCCACCGGGATCTATCTAATTCTAATGTGTATCATTTAGGGTCCACAGTTCATTCCGATTGGTCCATTCGAGGGGTGGTGAAGATCACCTCATTCATTTCTGTCCAAACCAGTTCATTTTAGCAAAGTCATCCTCATCAAGTTCTCAGGACATCCATCGCTAAATTATGCTTGTCATTTCGTTACAATATCCGCTACATATACTCTGTCAATGTTCCGTTCTCATGGTGTCACAGAAGCAAACATCCTGTGGCAGAGTTCAAACTTTGGGCCAGGCTGGCCTTGACATCACTCGCTTTGCGCTCAAGCCATTCTGCTTACTCGGCTTTCCTTTCTCGCGCATGCGTAGAAGCCTCATTCACGACTTATGCCAATGTTTCAGTCATCAGCCAATTTTCATCATTCTCTCAGATAGACTGCGTAGGCCTCAATTGAGAACTAATGTAAAACAAACACAGCATAAGTTAAGTTTAGAAAATAGAACCCTTATGTTTACCTCCCACCATTCTAATTTCCTAGTTAGTTATTACCTAGCATAAGCAAATTTAAAAAGCACCTTTTTACTTACCAAGTGTATTTTATTTCTTTTGCGACAACATATATTTACCTTCTAAAAGCACAAATATGCCTGCTTATTTACTAAATACGCATTATTATAGCTCTATTTTAGTAGGACTTATTCACAATTTATCAATATGTTATATTGCAAAACGACCATTAATTTCCCGTGTGTCATGTAATATGTCTACGTGCATTCTCGTTGATTAGTTTATACATGCTTCATGCTGTTAATTCAATTATGGTTATGGGAGTGCGACTTTGAAAGGGGTACACAAAAATGTTGTCTCTCCCCTGCTCCATCAATACCACAGCTCAAACGCTACTCTAACTTTTGCTTAGTGCGAACTCTTAAATCTATGATTTTCTCTCATAACGAGACCATGTGTGTTGTGTCCTGTAAAGGTAGACACCAGGAGCCAGGATGTATATTCAAGTCTTCTTTAGTTAGTCTTAAGTCCAAGTTACATCAGTCTTGAGTCCAGCCAGCACTGGTGTGGTACCAGTCCCACCAGGAGCAGCCTGCCTAGCTGCTCAGTCCATCTCTAACTGACCACACTCAGACACCCAGGCATTCCATGCATCACAGGCACACCAACATTCCATAACCAACTCACACTCTGGCTGAGCAGCTAGAGGCAGCAGGGCTGGAGTACCAGCAAATACAACTTAGTAGGGTATACCATTATCCCCTTTTCTTCAAAAGAAACGAAAATTGAAAATATATAACAACAGGCAAGAACTATGAACAGAAAAGGTGAGTAATGATACGAAGCTCTGGGATGCAGCAATGAAGACAGAAAATCACAAGAGAGAGAGAACGATTAAGCCAAGAAAGGATGGTAAAGATACGACTACCAAACGCAAGAGCAACAATACCCCCATCCTCCCATAAAAATGAGTATTTTGAAGCATAAGTAAATTGTAAAATCTGTATAAATACAAATAGTAACATTTGTAGCAAAACGTAAAATAATCCCAAAAATAAGGGAACAAACATGTATATAGGTCATCACCGATGGAAAACGCCTGTGTAGGGATGTACCTTGGTACTGCACGCAACTGTAAATGAAGACTAAGTCCATATCCCAACCCAGTGTAAGGGTTAACCAAGATCTCGTATAGAAACTAACCCATACCCAACCCCCTTGAAGAGGTTATATACCCCCATGTAGGAGTAACAAACAGTGAAATGTAATGGGGAAGTTAACCCACAACCATACCTCGTGTATGGGATCAATGTGATGTCCACCCACAGAAAATCAAGGAAGACCCATCCTCGGAAAAGCGTAAACCTGTGGCATCACAACATTAAATGTACTGTAGAAGAAAATTACAATAACTTAAACTCTAAATGATAAGAACTCTATAGCTTTTAACACAGCACTCTAGGCCAAGTTGTGAAAATAATACAACTTGGTAAACGTTTACATAGCTAAGCGGTACTAAGCCTTTGTCATAAGTTATAAACCACACTGTAGAGACTGTCTATAATGAGCAAAAGGAGGTAAAAATTCCCATTGTAAAAACCGAATAGTGAGATATTGAACATGGAGCTACAAGCTACAGATTTGCCAACCTTGAACTCCATGTACAAAAACAGACAAGCATTACAAGCAATGGGAATAAATTAACCACCAATGGACTGAGAGTGTGAGAAATTGTCACTGGATGGCAGCGTAACACAGAGCAGTGAATGAAGAAATGCATGAAAACACGATTTCACAATTTTTAACAATCCTACGCTGCACTTGACATATGCTTTGTAGCCCCATGAAGAAAAATGAGATACAGTACATGGAGTAAGAGACCAAAGCTCCGACAAACCTCTCAGCTATTGTTCTGTCTGTCTCTAAGCTTCAATAAACTTTATTGAAACCACTAATTGCCGAATGGACGTGGTTGGCAAAAAGTGCTGGAAACAATGTTGGCAAAATAAGCTGGATGCAGGATCAGAATGCCTCGTAGAGATAAACACAAAATGGCGGCATGCTAATCACGTGGGGCCAGGAGGCTCCCAGCACGCCTTTGCCCATAATACATCATTGCGGTACAAAAGGGGGTGGTGATGGACGGAGCATCTGAATCAATCAAACACTCACACCCAGTTAAAAGATCTGGGTTTAATCCATCACCGTTCTTTAGCCTACTCTGCCACCCCAGTTCAGACATGGCTATATGCAAATCAGTCTGACCGTGTGCCTCATGGGACCACTCCAGCCCGAACTGCCAAGCCATGTCTTCCCTGGACCGGAAACAAGCTTCCGAGGACCGGTTACTGGCATTTCAGCCGTCTTCAGACCGGCTTGCTTGAATCCAGTGGCAAAGAGAGCAAGGGACTCACGTCTGAGCATACCCTGCCACACTTATGGTGGCCAAAAGCGGTACAAAGAACGGTGATGGATCAAACCCAGATCTTTTGACTGGGTGTGAGTGTTTGATTGGTTCAGATGCTCCGTCCATCACCACCCCCTTTTGTACCGCTTTGGCCGCCATAAGTGTGGCAGGGTATGCTCAGACGTGAGTCCCTTGCTCACTTTGCCACTGGATTCAAGCAAGCCGGTCTGAAGACGGCTGTAATGCCAGAAACCGGTCCTCGGAAGCTTGTTTCCGGTCCAGGGAAGGCATGGCTTGGCAGTTCGGGATGGACTGTTCCCATGAGGCACAGAGTCAGACTGATTTTCATATAGCCATGTCTGAACTGGGGTGGCAGAGTGGGCTAAAGAATGGTGATGGATCAAACCCAGATCTTTTGACTGGGTGTGAGTGTTTGATTGGTTCAGATGCTCCGTCCATCACCACGCCCTTTTGTACCATAATACATCATTGAGCAGCGCTGTTATTCATCAACGGCAGGAAGATCTCCAGTGTAAATCCTCGCATCCGTCACAAACAGGTAAGCCTCACGTGCGTTATGTGTCTTGTGTACAACTTTTTTGAAGTTCAAAGTGACAGGTAAAATGCGCATTGTAGCGTGTGGAGAATAAACAGAATAACAAAGTAAAAAAAAACTAAAATAGCCTCACCATACACGTCCAGCTTCATCAGCAAATAGATAGTCTGAATAACAGATAGTCTGTTAAAAACGTACAGATATCCAACCAAAGACTGTCCAAATTGTGTGCATTTAAAATATAACTGTGCCAAAATCACACAATGTAGGCAAATAGTCTCCATACAACTAAAGTGGACAGCAGATAACACTATCACTGGTAAAACGGTTTCCACATGCAGCATTTTTTTAATTCTAAACGGTGGTTGGGGGCTGCAGACATGAGGTCTCAACCTAGCCCAACAATGTGAGACAAAAGATGTCCTACACACGCAAAACAACATCGCTCAATAGGCAAAGTTCACTATTAGACTTGTCCTCAGTCTGGAGTGTCATGTTGTGCAAACATGTTCTGTCACCTGTAACCACTCCACCAATAGGGCTTGTCAAGGCGAACTGTTAAGTTTTAGGTACCAACATGACAAAGTAGAACATCAAGAGTTGACCATATGGCAGGCGCAGCATGCAGTGTGTTATGACTGCTGAACTCACGTTGGTTCAGGTTGAAGTATGACAAAATTAGGCATCAGGAATTGTCTATCAGTGCAGGCACAGCACGCGGACTGTTGTGTCTTCTGAAGACGATGAGACAACAAGATAAAAGTTACCCTGAAGTCAATGTAGTATTAAAGTCACTGTAGATAGATGTGCTGGACACTAGAAGTGGCTGTAGTGCAACTACACCTCCAACTCACTGTTACTTGTAATTCCATTAGAGTATGATGTGGCTGGAACACCGGATGTGGCTGTAGTTTAACTACTCCTCAAACTCACTGTAATCCTTTAGAGTATTCCCAGGATGTGGTGTCAGTTGGTGATACCACTGGACGGTGGGGCTGTCTGTTGGTAAGGACACGGGTGTGGTACCCGCCCCACCAGGAGCAGCCTGCCTAGCTGCTCAGCCCATCTCTAACTGATCATACCCAGACACCCAGGCATTCCACGGATCACAGGCACACCAACATTCCATAACCAACTCACACTCTGGCTGATTAGCTAGAGGCAGTAGGGCTGGAGTACATGCAAATACAACTTAGTAGGGTATAACAATGTGCGTTTATGCTGCACTGTATGCTGCACCTGTTTATACCCACTTGCCTAAGTGCAATCTACAAAAGAATTGTATTGACAGGAAAGCCCAATAAAAAATGTGCACTTCACTGTATGACAAGTAAATCTTCCCACGTATATTCAAATTTGATTGAAATGAGTAAGAACAGTATCAAATCAGACATATTATCCATTAGAAAAAGCAAAAATGATTAACAAAGAACCTTCCATATCAAGACTCTGGGAGTGGGGGGCTATGGGTGGACAATTTTCAATATTCTTGTATTTGTTTCATCCAGTAGTCTTCATTTATGATGTTAAAATAACACTGTGAAAATAAACACTTTTGTATTGACAGGAATCTGATTTTCAAACTACATCCTTGTAGCTATAGGAGGAAATTATTCAAACCCCAGAAACAGACAGTAAAGTATCTATCAACCGTATCCATTAAAGAAGCTGAGCTTATCAATTATTCCTATTCTGCTGTCTCTCTGATAGGTGTATGGACTATTGCTTTTGCTTGGCTCCTTAGCTCATATCCAATAAGCAAAGTTTGTTTTTATAGCTCAAATAATTCAAAATCGTAAGGTTTCATTACCTGATACAGTTCTCATTAACCAGCACCAATATGGGAAATACAGCATCAGAGGAGTGAGAGTGCTTTAACTGCTGCTGCAGTGAAAAACAATGACTGGAATCAGTCCCCAGGGTCTCACTTTCTTCTCGCTCGGCTCTCTATGCTGAGCACTGCTTATGCACTCATATCCCTTTGTCCTTTAATGAGTATGATCCCTGCCTCCCAGCATACCTGACCTTAGGATGAGCTAGGCAATACCCGAGTGATTTTTTTTTCCGATGATTTTGCAACTTCCTCAACCAGCTCACACTCAGCTCTCTCCTGGGAGGGTGTATGCTACAAATAGGGCACTTTGACCAGTATTCCTACTCGAGTCATTTTGAGGAGGACATAAATTGTTGAACAGAGCTCATCTCTTAGATGGTGTCTAAATAATGCTAATTTTACCTCAACTCAAAGTTTCCTTATTTCAAAACCCTAATTTATTATAGTGATGTATATTTAAATACTGTCGCTTTCCTAAAGGAGTATTATGATCAATTGTGGTGTAGTAAAAACTCAGCTATACTAATCACATCCCCTGACTATGTTTACTCTGCCCATTCTGTGGTGAAAATTGAGTCAACGCCCCATTCTTTCTCTTGCTCCTTTATTTCACAACAAAATGAAGCATGTTGCCTCCTTGACAGACAAAAAGCCCCTTGTTTGTAACCAGAAGTCCTCTGTTCGAGGCATGCGTGCTGTAAATACACATGCTTTGCATAAGTCCGCCATCTGGTGTTGGGCTTGTATGATTAAAGGTTGTTTTTGTTCCAAGAAGTTTTCTTCGAGTCACAAGGCTGAGTGACCCCTCCTCTTGGTAAGACAGAGAATGGTCATCAAAGCTATCTGCATATTGTTTTTTTCTGCCAACAGGTTCGGATGTAGTATCTCACACTCAGGTTCGAATTGCCTTCAGTCCGTTATATCTCTCAATAGTATTGTCTCGATCGGTATTGTATTACCTCCCATGCTTAGCCTTTCGTAGCGGGTGTTCGACTGGTTCCCTTGGCCTACGGGCCGCGCCTGGCCAGGCAACAGTTCTCCATTTCAAACAAGATCAAGAATTACCTGGTATTGAAACACACTCTGTTGCATTTCTGTCCAAAGTGTCACTACAAATACCCTCACACAGACCAACATCCCATTTGCAACTTATGTCTCTCACCCGAACACCGAGAAGGCACCTATGAGGCCTGTAAGTCTTTCTGGTCTAAAAAGACTCTTCGAGATGACAAGAAATGCAGCGCAAGCTAATGGACGATATCCCTGAAATTTTCAGTAGACAAGATGAGGAAGAAGAGTCTTCAGCGGAACAGAGGAATCACTTTCCATACATGATTCTGAGTCCAAGTCTCACTCAGAACTTACACCAGAAAACTGCTCATGGGCCGCCACTGCATACAAACCACGGCGCGCACTAAAAACATGATTCAGAAGCCTCGCCTTCAGGCTCAGCTCCAAAAGTTCGGTTTACAGCAGGGGCCTCTATATCCCTTCAATCCAAGAGCAAAACACCTCCCTCTTCGGTCTCGGCACCGAAAAAAAGATTTGTTATTTCAAAATCAAATCTTCCTCCATCGAAGACAAAGCTTCCACCACCAAAATGATTCATTTTTGGTCCGAAATCTCCTCCAGAGCAAATCCCCAAGCAATTTCATCAAAAGCTCAATCTTAAACAGAAAACACTTCAAATTCAGCCTGGAACAAAGACAATTATGGTACAGCCATCAAAAGAACATATTCACAGTTTCGTGGAGGCTTTGGACATTCCTATTCAATCCCTAAAGAAGAAGAGAAAGGATGCTTCAACAAGTCCATTGCACATTCCCATTCCTACTTCACCTGCAACACAATCAACTCCTCCACCACCCATTCCACCACCTAACTCATCACAATTATCTTAAGCAGGTAACATGTCTCCTCAGTCAACAGTAGAAGATGATCAGGACATCCCATAAGACACACAACCAGGGGATCCCTGGGATGATTATAATATTGACCCTCATGCTGACTCTGATCTTGAATTATATCTAAGGTTCCCTGTTTTCTGTTTTTACAGTTTTTTTACAGATAAATACAGGCAGAAAACAATGTGTTTTCTGTCTGCATGTATTTTTAAATGCGGATAAATACAGAAAATGGTGCTCCATTTAAGTGAATCTCCGTGCTGTCTTTAATAAATTATAGGCCAGCAGCTGAGCATATGGACAGCATGGGAAATTAAAAAAACTGATGACATTTCTTTAAATGACAGCATATGTCAACATACATTTATGGCATAATTCTAGTATTTACCAGTGGAGATATTATTGTGTAATATTTGACAGCTTAAATAGCTAAAACACTACTTACATCAAAGTATGAGTGCATGTCTATCTGTTAAATAAATATGGATATGTACAGTTTTTCAACTTCATTTATACGCAAACCACAAAATAAATATGGATAAATACAGATAAAATGGCCCAAAAATAAATACTGATAAACACAGATGGAAATGTTAAAAAAATAAATACCATAAAACCGGGAGCCCTAATCATATCCCTGCTATCCATCACCACCTGATGATGCATCAGCTTAGGATCTCATAGATAGAGCAGCCACCTTTCATGAGGTACTTTTATACAAGGACTCAATAGAGGAAGATTCCCTCTATGAGACTTTTTCTACTGTACAAAGAGAGGCACAATATTTACCACTTCTCAAAGGTACGACACTTCATGCTGATGACATTTTTAAACAGCCTGTCAAAGCAAGAATAATACTCCTCGCATTGATAAGAAACC
Organism: Lissotriton vulgaris; assembly: GCF_964263255.1. Taxonomy (NCBI): domain Eukaryota; kingdom Metazoa; phylum Chordata; class Amphibia; order Caudata; family Salamandridae; genus Lissotriton; species Lissotriton vulgaris. The sequence goes on from NC_141699.1 coordinate 669,748,877, forward strand.
ACCACCATCAGACCCCATTTTTATTAGAGGTGAATTAACCCCTGACTCTTTAGTGGTATCCAATGCTAGGAAGAGAGCTAGCTCCCTAACAACTAGAGAAGCACCACCACCAGGAAAGAAGTCCCAACTTACTTCCTTATTCCCCAAAAAAAGATAGATCTCTCAGGCCCGTTCTAGATCTTAGACCACTAAATCATTATATAATATCAAAACATTTCTACAGTCACTCTCCAAGAGATTATTCCTTTACTACAAAAAGGGGGCTTCATGGCAACCGTAGATCTAAAGATTTAAAGGACACCTATTTCAATATACCGATTCATCCTGCATACAGAACCTACCTCAGATTTCTATTTTAGGGAAAACATAATCAGTTCAGACTTCTTCCCTTGAGGATCACTACGGCACCAGGAGTATTCACAACATTTTTAGCAGTTGTGGCAGCACAGCTGCACAGAGAAAACATTCATCTCTTCTCTTATCTAGAGATTGGCTAAACAAAGCAAACACATTCACACTTTGCAAACAAAACACTAAAAATACCCTAGATTTACAACTTCAACTAGGATTTACTCTCACCTACAAAATATAATCTACAGCCAGCTGCTACTCAAGTGATTCTAAGGGCCATGCTCAACACAAATCTAGAGTTAGCATCCCCAAACACAGACAGAATACACAACATACTAACATTAATACAACAATTCCAAACAGGAATTCACATTCCTGCCAAAACATTTCTTAGACTTCTGGGCATGATGGCATCTTGTATGTACAAAGTCCCACGTGCCATACTAAATATGAGACCTCTACAACAATGTCTATCTCAACAATGGACTCAGTTACTGGTTCAACTTAACGATCTAGTGTTGGTAAACAAACACGCGTATCACTCTCTGGTGGAATCCACAAAATCTATCCAAGGGATGCCCATTTCCCCAAATAATTCTAACAACAGATGCTTCCCTAACAGGATGGGGAGCACATCTAAACACCCTCATTATTTAGGGACTATGGGAATCCAAACACAAGAATCTCCACATCAATCACCTAGAGCTACACGCTATTCATCTAGCGATCAAAGCCTTTCTAACTCACCTACAGCACAAAGTTGTCCTCATTCGAACAGACAATATGACAAGTATGTATTATTTACAGAAACAGGGAGGATGTCCTCTCCAATTATCTCACTTAGCTCAGAAAATATGGAAGTTAGCAATACACCACAATGTTCATCTGTTAGCAGAACATGTCCCAGGGACAAGCAATCAGATTGCGGACTTTCTGAGCAGATCACAAGTTGACAAATGAGAAATTCACTTTAATGTTCATCAACCATACTTTCACAAGAGGGGGTTTCCAAAGATAGACCTGTTTGCAACAAAAGACAACACAAAATGCCCACACTTCACATGCAAATATCACCACCATCAATTCAAAGGCAATGGATGAACTGGTCAGGGATATTTGCATATGCTTTTCCACCTCCTACACTACTTCTGTTACTGGTCAGGAAACTCAGACAAACATCTCTCACCATGATACTAATAGCTCCCACAAGGGCTTGACAACCATGGTTTTCAACACTCACTGAACTGTCTTTAGTCCCACACGAGAAGTTTCACCTAAACTCAGACCTTCTCACACAAAACCGTGGGAAATTAAGACATCCAAATCCCAAAGAAATTAATCTTGCACTACGACTCCTGAAATCTTACAGTTTGGATACTTAAATTGAACTCAAGACTGTATGGGCATTCTTAAAGAGGCTCGTAAACCTGCCACAAGGCAACGTTATGCAGCAAAATGGAAACATTTTAAAATGTTCTGTCACAAACAAGACACCAACCCTCTTCATGCAAAGGTACAAACTATTATTCTTTATTTATTGCATTTTGAAACTGCAGAGTTAGCACACAGTTCTATAAGGTTATATCTTGCAGCTATTGTGGCATACCTACAGAATATGCAAAACTTATCAATGTTTAAAATTCCAGTAATTAAAGCCTTTATGGAGGGACTTAAGAGGGTAATTCGTCCTAGAATTCCACCTGCTCCAGCATGGAACTTAAACATTGTCCTCACAAGAATAATGGGTCTTCCTTTTGAACCATTACATTCTTGTCAATTGCTATATCCTTCATGGAAACTTGCATTTTCAATTGCTATCACTTCTCTTAGAACAATCAGTGAAATCCAAGTGTTAACTCTCGAAGAACCTTTCTTTCAACTATATTGTGATAAAGTAGTGCTCAGAACTTACCCAAAATTCTTTCCAAAAGTGGTTTAAAATTTTCATATTAATCAATCCAATTATTTACTTGTTTTTGTTACCGCAACCAGACACAGTTGCAAAAAGAGCATTACACATTTTAGATGTAAAAAGGGCACTTATGTGTTATGTTGACAGGACTAAATCATTTAAAAAGAAAAACAATTGTTTGTTGCCTTTACTCCTCATTGTATAGGAAAGGCAATTTCAAAATCAAAATTTCACGATGGATAGTTAAATGTATCCAAACATGCCATATAAAAGCTAAACAACGTTTACCTGTTTTACCTGTTTCCCCAAAAGCTCCCTCTACTAGAAATGTTGGAGCTTCTATGGCTTTTTTGGGGAACATACTTATTGCTGAAATTTGTAAAGCAGCAGCATGGTCTGATCCACATATTTTCTTTTTTTGATAATCAAATTTATTGACATAGAACACAGCAAGAAATTCATTAAGAGCAGCTCACAGAACAGTAAAGACAGTGGTACATAGGCGTTGACACACACAGATGGGAACAGTCCACTCCAGTCCAATAATTCATCATGAGCGACAGTAATAGTACACCATAGGGCATTTCTTTACATCCGGGCCTATGGCGGAGTCTCTTGAACCATTTTCCCCATATTTTGAGGCACATCTCTGGGCAGCCTCTGGACTCGAACAAGGCTTTCTCTTGTGTGCTACACCAGTCCACCCCCCCTCCTCCACCCACCCACCGTGGGAGCAACGGGCTGGGACCAATGGTGCGCTATGTCTCGTTTGGCCATAGCCAGCGCCGTTCCCAGCAGCCGTTTGTCCATTCTCGTCCCATCCAGGCCGTCAAAGAACCCTAGTAGTAGTCGCGTCGGGTCATGGGGTACCTCCCAGCCCAGGGCTTGTGTGAGTTCCCGTTCCACCCTCCTCCAGAACCTCTCCACCACCGGGCACAGCCATACCATATGGTAGAGGTCAGCAGAGGAGAAGCCACATCTCTGGCAGTCAGGGGTAGGGCGGAGGTGTGCACGAAAGAGGCGCTCCGGGGTGAGGTAAGCCACGTGTAGGAAATATGTCTGAATTAGACGCAGTTTAGAAGACGTGGCCAGAGTGCGTGGAGCCATCAAAGCATCTCTCCAGTCTGCCTCCTCCAAGGGGCCCACCCATCCCTCCCACCGGGTGCGGAGCTGGTCCAGGGACGCGGGCCGTTATTCACAAGGGAGCGGTAGATACGGGAGACTCCTCCCTGACCTAGATTCCCCATTGGTAGTGTTGGGCATGGGGGAGGGCATGGCGCTGTTGCAGGTCGGCAAAGGCACGGATATGGTCTCCCACCCAGACGTCTTCAAGGACCGACACCCCATTGAGGTCCCAGCGGCGGAACCCGGTCAAGGGCGACACCTCTCTGAGCCGAGTACCGTGCCAGAGTGACGTCTGACGAGTGAGTTTACAGTGCCACCCAATGTGACGCAGGGCGGCACGCCAAGCCAGGAGGACTGCTCTAGTGATAGGTGCCATTGTTTGTGGCACCGGGCTACCATAGAGGAGCGCCTGGATCCGAGAGAAATCCACATCCTCCTGCTCCACGCGGTACGCTGGGTCGGACCAGCCGCCCGCCAATCATGTATAACTATCAGCTTGGTGGCGAGGTTGTAGAGGTACAGATAAGTCACCCCCAAGCCTCTGTCAAAGGAGGGAATGCGACTGTGTGAAAGGGAGACCAGTGCCCGCCCACCGCCCCAGAGGAATCGGGATAGGGCCCCGTCAAGTTCGCGGAACCAGGAGCAGGCGAGGGGGTTGGAGACGTTTTGCATGATGTACAGGAAGCGGGGGAGGACCATCATCTTGAATAGCGCGAATTCCATGAGGATGTGCAGGCATTTGGGGCCTGAGATCGCCGGGTCCGCGAGGTAGAGGAGCACATCGTCAGCGTAGAGGGCTATTTTGTCTACGTGACTCGCGTTCCAGGCCCAGCCTCGGACGAGGGGGTCATGCCGGATGAGCGTCGCCAGTGGCTCTATTGCTAACGCGAATAGGAGTGGGGAGAGGGGACACCCCTGGCGTGTACCTCTACAGACCGGGAAAGCCTCAGAGAGCGGCCCGTTGACCAGCACCCGGGCCCTTGGGTTGGCGTAGAGGACCCCAACGTACCGGCGAAACATCGATCCGAAGCCCAGCGCCTCCAGCACATCCTGAAAGTATGCCCACCCCACTGTGTCAAAGGCCTTCTCGAAATCGAGGAAGAGCAGGGCCAAGAATTGGGTTAGACGGACACGGTGTGCCAAGGCGAGGTGGAGTCGGCGGATACAGTGGCGTGTGCCTCTGGCCGGCATAAAGCCGCACTGGTCCGGCAGGACAAGATCATGTAAGTGGGGTTTGAGCCTCTGGGCCAACATCGTGGCGAAGAGTTTAAGTTCAGTGTTGATCAGGGAAATGGGACGAAAGTCCGCACAATCCGTGGAAGGCGGTTGGGTCTTGGGGATGACCACGATCGTGGCCAAATCCGATTCGGGGGGAAATGAGCCAGTGTCCACCACATGTCGAAACAGGCTCAGCAATTGGGGAGCTAGGATGTCCCGGTAGGTGGCGTAGTACTCCTGTGGGAACCCTTCCGGGCCAGGTGTCTTACCGGAATGGAGGAGGAGAATAGCCTCCCGGACTTCGTCGAGGGTGAAGGGCTTCTCCAGGGCCTCTGCGGTGTCAGGAGCAAGAGAAGGGAGTCGAACATCAGCGCCACCCAAGAGGGCAGCTAGGGACGCGTCAGCCAGGAGCCTCACGTAGAATGCAGCAAAGGTGTCGGCTATGGCTGCGGAGGTCACCTGAGGGGTGTCATCCACGGTGTGGATTTCTGGAATGATTCGATGGATTTTGGGGTAGGAGACTAGGTTGTGAATAAGCTCGCCATTTTTGTCGCCCCATCCATACACACGCTCCACCGATGAGCACCACAACATTTGGGCCGAGTCCAGCGAGATTTTGCGGATCTCCTCTTGAATCAGCGCCAGTTGCCGAGTCGGGTCCTCTTGGCCAGCGAGAGCTAGCTCAGCCTCAAGTTGGGCAGCTTGGGACTCCAACTCCACAAGTCGGGCCAGTCGGTCTGCCCGCTTGGAATGGATAAGGCCCCTGGCCACCCCGCGAATCACAGCTTTGCCGGCTTCCCACAGGGTGCTAGTCGAAGAGACCGAGCCTTCATTGGTGGCGAAGTAATGGGTGATCTCCTGCTCTAGTGTGTCCACCAGGGCGGGGTCTTGCAGGAACCATGCGTTGAAATGCCAGATCGGTCGGGGGCCCGTTGAGGCGAAGCCGAGGCGGAGTGAGATGGGGGAGTGATAGGAGAGTCCCCATGGCAGGATAGTCGCACCGAAGACCAGATGGCAGTCGGTAGCTGGGAGGAGCAACAGGTCAATGCGGGAGTGGGTGCAGTGGGGAGCTGACGTGTGGGTGTATTGCGACGCGCGGGGGTGCCAGACGCGCCACACATCGCATAGCCCCAGAGCCGAAACCCAGCTCGTTAAGGCCGCTGCAGAGGAGGTTCGGGTCACAGACGGGGTCCCAGTCACGTCCCGCCGAGGCTGCAGGACAGCGTTGAAGTCTCTGCCCACCACTGTGAGTCCGTAAGGGAGGGAGGAGATAATCTGTGTAAGGAACCGAAGGGTAGGGGACAGGAGGGCAGGCGTAACATAGAGGTTCAAGACATTTAGGGGGCATCCCTCCACCGTGCCAGATATCGCCACGTAGCGCCCTTGCGGGTCCGTGGGTACCTTAACCAGGGAGAAGGGGAGCCCCCTCTGGATCAGAATCGCCACTACTCGGGATCCGCGTTGAAACCCTGAATACCACACCATCGCAAAGCCGTATCGGGCCAGGAAGTTGCATTGCGTGCCCAGCAAGTGGGTCTCCTGGAGAAGGAGAATGTCCGCAGCGTGACGGTGAGCCGCTCGGAGAACGGCTGTGCGCTTAATGCGGTCAAGGAGGCCATTGACCTTCCAGGAGAGAACGTGTAGGGGTTTAGTTAGTGTATTTGCCATGAGGGGAGGGAGGTATGTGGGGCAGGATGTGGTCCCCAGGGGGAACACCCAGGGAAGGAGAGCCCATCACGCTGCGCTAAGGCGGGGGATGTGGGGGGGCACGGCGGGGCGGGGCAGGGCCCTCAAAGGCTCGGGCAGTAAGCAAGGAGAGGGGGCGACCGTCCGCAGCCACTCCCTATGCTAGCCTATGTAGGCCCAGGACGGTTGGAGCGTGAGATGGTAGGGAGTAAGTGTCGGGAGTGGATCTACCCAACGTGATGTGGCGTGAGAAGAAGGAGCTGCAACTTTCCGCCCGCGGGCGGTACTGACAAAAGCCGAGGAGCGGCAGAACTGAGTTGAGTCGAAGAGCGGCCCGTAGGTGGCTAAAAACATCAAACCTGTGGGAGTCAACGGACTCCCCTCACCCCAGTACCCCCAAACTCCCCCCACCCTACACTTCGAAATGGGAAGCATCTGTCCCCCTGAAGAAACAGAAAGATCACCCACTTAAGAAAATTCCCCCAGGGGGGAAAGGTACTAAACTAAAACGGTTAGGCAGGACAGTAGCAGAAGTCAAGAGTAGACAAAGGAGGACCCCCCTCCATTTGGCGGATGAAAGCCAGCAGCATGGAAAACATAGCATCAGCAAAGGTAAATGCATTGTAAGACAGTAGCAACAATCACATGAGGAACAAGAAGGAGAACATAGCAGGAAACTGGGATGGCAAGTCAAGAGCCCCGAGAGGGCCCAAGGCATAGGTGATTCGGAAAGCATTCCCTCCGGAGGCCTGCACAGGCGCTCAGATCCGTGGGCTTCATGCAAGGCTTAGAGGTCATGACGGGCAAGCCCAGCAGAGCTGGACCAAGCAGCCGGAGCAAAATGACTTGTGACAAGGAACGCCGGGTCAGGCCTCCGCTTCGCCTGGAGTGTCGCGTATGACAGGACTCCCGGATAAGTCTGAGTCTGATCTTGTCTTGCGGAGGTGCCCACTGGACTCCAGGGCTGGTCGATGATGGTCAAGGAGGGAAAGGCAGCAGAGGGGGAAGCGCGCCGAGCCGGGGCCGGTGATGAAGATCATCGGACTCCCCCCAGGCGAGCGCAAGGCCCCCTGGCGCCGGTGCGCCCGTCTACAGGATCCAGTTTGGCGCCGCTGTGGCCTGGGCGGCTCATGAGGAGGACGGGACGCGGTCCCTCGAACAGGGGATGGGACCCGCTCGGGCAGCAGGGGGCGCTCCTCGGTGAGCCAGGTCCAGGCAGCCTGTGGGGTGTCAAAGAAGAAGGACTTGCCTTGAAAGAGGACTTTGAGACGGGGACGGAAAGAGGAGTCCATATCGCAGCCCCAGAGCTCTGAGTTTTTGCTTGACTTCCTCATAGGATCTACGCTGGGCCTGGACCTCCCAGGAGTAGTCCGGGAAAATCATGATTTTAGAGCCCTGGAAGAGCAGTGGACCCAGCTCCCTGGCGGCCCCCAAGTTGGCATCACGGTCCCGGAAGTTGAAGATGGGGAGGATAAAGGGGCGAGCCGGGGCTCCAGGGGGGGCCTAGGCACCAGGGAGCGGTGTGCCCGTTCTATCGCAAACCAGGGGGAGACAGCTTGACAGACACATTGAACTTTTTAACTTTCTTGACCCCCTTCAATCAGGCTTCAGGAAAGGCTGCAGCACCGAAACCGCCAAGCTTAACATTATAGATGACATTCACCACTCCCTCTACAATGGCGAATCTAGCCTACTGATCCTCCTCGATCTCTCTGCAGCGCTCGATGCCGTTAACCATTCTGTTCTACTCAAAGTCCTTAAAGAACGATTCGGCCTTAATGGTATGACTCATAATTGGTTTGTCTTATACCTGCAACACCGTGCTCAACAAATTAAAATCCACAACTGCCTTTCAAACCCCTCCCCCATCTCTCTAGGAGTTCTGCAAGGATCCATACTATCTCCCTCTCTCTTTAACCTCTTCATGGAACCCCTCACCCTCATTCTCAAACAAGCCAGGATTAACTATCACCTCTACGCTGACGATACACAACTCTACCATAAGATAAAAACCCATGCTGACATCCTCCACCTCAACAACACCCTCATCAAAATTCAAGCCTGGTTACACTCGAATAATCTCAAACTTAACCCCAAAAAAACTGAAATTATTCTTTTCTCCCCAAAAAACAACCAGCTCCCCATTCAAAAGTGGATCACAGACCTTAACGCCCTCAACTGCCCCTTGTCCCTAGCCACCTCAGTCAAATCCTTGGACATCTCCCTTAACAACCGCCTAACTCTCAATGTAGACATCAAAAACTCTGCCAAAGGAGCTCTCTTTACCCTTCGTAACTTTAAGAAAAATTAAGCCCTTCATCCCAATTGATGACTTTAAACTGGCAGTCCAATCTCTTGTTCTATCGCGCATTGATTACGGCAATGCCATCCTCACCGGAATTCCTAAAACCCACCTGGCACCTCTAAAATCAGTGCTCAACCTCGCAGCTAGGCTTATCACGGTCTGCAAACGATTTGACCACATCTCTCCCACCCTAAAAACCCTCAAATGGCTCCCCATTGAAGGCAGATCTACATATAAAACCGCCTGCATTACGCACAAAATCCTCCACCAAAACACACCGACATACCTCTAAAACAAACTGACCAAAGCAGGCTGCACGCGATCCCTGAGAAGCTCCAACACCCTCCTACTTATCCCCCCTTCAGAAAAAGAATTCCACTCAGTCACGCTCCTTTTCAGGCAATGCCCCACTTATTTCGAATACCCTCCCAAAAGACCTCCGTTGTAACGAATCCTACCCCAGCTTCAAAAAAGAACTCAAACTTCTTCTCCTTAATAAATACTGGGGCTTCTAATCCCTTCCTGGTGGCCTCGCCCCTCTGCATCACCCCACCTAGCTGCTCCGCCTATGGCTTTTGACCCCCCGCCTGCCCCCCCTCTTCTTCAATCTGATCACCTTACCTCCCCTCCTTATGACCCTCAGTTTTCTTGCATGTTTTTGTCCCTCCTGCTCCTTGGTATACTTAGGTAAAGCTTCCCACCAAACTGTGACCGCTATATTGTATATCTCATAGTGTCTAGCAATTGTTTTTACTTTTTTATCTAGTTGACATGTATCCTATGTGGACTTGCTCTTTTATTAATCCTTTGTCTGTGCTTATACACACTGTACCTATATTGAAACTCTTTGCAAAGCGCTCTGATACTCCTGGGTCCAGCCAGCGCTATATAAAACCTCTAAAATAAAATAAATATATTGAACATAAAGCACCCCCACACAACAACTAATCAGCGTACCACATTATCAAACAACCTGAGTCTTCTGAATATTAGTTACAAACGTAATCCCTTAAACTACTTTGAGGATCCTCTGCCAGCTAATCTAGCAAAGGAAATGCAGTACTACCTATCTCCTCAGTGGGCCAAAATTATCAACCTTTGTCTCTCTTGAGGTTTTTTTCTTGACTGCCTGAAGGTATGGCAAGTATGTCTCCTCCCTAATGCATCCACAGCCAATCACTGACCTCAACAACTTCTCCCAAATTAAAGATCGCTCTTTTTTGGCAAAATCTTGGACAGCTGTATAAATAATCAAACCAAGCAGTTTGTAGATAGTAATCTGAGGACTTCTAGTCTGGCTTCAAGGCTGGCTACAGCACAGAAACCACTACCCTACTACTTAATTGACAAAGCTTTGCATGTTTTTGACTGTGGGGACTCTTGTTGGCTGCTTTTACTTGGTTTTATCAGCCTTTGATACAGTCAACCATCGCTTACTCATTTACATGGACAGCATGAGCTTAAAAAAGACTGTCTTGAATTGGGTCACATCATAATTTGTAAGCCAATAGCAAATGACCAAAAGTGAGAGTTCCTTATCCAATCTACATAGAGTCTCTCAAAGCATCCCACTAACATATGTCATGCCCCTAATTTGTCTTCTCCCTTGAACCTTTAGGCAACACAATAAAAGAATTTGGCATTGCATACCTCCAATATGCCGATGACACCCAAATACACTTGAAAATCTCCTCCCAAATTGACATAGCATCATTGGCATCATCTCTTACCAAACTACATGACGGAACATCATCTCACATTCAATTCTGAAAAAATTGCGCCACTCTAACGCCTCCCCTGAGGAGGCATAGGATTCTGAGGCATTCCTAGGTGTATGAAATGTAAATCTGTGAATGTGGCAGAATCCATGGGTGTTGTGTGGGAACACCCATGGCACACCCCTTTCAAGCAACGTAATAGGTTAAAACGGCCATATTTATAAGGCACTGAAAGCCACCCAGGGTGGCTTTACAAGGACTTGTAAATATGGGCCTGCACACTGCGCCGTCGGTGCGTTAAAAAATGTGACACACCGGTGGCGCAAGGGGCTTGTAAATAAGCCCCTGAGCTCTTATTGATCTCGCCAAATAGTCCCTCTATCTTAGTCCAAAAATGGCTGACCTCACCAAAGTCCTAGGATGTTCTCCAACCATCACTGAAAGTGCCAAATCACTTGGCTTCATTCTTGACAGTAAACATAATCTTCTTGATCGCATCAACACCATCATCAAGAGTGCTAATTACCAACCTGGACTAATCTAAGGCATGAAACTTTTCTTACCAGAAGAAAATCTAAGCAAAAAGTAACAGGCGCAATTGTGCTTTCAAGACTGGATTATAGTAACATCTTTTATCAGTCATTGGTAAAATTCATCTTTCGCCACTCAAAGCTTCTCTGCATACAACTGCCCTATCTTGTATCAGGAGTTTTACGTTGGACAGCTACACACATTTGGATGTGTCATCAGTCCGGACTGCATGGTACAAAAGAAAGGATCTTTCTCATCTGCAAGCATGGTGTAAATCACAATTTCTAATTAATCCTATCTGCTCTTACATTTCTAAAGGCAAAACAATGAGTTATTCTTCTTACTGATGTAAGTTATATTGCTTCTGGAACGAGAAGGAAAATGTGAAAGCACATTTTGAAATAAACATTATGTTAGCAGTGAAAGGATTTTGAGCAGCGGAGGCATACTAGCAGTTAGGCCAACATTAAGAATGCACAATTGGTTAATGTGAAAATACTACAAGCTAAATCATTATATTTCAATCACACAAACTATGGTCCACACATTAAAACACAGATTGACGTATGATTTATAAAAGTTATAAAGCATTCACTTTTTGCTTCTCCAGTGCCATTTGCAGGTTTCATCCAAAGACCTGTTTTCTGTTTAGGTCTTGGAGAACACATTACTCCATTCCTTTACTTGTTTGGTTGGCTACAGATTGAACGTAGAATCTCTTATAAAATATCCTATATTATTTACAAATGTATTCATGCTGACCATAACTTGTTTATCAATATGTATTAATCTTTACCCTTTTCCACAAAACCTGCCAATCGAACACACTGGCTTGCTACTGTGGCTTGGGACATTTAAGAAACCTGTATAATTTACTGATCTAGATTGTCTTCCCAGGGATAGAAGTTTTTGGTTCCCCCACTTTACCTGCATATCATGGAAGTTTTATCAAGCTTGTGTCATAAGTTCAGGTAGTTAATTTTCTTTTTCCTATGTTTGTTTTCCCCAATGTGTATAGCTATCTAAAGTGCACTGTTGTTCTTCAGCCTTCTGCACACTATATAAAAATATTAGTAAATAAATAAATGAGAGAAATATTGGATATCAAATAACATTTTCTTCCCCTCCAGCCCAGTCCACAGCCAAGATCACTCCGGCTGCAGGGAGTCCAACCAGAAAACAAGCTTTGATCAATGAGATTAGGGAAGTAGCAAGCAAAAAGGCAGCATTGCCCATTCCCCAGGAGTAGTTAGGGAAACACTTCTATTCAGAAAATGTTGTAGTCCCAAAGGCGAGCGAGGAGGTATCTACATATCAAAATTTAGAAACCTCGCCATAAATATTTTTGGTTTGCCACTTACAAAATGCATTTTCAATTCAATGTCAATGTCATGCCTTTGGGGCTCATAAAAAAGCCCCCCAAGGTGAATACAAATATTCTTGCTCGCATAGCGGGTTTGTTATATGCAGAGGAAATGATGAGGCACCCATACGTGGACCACTGCATAGTCTACGCCCATCAATGAGTCTGAGTTTCATGTGAAATGGTATGTACAGTCCTCCTATAACATAGTTTGCTAATTCATGTTTCCAAATTTCACCTACCAATAGAGTCTCTGTCATTCACAGGGGCAGTATTTAAGAAAGCAGGATGGCACAGAGCAGAATTCAAGCACTGTAAGCAAATATATTGCTCCTTTTGTCATATGGCAAGGCTTTGGTACAACAATTAATAAAAACGTGCAAGGTTATATGGTCTCAACAGTTATCATAGTGTTGATACAGCACAATGTTCTATACCTACAGGCTCTGGTGTAGTAAACAAACAGATTGTGCCACTGATCGTATGGACCTTTAGATACCAGCTGAAAGTGTATTCTGGAAGCTAACATCAGTGTAAGTCAAATTACAGTGAACCTCATGTGTCTCTAGAAAAACAAATGAGAGGACGGTTTCCAAACCATGAAGGTTTATTAAAAGGTTTGTTAACTCCTTCCATGCTCATGACGAGCTGAGCTTGTCATGAGCCACGGCGCTCCGGTGCTCATGACGAGCTCAGCTCGTCATGAGCCGTGGAACGCTTGCATGCGGGGATAATTCCCCTGCTGTGCTGAGCGTTCCATGGGAATGGGTGTGGTCATGACGAGCTGAGCTCGTCATGAGCACAGGAGCGCCGTGCCTCATGATGAGCTCAGCTCGTCATGAGCATGCGGGCGCCGTGCGCGCCCCCCAGCACCACGGGAAAATAACCCCGCAGAGAAGGGGCTAAAGTGTCAGTCTTTATTCAGTCAATTAGTCGTTTTTTATTTTAAGCATAGCATTCCATAAAGTCAATTAAAAAATGCAAAGCAGAGAAAATATCAGTTCCATAAAGGAATGTCCCTAGATTAATAATGCATCTAAGGACAACAGGGGAAGATTCCAAGCTGAAGGTGTCAGTCTGAAGTGAACCAAATTGGGATGCAGGGAACGTAAGAGGCATAGGAGTTCAAGAATCTAACTCAAGCATGGGGAATATGAAATCTCAGCAGTGTTAGGGAAAGGGTTTCACTCAGCAAAGTTAGGATAGGATCTCCTAACAACTATTCTAAGACACACAATTAAAACATTGTGTTCCCTTCTCCAGTACTACTTCCCACCAATCCCCTAGAGATGGGACTAATCAGGTCGCGCCTTCTCCTTGGAACAGGTAAACTCCCTACGTTGCCATCATTGAACAAAAGCACCCACAGCTACACAAATTTGGATGTGTCATCAGTCCAGACTGCATGGTACAAAAGAAAGGATCCTTCTCATCTGCAAGCATGGTGTAAATCACAATTTCTAATTAATCCTATCTGCTCTAACATTTCTAAAGGCAAAACAATGAGTTATTTGTCTTACTGATGTAAGGTTTATTGGTTCTGGAGCGAGAAGGAAAATGTGAAAGCACATTTTGAAATAAACATTATGTTAACAGTGAAAGGATTTAGAGCAGCGGAGGCCTACTAGCAGTTAGGTCAACATTAAGAATGCACAATTGGTTAATGTGAAAATACTACAAGCTAATTCATTATATTTCAATCACACAAACTATGGTCCACACATTAAAACACAGATTGACGTATGATTAATAAAAGTTATAAAGCATTCACTTTTTGCTTCATCAGTGCCATTTGCAGGTTTCATCCAAAGACCTGTTTTCTGTTTAGGTCTTGGAGAAAGAGTCAGGGGACTTCAGAAGGATGTTGCCAGTTCTTCCAAAACTGAGGCAGTCAGTAAATTGGCTGGCTTAACCCCTTCGGTGCCGAGGACGTAATGGTTACGTCCTAGGTAACAGTGAAGCTCTGCCGCGGACGTAACCATTACATCCTGGCACAGGCCCGCGGGGAAGCGCTGGCGATCGCCCCATGGGCCTCCCCCCCTACATGTCTCCACTGGGGAAGGCAGCGGAAGCACTTCCACTACCTCCCCCAACCACTCCCTCAGCAATCCAACGACGTTGGCATGCTCACGGCGCGCCGACGTCATCAAAGGTTGCCGGGGATGCGCTGGAAGCCATTTGTTTCCAGTGCTTCTAGAGAGAGGACGCTTAAAGGGAAGTCCTTCTCTCGGGGTGGGGGGTGTTTTGGGGGGAAAATGGACACAAGGGAAAGGAAAGAGTTTTTCCTTTCCCACTGTTCCTGTTTCTAATGGATCCGAATGGATTCCTGGGGGAGGCCCGCAATCGTGGAGCAGGAATCCATCCACTGCAACACCAGGGATGTTTTTTTGGCAAAAAATAAAATATAAACAAAAAGATGATTTCGTTTTTTGCACTGGGTGGGGGAGCATATGGGTTAAAAAAGAAAACATTGTCATTTGTCAATATGATCCAATTAGACTACGGCACAGTTCAGCCTTTTTAGAGAGTTAGAAGCATCCGAAACACCTCAGATATCTTGAGTTACCTAAATCACTGTCTATATGATGAACTCAGATAGACCCAACATTTATTACATTTTATCGTGGAACGTCAATGGCCTTGTAGTTGTCTCCAGGAGAAAAAAGATTTTAGAGTATTTGAGACTCTCGGAAAGCGAGGTGATATTAATACAAGAGTCTCATCTATTAAAAGATGATTGGGCTGAGATACTCAAAGGACAAAACTGGGTGGAACATTGTGTGTGCACCACCCAAAAATGCCCGACAAAGGGAGTCACACTACTATTTTAAAAAACATTCAAGCCACATTGGTGGAATATGTGGCTGATCCCCTCAGTAGATGGGCAATTGCTAGGGCCAACATCTACGGATCTTGGCTGACCTTTGTGGGATACTACGGCCCTAATATAGACGATCCGGCCTCGCTACGTATCTTTCTTCTTCATCTCGTAGATATTAACAATCCTACAATACTTGGTAGCAACTTTAATGTTGTTATAGATCCAATTCATGATACAACATCTAAAAGGGGGCGCTGTAACTCACGAGATGAGAAGTTCTTTAAAGCAATTGATGGAAGACATAGGCCTTGTTGCTGTATGGAGGTAGATGGGAGAAAAGGCTGGGACGGGTGGGGGAGCCTTTACCTTCCATAATAAAAAATGCGGCCATCGATCCAGGATCATTTTTTTTCTTGTGGACACGTATATCAGTAAAAATACTATTAAAGTTACTCACGCCCCGGAACATCTTTCTGACCATTCAGTAGTTATCTTAGAGGTTATGTTGAGAACAATGCTGCTCTCTCGTAGGTGGACTCTAAATAGATCTTTACTTTTAGATCCCCAGCGAGTGGAGAAACTGAAAAATGACACAAGTGAATTCTTTATAGTTAATATGGATTTGGCTCCACTTTATGTGGTCTGGGACACATATAAGGCCTACATAAGGGGCATTGTAACCGGCCTATCTATCGTACATAGTAGGACAGTCAAGGATGATATAAATAAACTGGAAAATATAATTCAAGGCTACCAAGTAGAATTTGAACAAAACTCTGGAAGTTTAAATGTGTTCCAATTAAAGAATAAATTGCAAACTGCAAAATTGGAGCTGGCCGATTATCTTGAGGCAATCATTAGGAAATAATGGGAAGCGAGCAGACTTTCACACCATGAATATGGAGAGGGGTGCAGGAAACTGCTTGCATGGAAAACAAAGGCTAACCAGACCAGAAATCAGATTAGGGACCTTAGATGTCAAATTTCTGGAGATATAATCGCTGATGAAGAAGTTATTGAGAATGCATTCACCTCCTTCTTTCAAGACCTTTATAAAGAAGATATTAAAGTAGATGATAAGAAAATTTAAGATTTTCTTCAAGACATCAAACTCCCCTCATTGCAGGATTTCGAAAAAGATAGACTAAATAGTCCTTTTGGTCTTGAAGAAATACTTTCATTATTAGGGGCTTGCAAAGGGGGAAAGCTGCAGGTCCGGATGCTCTCCCAAACAACATTTATATT
This sequence comes from Lissotriton vulgaris, assembly GCF_964263255.1. Taxonomy (NCBI): domain Eukaryota; kingdom Metazoa; phylum Chordata; class Amphibia; order Caudata; family Salamandridae; genus Lissotriton; species Lissotriton vulgaris. The sequence continues at coordinate 669,765,152 of NC_141699.1, forward strand.
ATACTGAAAGAGGTGCTTGCCCCGATATTATTGCAATTGTTTAACTCTGACTTTATTTGTAGACAGAACCTCCTGTCGTCTTGGGATATGGCTACTATAACCATACTCTTAAAACCAAATAAAAATCAGAGGGTCTGCCAATCATGTAGGCCAATCTCTCTTCTTAACAGTGATTACAAAATCTATACCCTGGCTTTAACAAAAAAAACTGGTTTAGGTGATCAAAAAGGTTTTATAAGGGGGAGGCCACTTTACGAGTTAACTCATGAATTAATTGCTACTATAGATCTAGCAAAGGAATTTGGGAATCCCCTGACAGTGATGACTCTAGACGCCGCTAAATCGTTCGATAAAGTTAGTTGGTCTTTTTTGTATAAAATGATAGAACGTTTTAACATAGGAGAACGTTTTTTAACAACAAAGAAAGCAGTATATAAAAATCCTTCGGCAAAGGTGTTAGTAAATGGGTATCTCTCTAAATTAATTAAAATTGGTAGCGGGACTAGACAGGGTTGTCCTCTTTCCCCCCTCTTATTTAACATTTACATTGAGCCTCTGGCTTGCAAATTAAGGGCAAGCCGAAATATCCATCCTTTTGTCTGCAATGGATGGTCAAAAATAAATTGGTCTATATGCCGATGACTTAATGATCTTTACCGGTGACATAATTAATTCACTTTCGGCTATTTGGGAGACTCTGGATCAATATGGAAGCGTATCTGGATATTCCGTAAACCAGCAAAAAACAGAATTGATACAATGGAACACCCAATACAGCAGTAACTTGATAAGGCAAGAAATTAAATACTTGGGAGTACAAATAGTTCACAATTTGGAAACATTAGCTCAGACAAACTTTGACAAACTAGTTACATCAGTTAAAAAACAAAATCAAGCCTGAGGAGCCCTGCCACTGACTTTTCATGGCAGGTCAAATCTTTTAAAAATTCCCTTAGAATTTAATAAAGTATGGAGAGAATACAAGGAGAGTTTACTAGTTTCATCTGGGGAAATAAATGTCCCAGAATTGCTCTGAAGAAACTACGAAGGAAGAAAGAGCAAGGCGGCATTGCCACCCCAGATTTATACCAATATTACCGAGCCTCCCAACTTAAGAATTTTCGTCAACTTCTAAAGGACAGTTCGAGCTTAGTTCCTTATTTAAAGGCTCTCGTAAAGGAACCCCAAGTTCATTCAAAATCTTTCCTTTTTAAATTTGGCCATCCTGAATTTAAAAAAAAAGTTAGGTTAAAGATTCTTCAGGGTGCAGCCAAGTCTGGTATCATATAAGACTCACATTGCAAATATCATATTAGTGTGATTCTGCTCCTATTTGGGACTCTCCGGGTACTTCTGATTGCCTTTTGGACTCATTAGCAACCCCTCTGCGTGAGTGTGGGATCAATTATTGGGGACAGCTCCTAGAAAATTCTAAACTAATTTTGTGGTAAAGACTGTCAGAGATTTTCAGTGATTCTGTCTCAAAATTTAAATATTATCTGCTAGTAAGCTGGGCAAATACCTTGGCCAAAAATGGTGAGGGGAATCTGGAGGCGGAGACTAGGATACGTCTACGTCCCATGCTGCGGAAAGAAACTGCAGCGTGGTATTGGATGTTGATTCAGGCAGAAGAAGGGGCACAAATTCCACTGATGGAGAGCTGGAAGAAGGAACTGCTGGACCAGGATCATGAAGCTTTATGGTGAGTATCTATGGCTTATTTATGGCATTATGTGAGACCCGCTCCACTGAGAAAGAATCATCTTTTTACTGTCCATTAGGCTTACTGGACACTTCAGAGGTTATCGAAGATGGGAAGTTAAGCAGTAAAAAAATGCTCCAAATGCAGCAAATAAAATGCGGACGAAGGGCATATGTTCTGGCAGTGTCCCTCAATCCAGACCTTCTGGGATAAAGTGGGTAACATCATATCGGAAGTCGTAAGCGAAGAACTAAAGTTGAGCTTGGATATAGTCATCTTTGGGGTACTGACGGGCGGGCAAAAAATATTAGCTTTACTAAAATTCAAATAACCATTAACTTTGTCTTAATTCTTCTCGCACGTAGATAGCTGTGCAATAAATGGATACTTCTAAGCCCCCCTTTAGAGGTGGAATGGATCAGATCAGTAGAAAGCGTTGCAACTCTTGACCGAGCTATTAAGAAGGTTAAGAGAAAAACATTTTGGGAATCATGGGACATATGGTTTGAAGTGTATGTAACAATTTCAACTCTTCAGTTTTGAAACACTCTCTAATTTTAGATTTTAAACTTGATTGGGTCGAAAACTCCATGGCTTGTAAATCTTTTCCTAAGTACGGTCTTCTGGTATTTGTTTCTTTTGTTATATCTCTGGTCCTATGATTAGTAATATGCTTCACAGGTTGGTCTGATTATCTCAGAGCCACAATTTCATTTACCTGTTCAGTGAAGTTAGTCCCTTTGACCGGACAGGGGCAAATCTGTTAACCTGGGATGCTTATTACATCCCATCCTTATGGAGAGACGGCTACCCCGGTCCTAGTAGAATGGACTCTCTTTGACATTTTAGCATATTGACCAATGAGGACAAAAGAAAAATGTTATGCGCTGTAGTGACATGCTTTGTACTGGAATGCGTTGTAATGGGATGCGATGTAAAGGCAGTTGCGTTGTAACCGCTGTGTTGTAGCAGTGCGATGTAATGACTGTGTTGTAATGGATGATTCCCGCAGCCCCTAAGCACAAGTCAATGAAGCTTCATGGGTAGGTTATATCACTGTATTATTTAGAAGTTCCTCTAAGCAAGTGAAATTGATTCTAATCTAGAGTACGTTGCTCCTGCACTGTTAATGACATCACAAGAAGTAGGAGATACTTCAAATGTAATCAGTGACATGAGCAGGAGGTCCAGATTGCTTTCCAGCTATCAAATTCAAGGCAGACCCCATTTTGTGTAGGGGTTTACTAGTCTATTCTTTAAGTGGTATCATGTACTGGTATCATTACTTAAGTGAAGCTAGCTACTGGTATCATTCCAGACTCATGGTGTTGAGCTATCATAAAGCCGACCCCCCCCCAAAAAACAAAGTCAATCAGAACCTTCAAATTACAGGCGGATTTTTATTTTTGACACCACTTCAAAGAATTATGGAAAAAGTATCTTCATTCACCTTGAGAAGTGGGCATTTGCATCAGATATTTATTCCAAGAGAACAGGATGGCTTCAGTGGAAATTACTCCACGGTGGATTACTGTTTGGCCCTTTAGACTGCAGAAAGGAAACCCTTTTTATCAACTGCCACATTATGCTGCTGCTTTGTAGACTTATGCGCAACTTTTACCATGCAAACAAATTAAGAGCTTTAACATCCCCAAAAACGTATTAAACATGATCCAGCAGTTTCACTCATGAGATGGGGTTTAGGTAGATCTGGTTACTCCATAATGCTTCATTCTGAGCAAGTTAATGTCTATAAGTACGTAAGTCTCACCTTTGTAAGCAATCTGAAATGGGCTAAAGACTTGAGAGCTTTAAAAACCTCCAAAATGGCATTGGTCAATTCTCTTAAAAGATTTAATGCTCGCTATAGTGCCTTATCAGCTAACCCTTTAAAGAGGAAAATCCTGGCTCAACATATCCCACAGGTTCCACATTGAGCCGAATTGTTGTGTTCTGATCAAAGCTCTAGTCTTATCAGGGTGATAAGTTGGAACACAGCAGGCTATGCAGCCAGGGATGAGTGTAGAGCTTGGTTTTCCTGTACTGAGAGTTTTCATATGGTGCTGGTACAGGAGACTTGGGAAGTGACTGATATCTAGCACAACCGATACAGTTGTAATTCCATCGCAACTCAGCCTTCTAGATCAGGGAGAGCAAAAGGGGGTTTATCAATCTGGCTGAAGCTATTACTGAACTGTGAGGTCAGCCTCGTTCCTGTACATAGCTGTGTGACACGCCCTAGTCGTCAAATTTAGTACGTTTTACATTATGCTTATTTAACTTTTATAATTATGAGTTTCTTATGCTAATAATGTTAACTTTAAGAAATTGTTGAAGTAGAAGATATGGTTATCAAGCAACATGGGATGGGATTGAGATGTGCAAGTGTAATTGATTTTGTGGAGATTTTAGTTCTGTTCTACATGCATGTGCTCTAATCTCGAGAGACTGAGCTTGGCAACCTGGTCCTCGAGAGAGATTCGATAGGAGGAATTGGCATAGGGCAGCGCCGCAAGTTTTCGTGCGAATCTGCCCTACTCCAACGTGAAAGGGCAGGAATGCAACGTATTTATGTTAAATATATATTTTTAATGCTTTTATCTATTCATGATTTTATGTAATTTGTGCTTTTAATTTGTCATTGATTTATACATTGATTGAGGAGTAAGCTGAAAGGAATATGAAAGGATGTGTTAAAAAAACACCCATTCTTTTGCAAGATTTATTCGTTTTTAAGAAATGCATGTGGTCAAAAAGTCTTGTTGTAGCAATCAAGAAAAAGAAAACAATGGAGAAATCCCATGCTTATATAGGGTACTGTAAAATAATGTAAATCCACAGGTGCGCCATTGTGCCATTAAATAGAGGCATAGGCCAACTACGAAAGCTTTAGAGTAAACCTAGCAACAGGGATTGTAGAACAGGGGTGGAACAAAACCAAGAGTCACTGACCCAGTAACTGGGAACTTGCAATGATAGGGAAGAAGAAGGGGCAAAGTGGGGGAGGGAGGGTCTGGGGCTATAAAAAGTGGAGGGGTACTCTCAATTCTTAGTGATGGTGGTTGAGTTAGGTCTCTGGTGAGAAGTGTAGCCACAGGGACAACATATGTGAGCAAGGCAAGTGGGGGTCAGGTAAGCAGTGCCGGTAGAGGCTAGAACAGAGAGCACACCTGCTCACGCAGTCATGGCCTCATAGGTCACTAAGAAGGAGTTTCAGACTGCCTCAAAAGCTTCAGATTTTTCATTCAATTTATAGGTTGTGCATCTGTGGCTGGCCAGCCTATGGAGATCAATCCGCCACTTATTGGAGGTAGGAAAGGTAGGTTGTCCCCAAGGCCGGAGTCTGCAGCGGTTTACCATGGCAAATGAGATCACTGGTGCTCGTTGGACGTCAGGTTGGAAAAGTGTGCAATGTCATATAGGATGGCGAGCTTTGCGGTGAAGGGGAGTTGGAAGGGGCTGTGACTATGGAGTAGGGACCATGCATCTTTTCAATTTCTCTTGAGCAATGGCAATGACCATAGGATATGAAACGGGTAACAGTGGTCTGTACTGCAGTTCCAGTACCGGTCATGAAGCAGGAGCTTAGCTTAGTATAAAAATTTGTCAGGATTCTCTAAGCGCTCTGTCATGACCAGTCAGTAGGGTCACCTACTCCTCGAGTGAATAGGTTCTGTCCAGTTTCAGTTGCCACGCCAGTCTGGTCGTATTACTTAAGGGCCCTGAGTGGGAAGATTTGATGAGCACACCATAGAGGCGGGAAACTATTCCCTGATAAAGTCCCAGGACGAGCAGGTATTGAACGATTGGGAAGCAGGAAGCTCCACCGGTGGGGGTCCAAGAACTGCTTGTAGGCAAATGGTGAGCTGGCAGTAGCGCAGTGATCTACTGGCCAAACACCATTTGTAGCGCTGGGAATGTTTTGAGGAGGCCACCGTCATACATTTGGTCCACTTGCTGTAGCCTCCTTGCATGGCAAGACTCTAGAAAAATGGTGCTCCCCTGATACAGGGAGCCGCATTTTTCTATAAAGGCGCCTTATGGTATAACAGTGATGGCACCCACTTAAATATGCACCTCCTCCATGCCACTGACTTTGCTGCCAAAATAAGGTTGGAGGCCATTGTTTTATAGAAAGGAGGGCAGATAGAGCAGCAGCGAAGGGCGGGAGCTGAGGAGGAGGTGGTGTTACTGGCGAGCCCACAATGGGGCATCTCATTTGGAGGGCCCAGATGCGCTGCCATTTGAGAGAGGAAAGATGATAGGATTTCATGTGAGACAATCTTAATTAAATAAACTTGTTCATGTCTGACAAACTGAATGATACATGACCTAAGGCTAGAGCTGGTACTGACCTATTTGGACTTATTGGCTAAATCTCATCCACTATGGTTCCTATTGACTATAGTAAAGAACCAGGATATGTATAGGTTCTCCATCAAATTTTTCAAGGACGCACAGAATCAATTTAACACATTTTTGCATCAAATTGTAAACTTTGCCTCTAACTGGCATTGATATTCTCAATACAGATAAACAATTTTCGTGAGCAAAGAAAAAAGACCATCTCAGTGAAATGGTTAGAGAAACCAGCCAAAGGAATGATAGGAACTTATGTCAACTAAAAAACTGATAGCACACTCAACTCAGTCTAAGAGACGAAGGGGCTTTTCCCCAATTATCTCAAATCCCAATACGTACTCGGACGAAAATTCTATTGACCCATATAGATAATAATCCAATTTGGGGAATATTGGGGCTCAGGTTGAGACGGTGCCAAAAATAATGATTATTTATCATATAAGCAACTCTAGTGCTAAATATACCACAGCGCATCTGAAATCTTTCATCCAGTATTTAGAAGATACATTTTAACTCGAAATGATGCACTAGCCAATTTATTCTCAATTAACATTTTTGACATAGTGATTGCTATTGCAAGATATAGCAATGTTATACATCAGGAGTAATTTCCCATTATAGAAGAATTTCTTGATTCTCTTAATTAGTATTGAAATTAGGAGGATATTTACCTAAATTGGGATTGATTATTTTGGTTCGTTGAACTTTGGAATTGTTGACTTATTTTTAATCTATGATAGATTTTTTATGTTAATCAATCTCAAATATGAAAATGACATATTTCTATAAGATAATTTTTCGGAAGTATATATTTAACCACTCTAACGCAGGACTGAACAGCTTATGTAACTGTAGATAATGAATGCAAGCAATGGATCCGCCAACCTAAGTCATGTTTTCTGAGCAATCAGTCAGAGGAGCTCAGCATTACAGAAAGAGGCAGTTGGAATTCGATGGGAGATGCATAGGACCATAATACTGATGCATTTTCGCACGTCCCTTTGTAATCAAGACCCACTTGATTCGCCTTGGCTCTCTGAGAAGCGCGGGCTTGAACCAATTTACTAGCTTGAGTGGGATTAACCGATCAATATCGTCCCATGCATCTCCATCAATCTGTCTAGAGATAACACACGCAGGTGTCAGCTCTAGTCAGAAACTGCCAGGTATAGGTTTTATTTCAGTAGGTAGATGGAACAACTTTTCCTGAAGGATCCAGGCACACAAGAACAAACACTATTGTTTGTAGAAGGCTTTATTGTATATCAGAGCTCTGTATTAGTGCAGAAGATATGAACACGTGTAATTGCAGATATTAACATTATGGTGAACAAAATAAAAATACATGTAAATAGCACCAGAATGGGAAACAGGATGATGTCAATCTTTAATTCAATTGATGATGACAGTAAATTCCCTTCTTCCCTTGTCCTAGGTAATGTTTACATTAGCACCAACCTTTTGCTGGAAATAAAAGCTTACGAAATGGCACATACTCAAACCAGCTCATAGCTCAAATTTTTCCAGTCTGTCACTTGCCTTTGGAAAAGGACACTCTTCATCTGCTTTGTTGTTCCACAGATAGCATGAGAGCAGCCTTAGTGGAGTTTTTTTCTCTCGAATGTGAAGTGTGAAATCCCTTTCCGAGAGTCTCTCAAGCGGATAAATAAATATCCGTTATGAGGGGGCTCAGAACAATTGACTACCCAGTCTTTTATGGTTTTTAAAAGTTTTGATGATGATGATAACTGCCCTGTCTTCAGTTATTTTTAAATACTAAATTGCACTCAGATATGGTAGCATGACTGTATTACCATGTAATGCTGTTGATGCTATTTGATGCATAAAATAATAAAATGTGTTTTAAAAGAAAGAGGGGGCTCACACACAGAATTATAGCAAGACATACATTATCAATAGATTTGCCCACTCATGCATGCACCTAAGAATAAATGTCAAATTTAGACCTAGAGGGATAGTTCATTCATTTGGGATGGCAGGCTTGCACATTGTGATCCCCCTGACCAGACCGGAATAGTGGTTTGCTTGGGCGCAACAGGCATGGCACAGGTCATGTAGTTGGCTGCTGGCTTCATCATTTGGCAGGTCTGAGCAGTGTTGAGACAGGCGAAGCAGAACTCCACACCGCAACTGCAGCAAATTACATACTTGCACATTTCTTTGTGCTCAATGAGGAAACCACAAGTGGGGCAAGCACGAATGGAGGGGCAGCCCTTTATGTCACTGTCAGGCAGGTCGATGACCTTGCAATTCTGAAGTATCACCAAGATGTGGTCTTTGCACTCCTTATTCTCACATCCCACAGAGGATTTTCCGCCACCTTTCCAGGGTCTCAGACACTGCCAGCAGAACTCATAGTTGCTCCCTTTCTTGGCTTTGCAGATGGTACAGAAGACTCTCATGTTGCTCTTGTCTCTGCGTTCCACCAAGGACCTGCAGCCAGGGCACTAAAATGAGAAAGATAAACGTTTGCACATTTTAAACACGTTATATTGTCTTTGCACATATTAACCAAATTATCTGAACCGCTAGCAACAGGTATGACAGCCAGAATACACTTGGAACTAAACCTACTGGATATATGCACCTCATGGTGGAATCCAAATACTTTTCAAGCCCATGTAAGATACTGCCAACAACTTATGGAAAATCACCTCAGGAATCAACCCAGGCAAAGACTACAGAGATGAGGAAACTATTAGGTGCTTCTGAAGACAACGCTAGGAAGAGGCTCCGGGAGGTCTTTGCCCTGAATGCTAGCCACCGAGCCATATATTGTGAATAACGGTACCAAAATAGTGAGCAGACAGTTCATTGGTAATCATCATGCACTTGGCAGTTGCCAGTGCTTTAAATGGGCCGTTACTCACCGGTACTGAGTACTGGCAATTCTCAGATTTCTCCCCTTGAGTACTAGAACTTCTCCTGTGCTGGGAGTGTACCAGTACTCCTGGTGGTAGCTGGGGTCTGGCTTTGAGTGAAGCTTGTCTGTAAGGCACCTCCACAGTCAATGGTGAGTGTATTCCAGTGCCAGGTTGCTGCTGCAGCCTTACACTCTGACTGACAGCGTGGCAGGAATGAAATGTGGCTTAATGACAAGAGCTTCCTACATTGGAACTCTTGGGCTGTCAGTTAGAATATAGGGCTGCAATAGCAAACTAGAGCTGGAATACACTCGCCATTGACTGACACAGTGCCTATCATACTTTGAAACAAGTTCTACATGAAAGCATACTTTTTTGGGTCGAGCCAAGCAGTCTCTCGACATTCTGAATTCAGTCATGGGGCTTACAGACCTCCTCCAGCTTCTGATTGGCTTTTGTGAGTGTCCTTTAAAAAACGCTGCTTCTATTTGGATAATGGTCCCACATTTTTTTCTCAGTTGTTGACTCCCATGGATGCCCCCCTGGACTTGTTCTCTTCCACTAGTTTCTATTTACTTTCTTCCCAGGGACTTTAAAAAAAAATCAAAATAGCTCTTTAGAGCTCTTCAACTGCATAATACATTTTAATCACAATCAGTGCGACAACCGCTGTGCTTCATTTTAACTACGGCAGCCACGTGCCTTTCTTCTTTTTAGCAAGGGCTGCATAATAATTTTAATTACTGTCCGCGTGACTGCCAGTGCGCTTCACCTTTAACCATGGCGGCAACGGACCTCTCTTTTTTTCTGAAAGCATTGCTATTTATAATGCTATCCTACGCCTAAGCTATCCGTCTATATCGGAACTGTGGCACACAGACTCTGCATTTGTAGCTTATTCCACCACGCATGGTAGCAGAGCAAGAATTTACGGTAACCATTGCCCATCGTAGCCAGCAACGCACCATTAGATGGGGCTGCTCCTTTCACATAACTAACCACATTGCCTCCACGTAGATTACCAGAAGAACTGTGTTGTGTTGGAATCTTACCTGTTCTTAAGATTCTCTCCTCGCTCTGCTCTTTCTCTATGTTCCGTGTGGAACATCTGGTACACGACACTCGAGAGTTGACAGTTGTCCTGCGCTGTCGAGGTGGTCGGATGCCAGGTTGCTTACTTCCAATAAACTTACCTGAACAAGGCCTTCGTCTCCTGTCTCCTGCTTTCCTGGACGTAAGAAGCATCACAACATTTTTGGCGACGCTTTCCTGATGCTTGGATCTGCCTCACTCGATTTCATCGTATGAAAAGCAACCTGGTAATTCCACGACGTCTCCTCCAGCCCTGAGTTTGCCTTCGGCTGCCTTCGGCTGCCTTCCGGATTTCTCCGCAGTGATTTCGTCTGTTTTGGCCACTTTCAAGGTACTGTCTTTAAGATTTATTTCCTTCGCTTGTCGAACTTCAACGTTCCAAGCTCTTCGGTTTGCCCCACGTCACTGCACCGCATCTGACGTCTTTGCAACGCTCCTGACGCTTTGCGTGTTGACGTTCTGGCGTGTCGACGTGTTGACGTTCTCACGTCTCTTGACACCCGTTCTTCCTCATTGGAACGCATCGTCAGCCTCCATTATTACGTCTGCAAGGAGTGAACGTTCTGCTATCTCCCACGCAGTTCCCTTTGTTTTCTTCAGTCCTTCACCGCAGCTCTTTCTTACGTTCTAATGGGCTTTATGACATCATCCTGACTGCCTTTCGGTGACTACGCTGATCCACCCAACGTTCTGCAGACACTTTCACGGTGATTTGCACACCCTAACTTGCAAGTTTGACGTTATCATTACTTTTAAAGTGTCTATCAATATTGTATGCATTTGTTCTTCACTATGGCCTCAAATATTGTTATGCCTCCTATGTTTCTATCCGCTCCAGGTACACCATCAATAGATTGGGAGGACTGGGTTGAAATGTTAGACAATTATATCACTGCGCTTGATGGGAAAAACTTCCACCCTGAAAGGAAAAAAGCGCTCTTGTTAAGCACTCTTGGCAATGAAGGCCAAAGAGTATTTAAGTATTTACCAGTTGCCTTAGGTCCAAATGGCCAACCCATGGATGACGCATACAAAGAGGCTCTGAAAAGACTAGAGACTAGATTTGCCAAGGAGGTCAACCTCGTTATGGCAAGATATCGCTTTTATACTCACCCTCAAGCTGAAAACGAGAGTATTGATGAATTTGTGTCCAGGTTACGTGAACTTTCCATCAAATGTCGTTTTGGTAACATGACTGATGAGTTAGTTCGTGATCAGCTTATAGTACAATGCCGTCATAGGAAAATTCAGGAAAGGCTATGGGCTGCCAAAGACCCCTCCTTAAAAGAGGCAATTGATATGGCGAAGGTTATCGAAGAATCTCAGAAGTGTATCAAAGAATTAGAGCGTAAAGATAAGCCTTCCTCTCAAATTGGCAGTGTTGATTATGAAGAGTGTGTGGAAGGTTATGAAGTTAATGCTGTCTCTAAACGTTTTAACAAGAGTAACCCTAACAATTTTCCTTCTAGGGTCAGGAGCAAAGAATGTTGGCGTTGTGGAAGCCAATTCCATTCAGGTGATTTTAAGAAGTGCTATGCCCTTGACCAGATTTGCCGAAAATGTGGTCGCAAAGGTCATTACCTTAGAATGTGTAAACTGAACGAGGGTCCTGATAAAGCTAAGTCTTCTGACACTTTTGACAAACCCAAATCTAAAGTGAATGTAATTGACAACAGGATTTTAGTTGTTCAACAATTCAGTTGTGACTTAGTTAGTACCACAAGTGACTCCCCCAGGTTGTCTAGACCGTCCGCAATATTTTCTATTTGTGGTCAAAATGTGTTACTTATGGTTGATTCTGGCTCTTTGTTCACCATCATTCCGGAATCTACCTTTTCTTCTTTGTGGCACAATATTCCTCTCACTGAAAAAGACATTGATCCTGTGGGATACCAAGGAAAACCAATTGATGTTCTGGGGTACATGTTTGGGGTCATCGCTTTTAAATCTAGGAGTGTCAATGGGAAAGTGTACATAGCTAAAGAAGGTCCTCCAATCTTGGGGTGGATGCACCAGTTTGATTTGAATATTGTGATCAATCCCTGTTCGCCGGATGTCATTATGACAATTGAGCGTGATGTTCAAGTTAAAGACATCTTAGATGCTGCTCATAGAGTATTTGCTGACAGGTTAGGATGTGTTAAGGACTATTTCCATAAAATTGTTTTGAAGCCCAATGCTTCTCCCGTGCAGCATAAACTAAGGAGAGTTCCCCTTTCTGTTAGACAGGGTTGGAAGGATTTGTTACATGACATATTGTCTACCAAAGTGATTGAACCTGTGGAAGCTTCGCCCTGGATTTCTCCCGTCGTAATTACGTTGAAATCCGATGGGAGGTTGAGATTTTGCATTGACCTCAGGTCCCTCAACCAGGAGATTATTACTGACACCTTTCCCCTTCCCAACATCAATGAGTTGTTACAATCTGTGGGGGGGGGGGTAGATTCTTCTCAAAGATCGATTTGAGGAGTGCGTACCACCAAATCAGATTACACCCTGACTCCAAACCTTTGACTGCCTTCATTACCACCGAGGGTACCTTCCAGTTCACTCGCATGCCGTTTGGCCTCGCCTCGGCTGCTAGTGTCTTTCAGAGGATGATGTCTAACATGCTTAAAGGTCTGTCTGGGGTTGTCTACTTTCAAGACGACATTCTAGTGTCTGGGAAAAGTGTGAATGATCACAATTTAGCTTTGCGTCAGGTCCTCTTCAAATTAGAAGACACCGGTTTAACTGTGAACAAGGATAAGTGTGTTTTCCTAACTGAAAAGATCGAGTACTTAGGTTATACTATCTCCGCTGATGGCATTGATCCCAAAAAAAATCTGTTACTTGCCATCAGCCAGGCCCCAGCACCCAGTGACAGGGATCAGCTTCGCTCTTTCTTGGGCTTAGTCGAATATTATTCGAAATTTGTTCAAGGTTTTGCTTGTCTGTCCGAACCTTTGAGATTGTTACTGAGAAAGGGCAACAAGTTTGTTTGGGATAAAGCCCAAGAGGACTCCTTTCAACAGATCAAGGAGAATATCTGCAATGCTGGTATTTTAGCCCCCTTTAATCCTGGGTGCAAATCCTTCTTGACCGTAGATGCCAGTCTTACGGGCATCGGTGTGGTGTTCTCACAACTTCAGCGTGGTCTTGAAAGAACCGTTGCTTTTGCTTCAAGAACACTTACCCAAGCTGAGAGGAACTACTCGGTCATTGAACGAGAAGCCTTGGCTGCTGCTCGGAGTGTTGAGTACTTTCGTGTATACCTGTGGGGTGTGAGGTTTGTGTTGCGAACCGACCACAAGCCATTGCTGAAAATTTTATCGGGTGGTGGTGCTGGAAAAGGTTCTGCTCGTCTTGCAAGGTTTGCTGCAAGGCTCCAGGAATACTCTTACGAAATTGTTTTCATTCAAAGATGGAAAAACGTTCAAGCGGATTGTCTTTCTCGCTTGTCTGTTGACTGGAAGTTGGTTGATCAAGATCTTGAAAAGTGTACTGTGGATGAGGCCGTTGCTGTGGTTGGGGATGTTTGTGAATCTCCGGTGGGTGCCTTTTCTCAAGACCAGTGGTTGACCGAGATGAGGAAGGACTCTGTCCTCCAAGAAGGTATTCTTCTGATTAGGAGAGGTGCTCCCAGAGAAAGCATGGTGCCTGTGGCTGTCAGGCCCTTTTGGAAACTCTTAGATGAGTTGTCTCTGGCAGGTTCAGAGATCATTATGAGGGGCGATCGTTTTGTGCCACCTGCTGGCCTGAGATCTCATATTTTCAAGCTGGCACACTTGGGACATTTGGGCCAGGGCATGACTATCAGGAGAATAAAGCAAGAGTTTTGGTGGCCGGGCATGGATGATACTGTTCGTGTTTGGGTGGAGAATTGCTCTTTTTGCAAGGAGAGCGAAAAAAGGTTGAAAGTTGGTCTTCAAGCCAATCAAGGGCACATTTCTGATCCTGGTAAACCCTGGTATAATCTGTGTCTAGATTTCATTGGCCCTCTGTCCGGTCTTCCCCTTGATATGCGTTTTGCTGCTGTGGTCATTGATGTCCATTCCAAGTGGCTTTGTGTGGAGTTTCTTAGAGATGTCACTACTAAGTCCACCATTGAAGTGTTTGAGAATTTGTTTTCTTCAGAGGGTTTCCCCAACATGGTTTTGACTGACAATGGCACCCAGTTAACCTCCAATGAGATGAGGTGTTTCTTTGAGAAGTGTGGTGTCAAACATTCTCGCACTTTCTTGTACAACCCCATGGGCAATGGAATGGTTGAAAGGTCCAATCGCCTTGTTAAAGGTACCATCCAACTTGCTTTAGTCAACAATTTAGACCCCAAACGTTTGGTTCAAGACATGGTTTGGTCTTACCGGACCACCCCCCACAGTGTCACTAAGATGTCTCCTTTCCAAGTCATGCGTGGGCGATCCCCTGGTTCTAGAACTGTCCCTGCTTGGTTAAAGGATTGGGTACTGTCCGATGGCGTGAGTTCTCCTGTTGTTGTGTCCGGGAGGATCGCTGTTGGCGATTGGGTCAAAGTTAAGTCCGGCAGAACTAAGGCTGGTCTGCATAAGTTTAAGGGCCCTTTTCGTGTTGTTTCTGTCAGCAAATTTTCTCTTGTTCTGGAAGGTGGTGACAGGTGGAACCTTAGGAATGTCGCTCTTTACCAGAAGGGTGGTTCGTTTCATATCCCTGCTTCAAGTGGTGAGGGGTGCTCGGGTGCTATGCTCATGCCTGACTCTGATTTCAGAGACCCTCGGTCCCAGGATTCGGTCTGTGATTATGGTCCCTCTGTTTCAGGTGCCCGCGAGTCTTCGTGTGATTCCCTTGTTCGTCCTCCTCCAAGTGTGAGTTTGCCTGTTGGGCCCAGAGTGCATAAGACTCCTGCTTATCTCAATGATTATGTCCTTTCTTAATGTTTTTATGTTTTGGTTTGTTTTTTTTCTCCACCGAAGTGGGATGGATTCTGTATGGTTTTCATGTTTTTCATGTTAGGTTTTCATTTTATTCATTGCATGTTTTGATAGATCGTTTGCATTTGCTTTCCTTTCTTTCACTCTCTTCTAGGGTAGAGGATGTGTTGTGTTGGAATCTTACCTGTTCTTAAGATTCTCTCCTCGCTCTGCTCTTTCTCTATGTTCCGTGTGGAACATCTGGTACACGACACTCGAGAGTTGACAGTTGTCCTGCGCTGTCGAGGTGGTCGGATGCCAGGTTGCTTACTTCCAATAAACTTACCTGAACAAGGCCTCCGTCTCTGGACGTAAGAAGCATCACAACAAACTGCAAGGAGTGAGGAGAAAGGGGGTTCAGCAACTTTGAAGCAGCAATCTTGTTGAAGCATTATTTGCAAATGCTCGTTACTGCTTTCTGATGTGGTGGGCGCAAAGCAGGGGGGGGCTGAGTGTTATTAATTTTCTATGGTCCTTTGCCCCCCAAGCACTGCTCCGTGTCTGGCGCCCTGCTCTTGGGTCAGCACTCCTTAGTGGTCAAGATCCAACAGGTTTTACCTTTGATCTTAGAAAGGGGATCTCTTTCATCGTTTTAACAGTAGAATGAGGTGAGATACACATAGAGTAGACTTTATGGCTTTGTTGGGCGTTGTACACTGTATCAGCTACACTTCTTGGGTCACACCGAGGGCCTGTTTCAGTTTTTACCGTCTCTTGTTTTTGCACCCTTTCCAACCTACTATGTGAATGGCTTATGTTGGGGTCTTAAGCCCTAAAGAAACCAGTCAGGCAGTCTTAGAATTGCCATGTAGTGTTAAACATTTGTTCATTGTTTTCAAAATTATTATCTGCACACATTGTGCACGTAGTTTTGTGTGCTGCCACACTACTTGTTTTGCTGTCTTCAGTAGGGGCAGAGTCTTTGCATGGGATATTTTTCAGATGAGCCTGCTGGGAAGCGATCACTATGGAGCTTGGAGACATCAGCCTATCCCGGTTCGCTTTTCTGGTAGTGCTTTCAAGTTCTTCAAAGATATGCCTTTGGTTTCCAATTTTGTTTCAAAGAAACCTCGGAGCAAGTACTGCTTATAGAGGGTGTGATAAGTAGCAAGAGTTAATTTACAAAAGTATAGCTGAAAAATAAAGAGGGGGTTGTTGGATGGACCAGAGCTGCTAATTGAAAAGGGTCATGGGGTTGGTGAGTTGGTTTTCCTATTCAGAGCGATGCCGCAAACGCTTGACCGATCAAAGTGTTCAATGTTTTTTTCAGTGTCCTACGTTGGCTTCTTGCCTCATTAAAAAAAGAAAACAGTGACTTGAGTGCTTTTAGATGGGGAGTGATCAGATATGTTCTATAATGCTTTACCTAGTGGTTTACTTTGTCTTAAACTAACTTTGCTATCTTTCCAATCGGCCTGGGTTCTCCAAAGCAACCCTTTCTGAAATCAACTCTCATGTGAATGTCTGGCAGAATATCAATGGACAGAAAATCGACCTACAAAATTATCGACACAAAAATATCGAAGTCCAATCTACATAATGGCAAGTACAAAAATATCGGAAAGAAATATTGTTGTCAAAATATCGATGTTAAAAATGTTGGATTTTTTCATGTTTTGATAATAAAGTAAAATTAAGTAAATAATACATATAATTAAAATATAGTTAAAAATATTAAAACATATTTGAAAATAATAACTACTACATATGTTAAAATAAATAAACATATACATTTAAATTAATATATACTTACTCTACATAGTTCAACAGTAGGGAAAGCATTGGATAGCGTAGGGGTTAAAATTACTATTCCCACTCCAGAGAGTGCAACAGTAGGGAAAGCGCTGGGGTAAAAATTACTATTCCCACTCCAGAGAGTGCAACAGTAGAAAAACTTTGGATAGCGTAGGGGTAAAAATTACTATTCTCACTCTAGAGAGTGCAACAGTAGGGAAAGCGTTGGATAGTGTAGGCGTACAAATGACTATTCCCACTCCAGAGGGTGCAACAGTAGGGAAAGTGTTCGATAGCCTAGGGGTAAAAATTACTATTCCAACTCTAGAGTGCAACAATAGGGAAAGTGTTGTATAGCGTAGGAGTAAAAATTACTATTCCAACTCCAGAGAGTGCAACAGTAGGGAAAGTGTTGGATAGCTTATGGGTAGAAATTACTATTCCAACTCCAGAGGGTGCAACAGTAGGGAGAGTGATGGATAGCGTAGGGGTAAAAATTACTATTCAAACTCCAAAGAGTGCAACAGTAGGGAAAGTGTTGGATAGCGTAGGGGTAAACATTTCTATTCCAACTCCAGAGAGTGGAACAGTAGGGAAAGTTTTGGGATAGCGTAGAAGTTAAAAACAACATACTTGTAAATAGATAAAATATAAAAAAAATATTAATGAATTAATTATTAAATAACTATAAACTATTTACAAATACCAAAAAATAATTAAAAACATAATTACCAGTGAATAAATAATTAACAATAAATTAATAATAAATACCAACAAATAATAATTAATTAATATTAATTAAAAATTAATAACAAATGGTAAAAATTTTAATAACAAAAACATATTAATTATTACAAAGTAATTACCAATTAACAAATATTGAACAATTAAATAATGGTGTATACCCCAAAAAATTAATTATTAAACATTAATTACCAATTAAAAATTACTTAATATTATATTCATTAATAATATCAATATATAATATTTAATATGTAATTGTCAATTAGTGATTAAACAACAATAATGTAATATTTATAAACATAAAATTATAATTTAAATAATTAGCAATTAATAATTATTGTGCAATAAATTAATTATTAATACCAACAATTAATTTAATAATTACTTAATTAAATTCCAATTACTTCCAACACTATTCCCCTATAAACACACAACACACAATTAATAAAAATTAATTACCAATTAATAATTATTAATTACCAATTAATAAAAGTTGATTACCAATTAATAATTTATTAACAATATCATTATCAATACCAATTATTAAAAATAAATTATTACTTAATTACATTTAAATTACTTCCCACCCTATTCCCTATAAACCCACAACCCGCTACAGAACTTAAACACAAAAGAAAATTAACATTTATTTATAATTCCTAAAAAAGAATAATTAATTTAGTATAATTAAATTACTTCCCACCCTATTCCCCTATGAACCCACAGCCCGCTACGGTACTAAAACACAAAATTAACTTTAAAAAAAACATTATTAACATATAAAAATTGTATATATATATTTTAAAACTAGTAGCACATTTAACAAAAAACATCACATATACATATTCAATTAATAATAAAATACATGACAATAATACAAATATCGATATTAGTAACATCGATATATTTGATATCGATATTACTTACTTCGATATTACTTACATCGATATTAGTAATTTCGATATATTTGATATCGATATTACTAACTTCCATATTAAAAACAACGATATTACTTACTTAAGGGTCGATATTCTGTCCATCGAAATTATTGACATCGATATTCTGTACCATTGAAATTAAAACATCGATATTATTGTAGGTCGATATTTCAATTTCGATATTTTGGCTACTCACCCTTCCATGCACTACACTAACAGACCATGGAAGGCAGAGCAACTTGCAGTCTAGACTTTCTTAGGGAGTAGAGATACACTGCATATCTTGTTGACAACAAAGGTTGTCTTTATCAGCGGAGGCGTAAAGACAGTGTTCCTCATGATGGGCAAACACACGCTACGGAGGCATTCTTTTCTTCCTCCGGGACTCAGCTTCATCAGCTTCGAACGAGAAAAGAACCTACCAAGTGTGCTGGCAGTAGGTGGGATGATCTCTGGCAGATTTGCGGGCGATAATCTGGGCAATGGACCTCTCCTGACAAGTGGTAGTTTTTATATACTAAATCTTATCAGAAATTGATATTTCTGAAATAAGTTTAGAAATGTCTGACATATATTGTGTGCATCAATGTGTGCGTCCCAGACGTTTCCTTATGAATATTTAAGGTAAAAAGATGTCAAATCAGACTACATTATTTTGACTGTCTGTTTGTGTTCTTAGTTAACCTTGACATGATGAAAAGTAGACAGTTGAACCAGAAGAATGTTGCATTAAGAGTAGCATTAATGTCATTGGTGAAATGACTTGATGCCATCATTGTTCTTAAAAAGTTAAGGTCAGAGGGGCATGGCTACGGCGCCACGCAAAATGGCCGAGTGAGTCTGCTCCTCCGCCGCACTGGACCTTTTAACGGACCCGTCACAGCATCTTTCTGGTGCCCGGCCTGACGCCGCTGCTATTTTCTTCAACCGGAATGTAAGCGGCATTGGGTGAGCTTTTCTGTAGCAACCGCGACGCACCACCTCCTGCTTTTCAGACGCTTCGCATTTCTAAGCCGGCAGCGCCCGCCATTTTTGCTCTGCATATTCTCCTCACGGAACTGCGCGCCCTTTCCTGAAGGACTCTATCAACGCATTGCTGTGCCCAGCGGTGATTAGTGACTGTTTTCCAATGCCAAATTGAGTACATTGCTTAACCTACCGAGATCCCAGTCTGTTTCGTCCCCTTGGTAGCCAACACAACCTTTGACCTGATGGATATCATTAGACGCTTTCTGTCTTTAAGCAACTGGAGTGGTTGAACAACTCAATTTTGGATCCCTTTACTCAGTAAATCAGTTCTCGAGCCCGTGGCAGATAACTACCTCCTTCATCTGTAATGGCATTTGTTTAGATTCAAGCGCCCTAAGGGTATTTCAACGCCTGCCTTAGAGGTGTATAGGATAAAAGGATCAACAGTCATTTATCAGGGAGATCGTTAGAATTTTGGTGTTCCACAAATGTACATGCTTGTGAGATAATCAACATCTGACCATGAGGTAAAATAATCAGGAACACCAAATGCTAATGAAAGCGAACGCCACATATTGGATAACTTGTGAGATTTAAATACATTTACTTATTTTATTTTTGCTTACAAGAAGGCTGACACATTACATTGGCTGGGGGGTCCTTTACGTATGTGCAGCTAAGCAGATATTGCAAGTTAAGTCATTAGGAATATTTATCTGAACATTTTCAGGGTGCTGTGTCAACTTCCTCACTCAAGCTCTCAGTTGTATCAAATTCTAAACAAGTTTGCTTTGATTAGTTACTATGTAATAAGACTTCCTTGGAAAGTGTTGACCATGTTGTCGTTCAGTTTCTTCTTGTGACATAAGGAGCAGTTTTCACCATTTTTACACCAGTGATTTTCTCCACAGGCTTAGGCATGGATGGATTTTTCACTTTCTCTTATTGGTCTAAACTGCCTCTACCTTTATAAAAAATGGTTAAATGTGCTTTTTCAATGTAAATTCTGCCTACATGTGCTATAAGGAGCAGCTTTTACCGTTTTTTCATCAGTATCATTCTCCACAGGCTTTGTCATGGTTTGATATTTCACTCACTTATTCATACTAAATGTGCATATATGAATATTCTTTATCTACTCCCAGCCTTAGGATTTTTTTTTGTTCCTATGTTACATTGCTGTCTTCATTCATCCGTTGGCTCAGTAATACGTCCTGTCTCTATTCATTAGCCCACCTGTGGGTTTCATTGCCCTAATTTTTGTCATTCAGGTTTCCTGTGTACTTCCAGTAATATTGTACTTCTTATGGGCAAGCTGCGTCAACCAAAGTTTGTTTTTGTACCTTCTAAGAATCCTCATACGACTCCTCAAACGACGCTACCTTCATCCTCCGGTATTTCTACTGTTGCAGATCAAATGGCTGGAGCTAATCCCAACCGCGCTTCTTCAACACAACCAATGCCTAGCAAATCCTCTCCTCCTATCGTTTCGTCCAAACGATTGAAACAGGACACTTCATCTTCAGACAAGCCATCATCTCCTATCTCTATGGAGCTGCTTCTGGAGGAGATTTGCGCTTTACGTCCCTTTGTTGAAGAAACTAATAATAAAATGCAATTCTTGAAGGACAAGTCGTTGGCCATGGATAACAGGATTACAACTGTGGAACAGCAAGTCCCGTAGATTTCAACCAATTCTCAACGCATCACGTCTCTGGAGAAATCGGTCCTGGCTCTCCAGCAACATACTGAGGATTTGGAAAATAGGAACTGGAGGAATAACCTACGAATGTATGGCTTACCAAAATCTATAGAAGGTGACAACCCTGTGACATTTTTCACCTCTTTTCATTCCCAAGCTCCTAGACATGCCTCCCACTACTTCTCTCAGTATATAAAGAGCACATAGACTGGGCCCACGTTCAGCCACTCCTCCTAGGCCACGAGGAGTTATAATTATTTTTTTGAAATTCACAGATCTCCTTTCAGTTCTCTCTGCAGCTAGAGCTAAACGTCAAATTTCCTGGCTGGGTCAGATAGTGTTACTCTCTCAAGATGTCTCCAATATCACGGCAGCAAGAAGAAAAGAATTTCTGAATCTCCGAGCGCCTTTACGATCTCTTGGAGCTAGATATGGCCTATTTCATCCATGCATTTTTAAGGTCACGCATCAAAATCGAACATGGACTTTCCAAGATCCTGGAGAACTTAAGAACTTTATCCATATTTAATCCAACTGTGCCATGGATACCTCTTCTTCTCCTAGTGGCTGATTGAGTTATTGTTTGCGTTAGCATATCTCCGACTTTGTTTAGCCTTTCTATTGATGTTACATTTTCAGGTTTATCTTTAAACAATTCACATATTTAATTGGTTTTCCTTTTCTCCATTATTAGCTTTTCTCATATTACCATTATTGTTTATGGAGTCTTTTTGTATCTTGTACGTCCCTAATGTTATTCCCCTATTATTACTCACCTTTATGTACTCCTTTATAGGTTTGTGAAGCTCCTTCCCCAACCACTTGTGATCTCTTTTCTCCGATTTTGTCCTGGTGCGGGTTGGAGTCCCACTCTTCGATCGGTCCGTCTTGTTGAGTGTCGCCACTTCCCCATCTTCCTCTTGCATGCTTTCCTCAGGTACGTTACTTTCAGTCATCCTTTTGGATATGTACTGTCTCTTCTTCTATTTCCTTCTTCTCTCCCTTTCTTTTCCCTTCCCTTCCATCTTTCCTGTTCTTTGGTCCGTATCCTTTAATCTCTGTATTTCTCCATTTTTTCTCCATTTTTACTTTTTCCCTATTTCTACCTACATTTGAATTTATCTTTTTCTTCCTTCTTTATTTCGTCTTACTTCTCTTCCAGATGTATTTCTTTATATTTACTTCTTCATTTGTTTCTTAGCTGTTTATTATGTATAAATCTTATTGCAATTTTGGTTTTTATTAATTTCATGTTTTATACACATTCAGAGTTATTTCCTGGAATGTAAAAGGTTTTAATAACCCCATTAAGCGGCAGAAAGTCCTTTCCCATTTAGCATCCTATAACCCTGATATAGTCCTTTTACAAGAAACCCACCTTACTGAAATCGAGTCCCTTAAGTTAAAGCGGAATTTGGTTGAAACTGTTTTATTTTCCCCTTCTGCTAACAAGAAGAATGGAGTTGCCATTTTATGTAATAAAAAATTAAAATGTAAAGTTTTATCACAAGAAAATGATGACGATGGTAGATGGATACTGACTAATTGCTCATTAACTCTATTCCTTTAACTGTTTTTAATGTTTATGGTCCTACTCAACCTGATTCTACTTATTGGCCTCTAATCACTAACAAATGTATTCAGCATAAAGATGATTTCTTTATTTTAGGTGGGGACTGTAACCAGATTGTGGATCCATTCCTTGACTGTAAATCCTCAGTTCGCTTTACCCCTCATAAACCACACAAACAATTTCTTGACACAAAAGTCACGTCTCATTGACTCTTGGAGACTTTCTCATCCTGACTCTTTGGATTATTCCTTTTTCTCTCCTCCTCACACATCTTTCTCTCGCTTAGACTATATTTTTCTTTCTCAGACTCTATCTCAAAACTTACTGTCCTCTTCTATTGAACCAATAGTGATTTCGGACCATGCTCCCATTGTAACGGATCTTGATTTACTTCCACCGCGTCCCAAGCCATATCGTTGGCGTTTTAATAGCGCTCTTCTTACTGATCCCAAATTTTCTTCCGCATTTTGTTCCTTTGCTAAGGACTTCTTTCAGCTCAACTCTGACCCTTCTACCCCTCCTTATATCTTAAGGGACTCCCTTAAGGCCACTGCTAGGGGATTCATTGTAGATTTTGTATCTAGGAAAAAGAAACAATATATTCAAAAACGTAAGACTTCCCTAGCACATATAAAATCTTTAGAACATAAATTTTATACCCCTTCGGATAAACATATGTCTTATCTACGAGCAAAATTAGAATTTAATACATTTACTACTGATAATGCTTCTTCTTTCCTCCTTCGTTGTAGTGCTCATTATTATGGGAGTCGTAATAAATCTGGAAAGCTCCTAGCCAATTACCTTAAATCTCGTAAAGAGCATACGCTTATAGAACCCATTTACTCTCCCAATAATACTCTTCTCCATAAGGATAAAGAAATATTAGATCAATTTCAAATGTTTTATCAACAGCTTTATACCCCGGAATCGCCTCCCACTTCTTCTCTTATTCAACAATATTTTGAGAATCTTCCTAAACCCTCCCATTCTCATGTCAACTTTTCTGCTCTTTATCTTGACCTTTCTTTGCGTGAGCTCTCAGTGTCTTTGACTTCTCTTACTAAGGGTAAAACTCTTGGCCCTGACGGTTTTCCTGTTGAACTTTATTTACATTTCTCTGACCTTTTATTGCCTAAACCTTTATCGCTTTTTCAATCCTTTTTCTCATCTGGTAATGCTGAAGGTACTTTTCAAGATGCCACAATTTGTCTTATCCCGAAAGAAGGTCGTGATCCCAAATTATGTAAAAATGATCGTCCAATTTCTTTAGTTAATGTTGACTATAAATTGTTTGCTAAATTAATTGCATTACCTTTGGATCCTTTGATGCCACATCTTATTGGTAAAGAACAATGTGGTTTTGTAAAAGGTAGGCTCACTTCTGATAATTCTCGTCTTTTTCTTAATGTTTTGAATAAAGCCCCACTTCTCCATATTCCTTTAGCTGCTATCTCTGTTGACACAGAGAGAGCCTTTGATAGGGTGGACTGGTCCTTTTTATTTGCTTCACTTCGCTGGCATGGCTTTGGTTCCAAATTTATCTCCCTTGTATCTGGTTTATATTCTGCGCCCAAAGCCTCAGTACTTGTGAATGGTCAGCTTTCCTCCTCCTTTACTCTTCAGCGAGGAGTTCGTCAAGGATGTCCACTTTGCCCACTTCTTTTTGTCCTTGCCCTGGAACCTTTTTTAATCTTCCATTCGTAACAATTCTTCTACTTCTGGTTTTCCCTATGGTGACAATCAATTGAAACTTTCTGCCTGTGCAGATGATATCCTTTTGTTTATTTCGAACCCTGAGGTTTCTATTCCTCCTTTACTTTTTGAATTTCAAACCTTCTCCCTCGTCTCAGGCTATAAGATTAATTCAGATAAAACTGAAATTCTTCCATTAACCAAAACCTGTCTTCCTCATCTTTTCTCTTTGACTGGCTTTGCCAGGAACAGTTCAAAGATTAAATATTTGGGTATTTCGTTTTCTAACTCTATCTCCTCTTCCATTAAATTAAACATGACCGCTGTCTTATCTCGTATTGATCAAATGTTTTCCTCTTGGAATCCTCTTTTCCTTTCCTGGTGGGGTCGTCTGGATTCAATTAAAATGCTGATAGCCCCTATTCTAATTTACATTCTTTCTATGTTGCCTGTCCATAATCCCGCCCTTTATTTTAAACATATTGATTCTACTCTTTCAAAATTTCTTTGGAAAAATAAAAAATCTAGAATTTCTCTTGTTGCCCTTCGCAAATTTAAATCTAATGGTGGGGTTAAATTTCCAGATTTCCGCCTTTACCACAAATCCTTTTCTTTGTGTCAAACATCGCAATGGCTCTCTTTGGAACCTTCCCCTTTTTCTCCTCTTTGGCTTCTCATTGAACAAACTTTGTTACTACCTTTCTCTTTTACTGAAGTAGTGCGCTTCTCTACCAAATCTCCTTTTACATTATCTCCTTTATTCAAACATACCTCTTCTCTTTTAAAGCCTTTGGCTCTTCCACATGATATCACACGTGAATAATTTTTAAATACCCCCATTTGGTATAATTCTCTTAAATAATAGACCTATATCTTGGCTCTCTTGGAGATCAAAAGGCATTATTTGGGTTCATTATCTTTTTGATGGTTTACTCCCTTGTTCTTTTCCTTATGTTCAACTTCTTTTCAATTGCCCTCTGTCTTTTTTACAGAAATGTACCACTCTCATGGCATTAATTCTTGATCGTTATTATTCTCTTCCTCACTCCTCAACATCATTCTTACCTCAATCCCCTCTTCTTACTATCCTTGCCACCTTTACTAAAGCTTCTCTTATTTATAGATTCTTTTCCTCTCCTAACCCAGGCCGGCCTAGGACCAAAGTGAAGCTTGCTTGGGAAGCAGATCTTGATTGTACTTGGTCTGTTGCGCTCTGGGATAACAATTGGTCCAGATCTCTAAAGATTTCCAGTTCTGCTTCTCTTACTCAATCTTTATTCTATCTATATCATAGACTTTATCTTTCTCCTCTCTCTTTATCTCGTTTCACTCCTTCTTCTGACTCTACTTGCTGGACTTGTGGTGCCTTACAAGCAGACCTCCTACACCTATTCTTCTTCTGTCCTGTTATTTCTCTCTTTTGGGACAAAGTTTGGTCATACCTTTCTCGCATCTTTACTCTTTCAATTCCATACACTCCCACTATTCTCTTTCTGGGTAGTCTTTTAGATTCCTTAGAACTTCCTCCACATTCCCATGGTCTTTTCGATCTCATGCTTGCCCTAGCATTTCTACATATCTCTTCCAACTGGAAATCCCCTACTAATATTTCTGTACAGGCCTGGTGGAACACTTTGTGTCATTTTCACAGACTTGATGTTGCCTTTGCTTCTTCATGTAAACCAATACGTAATACTGATTTATACTGGTTACCTCTCACCTCATATTTGGCTCGTTTGGCTTTGAAACAACCTACTCATGTCAACTCGACATATAGAGAATATCGACTCTCTCCTTTTTATTCATTTTATCTTTTACAGTTCTTTCACATGCTTTATTTTTCGTTATACCGTTTAACTTTGTCTTTTGAAATTGAACCATTTGCTTATCTGCCGTAACTATTCTTAGAATTATATGTTCTTTATTGCCATTGTCGTTCTCCCTTCCCCTCCTTCCCACCCCTTTCTTCTTTAAAATTTCCAAAAAATGCTTTTTGCCTTCCATTCATTGTCATTAGCATACACTGTTATTTGTAATGTTTTTCACAAATGTATTGTTCTCCTGCTAATGTCATTGTTTGCTCATAATTACTTTAATAAAGCTTTTTAAACTTAAAAAAAAAGTTAAGGTCAAAAGACACCTGCGTAGAATGGCAGAAATGACAATGATTCTTCATAAATTGGAAAAGATGGCGACTTCCAATGTTTAAGATGAGAAGTTGGCAATCTCCATTAGCCAAGATTGAGCTGGGCCTACATAAGATGGAGTCGGTCCGTTGGCGCTTTACATCAATGGAACACTAAGGTGACATGCAATATCCTTATAATATACAGTGAGTGGTATTTTATTCCTTATAATGAATGGTCACAACATCGCCCTGTCCACAACTGCATAAATCCGTTTACTAGCTCTTTATATCAAAAGCGTAGTATGATGGGAGACATGTAGGATATAAGCTGAATCTAGTGCAAAATTAAACATATGAAAAGTAGTTAGCAATTTGGGGGGGGGGGGCGTAGCTTGGAGCACTGCAAGATGACGGCTCCCATGTGAGCTCCAGAGATCACCTGTCTCCCATCAGTTTTGCTCCCTAAGCAGCCAACCAAGCCACAGAGGACCAAACCGTAGGACATCTAGAATGAAGGAGCGATCTGTGTTATATCTGTCTGATACTGTTAACTGTAGTTTGGCTCTAAATTTGCCTGACAATAGCACTCAGCAAGGAAGGAAGATAGCGGTGCACGGCAGCAACACTTGCATCTCCTGATGTAACATCACTTTGCTACCCATGTTGTAACTATAATAGGACCCCAGTGGGCTCTCACATTGTTCCAGAAAGTGGTGGATCCTTGGTGTGGCGGTCTGGGTATGCTGCTGCCAGGTTAACTCATTCTGACGCAGGTGAGCAGAGCGTTGTGTATGGGAAAGGGGTACCCTTAACCACCATTTCAGTGAGCTTCGCAGCCCTGTACAACATCCTCTACAAAGCCAGGCAGAGTGTAGTGCACCCAAACTCAGGAATATGTGATGCCTGCTGATCCAGTGGCTCATTGTGTTTAAGGCGTAGCGGGGGCAAGTAACCTACAAGTAAATATTGTCACCAACTAGAGGTTAATGCTGAGTATGTTTGGCAGTCTTCTTTAAGCACACACAGTATGGAATACTTTTTTCTTCATCTCTACTATTGTCTTCACTGCGGGCACACAACTTCCTTGGGCTGTGCTCTGGTGTGACAGGTCTACTAGCATATGATCTTTCCTTAATCTCCAGAGCAATGCTTGTGCTGAAGCTCCGGTTTGCACCTCTTTCCTTGTTGTAACCTAGCCTCTTCCTAGAGTGTACATGTGCACAATGCAGATTACCAACATCCACACTCATTCCAAATGTGTAGAGATGTAGAGCATATACCGGTGCATCCATTACCATTCCAACTGTAAGGAACTGTACTAGATGGCACTTATATCAAAGGAATAAAGGCAATTTTTCATCCTGCAGCTTAAATTGTCACATACATGATCTCATAAGTGATCAGCACATATGTGAC
This sequence comes from Lissotriton vulgaris, assembly GCF_964263255.1. NCBI lineage: Eukaryota > Metazoa > Chordata > Amphibia > Caudata > Salamandridae > Lissotriton > Lissotriton vulgaris. The sequence goes on from NC_141699.1 coordinate 669,793,020, forward strand.
CAGGCCCTTCTCCTCCATCGTGGTGTTGGGGTATTACGTTCATTGTTGGGCTTTCATATATGCAGTCTCAGTTACACTACCAGGATGTCAAGTCAAGTCAATAAGTCTTTATTTCGACACAAGTAATAAAAGACAACACAGTAAAACAATAAAAACCCAACATTTCATACTTGTTAACAGGATGTCTTAAGTGAAGGAACTCAAAGAAAAAAATAACCAAGTTAAGTCTAAAGAGGTCCAAACAAAATCCTCCATGTCTGGATTCACCTTTCAAAGATAACAAGGACAATATGACTACATTTGATAAAATCCCAAAGAAATTCAATGCAGTTCATGACATTGCGCAGCGTACCAAAACCAATATGGATCTTCTACAGGTTAAAAGGGTGGGAATCAGAAAGGACTTAAAAGATTCAAAGATGAGACTTACTAATGCAGTAACCAGGATCAGCGCTCTGGTGGACACAGTAGTCACCAAAGCAAACAAATCCATAGCCCAGACAAACTGATCAAGACCCTAAATTGAAAAAACATTGACTAAGAGGACTGTAATAGAAGGGTTACTGTCAGTATCGGCCTCCTGGAGGGGCGGAAGACTCTCCTCTCTCAGTGATTGAGATTCTCGAATCTTGGATCCCAAAAATACTAGTAATTTCCCTCTTGAGAGAGTTTGAGATAAAGTGTTCCTCAGTGCCTAATTTGTAATGGAATAAGTTCTGGTGCTCATAGCTCTGATCTGAAACCCGCAGCTGGTGCAATTAAAGATTGCTGAAATGAGCTACACATGTTGAACATTTATGACAACCCCAAAATCAGAGATTTCCTTAATGCCAAAGTATACCTTTTATCACATGATGTGCCCATAATTTGTATGGGTGATTTCAATCTTCCTATGGACCCGATGCTGGATAGACTCTCTACTCCTAAATCACATAAAGCTACACACAATCTCTGTACTAGCCATAAACTCAATAATGTATGGAGATTTCCTAACCCAGTAGCCAACGGTTTTACCTTTTTCTCTTCTTCCTACTTAAGTTACTTATGCATTGATTATCTTCTCGCAGTCTCAACATTGTTACAATCAGTTTCTGATGCGACGATTGACACATCATTATATCTGTTCATGCCGCTGTGACCCTAACTCTCTTAATTACAAGTGAAATGGGTAAAACCGCCTCTTAGCGTCTCAAAACTGAATTATTAGAGGATGTTACTGAGGCCCAATCGTTTTCAAAACAATAAGAGCTATTCCTTAAAGAGAACACATAATCTGTTTTTTCTGCAGTGACCCTATGGGACACCCTGGAATGCTACGTTAGTGGCCTGGCCATCAGCAAAATGTCCAACAAAGCTGGCAGGTCACTAGTTGCTAATCTGAAATGTAAAAGAAACAAATAACTGATTACTAGTATCAGGGGGATGTATGGATCCATTAGAATTAGACTATAAGAAATAGCAAATGTTTTTAAAGGTTTTTACGCTTCTCTCTACGAGCCAACAACTCTTGTTGATACAGACACCTTCTTCTTAAGAAGAATCTGCATCTCAATTTTATTTCAGATAATGTTAAAGCTAAACTAATTTTAAGAGAGGAAATTACTGAAGACATAAGATCAACCCCTAGTGGAAAGGTTCCAGATCCGGACAGATTCACAATGAGTTTTTATAAGTCCATGTTAGAGACAACTCTTACACCCTTTGTAGATAGTCTTCACCACTTTGCACAAACGGGGAGGGTCTCGGGTACTGCAGCCAAAGTGACAACCCAGCCCCAAATAATTTCCAGCCTAGCTAACTAATAAATATGGAAGCTAAAATCTACAGGAAAATACTTGCTAAATGACTCAAACCTTTTATTCCATATTTGATTCATAAATCACAATCAGGGTTTCTAAAGAGAAGAGTATCGAAAGAGACCATCTCTCCACCTCTCCCTTGGCGGCCTTTGACAAGGTAACTTGGCCCTACTTCGAGGCGATTCAGTATTACCAAAACTTGGGCCCTGGCTTTGGACGTAAAGTCATGGCCTTTTACACCTGCCCGGGAGTTGGAGTCCTAGTCAACAGCTGGCTTTGAACGTCTACCCCCTTCATGAAGGCACCAGAAAAGGTTACTCTTTCTCTCCCCATTATTAGTTATGTTGGCAACTGACCTCCTTCTGCAATTGATTAACCGTTTTGAGGCCATTAAGGGTTTTTGCTTCAAATCATTCCAACTCAAAATGACAGCTTATGCAGACAATATTTGTGTCTTTAATGAGAAAGTAAACTCAGCCATCTTTGCACTTCTGAATTGCATCTGATGTTTTTCGACAATTCCTGGCTACTGCCTAATTAGGGACAAAACTAAAGTCCTCACTCTAAATGTACACTCTCTCCCTTCATGCTTAGGTGACTCCGGGCTACTCAGGCAACCCAAAATTATTAAATATATTGGGGTGTGGTTTTACAATGACCTCCTTTCTTCACTAAGACACAACAAATTGAAAACCTCAGACAAAATTAAGGATCATCTAGTAGATGCTTGGTGTCCCAAAAACATCTCATTTTGGGGGCAGACTTGAATCCACAAAAATGATGATTACCCTATTAATTGCCTTCATCTCTAGTATGTTACCTTTACGCCTGTCGGAACATAATTTCTTTGCAGTTAAAAACAATTATCTCCTATATTCTTTGGGAGACTAAAAAGTCCAGAATCTCCTACAATAAAACCTGACTTTGCAGAAAAGAAATGGTGGATGTAACCTCCCCAATTGGTTCTATTAGCAAAATGCCTTCTTTGAGACACAAGGAGCAATATGATTTATAGATAATAACGAATCCCAACTGCCTAGGTATTGGGTGGAAAGAGAATTAGCTGCCCCTACCCCTTAGTCACACTTTTTTACAATCCCTCATTTCACCATTTACATTCCCAACAAATTCTTAAAGATACCATCACATCAATTCTCTTGCTTATATATAATTCCACCCTGTTAACTCTATGGGAGTGTAAAGAAATTGTAATTGATCCTACACATGTTATTGAGCTCCTTTGGGCTGAGAAATGTATCTGCCCAGCCACACATTCATACAATGGGCCAAGACCACTATCATTTGAGGAACTTCAGCCTTCTAAACATATGTTCAAAATGGGAAACAACCGTTACAACGCAACTATTACAACGCACACCATTACAACGCAGGATCCTTTACAACGCATGCCTTTACAACGCATGATATTACATAGCAGATGCTATTACAACGCATGCCATTACAACGTAAGTATAGGTAAGTATATCATTTGTTTAACCTTTTTTTTAATTTCAAAAATATTAAAAATAAATTAAATAAATGAATTAAAGTAATTATATAAATATATATAGTTTAGGTTTTGGGGTACAGGGGTATTTTTAGGGTTCAGGGTTGGGTTTGGGTTTGGGATACAGGGGTATTTTTAGGGTTCAGGGCTGGGTTTGGGTTTTGGGGTACAGGGGTATTTTTAGGGTTCAGGGTTGGGTTTGGGTTTTGGGGTACAGGGGTATTTTTAGGTTTCAGGGTTGGGTTTAGGTTATGGGGTACAGGGGTATTAGGTTTCAGGGTTGGGTTTGGGTTTTGGGGTACAGGGGTATTTTTAGGTTTCAGGGTTGGGTTTGGGTTTTGGGGTACAGGGGTATTTTTAGGTTTCAGGGTTGGGTTTGGGATTTGGGGTACAGGGGTATTTTTAGGGTTCAGGGTTGGGTTTTGGGGTACAGGGGTATTTTTAGGTTTCAGGGCTGGGTTTGGGTTATGGGGTACAGGGGTATTTTTAGGTTTCAGGGTTGGGTTTGGGTTTTGGGGTACAAGAGTATTTTTAGATTTCAGGGTTGGGTTTGGGTTTTGGGGTACAGGGGTATTTTTAGGTTTCAGGGTTGGGTTTGGGATTTGGGGTACAGGGGTATTTTTAGGGTTCAGGGTTGGGTTTGGGTTTTGGGGTACAGGGGTATTTTTAGAGTTTAGGGTTGGGTTTGGGTTTTGGGGTACAGGGGTATGTTTAGGTTTCAGGGCTGGGTTTGGGTTTTGGGGTACAGGGGTATTTTTAGGTTTCAGGGTTGGGTTTGGGTTTTGGGGTACAGGGGTATTTTTAGGGTTCAGGGCTGGCTTTGGGTTTTGGGGGACAGGGGTATTTTTAGGGTTCAGGGCTGGGTTTGGGTTTTGGGGTACAGGGGTATTTTTAGGGTTCAGGGTTTGGTTTCTTTTTTGGGGTACAGGGGTATTTTTAGGGTTCAGGGTTGGGTTTGGATTTTGGGGTAAAGGGGTATTTTTAGGGTTTTGGGGAACTGGGGTATTTTTAGGGTTCAGTTTTAAAATAAATAATTTAAATTAATTAAAAAAATTAATTTTAATAATGTTATTATTTATTAATAATAATTCTTTATTAATAATAGTTCTTTTATTTATAAACTTAAAGTAATTTTATAGCCTACACTATCCAGCACTTACCCTACTATTACACTCCCCTGGCGTTAGATTTTTTATTTTTAAATACCTAAACTATTTTTTACAATATATATTTATATGTACATAATAATTATTTTAAAAAAATTTAATTTATTAAATTAATTAAATTTTAATTAATTACATTTTTTAATAAAATAATATACGTACTATACTTACGTTGTAATGGCATGCGTTGTAATAGCATCTGCTATGTAATGTCATGCGTTGTAAAGGCATTCGTTGTAAATGCATCTGCGTTGTGAAAAATGTGTTGTAACGGTGTGCGTTGTAAAAGTTTGCGATGTAACGTCATACATCCGTTCAAAATGGATGTCTACACTTTCCTGAAGTTAAAGACAAAGTTGACAAAAATTGGTCCGCTCAGAGACCCTGACATAGATCAACTGTTAGTAAAATGGGTTTCTTTAGTCCACACCACCTCTAAGCTATATAAATATGTAATTTCTCACGCAATCAAACCATTCTCACATCTACCTGCCAAGTGGGCCAAATATTTCAGCGGCTGATAAGGAAGCTCCCAAAGAGGGATTGTGGATTAACATTTCCGCTACTGCGCTACACCACACAATTATAACTTCTATCACACAATCCAATTTGTTTACACTTCACATCTAGCATAATGGTCAACTTATAGACTGGCCTGTAGACTTCCAAAACTCAAATTATCTGACTCTAGTTTATGTTGGAACTGTAAGAAACATGACCTCATCTTTTTTTGGCTGTTGACTTCTTCAACCCTTCTGGGACACTGTGACGAAACAACTCTAAAACATTTTCAATCAAGTCATTTTACTGGATTTTCCAACAGTTAAATTGGTCCCTCTGGTTTCAACAATCCACGTTTTATTGATTCGTATTGTGTATACATGATTAGAACTTCTGTTAAATATTGTGGTAAAATAGATATTGCTTGATTAGATAGCTGAAAACCTAATTTCTTTCCATACCTGGTGAGTATGCATTACCTACCACAGAACATTCGTATATCGCATTCCCTATTCAGGCTTCCAGGAAGGGAATCACTAACACCTGGCATCGTCTTCATAGATTTCTAGACACAGAAACTGACATATAGCCTTCCACCTCCTTAAGCTACTGGCTTAAGTCTGTATGTCTACAGAAGTTAACATCTCTGTTGCTACTGCTTTGCTGATAATTGCCTCCCCATCACATTTTTCTCCCTCATTCTCCTCACTCCCCAATTGACCCCACCCTCTTTGACTCTTGAAAATACGTCTTTCTAGGTTTTCTGGGGGCTTCCTCGCAGTCTTGTCTCTAGCTCAAAGGGTTTTTCAGATATGCCATCAGATATCAAGTTTAATGATCATAACTCAAACTGTTTATGCTGTGATGAATATACATGAACCTCTTTAATGGGCCAACCTTCATTGTCCTTTATATTGCATGCTCACATGTGGCTCAGATTTGTTCGCATAGTACCCCCCTTTATTAAGGGGTGTTCCGGATATCTTTTTATCTTTTTCTCATTTGCTATACTTCTTTGTCGAAATACTCAATAAAATGCATTGAAATGAAAAAGAAGAAGTTCGTCATTTGCTGCATAAAGATATCAGATTAATGTAAGTGAGATTAAAATAATGCTGAGAGTCAAAATATGTACAAAATGCTGAGAGGTTCTATTTTTCCAATAAACAACTAGGGCCCACGCCCCGGCGAAGGGCCAGTCACTTGCTTAGCATCTGTGCAAAAGGTATTGCTCAATGCTTTATCATAAAAGTTTCATTCTGTGCAATGCATTTATGGATATTGTTGCAGGGCATGAAAGTGCTGCTGGAGAAATTGGAGGGGGGCAGTTTAGGGCGCAGGATGGAACTGTTCACTCTCTACGACGGCGGGAGGGATGGTTCTGATGCAAAGCCCAGTGGGTGGGGGGAGGTTCTGGGGTTTCAAACTGTTTTAGGTGGTTTTTGGGGAAGTATCAGGGATCCATGTCTGAGTGGTAATTTCTCACAGTATGCTACGTCTAACATTAAAATGGTGGGATGGGAACGGAAATGTGACACCATCTACATAATCTGATGGCTCCCTCCCTGACGAAGTTCCTTACCTGGAATGCCCGGGGGATGTCAATGCTTGAAAAACGTAGACGAGTGCACTCCTACTTATGGCGCTACAAAATTGCCATAGCTGGGGTGATACATTACTCTATATCTGGTGTAGATGGTGAGGGCAGCTTTATGCCACTTCGTTCTCTGGATTTGCACGGGGTGCTGATATGGGTGGCCCCGGGGACTCCCTTCCAACATATGCACCATGTGCTTGATCCTGAGGGATGTTTCGTGATCTTCCACAGGAGAATTGACGGGCACGAGATATCTCTTATAAATGTGTACGCTCCTAACTCAGATGCCCACAATTTCTTTTACGAAGTGGTGACGGCAGCGACCCCCTTTCTGCGTGGGGACATTGTCCTATTGGAGGATGTTAATTGTGTGATGGATGGGATGCTGGACCGTAAACCCCTTTGGGCGAACACTAAGCCTGGTATGACTGGGGCCTTGATAGGCGAGATGAGGGAACTGGGTCTCGTGGACGCATGGCGGGTTAGACACCCGGACACTAGGACATTCTCCTGCCACACCCCTGCAGCCAATACATTTAGCAGGTTAGATCAATTCCTCTTGCCGTCGTCTCTGATGCCCAGAGTCAGGGAGATAGTGTACCTCCCGAGGCATATCTTGGACCATTCGCCAATGCTCCTGACCTTGGGTACTACTAGGCCCAGGGCGGCAATCCCCACGTGGCAGCTTCCGACTGAGGCACTGACTGATCCACATTTTGCCAGGCAACTGGAAGAAGAGATCTCCAATTACTTTGAGACAAACTGGGGCTCGGCATCCTCAAGGGGTGTGGCGTGGGAGGCAATGAAGGTGGTGGTCTGGGGTTTTTGTCTCGGGCGACCTATGGGGTCCGACAGCAGCTTGAGAGGGACATTAAGGGCCCGATGTAGGTAAAAGGGATTTTCCGATTTCAAAATACCGAGGCGGGCCGAATCGGTATTCTGAAATCGGAAAACGAGATGTAGCAAACAAACGGCGAAATAATACCGAATCGGTCGGCATCGGTAATGTGAATCGGTACGTACCGATTCGTCACGGACCGAATCGGAAAGTACCGAATCGGCTACCACCGAATCGGAAATAGCCGAATCGGCTACCACCGATTCGGAAATAGCCGAGTCTGTAAAATCCGATTCGGCAATTAACGAATCGTAGGTATGAAAACACACTCATGGCCAAAAAGCCCATAGGAATGCATTGAAGAAACCGAATCGGTAAAATCCGATTCGGATAATACCGAATCGGATTTTACCGATTCGGTAATATCCGATTCGGTAAAAGCCGAATCGGCAAAAGCCGATTCAGCCAATGAGGTGGCTCCCCCTCCCCCACCCAAACAGGGAGTGGCAACCCCGGCAGGTGCAGCTAATTAAGAACTTTCTGGAGAGCCAGCCTGAGCTGAACACTCACAGTTAGCAGCAGTGGGAGTAGGAGGTAGTGAACTGTTCTGATCAAGATGGAAAACCAGAGTGAGAGCCAGAAGTCCACCCAGAAGAGGAAGCCTAAGTTCAGCAGCATCGAGCTGCAGGTGTTGGTTGAGGAGGTGGTGAGGGTGCACCGGCAGCTATTTGGAAAGCTGTCCCTCAATGTGCCAGACAGCACCAAGAGGAGGATCTGGAGCGAAATCGCCCAAAAGGTGAATGCTGTGGGTGTCACCCCCAGGTCCCTGGATGAGCTGAAGAAGCGTTTCTATGACATCCGCAGCCTCACCAAACGGAAGATGGCAGAGATCCAGAGGCAGGCTGGAGGCACTGGTGGAGGCAGGAACCCGGCGCCACCCCTCACAGACCTCGAGGAAATGGTGTCCACCACCATTGAGAGGGAGAGCGTAACTGGAATTGGGACCCTGGACAGCTCAGCCAGAGCTACAGCTACAGGTAAGAAGCATGCGCATCATGACACACCCTACCAGACACCTCCCCATTAGACACAATGCATAGCCAAACCCCAGCACAGTACTGTAACCAACATACAAGAGACAAGCATCATGGTACATGTAGTCAGCAGAAGTTAGCAAAATATGGCAGTGCAGAATCACAAGACAGGAAACAGTGGAACACATTCTAAGGAGATGCAAGGACATGTGGAATGCTTTAATTGTACTGACTGTAATACATCGGCACTCAATTTACAAATGCTTCTTTGTACCTAGGGGCACCATCAGGCGGACAAACAATGACTACAGAGGCAGCAGCACCATCCACCACTGCACTCGCAGGGCCGAGCACCAGTCAGGCTGCCGAGGAGGAGGAGGACGAAAACACCATAGGGCTTGGTATAGAGGGAGACCTGGTAATAGACTTTGAAGCACTGCACTCCCCACAAATGCCGAGCACACCCCCCTTGCAGTTCTCCCCAGAGAACTCCCCCACAAGGGACCTCCTTCCACCTACACCAGCTCCTGCCGCGATCATGGCTGTGGCACCAGTACACCCTGTCCTGGGAGCAGGGGCTCAGGCCCCGGCCAGCACCACACCCCCACCAGTGGCACCCCAGCCCACTCAGCAGGCCGGCAGCAGCAGTACCCGGCGCCGAGCCATTCCCACCACTGCAGCACCAGCACCGGAGGGCAGTGTCTTCCTGGGCCTCGAAGGAAATATGGTCAAGATCCAAAGGCAGCAGGCGAAATCCATCATGGCCTGCCAACGCCAGCTCCTGCAGCACAACCTGCAGATGGGGGAAATGGTGAAAGGATTTCAGGCCTTCGTGGATTCAAACAAGGAGGTAGCAGCAGGGTTAGGCAGGCTAACCACTGCCATAACCCAGTTATGTGGCAGACTGGAGGAGCATGAGGTGGTGCGCAGGCGGGATGCCCGGGTGCAGAACCGCTCCATGAGCCGCCTTGCTGCGGCAACGGCACAACTCTGTCAGCGCAGTGCCAACATGGAGTCTAGTCTCACACAAAATACGGCAGAGATAACAAGGGGAATGGCCCGCATCACGACTGCAATGGAGGCCATGATCATCTCTAACACTGCAGCAAATCCTGCCCTGGACCTGGGGGATGCTGGGGACAGCAGCAGCCGCAGCAGCCCGGCCAGCGCTGCGTCAGAGCCACGCAGGAGCACCAGGCGCTCCGCAGATGCCGCTGGTCATTCTGAGGGGGCTGAGGGACACCCCAGTGGGGCTGCCAAGCGGTCAAAGAAATAGCCTTGCAAGGGCGGGTGAGGCAACCTGGACCTTGGACTTTTGTTTTCTTTGCCATTACACCTTTTTTTTGTTGCACATCAGTGCAGTAACTGTGTTGCAACAGTATTAAAAATTGTTTTTTCACAACAACCATTTAGCTGTCTTTGCATCTGTACTCACTCAGAAATAGTTTTCTGTAATCTCCTCACGTCTGTATCTGCCATCACTTGGCGTACACACCCCAGCTGGCTGTGTCAGTGGCACAGCTTCGTCGTCGTCATGGTCCTCGTAGTCAGACAACTCCCCCTCAGTGCCCTTCTTCACCGCAAGGTTGTGTAACATTGCACATACAGCTATGATCTTGCAGCAGGTGATGGGGGTATACTGCCTTGCACCTCCACTCTTGTGCAGGCATCTGAATCTACTTTTCCAGATGCCAAAGGTCCGTTCGACGACATTCCTTGTGCGTATGTGGGCCCGGTTATACCTCCTTTGGCTGGGTGTGGAGGGGTTGAGGTAGGGGGTGAGTATGAATGAGCGGAGGGCATATGCACTGTCGCCTGGAAGAGAAAGGGGTAACATTACACACATGCATAAATGTATTCCACCTAGCTACTGTGTGTTATGGGGGTCTGATGATGTGTCTCACCTAGGAGGTATCCTTCACCAAATTCGCCAGCCATCAGCCGTGCATAGATGCCGCTCTGTTGGAAAATATAGGAGTCATGGGTACTCCCTGGAAATTTTGCTACCAGGTCTGTGATGGTGCACTTCGCATTGCAGATCACCTGCACGTTGATGGTGTGTGTAGACTTCCGATTGCGGTATATGTATTCTGTGTCCGCTGGTGGGCAAATCGGAATGTGCGTGCCATCTATGCAACCAATGATTTGGGGAAATTGTGCCATCTGGTAGAAGTCAGCTTTAGTTTGTAGCAGTTCTGCGTGGGTTGCAGGGAAAGAGATGTATTGGTCCATCCTGTGTATCATGGCGTCAAGGAATGTGTGGAAGAACCTTGACAGGCTGCTCTGGCTCACCCCTCCTACCGCCGCAACTCCACTTTGATAGCTGCCAGACGCAAACAGGTGTAGGCTGCATAGCACCTGGACGTGTGCTGGGATGGCGTGTGCCCTTGGGGTGTGGTGGTCCAAGAATGGTTTGAGGTCCCTGATGAGCTCAAGTATGGTGTCAGAGTCCAGCCTGTATCTCTGTAGGATCTCTGCCTCTGTGAGCATGAACAGGGTTATCCTCTGTCTGTAGACCTGTTCATTTCTTAGCCATTCCCTCTGTCCTTCCTGCTGTAGCCGTAGCCGCCTCGCAATGACATAAAAAGCTGCCATCCTGCAAGTTGCAATGCATTTTGGGGCTGTTTATATGGGTTGGAGTTGGTTACCACCTGATTGTAATCCATGGTAAATACCGAGTGAATTCTACCGAATTTGAGCCGATTTCGGTGTTTCTGTGCCTCCCTACATCTCCCCATCTGTCGGAATCGGGGAATTTCCCGATCGGTGATTCATACGAATCGGTATGTTCTCCGATTCGGCTCATGTCCGATTCGGTGTGTCTACCGAATCGGTACATGGACCGAATCGGTTATTTTCCGATTCGGTGTGTCTACCGAATCGGTACATGGACCGAATCGGTTATTTTCCGATTCGGTGTCACTACCGAATCGGTACATGGACCGAATCGGTTATTTTCCGATTCGGTGTCACTGCCGAATCGGTACATGGACCGAATCGGTTATTTTCCGATTCGGTGTGTCTACCGATTCGGTACATTGACCGAATCGGTGTTTGCATCCGAATCGGTGTGTTACCGATTCGTTACATATCCGATTTTCGGTATGTACGTATCGGATTCTTTTCCATTCGGTACTCATTCCGAATCGGTTTTCACTCCGATTTTGATTTTTTTTTGTTCCCTACATCTCGATGGCTGTTTACCGATCGGTAAGGGCCAAAAATCGGTATTTTCGGCCGTTACCGATCGGTAACGGCCTACCTACATCAGGCCCTAAGTTCCTAGAGAGAAGGTTAGCCAAGTTGGTAGTGGTGTTACCCACAGCTCCCAATCGATTGAATGGGTGGCGGGATGTACAAGAGGACCTACTGGCGGCGCTATGCAGACTTGAAAAATGTCATTATACTGCGTACAGACAGGGATTACATGCGGAGGGCGATCTATCTGGGGCGCTTCATGCCAGATTTATTTGTAATGAGACGCTGGTGTCCCCCATAGTGCAGATGAAGATGGTGGACGGCTGCACAGTGTATAGACAGCAAAGAATTTTGGATACACTGGCGGATCATATGGCTGGAGTATATGCAGGGTGCCCTACACCAGACCTGGACTATTTGATGTGGCTTCATACCATGCTGAATTTACCATGTTTAGATAGCGAGACCAGTAAATTTCTGGATGAGCCGTTCTCGAAAGAAGAAATCCTAGCGAGTATTAAGTCCCTGAAATCTACAAAGAGCCTGGGGAGTGATGGCCTACAGGCCGAGTTTTATAAGAAGTTTGCACCTATCCTAGCGGACCGCCTCCTTGAAGTACATAACAAGGCATTTCAAACCTGTGCGCTCCCACCATCCATAAATGAAGCCATGGTGGTTAGGATCCCCAAGGCAGATAGGGACATCCAACTCCCGGGGTCATACAGACCCATCTCCTTATTAAACATCAATATGAAAGTTCTTAGCGGCATCATGGCTACTAGACTGCAACTGCATATGCAATATCAAACCATCAAGCCGGATTCATCCCCAAATGCAGCATCGCCCACAACTTGAGGCGGCTGGCCCATGTGTGGCACTCACCAGTGCCGAATCGGGAAGACTGTGCCCTGGTGCTGTTAGATATCGAACAAGCGTTCAACTCAGTTGGGTGGGTGTATTTATGGGAGGTCCTCGGACAATGGGCGTGGGGACACAATTCTTGAAATGGGTGCAGTTATTATACTCGAAGCCCAGTGCTAGGATAAGAACGGGGAGGTTGTTGTCGCGGGCCTTTCGGCTACAATGTGGCACGAGACAAGGATGCCCATTGTTGCTGCTCCTTTTTGCTACGGTAATGGAACCCCTAGCTGCAGGCCTACAGAAAGAGATGGAGGCCTATGGGATCCCGCTTGGAGAGACTAATCATTTGGTGTCCATGTATGCGGACAACACCTTGATATATGCCCGAAATCCTGCCCGGGCGATACCGACATTGTTGAGCACCCTGGAGAGATTCGGACACGTGTCAGGACTGCAGATTAACTCAGGGAAGTCTAAACTAATCCCAATATGGAGACTATCGTCACTCCCAGATGTGGGTCTGCCAGAGGTGGGGCTCCCATGGGTAAGGACCGCATCACGGTATCTATAGGTTCGACTGGCGGAGATGGCCGAGGACTATTTGGCGCTTAACATTGGGAAAGTAATTGAGGGTTTGCGGGGGGTCCGTTCGCTTTTGGTAAAAGTGGCCACTATCTCTCATGGGGAGGATTGCGTTGACTAAAATGGTGGTCCTGCCAGATGCCTATACACAATGCAGCACTCCCTTTTCAGGATTCCCAACACTTCTTTATCACGTTAGACAGGCTACTGACAGATTTATTATGGGGACCCAAACGCAAGCGGGTCAGACTGGTCACTCTGCAAAGAACCTGGCAGAACGGTGGGTTGGAGGTTTCATGTCTGGAATTGTATTATGCAGCATAACAGTTGCAACATGCAGTACATTGGCTAGACGGTGACGAAAATAGGGAGAAGGCCCTGCTGGCAGGGACCTGTGCAGACAGGGCGCTACTCAAATTATTATTGCTGGGAGCACGGATACCCTTGACGAGCCCCTATATTGTCCGGCGTGTGGTGGAGATATGGGAAATGGTAGTCCGTAGAGTGCTAAGAAGAGCGCCTTATGCCCCTGATATGCCCCTGTGGGTGGTTCGACCCTTTTGCCAGATTTCTGCATCTATGTCTGTGCCCCAATGGCTAGAGGGGGGTGCCTGACCATGGGGGACCTACATGAGAACAAACAGTATGTCATGCGCTAGCAGGTGACGGAAACCTTTGCGCTGGGCTCTGGACAGTTCCTACAATGCGCAAAAATAGCCCAGGTGGCTAGAGAGCTGTGGCCCATGTTCCCTGTAGAACCCCCCCATCTCTAATGTGTTGCAGACTCTGATCATGATGGCCAAGGGCCGTAGATTAATTCCACCCCTATCCCGGGCACTTCGGGATGACAGGGCAGTCAAGGTTCTACCAATCCAGGCAAACTGGCAGGTACTGAAGGGTGACCCCATCACAGAGAGGGACTGGACTAGAATTGACGAAGGGGTCAATCAGGCATGGAGAGCAATGCTGGGAGAGTCGACAAATGAGGGGGCCGATAGTACGACACAAGAGGAGGTCGCGGGGAACGAAAGGAATGATAGCAGGCCAGGTGATAACCAGGAGAAGAGGAAGACACTAGATAGTGCTCCAATGTGGACCACCGGGGGGGGGGGGATACAGTAGAGACATGGGAGGGAGAATATGTTTTAGTTGTGGGTGGAGGATGGGTTGTTGGGACTTTCAATATAGGTTTGCTTTTTGAAATCTAGAAGATATAGGCCAAGATATAAAATCCCATGGGGAAAGAAGTACAGTAAGAGAAGACTCTAGGATGTAGGGTCCAACTCTGTATTAGCTTGTCAAAGCTTGTCCATAAATGTACCTTGCCCACTTAATCCTATGTACACAAATGTTGATGCTTCTAATGATATGGTCCTGAGGCTATGCATATTGGTTTTGTATTGAAACTCAAATGCCAATAAAGATATAAAATAAAAAAATAACAACAACTTAGGGCCAGATGCACGACCATTCTGTTTTGCGGGTTGCAAATTGTGTTTTCTTGCGACTCACAAAATGGAATGTACTAATGTGTCTCAAACACATTTAGGGATTCCCATTGGGGTCACAAATCACCTGCCTCATCAAAATTCATAAGCAGGTTGCAATTTACAACCCATATGGCAAGGGCTATGTTCACAGGGATGGTGGCCTCTGGAGACAGCAGACCACCATGTCTGTGTTTGCTTTTTAAACAAAACAACATTTTCTTTTTTGAAATGCAGCCCATTTTTCATAAAGGAAAATAGTATGTATTTAAAAGAAAAAATGAAAAGTTTTCTTATCATTTTTTAAGGGCAGGCAGTGGTCACGCACAAAAACTTTCACTGATTGTTCACACAGAACGGTGAAGCTTAGAGTAAAACTGTTTCCTTTGTAGTCACTGAATCACTTTTTTTTAGTCTTGATTACATTTTATACATGAAATAGTTCTGTAATAGTACTCAGTTGAAAATATTTTCACTGCCAAACCCAAAGGGGAAGGGGTTCCCTTTGGACCCCTTCCCATTTGCATTTGGCTTACCACCAATTTGAAATTGGTGGTAACTGCAATTGTGTAGTGGCCGCATTTGCGGTCGCAAAATAATCTTATATCCCCCTTCGACTCCCTAATGAAAAGGAACGCCCTTGGCACAACCCTTCCTAATAGCGACTCACAAACCCTATTTTGCGAGTCAGTAATAAGTTACCGACTTGCAAAATAGGGTTTGTACATGCGTCAGCCCTTTTTAGCTATCGCAAACAATCCGATTTTCCGTTAGCAACCACTCAAACAGTACTACATCTGGGCCTAAGTGTGCAAAGAAATATACATATTGACAAACATATCTCCTTTCTGCTCCTCACTGTTTGTTTAAAAAAATATATCGAAAAAAGGAAAAGCCAGTTGTTAGTTTTGTTTCTTTAAACTGCATCGGTAATTATTAGTTATGCAGTAGACATTAAGGGCCTCATTTACTACATAATGACGCAGCACGGCGCCGCAAGCCATTCTGCTGCGCCGGGTTGCGTAATTTTAAAAGCATAGAGATGCGTCGTATTAACAACAACACAACACATCTGTGTGCTTTCCCCTGCACCGGCACACAATTGGCTGCCATGAGCCAGCACAGGCACCCTTGTGTCATTTTGCAAGGGTGTCTGCGTTGCCGGGATACTTGATTTTGTGCAGGAAGGAATATCTTCCTGCATAAAAACAATCACTGATGGCATTTTCCTCTTTCTATGCAGCACGCATAGAAAGAGGACAAAATGAGGAGAAATAAAAGTATTTCTCCTCGTTGCGCAACTCCTACGCCTCTTCTGTAGCGGCGAAGGATTTTGACGCAATCCCAGCTTTGCGAAATGTTGTAAATCTGGGTAAGTGTCAGGTTCCATGGATGTTGCATGGGAGTAATGAGTAAAAGGGGTCCATATTTACCATGAAAAGCACGCGTTTTTTTATTCCTTCTATGTGTGATGCACTCTGCAGCAGGCATAGAAAGAGAAAAATGCCTCAGGGATTTTTTTGTGCAGAAAGGTTTCCCTTCCTTCATAAAAACAATCCTTCTTACAACACAGACACCCTTGCACCATGGAGCAAGGGTGCCTGCGTTGTTGGTAGGAAGCACAATGTGTAGTAACGTTGGGAATAACAGGAAAGCAACGTATATTGTTAATTACGGTGCATTCCTGCCCTTTCCCTATCATGCTGCGCAGCATGGTGACTTGCTGTGCTGTGTGAATTGTTCATAAATATGCCCTTGAGACTTCACAACTCATTCTTTATTACAGGTGACTAGAGACATCACAAGTGGCCTGTAAGAAGAAAATTAGAGGTATGCCTTTATACAAGGATGGGAGGCTCCCATGGAGTATAATATATTTTAAAATCCTAAACATTTCATCTGTTTTACCAGCGACACTAATCCCAATGTACGTGCTTTCTCACTCAGTGCCACTGGGTTATAGGCAAGAGAGAGGTATTTAAATTTCTGACTATCCCCTGGCCCCTAGATCAGTGTTTCCTAACCTGTGGTCCAGGACCTCCTGGGGGAGGGCCACAAAGCCTACTCAGAGGGTCCGTGTATGCTTAGAACATTTAATAATATTAACAGATTAATACATTGTGTATAAATAAAGACGCAAAATGTACAACTGAAAATGTTAAAATGTTCTGTAAATGCAAAGAATTTGAAATTGGAGGCTAAAAAATAAGTTACTGTACTCAGATAGATATGTGGGAGTAGTGGCAGTGCTTTAAACAGAAAATCATATGAATGATGAGTTGCCTCAATTGAATTTAGAAAAGAGCCAACCTTTCTATTATAATTTTTTTATATATATTTGCGAATTACATTAAATATTGTATCATTTGTTTGATGAATACTTGTTTCTGTAAACTGTGTATTGTTTTGTGATTCAAATCATCGAAAACGCTTAGGCCGGATCCCAGATTCCAATAATGATTCAGTTGCGGTCCCCAGTTTCAAGTAATGAATAAGTGGGGGTTTACAGAAGTCAGAAGGTAGAGAACCACTGCCCTAAGCTATGTAACAATAACACAACCATTATAGGATAAACAGGAGATGTGCAACAGCCTTAAGTATCTGTGACTAGGCACACATACTTCACACATCCTTTTAAAACATTAATCCTCTAAGAAGATATAATTACCTATATATCATTGAAGACAAACATAGGACGACCATCTACATGACTTATTTATTTTCCAGTGGTGCTGGCGGCCTTGGGCACAGTGTAAGTTGGGAGGCCTTAGATTTTGTGGGACATTGCTTGGCCCTGAGCATAACAAACACTCACCTCTTTATACTGACAACACTGTTTGGCTGCCATTGTAGCCAATTTTTCTTCAAAGTCTTGGAGTCTCTTAAGTCCCTCCTCAATGTTCATCGCAGCATTCTGGATAAGGTAAAGTTTCAGTTCCTTCCCACAACATGCGCCATCTTCATTCAGAGCTGGGCAATAAAAATTGGTTTTACCCTAAAATCAGAAAAGATAACATGTTGCCATTTATTTACAAAGCCACTCTGAGACATAGATCTTGACGTATAAAATGTCACATGAATGTACAAACACATGTTCAATATGAAAATTATGGAAATGTTGCTGTTAAATAGTTCATTAGCAATACAAATATGTAAAGCCAAGTCTGCCTAAAGCACATGTAGACTGACCAGTGCAGGAAAAGTAGAGGGTAACATTCCAAGAACCATCAAATGCAGCCTTTGAGAAAATAAGCACATAAGTCTTAAGTGGTAACATGCCAACAGAGTAGCATGAAGGTTCTACACCCAACATGAGAGTGATATAAATGGGCGGAGCAGTATCTCTTAGTGATAGAGAGTGACACCCCAACAACTGTCACAGCTTCTCAATTACTCACTTGAAGTACCACTTACCCTCAAACATTTAATTAAGGCTGTGGATTTCCCACTCCTTAAGAAGCCTATCTTTCACCCCATTGGACCTGTGAGCAAAAACCTAGTTCTAAAAATATCTAAATCCTTTAAAGTCCTTGAACAAGTGGTCACCTCACTACTCAAGACATATATGCAGCATAACGATTTGGTCCATTCCCCATAGGTGACAATGAAGAGTGGCAGGGCGCCAAACCATTACTTTTTGCTCCAATGGCAGAAATTCTGTAGGTTATAAATACCAGCATTGTTTTGAATCAGTTGTATCTCTCTGTAGTATTTAAGACTTGTTGTGAACGTATCTAGGACCCTAATTAAATATTCCCGATTTATGCCCTTATGTGGTGATAACAAATCATATCCTTATAAAGGCATAAGAATCATATCCATATTTAGTAATAGCCTATGCAGTCCAAATACGGCAAGGCTACTTCCTTAGACTCCTAGAAAGTACAACAAGTTCTTTAAACAAACCAAACCTCCAGCAACCCGGGAATTCCCCCTGCTTTTGTTTTGATTTGTCCTAGAACTCCTGCGAGTCCTGAAAGAACTGCCAGTTCTTAGTGACAGTTCTTATTGACGTCTTATGTCCAACCTTACGTCAAACACGGCACCTTCCAGGTATAAATATACCAGCATTTGCCTTAAGCAACACACTGTGGTTTGGAGCAGAGTGGCTATCTACTTACCCGAAGCCCAGATGATGCGAGTGCCGAAGGAAGCCGTCCCTCCCATTTGACGCACGAGAAAGACGCTGTCTTTTCTCCTGCCGAGAAAATCCAGCTCCAGTGTTTCCAGTCACCCTTGCGGGTCACTGGGAGATCGAGTCCTTAGAACGAGATACAAGACCTGCTTCATTATAAAACCAAGGTACGGAGCTGATTAGACCCTTAGAGAATTCTTGATTCAGATTCTTGGCAAAGCTAACTTAACTTAAACTGCAACTCCCTTACCCCTTCCCACGTACTAGGCTTAGGTTAGGTACACGGGGGCGTATCATAGAAGCACCAGTTGAGTACGTTTAGTCAACTTTTATCATTGTATATAATTGTATATATTTTATCCGTTTTAAGTATCATATGGCTCCGAAACCATATCAATGCTTTTACAGTATTATTTCATAATACTCATTTTACTGTACGCACTTTACTTTATGACAAGTATTGCAATTGTGGCAATTCACTTCTCTTGCATGAGAAAGAAGACTGCTCAATAAATAACACCTTTTATTGAAAACGCCCGTCCCTCTATTTTCTCTGCACTCTGGTGAAACTAAGAATGCATGATTGACTGAGTGAAATAGCTATCTATTGTTTTCACACGACTCTGGAGATATACTCCTTATTCTGGAGGGAGCAAAGTTGTCATGTTTATGCGGTTGTCAGAAGCTAATCCCTTCTTGTCTTATCAGGGAAGTTAACTCCTCCCTGTTCATTCGAGAAAGTTTCTAGTGACCTCTGAGCTAGCTGGCATACCTAATTAGGTCTAATATATTCAGTAGATACCTAGTCGACCTCAGTCCTACGTCTAAACTGCCGTTTATGTTATTCCAATGCGCAGAGCCTATTGGGAATATAGGAACTACACTACACACTCACAATCATGCTACCCCAATTCAAGTGGCTCCGCAGGAGGCTTCTCACCAGGTCATTGGAAACATTCTGCTCTTGCTCTATCTTTTCAAGCTCTTGTCCTCTGACTTCTAGGGTGAACTCTGATCTTTTTAAAGCATATTCTCAGCTTCTTGCCTCTCTCTTTTTCTGCTATGGACCATGATATTCAAAATTATACAAACTGAACTGTCAGACTAGGCAAGAATTCCCCTCTCAGTTCCAAATTAATGATGCGATTATCTCATTGCTGTGCATCACTGGATGAATGTTTCCATTCTTATGCTGCACGGCAAACATTTATGTACTGATCTGCAGAGGTGAAAAATTGCTCTGGGGCCTCCAAACTCTGACCTGTGGTTTCAGGGTCCCATTATAGCCCTGTGGCAATAGTATAACAACTAGGAGTCCTCTTTGATATGCTGTCAGACAACATTCAAAATATGGTTTTAGCGACATCACATTTTCACCAACAGTGGTTTTAACACCGTTTTCAATCATAAGATAGGAAGATCATATACAGTTATAATGAATATCTACCACTACAAAATGCTAACTTGATTGCAGTGGTCAAAGTGGAGTAAAAAAAGTAGGGGAACTGTGGGTGGAGAATTAGGGGGCGGGAATAACCGAAGATTGGATCAGTGGGTGGAGTCAGGGTGTGGCTAGAATTAGCAAACCATACCAATTTTTTGTACCTTTAGCATTTCACTGACCAGTTACAGCTTATAACGTTATTTAATTCAAACAAAGGATAAACATGTGTATTTGAGGTTTAATTCAGGAAAAATCAAACACTCATAGGGAATACAGGTTTATGTAAAGTGTGCAAAATATAAGCAGGAACAACATGTTACCTTAATGCTTTTATTCCTATTGTTCAGAAATCCATGAGTATTTTTTGTCTCAAACATTGAGGGCAGAAATACAGGGCTCCACCTGTGCACATGGACCCAGTAATATGCAAATCAGTCTTGATCCTACACCCAATGGGAACATTCCAGCCCGAACTGCCAAGCCAGGTCCTCCCTGGACAGGAAACAAGAATCCTAGGACCGGTTTCGGGTTTTCAGCCCTCATCAGCCAGGATAGCTTGATTTCAGTGGCATGGAGAGCACAGGACCCACGTCTGGGCATACCCGTCAATCAAAAAGAACAACTGATGGGCAGAATGCAGAACAATGTCATACATTTACCCCCAGTACAGAGATCTGGGCCTAAATCCATTGTTTTTTTTGCTCACCATGCCATTCCAGTTTGGAACCAGCCATTTGCAAATCAGTCTTGATCCTGCCCCCAATGGGAACAGTCCAGGCCGAACTGCCAGGCCAGGTCGTCCCTGGACTGGAAATAAGCATCCTAGGACTCGTTTCGGGTTTTCAGCCCTCATCAGCCAGGATAGCTTGATTCCAGTGGCATGGAGAGCACAGGACCCACATCTGGGCCTACCCATCCCACTCGGGGTGACAAAAGCAAAAAGAACAACTGATGGACAGAATGCAAAACAATGTCATACATTCACCCAAGTACAAAGATCTGGGCCTAAATCCCTAGTTTTTTTGTTCACCGCTCCTGTCCGTTCACTGCTCCTGAGAAACCAAACGCTATAGTAGGGCTAGAGGGATGTTTAAAGACCCAGCCTAAGTAATATCCCCCGTTAGAACTAAACTTGTAAACACCAAACTTAGGGGTCTGAATCAGAATCCAATAGTGATTCTCTAATGCTGTACCCATGCCAACTAGTGTGCGTAGGAACCAAAAATTATAGGTAGAAATGACAAACCATATCACCAAAATGTGAGACACCGGTAACCGTGAGTCACCCCTGGTTGAGGATTCCCATCAAAGTCTTGTATGGATCAATATTCTCATCTGGTAATCCTTATCGGGTATTGTGTCTCTTGATCATTGAGACCACTTGCATACCCTGATAGCCGGTTCGGGGTAGCGACCCACAATCACTCGGATATACCACATGATGTTGACATGATGGGAATGTGCAGTGCAAAAATGATATATGTGGTGATTAAAAAGGGATAGGGAACTTAACAAAAACCTATTTTAATGAACGTTAGCCCCTTCCTGTTTAAAAACAAGAACAGTTTAGCATAATCATCGCAGTACACACAAATAGCTGCGGAGAGACCAACATTTTTCAGCCTCAGGGGGAGATTCCCCAGCCTTTCGTCAGGGTCTCTGTTCTCTACCAATGCTACTGCTTTTGAGTGATGAATAAAGTGTGAAAAACTTTATGAAAAAACACACAAGTGAAGTATAACAGTAAAGGATATAATGTTCCTTCGTCTGTGCGAACTCCTCTTCGGCACCTGGTGTCTTAGTATTGTCTGTGGGGGACAAACGTACAAGTGAATCACATTCAGCTACCCTGGTCTGTACAGGGAGATACACCATTTCAAGAATATTTACAACTTCTTTACTCACCCAGTGTGTCCGGGGAGTGGACCTCACCTCTTCCTGGACCTGGCTCAGGATATGTGAGACCCCGCTCTACAAGGACAGAAACAGACTTCGTGATTACAGTGAACAGAGGGATCAAGGGTTGATCTGCTCTGACAATACACCATCTACGAGGTCATAAGGTCTTCTGAGCGTAGAGTTAACTGACATATACCCACTAGTTCCTACTTCAAAACTCCCTATCCGTTATATCGTTAGCTATAAGCTACAAATGTAGCTATATTTGTTATGATTAGTCTGGAATCGGACGACAAGAAGCAAGCTGGAGAACAGCCTTGCTCTAGACAATGTGGATAGACTTAGGAGCTGCAATCCTACCTGTCCGTCGTTGTCTCGAACTGTGACTGAGTCAGGGGGAGGCAACGGGCTATCATCGTCACTCATACTTCAATGGTCTGGTCTGCAAACTCACAGCCAATCAGAACCTCCGGAGGAGGAGTTATGCCGAAAGGCTATGGTGAATAACCTTGTCATTCACATTGTCACTCATCAAACACTGATGTCAGGGATTGTGCTCATGGCTAAAGAAGTCAAGTTATGTACTTGCATGCTCCCGATGTTAGCGTGGGCATTACTCTAGCTCGTAGTTTCGCGGAGCTATCGTGCTTGGAACTACAAAGTGATGCGGTGCATGGAGCTTATGTAGTTTATTGGATCGACCTCCGCTAGGAATAACGATGCTATTCGCTCACATGTTAGGAACTACATAATGACAACGCCCGCTCAGTGTGTGTAGTTCAGATGACGCCAAACCGCTGTGGGGCATTTTCGCGGGAAAAAGTGGAGAACTACAGAATGACGTGATGTAGCTTTACGTCGGTAGTTCATGTAGAGAGCAGTCACCACGTAAATGCTTTAGCACAAACAATCCTACCCAAATGAAAGACGCCCTTCTAATATGTTTAAGATAGACTGAACCAAGGTATGTCATCATTCAGTCCTTGTCTATCTGTGCCCAGTTTAAATACCCACTTTTGTTCTTTACGGAACAGAAAGTTGGACACATCGCTCACGTGTGGCGGAATGAACGGCTTTTCCAGGACATGCCACTTGAAATCTGTTTCTCCATGGTTGTGTGTTATGAAGTGTTTGGTGAGTTTTGAAATGTCCTTCTTGCACCGAAACGTGCAATGTCCACACAGTGGCAAAGACAAAATTGAGTTCCCGCTTTTTGCCTTTAAACGTTCCAGAAACCTCAGGGACCGTCTGGTACACACTCGTCCCAAAGGTACACCTAGGAGAGAGGTAGGCACTCTTTGGAACCTACCCCCCGTGCTGGGTCACCACCCTTGTGGTGGTTGCTCTGTTTGTCCGTTGACATCAAAAATCACCAGTGTGGACATTGGAACTGATCGACCCTGGGAACTGCGACAGTTTTCGAACTGTAATAGCACCAACCTGATCTACCTCCTCACCTGTACATGCAATGAACACTATGTGGGTATGACCACGAGAAAGGTGCGCGTGAGGATGCAAGAACACAAAAGCACGTTTCGGTGCAAGAAGGACATTTCAAAACTCACCAAACACTTCATAACACACAACCATGGAGAAACAGATTTCAAGTGGCATGTCCTGGAAAAGCCGTTCATTCCGCCACACGTGAGCGATGTGTCCAACTTTCTGTTCCGTAAAGAACAAAAGTGGGTATTTAAACTGGGCACAGATAGACAAGGACTGAATGATGACATACCTTGGTTCAGTCTATCTTAAACGTATTAGAAGGGCGTCTTTCATTTGGGTAGGATTGTTTGTGGTAAAGCATTTACGTGGTGACTGCTCTCTACATGAACTACCGACGTAAAGCTACATCACGTCATTCTGTAGTTCTCCACTTTTTCCCGCGAAAACGCCCCACAGCGGTTTGGCGTCATCTGAACTACACACACTGAGCGGGCGTTGTCATTATGTAGTTCCTAACATGTGAGCGAATAGCATCGTTACTCCTAGCGGAGGTCGATCCAATAAACTACATAAGCTCCATGCACCGCATCACTTTGTAGTTCCAAGCACGATAGCTCCGCGAAACTACGAGCGAGAGTAATGCCCACGCTAACATCGGGAGCATACAGGTACATAACTTGACTTCTTTAGCCATGAGCACAATCCCTGACATCAGTGTTTGATGAGTGACAATGTGAATGACAAGGTTATTCACCATAGCCTTTCGGCATAACTCCTCCTCCGGAGGTTCTGATTGGCTGTGAGTTTGCAGACCAGACCATTGAAGTATGAGTGACAATGATAGCCCGTTGCCTCCCCCTGACTCAGTCACAGTTCGAGACAACGACGGACAGGTAGGATTGCAGCTCCTAAGTCTATCCACATTGTCTAGAGCAAGGCTGTTCTCCAGCTTGCTTCTTGTCGTCCGATTCCAGACTAATCATAACAAATATAGCTACATTTGTAGCTTATAGCTAACGATATAACGGATAGGGAGTTTTGAAGTAGGAACTAGTGGGTATATGTCAGTTAACTCTACGCTCAGAAGACCTTATGACCTCGTAGACGGTGTATTGTCAGAGCAGATCAACCCTTGATCCCTCTGTTCACTGTAATCACGAAGTCGGTTTCTGTCCTTGTAGAGCGGGGTCTCACATATCCTGAGCCAGGTCCAGGAAGAGGTGAGGTCCACTCCCCGGACACACTGGGTGAGTAAAGAAGTTGTAAATATTCTTGAAATGGTGTATCTCCCTGTACAGACCAGGGTAGCTGAATGTGATTCACTTGTACGTTTGTCCCCCACAGACAATACTAAGACACCAGGTGCCGAAGAGGAGCTCGCACAGACGAAGGAACATTATATCCTTTACTGTTATACTTCACTTGTGTGTTTTTTCATAAAGTTTTTCACACTTTATTCATCACTCAAAAGCAGTAGCATTGGTAGAGAACAGAGACCCTGACGAAAGCCTGGGGAATCTCCCCCTGAGGCTGAAACATGTTGGTCTCTCCGCAGCTATTTGTGTGTACTGCGATGATTATGCTAAACTGTTCTTGTTTTTAAACAGGAAGGGGCTAACATTCATTAAAATAGGTTTTTGTTAAGTTCCCTATCCCTTTTTAATCACCACATATATCATTTTTGCACTGCACATTCCCATCATGTCAACATCATGTGGTATATCCGAGTGATTGTGGGTCGCTACCCCGAACCGGCTATCAGGGTATGCAAGTGGTCTCAATGATCAAGAGACACAAAACCCGATAAGGATTACCAGATGAGAATATTGATCCATACAAGACTTTGATGGGAATCCTCAACCAGGGGTGACTCACGGTTACCGGTGTCTCACATTTTGGTGATATGGTTTGTCATTTCTACCTATAATTTTTGGTTCCTACGCACACTAGTTGGCATAGGTACAGCATTAGAGAATCACTATTGGATTCTGATTCAGACCCCTAAGTTTGGTGTTTACACGTTCACTGCTCCTGTCCGTTCGCCGCTCCAGTCCGGTCACCGCTCCTGCCCGGTCACCGCTCCTGCTTCTGCTCAATCGTCTCTCCTGCCTCGTCACCTCTCTTGCCCCGTCTCCTCTCCTGCCTCGTCACTTCTCCTGTCCCCCCACTTCTCCTGCCCGTCACTTCTCCTGCTCCGACAATTCTGCCTCGTTCACTGCTCCTGCCCCATCACTTCTCCTGCTTTGTCACTTCTCCTGCCTCGCCGTCACCTCTCCTACCCAGTCACCTCTCCAGCCCGTCACCTCTCCTGCATGTCACGTCACCTGCCCGTCACTTCTCCTGCACGGTCGCTTCTCCTGCCCATCACTTCTCCTGCCCGGTCACTTTTCCTGCTCGGTCACCTCTCCTGCCCGGTCACCTCTCCTGCCCTGTCGCCTCTCCTGCCAAGTCACTTCTCCTGCCCCGTCACCTCTCCTGCACGTCATGTCACCTGCCCATCACTTCTCCTGCCCGTCATTTCTCCTGCCCAGTCACTTCTCCTGCCCCGTCACTTCTCCTGCCCCGTTCACAGCTCCTGCCCCGTTCACTGCTCCTGCCCCGTTCACTGCTCCTGCCCCGTTCACTGCTCCTGCCCCGTCCTCTGCTCCTGCCCCGTCCACTGCTCCTGCCCTGTTCACTGCTCCTGCCCCGTTCACTGCTCCTGCCCCATTCACTGCTCATGTCCTTTCACAGCTCTCTCCCGGTTACCGCTCCTTCTCATGCCTAATCACCACTCCTGCCCCATCACTTCTCCTGCCCGGTCACCTCTCCTGCCCCGTCACCTCTCCTGCCCAGTCACCTCTCCTGCCCCATCACTTCTCCTGCCCCGTCACCACTCCTGCCCGGTCACCACTCCTGCCCAGTCACCTCTCCTGCCCAGTCACCTCTCCTACCCAGTCACCTCTCCTTTCCTGTTGCCTCTCCTACCAGGTCACCACTCCTGCCCGGTCACCAGTCCTGCCCAGTCACCACTCCTGCCTGGTCATCACTCCTGCCCGGTCACCACTCCTGCCCAGTCACCTCTCCTGTCCAGTCACCTCTCCTTTCCTGTTGCCTCTCCTGCCCCGTCACTGCTCCTGCCCGGTCACTGCCCCTGCCCCGTCACTGCCCCATCACTTTTCCTACCCCGTCACTTTTCCTGCTCCATCCCCGCTCCTGTCCGTTCACTGCTCCTGCCTGTTCACTGCTCCTGCCCGTTCACTGCTCCTGTCACATCACTTCTCCTGTCCCATCACTTCTCCTGCCCCGTTCACTGCTCCTATCCTTTCACTGCTCCTGCCCGGTTACCGCTCCTGCTCATACCTAATCACCGCTCCTGCCCCATCACTTCTCCTGCTTTTTCACTTCTCCTGCCCCGCCTTCACCTCTCCTGCCCAGTCACCTCTCCTGCCCGGTCACCTCTCCTGCCCGGTCACTTCTCCTGCCCGGTCACTTCTCCTGCCCAGTCGCCTCTCCTGCCCCATCACTTCTCCTTCCTTGTCACTTCAGCTGCCCTGTCACCTCTCCTGCCCCATCACCTCTCCTACCCTGTCACCTCTCCTGCCCCGTCATCTCTCCAGCCCCTTCACTTCTCCTGCCCGGTGACCACTCCTGTCCAGTCACCTCTCCTGCCCAGTCACCTCTCGCTGCCCAGTCACCACTCCTTTCCTATTGCCACTCCTGCCACTGCCCCATCACTTTTCCTGCCCCATCACCGCTCCTGCCCGTTCACTGCTCCTGCCCGTTCACTGCTCCTGCCCGGTGAGCACTCCTGCCCGATCACCGCTCCTGCCCATCACTTTTCCTGTCCCATCAATTCTCCTGCCCCGTTCACTGCTCCTATCCGTTCACTGCCGCTATCCGTTCACTTCTCCTGCCTGGTTACAGCTCCTGCTCATGACTAATCACCGCTCCTGCGCCGTCACTTTTCCTGCCCCTTCACTTCTCCTGCCCGTCACCTCTCCTTTCCCGTTGCCTCTCCTTTCCCGTTACCTCTCCTATCCCATCACTGCTCCTGCCCCGTCACTGCTCCTGCCCTGTCACTTCTCCTGCCCAGTCACTCCTCCGATCCGTCACCGCTCCTGCCCCATCACTTCTCCTGCCCGTTACTTCTCCTGCCCCGTCACCTCTCCTGCCCCATCACTTCTCCTGCCCCGTAACTTCTCCTGCCCCGTCACTTCTCCTGCCATGTCACTTCTCCTGCCCGTCACTTCTCCTGCCCGGTACCTCTCCTGCCCGGTCACTTCTCCTGCCTGGTCACTTCTCCTGCCCCGTCACTTCTCCTGCCCCGTCACTTCTCCTGCCCGTTACTTCTCCTGCCCGGTCAACTCTCTTGCCCCATCACCTCTCCTTTCCTGTCGCCTCTTCTGTCCCGTCACTGCTCCTGCCCAGTTCACTCTCTGTACAACATTGACAAATTACACAAGGTGGCAAGTTCCCCCTCAATACTCTGTTTGGGAATCTCCTCTGTAATCACTAACTCTGATCTCACTGGCACATGATATGCTAAAGTCAGAGAGGGCGGGCGCATTGTCATTCCAAAGGGGATAATCGGCCTCAATCGGAATGACAATGGGCCTGCCCACAGTCTGTGAGAGCTCAGGGAGGGGCTGCTACAGCCTCTGGAATTCAACAGAGAAGTGTGAGCCGCCCCTGGGCCACCACACAAGCTGAATGAAAAAGTTATTGTTTTAAAGTAGAACTATTCTTGCCGTCCCGGGATGCTTTTTTGAAAGAAAGAAGTAGGGGAACGGACTGAAATATTATAAGTAGGGGCACGTCGTGCACTTCCGATCCGCCCACTTCTACCACTGGATTGCCTCCTTTAGTGTGTTAATATTCTCACCACACAATAAAAGCTTAACATTTGATAGAAACTCTCCACACGGCAGGACACAAATTTGGGGTAGAATCCAGCCTCTTTCAAGATAAGGGACTTATCAGTAAAAACATGGACACGCGTTTATTGGCTACACAAGCTCCACCAGTAACCGAAGTTTAAGAGTGATCTTAGACACTAATGATTGGCGGCATTGCTCTCCCAGGCGCAGCAGTGGTTGCTCACTTTGATCTGTGATGTCCCTGTTTTCAAAGTATGAACTTTACCTGTGCCTATGCGTCCTGATTGTTTGCCTCAGACAACTTTATTCCTCATAAGTCTAAATCATGTTTTCCAATGGTATAGCAATATTATTCTTTTTTAATATTAATGTTATCTCATAGACAAATGTCTGAGTTGAACATAGAAGACATAGCCATCTCTCCAAGTTTATACTTTGTATAATCTCCCAACTGAATGGTATTTAGAATACCTTCATTTTTATAGAAGGATGTTCCTATTCTCTCCATGTTATTGCTGATGTCATTTCATTCAGCAGAACAGTCCATGTCACTACTGTGTTCCCATCAAGCGGCCTCCTCGCTGCTACAACCATGACACTTCAAAGCCTCTTGCCTACGGTTCCAGTTTAATTGTGTCATTTGTCCCACTTGGGCTTGGCACTGGCATGTACTGTCTGAAAAATAATCGGCCAGAACGATGCAGGATGTATCTGGAAGTGGGCCTTAAGACCTTTGAACTCCTAGGCTGCCAAATCGCTCAAAGCAACATTAACCCGTTCCATGCTCATGACGAGCTCAGCTCGTCATGAGGCACACTGGAGCTGTGCTCATGACAAGGTGAGCTCGTCATGAAATAATGCCTTTCAAGCTTTTCCAGCACAGGAGGGGAAAAGCCATAGCAGCCAAAGTGTTAATGTAGGCAGCAATGGTAATCAATGTTTTCTCCACCTGGTCTGCTCCACTCCATACCAGGATATGAAGCTTCCTTTTATTCTAGCAGGGTTCACATCAGCAGGCCTTCTTCTGTAGTTCTAAATGTGGATCTTGGGTGTGAAAAAATGTAGGAGAAAAAATATCGTGTGGACAAAATATTGTGCCAAGAATATCGAGAACAAAAATAATATGAAGGTAAGTTTCTGTAGGTAAGCAATGTTTCACTATATATAACTCCACATACATGTACCTTGACAATATATATATATATCTTCAAGGTACGCAGATGTGGAGTTAGGATTTGTAAATCTATACTTACCTATTTGCACTTTCCTTTTTGAATTTTGGTCCTCGATATTTTTGACACAATATTCTGTCCATATGATATTTGTGTTTCCTATATTCTGTCAGTGATGCGGTTCTTGGCCTTGAGGTAAACGATATGTTCATGTAACATATCACTCTGGGCTAGTAAAGAGATATCCTTATTGAGGTCTTGACGAATTACAGTTTACTAGCTCAAGGGAGCCAAAATTCGTCATCCTTCAACAGCAAAGGCTGAAAGCACAATCAAAATGATAGGTACCTTCAAATTGTAAATATTCCTCCAATCCAACCTGTCTTTTTCTACAGGACATTCCTTTATCTTCCAGGGGTTTTTGAAGTGCAGGGAGAGGTGCTTGGCATCAAATGGCTAACTGAATGTAGAATGGTGTTATATCGATACTAGTAGTTTGCCTTACCAAGTGAGTTTTAACATGACAGAATGCCTATCGCACAGTGAGGCAGCATGTTTCTATGCGCCATGCTCGGTGCATAACTGGGTGTCCTCACAGCCTACACTGGACTTGTGTTTCCCTCATTGCAGTCACCTAGAGGGGTGCTTCATGACATGTGTGAAGCATCAGCAACAGTAGGCAATGGTTAGGCACAGTCCTTCACTGAAGATATGATATCAAACTTGAGATTCTTCTTTTGCATGCCTTGTTGACAGCAAGGCTCAGGTAACTAACATTTGATGCTGGTCCCATGCAACCACCTATGGTTTTTGATGCAAAACTCAATCTACTAACAATAGGAGACACAGCTTTGCACCGAAAAATGTTTCCACTTGAAAGCAAGCGTTAAAAAGGAGAAATGCATCATGGCGGCAGCTTAGAGGAACAGCTCCGGGGTAAAGGCGGCCTCTCACGTAAATCTGCATAACTATCCGA
Organism: Lissotriton vulgaris; assembly: GCF_964263255.1. Taxonomy (NCBI): domain Eukaryota; kingdom Metazoa; phylum Chordata; class Amphibia; order Caudata; family Salamandridae; genus Lissotriton; species Lissotriton vulgaris. The sequence goes on from NC_141699.1 coordinate 669,823,518, forward strand.
CATCCTGAAACCTTGGACGAGAGGACCCAGGGCCGTGGACCGGGCGGCACCAACCGGTAATAATCCGGAGAGCGACTGAGTCCGGAAAAGGGCATACCGTTCAACACCAGGGTACGGCCTCTGCAACAGCGTGAAGCACCGCCCCAAAGTGACCTCGGCTGGCCGGGCGGAAGTGCAGGAGAGCCGGGGAAGGGCCACCGGAAGCCCGCCTTGCACCGCAACGCGGAGCACAACGTGGCGGAATAGAAAGGGCATTGCGGGACACCCTCGGCTCCGACGACCTGCTGTGCGCCCTACATATCGCGGGAATCTACATCGGAGGCGGGGGAAACGGCGCGATCTAGGAAGAACTGCCTGCCGCCCACAGGTAAGCTACCATCCAGTGTGGGGTGACCTGTCACGTTCAAGGGCGCTGCTATTGGTGTGGGATACTGGCAATTCCCCAATTAAAATCTCGGCATATTCATTACACAGGCCAGGCTCACAGACAGAGATGAGGCATATCGGGACTCGTTTACACACCGCCCAGATTGAAGATTAGCAAGGCGTGATCAGTGGTCTGGAGGCCACGCTGACACAATTGGGCGGTGGTGTGTACCCCATACTGTACCCCGAAAAAGCGAACAGAGGAACCTTTCATAGTGGCACAACCGATTGCTCGGCAGCTGGATTGACTGAGCCGGGGGAAAAAAAACACGAGTGCTTGGAGACATACAACCGGGATGCCCTGTGACCGGGGGTGCTGAGGGAAAATGAATAGTGGGAATACTGACAGCGAGGGCGTCACAACACGTGGAGAAGACGCTACTCTCCCAAATCAAAGCCCGGCATTAAGGAACAAAGCAGCAAGCTGCTGGCAGCTGGCCTGAGTGGCAGGAACAGGCGTTGAGGGGTGTATAATCTGGTACACATCGCCCAACACGTCCTACATACCCGCCAATCACCGGAAGCTCGACACAAAACAGGGATTGAAGGACTCGGAGGCCGTAGAAAACGCCCAGGGCCCGGTAAAGGTTGTTAACCCTAGAGGTCAACCTGAAAAACCCAGTGGAGGTGGGGCGCGGACGGACGGAACCATGGCTGGCAGAGGCACGAAACACAACTCGATGCAAGCCAAGCTTGACAAATTTGCATATGACAAACACAATCCCCCCCACACGGAGCCTCGCACATCCACGGGGAAGTCACCGGAAGGTGAAGGGTCCAAGAAGATAACGCTTGCGGACGTGATGCGAGCACTGGGGCAGGTCCAAGCCACGGTGGGGTCAACGGCAACGGAGGTCACCCTATTGTGAGCAGACTTCCACAAAATGAGTGGGAAGGTGAAATAGGTCGAGGTGGTCACGAAATCCTTGGTAGAAGATGTTTCAGAACTACAGAAAGCAGTGGAGAGAATGGAGGCCGAGAATAGATCACTCAAGGAGAAGCTGGATGATCAGGAGGGGCGCTCAAGAAGAAACAACGTACGAATTCTTGGGGTTCCGGAATCGGAGGGTACGCTCGCAATGGACCTCTACGTAGAAGAGCTAATCAAAACGAAACTACAGCCTAAGGGGCTTTCACACTTCTTCTCAGTGGAACGGGCGCACAGAGTCCCCGGTGGGAAGCCGAAACCGGGGGCCCCCCCGAGACCAATTCTGGCAAGACTGTTTAACTTTCGGGACCGAGACACCATTTTGCAGGCAGCGAGGGTATCACCATCAATCCAGGTCCAGAACTCGGAGGTGGCCTTCTTCCTGGACTACACAGCTGAGGTTTCTCGCCGGAGGAGGACTTTTCTAGAGGTCAAAAAGGGTTTGCGGGCAAAAGAAATATCCTACTCAATGCTTTTCCCGGCTCGCCTCAGAGTGGCTGCGGACAACAAGGTCTGGTTCTTTGACACGCCGGAGGCGGCACGCGACTGGCTAGAGGGTTGGCGACAGGCGGGGCAGCCCCGCCACACACACGGGCCCAACCGGGGTCACCGGGAAGGCAGCCAAACAGGATCACGGACATCGGGCAGAGATGGAACGGCCCAGTCATCTCCGCGACAACACGGTGGAGCAGAAGGGGGGGTGGAATCCTGATTACCTGGTGCGGACCTGAGCGCTGATGGACCAGAACTTTGACGGTTGGTTGCGCTTGGGCACTGGCTTGGGGGTCTCCGAAGAGGGCAGAGAGGCCGCCGGCTCCGGGGGACACTCTACCCCAGCAAGCAAGTACATTGTTCATGGGAGGGGTGAAGCACTTGGCTAAGTTGGGGGGGCGGGCGGTTGTATGACCGTCGAGCAGGGAGGCAGGGAGGTGGGAGGCAGGGGGGGGCAGGTTTGTTGTTCTTGCAGTTCTACAAGTAAAGGCACAACACAGTACGAGGCACGCACACTGCTCAGGTTTCTAGGACGGACAACACACTCCGGCTATGGGAGGTGTCTGGCACAAATATGGCTACAAGAATAAATATGTACGACTCACAATCTATTACATCTGAGGGGGGGACGTTGAGGGCACAGATCGCACCTCTCCGAATTATGACATGGAATGTGCGAGGACTGGGAGACAAGATAAAGCGAGATTTGGTAATACATGCAGTGAAGAGGCAGAGACCAGCCTTAGTACTTCTACAGGAAACGCACCTCACAGGGGGGGCGTCTAAAGCACTAGATAGAAGGGGATACATGATGGCGGTGCACTCGGACTTTACATCAGGTTCTAGGGGTACTGGCATACTAGTTAGGAAGTCATCACCGTTCATCCCACTGAGCACTAAGGTCGATCACCAGGGATGTTTTGCAGCGATTCAGGGACAGTGGGAGGGGAGACTTCTAAACGTCATATCAGTGTACATCCCACCGGCACTCCACTCAGTTACACTACCTGCATTAGGCGACTTTCTCCTAACCCTACCTGAGGGAGATATCGTGCTCGGTGGAGACTTCAACGCGACAGTGGACACTATAGTGGATAGATTCCCGGTAGTGGCCCAAAGATTCCCACTTCCAAAGATTCCTAAACGCCCTGGGATTGGTGGATATATGGAGACACATGCATCCCAACACGAGACAATACACTTACCATTCCACGGTGCACAATAGTTTGTCTAGGATAGATTACTTCCTGGCGCCGGGAAATGGCATGCAAAATGTAGATAGTATTGAAATCCAACCTAGGGGGATATCAGACCACTCCCCAGTTGTGCTGACCCTTTCCACCCAGGAAAGATCACGTAGAAGGATTTTTCCCATACACGCATCATATCTCACGGTTTCCAGGGTTAGAAAGGCACTCAAGAAAAGGACTACACATTATTTTGTTGAAAATACCACTTCGGTGCAGTCTCCAACGATACTATGGGAGGCGTATAAGACGGTTCTGCAGGGCCAGGCTATAGCTTCCATTACGGGCTATAGGTGCAAAAAACTACTAGAACTATCTGAGCTTGAACTAGCACTGCACGATGCGACCGCGGCCCATACGGCAGCCCCGACACCAGAAACATTTCGCACACTACTCCTACGTCAGCAGCAACATAGGGAACACCTACGACATCAAACGGGCCTGGTTGGACAAGAGAGGAGGATGCAATAGGGGGATACAACAAGTGTATGATCAGAAGGGAGACGCACAAACAAGACCTGAAGAGATAGTAGAGGCCCTTGCGGTACATTTTGAAGGCATATATACCCCGGATAGAGCAGTGTCGGCGGACATGGCTCGAGCCTCAATTAGTCACATAGTCACACAGACGCTGGATTCGGAGACAAGTGAGGAACTGGAGGCGGACCTCACGATGGAGGAAATACAAAAAGCCATACACGCGGTGATTTCGGGGAAAGCATTGGGACCAATCGGTATCCCGATTGAATGGTATCAAGCTATGTCGGAACGGCTCAGCTGGCCTTTGTTGGCTATGTACACCGACAGCCTGGATAAGGCTGAGCTTCCGTTGGATCAGTGGACCGCCCCTATCATGGCGATCCCCAAACACGGGAAACCATCGGCGGAATGTACATCATACCGCCCCATATCCCTTCTAAATGCGGAAGTTAAAATATTGGCGAAGCTCCTAGCTAATCGGTTGATCTCTTGCCTCCTGCACCTGATACACCCAGATCAATCGGGCTTTATGCCCCACAGAAACACCGCGCTCAGTTTAAGACGGGTACATGGGGTACTGGCTAGGGCACAATCGCACATGGAGCCAGCGGTAATATTGGCTCTTGATGCGAAAATGGCCTTTGATATGGTGGAATGGCAGTACCTTTTCGAGGTCCTGTCACACATGGGGTTTGGCCCTAAATTCATTGCTTGGGTTCGGTTGTTATACACTAATTCCATAGCACAGGTTGTGGCGAATGGCCATATTTCCCATAAGTTCCCGTTAGCACGAGGTACCAGGCAGGGATGCCACCTATCACCGTTGCTCTTCGCAATAGCGTTGGAACCCCTGGCAACACTAATACGCTCGACCCCGATGTTGAAAGGGATTACCTGGGCAGAGGGATGGGAGGATCGGCTCTCGCTCTATGCGGATGACATGCTCGTATATCTCACGGTTCCGAATCGTAGCATACCGGCACTGCTGGCACTGTGTGACGAACAGGAGAAAACATCTGGATACACCCTGAACTGGGCAAAGTCCGAGATGTATGTCCTGCAGGGACCGGCCCCGATTCTTGACAATGACTGTCCCTTAAGAATAGCGGGGTCTTCCTTTAAGTATTTGGGCATCCATGTCACCAAAGACCCAATGGAATTTTATGACAAAAATCTGAAACCACCACTAGAAAGGTTAAAACAAGACGTAAAATATTGGGCGACACTACCGTTGACGCTACTGGGCAGAGCAGCGCTCTACAAAATGAAGTTGCTGCCACGATTTGTATATGTACTGGATAACACACCATACCCGGTACTGCCCGGATATTTCAGGCGAGTGTCGGCGCTTGTATCCGGCATCCTGTGGAGCAATCGCCCGGCGCGTATAGTACAAGCTAACATGAACAGGGGTTGGTACGACGGAGGGATTGCGCTGCTGAATCTGCAGTTACACTACTGGGCGGCTCAGTTGAAGCCCATTAACCAGTGGATACACGCACCCCTGGAAGACCCGGCATACAAGGCTGACAGGGCCCAAATTGGCACCAACAGAATGTTAGCAACCCTTTACGATAAACGCCTCATGCACAACTTGGTGGGACCCACGAAACTCACTACCGCACTGTGGTACACGGCACAAGCTAAATTGGGGTGGAAGGAGAGAATTACTAAACTTACCCCTCTGTGGGATACCAGAGCCCTGGGGAACCTGAGCAGCTGCAACAGCAGTATGAGTTAGGACTGACGGAATCGTTTAGATATTTACAGATTCGGCACGCACTGCTCTCCGCCATTCCGCCCGACTCGGAGGTCCCAGAGGCATCTCCTCTTGAGGACCGCCTCCTTACGGATTATATGCAAGAGCGGGCTACATCACTCACTTATCGTAAATTGCTCAACAACCTACCGGACCCTACATTAAAACTGAGAGATAGGTGGGTGGCGGAGGTAGGAGAGAAGGACGAGTCTGAATGGAATGAAGCATTGGCATCACCAAGGGAGGTGGGCATATCAGCTAAGCTCCGTCTTGTGCACTCAAAATATTACACAGGGTGTATTACACTAGAACGACACTACACTTAATACAGCGGGCACAACATCCCTACTGTTTGCGCGGATGTGGTGAGGAGGGTACGTTTCTTCACACCATGTGGTATTGCCCTCGCATCGTGGAGTATTGGAGACAGATTATGCGCACTATATCTCAAACTACAGGGTTGTCCCTGGTTCCTGAGCCACGTAAATGCCTTTTAAACATTTGGGAATCTAACGATCTCACCAGACCAAGCCGGCAGTGGTCCGCGATAGGTATGATGATAGCGAAAAGGGATATAGCACAGAAGTGGGGCGCGGTAGAGGTCCCCACACTGACACAATGGTGCACGAACATGGATAGGGTAATGATTACGGAGAGGGCGGTTTACGCAGCCAGGGCCTGCCCACGTAAATGGAACAAGATATGGGCCCTGTGGAATGTATTCAGAGGGGAGATTTGCGATCCCCTGCAGGAAGACGAGCACGCCACCTCTGATGAAGAGGAAGAGGATGAGTAAGAACAGAAGGGGAGGGATGTGCAAGCACGAGGACCCCTGCATTCCAACATAGTATACAAGTCAGTAGGGAAGGGAGTAGTGGTCTGGGTAGTCCGAACCAATACAGCTCATACATTGATTCATCTCCCAACGAAGAGAAGTTCGCTGAGTTAGCAGTGGGTGGAGGTCAAGTTCTCCCACAGAGTGCAATTGATACGTAATGATGGGGCAGGTGTGGTGCTCTTCTTAAAATTGTCTGCCTTACAGTTAATGCTCTGTTAGCTTTAAAGTTGAATTGTTGCTACAAAATAGGAAAACCGGACCTACAATTAGCAGATGTACACATGAGTGTTAGGTACGAACAATTGATCGACCACGCCGCCGGACTCCCGAGTTGTCGGAAAACAGGCTGTGTTATGTAGAAATTTTTTGTATCACATTCGAATATGCTGCCGCTGGCCCTAGGGGTTGTAGGCTATAAGCTGTGTAAAATTGGAACCGTACAATAAAGGTTTTCAAAAACAAAAAGGAGAAATGCTTTAACTTCTCCAAACTTTCCCCACTTTGAATGTGTGCTGCACTGTATAGGACTGTATAGGTCAGGGGTCTCCAACAGGTCGATCGCGAGCTACCAGTAGCTCGACGACCCTCTGGGAGTAGCTCGCGCTGCTCTGTAATTATAAAGATGTATTTTAAGCATTTTATTTTTTAGCCCTTCATTGTCTTTTTCGCGTTATAAGCCATTGCCCGCCGTCACACTAACCAGCTGCTCTGATTAGCTGAAATGAGCTGAGCTGGGGCGGGGCGGGTCAATAAACGTGACATTCTTCCTGCTGTCACACGCCGCCTGCATTTTTCAGGCAGGTTCCGCACTAAATACTCATCCTCCTGGGAAGCTGCGCAGGACTGGAAAGTGTGCCCCTGGCCTGGATTTATAGCAGAGTTGTTAAATCCGGCTAAGTGCATTGTAAGTCCTTTGATTTTAACATCGGTTGCCACTGGGCTTTATATCGGACTTCAGTAACAAAGCGCAATGGCAGCCGATGTTAAAATCAAAGCTCCTTGCAGGCACAGAGCTGCTACCGCGGTCGCAGCAGATGTAAAAATCCAAAGTCCTTGCCTGCTCGAACTGCTTTCACTGACTAGAGCACGCTTTAAATTTGCTTTGTATGGTAGTCAGTGAAAGCTGCTCAGTGAATGCAAGGAACTCTGATTTTAACGTCTGCTGCCTCCGTACTTTTCTACTGCCGTCGGTATATAAAGTGTGGTGGCAGCCGACCTTAAAATCCAAGTTCTGCGCAGGCACTGAGCTGCTACCACGGTGGAGGCCAATGTTAAAATCAAAAGACCTTGTCTGCCCTGAAGTGCTTTCACCGACTTCAACACGCTTTATATTTGCCTTCGTGTTGAAGTCAGTGAAAGTGGCTTAGTGCATGCAAGGCCCTTTGATTTTAACATCGGGTGCCGCCGTGCCTTATATCTGCCTTTGGTAATAAAGTACAGTGGCAGACTCGTATAGGGCATTACAAGTACTCTAAGTGAAAGTATTTTCTAAAAACAAATGGAAAGACGGAGAAGTGTATTATGAACAGATAGTACGCTATGCTGTGAGATAATGTCTGTAAAAAGATTATTGTTGTAGCAGTGCTGCTATATTGAACATGGCTGCTTGTGCAGTAATAAGTGGCATGGGTGTGGCCCGCTTAAAGAATGTAGGGGGAATTTACTCTGCAATGTAAAAAATGAAAGCACAAAAAACTATTCAAATATGGTAGTATGCTACAATATTTGGCAATACTGCGGTAAAAGGGGATTATAGCAGAACTGCAGCTAGGGGTATGGTGGCTGCCTGTGCAGTAACAGAACATGTAGTATGTTTATTCATTGTATTGTTTGGCAAGGTTAAAGCATGTACAGCGATTGTGTATAGCCACGCTGTACTTTGGACACCACCTGCACAGAACATCGGCTGGCTTGAACCTGTTATTGATCTGACTATGAAGCTTTGGGTTTATTGTGGTATGGCTGAAGGACATTTCCATATGTTTCATGCTACTACAATTACTGGAAGTAGAAGAGGACTGTGCAGTGAGTGCAAGGCTTAGCAGACAGCCTGTTGCTGAGCATTGCAGAGCTATGCATTTTCTGAAAATGTACTTTGCAGAGTTAAAGCATGTGTTACTGACCTGAGTGAAGTGCTTTATAATGAAAGTAAGGTTGCAGCCGTTCCAAATATCGGCCATTTATTGTTCCAATAGTCTGCAAGCTTAACATATTAATATAACGTGTATTTGTAAAGCGCACGTACATCCAGAGGTCACTTGGTGCTGAATAACAGATGTTCATTGTTACCCAACTCAATGGTACTCATGCAAAGGCCCGGACATGAATGAAAATCATATGTATTCATTTGTAGCATAACTTTTCTCTCTTTGTTTTAGTTTTTTTCATAATGAAGAAAGGGGAAGCCTTCTGTTGCAGCATGTTTATAGTGCTTACTTATGTGTGGCACTGAAGCACTCATTTACAGGGTTAGCAAGTTATGGCATGTGTCGGGTGGGTGGTTCAAAGTGTTTTCTTTGGTTTTTGACCCTATGTGGTAAGTGTTTCCTTGTCTTGCCTGATGAACACCAAGGTGCAGTTATCGTTATCATGTTATGGGAAGCAGTGTGTAGCATTGTGGTGAATGAGGTGTGAGACAGATATACAGTTTTGTTATGAATTTCAGCTTGCTGACAGCTTTTAACTGCTCTATAGGTCTATTTTGTTAAAACCACAGTATGGGCCACAAAGTAATTAGCCTTAAATACAATGAAACAGGGCGTGGGAGGTGTCTCCGAAAAATGGGCGAGTTGCTTTGCCTTAAGTAGCTCACGGCTATTTTCACTGATCAGTAGTAGCTCTCACTACAGAAAAGGTTGGAGACCCCTGGTATAGGTCATATCCAAAGTGAGGCAAGTTTTAAAGTTTGTCTAGGCATAGTATTTTCTACAAAACCTATGCTAGGCTCCTGCAGACACCTTTGCACCAGAGTCGCCCTTTCCACAGGAAATTAAAAGGGAGACCTTCATGGCGTCCAGCCCTTAGCAAAGGAAGAGTCAGATTCTTGCTGTCAAGATTGTACGGTCCGTAGACAATGCCAAGGACAATGTAAAAGAGAGGTGTCCTCAGGTTCTGTTACTCAGGGAGAGTACCATGCAGAGTCTCACATCCACAAGGAGGAAGAAAGGCAGCCTATGTGCGTTATGCATTGTGCACAACAATCTTGATCTGGCATAGCAGACAACACATGTTTAACTTTACACATACACACAAAGCACCCCACAACTCCCGTACTAAACTACAGCACATTATGGCAAGTCTAAGGAGATTTTAGGGAAGTTCAATGTGAGTGGTGGTATGAATTCTCAACTTCAACAATACAGGAAAACTGTCTGTGCAATCCAGTGTATCCATTACTTGAATGAGGCGTACAGTAGCCCCCCAATAATGTGTGGTACACGCTGAGCTATCCCCTGGTACAAAGAGCCTGTTAAACAGCGGGAGGACTTTGCCATAACTGTGGAGCACCCCATGTCGGCTCAAGATTGTCAAGTGTACTGTTGAAAAACACAGGCAAGACATAAAATGTGAAAACCGGGTTTGTGATGCATTTTTCACTGTCATGCAAGGACTTTCGAACCTCAACCTAGGCACTTTTTTGCAACACCAGCACTTTGTCACAAGTTGAAAACAAAACAGTGATAACCCCTCTGTAGCAGACGGAACTCCTTGATTTTATGGTGCATTATCTTGAAGGTGATGATCGAAACCCTATGAAAAAGAATGCCTATATTAATAAGAAAGATATGCATGGCACTGGGAATGAAAATGATCTTGCCCTGTGAATCAACAAGGATAGTGGACATACTGTCTTGCTCCTTTGAGGTGATATATATCAGTGGCCATGCACTACAAGGCAATACAAAGGATCATGATTCATCGCCTGTGGCAGGATTTGGAAGACATGAAATGAATACCATGGGCAGACCCTATTTGTGGTTGTGCCATTGGAGCATGCAGAGGATATCTTCAGAACCTCCATAAACCTTGGCACAGATTTGGATGGGAGAAACCTGGGTTTAGGGCAAAGGTGGGGGGTGTAACTACTAGCAACAGACATGGGTCATTGAAGAAAACAGACATTCAGATCAATTGTGTAGAACTACTGGTTTTGCAGGGGAAACAACACTTACAACGCAACTTTTACAACGCACTACCTTTACAACAAAACTTTTACAATGCAACATCCATTACAACGCATGCCATTACAACGCAACCATTACAACGCATGTCACTATAACGCATACCACTACAACGCATGTCATTACAACGCAGTCATTACAACGCATACCATTACAGTGCATACCTACACTATCCAACACTTACCCTACTGTTGCACCCCCTGGAGTTAGAATAGTAATTTTTACCCCTACACTATCCAATACTGATTGATTGATTGATAGGCTTTATTTCGATATAAAAATATCATAAAAGCATGTACAATAAATATAAAACACATCATTTAAAACAATCAATTTCCAATTACACAAAAGGAGGGAACAAAAGGAAAAATGTTAAGAACAATTAATACAGAATTAAATTGACAATGAAAGCCTTGCACAAATCAACCAAGACCACTTTAAAAATTTTGACACGGTACAAACAATCAAAGTGGATGTGTCAGACATTAAAATTCGTAGCGCCACTTTATGTTCACGGGTACCTAAGAGTCTACATAAGGGTTTAAGCCATCGCCTCCTAGGTGCACAATAATCCGGACATTCAAAAAGAATGTGGGCTACCGACTCCACACGAGTGGGACAGCGCGCACAAAAGGAAGAGAACTGGTAAGGGGATTTCCAACCGGCAACTCATTCACCTACTGGTAAGGTCCCCACCCTGAACTTAAAGTACAGGGTACGGTCAAAAGGGATGGAAATCATGTCTAAGTAGGGTTCATAGGCCACCACATCTTTAATCCTCAAAAAGGCTACAGTGGAGTTACAATGACTTGAGTCTGAGAGTAGTTTGGAAGAGACCCAGTTCCAGTACAATTTCTTAATCATAGCTTTAGGAGGCGCGGTTCTCAATGCCCAAGCCTCGCCTAGCCCTATCTCCACTTTACGTCCCTCAACCATTTAATCCTAGACCAGCCTACCATTGCCATTACCTCTGATAGCGCTTCTGCGTAGGAGGCTAGTTCGGGCACCCGCCACAACCGAGCCCAAAGAAGCAGAGGGCGAAGTTGCGCATGATCTTTGATCGATTTGCAGCCTAAGTCGAGTGACACTGGGATGGTTGGAGTACTCAACGGGAGAGCCATCAGGTCTTTCAAAAATTTGCTCTCCGATTTTGCTAGTACATCCAGGTTACATGTACCCCACAGCTCAGCCCCGTATAGAGCAGCGCTAACCCCTCTAGCTTTGTAAATCTCCACGACTGGGGCTATAGGTTTACTTGTGGAGGAGCGTTGTTCCTTAAGTAATACTCCACCCACCCTTTTGTGGCCAAGGAGCATTTTATTGATGTGTGAGTTCCAACTAAATGAATCAGTAAGGCGGATACCCAAATAATCAAACTCAGATACACTCTCCAATAAAGCAGAATTTAAGGTTGGAGGACGCCCAGGATTTTTTGGGGGATTCATAATCAAATACTTGGTTTTATCGGTATTGATTACCAATCCCCTCAGCGAGCAAAACTCCTGAAAACTATTCAGGAGACTCTGAAGGCCCACGGGGGACTTTGAAATAAGAAGGGTTTCGTCTGCGAAAAACAGTGTAGGAATCCTTTTACCCGCCAGGGAAGGAGCATCAGAGGGATGTCTTAACAAATGCTCGACCACTCCGTTCACATAGAGAGAGAACAGAGTGGGAGCTAGCACACATCCCTGGCGGACACCCTTTCCCACAGGAAAGCATCTGTGCAAAATTACCATTGTGTAGTCTCACAAGGAGAGATAGAATATACGAGGACAACCCCAGTTCAGATAGGACCTTCCACAACTTCTCTCTAGGTACCAGGTCAAAGGCAGTCTTAAGGTCTATGAAGGCCAAATACAGACTGCCTTTGCCCAGCACCACCACCTTCCAGTACAAGAGAGCCAGTCTAAAGGCCTGTTCAATAGTCCCAGTTCCAGCGCGAAAACCGGCTTGGAGGTCCGACAGAATGTTGTTGTCGTCCACCCACTGGAGCACCCTTCCCAAAATCACCTTCCCTGCCACTTTTTGGGAAGAGTCATTGAGACTTATTGGCCTATAATTAGCTGGGTTGTCCCGACACCCCTTTTTGAATATCGGGACAACCTCGGCCCCCTTCCAGGAATCTGGTACAGGCGCACCTCCATTAATGGCGTTGAGCAAGGAGGAAACCAGCTTCCCCCACTCCTTAGGGCTAGCCCGTAGCAAATTGCCTGGTATGCCATCAGGCCCTGCTGCTTTAAGAGGCACCAATAATTTAATTTCATCTTCCACCTCTCTGGCGGTAAAAGAAACACCCTCACTACCCCGTGTGCAGTCGGCCATAGAAAAGGTGGTATTAGGGGCCACCCCAGTAGGGGTATAGAGAGATGAGAAGTGGTCGAACCAGTTCTGGGCAGGGATGTTGCACGTCAGCAGAGTGCTATCTGGCCTATCTCTAGATCTTATAAGGTTCCAGAAGCTTCTGGCATCCCTGCCCGTGCTTGCATCCATAAGATCCGCCCAGAACCTATCCTCCCATTCTCTCTTTGCTGCCGAAGTAGTCCGGGAGTACTCTTTCCTGGCCAGTCTAATTGCAGCCTGAGATTTGCTTTTAACAGCACTAATCAGGGCATTTTTCTTCCCCCTACATTTTTGAGTATACCAACCCGGCGGGTTCGGCAACTTTTTGCTCTTGCCAGATCGTGAGGCCATGTGTGGGAGAGTGAAAAGGTTGCTCAGGGCCTTGGTTGTGTCACAGAATAACACTGTGACTTCCCCAGACAAAGGGGTCATCAAATCCGATTTGGACTGAGCTATGTCTAAAAGTGCCCCAATTGCTTGCACTTTCTCTTCATCCATGATAAGCTTGCTCCATTTCAAGCGTCTGCCACAGTTAGAAGGAAATACTTCCTGAGGGGTAGGTGCTAAGTGAGACATGAGCGCACCCTGGTTCCCAATCCAGAAAGGACGGAGAACAAGAGAGAGGAGATTGTGATCACTCTCGACTGAAGGGAGTATCTCCATATCCTGCAAAAAAGACCAAAGTTTTACGTCAAGGAGAATATAATCGATCCTGGACGTGTGGTTCACCCTATTGTAGGTATGGGCTCCAGAGGGGTCTGACAACGACCTTCCGTTAACAGCCCTAAGGCCGAATTCCATATTTAAGGAGTTAATTTGGATCACCACTTGGGACCATCTCCTAATGGGGGGTATAGTTAAGGGTGGTATCCCTCTCCTAGTGTCATCCTCGGTGGTTCCCAGGGTGTCCTCCAGGCCGAGGGGCTCAAACGTGCAGTTTAGGTCCCCTGCGGCCAGGACATGAGAACAAACGGGGCGCTGCCTAAGCAAGGACTCCAACCCTGTTAATATAGTTGAGTGCGAACCTCCCTTCGTGCCCCTAGCATAAATATTATAGATGTCCAAAATCAACCCTCCCCGCGGACCTTTGAGTGATATACTCAGTAGATCAGGAGAATCAGACACATGCTGGGAAACTTGACACCCAAGGGAGATAGCAACCCATATAAAGAGGCCTCCTGAGTGGCGGCCCTTCCCCAAAGGGGGGGCACTGCAGGTACAAAAAAAGATGAATAACCCACCTTGTGACAAGGCTCTCTGCTCCAAGTTTCTTGTAAGATACAAATAGAGTAGCCTTCCACAAGGGTGTTCCAGTCAGGAAGGGCCAGCTTCCTCAGAATGCCAGCAACATTCCAGCTGAGGATCCTTAAGTTTGGATCCGCCACAGCAGGCTCGCTGCGGGATTCGGGGCTAAGTAACCCCTCTCTCTCGGCGAATGTCCAAAGTGCACTTTCTCCTTGTCGAGTCCCTACAACCGGGGTAAAATCGTGAGTTAGAGGGCTACATACAACAGGTGTAAGTGGCGGACTATCCAATACTTACCCTACTGTTGCACCCCCTGGAGTTAGAATAGTAATTTTTACCCCTACACTATCCAACACTTACCCTACTGTTGCACCCCCTGGAGTTTGAATAGTAATTTTTACCCCTACATATCCAATACTTACCATACATGCAATGTAATGGTATGCGTTGTAATGGTATGCGTTGTAAATGTAGTATGCGTTGTAGTGGAATGCGTTGTAACGGTAGTTTCAAAGAATTTGTTGTAATGGCATGCGTTGTAATGGAATGCGTTGTAATGGATGTTGCGGTTTAAAAAATGCGTTGTAAAAATATGCGTTGTAAAAGTATGCGTTGTAACGACATACATCCGTTTTGCAGCAATTGCGGAAACAATCCTGTTTTCACTATATTTGAAACAAGATATATTTTTCCTTTTTTAAACATGTTTATGCCGAGAGGTATCCCTCAAAACAGCTGTGAATGAAAAGAGACATAGACCAATATTCGTGTGGCATGTTTGGAACCTATTCGGAATCTATTGGTTGTTGGTGGCCACAGCTTGACAAATGTAGATAGATATATGAGATTGTAAACTCTCTTGCTAATTCTTCCTTCTGCAGTACCCTTTGAGTCTCTTTCCAATGTTTCCAGTATTCTCACAATAAAGCAGTTCATTTCTATTGTTTTTTCCAAACAAAATTCTGTCTGTCCTCTGATTGCCATGTTCTGTCTGTCTGTTTCAGCTACCCCTGATAGCCCCTGTCTGCCTTGCTTTTCCCTGATTTCACTTGAGACAGCATTACAATATGTATCTAACCAAACAAAGTTGCCTCCTTGGACCTTGCCATGCTAACATTTACTTACCTGGTCCCAGTGCAGCCGGTCCTGCTTTTGAAGAACTCTACAATTTGTCTTTTCTCCAGTTCTACCGTGCCTACAGCATAGAAACAAGGGCTATTCGTTAATCCATTGAAACATCCCTCAGGCGATCGCACCATTTGTAGCAACTTCTACCCATTTCTCTGCTTCCCTTACAGACCAAGATCCTGGAGAAAAATAACTTTTGCATTTTCTAGAGCCCCACAACATATTGACACATAGGGGCTTATAACGATGTCCGGCAGACACAAGTCTGCCCGACATCGTCATGGATACGGGTCCGACCGACCTCCGGTTGACGGTCCCGACCACCTAATTACGAGGTGACCGCACATGGTGCGGTCGTATACTCATATTTCCCTGGGTACAGCGGACTAGGGTAGGTCTTATCAACAGCTCTGATTCATGGACGAGGGACACTACTGTTGCATGTCTCTTCACATACCGCTGTACCAGAAGAGGCCAATACTCCCTGTAGATTAGGCGGTCTCGAGCTCCTAGGAGGATCTCCCTAGGACATTGGAAGGTGGCAAGTAGAACTAATTATTCTTACCACCCGTTTTGTAGATAGTTCACCCCCCTTTGTACTTCACATGCACATTACACGGTCCTGAAGAATCGACCATGATCTTTTTTAGACAACCTAAGGCGAGAAACATGTTGACCCAGAAAGGAGTAGAGTAGAGTAGAGGTTCCTATACCCCTTGTGAGAACCCACTACCCTCCTGATTTATTTTTAACTAGGTAAGGTACCCAACAGAATAAAGTTATTTAGAGGACTCCTTAACCTATTTTAACATCACCTCACTAACATCTACACAGTTAGGTCCCCTCACCCCCACTACACCCTAACGGCGAGGAATAAAAGATCTCCGAAAAAGAGCCCCTTTAAGGGTGCCCGTTTGGGCATTGCTGCGCTGGCACAACGAGGAGCAGGCTCAAATGATGAAGCATGACACCTAGCTTGCTGGGTGTGTGAGAGCCCAAATTCCGAAAGGAGGAGGGCCCCCAACAGGAGGCCACAAACTGGTGGAGGCCCTGATAGGTGCCACCAAACTCACTTTCTGACAGGTTTTCAATGTTGGAAAGCCTGCCAGAAACCAGGCATTATAATCCGGATGATGTAAAACACCATCCATATGGATTACCAGCCGGTCTGGCCGACAGGCTCCCTGAGTCCAACGGAATCCAGCCAGAATGACCGGCCGGTTTCACTTCAAATCGCCTGTTGGAAATGGCCCTTTTTGTAGGATATATCCCCAAACTTTTTGCTTCTTCCAGCTATTTTTTCCTGACCTGTTGTTGCTGGCTATAGGTCTTTGGGCACTATCCCATGGCTGATCAGTGCTAAAGTGCATATGCTGTCTGTGTAAATTGTTATTGTGATTGGTTATCCTTGATTGGCATATTTGATTTACCAGTAGGTCCCTAGTAAAGTGCACTGAGTGTGCCAGGGCTGGTATATCAAATACTTCTAGTGGGCTTGCAGCACTGATTGAGCCACCCACATGAGTAGCCCTGAAAAGGCGTCTCAGACCTGCCACCGTGGTGCCTGGGTGAAGTTTGTGAACGGCCATGTCGACTTGGCAAGTGCACCCACTTTCTAAGTCCTACACTTCCCTTATCTTAGACGTAGGACACCTCTATGATAGACCCTAGGTACTCCCCAGGACAGGGTGCAGTGTATGTGAAAGGTAGGACATGTACTGGTGTGTGTAACATGTCCTGATAGTGAAATACTGCCAAATGTTGTTTTTCACTATTGAAAGGCTATCTTGCCACATAGGACAGAATGGGGAATGCTTTGTAACATTTTACAAGCATATCTTCCCATAAGGATAAGATCGAAAAATTGAGTTTAGTATCCCTGAACTCAGGATTTAATAACACATCTTTTAGTAAAGATGGTTTTTAAACTGTATGTTTGAAAATATCACTTTTTAGAAAGTGGCAGTTTTCTTGTTCAACCATCATGTGTGCCTCTGCCTGGCTGTGGACTGACTGTCTGTCTTTGGAATGACATGGGCTGGGGAGGTGCAGTGGCTCCAGGAGTCTGGAAGAGTCAGTACTATGCTTAATAGGCCTGATCTGCATTTGGAGTGGTAGGAGGAGTAGCACCTGTACCTAAATAGGGCTGTGCCTGCCTTCCACAATGCTGGCTCCACCGCCCTGTGGTGTGTTTGGAGCCCAGGCTCACACTGACAATGGATGTTGTTGTGTACTTAAAGAGTGCCCCCCAGAACTGGTTTGAACTGGACTCAGAGCCCCTTGCACAAAGAGAACAAAGACATTTTGGGGTATAAGTATCAGACCCAAAACCCCAGAATTTAGATAATTCCTGGAATTCAAGAGGAAGCTTTGCAAAGGAGAAGAGCTGGAGAGATTTAGGAGAAGTACTGCCCTTGCTGTGTGTCTGGGGTTGACCTGCAGTTGCTGTTTCTGCCAAGGAAAGGAGAAGGACTTTGCTCTGTGCTGTGTCCCCTGCTGTATCCAAGGGCCTGAAGTGAGGTGGCCTCCTGTTCTGAAGTCTCAGGGCCACAAATACCTCACCCCCAGCTCCCCTCAACACTGCTGTTGTGAGTTCTGACCTGCAAGAGGTGCCTGTGTCAGTTTTGGGCCTCTGGAGGTTGTTGCTGCTCTGCGGGAGCTGGAAGACATAAGAGACTCAAAGAACTACAGATATTGACTGTTAGAACTGGCTATTTCTGGTAGGCTAAGGCTGACGCCAAAGCCAGGCAGAAACCACCATTCTAGTCAGGGCAAGGAAGTCACACGCCAAGATAACCCCTGCTCACCCCCTTGGTAGCTTGGTACAAGCAGTAAGGCTAAACTCGGAGGCAATGTGTAAAGCATTTGCGTCAGCGCACAACAGCAACAACATACTAGGCACACCACAAAAGAGACTCCACACAAGGTTATTATAAAATAACTTTTGTATTGTAAAAACACATCAGATAGTATCACACAATATACATGGTGCCAACTGGCACGGGCAATATTCACATGGGATTATTTACAAGACAGGGCCACATGGGCCACTGTCATAATCCACACTTTTAGAACTTAGAATAAAAGAATATAAAATCACTGTAGCACAAAGTAACAGTTATAAATCACATTCAGTATCTACTGGGAACAGGTACCAGGACCTTACTAGGACCACCTGTACTAAAAAGAACAACCACCTAAGAATAAAATACATTTAGGGGTATACACAAGAACACATTACCCATGATGCATGAAACACATTCAGAGGAGTAATAAAGAGAAACACATGATGCCTAAAACATTCAGAGGTGTTAAGAATAAAGCACATGATGCAATAAAATACATTCAGGGGTGCAGCGCAAGAAGACACATGATGCCTAAAACATTCAGAGGTGCAGCGCAGGAAAGAAAGACACATGATGCCTAAAAACATTC
This sequence comes from Lissotriton vulgaris, assembly GCF_964263255.1. NCBI lineage: Eukaryota > Metazoa > Chordata > Amphibia > Caudata > Salamandridae > Lissotriton > Lissotriton vulgaris. Next base: position 669,842,017 of record NC_141699.1, read on the forward strand.
AGAGGTGCCAGAACAATACCATAGCGCAAAAACACACAGTAGGCAGTTACCATCCTAGACATAGCAGATAACCACATTGCGCACAACTTACATAAGCTCCCACCTGTGGAGGTCCCTAGGCCAACTGGCCTTGTTGGGACAAAGATGCCCGGGGTCCAAATTTCAGGGCGCGCTGCCATGCAGAGCCAGGCCAGGGTGCCCACTACTTGCTAGGCACCTGGGAACACTCTCAAGGGCCTAAACGCTGCAGCTGGCACTAAGTGCTGCGCAGCTGTGACTGGCCGGGCACCTCTGTGCCATCTCTGTCCCTCTCAGGGACTCGCTCTCCATCTTGCGCCTAAACGGTGCAGCTGCCCACTAATTGCTGGGCAGCTGGAGATCAAAACTGTGACAGGGTCCTCACTGACCCTAGAAGCAAAGTCTGTGCCACAGGCTCGCACTAGTCCTTTAAACCACATTGCGCCAAGATCTGCACAGACCCTTCTGTCGGAGCCACACAGGCTCTCTCAACAATGATGCCCCCACGTTGGACAGGGAGCCTCGGGGCTCTTATTACCGTTGGGGCGACCCGCTGCCAACCGGGGCCGCCCTGACTCTGCGCCTCGCAACCGGCACTACGATAGTCCCCTCGCTCCTGGGATCAGAACAGACATGCCCCCTAGAGCCTCCGTGGCTCTAAACACAAAAATGGCCTGCCGTTGGAGCCTCATGGGCTCTCAAAATGATAGTGGCGCCCTGAGCCCCTCGGGGCTCTCAAACCCATTGCGGCAAGAAGGGAGGAGCGGCCCGCTGCCATGGGGCCGCTCGAACACTGCCTCGTTCAGGCACTGCCGCCCGCGATGCTCCCCGCCTACCCCCAGCCCCTTGACACTCACCGGGCTGGTCCGGAGGGGCTCTGCTTCACTCGCGGTTTCCTCTCCTCTTGCGGCAGGGCTCCCTCAGCTCACGGGAGCTCTGTCGCCGGCCGCCATGATTCTTCTCCTTCAGGGGCTTCCACAAGCGCTGGGCCAATCCCAGCGCGGCCTTGGAGACGAGCCCCTTGTGACGCCGTTGCCTCTTCCGCCAGGGCCCAATTGCAGCGCGGCCCTCGGGACGAGCCTCCCTCTGACGTGGCAGCTCCTCTCACGCTGCCCAATCACCACGCGGCTCGCAGGACGAGCCCCTCGCAGCCAGCCAATGGATTCGCGGCTCCTTAGATCAGCTTCCCTCGGCGGCCATGAACCACAGCTCGGGCCGCGGCGGTGAACGAAGGGGCATAACGAGGGGTGGGCACCCTCGGTCACAAAAATAAACGTAGAAACGGGGTGAGCACCCGTTAGGCACTTAAATCAATGGGGTGGCACCGATCCATAAAAATAATGAAAACACAGGCAATAGGCAACAACAGCGCCCGACGCTGTAAGAGTTGAACAGTACTCCCCAGCAAGGAAAATAAAGCGCTCTCAAGCGCTGCAGGCAATTCACAGTGCTCCCCAGCGCTGAAGGTCCCGAAAAAGCGCCCTCAGCACTAGAAGGGGGAAATAAAGCGCTCCCAGCGCTATAGGCAACCAGAAGAAGGTCTCTGCCTCAAACAAAGCACTCCCCCAGGGCTACCAGCAAAGTCCAACAGCAAGGGAAGCAAAGGGGACCCAGCAAAAAGGTCTCCAGAGTTCAGGATAGGTCCATCAGGCATCCAGGGCAAAGCAAAGTCCCCCATCAGCCCAGGCAAGGCAGAGGGGTCCCCCAGAAGTCCTCCAGGCATCCAGGGGCTGGGCAGCGCCCGCCCCTGGTAGATTCAAGTCAGAAACAAGAACATTTTGGAAGGGGACACAGCCCCTTCTTATACACAGAAAAGTCTTTGAAGTCTTTGTGTAGGCAGTGTGAGAACCAGCTTGAACTGGTTATAGGGAAGTCCTGTCAGTATCAGGGACAGAGGTGACAGTCGCCCAGCGGGAGGTGGAGCCAGCTTTGTAGTCAGGCAGGCACAGCCCTTCACTATCAGGTGCCATCTCCTCCCACTTCCCTGGCAGCAGATGCTGCCTTTCATCCATGGGCTGACTCAGACAACCTCCTGGGCTCTCCAGCCCCTGTCACCCTCAAACCAGACAGTCAATCCACAAGCAGGCCCAGGCACTCCTGACCCAGGCTCACCAGCCAATCACATGCCAGACACAAATTACACAAATATGCTAACCTCTAAAAGTGGCACTTCTAGACTAGACACACTCATGCCGCATTTCGCAGCATTCAGTCTCACAAGTTCTCTCATACCAAACTCGCCCCTGCACTCCCCACACATCAGGAACTACCATGGGCATACATATTCCCCATTCATTCCTATGGGAGGGCAGGTCACTCACCACACATACACAGAGAGCTCAAGCACTTTACACTGTACCACAATGAAAAAGTGCGCAGAGGCCTAAAATCACCAACACCAGGTCACAGAAACAGGCTAGGAAAAAGCAAAAAGTCTCGGGGTGAACCTGCCTAAAGGGCCGGGTCCAACACAAACCCCTTCCAGCCAAAACGCAGGGTAGACCAATCACTTCACTGATGGGCTTCCTTGCTTTGGGTGACAAAACACGGACACGGACCCGCACAGCAGGGACACCTTCCGGTTCTACGCCACTCTGAACCCACATGGTTTCCTCTAAACAATAACTCTCTGACACAACTAGGATACCCCACTGGTACTCCCTAGTCATCCACAGCCAAGACCATCCAAATATCACAGGTCCTAACCAATCCACAGAGCGGGGGCAATAACCCCTGGCACACAATAGCCATTCTCCACTCTTCCTCAGTGTAGCTACAACTACCACTGATCCTTCAACCTAGGGACCATACCCTCAGGCTGACCAGAGGTCACGGGCAAGAATGCCCCACCCTACCTCTACTTCTGGGTTTCCGCACCCTCACAGAGAAGCACTCACCAGAACGCAATTCTCCTACCAGATCAGGACCTCACTCCATCACTGGTCTACCACCTGGAAACTATTCCGAGCTACATTGGCTACCCTTAAAACAACGTGTGGCTTTCAAGTCCCTCTGCATTGTCTTTAAGGCTCTGCACGGACTTGGACCCAAACCTCTGCAAGCCCTGTTTCTGTGGTACACTCCTGCCAGAGATCTACGCTCATCCTCGGCCTGTCTGGTAAAGGTACCCAGATTCAATAAAACCAGAACAGGGGGCAGATCTTTTAGGGTTGCAGCGGCCAAGTTGTGGAACAGCCTGCCCACTGACATACGTCAGATTTCACAACTTCTTCCATTCAGGAGACGTATCAAGACCTGGCTTTTCCCCCAATAAATGCCCGTCTGACTGTTCTCCCGGTTATCCGTCAGCAGAGTATTCTCCAGCGCCAGGAAGCCTGCAAGGTATCAGTCGCGCTTTACAAATACTCAAAATAAATAAATAAATAATTCTGAGGTACAAAGCACACAGCACAGTTCCTCTTCAAGCAGGTGGGGGGACACAGCACACAGCAAAGTCCCCTTTCCTTTACCTTAGTGGAAACAACAAACTGCAGGTGAGCCCCAGAACACACAGCAAGGGCAGCTCCCTCAGTCTCTTCAGCTGATCCACTTTGGCAGAGATTCCTCTTGACCTAGAAGTTTCCTAATCTCCCAACCTAAGATCTAAACCCTCAGGTTGCAACGGGGTGAGAAGTAAGGACACCGTCCCTCTGCACCCCCTTCCAGTTCCATGACTACAGGCCCAGTATGTCTCAGGCTAGACAGAGCACACGCCAGCGGCGTATCAGTGACACACTTTCCTTCAGTACTCCTTCCAGGTCAGGCCACAACCCCAACCTGGCTTTCCCCCCTCCTCGGGGAACGACCTCCAGAGGCCCCACAAATGGTCAAGCACTCTAGACGGTCAAATGCTCAGCGAGCCAGGACTTCTGCACCCTCCACTTAGGAGCGGTACTTCCCAACACTAGGACCGCCGGAGTTCTGGTTACAGACACTCCCCGTCCTCTAGACACAGGAAGATCCTCCTCAAATGACCTATGTACAGCTTAGCCCCCTGACCTGGTGCTCCCTTAGGGAACCCTCCAGGCCCTAAGATAGGGTTTCAGGCCAACGTGGGACACACCGTCCCACACTCACTCCGCCTCCACTGAGACAGGGCGTGAGCCCCTACACCCCTACCATACTACTGAGACCTAGCTGGGTTACACATGAACCTCTTTCCCTTCATAGGATCATCAGATACACAAGCCACTCCTTTTAGAATCACTTCCTAATGCCTCTGCAAGACATCTAGCACACCGCCAGACATCCACCTTCCTGTCCAGTGCCTCTGCAGGACCTCCTGCACACCACCAGAGGTACACCTCACGTGCAAGCTCCTTAAAAAAACTCACACCAACTCCTCCAGTTCAACACACCACTCATTCACGCACAACCCCCCCTTCGTACTGGTAAGGCAGTTTCTACCACCCCTGATTCCTCAACCTGACCACACGTGACACAGGTACCAAACTCTGGGAGCGGGGCGGGGAACAAATGTACTGGACACTATTAAGCTGCCACCACTGGATCCTACCACACTGGGGAATCCAGACACACACACTACACTCAGGCGATAACCACCCTCCTGAGCTAGCCATTTCTCCTCCACACCCCTTCTCTCTCCTATCTACCCACACACACACATGGGGACAGGAACAGGGATTGGGCACTGGACCCAGCAAGGGATTCCTAAGCTATGGGAACCTCCCCCTCTACTGGCGACCCGCCCTGTCAATTTCTCTCATCTGCCACTAAACATAAAGCGCAGAAACACATTTGAAAATGACACTTTGAGGAAAAACAAAAATCAAAAACAATAATCCCAAACATGTGACTATCTGAAAAAAATTGCAGAGTTTTGTAATGTAGCCAGTTGTCGCTGTGGCACTGCGCAAACACAAGTCCAATTCGCACCGCTGACCAACAATGTTAGAACTGGCTATTTCTGGTAGGCTAAGGCTGACGCCAAAGCCAGGCAGAAACCACCATTCTAGTCAAGGCAAGGAAGTCACACGCCAAGATAACCCCTGCTCACCCCCTTGGTAGCTTGGCACAAGCAGTAAGGCTAAACTCGGAGGCAATGTGTAAAGCATTTGCGTCAGCGCACAACAGCAACAACATACTAGGCACACCACAAAAGAGACTCCACACAAGGTTATTATAAAATAACTTTTGTATTGTAAAAACACATCAGATAGTATCACACAATATACATGGTGCCAACTGGCACGGGCAATATTCACATGGGATTATTTACAAAACAGGGCCACATGGGCCACTGTCATAATCCACACTTTTAGAACTTAGAATAAAAGAATATAAAATCACTGTAGCACAAAGTAACAGTTATAAATCACATCCAGTATCTACTGGGAACAGGTACCAGGACCTTACTAGGACCACCTGTACTAAAAAGAACAACCACCTAAGAATAAAATACATTTAGGGGTATACACAAGAACACATTACCCATGATGCATGAAACACATTCAGAGGAGTAATAAAGAGAAACACATGATGCCTAAAACATTCAGAGGTGTTAAGAATAAAGCACATGATGCAATAAAATACATTCAGGGGTGCAGCGCAAGAAGACACATGATGCCTAAAACATTCAGAGGTGCAGCGCAGGAAAGAAAGACACATGATGCCTAAAAACATTCAGAGGTGCCAGAACAATACCATAGCGCAAAAACACACAGTAGGCAGTTACCATCCTAGACATAGCAGATAACCACATTGCGCACAACTTACATAAGCCCCCACCTGTGGCAGTCCCTAGGCCAACTGGCCTTGTTGGGGCAAAGATGCCCTGGGTCCAAATGTCAGGGCGCGCTGCCATGCAGCGCCAGTCCAGGGTGCGCCACTGGCGCAAAACCTAAACGTTGCAGATGCCCACTACTTGCTGGGCACCTGGGAACACTCTCAAGGGCCTAAATGCTGCAGCTGGCACTAAGTGCTGCGCAGCTGTGACTGGCCGGGCACCTCTGTGCCATCTCTGTCCCTCTCAGGGACTCGCTCTCCATCTTGCGCCTAAACGGTGCAGCTGCCCACTAATTGCTGGGCAGCTGGAGATCAAAACTGTGACAGGGTCCTCACTGACCCTAGAAGCAAAGTCTGCGCCACAGGCTCGCACTAGTCCTTTAAACCACATTGCGCCAAGATCTGCACAGACCCTTCTGTCGGAGCCACACAGGCTCTCTCAACAATGATGCCCCCACGTTGGACAGGGAGCCTCGGGGCTCTTATCACCGTTGGGGCGGCCCGCTGCCAACCGGGGCCGCCCTGACTCTGCGCCTCGCAACCGGCACTACGATAGTCCCCTCGCTCCTGGGATCAGAACAGACATGCCCCCTAGAGCCTCCGTGGCTCTAAACACAAAAATGGCCTGCCGTTGGAGCCTCATGGGCTCTCGAAATGATAGTGGCACCCTGAGCCCCTTGGGGCTCTCAAACCCATTGCAGCAAGAAGGGAGGAGCGGCCCGCTGCCACGGGGCAGCTCGAACACTGCCTCGTTCAGGCACTGCTGCCTGCGGAGCTCCCCGCCTACCGCCAGCCCCTTGACACTCACCGGGCTGGTCCGGGGGGGCTCCGCTTCACTCGCGGCTTCCTCTCCTCTTGCGGCAGGGCTCCCTCAGCTCACGGGAGCCCTGTCGCCGGCCGCCATGATTCTTCTCCTCCAGGGGCTTCCACAAGCGCTGGGCCAATCCCAGTGCGGTCTTGGAGACGAGCCCCTTGTGACGCCGTTGCCTCTTCCGCCAGGGCCCAATTGCAGCGCGGCCCTCGGGACGAGCCTCCCTCTGACGTGGCAGCTCCTCTCACGCTGCCCAATCACCACGCGGCTCGCAGGACGAGCCCCTCGCAGCCAGCCAATGGCTTCGCGGCTCCTTAGATCAGCTTACCTCGGCGGCCATGAACCACAGCTCGGGCCGCGGCGGTGAACGAAGGGGCATAACGAGGGGTGGGCACCCTCGGTCACAAAAATAAACATAGAAACGGGGTGAGCACCCGTTAGGCACTTAAATCAATGGGGTGGCACCCATCCATAAAAATAATGAAAACACGGGCAATAGGCAACAACAGCGCCCGGCGCTGTAAGAGTTGAACAGTACTCCCCAGCAAGGAAAATAAAGTGCTCTCAAGCGCTGCAGGCAATTCACTGCGCTCCCCAGCGCTGAAGGTCCCAAAAAAGCGCCCTCAGCACTAGAAGGGGGAAATAAACCACTCCCAGCGCTATAGGCAACCAGAAGAAGGTCTCTGCCTCAAACAAAGCACTCCCCCAGGGCTACCAGCAAAGTCCAGCAGCAAGGGAAGCAAAGGGGACCCAGCAAAAAGGTCTCCAGAGTTCAGGATAGGTCCATCAGGCATCCAGGGCAAAGCAAAGTCCCCAATCAGCCCAGGCAAGGCAGAGGGGTCCCCCAGAAGTCCTCCAGGCATCCAGGGGCTGGGCAGCGCCCGCCCCTGGTAGATTCAAGTCAGAAACAAGAACATTTTGGAAGGGGACACAGCCCCTTCTGAAGGGGACACAGCCCCTTCTGATACACAGAAAAGTCTTTGAAGTCTTTGTGTAGGCAGTGTGAGAACCAGCTTGAACTGGTTATAGGGAAGTCCTGTCAGTATCAGGGACAGAGGTGACAGTCGCCCAGCGGGAGGTGGAGCTAGCTTTGTAGTCAGGCAGGCACAGCCCTTCACTATCAGGTGCCATCTCCTCCCACTTCCCTGGCAGCAGATGCTGCCTTTCATCCATGGGCTGACTCAGACAACCTCCTGGGCTCTCCAGCCCCTGTCACCCTCAAACCAGACAGTCAATCCACAAGCAGGCCCAGGCACTCCTGACCCAGGCTCACCAGCCAATCACACGCCAGACACAAATTCCACAAATATGCCAACCTCTAAAAGTGGCACTTGTAGACTAGACACACTCATGCCGCATATACCATTTCGCAGCATTCAGTCTCACGAGTTCTCTCATACCAAACTCGCCCCGCACTCCCCACACATCAGTAACTACCATGGGCATACATATTCCCCATTCATTCCTATGGGAGGGCAGGTCACTCACCACACATACACAGAGAGCTCAAGCACTTTACACTGTACCATAGTGAAAAAGTGCGCAGAGGCCTAAAATCACCAACACCAGGTCACAGAAACAGGCTAGGAAAAAGCAAAAAGTCTCGGGTGAACCTGCCTAAAGGGCCGGGTCCAACATTGACGCATCGCTTTTTATGCGGCTGTTTTCCCGACGCATCTCCACGGTGTGAGATGGATTTCCATGCATAGCCGCGCCGCTGCGGAAACCGCAGCATCACCTGTCGCCACTGCAAGAATCGACGCTTCGAGGGATCGCGGCTGAAGAGGACCGACGCACCGCCACTCAACGCCACTGCATCGATCGCCGATGCATCCTGTATTTCCAAGCATCGTACCTGTGCGGCACGCTTTCCCGACGCATCACCTGTGAACCGGAACTGTCACGAAGAATCGACGCATCACTCCCCATACAGACCGGATTCAACGCAACTCATCCTCTGCATGTCGCAGAACTGTTGCATCGCCTCCCCAAGGTCTCAAGTTCTCAAGAGTGTCGGATCGCTTTGTTTTCCGACTCTGAGGCTGTTTGGGTTTTGGAACTTTGACACATCTACAGGTACTTTGGTGAAAAGTCACACATCCATAGTTTTCTACGGTAAAAGATCTTGAAACATTTTGAAAGTCATATTTTAACTGCGTATGTTGGATTTTTGTTGTTTTGTTCTTGTTTCGTTTAGATAAAGATACTTCATTTTTCTAAACTGGTGTGATGTCCTTTTGTGGTGTTTTCACTGTGTTACTGTGAGTGTTGGTACGAATACTTTACACATTGCCTTTGGGATAAGAATGTCAGCTCGTGCCAAGCTACCAAGGGTGTGAGCAGGGGTTATCTAAAGTGTGTATCCCCCTTACCCTGACTAGAAGCAAGGGTCCCTATTTGGACAAAGGTACCCACCTCTGCTAACTAGAGACCCCCATTTCGAACACCGCCTAAATTGTAAATGAGCAGTCGGAAGTGAAATCGACGATCTAGGTCGGAAAGCTTCCAACCTAAGGTCAGAGGCTTCCTTCCAAGGTCATAATCGGCCCCTTAGTAATTAAGCTCCTATCCCCCACACAGTACTGAACTCTCTCTAGTTTACATTTTGGCTGACCTTATGCTCATGGCAGATATGAGAGTCACAGCCGCCCTCATCCTTACCGACCTTTTTGTTGCCTTGGACATGGTGGCGCACAGGATCGTGCTCTACCGTCTTTCCAATATTGGTACTGCAGACCACACTCTTCCTTGGACTGCTTGGTATATAGCTGACAGCTTACAAGGCATCCACATCTCCCCTTCCAGATCTTCTTTCAAGCCAGACAATATTGTATTCCTCAGGGATTTTCGCTCAGTCCCACTTTGATGTGTTTGTTTCTCCTGAACAGGATTATCCATCCATTGGTCTTTCTTTCAAGACCTATGCCTTCGATTCTCAGATTCTGAAGCTCCTTGGCTCAACGGAGGCCATACCCCATGCACATCTCATCTCCTGCCTCGTGGTAGTGGTCTAGTGCGTGACATACTTCACTACCAATCAAAAATGACAAAACTGACAAATGACAAACTAATCACCAAGGAGCTATTCTTTTATATCTGGATTATTGAAACTCTCTTTATTAGGACCTTTTGGTGCTGTCAATCTTCAGACTGTCTAGAATCCAAAGGGCAAGGGGCCTGTGATCTTCCAGCTCACTCTCCGAACTCATCTTTCTCCCTACTAGCTTATTTGCACTGTCTGACTATTCCCAGTTACTTTACTGTGACATTCTGTGCCTAGATAATACTCAGTCCCTCAAATCTGCCTTTGGTTGCCTTTTAGAAGTCTACAGGATATGCCAGAACCTTTCTGATGGCAGCCTTTTTATAGTTCTGGCTGCTGGGCCCTGGAACACTCACCCCTACTATCTGCATATTATCAGCCACCACCTCACTTTTTGAAGATTCACCTTTTTGCCACTGCTTACTAGCTTCCATCTCTCTCTCTCTTGAATGTACCAATTACTCTAGTGCCAGGATGTCTTTACCGGGTGACAGCACACTTTATCAACACATGAGCAAAGCACATAAGTCTAACTGAGTCTACCTAAACCTATTTGCAGTTATAAGGAATGTCTTGTGGTCTGCCAATTACACCATACTTTATGAACACGTGGTACCTGGATTTGTACAGTACATTCCATGGATTCTGTGTAGCTCAGAGTGAAACCATGCAGAGGTGCATTATAGTGTCGTTCTCCCATGTTTACACACTATTATATACTAGTTCGCCCTTCCACAAAGACTTTAAGCCTCACCCATTACAGTGAGCTCATATCACTTCCAGACCTTCTCTACTTCATCAATATGGCTGCACTTCTCTTCCACTAAGATACAATTTGCAGTTATTACTAGTAACAGGAACTGTGCTTCACAAATCTCCTTGTTTCCGAATCCCCGTTATTAAATACTTCTTTGAGGAGATTAAGAATGCCTCTCATCAAGTTAGTAGACTTAGCCCACCCTTGAAATTCAATGTAGTCCTTTTAAAACGTATTGGTCCTTCAATATTTCACACGATTTACGCCATTGTTTGGGGAATTATGCCTAATTCACAACAATCACATCAGCAAGTAGGGTTAGTGGGAACAGCAGGATTCAATTCAGGAACCTACCCTTTTAGAAGAGTCCCAGATGCCAAGCTGACAACTGTATTTGCTGAAGTTTTGAGTTTGGAATAAGGAAGTGATCACTTAAAAAATAACTTCGCACTGACATGCTTTTATGCGCATATCCTGATCTATATGGCTAGTTTGATATATCCTGGACTGCATACTTGCTCTTTCGAAGTGTTCGGCCCTGGTCAAGCCATTTATCCCCTGCACCCTCTGAAGTTTAAGTAGTTGACCACCCTGACTTGAAGAAAAAACACATACAGCTTGCACCTGAGCTTGAAATTGTTCTTGAATGGTCCTTCTACAGCCAGGAAGTCAAATGCCTGGTACTAAATGGAAAATGCTGGCTCCAGCTATGCACCCACAATGCAGGTAAATGTGATGGGGCACTGTAACTCAAAGTACCTGAAAGACACAGCTCTTGGAGGCATGTCCCTTCTGTATTCCAGGAAGAAACAAGGACAAGGGCCTCTTGCACCATGGACCTTTTTGTGCCAAGGAGGTTAGAAGTTTGTATGGGTTTTCCTACAAGTCATCCTAAGATTATACACTTTCTGGGGTGTCTAACAGATTTCTTCTTGTCCAGACTGGGGTTGGATTCCCTACATCCTTGAGAAGCATAATTTCAGGACAGGGTTGGAAATTCCATCCTATTGTTCAAGGATAACATCTGAGGTTCCGTGACGATCGTAAGTGGTGTTTTTGACTCGCACGAATATGGTCGAGTCTGGTATCTATGAACCGCAAATGACGAGTTTAGTGGGAGTACGCAGTTTCGCTGTGCTAACCTAAACCGTTCGTCTGTTTCGTGGGTTTCTATATCTGTACCCACGGGTTCCATCTTAGATACGGCATCCATTTTGTCTCTTGCCCTCAAGTAGCCAGCGAACGGACGCTGTCCGCTTCGCGACCCTGGGATTCCCAAGACTTTTGCGGAAGACACGTTTCCTTTGAAAGTGTCTTTATGATGAGGGGGATGATACTGTAAGGCAGATGGCCCCGCTCGAGGCTCATCTTGCCGTGCCGGTTTATTGTCTCAGCCGTGCATCTCATTAGGCGCGTCCCTTTGATGCTTGCAACTCGTGTTTCCCGACACCACCCCTTTTACACCCTTTTCGATCTCCCCACTGTTTCTGCCTTCCTCTGCACCTGTCCCTGTTCCTTCTTCGATCTGTTTACTGCCAATTGGAATGTACTAATGGTGGGAAGATGGGTTTTTACAGTTGGGAACCACCAAATGTTTCCGTACTTATGTTCCGGGCCTTGAACGTATGAAAGCAACCTCCTTGTGGTTTATGATGGGAACCAAGTTGTAAACCTTTGTGTACCATGTTAACCTATGAGAGAAATGTGTATAAAAGGAGCGACCCACAGTAGCAATTTGAAGCAGGCTCCGCGAACCTACATGCTATGTACTTCTCGTGACTTCTGTGTTCCCTGCAGTAATAAACCTCGAATCTTTGACGCCGAAGGAAGTGTCCCGTGTCTCTGTCATTTGTACGCCGGAACAGGTTACCCACGAAGGTTTCAGGTGTTGTCCCCTGGCACCGCTGGGTCTTAAGAAAACCCAGTCCTTCAGTTGGCGCCCAACGTGGGGCTGCATCAGTGGTACCGGTCCAAGCCCGACGATCGTGAGGAACTTTGTGTGAAATCTCCAAGGGAAGGTGCACCCCGCTTCATCGATCCCGTTGTCGAAACAAGTGGCCCGACGACTTTTCCCGCGAAGATTACCGCCTCCTGACGGCTGCGACGGACTGCTGCCCTGACTGTAGACCTGTTTTGGCGCCTGGCGTAGACCTTTGTACAGCGAGACGATTGACGGGCCTTCCTGGTGACGCCATCGATCTTTGAGTTAAGTATTTGTGGGTCGCTCCCAGAGTCCTTAGCTGTGGGTGCTTAGTTGTTGCATGGTTCCATTGCATTTGTGGTTCTTAGTACTTGGTTCTTTGTTGTGATATTTGACGTCTGCAGTCGCCAAAAACCGAGGGTTTTTGCTCTTTGCTGGGACTTGGTAAATCCCGTAACCCTTGAAGTTTGTGAAACTCGGCTAGTGTGCAAGATGCCTGGTCGTAGTACTTTGTTCAGTTGTTTTGGTCGTTGTGGTGCGGATTCCCGACTGGAGGACTCGTGTCCGATACCTCCGGTTGGAACTCCAACTTATGAATTATATAGCAAGCATGGGTTAGGTCCGATTACCTTTAATGAATATTGGATTCGTTATACCAAGAAAGACGGTGTCCTTAGTTGGCCACCTCATGGTAGTTTCGAGACCCCGATTTTAGATAACCTCGAGGCTAAATTGTTTAAGAAAAAGTCAAGGCCGGCCATGTTTGATGCCTTTCAGTTGTGGCGGAAAGAAGCCAAACAGAAAGAAATCAGACAGACAAAAGGCAATCAGAGAGATGGAGTTGCTACTATAGTGAAGAAAGCAGAACAGTTTCAGCGAGATAAGGAGGAAAAGGAAAAGGAAGTTTTCGATAGGCTTCAACGTATGTCTATAGATAAATGTTACCCCGCTTTGCCAACGGAGTCGGATAAGAAGGAGGAATTAGTTGAGGATCCTTTGATGTCCTATCTTTTGAAATCACCACCTCCGTACGCACAGGGTACCGCAGCTCCTGTGGTTCCCCCTGTACCTGCTCCTGTGCCCGTTCCCCAACCTGTTCCTCAACCTGTACCCGTTCTTCCGATTGTTCCTGCTCCCTTGCCTACTGCTGTTCCTACTGCTCCACCGCTTGTCCTTCCTCATACTCCTGCTCCCGCTGCTGCTCCTGTTCTACTTACTCCTGTTGTTTCATCTGCTTCTAACTCTTCTCTTGTTAATCCTCTATGTTATACTTCTCCATCTACCCGACGTCGTACCCCCTCTGTTGCTGCTAATTTCTTTAATTCTCTTGGACCTATTCTTGAGTCCGCTGGTTCGGACGGTCCCCAAAGACGTAGTCAGCTTCCCGGTAATCGGGAACGTGCTGCATTGTATAATATGGCGATGGGCTGGATGAGATACCCTCTTAGAAATCCACCACGTGCGGTGCTTGACACGTTCTGTCAATTCAATATACCGACACAAAGATACGTTTTCGAAGAAATGTGTAAAGTTTTACGTGATCAAATATCGGCAGATGCATCGGACGATGTATTGACTGCGTTGACTAATCTGCAGCTTCAGTTTTCGAGCGGAATGATAGTCGATTCAAATGTTCAACGCGCTGTTGAGCAGCTGTTATCTTTTCGTCCTTCTATAATGCCGAGAGCATTGTTTGTAGAAGACATTGAGGGACCACTAGAAGCACCTGGTCAGTTTCCCATGCGTGAAGTTCCACCAGTGTGGATGCCGGGTAACCCTGGTGCTGCTCCACCGATCTTGCCGCATTTCCAGAGAGTATGGATACATCTCCCGTGGAAACGATCGGAAGTTCTCCAGGTGAAGCAATCTTTGCCTGACCCTCGCAAAAATCCTGCAGGGTATTATAAAGAATTATCGCAGCTCGTAGACGCTACGATAATGAATCTTGCCGATATTGATATGCTGTTTGGCAATGTTGTACCGCAACCGGTATGGACAAAGATTCGTCAAGAAAACCATGCGGCAGAATTAGGTGGTGATTGGGCTGCTCTTGTAGCAGCAGATACACGACAAGTTGGTGGGGCTAAACCTGAACAGCTCATTACGGCTTTGCCTCAGAGAATTATCGCTCTGATGAAAACGCTTATGCCAGCTATGAAGGTAAATTGGGACAAATTGTCCGCTTGCAAACAGAAGAAAGACGAGAGTGTCTCTGATTTCTTTACGAGATTTGAGGAGGCATTCATAGATCATAGTGGTCAGGATATGGGTACCGAAGGTGGTCAAAGGTTGTTTGTGGACAAATTTGTTTCTAACTTATTGCCTGACTTAAGCAACAAATTACGAAATTCTGAAAGTGCGTGGGCTGTCTCTACGTCTGCTCAAATATTGGCTACGGCACAGTATTATGAGAATAGGGAGAAAGAGGAGAATGATCGTGCTGACAAGAAGACGAAAGAGCTCAAAACTAAAGTGTTGTTGCAACAGGCGTATCCTCCGCGTTCAAATCAGAATGATTCGCAACAACGTAATCGATCGCAGTCTCAGTCAAATAGGTCGCAATCTCGAAATGATTCCTCTTCGCAGAGATCTTCGTTGAGGTACAATCAATGTGCCTATTGTAGACAGGAGGGTCATTTGAAATTTGATTGTCCAGTCCTTAATGAGCGTAATAGTGGTAATTCGTCTAGAGGAGGTCGTGGTGGTTCTCAACAGACATCACGTGGTAGAGGTCGCGGTGCTCAGAACGATCGTTCCACTAACACTTCTGACTCCAATAATTGTTTTGATCAACGTGGATCGTCACAAGGGCGATCTGCTCAGTATTCTGTGGATGATTATTACGTCGATCAGGATGCTGACGACGGTAATTACTAGGACAGCCATAGACAAGGAGAGGGAGTAGTATCAGTTCCGGTTGATCAGAGAGGGCCTTACGTCGCAGTTGCCACCTCGGGCGTCGTTGAGCCTTTTCTGTTGGACACTGGTGCGGCGAAAAGTTCCATAAAGCATTCGAAACTCCCTGGCGCACCTTTGTCTGGCTTAACAAATGTTTCCGTTGGATTCTCTGGCGCCCCTGTTAGCAATCTGGTTTCGTGCCCTTTGCCTCTTACAATTGGGCCGCGTGAGCTCAAAGCTCCGTTGATTTTGACCACTGGGTGTGGTGAAAATCTTTTGGGACTGGATTTGCTAAAACGTCTGTATGCGACTTTGTATTGCTCTCCTGCGGGAGTGAAGCTTACTTTGGGTGAGAGAGTTATCTCTCCAATGTACCTGTCTCTCGATAAGCTTCCACCGGAATTGAGTTCTCTTCCTACATCTTTGTGGGCAACGTGTCCCAATGACGTGGGCCTGCTTGACATCTCCCCTTATGTTGTTCACCTGAAATCTAATGTGCGATTGCCACGTATTCCCCAGTATCGTATCTCCCTTGATGGTGAACGAGCATTGCTAGCTATTATCTATGACCTGATTGAGAAAGACGTCATCGAGGAGACACGGGGAAACGTGTGCAACAGTCCTGTGTTGCCCATTCTAAAACGTACTGATCCTTCGAAACCGCCTGTTTATCGTTTTGTTATCGATTTACGGGAGGTAAATAAAATTGTGATTCCTCAGTTCCCTGTTGTGCCTGACATCACGGCGCTACTGACTCTGATTCCAGCCTCGGCATCTTGGTTTTCAGTGATCGATCTGAAGAATGCGTTCTTCAGCATCCCGATTGCTGAGGAAAGCAGAGACCTTTTCGGTTTCTCTCTTGGTGGTCGCAGCTTCCGGTTTAAACGTGCTCCTCAGGGCTACTGTGAAAGTCCATCGATATACAGTCAAGCCTTGAAGGGCCAGCTGGATGCGTTTGTGTTGCCGGCTGGTGCAGCATTGATCCAATACGTTGACGACCTATTGGTGGCTGCAGATACTCAGGACATTTGCAAAATTGCTACGGTATCATTGTTGCAACATCTCTGTGACTTACATCACAAGGTGTCTCCTTCTAAACTTCAATATTGTTGTCAAGAAGTAACCTATCTAGGTGGGGCGCTAGAGGGCGCACAAGCTGAATGGCCGCACTCTAGTGTGGCTCTGGCTGCCTGGCATTCCTATCCTGCTTTAATCCTTTAAATCTGCGACCACCCGCCTGAAAAACGACTGGGGGGTAGATATACCTCTGCTGCACACTCTGTCCGAGTTTGGTGATCCTACGACCTGAGGTGACGGAGTTAGACCGAGGTGAATCTGGAGCGGCGGAGGCCCCGGGCTGGGTTCTCGCTGGCGGCGGCGCTGGAATTCACGCGACGCCCAGGACTGACACGTGGCGTGTAGGCCGCGAAACGCCGCGCGCGCCAAACTCACACGAGCCCGTACCCAGTGGCCCTGGTAGTGGGTGTCTACCTACCCGGGTGGATTTCTATGCCGGCTACAAACCCTGTGGCGCATTGGGAACTGAGACAAACACCGCTTGGCTACTGAACGCCGGGTCTCGCCGGCCTCTGGGTGCTGCCCGCCCGCGGAACCCCTAACAGTGCGGCTCGGACCCGTGGTACGCTTTCTGCTGTCCCGGCATGGGGAAACCGGACACCCGGCAGCCCAAGCTGCAATTTGAACCAGCAACGCAAAAGAAAGGGACTAAGCAGACGGGGGACAGCACTCAACCGAGGAGCCCGGCAGCGGAGGTGGCCCCCATGGTCCCCGAGATCGCCACAATGCTACAAGAGATGCGACAGGGATTTGCCACGGTGGTGGACAAGGTGGACAGGCTCTCCGCTCGGATGGACGGCATCGTCCAAAAAATGGATGTACATGAAGAGCGGTTGACGGAGGCCGAGCACCGAATATCCGAAACTGAAGATGCCACTACATCGCAGGCCACGAGGCTCTCTCGCATGGACAATGTGCTAACGGTGATAGCCGCCAAGAACGAAGAATTGGAGGCAAGGAGCAGGCGGAACAACGTACGAATCACGGGTGTTCCGGAGTCCACAAACACGGGGCGGATGGAGCTCTATGTTGAACGACTGTTAATGGCCACGGTGGGGGAAGAGGCCCTCTCCAAACAGTTTATAGTGGAACGTGCCCATCACTCCCTTGGACCCCAACCTCAACCAGGTGCCCCACCAAGGCACATTATTGCACGGCTGCTAAATTATCGTGACCGGGATGCGGCGTTGAAAGCGGCCAGAGCGAACCAGAATCTTGCCTATGAGGGAGTGTCCTTTTCCATCTACCCGGACTTTACACCGGTAGTCCAGGAACAACGCAGAAAATTTCTGGCTGTAAAGAGGAAATTGAGAGGGCTGAATATTGACTATGCATTACTTTATCCCGCCAAGCTGCGTGTGACCCACCAGGGCACGCAACACTTTTTCTTGAATCCACAGCAAGTCGAAGACTACATTAAAACCCTGCCTAAACGAGACAAGAGAGCTGCACAGGCGGAAGGCGGACATGACTCTGGAGCGGAATGAATAGGATTTGAAACTCTCCACATTTGCTGGTTAATGTCGACTACTGCATTGGATTGCAGCTTTTGCGATGACCCCCCAGGAGGCTAGGGCTGGGTGGTCCCGCAGGTCCAGTTGCATGCCAGGCCCCCACCCCCCCATGCTCTCTCACTCGCCCGGACAGTGACGGTAAGAATGGAGGAGACTGCGGAGAGGAGAGGTGGGGGTGGACGACGGTGCACCTCTAGAACCCCGAGCGGGTGTACCCCACAGGACTTGCTAAATGCACTTTTGCTGTTGTGTTGTTGTGGGTTTGCTAAGGGAGGGGGGTGGGCACCGGGTACTGGCGAGTTGGGGGCGCTTCAGTGGGAGGGGGGGGGAAGCTCTGCAGGTGGTACGCTCGTGCTTGTCTGGACCATGAATCTCACTTTCAACAAGGTGGGCCTGTGCCCCCGGATAATTGCGAGGATGCTGACTGCTCCTTTTCATGTGTTTTTGTGCACAGGAGGGGAGGGATTGTTTATCGACTGGCCTGCCAGTCACAGGGGCTTGCTTGTTGAACTATATACTTTGCGACTTCTTGAATTGGTCACCTGGGTTTGCACTGGGTTTAAGGTTTTGTTTTGTTGTCTAGCATGTGCACTTCTAACTCTTCGACCATCTGCCTACTGCGGGGTGGGATGGTACACTGGTATTGCTATGAAGGGGGGGACCGTAGACCGCTCGGTGTGGTCGACCAGGCTGTTATGTGACGTAAATACTGATGGCTGCATGGTCTGTCAGTTCGTATCGATTTTACTGTTATGTGGTAGACTCTCAGGATGGGGGACACCTGTTTGAATGTTCTTACTTGGAATGTGCGGGGATTGGGGGACCATCGGAAGAGGAGACACGTTCTGGGCTACCTGGACCGGCATAATGTACATATAGCCTTTCTACAAGAAACACACTTTGCACCTCACAGGACACACGCCTTCGGTAATAGATGGGCTTCATGTACTGCGTACTCATCGTATTCCTCCTATGCCCGAGGTACTGTAATATTGGTGAAGAAATCTACTCCCTTTCATATGGCTGGCTCAAAGGCGGATACACAGGGGAGATATTGTCTGGTGTGGGGTAGATAGGGGCGTGTGACAGTGACCCTTGCATGTTGTTATGGGCCTAATGTGGACGACCCGCAATACTTTGAAACGCTTTGGGCTGCGATATTGGAAACAGGGTCGCAACACATAATATGGGGGGGAGATTTCAATGTTGCTGTTAACCCGACCCTGGATCGCTCACATCAAGCTCCGTATCACTACACGAAAGGGCGGGAAGTACTGCGCGCCATTTTGGAAGAGAACCACCTTGTAGATGCCTGGCGCGCACACTGCGGGCCGAAGAGGGAGGGTACGCATTTTACGGCACAGGCTAAATCCTGGGCTAGGCTTGATTATCTTTTTCTGACTACACACCTCTATGCCTCACTAACTTGTGCGCGACACCTCCCCAGAACATATTCTGATCATGCCCCAGTTCATATTGCCCTGCGAGGGGCGGAGTTAGGCCCCCCTGTTACAGCGTGGCGCATGCAGACTGCGATGCTTTTAGATGAGGAGTTTAAGGAGGCACTTCGTGAGGAATGCTTGGATTTTTTTAAACGAAATAAGGGCTCTGTGAAAGATGTCGAGACTATCTGGGATGCCTTTAAGGTCACACTGCGAGGTTTCTGTATTGCAAAGGGCTCTGGGGTGCTTAAAG
This sequence comes from Lissotriton vulgaris, assembly GCF_964263255.1. Taxonomy (NCBI): domain Eukaryota; kingdom Metazoa; phylum Chordata; class Amphibia; order Caudata; family Salamandridae; genus Lissotriton; species Lissotriton vulgaris. The sequence goes on from NC_141699.1 coordinate 669,861,496, forward strand.
CTATCCTGAATCGATTGAAGGCTTTGGAGGCGAGGCTGGGACGGGCGGAGGAAGCCCTCCGAACACGCCCTACTGGTGACACGCTTACGGAGATAAGAGACTTAGTTACTGAATATTCGGATGAAGCTGCACGCGAGGCGAAGTTTAGGCATAAGTATTGGGTGGCGCGGAGATACGGGGAGGGTGAGAGGCCCGGGAAGGCGTTGGCCGCTACAGTCAGGCTTATGCGGACGCCTACTGCCATTCTGGAATTGGAAACTGCCGAGGGGCTTCTGCTCCGGGACTCCACGCAGGTACTTAATGAATTTGTTAACCATTATAGTACTTTATACACCTCCAGGGGGTCGGGCGGGCCGTCTCTAGACGACTACCTCACGGATGTCGCGCTTGGGTGGCTGAGCGACGCTCAGCAGGCCTTTTTGAGTGCCCCGTTTGAGCTTGATGAGGTCAAAGAGGCGATAATGAGTATGCAGTCAGGCAAGGCCACGGGACTCGATGGCATCCCTGTCGAATTTTACAAAACCTACATTGAATTCATGGCCCCGGTACTGCGGGAAGTGTATGAGGATGCCCTGGAGGTGGGTCATCTCCCTGCGTCCATGAGGACTGCGCTGATCATCTCACTACTTAAGCCAGGAAAGCCTGCTTCGCACTGTGACTCCTACAGGCCCCTCTCGTTGCTAACGTGCGATGTAAAGATACTGGCTAAGCTTATTGCCACACGAATTAGTCTGTTGCTGCCAAACCTTATCCTTCCAGATCAAGCGGGCTTCGTCCCAGGGAGAGCTACGTCCCACAACCTACGCACCTTCTTCTCAGTGTATGACTCCGTACATGAGGACTTGCCCATGGCGGCCATCTTTCTAGATGCCACCAAGGCATTTGACTCGCTGGAATGGGAATATGTCTTTAGAGTGCTGGGTCGCATGGGGTTTCCGGCCATCTTCATTTCCTGGATAAAGCTACTGTATACACGTCCTGCAGCCAGGGTCCTTATTAATGGGCAGCTCTCCCCAGAATTCGAGGTCTCCAGAGGGACCAGGCAGGGGTGCCCCCTATCCCCCCTCCTTTTTGCCATCGCCACAGAACCCCTAGCTGCTAAACTGCGGCAACACTACAAGAACAGCGCGCTAAGATGCTTCCAGAGACAGATCCTCATATCTATGTACGCAGACGACATCACACTGTATGTTCGATATCCACGGGATAACCTACACCCATTGCTTAGGGAATTCATTAGGTTCGGGGCCCTCTCAGGAGTGCAGATAAACTGGGCCAAATCTTGTATCTTCCCCCTCACTGCGTCCACGCATGCATTCCCACTGGAATACCCGCTTACATGGACTGAGGGTGACTTTAAGTACCTGGGTATTCACATCGAGAAGGATAGGGAGGCACTCATGAGGGCGAACTATGGTACGGCCATCAGCAAGATCGGCGACCAGGTTTCGCGGTGGATAACGCTTCCCCTTTCGATGGCGGGAAGAGCCTCTCTGGTTAAAATGATTGTGCTTCCGAAACTGCTTTATCTGTTCCTCAACATACCCTTTCACCCTGGTGCGTACTTCTTTAAAAGGCTTTGATCGGAAATGCTTAAACTGGTGTGGGGTGGGAGACAACCCAGGCTCAAGTGGGAGGTACTGACTAGGCCTTATGTGCGGGGTGGGTTCGGAGTGCCTGATTTCGAACTATACTTTCGGGCGGCCCAGGCGCATTACGCCTATTTCTGGGTGAGACAGCCTAGGTACATGCCGCAACTGGCTGCGGAGCATTGGCTAGCGCACCCCACGCCTATAGAGGGAGCACTGTACACCATTGTGGAAGGTAGGGATAAGACCCCTAACACTTTGTCTGGCACTGTCACGGCCTGGGTGCGCATTTGTGACATGCTGGGACTGCAATTACTTTACGCCCCACTTATGCCCCTGACATACCACCCACAACTGCCACTGCTGCAGGAAACTGGCTTCCGAAAACTGCTGTCCAAAATTCATGTACACACGTGGGGGGACTTGTATAACAATGGCACGTTCCGCACCAGAGACCACCTATTTGGAGGCATACACCCTACTTCACTGGAGATCTTTTACTACCTGCGCCTGCGGCATGGGCTACAAGCCCTCACACCCGACTTTCCGCATGAGCCACCTGTCCTATTACCCTTGCAGCACATCCTACAATTTGAGAACCCACGCAAACTGGTGTCTACGCTATATAGATCCATTCGGACCCACATTGAGTACACTACACTTCCTGCCAGGGCAAAATGGGATCGGGAACTGCCTACCCCCCTCACTGATAAACAATGGGAGGTCTGCTTGCAACAGACGGAACGTATATCATCCAGCAGCAGGTATAGGATCATCCACTACAAATTTGTGCATAGATTATATTACACCCCGGCTCGCTTACACAGATTTGGACTGCGGGATGATGATACCTGCGACAGGTGTGGGGCCCCTGGGGCTGATTTTCTGCATCTTGCTTGGGGGTGTGCCCGAATACATCAGTACTGGGACCAGGTATTTCAGGCCCTTTCTACAATGATAAACACTGAGGTAACACCGACTCCTGTGATGGCTCTGTTGGGGTATGTGGAACCTTTGCAGGCGGCTCACCGCAAATATGTAGCGTTAGCCTTGTTGTTGGCCAAACGTAGGGTGGCCTGTAGATGGGGCAGGGGAAGGGCGCCCAAATTTAAGGAGTGGGTGAGTGACCTGGTATATTGTCAGGAACAACTTCACACGTATGCAGAGTTACTGCCGCTCTCATCCAGGCCCACTGATATCTGGGCCCCGCTGCAATGCTACCTGATAGTGGAATCTTCACATAGTGATGAATTGTGAGCTGCGGTTGTTGTTCTAGGAATGGGGAGGCGGAATTGATGGGGTGTTGCGGAATGGTCCACAGCTCACTGTGCCTCGCGATTGAAAACTGCACTTTATTCCCTTTGTGTTATCCCTTACCCCCCCCCCACAGCTCCCCCCTCGGATGTCTCCATTCTACCATAAACTGTAACTGTCCTTAGCCCACATGGTCGCCACGCGGTGCCGCCCCCCCCCCCCAATGTGTTTTTCTGTGGTGCACATGCTTAGAGTTTGTTCTGTTCTCTTTCTTTACTGTTTTCAAAAACTACAAAAGTGAGACGAATTTATATGCTTTACTTCTGCCTGTACTGTTAATTCAATATTGTGCTGATATGCAGATCTGCAACGGCTGATTGTTATTTGACCATTTTCCTTTCCCTGATTGGCGACTTATGATATGGCAGCCGGCCTCCGGGTTGTGGCAGTATGCTGTGTACACTTAACGGTACTTAATAAACGTCTTGCACCAAAATAAAAAATAAAAAGTAACCTATCTAGGTCACTTATTGTCAAAGGAGGGAAGAAGGTTGACCCCAGAGAGAATTGCAGCGATTGCTCGAATGACTGTGCCAACAACTCAGAGAGATCTGCGTGCCTTTTTAGGTATCACGTCATACTGCAGGCAGTGGATCCCAAATTTTTCATTGCTCGCGAAACCATTGGTGGCTCTTACGTGCAAGGATGTTCCAACTCCTTTACCATGGACGGAAGAATGTCAGAAAAGTTTTTCTGAATTGCGTGACGCGTTGTGTTCGGCTCCTGTGTTAGGTACCCCTGATTACAGCAAGCCGTTTACACTATACGTGCACGAGAGAGAAGGTTGTGCGTTGAGTGTTTTGACGCAACCTTTTGGTGGTAAGCAGCGTCCATGCGCATATTTTTCCTCGACCTTGGACCCGGTAGCTAGAGCATTGCCGAGTTGTTTGAGAGCAACTGCGGCAGCTGCGGTGTCCATCCGACAATCAGCAGGATTGGTCATGGATAATATGCTTACGGTGATGGTTCCGCATGCAGTTGACACTCTCTTAAATCGTACGAAAACTCAGCACTTGACGAGTGCAAGGTTGTCTGGATACGAGTTGACGCTTTTGGCAAGTCATATTCAGATAAAACGTTGTAATGTCCTGAACCCGGCGACTTTGTTGCCCATTAGCATGGAGTCAGACGAAGTGACCCCTCATGACTGCTACTTGCGGACTGAGGAGGAAACAAAAGGTCGTGTGGACCTCAAAAACACTCCTTTGGAAGATCCCGATGGGACCTTGTATGTGGATGGTTCGTGTTTTAAATTACCGAATGGTGATGTGACGACTGCGTATGCTGTGGTAACGTTGAATACTGTTGTCGAAGCTGCGAGATTGAATCAGAACTCTGCCCAAGCTGCAGAACTGATCGCTTTGACTAGAGCGTGTGTGTTGTCGAAAGGGAAACGGGTGAATGTGTTTACCGACAGCCAATACACTTTTGGCGTCGCCCATAGTTTTGGACGATTGTGGAGAGAGAGAGGTTTTATGACATCGCATGGCACTAAGATTCAACATGGACAACTTGTGAATGATCTTCTGGATGCACTTACGTTACCTAAGCAGGTGGCGATTGTTAAATGTAGTGCGCATCGTAAGGTGACGGATGATGTTGGACGTGGTAATGCGTTTGCGGATGAGACTGCTAAGGATACTGCCCGGAACCTTAGCACTAGAATGTATGTGACGAGTTCGGTTAGGTGGCCTACAGAGACTAGTATGTGCGAGGATACCATCGAGAGTGTGAGAACGATACAGAACGAGGCCACTGAGACTGAAAAGACGAAGTGGAAAGAGAGTACGGGAAAGTTGGATGCGAATGGTTGTTGGATTGATTTGTCAGAGCATAAGAGATGGATGTTGCCAGATGCGTATGTGCTAGCTGTTGTGACGATGGCACATGGGTTAGCACATATCAGTGCGAAAGGTATTTGTAAGTTGTTGTCCCCTGTGTGGAAGAATGATGGTATCACTAAATGTACTGAGAGATTGGTGAAGAATTGTATGATATGTATGATGTACAACCCTGGTAAAGGAACACCTACACCTCCTGGCCATTTTGCTCCCCCTTCATATCCCTTTGAAGTGATTCAGCTAGACTTCATCCATATGGAGCGATGCAATAACCTGAAATACGTTTTAGTTGTGGTTTGCGCATTCTCCCGATGGATCGAGGCCTACCCTCTTAAAGACAATACAGCTCTGTCCACTGCGAAAATCCTACTGAAGGAATACTTTCCTCGGTATGGAATGCCTCGGATTGTATGGTCGGATAACGGAAGTGAGTTTGTAGGGAGTGTGATGAAGAGTGTGTGTAAGGGCCTTGGAATTACTCAGAAATTCCATAGCGCCAATCATCCCCAGTCAGCAGGTTTGGTTGAAGGGTATAATGGCACCCTTAAACTCAAACTAGCGAAGATTCAGGCTACGACTGGTCTTTCGTGGCCTGACGCTTTGCCTCTAGCTCTGTTGTCAACAAGGGCGACTGTACACTCCCGAGTAGGGCTCAGTCCCTATGAAATAGTGTTCGGCCGTCCTGCGAATGTTTGGGGGGTCCCTAGACCGAGTGTGTTTTCTGATCTTGAGTATCCAATGTTGATTGATTATCTTCATGATCTGACTGCTAAACTGAGGTTAATTCACCAACAGGTCTTTGAAGCACTGCCGACGCAGACGGAGGGTCCAGGCCACCAGCTCCAGCCCGGAGACTGGGTGGTGACGAGGAATTTCGGAAGAAAAAGAAACCTCGAGCCTCGTTTTACTGGACCCTTCCAGGTCCTCCTTGCCACGAGAACTGCTGTCCGTTTGGAGGGCCGGAAGAACTGGGTGCATGCCACCCACACCAAAAAGGTACCTATACCTTTACCGGCGGACTCGTGGGTGAGGAAAGGCATTGCTTCATCTGAAACGGAGAAATTACAGACCTTCGTACCTTTTAGCAACGCCGAACCTGTCGGAGAATCCTCAGTGCAGCAGAACGACATTGTTGAACATTTGTCACCCCAAAGCTCAAGATCTGAAAATTTGACTGATCAGCAGAACTTTGTTCCCTCATCGGATCCATTGTTTGACGAACAGACACGTCCTGGAAAGAGCCGATACTTTTTGCGATCTAACACCAAGGACTAATAAAATTTGCTCTTATTCCTCGGCATTTACGTTACCCCATTGACACGATCAGTCTAAAACACTCGTATAACTATGATTTTGTAAATATTGAGTTTTTTCCACATCTGTGTTTTTGCTTCCACAGCTGAAAGACTTTTGTGCATATTTGTGAAATTAAGATACCTTGCATCCAGGTGTACCGTAGGGCCGCGCGTGTACTTCCTTCTGGTTAGTAGGTCTTGACACTAGGTCAAAGACCGTCGGTTCCTGGGAACTCCTAGGGATTGACTACTGCTACACAGAACGAAGTGCGTCAAGAAACGTTGCGGACGGTTTTAGAGGATGGCATTTTCGAAACTTGTGGACTTGGAAAAAGCTCAGGCGCAAAGATTCAGACTGCAACAAATTACCCGTACCAAATGCTTTATGTTTCAGGTATTCCTACTGTTTTTACCTGTTTCTTCATTATTGGTGGGTGGGGTGTATTACCTGATACTGACGTTTTTACCTTCTGCCATACCTACTCCTACTTCTGACCCTAAACTTACCACCACTGTTTCTCCTCATTCCTTTCACATCTTACCTCAACACGAGCAGGCTAGACGCGCAGAATTCAGAAATAATTCCTTCATTCAACTCCTTCATCAGCATCAGTTAGTGGTAAATACTACTAATTGTTGGGTGTGTGGGTTAATGCCACATACCACGGATAAGGGAATTCCATATCTGGTCCTTCCTTATAGTTCCCAGGGTTCAGCTCGAGCATTCCAAACTATGTTTCGAAGCGCACTAGATTCCTACCCCAATCGAGAGCCATGTCCTTCCCACTTTGGTCCTGGTCCGTATCACAAGCCTTTGGCCATAGCGATTGCGGACTTAGATAGGGATATCTATGAGCCGTCGCTCATCCCAGAGGAAGAGGTGCGAGCCTATAGGGACCTGAGTGAGGCTGAGTATAGTGCGCTCGTGGGTGAAAGACAGCTCAGAAGCTCGCCTCCGATATGGATCGTACCCCACCTTGGTAATTTCTGTCTACTAGGTCGTGGCCGAAGATCGAGAGCTCGTCTTGGAGAGAGCGCTTGCACCGAGACTTATATCCTACCGATGCTCTCTTCCCCTGTGTTTCTGGCTGCCAAGGGTACATACTTCGTCTGTCATGATCGTGCGTATACGTGGTTGCCCTCTGACTTTGTGGGCTCATGTTACATCGCAAATCTGTTGCCTCCGACGTTTACTGTTGATGCAGATTATCACAAGACTAGAATTGTGAGGGGCGTGATTAGCGAAGAGGACACTGCCGGTCAAGAGGCAGGAGACTTTTTCAAGGGTTTCTTTCCGTTTTGGGGGCCTATGGTCAATAGTAGGAACCTGAGACAGTTGACTCGAGTAGTGGAATCGACAGCTAATATCACTGCCAGTGCCCTTGGTAATATCACCACAGAACTTCAGGCGGATAGGCTCATGACGTTACAAAACCGTATGGTTTTAGACGTTGTTTTAGCAGATCGAGGTGGAGTATGTAAGGTGATCCATTCGAGCTGCTGTATTTTCATTCCAGATAACGCTCCGACTGTCTATCAAGCCACCTCAAAGTTGCATAAGATCTCTGAGTCCATACACGTGGACGTAGGGGATTGGACGCTACTTGGGTGGTTTTGGGGCCTAATATCGACTTGGGGTTGGAAGATTCTGATGATCATCGGGGTTGTCGTAGCGTTTCTGTTCACGTGTTGCCTTTGTGTGCAGTGTGGTCCTGCCTTATGTGGCCTCTGTGCTACGACGTGTATAAGACAGCCGCCTGTTACCAAGGGAGCTCAGATGGATAGAATTATGCTACAGCAACATCTAGATGGTCTGATGAATATCGAATATGATTCTGACTAGTGCTTGCCTACATGAGGGCAAAAGGAGCGTCTGAGGTTCCGTGACGATCGTAAGTGGTGTTTTTGACTCGCACGAATATGGTCGAGTCTGGTATCTATGAACCGCAAATGACGAGTTTAGTGGGTGTACGCAGTTTCGCTGTGCTAACCTAAACCGTTCGTCTGTTTCGTGGGTTTCTATATCTGTACCCACGGGTTCCATCTTAGATACGGCATCCATTTTGTCTCTTGCCCTCAAGTAGCCAGCGAACGGACGCTGTCCGCTTCGCGACCCTGGGATTCCCAAGACTTTTGCGGAAGACACGTTTCCTTTGAAAGTGTCTTTATGATGAGGGGGATGATACTGTAAGGCAGATGGCCCCGCTCGAGGCTCATCTTGCCGTGCCGGTCTATTGTCTCAGCCGTGCATCTCATTAGGCGCGTCCCTTTGATGCTTGCAACTTGTGTTTCCCGACACCACCCCTTTTACACCCTTTTCGATCTCCCCACTGTTTCTGCCTTCCTCTGCACCTGTCCCTGTTCCTTCTTCGATCTGTTTACTGCCAATTGGAATGTACTAATGGTGGGAAGATGGGTTTTTACAGTTGGGAACCACCAAATGTTTCCGTACTTATGTTCCGGGCCTTGAACGTATGAAAGCAACCTCCTTGTGGTTTATGATGGGAACCAAGTTGTAAACCTTTGTGTACCATGTTAACCTATGAGAGAAATGTGTATAAAAGGAGCGACCCACAGTAGCAATTTGAAGCAGGCTCCGCGAACCTACATGCTATGTACTTCTCGTGACTTCTGTGTTCCCTGCAGTAATAAACCTCGAATCTTTGACGCCGAAGGAAGTGTCCCGTGTCTCTGTCATTTGTACGCCGGAACAGGTTACCCACGAAGGTTTCACGTGTTGTCCCCTGGCACCGCTGGGTCTTAAGAAAACCCAGTCCTTCACATGGTCAAATGGAGATCTAGATTTGTAGCATAACCAAAGATGTGTTTTATGGTCTCACTGGTGAATAATTTAACAGTGGCATTCGATGCCAGCAAATTTAGTACTCACCAGTAAAAAAAAAATCAGCAATTTTCTTGAGAATAAGAGGATGTGTTTGGACAGTGGTAGATAACTTTTGTGTGCAGACTTTTAACTGAAGTACAATATAAGACCTCCAGCTTGAAAGTATTCACAACAGTGGCACATGGACACAGTTCTGGAGATATTTATAGCATGACCAGGCAATTATCAAATTCATAGAGCTGAACTGATGACGCTTTCCATGCCCCTATGCCTAATCTAAGCAACAGGAAAAAGATATACTGTAGATTTGTGTGTTATTCTGTTAAAATACAAAAACATTCACAGGATGATTATTTTTCAGTTATCTGAGAGACTTGGACAAAACCTTGGACTTACCTGTACATTATGCAATTGGCGTTTTGTGATTTTTTTTAAAAATCTTAAGTAAGAAATTATTACTTTTTACACTAATATCGGTAGTTCATAATTTCAATGACTTGATGAAACTGAAATAACAACACTTTGTGCTTCCCCCTTCTTACCTGCTCCAAACAAGTACAGCACCACTGGAATAAGGAACTTGGGGCAGCGGTGTGTCCACATGGCAACTCCAAACGAAGATCAATGTCATCATCACCTACGAAGTGAATAAATACACGTAGGTCAAAGGTCTCAGCATTAATAGAAGGTTTTTTTTTAAAAACTTAGATCGATCCTGGCTGTATGCATTTTTCCAGTACCTAATATGCTCTAAAAATGTTTACTTTTAGCAGCTGAACCAGGAACAGGGGCAAAGCTTATCTCTAAGCATTTGTGACAATTGCCTAAATCACAGGCTCCAAATTATCTATATATATATAAAAACGAAAGTTTGTCTGTCTGTTTGTCCTTTATGCATTACTACACCATTCATCCGATCGGCATGAAACTTTGGGAAGTTGTTGAGTACACTCCCGCGAAGGTTTCTGGCTAATAAAGAAAAAATAATAATAATTTTAAAAAAAGTTGTTGAGTACACTCCGGCGAAGGTTTCTATAAAAAAAAAAGAAACATTTGTTAAATATCGGCCACCCAGGGCCCTCATAATCTTTCCAATACTGAACGTTTACAGTTTCCGGTGCGACTCGCTTTTGCAATGACCATCAACAAAGCACAAGGACAATCGCTGCATGTGTGTGGACTAGATTTGGAGAATCCGTGCTTCTCACATGGACAACTGTATGTGGCCAGCTCATGCGTCGGAAAACCTTCTGATTTATTCGTGTACGCACCAGACGGAAAAACAAAAAATACAGTGTAGCCACAAGCACTCGAATAAATAAACAGAATTAAAACAACACTTTATGTTTTCCATATTAAAATGAATAAGTTTCAATAAAAATGACACAATGTAAATTGAATGTTATCATAACAAGTTTCCTTACATTTCCTTTCTTCTGAGATCGCAGCAACGCGCGACGGGTAAGCTAGTAAATAATAAAAGGCTATTTTCATAATTTAAAAAACACAAACCTCACAAGCGTAAATGGGGTCAGGCACCCTAAATGTAGAACAAACTTACCTCCAATTGTCATAACTAGTCCCTCACACTTGTAATAGACAGACTGATATGTACTTTGATCTCTGTTAGGTCTCTTGTCATATTAACTTTTACAACCCCTGTCTGTAGTATGCATAGTGCTGGTATTGCCTTATCATAACGGCACGCATCTATATAAAAAAATACCATATTTCCCTCAGTCCCGCAATACCACTGTCTCCTTGGGTCTTCATTCCTTGGCCTTCCACATTTTTTGGATGCAGCGATTTGCTTTGTGTTGCGTTGCTCCAGCTGTGGTGGGAGCCACTGGGCAGATTTGGGGCAGGGGTCTGTTAGCTGGTAATGTTGGTGAAGTGGACAAAGGAGTGGTAGGTCCAGGTGAGTTCCGTGGTGGGGCGTTGTCTGATGCGGTCACAGGAGATAAAGGTGGGGTTTAGCATGAGGCCTAAGGTCTGCGTGGGGTTGTGGATGAGTTGGGTGAGTATTTATTTATTTATTTATTCAAGAGTTTTATATAGCGCTGGCTAGACCCGGAGGTATCAGAGCGCTTTACATGAGGTTCCACAAAGATTACATTACAAGATTACATCAGTTCAATTGCCATCAGTTGCTAGACAAATAAATGCAGGAGCATAGAAGACGGGATGATTGAAGTGTAGAAGGGAAGGGGGTAAGGGTAAAGGGATAGTAGGGAGATAACGGCAGAGAGACGAAAGGAAAGTCTGTCCAAAGTCCGGCTGGGTAGGTGACGGTCGAGGGGAAGTCCCAAAACCCATCTCCTCTATAGCTATCAGGTAGCTCCACCGGGCGTTGGCCAAATGGCTCAGTCTCAATGGGAAAAAAACAATTTTAAAAAAAACATGGAGGGCAAGATAAATGGAGCGTAGAGGGGAGGGGGCATGGAAGGAGAAAAAGGGGGGATAGGGGAAGAGACAACAAGGAGAGACAAAATGAAGTCTGTCTAATGGCCGACTGGGTAGGTGACGACCAAGGAGGGAGTCCACAGCCCATCTCCCCAATAGCTAAACCAGGTAGCTCCATCGGGCATTCGACAAAATAGTTCAGTCTCAAAACATTGAGAGAGGAGAGAAGGAGAGACAAAGATAGAGGGAGGATGCGGGAAGAGACGACAGGAGAGACGAAAGGAAGTCTGGCTGACGACCGACTGGGTAGGTGACGTCCAAGGAGGGAATCCCCGACCTGTCTCCCCTATAGCTAAACCAGGTAGCTCCATCGGGCATCAGACAAAATAGCTAGATCTCACATGACGAGGGAAAATTCACAGATAGACAGGGTGGGGACCAAGGGCCAGGGCAGGTGAAGGCAAAGGTCAGCAGCAGGAAAGTGGAGAGGAGTAGAGAGAGGAGATAAACAGGGTGGGAACTAGGGCCAGGATAGGTGAAGGCAGAGGACAATAGCAGGAAAGTGGAGAGGAGTAGAGCGAGGAGGGGTAGGGGGAAGGTAGTTCGGCCAAAGTTCCCATGGATCTGGTGGGCTATAGTTGCCAGCTTAGCCAATGTGCGGGTACTCGGATGGTTATCCGGTGCAGTCTCAGGTACAGTCAGGTTCTGCAGGATTTTTGTTATCCCCATTGTGCAGGCTGGAGTGGATCTTTGCGTGCGGGGTGTTGCCGGTGTCCGGGACATGTGTGGCCGAGCCTCCGTCTATATAGTGCCCCAGTATTGTTCACGGCCGTCTAATGAGCGCGCCTGGTTCCTTTTCAGGGCCATTCGGGCAGCTACAAGCAGCCAGAGATCCAAATAGGTATGAAAGAAGAATCCGCGGGAGCCATGCAGGCGAACACAACCACTAACCTCATGTGCAAGTACTTGAGCTAGGGCAGGGCACAGAGGAGCATGGTGTGCAGGATGTCTGTCTCCTCCAGGACGAGCACCGCAGCACAAGACTCATCAGCCGAAGCAAAAGCTGTAGAAACACACTTGATGAGCAGGCAGGGACAGCGAAAGCGATGTGTTGTAGGTGCCATCTTAGAATCAGGCAGGAGGTCTGCGTGGCAGGGCTATATGATGCGCTCCTCAGTAGCAAACAGGGGTGCGTGGTGGAAGTCGCGCTGTCACTCCCAGGGCTCTCCACACGCCACCAGGCCCCAGGAGTCCACACGGTGAGCAGTGGGAATTAGCAGCGCTGCTGGGTCACGGGCGCCGCCATTGCAAAGTCAGGCAACCAAAAGGCACCCCCTTCGGGCAAACCCCTCGCCGCAAAACAGGTAGCACCTCTCGATATCCCCTCTGGAGGTCTGCTCACCTCGGGTGTGGGGGTCGATGAAGGGGAACCCAGGGCTCGGAAGCGTCGTCCTCCACGGAGCCGATGTTCGTGCTGGCTGAAGATATTGATGGCAGCCTCATTACTGCGGTCCCTCCGATGTCCTCCGCCTGCAAATAATATATTCTGGATTTCGAACTTTGAAAATGGACTGACTTTACTCCAGAAGTCTTCTTTTGCTATTCCTCTTTCTTTGCCACTCTTTAAATCACGTCAGCAGGCACGGTCGGCGTCCTCTTCCACCGCCTCCCTTGTGTGCCCGTCGTCGGTCCTGGTCACCAGCTCATTGGAGGAAGGTGAGGATGTAAGGCCGTGTGCCAGTTACTGTTTTTGGTCAGATGGAGTCTGTGGTGGGTTCGGGGTGGGGCTGGCATGTGCTGTGGCAGGTAAAGTGGCAGTGGGTGCAAGTGAAAGGTCCTAATGTGGAGCGTTGGTTGGCGCGTTGGCAGTGTTTATTGTGGTGTCCGCTTATAGGGTGTAAAGTTAGACAATGGTGTATCTGATGGGGCCAGGAAGGCCAGGGGTTGTTGCGCTGGGTGCAGTCCAAGACTTCTGTTGGTGGGAAGAACGGTGAGCGGAGACCCCGGGCCGGAAAACCCGGGCAGTGGCAGTGTCACTGGATCAGGCTAGAACAAACGGGAACTGGAGGCCACAGGCAAGGACAGGCTCGGTGCCCAGGTGCCTACTAGAGTGGTTGCACTGCAGCCTGTATTAAGTAGGTACTGGGGTGGACAGGACTTCTGCTGTCAGGAAGAACAATAAGCGCAAACATCCGGGCAGAAGAAGTTATGTTATGTTATTTTAATTTATTATGTGCTCAAATCACCCCCAGAGGGGTATCTCGGTGCGGGAGCAGGATGTTATGTTATGTTATGTTATTTTTATACTTCTATAGCGCACGGCCACTCCACAGAGAATCCCGGCGCTTTATCGAAGGAGACCCAACCGAAGAAGGGAGAACATAACACTGAGAGGACGTGCAGACACAGGAAGCAACATCAAATTAAGGGAAAAGCCATGTCTTAAGGGCCTTTCGGAAGGACAGAAGGCTAGAGGTCTGTCTCAAAGAGGTCATTCCAAGCATGAGGGGCTAAGTAGCGAAAAGACCGTCCTCCTGCTCTAGCACGCTTGATAATGGGAACACTCATTTTAGATAGGGACGAAGATCTGAGAGATCTGGGGGGGTTATACCAGGACAATCGTTTGGAAATATATTTGGGGCCTATACCATGTAGGGCCTTGAAAGTCGTGGTCAAAGTTTTAAACAGAATCCTTTTAGCAATAGGAAGCCAGTGTAGTGTTGAGAGAAGATCAGTGGCTCTGGCTTTTCTTGGAAGACCAAAGATGGCTCGGGCTACAGAATTCTGGGCGATTTGCAGACGCCTGACCAGATATTTGGGAAGTCCCAGAAACAAAACATTAGCATAATCCAGCCTAGAGCCAATCAGTGCCTGGACAATGATTTTTCTGTGCTGGATGGAGACTAGAGGGAGGAATTTACGAAGCATCCGAAGGATGCCGAAACATTTCCCAGTAAGAGATGAGATATGTGGCCCGAAAGATAGCTCATTGTCAATCAAAACTCCCAAATTTTTGGCTTTCAAAGACGAACTAGTGGGAGGAAACATATCTTGCGGCCACCAGGGTTTCCAATCAGGCTCAGAGGTACAACCAAAGAAGAGCAACTCCGACTTGTCGGAGTTGCACTTCAGCCCATGACGACCAAACCACTCAAAAACAGCGCTCAAACAGCCCTTGACCTGGGCATCGTCAAACAGGCCATCCTTGTTGCTTACAAAGAGGAGCTGGGTGTCGTCAGCATAAGTGACAATCCGGGCGCCGAAAGACTCCGCCGTCACCGCCAGGGGGGCCATAAAGATGTTAAAAAGGAGGGGGCTCAGAATGGAACCTTGGGGAACCACCACTTCTAGCGGTGACATTTCGGCGGAGTAGGGAGGCGCCCAGATTGTCTGCCGGCGGTCGGCTAAGAAGGATTTAAGCCAATTCCACACCGTTCCCCGCAGACCAAAGTCCCAGAGTCTGGAAAGAAGAAGTGCGTGGGGAACGGTGTCGAAAGCCGCCGACAGGTCTAGCATAATCAGTACCACTTTTTTTCCAACATCCAACTCCTCCCTGATGGCATCTGTGACTTCAAGGAGCGCAGTCTCCGTGCTGAAATTTGCACGGAAGCCAGATTAAGTGCCATGCAACAGACCCTTTTCCTCGATGAAATTAGAGATAGATCTGTGAACAAACCTCTCAGTCACTTTCGCCAGAGCAGGGAGTAGGGAGATGGGTCTGTAACTGGCATGGACTGAAGGGTCGAGCGCTGGTTTTTTAATGAGTGGCAGGATCATGGCGCTCTTCCAAGCTTTGAGAACTACCCCGGAAGAGAGCGACAGATTCAGGATGGGATTTACCAGGTCATTTAGAACAGGTGCCATATTTGCTAGACACTTGGCCGGGCAAGGATCCCGTGGAGATCCGGATTTAAGACTTGCCAAGATGTCAAGAGAACTCTCCTGATCTAGTGGGGGAAATTCACACAGGAAGGGACCATGGTCTGGTAAGGGGCACCCCAGACTTATCGTATGCTGCTGAAAAGTGGCCTGGAGAGATTCTTGAATAGTGGTAATTTTCTGTACAAAATAGACAGCCAATTCCTTCAGCCAAGCTTCTGAATGAGCATGGGTTGGAGTATAAGCGGAAGGAGAGGTGAAATCTTTTACCACCCTGAAAATTTCCTTGCAAGAATGCTCCGCTTCATTTATTCTAGATTCCAGATAGGATTTTTTACCTTCCCAAATTGATTTATGGTAGGCTCGAGTCAGCGTCTTAAAATTTAGTCTCTCAGTATGATCGTAAGATCGCCTCAATGCTCTTTCTGCTTTCTTAAGATCTTGTCGTGCTTTTTTTAAATGAGGGGTAAACCAAGGGGCAGATGTCCTCTTATCGGCAGAATTTTGTTTCTTGGCTGGAGCCAAGCTCTCTAGACGATCTGTGAGCCAGTTGTGAAAGAGAGCAATGTAATCCTCTACATTGTCAGAGGTGGGACAAGGGAAGTTTGTTAAAGCACTTGATAGCATCTCCCTAGTAAGAAGATGGAAAGATTTAGAGAGATGCTTTAACGACCCAACAGGTTTGGACCGTGATGAAGCCATGACAGGGATGGAAAAAGTGATGAGAAAATGATCTGACCACAAAACTGGCATGGGAGGGTCAACACAGATAGGAAGAGTAGAAAAGATCTGGTCCAACGTGTGGCCTTTGTTATGAGACGGTCCTGCCACATAAGGAAATAGGCATAGCACGGAAGTAATATCCAACAGTTTTTGAGTGTCCGGATCTGAACTATTGTCCATATGAATATTTAAGTCACCCAATAGAAGGCAATGATTAGACCTAAGGCATGGGGTTGATAGGGCTGCCTGCAGTTCTTCTAAAAACGGCCCCACCGAGCCTGGTGGTCTGTAAACAAGAATACCAGTGCAAGCCTGGGAGGATGAGAGCTGGAGAGTGAAGCCAAGGGCTTCACTGCCCTGTATATTATCTACAGGGAACGTGCAACATGCTATGTTCTTATTTACAATGATAGCCACTCCACCACCTCTACCAGATGGCCTGTCTTTCCTATAAATATTGTAGGCGGAGGGTACGGCGTTTGCCAAATCGGGGGAAGAAGAGTCAGACAGCCAAGTTTCCGTTAGGAACAAACAGGATACCTTCGAATCCTGTAACATATTCCAAATGTCTAGAGCGTGGCCAGGTAAGGATCTGGTATTCAGTAGTAAACATTGATGGTGGATGGGTGGGCTAACCTGTGTAAGTGATTTCCGATCAGGAAGGCGCCAACCACATGCGCTACACCCTTTCTTCAGAGCCCGCCCTCCTGGGAATACATGATGGCAGCGGCCACACGGAGGACGGAGAGTACGAAGCTCGGGGCTGGAATACGTGAGCACACTAAGGCACATATTGCCACTAGCTCAGGAAAAGGAAAAAGTAAATAGCCGTCCGGCCCCGTCCGCTTCCGTGCCGCTGACTGGCGCAGACTGGCTACTCTTTGGCGCCTCTTCGGCGCGTATACGGCGCTACCGCTGCGCGTCACCGCTGCACTAGGTAGTGAGAGGACTTAAAGATTAGGTGAGGGTGGAGACTAGCCCGTCAACCTCCCCAAGATGGCTGGCCAGGATGGAACAACCAGGAACCAGGAAGTGGTGTCGCTTCAACCTCCCTCCACAACAATCAGCACAGAAGCTGTGGTGGACCAGGGAGTAGCGAGCAAAATGCAAGTAAGAGCTCAGAAATCGTTTTTAAAAACACATATTATCACACTCAATAGGTTTTTAAAATATCAGTAAAACAGAATAGAATGCTTGCAGTAATCCTAGTCACAGTCAAGTGCTAGCGCTACGATCTTCGTTGGTCAATGATCGTGCGCGAATGACTCCCGCCCTAAAATAGTCAGGGCGAGGGGGAGACTAGCCCGTCAACCTCCCCAAGATGGCTGGCCAGGATGGAACAACCAGGAACCAGGAAGTGGTGTCGCTTCAACCTCCCTCCACAACAATCAGCACAGAAGCTGTGGTGGACCAGGGAGTAGCGAGCAAAATGCAAGTAAGAGCTCAGAAATCGATTTTAAAAACACATATTATCACACTCAATAGGTTTTTAAAATATCAGTAAAACAGAATAGAATGCTTGCAGTAATCCTAGTCACAGTCAAGCGCTAGCACTACGATCTTCGTTGGTCAATGATCGTGCGCGAATGGCTCCCGCCCTAAAATAGTCAGGGCGAGGGGGAGACTAGCCCGTCAACCTCCCCAAGATGGCTGGCCAGGATGGAACAACCAGGAACCAGGAAGTGGTGTCGCTTCAACCTCCCTCCACAACAATCAGCACAGAAGCTGTGGTGGACCAGGGAGTAGCGAGCAAAATGCAAGTAAGAACTCAGAAATCGTTTTTAAAAACACATATTATCACACTCAATAGGTTTTTAAAATATCAGTTAAACAGAATAGAATGCTTGCAGTAATCCTAGTCACAGTCAAGCGCTAGCGCTACGATCTTCGTTGGTCAATGATCGTGCGCGAATGACTCCCGCCCTAAAATAGTCAGGGCGAGGGGGAGACTAGCCCGTCAACCTCCCCAAGATGGCTGGCCAGGATGGAACAACCAGGAACCAGGAAGTGGTGTCGCTTCAACCTCCCTCCACACCAATCAGCACAGAAGCTGTGGTGGACCAGGGAGTAGCGAGCAAAATGCAAGTAAGAGCTCAGAAATCGTTTTTAAAAACACATATTATCACACTCAATAGGTTTTTAAAATATCAGTAAAACAGAATAGAATGCTTACAGTAATCCTAGTCACAGTCAAGCGCTAGCGCTACGATCTTCGTTGGTCAATGATCGTGCGCGAATGACTCCCGCCCTAAAATAGTCAGGGCGAGGGGGAGACTAGCCCGTCAACCTCCCCAAGATGGCTTGGCCAGGATGGAACAACCAGGAACCAGGAAGTGGTGTCGCTTCAACCTCCCTCCACAACAATCAGCACAGAAGCTGTGGTGGACCAGGGAGTAGCGAGCAAAATGCAAGTAAGAGCTCAGAAATCGTTTTTAAAAACACATATTATCACACTCAATAGGTTTTTAAAATATCAGTAAAACAGAATAGAATGAAGGATGACGGACAGCGGGCAAAGAAGGAAATCTTAAACTAAGTAGGTATTTAGCGCTTTCCTGAAATGGGAATGATTTTCACGGGTGCGTAGTTGCAATGGCAGTTTGGTCCAAAGGTGAGAGGCAAGGAAGGAGAACGATCTGCAGCCTGCCCTGGCCTTTCTGAACCGAGGGACTCCATGCCAGGCCTTGTCAAAAGATCTTAGAAGCTGGGGAGGGGTGTTGAAAATCAAAAGTTTGGAGGACAAATATGTCCCTGGACAAACATGTCCATGGAGGGAGTTATGGGTTAAGCAGCTAATCTTGAAAATAATTATGTTTCTCACCGGTACCCAATGTAGGGACTCAAGAAGAGGGGCAGTTGCTGTGCCGGTGGTGGTTTGGGGGTCACAGACGAGCGTGCGGCGCTGTCCTGAACTACCTGAAGTTTGGAGAGCAGCTTCTCATTAATGGAGGCCAAGAGTGAGTTACCATACGCCAGACAGCTGATGAAGAGCGCCTGGAAAAGTGTTTTTCTTGAGAAAAAGGGCAATAAGGGAAATACCCTTCTCAGAAACCCCAGCATATAAAAGCAAGAACATGTAATAGCTGAGGTTTGTTCTGTCATGGAGAGGAGTTGGTCTAGATGGACTCCATGGTTTCTTTACTATTAATTTAGGAACCGGGGCTAAGCCCAGGTCTGATGGCCACCAGTCCAGTGACCAAAGAAGTTGGGCCTGATTGCATAAGATAATTTCAGTTTTAGCGGGATTGAGTTAAAGTCTGTTTTCCGACATCCAGGTGGCAAAAGCGTTCATCACGGCGGAAAATAATCCTTCTGATTTGGACAGATTATTTTCAGAAGAATAAAGCAATTGCATATCACCAGCATATGAGACAATCTCAAGGCCAAAATCTTTGGTAATTTTAGCAAGAGGGGCCACATAAATGTTAAAAAGCGTAGGGCTGAGACAGGAGCCTTGAGGGACACCACAGTCAAATGGCCGGGTTCTAGACTTATAGGGGCCCAAGATGACAGTTTGCGTTCTGTTAGATAGGAAGTCAGCTCACCATTTAAGAGTTGAGCCATGGATCCCGATCTCCTGTAGATGGTCAAGAAGTCTCTAATGAGACACTGTATCAAATGCTGCTGACAGGTCTAACAAAACAAGCAAAGGTAGGAACACTTGCATCAAGGAAGCATTTGATATGGTCAGTGACCGCTACCAGGGCTGTCTCTGTGCTGTGACGCGGTCTAAGACCCGACTGGGAAGAGTCTAAAAAGGTGTTTGATTCAAGGTATTTTATCAGTTGCTTATTAATGTGTTTTTCCTGCAGCTTCACCAGCAAAGGGAGGAGCAAGATTAGCAGGTAGTTGGTGAGGTCAGTTGAGGCTAGATTGGCTTTTTTTTGGATAGGCCTAATAAGTGCTGACTTAGAGTCTAAGGAAACTTTTGCAGTAGTTATTGATAGATTAATTAAGGAACAAATTTGGGAAGTCATTTTATGAGCAAGGTTTGACAGTACTCTGGACGGGCAGATGTCTGTTGAAGAGCCCGATTTAAAAAAAATCAGAAGATTGTAAGTGATTTCTGGAGAAATGTCTTCAAATTTGCATTTGCACTTTCACTGCATCAGACTGGAACAAGAAGGAACTGGAGGCAACAGGCAAGTTATGGTATGTTAGTAACACTTATATAGCGCATTATTACCATTGATCTCTTAGCGCTTGTCTAAGGATTAACCACCTTGCACCAACTAATACTTGACAGAAACATTCGATCAGGCTCTACCAAAGGCCTGTTCATACAAAAAGGTTTTCAATCTCGTACAAAATAGAAGTAGGGGGTTTTCTCTTCGCAGACTTTCTGGGAGTCCAATCCACAACTGAGGTATCAAGACTGAGAAAGCCCGACCGCCACGGTCAATTTCCTAAAACGTGGACGGGTCAGCAAAGTTGCCTCAGAGGAGCGAGGATAGCATCCTGATAAATATCGCCTTAGATGGTCCTTAATATACACTGGTAACATCCCATGCAGGGTCTTATGTGCCCTTGAACCTGGCACTCTGCTTTACTAGCAGCCAGTGCAACTGTTGCAACAATGGCGAGGCATGAGCCCATCTAGGTAGATTATATATTAATCTTGCAGCGTCATTCATGACTACTTGGAGCTTATCCAGCAGCTTGACTGAAACTTCAATGTACAGAGCATTGCCATAGTCCAGTTGTGACACAATCAGTGCTGCCACTACTGTTCGCATCATTGAGACGGATAGAAGAGTCACCAATTTCCAAAGCTGCCTAAGTAGGCCCACACAGCTTCCCATCACTTGCTGCCCAGTCATTGCCAGATTCTTGTCCAATTTAATTCCAAGGCTCTACACAACAGGCACAGATTTCGGGGTAACACCTAACTACTGAGGCCAAAAACCATCCATCCAAGGGTTACTATTGGTGGTGATTGCCAAGACCTCTGTCTTGTCTGGGTTCACTTTGAGCAAATTAGCTGTCATCCAGTTCAAAGTAAAACTAAGGATATTCTGCGAGTTCAACTGCACCTGGCTAGAGTTATTAATACGTAGGATCAGCTGGGTGTCATCTGCATAATTAAACAGTTGGCAGTCTAGCTGTGCTAGTGCCACCACCAGAGGCTGAAGATAGATAATAAATGAAAGTGGGGGCAGAGCAGATCCTTGGGAAACCCTGCACAGGAGTACTCTTTCTCTAGAAACATAGCCACCCAGCTGTACCTTCTGTGACGTGTCCTTCAGGAACAAGGGCAGACTCTGTAATCCCCTGCACCCGTTATTGGTCCATATGCACTTGATGGTAACTGTGTCAAACGTGGGTGTGAGAATCAATAGGATCATCACGAAGGGCTTGTTCCTGTCAGGCGCCAGCTTGAGCTCATCTAGTACTGAAAGCATCACCAGTTCTGTACTGTGATGGGCTTGAAATCCCATGGCAAAGGCCATTCTGAACACCTTGGGAGGGCAAGTGACTCCCGGCAAGCCAGAATTAATGGTGCCGTTGACCGTGCTAGGGCCTCGAAGTCCAATGGTGGAAACGCTGAAAGCTTCTCACCTCGGAAGCCAGGCATCTCATGGACAAAGCTGGGTGTTTCTAAGTGGCAGGCTAGGTGTCCAGGTGCCTACTAGTGCAGTCGCACTTGGCCTGCATTGAGTAGGTCCTTGGGTAGGCGGGGCTTCAGCTGGCGAGAAGAACGGTGAGCGTGAAAACCCAGGCAAGAACACTCAGGCAGTGACAGTGGATTAGGCTAGAACAGGCAGGACCTATAGGGAACAGGCAAGTCACATGCTAGGTACCCAGGTGACTACTTTGCATGGAGTAGTAAAGCCAAGTGATCAGTCATTTGGCAAATATTGAGTTCAGGATGCAGTCCTGCGCATGAAGACTCTTAGGTTCTTGTGAAAACGTGCTGTGCATTTCACTAATTGTGCTGCACAAGTGGAGATGAAAGAAAGTGCCAAACTTGTACATTCTGTAGCAAATGGAATGCCATGAATGGTAATAAAGTTACTATTGGGATCTTTATATGCAGGAAAGTGTCCCTTCCTGCACATAAGCAATCAATAATGGTGATTTGTTACTTCTATGTGTGCTGCATCCTAACGCCTGCTATTGCATGGCGTTAGTTTTTGGCATTCTTTGTGTGGCTTAAAGCCGCCTTATGAATATCACCCCTTAACACGCATCATTTTTTTTTAAAAGGGGCGTGCAGTGGGTTTTGCTGTGGGAGTTCAACCCAATTGGTGTTGTGGTGGAACTCCCATAGCAACACCCACTGCACGTCCCTTTCACGCAAAGTGATGCATGTAAAGCGGCGATATTTACAAGGCGGCGTTAAGCCACAAAAAGTGGCTTACGCTGCCTTGTAAATATAGAGAAGGGCATAGTGCCACCAGAACGTCACTAAAAGTGACATTCTGGTGGCGCTATCCCCTTGTTAATATACCCCATTGTGCCTCAGGTAGTCACCGTGTGAGGCAGGCCCAGAAGATGTTACTGTGGTGCTGGGCAATATCCGGGCCTGACTTGTTATATTGTATACATGGCTCTGCTCTCATAGGCCCCTTAAGTTATATGGGACCCTCGTGGCATCTCATGCTGTAATTGGTCTGCTTGGTGGGTTGTCATGAATAATCTCTTTCCTGCTCAGACAGGATGCCACCACCCGACACTGGAAACATCACACACTGCCTGGATCATCTTGCACCCGGATGCCGCTGTGTATAAGACCCAGCCGTTCTACGTCATAGCATGAGTGGTATCCAGGAACCACACCGAATGAGGACAGCTCGGGGGTCGGCTCAGCCGTGGACTATTCCCAATAGTCGGTGCTGGGAATGGACATTCCCTGTGGGTTTAAGACAGCTGCTGCAAACATCTGTGTGTACCAGGCGAGTTCAATGGAATAATTGTGCGAACATAAGTCTCTGGTGGTTAATGTACTGCAACTGCAAAGATATGCTATACTTTAATTGGCTTTCAGTACTCTAAGGTTGCAAATAATGGTTCATTTTGACAGTGAAGTACTAATGCTACATAAATCGCTGTCAGTTTAATTACTCGACAAATGTATGAGGTATTTTACAGCACATGCCGTATCTTTTACTCACAAGAACAGCTTGGAAAAATCTGAAACTTTGTCCGGATGGTTAGTGACCTTCCATTTCTGGGATTATTCTGCTTTTCAATGCCTTCGAGTTTCTCATTGTTCAAAGGGGGCATTTAAGGAGTTCACGCGCACTTCCTTGTTTCGTTTTACTCGTCAGTGTCACTTTTAATGGCTCTCTCTCATTTGGCAGTGGAACGTCAGTCATAAGCACACTGAAACTGTGAAACCATGCACATTTCACACGTAAACAATTTAAAGCTGAGAAGCAATGTGCAGCTCTCACCTCACGCTAAACAAATACATCGAAAACAAAACCTTTCAACAGTGATTTGCATTTCGTGAAAACAGATTCGAAACGGCCCGCACCTGCAATGTCGTCCCTTCCCTGGACAAAGTTCATTTCAGCCTGATCCACGAGACAGAGCGTCGGTGTGGCCATGGAACCAAGGGGCTGGAGTCGAGCTGACAGAGAAGAGGCTCCCGCTTTTCTGGAAATAACCCGGCGCTTTCAAGCTGTCAGTTTTGTGTAAACGGGTGGCACGCAGAAAGCAACTCAGTAGTCGGCGAGATCTCCCCGCCTTTTTGAAAATTCTCGGAATAGACCTGCACTTTCACTTTCAATCTGACTCTGTGTTTACTCTGCCGCCTCAGAGAAATGGTCGGTTTCTTGTAAATGCATATCTAGAAATCAATTGGATTTTCTAGCCGGATGTTCGGACAAGCTCGTTAACCCTACAGTTGCCATTTTTGAAGACATACCTTTTTTTATAACGCATGTAATCCTAAATCCGTATGTTTTCAACTGGTTCTTATGTAAATCAAAAATTTGCTAATTCTTTTTGTACCGTCAGTCCTTATGTTTGAAACTGGGTCCTATGTAAAGCGCTCTGACACCTTCGGGTAAAGTTCGCGCTATATAAAATCGCATAAATAAATAAATAAATAAATGCATTTGCAAAGCCAATAGGTCTGCGTTCTGACTGAAACGTTATAAATAGAAAGCCTGCAGCTGTGAAAACAAAAATAGAGAAATTAATTGTTTTGTTTTTTGTGTGCAAAGCATCTATGAGATAGGGCGGACTATTTATAAGCCCTTTGGGCCACCAGAGTGTCACTTTTTCTGAAGCTTGGGTGATACAAAGTGCAGGCCTATCTCTACAAGACTGTGCAAACTCAAAGCCACCCTGCATGGCTTTTAATGGCCTTGTAGCTATGGAGTAAGGCGCGGCAGCGCAAGTCGAGCTTTGCCTTACTCTGTGTAAAAAAGGCGTTCCATGGGCCTCATTTACTAGGACTGCCGCATTGATGCTGCAAGGCAGCGATTCGTCAGAAATACAGCGATAAGTAATTTTGTAATGCCATGGTTGTGCCATATTTAGGATACGGCACACCATGTCGTAAGGAAAAGGCAGGAGTTAAAGAAACTGACGCATTGGTGGGGAGGGATGATGCAGCGGAAAGTCATGCAGCAGCTAGAAAAGTGACGTATGGCTGAATTTGGGCTTACAGCAAGCTCAATTTCATCTACGCATCAAAAACACAGGCCATACGTCGTTTCTAACTGACGCAAATGGCCCAATGCATCAGAAATATTGTAAAAAGTGTAATGGTGGCAAAGTCACCTGGGACACCATACCATAGGTCCTGGATGTAAAGCATAAACGTGTGAAATATGGCTATGTGTCACATTGCAGTGGGCATAGTCTACGTATGTGTAAGATACCGAAGTATGTGTGATGTATTGAGTGAAACAGTAATGTGAGTGGATATATGTAAGTAAAGTGATGTAAACTGACAGGTCCTGTGTTACCTACTTTATGTGTGTACTTACCTCTGTCCCAGGTGGCTCCTGGGGCCCACCAACATTTTTGATGCCTGTGTAGACATACTACTAGTTGAGGGGTTGTGATGTAATAACTAAAGTGTTTAAAGTGAATTCGGCTGGTCGGAAAACTAGTTCAGAGCCAATGTATCAGTCTTACGCCGGGTATTTGAGTCGCAGGAATTTTGACGCATTGCAGGCTGTACGTGACGATTGCGTCACTTTCTCTAACACTCGTAAATACAGCAGTGTCAGTTTTACGATAGAAAATAAAAGCTAACACCAACCTTGCATGGGTTTAATGCAGCCCATTCAGACTCAGGAACAAGCTAACGCAGCGCACCAAAAAGTGATGTATCTGCCTGGATGGATCACTTTGTAAATATGGAGCAAAGAAAGTGCAGCTGGTGCATTAAAAAAAGTGACGAGGAGCCAGCGTCTTGTAAATAACCCCCCATGTGGGTTGCTGTAGCTCATCACCCATGGAATTTCACACTGCCCCAGATTTACAACATCAGGTAATCCTGGTGCAGCTCCAAAACTTTGTGTCTCACAAGAGCAGAGGTAACGAGGAAAAATGTTTTCATTTCTCGTACTTTTTTTCCTCTTGTGATTATTTATGTGCAGGAAGGGGCCCTTTCCTGCACAAAAACAATCCTGCCACCAACGCACACACCCTTGCACCATGGCTGAAAAATATACGGTGGCACTGGCTGTGAAGACAGGAATGCACTGTATCTTGTAAATACAGTGCATTCCTATCCTTACAGATTGGCGAAGGGCTGCACAGAAATAAGCCCCTCTAGGGTGGTGCAACTGGTGCCGCGGCTGGGGATGCCCTGTTGCACATATATTATGGTTTTGAAAACACCTGCTGCCCTGTTCCTTGCATTCAAAGGGGTCCCGGACTTATACAGTGATTGATATATAGTAAGGAGCATAGAATGGAAAAGAAATCAGAAAGGAACAAACAAATGAGGTTACGATGTTTTAATTCACAAAGTACCTATATCAACCACTTCATGGTTACGCTATTTTCTGTAAAGTTATTTACGCTTCATAAAACAATTGTGCCCACATGGGGTAGGGGGGGAGGAAAAGTGCTGTGAGGGAATTGAGTGAACAGAAGTGAAATGCATAAACAATAGTCAATTGTACATCATTGATCAGTAGTTTAAATACATTCTGAGATGGTCTCCCAAAGTCGGAGCCAAAAACGGAATTAAATGACAATTTGTTGAAAACCAATATCTCCTCTTTCAGGCTGTTCGAATCCCGATTAACCATGGGAGTAAGATTATAGAAAGCAGTCTACGTTTCGACCCTAGCAAGCTGTAGGGTAGTTGGCCCTTACAGAGCGGGTCTTCATCAGGACTGGGGGGCAGTGGGCAAGCCTCCTAGGGTAAAAATGAAGAGGAACTCAGAGGGGTACAGATTACCCGTTTACCTAAGCGTTGTGAACGCTTGGTCATGGCATTTAGACAAACACTGTTAAAAGGACTACATGATCGCTGAAATTACCTTTGGAGCGGAGGACCGATAGAGTTGCCATCAGGTTGGGTCTGTATCGCCTTATGAAATTTCTGAATGTGAAAAAGACCGTGGTTTAGAAAAACCCTAGTCGAGTAAACTACATGGTACACAGTGGGTATAGCGCGTGTAAAGTTACGCATTAAAGATTTACCTTTTGTCCCGTTACGGGCGTCGTGATCAGTGTTTAACAGATCGTATCTATGGAAACAAGTAAAAAAGGGGGGCCTCATGAGTATGTGATCATAAGGGTTATGGGTCATGCCATACTACTTCTTCCTACAAAGTATTCCAGTGGGCTTACCTTGTTAAACACAATGTCGCATCAGCGAGGTCTCGAGGCAGTCAATGGACGCAGCTCTCGTAACCAGGAAGTGAGAGTCAGGGGCGCGGCTACATTTATATAGCGGGTTACTGAAACTGAGAAGGGACTAACCTCGTTGTTGCCAGGAAACCAAAGGACGCTGCGTGGTCATGGCCAGCGTGAAAACGTAGTCTATTGGTATTGGATTTGTTAAAGGCCCTTCAAATTAAAAGGGGGGAATGTAAACCTAGTCAGCAAACATTCGGAAAAACGTCTTGGTGTACCTAACCCACATGTTGGTAAAACCAATAAACTTCACTTTACGTACATGCGTAATTATCATCTTGTGGGTGCATGTACCTGCCATTCAAGGTGGTATAAATGCATTATCACACAGGATCATTAAAGTTACGTGTAAAAGCACGTGATAGGTTTCAGAAAAAAGAAAGAGGAAAGTCAAGGTAATATTTTAGAGGGTAGCTAGTTGTGCAAAACTGCTCTCAGACTCATTCAAACCAGTTTGCACTGAATCAAAAAATTGCATCCATTTAAGTTCTCTGACGTTGAGGACAGGGGCAATGTTGCCTCCCCTGGGACCAAGTTTTACTTGTTCAAGTACGACCCATTTAAGGGTTTCTGGAAGATGGTTCTCTTTCATGCAACCACGGTCTTTTTCACATTCATAAATTTCATAAGGAGATACAGACCCAACCTGATGGCAACTCTATCGGTCCTCCGCTCCCAAGGTAATTTCAGCGATCATGTAGTCCTTTTAATAGTGTTTGTCTAAATGCCATGACCAAGCGTTCACAACGCATAGGTAAACGGGTAATCTGTACCTCTCTGAGTTCCTCTTCATTTTTACCCTAGGAGGCTTGCCCACTGCCCCCCAGTCCTGATGAAGACCCGCTCTGTAAGGGCCAACTACCCTACACCTTGATAGGGTCGAAACGTAGACTGCTTTCTATAATCTTACTCCCATGGTTAATCGGGATTCGAACAGCCTGAAAGAGGAGATATTGTTTTTCAACAAATTGTGATTTAATTCCGTTTTTGGCTCCGACTTTGGGAGGCCATCTCAGAATGTATTTAAACTACTGATCAATGATGTACAATTGACTATTGTTTATGCATTTCACTTCTGTTCACTCAATTCCCTCACAGCACTTTTCCTCCCCCCCCTACCCCATGTGGGCACAATTGTTTTATGAAGCGTAAATAACTGTACAGAAAATAACGTAACCGTGAAGTGGTTGATATAGGTACTTTGTGAATTAAAACATTGTAACCTTATTTGTTTGTTCCTTTCTGATTTATTTTCCATTCTATGCTCCTTACTATATATCAATCACTGTATAAGTCCGGGTCCCCTTTGTCCGTATCAACAATTACCCAGGTCCCAGTGACTATTTTGGGTCGAACCCTGTTTTTGTACAGCGCACTGTTCCTTGCATTCAGCAATTTTGAAGCAACAATAAAAATGTGAAGATAACTCTAGTGATTAATGTTCTTCCTGGAGAGAGATTGAGTTTTGTCTAGTGGAAGTTTTGACTCCTCGTAAGGTAGCGCAAAGGGTTAATATGCCTGCAAAGAAAGTTTACCATGCAGATCAAAAAGTGCATATAATGAAAATAGATCAGTGTGTTACTGCTTTTGTCAGTGAGATCCTTTTGTTACTTGCAGTTTACAAGTTAACACTGTAATATGTAACAGTGGGCTATGAACTGTGATCAAAGAGCTGCATGCGAACTGTAAGCTATAGATTGGAGCGTTATGATGTTTCCCAGGTTTTCATTATCCTAATGTTGAAAAAGGGCTTTATTTGGTAGAAATAATTTCTTATTGTTAAAGAGAACCCCCAGCCATGGTGCTACTTTTTAAAATCTGAGTTTGCACTACTCCAGACTAAGCACTCTTTAACAATACTGTCTACCAGTATGGATGATATGTGACTCCGACACCTTGCAGTCTTCTGTCTAATGTCACATTTCCTATACACTGCTTTGCAGATGTATGATTGATTATCTCTAGGTAATGTGTGTGTGATGTACAGAGCTTTGAAACCCTACATTGATATTAGTGGTACTATAAAATTAATTAAATGCGTCTGAGTGAGAGAGAGGTTATGGAGACTTGAGGGGCACTGTTAAAGGGTGGTAGTGAGGGAATTCATGGAGGAGGTGGTCATTGGGGGGCGCCTACAAACATTATCGCAGTCGGCGCCAGCGCTAAAGCAGACCCTGCCTTGCTGCTCTGCCTTATTCCAATTTCTTGTAAATATGCCCCAAAAAATTAAAGGGCTCATTTACATTGAGCTTGTGCCGCCGTTGTGTCATTTTTTTTTTACACACTGACGGGGCTTTCTGTGCTCCATATTTACAAGGTGACACATCTAGGCAGATGTGTCACTTTTTCTCAGCCTGCGTCGGTTTTGACCTTTGTTGGAATTGGCTGCGTCGTGTTAGAATTAATATATGCAAGGTAGGCGTTCCAAAGTAAAATCCCCCGTT
Source organism: Lissotriton vulgaris (assembly GCF_964263255.1). Lineage (NCBI taxonomy): Eukaryota > Metazoa > Chordata > Amphibia > Caudata > Salamandridae > Lissotriton > Lissotriton vulgaris. The sequence goes on from NC_141699.1 coordinate 669,890,665, forward strand.
AAACAGACACAGTGGTATTTATGATATTTGGGAAAAGTGACACATCGTCGGGAAGCAGGCAGCTACATTTGCAATGTGTCTAAATTCGTACTCCTCTACAACCCCGACGTAGGAATGACGCATTGGCTGTGGCATAGAAATCTGATCTGCTGAAGTCACTTACAACAATGTAATTTGCAAGGAAATTACTATCCTCTCAACAGGTACGTGCAATTTAAGGTAGGTAACACAGTAAATCTCACATTAAACAACATTAATGACTTGTATCCACACAGATAGTAGCCTCACACAACATGTCACACATACATAGGTATAGTGGTACACAGAAGTACACTTTGCATACTTGTTTGCAAGCCATATAGGTCCAATGTAATAGAGTCCACGTTTAGTTTTTCACCTCTTCACACTCTATTATATAGGTCCCCATACAGTAGGGGCCAGATGTATTAAGCGTTTTACCGTTCACAAATAGGCCAATTTTGCAAATTGGCCCTTTTGCGAACAGTAAAAAGCCTTTTGGGATGTATCATCTCAAAAGGCATCCGCAAAATAGAGAATCGCAATCAATTTTTGCGATTACCTATTTTGCAAATGCATTTATGGAATCGCAATTTGTGATTCCTTAAATGCAATGCAAGAAGCAAAAAAGGAATGAATGGGAAGCCATTCCTTGTTTGTAACTCGCAATTTGAGAGTCGCAAATAAGGAATGCGTAGGAATCGCAATTTCATTTTTGAAAGCTACATACATTGAATTTTGCTAGTCTATAATAGCGAATCGGTAAAATTCGCTATTAAGGACTCGCAAAATACAATGTTGATACATTTGGCCGTAGGCTACATAGGTCAGCCAATACTGACACATCGCGTTAACAAAAGCAACAGGACAACACGACCGAGGTTCAGCAAAACCAAATCACTAGTCCAGACAAAAGTAATGGTGGTGCAGCACACTTCCCGTGCCCGTTGTCCCTGAGCACAAATACAATTCACAGGTTTGGAAAAGGAATGGAATGTGCACTCAAAGGAATTACGCAGGTACTTGTGATCTTGAGTTTTCTTTTCTTTATTTAGGTAATTATACCAAGAAGGACATACACAGCCAACGCATTTCGTTACTTGTTGTAACTTCGTCAGGGCTAAATCTGTATTGTTGGTATTAGGCCATGAACAACAATGAAGTTAAATGGATAGGCGTGGTTTGGAGCAGGCGCAGTTCCAGATAACGGAAAATCCTTCTTTGTATTTTCTTGGAATTGTGTCAAAGAGCCCGATTCCTAGATAACAATGACACGGAAGCAACAAGGACGCGTCCACAGATAACGACGGGAACTCAAATAATATGTTTGGTAAGGATATTCGATGTGCCCGGTTCGGAATGAAGTAAAATGCGACCTGCGGCCGTTAGTAGACTTGATACTTGTCTCTACGGTGTAAATAGAGATACTTCTATGCAGGATGTAGCTCACCACGTGTGTGGTACGCCTCAATAATTAATGCGAGGTGTGCTCTTGGACTGTGTCGAAAATCCAGACAGCAGCCCCATGGACATGTTAATCTCCCCAATCAGAGATGACGGTCTCCCGGCACGGTAACACAGGTTTGTGACAGAGTACTGGTACTGACACATCACCTCTGTTTTTTTATGCACTGCTGTAGTTGTGTCAGTCTTATGACCAACTATAGCAATGTGCCACTTTTGGACCTCATGCCTTGCATCAGCCTTCCCACATATGGGTCAGTATATCAGACACATCTCAGGGTCCTGGTGTCTTGGAGCCCCGTATTGTAAATAAGGTGCATCCATGGTGTTGCAAAGATTTTTGCCGCAGGCACAAGTACATTTGACGCATCAATGCACTACTGCAGCATTGCCCCATTTCATGTAAATAAGGCCCTTAGGGGTACATTTACAAATATTTTGTGCTGGGTTAGTGTCAGAAGAGTGACGCTAACCAGCACCATTTTTTTCCAAATTAACTTTCCAGTGTAAATCTTGTTTAGCGCTGGAAGGTACCCAGAAAGTAATGCAGAGCAGCGCGCAGCACTGCTTTGCGTTACTTAGAGCCAAGGGGGCGTTTTATCGGTAGCACATGGGCGTTCCATGCTACCACCCATGCCTTTTGATGTCAAACCCTATATTAAAAAATAGTAGACAGGGTTTAGCGCCAAAAGTTAATGCCATTTCAAAACAGGGGTTAAGAGTAGAAATCTTTTCATTTCTCCTTCCTATTCCGACTTTGCATGCGTGCTGCACTGTGCAGCACACACACAAAGTAGAAAAAGTTTTAAAGTGTGTCTAGCTATAGTATTTTGTACAGGAAGGGTACTATTCCTGTGCAAAACCCATGGTAGACTCAGGCCCGCACCCTAGCACTATGGTGCTGATCTGTGTGCCTGGCACACAGCAGCTGAAATCCGCACTGGTGCTAGGGAGAGGGGAGGAGAGATCCATATCTCTGTAGATCTGGTGCTCTCTTGCTCCCTCCCTGTCACGCAACACAGTTCAGCATTTTTGGCTGCTGTGCTGCATTCCGTGCCTGTATCTCGACGTTTTCACAGGCCCTCCCCAGTGCAAAATCGTCTCAGCACTTCATAGATGGCGGAAGAACACAGGCCAGCCAATAGCATAAGGTTAAGAAATATTTGCCTTGGCGAAGCAGAAGTCCACTTGATTAATATTTTAAAGTCTGGGACACAATAAGTCATGTAGATAGTTGAGTTGTCCAGCCAATCCATAAAAAGCAGAAGGTACACAATCATACCTGATTTTTCGCAGTATCTGAAACTACTATCCAATTCAACAATATTGTTGCTTGTTGCCCAGGCATGCCACGAGTGAGTAACAAAATTACAGTTGCGTAATGTTTCCCAGAAACATAAGGTTTGGAAACAATGTTAATGTCACTAAGCAAGCCAACTATCACTTTATAAGAGTGTTCGATGAAATATAATCAGTTTTTTGGTTTTACAAAAGCGATCTAATTGTAACCATGCACATCTAATCGTTTTTGAAGGCCAACCAGGGGCGTAGCGTAGTCTTTGAGATTCGGAAGTATGAATCTCACATTTACAAACTAATCAGCAATGTGCTGCAGGGTGGAGGAATGAGAAAACCAAGGCTTGGGATGAACTGTTTCCATAAATTGGAGGGTCAGTGCTAATTTGCATTAGATTGACCACTGTCTGTACTGGCACAATGGAAAAAAATGATGGATTTTAATAGTACCCCAAACGATTCTCAATGCTTAGTTGCTTTGCAAGCATTCATCACATGACCTTTTGGGTATTTGATTGCCATTGTATGCCTGGAAATATGAACTAAATCAAAAAGAACAAATGATTGACGAACTGCTGAACAATTCAAACATTCACCCCAGTCACAAACCCCGGTTTAGAGCCAGCCATATGCAAATCAGTTTTGACTCACGTCTGGGCATACCCTTCCCACTTAGGATGACAAAAGCAAAAAAAACAAATGATGGGCAGAATACTACACAATTTAAACATTCACCCCAGTCACAAAGATCTGAGCGTAATCCATAATTTGTTTCCTCACCACGCAACCCCGGTTTAGAGCCAGCCATATGCAAATCAGTTTTGACTCACGTCTGGGCATACCCTTCCCACTTAGGATGACAAAAGCAAAAAGAACAAAAGATGGGCAGAATACTGAACAATTTAAACATTCACTCCAAGTCACAAAGATCAGGGCTTAATCCATCTTTTTTTGCTCACCATGGCGTCCCAGTTTAGACCCTGCTAACTGGAAATCAGTCTTGACCTTGCTCCTCATAGGAGCAGTCCACCCTGAACTGCCAAGCCAGGTCCTCCCTGGACAAGAGACAAGTATCCTGGGACCGCTTTCAGGGTATCACCCCTCAGAAGCCAGGCTAAATTAAATCCAGGGACACAGGGATCACTGGATCCACAACTGGGCATACCCTTTCCACTTAAGGTGACAAAAGCAAAAAGAGAGCATGATGGACAGAATGCTGAACAATGCAAACATTCACCCCCAGTCACAAAGATCTGGGTTCAATCCATCATTTGTTTGCTCACGTCGCCCAGACTTTGGACCCAGCCATACGCAAATCAGTTTTGACCCACCTCCTCATGGGAATAGTCCAGCCCAAACAGTCAAGCAAGGGCCTCCTAATCCCAGAGACAGGCTTCATGGGACCGGTTTTGGGGTATCACCCCTTATCCTCCAGGCTAACTTGATACCAGTGGCACAGAGAGCATGGGGCCCATGTCTTGGCATAACCTTCCCACTTAGGGTGACAAAAGCAAAAAGAATAAATGATGCGCAGAATGCTGAACAATGAAAACTTTCACACCCAGTCACAAAGATCTGCTTATATTAAATGTTTTTTTGCTCACCCACCACCCTAGCTTTAGACCCAGCCATAAGCCATAAACCAGATCTTTGTGACTGGGGGTGAATGTTTGCATTGTTCAGCATTCTGTCCATCATGCTCTCTTTTTGCTTTTGTCACCTTAAGTGGAAAGGGTATGCCCAGTTGTGGATCCAGTGATCCCTGTGTCCCTGGATTCAATTTAGCCTGGCTTCTGAGGGGTGATACCCTGAAAGCGGTCTCAGGATACTTGACTCTGCTCCTCATTGAAACAGTCCATCCCGAACTACCAAGCATCCTGGGGCAGGTTTCAGGGTATCACCCCTCATCAGCTTGGCTAGCTTGAAACCAGTGGCATAGTGAGCATAGGACCCACATCTGGGCATACCCTTCCCACTTTGGTTGACAAAAGCAAAAAGAACAAATGATGGACAGAATGCTGAACAATCAAAACATTCACTGCCAGTCAAAGAGATCTGGTAAAATTCCTCGTTATTTTGTTCACCAGGCTCACTTGGGATCCAGCCATATGCAAAACAGTCTTGAACCTGCTCCTCATGGGAACAGTCCACCCCAAACTTACAAACCAGGTCCTCCCTCGACCGGAGACAAGGACTGGTTTCTGGATATGACCTCTCATCAGCCTGGCTAGCTTGAATCCAGTGGCACAGTGAGCACGCAACCCACGTCTGGGCATACCTTTTACAGTTGGGGTGACAAAAGCAAAAAGAACAAATGATGGATGGCATGCGAACAATGTAAACATTCACCCTGGTTGTGGTGCCTGAAATATGAGACATATAGCCCACTCTTGCGGATGCCTACTGGGGCAGTATGTTGTAGTGAAATAGACCAAGCGATTGAGCGTTGAAGTTTTTTATAATGCAGAAAAGCTGCGATTAGATGGATGGAGGGCTCATCAATCATTGTAAATGTATAGGCATTTATATAGCGCACTACTTACCCGTAGGGTCCCAAGGCGCTTCGACCGCTGCGAAACCCTTCCTGGCTTCCCTGAGAGATAGTCCCTTAATGGGTATCTCCAGGGTGAGACCAGGCATCCCCGGCGGTCTGGTGGGGCCGTTAGTGAAGATGAGGCAAGCTAATGCCCAGAGTTGCCGAGTGTGATCGCTGATCAGAGTGGGCACCGAGGCGAGAGAATTATCGAGTCCGCTGACCCTGGTCCAGAAACCTGCCGCGCCGGGAATCGAACCCTGGTCCCGGGCCGTCCTCTGCTCTCGGGTCTGCCGCCTCTAATCAGTGAGCCACACTACTTCACTGTCATTCTGTCTTGTCGAGGTGTAAAATATTTTTCCCATATTAGGAAATTACTCCGACAAGCAGATCAAGCAAATATGAACACTGGCCGATAAAAAATAATTATAGGTTGCCCGAACATTACAGGCTATACAGCACTAAGCATTTTAACCACATGGTTGGTTTTAAACTAGTAGCTTTTCATCCACCAGGGCTAGTTGCGCCTCCCTAAATAAGAGACAGTTGTGGTTTGTGATAATGATTTTTTTATTATGTTAGTGGAATACAAAAAGACATTTGACTTCCAGCAAACCATCTTGTATTTCATTTTACCATGTACCAATGATTCTTTTTTATGTGATACCACGTTTTTAACCTGCTGATGTTTATTAAGTAATTTGCAACCTATTTGAGGTTCTTGGCATACATATTCATCCCAGGCCCTTTCTTTTGGTGGGGCCTTGAGGATTGTTTCCTTTATTCCTATTTCCCGGTTCCCATGGTTTTTCTGTGTTGTTGTCCATGGGGTTTTAGTTGTTTGTTCTATCGATGGAAACCTACAGGTGCGGCCCTCATTATTTAGGGTGACTATTAGCGGAATTGAACTACTTTGTTCCTCGTTATTAATTTGGGTCTCTGTTGATTGTTCTGGCAATTGAAACTTGCAAGTACGACCCTTCGTATTTCTAGTAACAGTTATCGAGGTTGGGCTGCTGTAATCCTCGTTTTAAAGTTTGACCAGAGATTTAGCCCAGGTCTTCCTTCTGCTTTTTCCACTGATTTTTTTGCTCTTGTACATTGTACCCGTTACATTGGCTTTGGTCTCTGTGGCTTTGGAGTGCTAGTTCTATCTTGGCCCGTGAGGTTATTCCTACTTCTTCTCCATCATTGCTCAAATGTTTTTGCTCTAGTTTCTCCTTTTCAGAGCCTATCTTTTGAACCCCTTTGAGGACCTTTTGGTTTTTAGTTGTATTGATGTATTCCTTACTCGTTTTTTCTTGGTTGCTTGAAACATTTACAACCGAAGGCGGGTATGTTATGATAAGTTTATTTGGGTCTGTTGCCATGTTTGATAAGTTGGACCCTAAGGTGGATAAGTCTAAAGATTTTTCTTCAAGATTCCTGTTTTTTCCCGTTGTCAAGATTTGGTTGGAAAAAATTGGATAAATATTCCCTGGCCCTGAGATAGTTTGAGTGGTTTCCTTTAATCTGGCATTCCTTGCATGCTTTCTTTGTCTTTTGGTTGGTTTCCAGGTTTGAGAGAGGTTGGCGGAAGACGATTTTGCCTCTATTGGGTTAACCCCTACCCTACACCTAGTTTTTCCTCTTCCTCTGCTTCCCCTTTATTTTTGCCATTGGTCGCTGTAGTCTCTATTGTTGTTTTTAGGGACTCTGCTTTGGCTTCATTCTCGTCTTTCGCTTGTGGTCCTTCTCTAGGTTCAGCTTTGCGTGTTGGTTGCACTGCCCCCAATATATCTGTCAGTATTTCTGGAAGCTTGGCCAGTTTGTCGATAATTGTACCACAACCACAGGTGACCTGCTGTTGAAGTTATGAAATGTCCCTGTCGTTGGGTAGCGTCGTGATTATGTCCAATTTTACATTTACACCAGCTATATGTTCTGCAATCAAGTTGATGAGGCCTATCTGCACCTCCATTTTATCAGACTGAAAATTTAGAGCACTTGTTGCTTGCTCCAGTGCACTTAGCAAGGATTTGCTCCATGGGGCACTTGGTATCTCTTGGGTAAGTATTCCTGATGGCCCCAACTGTGACTCAATCCTGCTTACCAATGAAATTGTTATCGGAGGTGCCGAGCATGTGAGATTGGTTTCTATTAAGAAGCTTCCTTCTTTTGACTTTTCCTCTTTTCGGAAGTTTCTAGGAGTCAAGTTTAGGGTAGTTGAGGTTACCCCATACTTCTCCACCAGATGTCCATTCCTTGGGGGAGATATTTGATGGAAATTTACCTTGCTTGGCTGAGGCAGTTGTATCTGTTTTTATTGTATAAATTTCTAAGATTTGAAGGGGATTGGCGTCAGAGGAAAAAGAGAAGGAGCAGGTCCCAAGCTTCATCTGGATTGGCTACCTGGCTGCCAGGGTTTTTTGGCGGATCTTTAGTTGAAGTTGAAGTTGAAGTTAAAAGTTCTTGATAGAGCGCACTGTGACCTAGCGGCTTCCTGGCGCTGAAGTAGAAGGCTGAGATGAGTGGAATTCTACTGAGAGGAAATCAGCAGGAGTATGCTTGAGAGAACAGGAAGGTCTTAAGGGCCTTGTGGAATTGTAAGTAGACTGGAATAGATCTGATGGACAGTGGGAGACTGTTCCAAAAGCAAGGGGCTAGTACAGAGAATCGAGTGCCTCCAGTCTTGGATCTGCGGAAGTGCGGAACACTGAAAAGGGCTTGATTGGAGGAGCGGAGGGCACGGTTGGGAGTGTAGGGACTGATGAGGGAATTAATGAAAGCCGGGGCAATGCGGGCACGAGTCATAAAGGCCAGACAACCCATCTTGAAAAGGGCTCTCTGGCGGATGGGGAGCTAGTGGAGGGATTTCAAGACAGGAGTGATGTGGAGGGACTTGGTAAGGTGAAGGATAAGACGGGCGGCCTGATTCTGAATAGCCTGAAGGCGGCGTAGTTCGTAGGCTGGAATGCCCATGTAGAGGCTGTTCCCGTAATCGAGACGAGAAAGAATCATTGCCGAAATAATAAGTTAAAGAGCATCAGAAGAAAAGAAACGGGACACTTTCCGAATGATCCGGAGGGAAAGGAAACAGGAGGAGACAACTGAACTAATCTGGGCGTGCATGGAGAGGTCCCGACTGACTTTAATGCCCAAGGTTTTAGCAGAAGCCGCTGGTATGGGCGGGGGGCCAAAGGTGGAGGGCCAAAAGGCAGCAGACCAAGGGGAGGTGGCAGGGCCAGTCAGGACCAACTCCGTCTTGTCCAGATTGAGTTTGAGTTGGTGATAGTTCATCCACTCAGAAATGAAAGCTAGGGTAGAATGGAATTTAGGTAGGGAATCTAAAGGAGAGGAAAGATCAAATACTAACTGGAGGTCGTCCGCATAATTTTACACGGAGACCCCCATGTCAAGAAGAGAGAGAATGAGGGGGTGAATGTAAAGATTAAAGAGGAGGGGGGACAAGGAGGAACCTTGGGGGACCCCGCAAGAAACCAAGCGGGAGGGGGCAGTGAAACCGGAAAGATGGACCTCCTGAGTCTGTTCTGTAAGAAAAGAGGCGAGCCAAGAGAGGGCAGTGCCCCGAACGCCCGCCGCGCGGACATGGTCGAGAAGAATGGAGTGGTCAACCGTGTCAAACGCAGCGGACAAATCAAGGAGCACCAAGGCTTGGGGTAGATTAGAGTCAGCCTTGCTCTTTAGTTCGTCTAGAACGGACAGGACCACTGACTCAGTGGAGTGGGCCGGGCGGAAACCCGCTTGGTGTGAGGCCAAAAGATGGTTGTCCTCGATAAAGGTGGAGAGGCATGTTGTAATATAGCTCTCTATCTAGCTCTCAGTTGCAGCATTGTTGTTGCTTATTGGTAAACATCTTCCTGTTTTGATGTTATTTCTCGGGGAGATATATTCAGGTGGACTTGTGCTGTTGTGGTTAGCTGTCTGCTTGCTTCAATTATTCCCTGTGAGGGCTTGGCTCTCTGTTTGAATTTTGCGTCGGACGGTCCCGGGGGAAATAAAACTCTTTTTAATGAAGATGGGTGTGTCCAGTTGTTCTGGCCCCCTTAACTGTAACAGCCTTTTTTCTGATGTATTTGGCATTATGGGGCTGGGAAATCCTGATATCTCTTTTGCTGGAGCTTAGAATGCAGCCATTGGGTCCTTTAGGAAGAAGAATTTCTGTTTTCCATTTTTATTGCCAAAATTGAAGAGTGTAGCTGCTGGTGTTGGTGCTGCAACTAGCCATTCTCTCGACCTGGGTATCTTCTTTTTTTTACTTGATGGAGGGGTTTGAGCTGTTAGGGGGGTATTTTTTTTATTTTTCCTTGTTGCCACCTGGCAGATTTTTTCTGATCTCATCTTCCGGAAATGTATTGACTTTCTATTATTTGCATAGTTTTTGGGAAGTGTATTTGAGAGTCTTTGTTTCCTCTATTTAGAGTTGCAATGCTATGCTATTGCAGTTTCTGGCCAATCTTACTATCTTTTTCTGAAGCCCAGCTAGGACTTCACTAGGGCTCGGGTATAAGGCGAGCTTCTTATACCTTACTTTTGGCTGAGGTGTCTTTTGTTTAATGAGGATGCCTGAGATTGCCTTGAAGCTGATGAAGAAGCTGAACTGAATCCCCAAGCTCAAAATTTCCCAGTGCCACTTCAAAGCGGCTGTAGATGTTAAAAGCTACTGGTGATGAAGAAATTTGAATGGATTTGAAAGGGACGCTTGAAGAGCGCGAGAGGAGAAGATGAATAAACAAATGGGCGTGTGACTGGCGGATAGCAGGCAGTATGCTGGGCAGGAAGCTGGACAGGAAAAGGACTAAAAGGGTGGGGGCTGAAGGTCAAGGAGCGCCGGGGAGCAGGAGAGCCGAAGGAACCGAGAGCAGGGCACACTGGCAAACCGCTAACCGTTCCCAACCTAGTTGGGCCGCTTCCTCAGACTCACCGGGCTTGCACTCAGCGGCCGCCAATAGTGGCGGCAGCGCTCTCTCACTTGCTTGCTCATACACACTCTCTTTGATTCTTCTCCACTAGTCCCCTCAATTCCTACGTTGTCCAAGCTGCCTGGAAGTAACCTTCCTCTGACCAGCTGACCGGCTGTTACACCCCTCGCTAGAAGCAGGTATTGACAATTCTCTTTTCAGTCTCCTCCTTGCAGGATGCAGGGGTGCCAGGGGTGTCGAGTGAGTTGCGAGGGCGGGCAAGGGCTAAATAGTCCAAGGTCTCTATCTCGCTCCTCTCGCCCCCGGTCTTTTCCTGCCTTTTTCTTCTGTGCACCAATGTGCCTGTTCATCTTCGGTATGGCGCTGGCGGGCCCTTGACCGAGGGCTCTGTGTTAGGTCCGGTCGACCCGCTCTTGTATACCGCATGGGGCCAGAATTCAATTCAGCAGTACAACAAGCCGGTAACGCCTGGCTTTTGGCAAAAGTTGCAGGAGCCGCAGGAGGCCGAAAATACCACGGGAGGTGGCAAGCCATGAAACAGTGGGAGGCCGCAAGGCAGCTATACGGCGTCCTCCTCCTTGCTCGCACTGCACTAAAGGCGCGGGAGGCAGCAGACAGGGAAACAGCGAGGCGGCAAGGCAGCATCCTCCTCACTCTGCTACTGGTGTTTGAGTTTGGCGTTTGAGTTTGGCGGTCAAGCGTGAAAACCTGATCAACCAGATAGCACAGGAAAAACTCTGGATTACAACTGCTCAATCACGCTGTGGAACAGGGAAATTTGAGAGCCCTGCAATCACGAGAACTAATCTCACTTTAGACTACTGTAGATATTCTAATTATCAATTAAATGAATATCATTAATTTAAAAAAATGAAAACACAAAAATTAAATAACTTCCCACCCTTTACCCCTAACACCACCACCCACACCTGACATTAATTACACAATTCCCATATTTAATTTTCGATTAAGGAAATAATATTAACATCTAATTAATAATTCATTAAAAATAAAAAGTACTTCCCACCCTTTACTCCTATACACACCACAACATGCACCTAAAAATAATTACACAATTTCCATATTTAATTTTCAATGAATTAATTAGCAACCAATTAATAATTACTTTAAAAATAAATACTTCCCACCCTTTACGCCTATAAACCCTGCAACCCACACCTAAAAGTAATGACACAATGTCCACATTTAATTTTCAATAATTAATTAATATTAATTAACAACTAAAGATTTATTAATTAAAAATGAATTGCTTGCCAACCTTTACCCCATAAACCCCATAACTTGCACCTAAAATTAATTACACAATTTCCATATTTAATTTTCAATTAATTAATAATTAACAACTAATTATTAATTAAACATAAATTACTTCCCACCCTTTACCCCTATACACCACACCACCTTCCCCTAAAATTAATGAAACAATTTCCATATTTAATGTTTGAATAATTAATTAATATTAATTACCAAAATAATAATTCATTAATAAATTACTTCACACAATTAACACGATAAAATATCAAATACATATTAATAAATGAAATATATAATTCATTTATAATAATTTAATAACCTCCCACCCTATTCCCCTATAAACTCACAACATGCTATGGAACAATAAAACTTCTATTGTAACTCCAGTAAAATTGATAACTACTAAAAATGTAAAACATATTTTTTAAAAACTATACTTATTTAAAAAAAAATCTATATTTTAAACAACTACTTTTTTGCAAACGATAATATTGACTTCTATGTTTTAAAAAACGATATTTCTTACAGTTTATTCAGTTTATTATGTTTTGGCTCTCAGAAGAGGGCCACATAAAATTTACAGGGTAAAAAAACAGGGCAAGTACATATCAAAGAATATGACATTTGAGAAACATGTTTAAGTACAAAACTAACATACAAAGACAAATCTACAGCAGGTCGCAAAGTCAAACATCTACAAAGGCAAGTTAATAAATAGCTAAAAAACCTTTAAAAAAAATAAAAATATGGAAACAGAACATTTCATTAGGAGGGCAATAAAGTGCATGAAGAAAGCCGTTCAAAGTGGAAATGCCCAGCCGGATACAAATAAATTTTAACCATCTGAGACGCAATTTGCGAAGCGCGGGGCAGATCAATAAAACATGCATACAGTCCTGGGTACTCAATTTACATACATTGCACATAGAAGAAGAGCCATACCATTTGGATAAGAGTAGATTTAAAGGTACTAAGTCTTAACGATATTTCTTACCTTCAAATCGATAGTCTTGACCACAATGGTCTTGCTGTTGATGTTTCTCATAAACAATATTTAGGACTCGATATTTCTGTAGTTCGAAATTTCTAACTCAATATTTTGTCTGCACACCCAACAAAAGGAAAAATAACAAATAATGGACATAATGCTGAAAAATGCAAACATTCACCCCCAGTCACAAAGATCTGGGTTTAATCCATATTTTTTTTCCTCACCACGCCACCCCAAGTTTGACCCAGCCATATGGAAATCAGTCTTCACCCTGCTCCACATGGGACCAGACCAACCCAAAAAGCCAAGCCAGGTCCTTCCAGGACCAGAGGCAAGCATCCTGGAACAGGTTTTGGGCTATCACTCCTCTTCGGACAGAAAAGCTTGAATCCAGTGGCACAGTGACCACAAGAGAAATGACTGGGCATACCCCTCCCACTCAGGGCAACAAAAGCAAAAACAATAAATGATAGACTGTGGTAGAACAATGGAAACATACAACCCCAGTCACAAAGATCTGTGCTTAATCCATAATTTTTTTCCTCACCACTCCTTCCCATTTTGGTACCAGCCATATGCGAATCAGTCCTGACCCTCCTGCTCATGGGAACTGTCCAGTCTGAATGCCAAGCAAGGTTCTCCCTGGACCAGAGACAAGCATCCTGGGACAGTGTTAGATTTTGATGTCTCTAGTTGGCACAGGTAGGTACTTGTGACAAATAGGGACCCTTGCCTCTAGTCAGGGTAAGGTGGTACACTCCTAAAATAACCCCTGCTCACCCCCTTGGTAGCTTGTCACGAGCAGACAGGCTTATCTCAGAGGCAGTGTGTAAAGCATATGTGAACACATACAGTAATCAAGTGACAACACTACAGATGGACACCACACAAGTTTTATATCAAAAATAAGTATTCTTTATGTAGATTTATCACAAGACCACAAACGACAAAAATCCACAATACTGTACCTAAAATGGTAGTTTTAGCTTACTTCTTAAAATGCAACACTTTGAGTCAATGTACCTTACGATGCGTCACGCTACCAAAACGAAAGTGTTGCAGGGACGGAGATGCGGCAAAGATCCGGTGCAAAGAAATAAAGACGTGAAGTTCTTCTTGATGCGCACGCTTCTCCGATGTTGTGAGAAGTCTCGACTTGATTCGTCAGCTGCAGCGGCGACACCCTTTTTCAGTGATGCGACGACAGCGGCTTTTGCAGCGACACTCTTCCCCAACGATGCAAGACGATTCTGCTCGATGCGACAACTGCAGCAGCAACACCCTTGTTCGGTGATGTGATAACAACAGCTCTGACGGCGGCACGCTTCTCTGTGGATGCGAGGTGCTTCTTGTGATGCGGTGCAATGCGACAGCTACAGCGGCGACATCCTTACTCAGTGATGCAACTGCAGCGACTGTGATGGCGACATGCCTCTTCCTCGTTGCGAGACGCTTCTCTTGATGCGGTGCAATGCATCAGCTACAGCGGTGACATCCACGATGTGATGGCAGTGGCTGCGATGGCGACACGCTTCTTCAGGATTGCGGGACGTTTCCTGAGATGTGGTGCAATGCGGCAGCTACAGCGGCGACATCCAGGATGCAATGGCAGCGGCTGCAACGGCGACACGCTTCTCCCTCTTGAGTCGTGCTTCAAGCTCCTTGCGACACACAGTCCCTCAGAAGGCCCAAAACAGCAGCCGGCACTTCCAAATAACTCTGTGGAGCTGGGGGTTAAAGTCTGTTCTCCCTGAGACTTCAGCAGGAGGCAAGCTTATTTCTCAAGCCCTTGGAGATCCTTCACAAGTTGAATAAAGTGCACACAAAGTCATTTCTCCTTTCTTTGGAAGTCAGGCAACCAATGTAGGCCAATCCCCCAAGCAGCACAGCCCTATTCAGGTCCAAGGTGCAACTCCTACTCCCACCTAGATGCTGATCTCTCCATTCACCACTGGGCTGACTCACCCTGTCTCCTGGAATCCCCCAGCCCTGTCACTCAAACTCCAGACAAGGAATACACAACCTAGCAGAGGCAGGCTTGTTTAGTTAGACAAGAAAATACCTACTTTCTAAAAGTGGTATTTTCAAACACAGAATGTTAAAACCAACTTCACTAAAAGATGTGCTTTATCATTCTGAGTTCAGGCATACTAATCTCGAATTTCCACCATGTTCCCTGAGTCAGTTAGGATTATAACATGTAATAATCTAACTACCCATTCTGGCCTATGGAGAACAGTTAGCCTTGCAATAGTGAAAATCGAAAATGGCTGTAATTCCCTTTTAGGACATGCCACACACACCAGGGCTTGTCTTACCTTATACTTACAATGCACCCTGCCCTTGGGTCTACCATAGGGGTGTCGGATATGAAGAAAAGGGAAGGTTTAGGGACTGGCAAGTGGGTGCACTTGCCCAGTCAGCATGGCAATACCAGACTGCACACAGGCTCTGCAATGGCAGAACTGCGACACATTTTACAAGGCTGCTTCTGTGGGTGGCACAACCAGTGCTACAAGCCCACCAGCAGCATTTGGATTTACAAGCCCTGGGCACACTCAGTGCACTGTACTAGGGTCAGACAAGTAAACCAAACAAGCCAATCATAGATTCACTAATCCATACATCAATTTTCCATAGGGAGAGCATATGCACTTTAGCACTGATCAGCAGTGGTAAAGTGCCCCAGAGTCATAAAACCAACAAAAACAGGTCAGGCAAAATACAGGAGGAAGGCAAAAAGTTCAGGGATGACCCCCAAAAAACGGCCAAGTCCAACACAAACCCCTTCCAGCCAAAACGCAGGGGAGACCAATCACTAACCTGATGGGCTTTCCTACTTTGGGCGATAGAACATGGGCCTGGCCCGCAACAGCAGGGGCATATTCAAGTTCTACGCCAATCTGAACCCATTTCAATCTCTCTGTCCATACTCTCAGGGCCCATCAAGCTAAACCATGTGGAACCCTTCTCCTCCTCTGTCGACAGCATCTGTGCAGCACCTTACCTTAGCTTTCTCACAGGTGTGTCCCAACAGACAGACAGCAAGCCACAGTGGCCACTGATAGTAGTCAGTAATGAGACCCAGGCCTTATGCCTTTCAGGGATCTCAAACCTATGTGGCGTCTTAGAGCAGGGGGCAGTAACCCCAGGTGCTTGGCATCCTTTGTCCACTCTCCCTCCTGTCAGGTCAGGTATGACATCCTGTCACTGACCCACCAGCCCCAGGCCTGTAGCCGGCGGCTGGACCAGAGACTTGGGTGGCCTCTCCCACACCCGGTCCTCCTCCTTGGGGCTCTGTACCCTCCCACCTGGAGCGGTACCTCCTTCCAGAATTGTCAGGGTGCCTGTAGCAGGTGTCCTACACAATTCGCCCACCAGTTTAGGGGTTCTATCCTGCAACTGGGCTACCAGGTCAAGGGGGACACCCTGAACCTGGCCCTCAATCCTAGGGTCTAAACGCTCGGGCTGCACCGGAGTCAGAGGCAAGGACTCCCTCCCTCTGCACCCCCTTCCAGAGCACTGAACCCTCCCAACTGGAGTGGTACCTCTAGAAGTGGCATGGGTCAGAACCATAATTACAGTTGTCCCACCCTCCAGGTCAGAGAACACCTGAACATGGCTCTCCAACCCACGGAGCAACCCCGACGACAGCGGCTTTGGCAGCGACACTCTTCTCCGACGATGCAAGATGCTTCCGCTCGATGGGACAACTGCAGCGGCGACACCCTTATTCAGTGATGAGACAACAGCTCCGACGGTGGCACGCTTCTCCATGGATGGGAGGCGCTTCTTGTGATAGAGTGCAATGCGACAGCTACAGCGGCGACATCCTTACTCAGTGATGCAACGGCAGCGGCTGTGACAGCGACACGCTTCTTCCTCGTTGCGAGAAGCTTCTCTTGATGCGGTGCAATGCATCAGCTACAGCGGCGACATCCACGACGTGATGGCAGCGGGTGCGATGGCGACACGCTTCTTCGGGGTTGCGGGACGTTTCTTGAGATGCGGTGCAATGCGTCAGCTACAGCGGCGACATCCACGATGCAACGGCAGCGGCTGCGACGGCGACACGCTTCTCCCACTTGAGTCGTGCTTCCAGCTCCTTGCGACACACAGTCCCTCAGAAGGCCCAAAACAGCAGCAGGCACTTCCAAATAACTCTGGGGAGCGGGGGGTAGAAGTCTGTTCTCAGACTTCAGCAGGAGACAAGCTCTTTTCTCAAGCCCTTGGAGATCCTTCACAAGTTGAATAAAGTGCACTCAAAGTCCTTTCTCCTTTCTTTGGCAGTCAGGCAACCACTGCAGGCCAATCCCCCAAGCAGCACAGCCCTTTTCAGGTCCCAGGTTCAACTCCTACTCCCATCTAGATGCAGATCTCTCTATTCACCACTGGGCTGACTCACTCTGTCTCCTGGAATCCCTCAGCCCTGTCACTCAAACCCCAGACAAGGAATACACAACCTATCAGAGGCAGGCTTGGATAGGTAGACAAGAAAATCCCTACTTTCTAAAAGTGGTGTTTTCAAACACAGAATGTTAAAACCAAATTCACTAAAAGATGTGTTTTATCATTCTGAGTTCAGGCATACTAAACCTGGATTTCTACCATGTTCCTTGAGTCAGTTAGGATTATACAATTTAATAACCTAACTGACCATTCTGGCCTATGGAGAACAGGTAGCCTTGCACTACTGAAAAACAAAAATGGCTGTATTTTCAGTATTAGGACATGCCACACACACCAGGTCATGTCTTACCTTATACTTACAATGCACCCTGCCCTTTGGGCCTACCATAGGGGTGTCTGATATGAAGAAAAGGGAAGGTTTAGAGACTGGCAAGTGGATGCACGTGCTCAGTCAGCATGGCAGTAATAGACTGCACACAGGCTCTGCAATAGCAGATCTGAGACATTTTACAAGGCTGCTTCTGTGGGTGGCACAACCAGTGCTGCAAGCCCACCAGCAGCATTTGGATTTACAAGCCCTAGGCACACTCAGTGCACTGTACTAGGGGCTGACAAGTAAACCAAACAAGCCAATCATGGAATCACTAATCCATACATCAATTTACCATAGGGAGAGCATATGCACTTTAGCACTGATCAGCTGTGGTAAAGTGCCCAGAGTCATAAAACCAGTAAAAACAGGTCAAACAAAATACATGAGGAAGGAAAAAAGTTCAGGGATGACCCTGCAAAAAGGGCCAAGTCCAACAGACAGGTTTCGGGTATCAGCCCTCTTCAGCCAGACTATCTTGAATACAGTGGCACAGTTAGCACTGGAACAACATCTGGGTGTACCCATTCCACTCAGGGCAACAAAAGCGAAAGGTACAAATGATGGACGGACTGTTGAATAATGGAAACATTCACCCCAGTCCCATTGATCTATACTTAATCCATCATTTATTTGCTCACCACCCCATCCTAGTTTGGATCCAGCCATATGCAAATCAGTCTTCACCCTGCTCCTCATGGGACTAGTCCAGCCCAAACTGCCACGCCAGGTCCTCCCTGGGCCAGTGACAAGCATCCTGGGACAGGTTTCGGGTTATCACTCCTCTTCAGCCAGAATAGCTTGAATCCAGTGACACAGTGAGCCCAGGACCAACGACTGGACATACCAATCCCACTTAGAGCGTCAAAAGCAAAAAGAACTAATTATGGACATAATTCTTAACAATGCAAACATTCACCTTGTCACAAATATCTGGGTTTATTCCATCGTTATTTTGCTCATTACCCCTCCCTAGTTTGGATCCAGCCATATGCAAATTAGTCTTGAGCCTACTACTCATGGAAACAGTTCAGCCCAAACTGCAAAACCAGGACCTCCATGGACCAGAGGCAAGCATCCTGGGACTGGTTTCGGGATATGACCCCTCATCAGCCATGCTAGCTTGAATTCAGCGGCACAATGAGCAAGGGAATACGTTTTGGCATACCCTTCATACTTAGGGTGACAATAGCAAAAAGAACAAATGATGGAAGGAACGCTGAACAATGCAAACATTCACCCCCAGTCACAAAGATCTGGGTTTAAGCCATCATTTTTATGCTTACCACGCCGCCCCAGTTTGGACCCAGCCATATCGATATCAGCCTTGACCCTGCTCCTCATGGGAGCAGTCCACCCCGAACTACTAAGCCAGATCCTCCCTCAACCCAAGACAAGCATCCTGGGACTGGTTTGGGGGTATTACCCCATATCAGACAGGCGAGCTTGAACCCAGTGGCACAGTGAACGTGTGACCTACATCTGGGCACACCCTTACCATTTAGGGTGACAAAGGCAAATAGGAAAAATGATGGACCGAATCCTGAACAATGCAACCATTCACCCCAGTCACAAATATGTGGGTTTAATCCATTATTTTTTTTGCTCACCATGTCACTGCAGTTTGGACCAAGCCATATGCAAATCGGTCTTGACCCTGCTCCTCAGGGGAACTGTCCAGCCTTAACTTCCAAGCATCCTGTGACCAGTTTTTTGGTAACACCCCTTATAAGCTGAACAATGCAAACATTCACCCCAGTTACAAAGATCTGGATCCAATCCATCGTTTTTTTGCTCACCATGCCACCCCTGTTTGGACTCAGCCATCAGCAAATCAGTCTTGACCCTGCTCCTTTTGAGAATATTTACAACAAGGGGTGGTGAGGGACAGAGTCTCTGAATTGAGCAGAAAGCTCTCACCCAGTCAAGAGATCAGGGCTAGATCCAACACCGTTTTTTAGCTCACTGCACCATCCCAGTTTCAGAACCTGGCTGTATGCAAATTAGTCTGTTCCTGTCCCAGTGCATGATGGGAACAGGGCAAACCAAACTACAAAAGCCAATTCTTACACTGGGAAGGAAACAAGCTCCCAGGGACCGGTTTCTGGCATTACAGCCGTCTTCGGCCCGGTTTGCTTGAATCCTGATGGTGCAATGAGCAAGGGTCTCACATCTGATCAAGCCCTGATCTTTGGACTGGGTAAGAGTGGTCTGCTTAATTCAGACACTCTGTTCATCCCCACCCCCTTTTCTGAATCGATTTTGGCCACTATAGGTGTGGCAGGGTATACTCAGACATGAGTCCCTTTCTCATTGCACCATCAGGATTCAAGCAAGCCGGGCCGAAGACGGCTGAAATGCCAGAAACCGGTCCCCGGTAGCTTGTCTCCTTTCTGGTGAAGAATTGGCTTGGTAGTTTAGTCTGCCCTGTTCCCATGATGCACTGGGCCAGGGACAGACTGATTTGCATATAGCCAGGTTCTGAGCTGGGATGGTGCAGTGAGATAAAGAACGGTGATGGATCAAGCCCTGATCTTTGGACTGGGTAAGAGTGGTCTGCTTAATTCAGACACTCTGTTCATCACCACCCCCTTTTCTGAATCCCTTTTGAGAATAGTCAAGCCCAAACTGCCAAGTCAAGTTCCCTGGGACCGGTTGAAGTATCACCCCTCATCAGCCAGGCTAGTTTGAATCCAGTGGCACAGTGAGCACAGGACCCCCCATCAGGGCATAACCTACCCAAGCAAAAAGAGCAAATGATGGCACACATTTAATCTTGTTTTTTAGAGCTCCAAATTAAGCCCTAGATGTTGCATGATTTGAGCTCATTCAGGATGAGCAAATTATTTAGGGAGCTCAACACGACTGAATTAAAACATGTACTCTTGGCATCCAACATGTTG
This sequence comes from Lissotriton vulgaris, assembly GCF_964263255.1. NCBI lineage: Eukaryota > Metazoa > Chordata > Amphibia > Caudata > Salamandridae > Lissotriton > Lissotriton vulgaris. The sequence continues at coordinate 669,910,847 of NC_141699.1, forward strand.
GTGGAGCCAAAGCCCGTCTCTAGTGACACTCACATAAATCTCCGGCAACAGCTGCACTGCAAAGCCAGACCATAAAAATACTGCAGTTAATTACACTTGAATAAATTGCATCGCGTACCTCATTTTTCATAGTGAAACACCAGGTACCTAGGTTGATGCTTTCCCCTAAAGATTGGCTGCCTTTGTCTATTGCTGTGGAATGTCTGTGCCTGTTAAGTAAGATCATCCTTTGGCGGCAGAAACAAGCATTGGCATGCTCACAATATTTAATGAAGCAACAGCATTTACATTTTCAACCCCTCCAAAATCTGCAACCAGCAATTTTCCAGTGCCGGTTGCAGCAGTGCCATAGATCACTACTAGAGGCTGCTGGAATTATACACAAGTGCTTTCTGATAGCATGCTGCAGTACTGTAAGCCCTTACAAAAGTTTCACCATTCATAATGTATTATTTTGGTGGGAGGTATGACAGGTTTGATAAAAGAGGTAAGATAAACATGATAATTTGGGCATGGAAGGGATAGTGCTCAACATATGGTAGATCAGGTAAAATGGGTTAGTATGGTAGGTAAATAAGGCAGGTAGGCATTGTTGGTGGCTTTGATAAATAGGTAGGTTTTGTCGTAAAAACAAAATAGGCTTTTCATACCTACTCCAAATGTGAACATATTTATTAACCCATTCGTGGCCAGGCCTTTCCCCCACGTGCTTAGCCTTTTTTTTGTTTTAGGCCCCTGTAATCTTTTGTCCACATAAGGTATCCATGCCTATGTTGGGCCTTTACCTCCAACATCTTGACAATTCTAAAGATACCCAGGGTTTGTTGGGGGTGGGGGGGGGGGGCTGCAGAAGAAAGTGTCTGTTTTTTCCTGCAAAGGGTATCAACAAAGCGTTTGCGGGGCTAAAATCACCATCTGCCCGTCATTCAGGAACAGGCAGACTTTTGTAAGGGAACCAAACTTTTCTACACATTTCTGGTATTTTATGAGACATAGCCTACATTGTGTGCTTTCGACCTCCTTTCAGTTAGTGGTAGAAATGGGTATGAAAGCGATAATGGATCCTGGACAGCTATACATTTCTGAAAAGTAGACTACATTCTGAATTCAGCACAGGGTCATTTCTGTAGATACTTCAAAGTTTCTCTTAGGAAATTAACAGTTGAAATAAAAATATATTGAAATTAAGTTGAACAAAACAGCCATTTCTGCCAACATTTTCACCTGTAACTTCTTCTAAGTATGGCAGATGTTTGACTGCAATATACTGTTTTGTCCACTGTACCCTTCTGGTTGTGAGGATATATAGGACTTGTAGGTTCACCAAGAACCTGAGGTACTGAGAGCCAATAACTGAGCTGCACCTTGCAATGGTTTTTCTTTTTGTACCAGGGATTTAGCAATTAATTTGGTAAAATACAAAGAGTGAAACATAGGTATCAAGGACACCTATGTATTTCCAAAATGGGAACGAAATATAGAGTTTAGAAGTAGTAGTTATTTGCACATCTCCAAAATTGTGGTTACCCATACTGGCAAGTGAATTAGAGGACATCTTTTAAAAATTTTTTTTACACATTGTCTTACATTTGGAAGACAGGAATGCATTGAAAGTCAATTCGTAATAACACCTTTTCTACAATTCTGAGTTCCCCTAAGGCTCCCGATAATAATTGTACCTCAATTGTGTGGGTAGGCCTAGTTCCCGCACAAGGAAATGACCCAAAACGCAGTGAGGGCACATCACATTTTTTCCAGTGAAAACTGACCCTTTTTTTGCAATGTTCCTAGCTGTGGATTTTGGACCCTAGCTTAACCATCACCCAGGGAAACCTAGTAAACCCGTACATTTTAGAAAACTAGACATTCAGGGAAACCCAGAATGGGGTGACTTGTGTGGCTCTCACCAGGTTCTGTTAGCCAGAATCCCTTGCGAACCTCAAACCTTCTCCAAAAAACTAATTTTTTCATATTTCCACCCACCCAACATTCCTCCAAGTCTCTAAATAAAATGGCACCTCACTTATGTGAGTAGGCCTAGTGCCCGCGACAGGAAAAGACCCAAAACGCAAAGTTGGCACATAACATTTTTTCAGTGAAACCTGACCCTTTTTTCGCAATGTGCCTAGGTGTGGATTTTGGACACAAGCTCAGCCAGCACCTAGGGAAACATAGCAAACCTGTACATTTTTTAAACCTAGACACCCAGGGGATTCCAGGGTGGGGTAACTTTTGTGGCTCACACCATGTTCTGTTACCCAGAATCCCTTGCAAACCTCACACATTGTCAAAAAAACACATTTTCCTCACATTTCTGTGATGTGATTGTTCTGGAATCTGTGGGGAGCTACAAACTTCCAATCACCCTGCATTCCTCCAAGTCTCCCAAAAAATGGTACTTCACTTGTGTGGGTGGGCTAAGTACTTACGGCAGGGAAGGGCCCAAAATGTATTGTTCAGACATCAAAATTATCTATTACAAAACAACCTGTTTTTTGCAATTGGGTTAGCTGCGTTCTTGGTACCAGCAGCAATCTAGGCAAACCTACTTAACTCAGACATTTCTGAAAACTGAACACCCAGAGGAATCCAGGGAGGTATAGCAAGCGTGGATATCCTACATTTTCCTACCCAGAATCCCCTGCAAACCTCAAATTTAGCTAAAAACACACACACACAAGCACTGTGGTGCATGCTGGAACCATTCTGTCATGCCCACCGGAAGGGTTAATTAAAAATAAGCTGAGTGAGAAGCTATAATGGCTTCCTCTCTTAGCAGTGAGCATCTAATCCTAGAATTACTCCTCCGCTCCTCCCCACTACCCATTACATAGAGGGGTGTTGCATCATTTAAAAAACGCAGCGATGTGCTGTTTTTACAAAAAATACCGCAAACCCTTGTGTTTTCCCTTGTACTAAAAAAGCTGCCTAGTGATTTACCTCTACATTTCAGTCTTTTTGGCACAAAATGAGTGAGTTGATAGTAATTGGTAGAGATAAGATTTGTGATTGGTATAATATGGCTAGTGGTTGGAGATAGTTAGGATCAGATTTGAGCTTTATCCTTTACATTCTATCGCTCCAGTTTGCTAGAGGATTCTGAGTGATAGGTGTAGTGGGAATGCAATTTAATTCTTAAATCCTTGCAGAATTCCTGTACTACAGATGAAACAAAGTGGTGTCTCCTGTTACTTGATGGCACAAAGAAACCCCACTCCTAGATAAAAAGCCCTGAGGAACATGTTCACAGCTGTGATAGCCTCTGCCCATGCACAGGGCTACACTCTATCCATCCAGATAATATATATACAATTACAAAAACTATAACACAGCTGTAGCTGCGATTTTTCAGGTTGTGACATCAAAAGGGTATATTATTTAACAACCAGTGCACTGACATCAGTTCCTGTTTTTCTATACCGCATCAATGTGGGCCTTCATGGGTCTTGGCCTCATCATCTGAGGCAAAGTTGAGACCGACAAAGGCACTATCCTTGTGTTTTTTTGGGGCCTCCCTTAGAGCTTACCCTGAAGTGGAAATAGCCACTGCCTACTGATCTTGCTTCAGTCAGGGTATAGATAAGAGAGAGTATCATCCATATGGAAAGGGAAAAAGTAAGTTAAACTTCAACAATAAATTACTATGCAACTCCCTTCCCCGGGCCCAAAGGTTCTCCATTTAGAGAAGATGTGTGGCTCAGATTCAAATGCCTTGCTTATGGAGGATAGGGCCTTTATGATAACGATGGACTTTATTTAGATTCACAAAACGCCAGTGGCCTAAATACTTCTCTAGAAGTGGATATTTCTTACATATCTCACCCTGCCTCTCAAATTTCACAACAGTTGTTTAGAAGTCAGCGGAGGTCCTGGAACTGACTTTAGCGCAGGTTAAGTTGAAAATTCTGAGAGAAATTTTACAAGGCTCCTTGGCTATAATGACTGAATGGGAGAAACCATTTTTGGGCCCAACAGTCACTAGTCAGGATGCCAGATTAAAGACTGAGAGAGACTGAGTCAGAGAGATGACCTCGCACTGTGGGTTTATCCAATTGGATGTTGAGATTGCCTAACACCAGAAAGTGACTGTATCTAAGGACCTGGGGTAAATCGCCTAATTAATGGATTTCAAAAATGAACCTGCAGGGCCAGGGGGGCTGTATGTAAGTGCACCCACCAAGGGTTGATGCGCTGATAAGGAGCTGTGAAAACCTAGTCATTCCGCGCCCTCCAGCTCTCCCAAGGAAATAGCGGGGCTGGCATATTCTTGCTTAAAAATAATGGCTAATCCACCTCCTTTACCTACCGGGCGGTCTTTCTTAAGAGCCTTGTATCCAGGGAGAATAGTTGCAGCGAGGGTGGGATTCGATAATTAAATAAGCCAAGTTTCCTTTAGAAACATTAGCTCAGGGAGTCTTACAGAAGGTCAAAGACCTGACATTCGTGTTTCTGCAGGCAGTGTGTGTTTAGCAGCAGAGCCTTGAATTTCCCCCCATGATTGGCCTTGCTGCAGCCCGTAAGACTATTAGCTGCCCCCATTGGGGAACTCTTGTCACCACAAGTTAAAACCCAGTCACAGCGTGCATATTTGAAAACAACTCCCTTCCCCAAACCGCGACATTACCCTTGCAATGCTGAGCCATACCTAGTCTGAGAAGCTTAGCTCCATCATACTGTATGCGCTGCTCAGATCCCCTAGCCGAACAGGCAGCATGGCCAGCGCTGGACGTCTCCGGGCGCAGGCGGGCCTGCCTGAGCCGCGCCGGCGGCGTGCATGCTCTGCACGTCCGCGCTGCGTGTGCCAGGGCCTCTATTTTCAAACATGAGGACTAGAGCGCGCTCTCCCAAAAATGGCGCCACTCAACATCCTAACCAAGTAGAGAGAGTCAGAACTGCTTGGTGAAATCCCCACCTCCCAGGTAGCAACAAATTCAGCAAACAGTGAATAGTACAACGCACCGTCACATGCACTAAAAATTACAGATTTCAAGATGAAGGTTAAAATACAAGTGGAGAAGCGAGGGAGTGCAGGTTAAAAATTAGACAGAGGCCAACAGCGTCCACGCAGTGACTCTGCTTTCAAACATGAGGACTAGAGCGCGCCCAACCAAAATTGGCGCAGCACAATGTCATAACCGAGAAGAAAGTCAGAACTGTTAGGTGAAATCCCATACCTTACGAGCCTTCTAAAGGTGGGCTGCCCCGTTGCACATGGGATTGCCTGAAATTGCCTGAGGATCAGCCTATGAAGCTGCCTTTTTGGGGAACACTCCACAGCCACGCACTTCAGACCCGATAGTGCAGAAGCCTGCCAAACATCTCCCATTGCATTGATGGATCGTACTGGAGTACAGGAACTACTGAGGGAGGCAAGGAACAAGCTGCTGCACGGTACTCCCACATTGCCGAGGTGACCTAACGCAGTGACTAAATTTGGCACTGGCCTTAGTGACTATGTGAACCCATCTAAGCTATGGGCCCGCTTACTCTAACTTCTTGGACCACCACAAGGTACATTTCTCCCACTGCCGATCTGCCAGAACTGATCCGCTTCCCAGCCCCCTGGTTCACCTCCCCCATTTCCTCTATTGGTAACTTGTTCTTCTGTGTTTGACTATGCAACTGTAACTAATGTAACCATGAAAAACAGTTTTTCTTGTTATCCCTGACCGCTGAGACCTGAGAAACATGGCTGATGCCCTGTGGAGCCCCCTCCGCCGCCACCTAGCCAGTCGGATATTGGTCACTGTTCTTCCCGTCTCCCCGCTGTGTATCCTTCCTCCCCCTCCCTTCGACGAATTACCGTAACATTGTTTATTGCCTGTATTTTACTATGCTCTGGTAACGGATGTAATTTGTAACTTGGAACTCAACGATCATCATGTAAAGCGCTCTGACATCTACGGGTCTAGCCAGCGCTATATAAAACTCTGCAAATAAATAAACAAATAAATAACAGTCCCCACATTCCAGCTATATAACAAAGTCAGCAAACAGTGACAGTACAACGCAGGGTCACATATACTAAAAATTACAGATTTCAAGATGAAGGTTAAAACACAAGTGTAGCAGTGAGGGAGTGCAGGTAAAAAATTAGACAGAGGCCAAACTGCCTCCGCGTAACTCCTCTGCTTTTAAACATGAGGATTAGAGCGCGCCCAACCAAAAATGGCGCCGCTCAAGTCCTAACCGAGTAGAGTCAGAACTGCTTGGTGAAATTCCGGAAGTAACAGTCCCCACCTCTCAGCTAACAACAATTTCAGCAAACAGTTAATAGTACAACGCACCGTCACATACACTAAAAATTACAGATTTCAAGATAAAGGTTAAACCACAACTGTAGCTGCGAGGGAATGCAGGTTAAAAATTAGACAGAGCGTGATGGACACTCCCTTAACCACAGCTGCTGCTGGTCGTGATTTACCCCCGTTTTACACCACGTTGCAGCCAGGTGGCTCATCTTCCGAGGCTGATAGCATGGCATTGGCTGCCCTTAGTCAGGGTTCTCTCTGGAGGCATGCGGTTTTTAGAAATGTCGTATTCGTTCTTGACTGTGTATTTGTTTGTTGTGCTTTTCGAAACCTCATCTCTAATTGGAAGCGAGAGGACATATTTAATTCTCACCCAGGCAGCCCTGAAGATTCCTGTCTTTATAGAAAAACACGGATATCTTAAAATGTAAAATTTCGTGAAAGAATAAAATGCTTTTATTTAATAAAATATTGACAGAGTGTAAAACGTTTTAGTGGCTTCCTACTCGTACTGTGTTTTGGCTCTATCATGTGGCAAAATAAGGCAACTGCAGGCATTAGAAACAGGTTAGTATGGAATCAGAAAAGTGAGTTCCTATTTGTCTTTTTCTGTAGAAACCACTAAATAGCATTAACTATAAAACAAATCCAGCTATGAAGGAGAAGAAAAAAAAGAAGAATTGTATGTAGTTGCTTTTTAGCATGGTGATGATTAATAATAATAATATTATTGTAAAGGGCCCCTTAGATGTGCAGATTACATTTGCAGAGTTTATATGTACTCAAGTCAAGTCAAATATAACTTTATTCAATTGTTACAAAGCAATCATAAAAGTGTACATACAGAACATTCCATAAAAATACATTCCAGTTCATTTTACAATCTCTCAGTGTCGTACAAAAAATTCATTAATAACAGAGTTTCCAATTCATAACATCCTTAATCTTATTAAAGTGCATTATATGATCATACTTTTCCTAGTATGCATCACTTTTTTCAAAAACAATGTAATTGTTGCAACACATAGATGATTATCCAGGTATTGAATCCTTAACATAGCCAAACGGCATTGCCGATGGCCCATCTCTCTCAGTAACGGCAGTAAAACACTATGCCTAATCAGGCAAAAAAAATTACAAAATAAAGGAACATGCATAGTTCTTTGGGGGGAAACATCATCACAGGGACAAGGCGGTAAATCCTGCGTCCAATTATTTACTGTTGAAAAAACTAACCAGTCTATGAAAAATTCCAAATCTAAAACGAGATAATAGGAATCTGTCATAGTTATCAGGGACATAAATCAGATAGGGTTGAATATTAAAAAATATAAATAACATTTGGTGTTGCAGGACAGTAGGTTTTAAAACCTCAGATGTAATCCTTAAAGAATCCAAAAAAGCCAAACCCTCCTTCTTCAAGTCCTTACGTGAAATGGCTGAGATAGTAGGGGGGTTTAGAAAGTAATCCAACTTTCCAATATCTGTTAGAAATTTACATACATAGCTCAGCAATGGTATCCTCATGGCTCCTTCTAGTTTCAGAATATCTGTCATGATATCTCTATTAAGCTTGGTTTCTTCTTCGGTCCACAGCCTGTGCCATAATAGAACAGGCTCAAGCTTAATGAGATCAGATACAAAGGCAAGACCCAATTCTGCATGGCAGTTGTAAGTAGGAGTGCTCTTAGGAACTGCAAGGATAAACTTTAAAAAGGAGTTCTCAACTACCTGGATGGGCATAGGGTCTGCAAAACCCCATACCCCACTGCCGTAAATTGCACCAGATACACATTTGGCTTTGTAGATCTTAATTAACTCCACAGGGGGTCTGGTGCCTAATTTCTTCGAGAAAGTCTTGAGGGCAGCCGCCGAGCGAACCATCGCGAGTTTTTTTGCTGCCACTACCTGTCCCCATGACTTGCTCTGGTTAAACAGTATGCCTAGATAAGAAAATTGCTTAGTGGATTCAAACTTCTGTCCTGCTATAAAAATAGCCCTCTTGGTTTTAGAGTACCTGCCGCAGCGCATGGTGAAAGTTTTCGACGTGTTTACTCTTAGGCCCAGCCCGTTCATGAAGAGGGCAAAACTATCCACCATGCGCTGAAGCCCCACTTGAGTACGAGACATTAGCACAGCATCGTCAGCGTACAGAAGTGCCGGGATTTGGCGGCCGGCTGTGTTAGACCTGGCACCTTGGCGTGAGTCTCCCTTCCACTTTTTGCTGATGTGCCTCCGATGTTTTGCTGGTTTTCCGATACTCAGGGCACTGCGCCACGGCTGACCCGTGCCGCAGTGCAAGTGCTCCCTACTGTAAATTGTACATGCGATTGGTATCCATGATTGGTTCATTGGATTTACTGTTAGTCCCTAGTAAAGTGCACTAAGAGTGCCGGGGCTTGTAGATGCCAATACTGCTGGTGGGCCTGCAGCGCTGGTTGCGCCACCCACCGAAGCAGCCGTAAAGATGAGTCTGGGAACTGCGACCGCAGAACCCGCGTGCGGTCTCGTACTGTCACGCTAGCTGGGCAAGTGCACCCACTTGCCAGCCCCCGAACCTTCCCTTGACTACATATTCGTCACCCCTATGGTAGGCCTGCGGGCAGGGTGCGTTGTAGGTGTAAGGTAGGACAAGCCCTGATGTGTGTGGCATGTCCTAGTAGTGACTTACAACCAAAACCGTATTTCACTATTGAAGGCTACCTGCTCCATTAGGCCAGACTGAGCTGCTGGAATTATTACACCCTATAATCCCAGCAGGCTCAAGGAGCATGGTAGCGAGTCGTGTTTAGTATGCCTGAACTCAGGATGATAAAATATTTCTTGTAGTCAAGTTTATTTTAGTATCCTGGGTTTGCAAATGCTACTTTTAGAAAGTTAGCATTTGCTTGCTTAACCATTTCAGCCCGCCTCTGCTGGTATGTGTATCCGACTGTCTGGGACGTGTGAGTGACAGGGCTGGGAGGATGACAGGTGGTGAATGCGCAGATTACACCTTAGTGGGAGGTAGGAGTGCCTCTTGACTCGAACTGTAGCTGTGCTCGGCCACCACAATGCTGGCTCCACCCTCCTGGGGAGCGGCGGATGACTCGGCCGGCACCTGGCCCAGGAAGGGCGAAGCCCCCATCAACAAGGTACTCTGGCCGCCCCTGTCCGCACAATGCTGGCTCCACCTCCTGTGGGGCGTCTGATGCGCCTGCCCCTCACTCTGAAAGCAGAAGCCGGAGTACACCCACCGGGGTACTCAAGGACTGAGAGTGGCTATGCAAAGGCCCCCCTGGCCTGCGAGAACAAAAGAATTGGCCTATAAAAGAAGGAGCCCTGCTCCTTGAGAATTAGATCCTGTTTGGGCCACAGAAGGACTCTGCCCTACGAGAAGGACCGTGAGAGACAAGGAAGGGTGCTGACTCTTGCCTGTGTCTGGTGCCTTGCTGCCGAAGGAGAGGAAGAAGAAAAGACTACGAGAAGACTTTTGCTTTACTTTGTGCCAAACTCTGCTAAAGAGATCTCCAAGGGCTTGCAACTGAACTTGCCCCCTGACCAGCGTCCCAGGACCAGTGGACGCTACCCCCTGAAAGAAAGCGACTGCGGGTGCTGACCATCGCCGCAGTACCGACGGAGGAATCTCCTCCAAGGCAACGACATCCACCTGACCACCGTGACCGGGGCCCAAAGCAACAGCGAGAGCAAAGTAAGGACCAGCCGCCGCTGGCCCGAACACCGTGACCGCAACTGCACCGGGAGCCCGAGAGCAAAGCAAAGGAGGACCCGTCCGGTCCGAGCTCTCGAGTTGACTGCGCAACGAGCAGCCACTCACCTGCAAAGACGGACAGTTGCCCTGTGAGAATCCGCAAGGTCGGTAGCCTGCCCGACAGCCCAGCTGTGAGCGCACAGCTGCACCGGCACTTGGCTGGGTACGTCCTGCACTCGAGGACCGTACTGCCACTTGCCACCACCGCACAGCCGCCACCTCCAGGGTCGGAGCGGACGACGAGAAGAGGACCCTGCCGCCACAGAACACCGCTGCCCCGGATGACCCGTGAACTGCTCGGCTGAGAGCCGCAATGAACAGCGACCCCGGGAAGGCAACGCGACGTGGGACAGATCCCCTGGAAGCCGCCGGCTCCACAAGAACTTTTGTTGACATCGGCCTGAGGGCCCTAAGAGAACGCTTAAAACTGCTGGAAAGAACTGTGGTAACCTGAACTGAGTAACTTGCAACCGTTATCATAAAGTACGTTGACTGTATTCACAAGCCTGCTTAAAATCTATATAAAGATATATATTTTTACAGAATACAGTCTGGTCTCGTTGTGTGGTGGGTTGGTTGTAAAGGTGTACTATTGCAAGTGTTTAACCTATATGCCCCAAAGATTAGCCTACGACTGCTTAAGCCACACTACCTAGAGGGTAAGCCGAGGTTGTCTGGAAGGTAACCCTCAGCCCTGACGAGGAAGAGGAGAGTCCCTGCTTGTCGCTAGTGTTGCACTGCGCCAACTAGAGACTCCCCCTTCCTACATTGGACGCAGCGGTGAGGATTTCGGATTTACACTTGCGATAGCTATACCTGAGCTTCTGACCACTACACAAGGATTACGGTCCAGTTACTTAGCCACAGACTTTGCTTTTTGAATTTTGCCGAAAGAAGATTCCGAGTGTGAAAGCCATGCCGGGCACGAAGAGCCTGGATGGAGCGGAGTCCACGACCTCCGAGGTGTTGGAGGTGGAGTGGGACCCCGCAAAACTGGATAAATATTCCAGGGATGAACTGAAGTTCTTTTGCAAGAAACTCAAGGTTCCGCACGCTGGTTGCAAAAACAAGACCCAGCTCTCCATGTCCTGAAAGCCTGGGTAGAGTCCAGAAAGACCCCGGAGGATCAAGACGCCCTCGCCGAGCAGAATGCAACGGAGGAGCAGAATGCACTTGGGGATCTGATTGACCTCGAAAGGCAAGACAGCGTGCACAGCTTTGGTAAAGGCCTGTCACCAGAGGAGCTGGCAGACAGGAAGGAAACAAGGAATCACGAAAGAAAGCTGGCAGAATTGAAAATCCAACTGGAGCTTGAAACGAAAAGAATGGCGCTGGAAGAGCGAAAGCACCAAATGGATTATGAAGTAAAAATGAGGGAGATAAGTCTCAAGGAGAGAGACTTGGATCGTCCTCCCTCTGGTGGCAGCACATCGCCAGTGCAGGTAGAGTCAAGAGTGCACATCCCGAAGGACGTAGTTAAGGAGTTCTTTAAGGGGGATGACATAGGACAGTGGTTTAGGGCATACGAGGTAGCCATGTCCTCCCACCGGGTCCCTGACAAGGATTGGGGAGCGGGGTTGTGGGGAAGGTTCCTTAGCGAAGGGAGAGATACCTTGCTAGATTTGCCCGTTGAAAATCAGAGATCCTATTCCCACATGAAAGAAGCTTTAATGAACAGGTACGGGCTTACCCCTGAAATGTATAGACAGAAGTTTAGGGGATGTACTAAGCGGCCTGGGAATACGTATGTGGAGTATGTGACTTACTTTTGCAGAGCACAGGATGGTTGGGTGAAGGGTAGCAAAGTTAATGATTTTCAAGGTCTCTTTGATTTGATTGCATGGGAGCACTTGTCTGATCACTGTTTTCCTGAGTTACGCCAACACCTGATCGATAGCAAGCTGTCCAACCCGAGGAAGCTTGCTGAGGAGGCGGACCGCTGGCTCAGCACCAGGGTCCACAAGGGTCCCGTTGGAGACTCCGCCAAAAGTGGGCAGGGTCCCCAGCAGAAGAGTGGGGGGGACAAGGGGGGAAAACAGAAAGGGTTCCAAAAAGGCCCCCAAAGTAGTTCCCAGGGGAGCCCGCAGCAGGGTTCTCAGCCTCCCCCACCCCCGAAGCAGAATGGAGCCCCGACAGGTAAACCTGTTCCAAAGGGGCCCTTCAATTGTTTCAAATGTGGCGAGCCTGGGCACATATCCAGTGATCCCAAGTGTCGCCTGTTTGGAAAACCCGCACCCACTGGTGCTCCGCCCCGTCAAGTGACTAGCGTTCACCTGGGAGAAGAAATGATGGTCCCGGGGGGTGGAGATCCCGTTCACATGACCCTGGTCTCGCTAGGAGACAGTGAGATGATCCCTACGAACTACCTGCCCTCTAACACTAAGAAATATGGGCAGGTGGTGATCATCAATGGTAAGGAAGCTGAGGCTCTTAGAGATACAGGAGCCAGTGTGACTGCAGTGAGGCAGCACCTGGTGTCTCAAGAGCAGGTTGTACCCCATGCCTACTGTAGGGTTATCAACGCTGATAATTCTGAGAGTCAGTGTCCGATGGCTCAAGTTCCCTTCGAGTGGGGGGGGGTCTCTGGTACTCTGCAGGTCTGTGTGAGAAAAACCATGCCTGTTGACTGTTTGCTAGGGAACGACTTGGAGCACTCCCCTTGGGAAAAGGTGGAGAAGACGACTCACCTGCGGATGGTGGGTCTGCCTGACTGGGCGTGCGTGACCACCCGGTCGATGGCAGCCAGTAGGGGTGATCGAGAGGTCCTGGGGCCTGAAGGAGAGGCCCAGGAACTGGCCTTAGGGAGAAGGCGCAGGGGGCGCGGGAAACCGGCCCCTGAAGTTCCCACGGTCCAGGAGGAAGCAGACCTTGAGGGGGATGCCCTGGAGCCTACAGGGGAACAGATCGCCGAACTGGGGGACCTGCCTGAGCTGACCCATTGGCAGCAAGAAGGAGGACCCTCCAGGGAGGAATTCTGCAAGGAGCAGAAAGAATGCCCTTCTCTCGTGGGTATGCGGCAGCAGGCTGCAGACCAGGCCAATGGTGTTCAGGCCAAAACACATTACGTGTACTGGGAGAACGACCTCCTGTATTCGGAGCCTAAGGCTGCTGAACCTGGGTCAGCCCGTGTGCTGGTGGTACCCCAGAAGTTCAGAGCCTTCCTACTGGGTCTGGCTCATGATGTACCTTTAGCAGGACATTTGGGGATGGACAAGACCTATGACAGGCTTGTCACCCACTTTTACTGGCCCCAAATGCATAAGAGTTCAGATGCTCGTTGCAGAACCTGTCCGACTTGCCAGGCAAGTGGGAAGACGGGAGGGAAGAACAAGGCTCCCCTCCAACCCTTCCCTGTGGTCGGTACGCCATTCCAGCGAGTGGGTATTGACATCGTTGGGCCTCTGGACCCCAAGACAGCCATGGGCAACAGGTTCATCCTGGTCTTGGTGGATCATGCCACCCGGTACCCTGAAGCCATCCCTCTGAGGACAGTGACGGCCCCCGTGGTGGGACGTGCACTGATGGGAATTTTCTCACGAGTGGGATTCCCTCTAGAGGTGGTGAGCGACAGGGGGACCAATTTCATATCCGAGTATATGAAGTCCCTTTGGCAAGAGTGTGGCGTAACGTATAAGTTCACCACGCCTTACCATCCCCAAGGTAACGGGTTGGTTGAGAGATTCAACCGAACCCTGAAAGGCATGATCATGGGCCTAGAAGGTCCGATGAGGCGTAAGTGGGACGTCCTCTTACCATGCCTACTCTTTGCATATCGCGAGGTGCCACAGAAGTCCCTAGGGTTCAGCCCCTTTGAACTACTGTACGGTCACCCCGTGAGAGGACCGCTGAGTTTGGTAAAGGAAGGCTGGGAGCAATCTCCCAGGAAACCTCCCCAGAATGTATATAGCTACATGCTGGCCTTCAGAAACCAGACCAGACGCTTCAGACAACTTGCCGAGGCAAATCTGGAAGCAAGCCAGGAGGAAATGAAGCGGTGGTACGATCAGAATGCCACTCTGGTCGAGCTTCAGCCTGGACAAGAGGTGTATGTCCTGGCCCCAGTGGAGCCCTGTGCCCTTCAAGATAAGTGGACAGGCCCATTTGAGGTTGTGGAGCGCAAGAGCCCCGTGACATACTTGGTGGACATGAAGACGCCCAGGAACCCTTTGCGGGTCCTACATGTCAACCGCCTCAAGCCCCACTTGCGAAGGTCCGAAGGGGGCATGTTGTTGGCAACTGATGACGGAATGGAGGAGGAGTCGGAGCCTCTTCCTGACCTCTTGGTGGCCTGTGAGAAAGATGGGTCAGTGGATGGAGTTAACCTCTCACCCACCCTGACCGCCGAACAACAGGAGGACTGCCGGCAGTTGCTGGGGCAGTTTCCAGATCTGTTCTCCCTGGTTCCGAGTGTCACAGATTGGTGCGTCCATGATGTGGACACTGGAGACAGCTTACCTGTGAAGCATAAGGCTTACAGGGTGACTGACAGGGTCCGGGCCTGCATCAAGGAGGAGGTCTCCAAGATGCTTGCCCTCGGGGTGATTGAGTCTTCCAGCAGTCCTTGGTCCAGCCCCGTGGTCTTGGTTCCGAAGGCTGCTGCGCCGGGAGCCACGCCCGAACTCCGGTTCTGTGTGGACTACAGAGGACTCAATTCAGTCACAAAGACTGACGCGCACCCCATCCCCAGAGCTGACGAGCTCATTGATCGGCTGGGGGCTGCCCGGTTCCTCAGCACGTTTGATTTAACGTCTGGGTACTGGCAGATCGCCTTGACCGATGGGGCAAAGGAGAGGTCGGCATTCTCTACACCAGATGGGCATTTCCAGTTCCGGGTTATGCCATCTGGAATGAAGAATGCCCCTGCCACCTTTCAGAGATTGGTCAACCAGGTGCTGGCTGGGCTGGATGAGTTCAGTGCCGCCTACCTGGATGACATCGCGGTGTTCAGTGGCACCTGGCCAGAACACCTGCGACACCTCTGGGAAGTGTTGATGGCCCTGCGCAGAGCAGGCCTCACAATCAAGGCAAGCAAGTGCCAGATTGGGCAGGGTTCAGTGGTGTACTTGGGACACCAAGTTGGGAGTGGCAAGGTAGCACCCTTGCAGCCCAAAATTGAGACCATCCTGGCTTGGGAACCCCCCAAGACCCAGACTGCAGTGAGAGCCTTCCTGGGGCTCACTGGGTATTACAGGAGGTTTGTCAAGGGTTATGGCACGATCGTGACCCCCTTGACAGAGCTGACTTCGAAGAAGCAGGCCAGGAATGTGATTTGGACTGACACCTGTCAGAAGGCTTTTGACACCCTGAAGACTGCCATGTGCACGGCGCCCGTGCTCCTGGCCCCTGATTTCTCCAAGGAGTTCATAGTGCAAACAGACGCTTCAGAGCATGGTGTAGGGGCGGTTCTTTCACAGATGACTGAGGAGGGCTTTGACCAACCCGTAGCCTTCATAAGTAGGAGGTTACTTCCACGGGAAAGTAGGTGGAGTGCAATAGAGCGTGAAGCATTTGCTGTGGTCTGGGCGCTGAAGAAGCTAAGACCCTACTTGTTTGGGTCTCACTTCCGAGTTCAGACGGACCACAGGCCCCTCAGATGGTTGATGCAAATGAGGGGTGAGAACCCGAAACTGTTGAGGTGGTCCATTTCTCTACAGAGTATGGACTTTACGGTGGAACACCGCCCTGGCACCGATCACGCCAACGCTGACGGTCTGTCCAGATTTTTCCGCCTTAGTGATGTGGAACTCCCTGGGGAAGGGTAGTTCCCCCCACATTTCAGCTGGAGGGGACACATGTTAGACCTGGCACCTTGGCGTGAGTCTCCCTTCCACTTTTTGCTGATGTGCCTCCGATGTTTTGCTGGTTTTCCGATACTCAGGGCACTGCGCCACGGCTGACCCGTGCCGCAGTGCAAGTGCTCCCTACTGTAAATTGTACATGCGATTGGTATCCATGATTGGTTCATTGGATTTACTGTTAGTCCCTAGTAAAGTGCACTAAGAGTGCCGGGGCTTGTAGATGCCAATACTGCTGGTGGGCCTGCAGCGCTGGTTGCGCCACCCACCGAAGCAGCCGTAAAGATGTGTCTGGGAACTGCGACCGCAGAACCCGCGTGCGGTCTCGTACTGTCACGCTAGCTGGGCAAGTGCACCCACTTGCCAGCCCCCGAACCTTCCCTTGACTACATATTAGTCACCCCTATGGTAGGCCTGCGGGCAGGGTGCGTTGTAGGTGTAAGGTAGGACAAGCCCTGATGTGTGTGGCATGTCCTAGTAGTGACTTACAACCAAAACCGTATTTCACTATTGAAGGCTACCTGCTCCATTAGGCCAGACTGAGCTGCTGGAATTATTACACCCTATAATCCCAGCAGGCTCAAGGAGCATGGTAGCGAGTCGTGTTTAGTATGCCTGAACTCAGGATGATAAAATATTTCTTGTAGTCAAGTTTATTTTAGTATCCTGGGTTTGCAAATGCTACTTTTAGAAAGTTAGCATTTGCTTGCTTAACCGTTTCAGCCCGCCTCTGCTGGTATGTGTATCCGACTGTCTGGGACGTGTGAGTGACAGGGCTGGGAGGATGACAGGTGGTGAATGCGCAGATTACACCTTAGTGGGAGGTAGGAGTGCCTCTTGACTCGAACTGTAGCTGTGCTCGGCCACCACAATGCTGGCTGCACCCTCCTGGGGAGCGGCGGATGACTCGGCCGGCACCTGGCCCAGGAAGGGCGAAGCCCCCATCAACAAGGTACTCTGGCCGCCCCTGTCCGCACAATGCTGGCTCCACCTCCTGTGGGGGGTCTGATGCGCCTGCCCCTCACTCTGAAAGCAGAAGCCGGAGTACACCCACCGGGGTACTCAAGGACTGAGAGTGGCTATGCAAAGGCCCCCCTGGCCTGCGAGAACAAAAGAATTGGCCTATAAAAGAAGGAGCCCTGCTCCTTGAGAATTAGATCCTGTTTGGGCCACAGAAGGACTCTGCCCTACGAGAAGGACCGTGAGAGACAAGGAAGGGTGCTGACTCTTGCCTGTGTCTGGTGCCTTGCTGCCGAAGGAGAGGAAGAAGAAAAGACTACGAGAAGACTTTTGCTTTACTTTGTGCCAAACTCTGCTAAAGAGATCTCCAAGGGCTTGAAACTGAACTTGCCCCCTGACCAGCGTCCCAGGACCAGTGGACGCTACCCCCTGAAAGAAAGCGACTGCGGGTGCTTACCATCGCCGCAGTACCGACGGAGGAATCTCCTCCAAGGCAACGACATCCACCTGACCACCGTGACCGGGGCCCAAAGCAACAGCGAGAGCAAAGTAAGGACCAGCCGCCGCTGGCCCGAACACCGTGACCGCAACTGCACCGGGAGCCCGAGAGCAAAGCAAAGGAGGACCCGTCCGGTCCGAGCTCTCGAGTTGACTGCGCAACGAGCAGCCACTCACCTGCAAAGACGGACAGTTGCCCTGTGAGAATCCGCAAGGTCGGTAGCCTGCCCGACAGCCCAGCTGTGAGCGCACAGCTGCACCGGCACTTGGCTGGGTACGTCCTGCACTCGAGGACCGTACTGCCACTTGCCACCACCGCACAGCCGCCACCTCCAGGGTTGGAGCGGATGACGGGAAGAGGACCCTGCCGCCACAGAACACCGCTGCCCCGGATGACCCGTGAACTGCTCGGCTGAGAGCCGCAACGAACAGCGACCCCGGGAAGGCAACGCGACGTGGGACAGATCCCCTGGAAGCAGCCGGCTCCACAAGAACTTTTGTTGACATCGGCCTGAGGGCCCTAAGAGAACGCTTAAAACTTCTGGAAAGAACTGTGGTAACCTGAACTGAGTAACTTGCAACCGTTATCATAAAGTACGTTGACTGTATTCACAAGCCTGCTTAAAATCTATATAAAGATATATATTTTTACAGAATACAGTCTGGTCTCGTTGTGTTATGGGTTGGTTGTAAAGGTGTACTATTGCAAGTGTTTAACCTATATGCCCCAAAGATTAGCCTACGACTGCTTAAGCCACATTACCTAGAGGGTAAGCAGAGGTTGTCTGGAAGGTAACCCTCAGCCCTGACGAGGAAGAGGAGAGTCCCTGCTTGTCGCTAGTGTTGCACTGCGCCAACTAGAGACTCCCCCTTCCTACAGGCTGCATATGGGGAATCCAAACTATTATTGCACAGGGCTTCCTCCAAACCATTTATGTACAAGTTAAAAAGGAATGGGGCCAGGACACAGCCCTGCCTGACACCAATCCTGATTGGGATTTTGTCCGTGCGTTCCCCCTTCAGGCCATAACGGATGCGGGCTGAAGCGTCACTGTAAAAACGTTTATGAAAATAAATAATATTTTCTTCAACCCCAAGTTGTCCCAGCAATATCCATAGTTTGGAATGAACCACACAGTCAAATGCGGCCGAGAGGTCAACAAAGGCCAGGAACAAGTTCCCTTTCTTGGCCCTTGTGTACTTCCCGACCAGCATTAGAAGATTTAGGCCCTGTTCGACTGTTCCTAAACCAGAACGAAAACCATATTGTAGATCAGATAAAATAGAGTTGTCTTCGGCCCATACCAAGAGCCGGTCCAAAATTATCTGGCCCACTATTTTAGTAAAAGAATCTAAAAGGGAGATGGGTCTATAACAACCCAGGTCATGTCTATTTTGTTAATGGGCACTATTATGGACTCCAGCAAGGTAGGCAAAAATTCTGAAATACAACTAGCATTAAGCACCTGGACCAGAAGGGGGCCCCACAGAGGAATAATGGCCTTAAAAATGTCTATGTGGACGCCGTCCAGGCCAGGGGTTTTCCCACCCTGACTTACATGCAAGGCTTTTTCAACCTCTTGTAGGGTGAACATTAAATTTCTTGAGGTGGAGTAGGCAGTGGGGATAGAAGGAGAACTCACCAGTCCCTCACCCTCATATACTTTAGAGAAATGCCTAATCCAGTCTGATCCAGGAATTGCTATCTCTAGTCTGGGACCAACCTCTTCCCTAAGAAAGGGTGTTCTAATAATCTTCCAGAAGCCCACACTGTCGTTCCTACCGGAAGCTAGATGCAAGGCTTCCCAAGCTTCTTCTTTCAGCTCATCCTTTCTGTCTTTTATGGCAAGTTTATACTCTTTCCTGAGTCTACTGACTTCCTTAGCACACTTAAGTTTCTAATGCAGTTCTTTCTTTAGAAGTGCATAAGCTGTAGTGCAACTAGAGTTAAACCAACCTCCTTTTTGTTTAACATTTTTACACTGTCTCATAAGGGAGGTCCTAATTTCATTGGAAATAGTTAGGAAGGATGCAAGGATCATTTCGGGTGTAGAGTCTTCCCCCAAACAAATCGCTAGCTCAGATGTGCATTTACCAATTACTATATTACGTTTTTCAGTTTGATCCACCATGGCCCATCTTAACGAGTAGCCATTTATGCTACCAATGGACACATTTTCGTCCACACTGTCCCTTTCTATATTACGTTTTATAGTGGACTTCTTTGGGATTAAGATGGCTACATAGATCGGAAAATGGTCACTTAAAGCAATATTTGAGACCTTAAAAGAGTAAATTCGATTAGCATGCTTATTAGTTACGAGGGCATAATCAATAGTAGAAGCACAACCCCTCCCATTAAATGTTGGAGGAAGGGAAGATGGTGTCATACAGACTTCGTTTGCAAATCCCAAATCAAATTTACCAAGTAGTCCATTAAATTGTTCACCTAGGGAGGAATGATTCAAATTTGACTGGCACAAGCCGTCTTCCTGTGTCATTCCACACCTGTTATCCTCCATCATGTTACAAAAGGACAATTAAAATCACGGAGAAAGAGTATCATCAGGTCATGACTAAAAGTTTTTCCTTGTAAAAACAATGTTTTGGCCAGTTTTTTGAGGACGTTAGATACATCGCCAAGGGGAATATTATTATATAGATTAAGCAGGGCAATTGGAGTATCAGAGTCCAAAACAAGTATCAAAAGTTGGAAATAGATATCTTTAACAGGCTCTGTAACCTTTGTTATATTCAACTTATTTGACAAGTAGATGCTCAATCCACCCTTAGCTCTTCCGTGTATAATGTCAACAGCTGGAGTATGGAAGGTCTTAAAACCGTTAAGGTGGAACGGATCCCTACTCCATGTTTCTTGGAGGCAGATCAAATCTTGGGTCTGAATAAAGTCCTGCCAAATTGAATTGCCAATTTTAGACTTAATGCCGGCAATGTTCCAGGAAGAAACACTGCATAACGGCGGAACCAGTGGGGAAGAAGCAGGAGCAACAGGACTAGGACCTACAATTAGGGTCAAAGTCCTGTGCTCACTTCCTACCTCTAACCCAACATCCAGGACATCCAATCCCCCTGTATGGCCCTCAATCCTTATCATATTAGAAACTTTCCCCTTACCTTCCTTTACATTTTCCCATGGCTGAGAGCAGGCATGGGGTCAGCTACTATGCCTGAAAGATTTTGTGGGATGTCTAACTGCAGTCAATCATTATTTTCTAAACCACTAAGAATGTCAAAGGGATTTAAAGTTGGGATACAGTATCTTCCTCCCGTTGGGCGGGATTTAATGGTGGACAAAGGGGGCCTGAACACCTAACTGGCCGTGGTGGGCAGTAGAAAAAACCGAGGGGGAGAATGTTAACAAAATCAGGGTCAGCTGACCCACTGCAACCCCTCTCAATTATATTACGAACCAGTGGCGGTGACCGAAATGTTAAAATTACACAGTACCCGCTCAATGATTTACTTGACGTGCCCAACCAGCTAACTCTTCTGGCCATCTTACATTCGGAGAACAAAGAATTGTTATTGAATCCGAGCTTATTAGATAGGAAATAGAGGGATTTGTTCCTCAAAGTCGACCAGTGTTCAAAGACATTAGGGAGGAGAGGAGGAACACTGGCTAACACCACTGTGTGTGGTGTGGCTTCAGGAGGTAAGTTTAAAATAGGTAAGGTTGAAGTTGCATTAACCTCTCTAGTATCCTCAACTCTTCTTATATGACTTATGATTTCGTTAGTAATTACTTGAGCAGGACCAGACGGACCTAGTACGTTAATTCCGATATTACCCCTTGGCATTTTGGGCTCCAGTCGTCCATTAGCCTCACCATTTTTGGACTGGGTTTGAGTGACTGGGACCCGTGATGTATTATTAGTCTTTCCATTTAAGTCATTAAAGATTGGTTGAGCTAATATAGGAATTAATTTGTCCTGAGTAGGCTGCTGGTTACTAACAAACTGTTCCTCCATATTGGTTACCCTAATTTCTACATTCGTAACTTTTAAACGGATAGGTTCTGGAAGAGTTGTTAAAAGGGTCTCCATTCTTCCCCAAAAGCACTCCTCAACTGCTGGATTACCTATGCTAGTTGGGGGAAATGCAATCTCTGTCTGACTGTTACCCTTATTTCCTTTTGTTCCAGTTGGTTTTACAGCAGTTTTTCTCTGTTTATGGCCAGCATTCCCTTTAGCATTTTTTACAGATGATCCTTTCTTATTGGTATGCTTTAGGTTACGTCTTGCCTTCTGCCCTCTAGTCTTTACACAAGGGCTGTCACTATTTGCACTTAACATTGAAACAGACATCGGACTTAAAAGCGTATCACACCCCAGCTTTTCTGTAAGATCCTCAATCGAAAGTGGAGGCTCAGAGGTTACATTCCCGGGGAAAACTGGTTAAAGAGGGCAAGGGTTCAGGTGGCACATTACCCGTAATAGGCACGATATCATGAGTTACTGGGATAGGTTGAACCCCCGGCAGGCCAACAAAAGATGGTGCTAGTATAGAGTCCTGAGAATTTATTATGAACATCGATATATTTGCAGCGGGCAAAGGGGGAAGCGTACCAGCTAGAAGGGAAAGGGGCCTTTCTGTGCTTTCAATAGCAGACGCAACCACCCCTATAGTTTTCTGCAGCATTCGATCAATTGCTGTCAGACTTGGGAGAGTAGTATTTGAAACTACTCTTTGCTTCATGACAGGGGCAGACTGTGCGGGTATATTCTTCCCCATGATCTAACACTAAGATATGCAGAAAATATCGGAAACAATACGATAATACCAGCGTACGCAAAACGATTCTAACACTGAGGTACGATAAATAAACTCTTGTTTAAAAATAAGATTAAATCTTTAGTACAATATTGCTATAATTATTAATAATGGTGAATATTTAACACCAGAAAATCATTAGTTCGTTCCATAACCTAAGACCAAGAGGGGTGGCCCAGCCCAGCCTCTCCCGGCCCCAGACGGCCACAGACGGCCCGCCCTTTACCAGGGCTTTGCCCGGGCGCGTCCGCGCGCGTCCGGCGGTGGGTGAGCCTTGGTGTCCCTTTATGCGCCTCCTAGCGCGATGGCTGCAGGCGTGTCGTGCGTGGCGCAGGGGACGCTGGGAGTTGTAGGCTAACTCCCCTCTGGCGCGTCCCTGCACGGTAATGACCCCCACAGACTCCTGGTGCCCACGGATTCCTGGCGGTGGCGGCAAGGGCACAAAGAACTTCCAGCTGCCCCCGAGGTAAGGCTCGTGGGACTCCTGGCGGTGGCGGCGAGAGTTAGAGAGTTCCCACGGTGCGTGAGCCCTGGCGTCCCTTTATGCGCCTCCTGGCGGGCTGGCTGCAGGCGCATCGTGTGTGGCGTAGGGGATACTGGGAGTTGTAGGCTAACTCCCCTCCGGCATCTCCCTGCGCGGTAATGGCCCCCACGGACTCCTGGCGCCCACGGACTCCTGGCGGAAGCGGTAAGGGCACAAAGAACTTCCAGCTGCTCCCAAGGTAAGGCTAGTGTGACTCCTGGTGGTGGCGGCGAGAGTTAGAGAGTGTTGTCAAATTGAGACAGATGATGGCGTTTGCAGTACAAGTGGTGAGCTTAAAAGACATACAAGGAAAATATTTCATAGAAGAAACTTTTGACAGAGCCAATATTGTCATTGAATTTCTAAAAGCCTTTGTTTGTATACTCTTTACTTTGTGAACAAAAAATCTGTAAATCCAACAATGTTATCATGATAGTTAAGTAAACTGAATGGACTCAGAAGGTCGAGTAGTTAATATTTTCTGACATCTTAGGCATCAATGTGGCAAGCAGAAAAAAACATAAATTAGCTATTAAAATGTTGTTGTGTCAGAAAACTAAATACATCAAAAAACACAAATTGTATTTTGGGAAGGTTTGTCCTTTGCATCTATGAGGTTCAACAGTTGCCTAGAGAAGGTCTCCAAATGGATGGCAGCCAGGAGCCTAAAATTAAACGGGGATAAAACATAGATCATGGTGGTTGGCAACAACCCAACACTTTGGGACCAGATTAGCTGGTCTCTCTCTCAAGGAGAACGTCCATCCACCTAGCTGGAAGGTACTCTGGACAAGCATCTCTCCATGGCATCCCAAGTAAAGAAGGTGGTAGGCAGCTGCTCTGGCCTCCTGAGAGCTGTAAGGAAGTCTTTGAAATGGCTCCCAATGAACTGTGATTCAAGGATTGAGTCTTTACCTCCTTGACTATGGCAAGCCACTTAACTTGAGCAGTCCAATGCCTGTCACAATAAAAACTCCAAGTCATTCAGAACGCGGACGCTCAAATACTGGTAGGTATTTCTAAAATGCAGTAGGTATGTGCAGCGCTCAAAACTCTTCATTGGTTGCCCATAATTTGTAGAGTACAATTCAAGGCACTATGTATCACACATCGGGCAAAACACAAAGGCCCACATGTTCTCTATCAAATGATCATCTCCCACTGGACCAAGAGGGCTCTTAGGTCAAACAATCTTGATCTTCTTGCCCCCAGAGTCAAGAGAGCTAGAAGTGGAGGTCACTTCTTCACATTTCTTGCAAATACACTCTGTAATTCTTTGCCTATCAGCCTGAGAATGGATGACAATTTCATGAGTATTAGAACGAAACTAAAACCTATCTTTTCCCCTAATCATTTTTAATTACCCTCACTCTAACCAGATAAAGCTGGGAAGCCCGTTGTCGGGAAACCATGTTCTTTACAAAACAGACGAATAGAATAGAATGGTGAACTTGCATGTACCCCTACCCGCAGTGCCCGACTGCTCCTAAATCTGGCATCCTGACCTTGATTTTGGCCCTGGAGTCACACTAATATAACCTCAACAGAGGGATAGGCCTCTCCCTGGAAATGCAAAGCCCAGCGCCTGGTCTGTGATGTGGCCTAGAAGGGTTCACTAAGCATTCGCTTATAGTGGACTGAGAACTATCCCCTAGATTCATCAAAGTCCCGTTTTGCGAGTCCTTAATAGCGATTATTAAGGAATCGCAATTAAGGACTTGCAAAACGGGATTCATGTAGGAATCGCTAAATAAATTGCGATTCCTATACATTCCTTATTTGCGATTAGCAATTTGCTAATCGCAAATAAGGATGCGATTTCAAGGGTGCTAGGGGTGTCCAAAGGACACCCTGTAGCACCCCTGAAATGTCATCCATATTGGTGTTGCGCACACACATGTCCAAAGGACATTTGTGTGTGCAACATGCAACTTAGAGAAATGCATTTAAAAGCATTTTTCTAAGTTTTCGCTATTTACCACAAGGTTTGACCTCGCGGTAAATAGCGGCCCGAAATTGCGATTTCGCAATTTAAAAATGGTTAATGAATTGCATTTAAGGAATCTCAAATAGAGATTCCTTAAATGTAATTCCTCGCAATTTGGAGAATTCGCAATTACCGATTTTTGCATTTGGGATGATGAATCCCAAATGCAAAAATTGCGCACACAAAGGGCCAGATTCTCAGAATCTGGCCCTTTGCGAGCCGATTGTTCAGTGATGAATCTACTTGTATGTCCCTTTACTAGATTAGGCACATAAAGTGATGGTAGCAGCAAATAATATTTTGTGAATCTTTAGTGGGACCAGATTTTTTTCACCTGTGTCAATGAGAGTGAGGTCTACTGGCCCCTCTTTGATAAGGTTCTGCTGTTATGTGATACTCAGAACCTCGTGCTGCCCTGTTTGCATGTTGAGTGTTTGTCGATAGTGATTGAATAAGAGTGGGAGTAGGGCTGTGTGTAAGAGCCCGAGTACTGAAGACAGTGAATCCATTTTGGATGATGATAGTTTAGCATGACACAAAATAGGTCATAACAATAGCTTCCCCTCGACAGTGTAAGTGTTTTGTCTGTATTCTTGTGGCTGGAGGGTGGCAATCCAGACAATAAAGAGAGAATAATGGACGCAGGATTACCTTTAGAAATTAAGGTAAAACTTTGTTAGCTAAGAACTCCTGATTCGTTCTCCCTGAGCACTGCTATTTGGTTCATGGCAGTAACGAGGGGTGGGTCTGCGGTTTCTGCTAAGCAGAGACATTTACTAGGTCAGGCCTGCCCTTTTTGTCTCTCCCTGGTTACTCTTCTGGAAGGATGATCACAGCCAGGTGCACAAACGTCAATCTTCATTGTGGCCATTTCATGGGTGCTCCAGCTTGGAGACAGCCCCGGGGCTACCTGCGGTGGGGAGCATCACATTACAAAAAGGCTGTATCTTGAGAGCTGCCTGAGAAGGAAACTTGAAAGAGAGCCCCCCCACCCAAAAAAAGCAGTTCTCAATTTTGAGACTGTGTATCTGCATCCACTATCTAGAATATGTGTATAAAAGTGGGATCAAACCATCCCACATGGTTCCAATTCCAAGTTCTTCAGGACCACAGAGGGGAGTTATCTGCAGGGTACACAAAGTACTGCTGCTGTGTTACAGGCAGGATGTATGACTGTTAGCCAGTCTCCATGAGGAGACATCACTTGAATTATGAACTTTCTGCTAGAGGAGGTGAAGGTCCATCTAGTGCCTAGAAGCCCGCTTGCTAAATGAGGGAAGGAGGCAAGCTGGCCCTGCAGCAGGAAAGATTGTCCAAATGAAGGCACGCATGTTCCTGGCCTAGAGCACACCCAGAGATCGCGGCTTGAGACAGCGGTGAAGCATGCTGCAAGTAGGTCTCAGGGTTCCTTTGACAGTTCTTGTCGAGAACTGCACCTGAAAGACTGCAAGATTAACTATTGGTGTGCTTAAGACTCTGCCACTGCTGAGCGAGAGCCGATCTTCCTAAGGAGGCTGAAACTTCGAGGAGCACACCCATGCATACATATCAGCTCAGCAGAGGGAAGCAACTACCTTCCCATGATATTTGTTTGCTCTGACCTTGAATAGGGTTGCAACTTCCTTGTTGTGCGGTTCCCAGCTCAGAAGAGGGCAACAACCACCTTGCCTTAGGATCTGACTCTACCGGCCCAGATAAGTGCTGCATCTGCAACAGTCGTTGGAATCAGCTGATGGAGTGGTGCATAGTACAAAATAACACTAACTGGATACCAGCAGTATCAGAGAGTATTGGTGCTGAAGCCTATTTATCCAACAGCTTTAATGAACGCATGGTGTGGGCTATACAAGGTAGTGCAGAAGATTTCAGAAGAAAACTACTAGGTGGACAGACGTGCCACAGTGGAGCCAAAAAAGGTGTCCACAGATCCAGAGGTACCTCACAGTGAATCTCATTCAACTCAATGAAGACAGTGATCACGTCCTGCCCTGCTGCAGGCTAGTGCAAAGGATGGCTCCGTGGATGGTGTAAAACCAAACCTTGGCTTACGCCTGAGCATCAGAGAGAGTGTAGTGAAGTGTGTGGATCATTTTCTCAAAGGAAATGATGCGTTGACAATACAAGCACTCACCCCCAGTCAACTGATCTGGGTTTAATCCATCACCGTTCTTTAACCCACTCTGCCACCCCAGTGCAGACATGGCCATATGCTGGGGTGAATGTATGACATTGTTCTGCATTCTGTCCATCAATTGTTGTTTTTGATCATTTTCTCATCCATTTTCGTTGATTCCAAGGTTGACACCTGTAAGTGTCTGTTACATAGACATATGTGATTGCTTACCAGTTAAGAGCAAGACTTACTGGATGCGTGAGAGAGTCTAGGAGTGCATCACAGCAGAGTTGCCAAGATGTTGGAGTTAAGGGGCAATTAAGCGTTCTCCTAGACCTTGGGTCTGTCCAGTAGTATTTGTACCCAAGGAAGCATCCACTGACTTGTGCTTTTATGTGGACCAGCAGGCCCTCAATGAGGTGTATTAAAACCAATCTGCACCCAATCCCCAGAGCTGAAGAGCTACTGGGTGCTACTTGCTTCGTGAGTACTTTCGACCAGACCAGTGGCTACTGGCAGGTCACATCAGCACCTAGTGCCAAGTAGAAGGATGAATTCACTACACCAGAAAAGTAGAATCAGTTAGGGTGATCCATTTGTGTTGAAGAATGTTTGTGCCACTTTTCAACACCGGGTGAACATTGTTCTCATGAGGATTTAAGAGATATTTGTGGCATATCTTGACAACACTGCCATATTTATCAATTTGTGGAAGGACCATCTGAGGCACCCAGATCAGGTGTTTGTCAGGATACAGATTCCGTAAAGTCCGCCTGCCACCGAAGCAGTGTGCGGGACCGGCCGCCAGCGGTGTGGTGGTCCTGCACCGCTACTTAGGATGGGACCACCACGGTGGCGGTCGTAGTCCGTATCTTTAACACTGCGGCGGGTGCTGCTGTAAGTCGCATAGAGGCATCGCCGCCATGGAAAGGCTTTTTTCCGCCAGGCATCATAGAAGGCACTTCCACCATATTATGCCCTAGTTCCGCCCGGCCGGCAATTGGAACGATTGCCGACCGGCGAAAAAGAGGTAGATGGACTTTCCATCTGCCGCGGTACCCCCAGCCATGGTAATGTGGCGGGGGTAAATGGGGTTGTGATGGCGGGCGGATCGCCACCACCGGACGGGCAGTGGCGATCCGCCCACCATCATAATCACCTCCATAGTGTCCTCTCACACCAATTAGTAGCTCACCCCTAGGATGAAGTAAGTGGCAGGTTAAGCAGTCCACTGTACTCTATCTTGGACACTGGGCGGGCAAGTAGAAGATCTACCCATTAGGTGATCAGATGCAGTCTGTGCCTGAGTGGGAGGTTCCGAACCACCTAGACTCAAGATAGAGCCTTTCTAGAACTAACTAGCTAATACAGAAACTTTATCACCAACTATGGGACCATAGTTGCCCCCTTGATAGCGCAAATATTCAATATAAGCAGCCTAAGAAAAATATCTGGACAGTGGAGTGTCAGAAGGCCTTTGAGGGCAAGATGAAATCACCATGAAATGCACTTGTGTTAAATGCAGCTGCCTATGGTTAGACCTTCATTGTACAGACTGAAGCCTCAGATAAAAGACTTAAAGCAGTAATGGCTCAACTTAACAATAACAGTAGAGAATGTCCAGTGCCTTTTAACAGCTGCTGGGTGCCGCCTAGAGAACAGAACTCAGCGGCCTTTGAAAAACAATGTTTTGCCACTGTATGGACCTTAAGGCAGCCATGGCCTTACTTTATTAGTTCCAGGTTTTTGTTCTTAGTATGAGGAACACACAGAGAAACTGGACAGTATCCGAGAGCGCCCCGGAGGTGACCCTTGCTGCCATGTGGGTCCCTGGAACTCCCTTTGAGGATTTGGTCCAGAACTGTACAAGAAGGACTACCAACATCAAGTAGCCATATGCCCCATGACGGCCGTTAAGGGCCACAATTCAGGGTGGCCTCCTTGAAGGCTTGAGTCACTACGGCTCTGCTGAGGGACAAGTGATCAGCCCAAGTTGGCTGCAACTGGCAGGAGCACCCAGCTGCAGATGCACCAGCCTGTCGGAAGGCCGCAAATACCTTACCATAATCCAAAAGAGTGTCATAACTATCTCACCTTGACATTCATCTTCACTAACCCAGAAGAAGGCTACAATAACCTTGATGTAGGAGCTCCCTGCATCAGCCAAGACAATGGCTGCAAATGAAGTAGGATCACTATGCCAAAGCCTGCTGAGCTGCAATTAGTTGTTCTGATGGAAGGAGCAGCATTCCAGAAACGCTCCCTCCAAGACTGCCAGGAAGACAATGAACGAGTAAGCATAGAGAACCAGTGCGTGGGTTTGAATACTTTCTTAACCAAATGACAAGCACTGGACTGGACAATGAGGTATTGTGTCTGTTGGCTGATTGTTGAGTTCTGAACTCTTGCTCCCGACACTACCTCATGAGGAGCTGGTGACCGCTAACCCTTGCTACCCTTCCAGTCAAGGGTGGGGTTTTACTTGGCCCACTTTACAAAGCCATAGTAGCATTGACCCCAGAACACAAGTGTCAACAACCTTTACCATCACAGATGGGGCCCAATCGCCCAAGTCTGTATGAGCGGGTCTCACAGTGGGGATTCATTTCAAGCATCACCTCAGGTTGCATACAAATTTTAACAAAATGACTACTTGATCCTATCACCAAAATCTAATATGACAATGTAAGTATCCTTGAACTAGCATTACCTATTAAAGCCAAAGCAAACCATAAAAACATCTGAAAGCCAACGGCTGAAGAGGACTGATCCATATCTAAAGCTGTTTTCCTCGAGACCTACAAAGGCAAGCACCATTTGAGCAGTATCCGGAGATGCTGACACTGAAGCGATATCATTTTACACCGTCGCTGAAACTTAGGAGCTCAAGTTATCATGTTTGCTCTTACATTGGACTACCAACCAGCAGGTGCACGGAATCCTTGCAAACCCTCCAGTTTATGATGCTGTGAAGTTCAGAAGTACTCTGAAGTAATATTAAGGAACGTTACACAAACTCTGACCATTATATTTTGTTAATAATGGATTGTTATGCCCTGAAGAAGCGACAATTATCTATGAATTGTTGCACAACTCGTTACATTTTTCTAAAGTTGTAGAGCCCATTCTTTAAAACTGAACTACTTATAGTAACAATTCAAAAACAATGAACTTTAGAAATCCAAACTGAAGACTGTGTTACCTTTTTAAGATCTCATTCCTGTCCGTTTTAGGTTAAAACTATGCAGTGCTAGGAAGAGGCACTGCAATTTCTTCCTGGGTCTTCTTGCCAGTCCGTTCAAAACCAGTTTTCCTCTTTTGATTCTGTCTGAGCAGGTGCAGTGCTTGGCAGAAGAGCCATTAGGGTCCACTGCATATCCCATCAAAGATGTGTATCAGAAACAGTACCAGACTGCTTTCTCCAATGCTGCAATCCACAACTTCAGCTATAGAAATTCTACTTTAATTACTAGTTTGTGAATGGGGCATGCAACATCTTGTCATCTTGGTGCACACCAGTGTCTGTAGAATGGGCATCTGAAATGACCAATTTAGAAGGCTGGAAGAGATGATCCACCAAAATTCAATATTATCAAAGTATCAACAGTGAAAATAAGTTGGAACGTACGTTTAAGTGAAGGCATTAAACTTGAGAATGTGATAAAAAAAGATCTGCTTAGGCAACAGTTAGAACATATAGATTTGTATCTAGAATTCTCTCTTTGGCTGTCTGCCTAGAAGTGTGTACAATGCTAAGAAATGTAATTGAAATTACTTGCACTCTCCCTATGACTACTGTAGTGTCCTCCCCAGCCCGGGAGCATGCAAATGAAATATGCTGCACATGGAGCTCTGCAATACACGTGTTTATTCTTCAACATACAACCACAAACCGCACACATTACGCTATACCTTTTATTACCGCAAGAGTCCTAGCCCTCATAATCTCAAGACACTACATCTCCCCCTTAGTTAAATAAAAAGTAGACAACATTAGATCATTCCGCAATGAGTCATAAAGTTGCCCCCACTGGTCGCCTAGATCGGGTGGTATAAGGAAATTGAGGGGCACCTTGCTCAAGCATCGCTGGCATTGGTTCAAATGTCTGATCTGGACAGGTAGGCAAGGTCACCTCACTTGTGATATCAGGAGCAGACGAACATCAAGATAGATGTTTAAAGTGTGACAAGTCCCATGTGGATGACTTTCCTAGGCAATGCGCTGTCACCATGTGTCCTTTGCACGTTACAACCCTCAAATTGCTGACATCAAACGGAGCATCCTTTTTTCACGTCCTTTTCTGTCTGACCGCTATCCATTCTCCTTTTCCAAAGACTGTTTCCTGGCGCGTCGGCACTGATCAGTATAGGTTTTCATCTTGCACTTTTGAGAAGCATCTGTGACACGTACCTCATTGGCATTTATCGATCAATCCGATGTCCATTGTGGTAGTCTGATGGCTTTCTCAAATAGCAAGGTGGCAGAACTCTTACCAGTTGTAGAGTAAGGAGTTGATCGATATGCACGAAGGGCTTGACACATGGCTTGGTTGAGATCAAATTTCTCTATCGATGCACGCTGAATTAACTTCTTGAGGGTATCTATAAATTTGTTCAACCCCACTGGCTTGGGGCCAGAGAGGTATACTATTTTGTTGCTTGACAGCGAGTCGAACAAGAAACTTCTTGAATTCTTTGCTACTTAAAGGTGGGCCATTGTCAGATTTGAGATGCCCCATACTGTAAAGAAGTTATCAAGCCGCTCGATGACTTTGTCATGAGTTGACGATGACAAGTTTTCCACCAAAAGAAAACATGAATACTCATCAATGACTACCAAGAGATCATGTCCAATTCCTAAAGGCCCAAAGAAATCAACAGCAACGCTCTCTCAGGCATGTTATGTTATGTTATGTTAATTGTTTATTTATTCAGAGCACGTACGCCCATGGGCTTCATGGCGCTATTGAACAGTGGGTTTGAAGACATAACACAGCAAGGCATTTTCGGCAGTCATCTATTTAGAGTATGCCTGTTTAAAAAGCCAGGTCTTGAAAGCATATCTAAAAGAAAGAAGGTTTTCAGTTTGTCGCAAGGATTGTGGCAAGGAGTTCCAAAGGGAGGCTGCAAGGTAGTGAAAGCTGCTGCCTCCCTGACGTTTTTTCTTGTACTGGGGTACCAAAAGTAAATCTTTATGGGCTGAACGAAGGCTGCGTGAAGGGATATATTTACATATCAGCTGCCTTATAAATTTCGGGCCCTTATTTTGCAAAGCTTTAAAAATAATACATCCGGCCTTGAATACGGCTCTCTGCGCCACAGGCATCAAGTGTAGTTCTTCTAAGCCTGGCCTGATGGACTGCCACTTAGGTTGCTTATAAATAAGCCTGGCTGCCTGATTCTGTAGATACTGCAGTCTTTTAAGCTGACCAACTGGAAGACCCGGATAAAGACTGTTCGAAAAATCAAGGCGGGATAAGACCAAGGCGATGACTGCCTGAATCAGAGCCGAGTAGGTTAAAAGGTGGGCGATTTTCCTTATCTTTCTCAACTGGAAGAATCCAGAAGAGACTACCGTTCCTATCTGGCTTTTCAGTTAGAGATCCTCGCTGATGGTTACCCCCAGACTCTTGACGGAGTGAGATTTGCTGGGGGGGATTTCCCAAGTCCAAGGGCCAAAAATGGGGGCCCCAGCTGATTTCACTTTTCCCGGGCAAGACAAGTTCTGTCTTGCCCGGGTTCAGCTTAAGATGGTTCAAAGTCATCCAGCTTTGGATGTGGGTCATAGTGGCTTGGAATTCTACAACTGCATCAGGAGAGCTCAGGGAAAAAATAAGTTGTAAATCATCTGCGTAGTTGTATATCGTGACATTGTGATTTTTCAAAGAATACAACAAAGGGCGCAGATACAGATTAAATAATAAAGGGGACAGGGAAGAGCCCTGAGGAAGGGCAAGTGGAATGTGCAAGAAGATCAGACATTGTCAATGGATGCTGTGTCACTTTGGTGGCTAAACAGTTACAAAGGTGTCAAATTCCCAGCTCTTTCTTAACTCGTTGTTTTAGGTGAGGGAACCACACTCGGTCTCTTAGGGCTCTTTTGGTGGCTACAATGCCACACTGTCTGTCTAGGGCTAGTTCAATAATTTGCTGTTTCAGGCTCACATGTTGGACGATTCTCCAGCCTCTCAGTATGATTTTCGGATGAGAGATAGCTCATCGTGTACCTGTTTGAAATTCGACATCATCAGCAAAAGGTTGTACACTTGTCTTCCAAGATTGCATTGTAATGATGTCTTTGAGGATGAGCATGTCTATCTATGAGTTCATAGCAGCAATAATTGGTTCAATGGATAGAGCTGCTGGTGTACTGGACCACACAATGAAGTTGAGATACTCTTCAGCAGCCTTGGACGTTGAATTGTGGCGATGTAGTGACACTCATGAAAAGTAGTCGGTAGAGTTTTAATATTTCCCCGGTTTGTGTACAATTACATAGTCGTACCCTTGCAGACGCAACCCCCAACTCTCAATACGAGAGGGCATCTTAGCTTTCAGATCTCTGAAGATAGTGAGCAATGCCTTGTGGTTTGTGATGATATTGAAACATTTCCCAAATAAAAACAGATGAAAATGTTTGCAGATCCACACTACAGACTCTTCTTCTCCGGCTGAGAGTGGGCAAGTTCTGTTTCAGACAGGCTTCTTTTGGCATATGTTACAATGTGTCTCTGGGCATTCAAATGGTCATTATGTTGAGCAAGGATTTCCCACAGCCCCACTGGGCTCACATCTACCGTGATTTCAGTATGTAAACTGGAGTCAAAGTAGGTAATTCCAGTTGCATTCTTAATCGCTTGTTTTATGTCCTTGAAACTTTGGTCACATTCAGGAGGCCACTGGAAACGGACATTTTGCTTAGTTATGCCTTTTAATGGGGGTACTCACTGTAGCAAAGTCATGAATATATCTTGAGCAATAACTGACCATGCCTACGAAGGATCGCAGCATGGCTACATCTTGTGGGGAGAAAGCAGATGACAATGCTTGCACTTTATCGGAGTCAGGAGCCATTCCCCTTCAGAGAATATGTGCACAAAGAACTTGAGTTTGGTTTTGTGACGGTCACACTTTGCGTCATTCAAAGTGAAACTTGCATCAGCAAGCAATTGGCACACATACAAAGGCTTTGTCATGCTCCTTTTGTGTTGTCACAAATACCAGTATGTCATCACTGTAATTGAAAGCATGTGTGGCGGATGACATAATGAAATATCTGCACAGCCGACAATACTCCAAAACTGTCTTTTGTATCTGAACAAACCAACATGTGTCGAAAAATGTTGTAAGGTACCTACAGTTCTCTTCCGGCATGAGTATATGTTTACTTTTGTTCAGGTCTAGACAGGAGAAGACTTTTGCTTCTTCGTTTAGCTGTATCATCATATCCGCGATGTGGGGACCAGGATGTCTTTCTCGCTCAATTGCTTTGTTGGCCTGGAGCATGTCAAAGCAAATGTGCACTGAACCTCCACTGTCCTTTTTGTCACAACTGCATAGGACCGGAGGAGCATTCAATGATGTTATGTTTTAACAATGTTTCTAGTTCTTTCTTAACAGCTTCTTTTGAGTGGAAAGCAACTATGTGGTGCAACTAGGCGAATGTCCTCACTAATATGAAGTTGCACTTTCATTGTCTTGAGTCTTCCTAGGCCACGAAACAACTATGGGAACTGACTCACAATTGCAGATTGAGCATAGATGTTGTAGCTGTGAGATATCAGTCCCATGTCAGCACCAGTGGTAAAGCTAAGTAGGCAGGCACTCAATGAAATTCCCTAAAGAACGTGAATCAGGTCTTGAACTAACGTCATTTTAGGTCACATGGTTGCTGTAGATGACCTCTGACTATGTAACAGTTTAGACACAACCCATGTGTATATCTTCGTGTTTAATAGACTGAGGCATGGCACAGGAGATAGATAAACTGTTAAATTTCTCTACTGGCATGATATTAAGCAAAGGAACCACTGTCTAAATGAAGGTTATGGGGCAACCGTTCCACTTTTAATATAATTTTAGGACAGTGTCCAAATGAAACTTTTCACTCTGTTTGGTGCTTCTCATTTGACTTTATCTTTTTTACAAATAGCTAATCCTACATGTGCATGCCGTTCTTTGGTAGATAAATCGACTCACATCTGTCTTCTTCACTGGCACTGGATAATGACACTGAAGGACCTTAGTATGATGAATTTGACAACAATTGACTTTGTTTTGTCTCTACCTATCGTAACTGATGTTGCCTTTTGGCATAGTGAGAATGCTTCTGGAACCTTCTGGTGGCCATTTTCTCTTCTCGCTGTGATGCATTTGGTTTCTCTTTCCCTTTGCAGATGGTTAGGAAGTGGGGTTTTTCATGCAGCCCTTGCATAGTTGGCCTATGGTTGGACATTTATCTTCATGGGAAATGAAAACCCACATCGGAAGCATGCTTTTTCTTTCTTTGGAGAAGTTAACTTGAGCGCATTTGTTCTGTGTTTATGCTTACTTTTCCTGATAAGAGCTGAACCATTTCTCGCAGTTGTATCTTTCCTATCACCAGCTTGTCCATCTGCTCGTTCGTCTACCCTCGAAGCCAATAGTATTTTCTCTAAACTCAGTAGCTCTCTCAGCATACGTCTTCTGAAAGAGTCCGAGAGACAACCATCAATGACTCTGAGGCACATAGCTACTTCATCATTAAAATCACAGAACTATCCCCGGACTTGCGTCGCGGAAGGGCCCGGCCTTCTAGCATTGCGGAGGAGAGGGGCGGAGGCAGCTGCGGAGTAGTGCCTGGGGGAGCCTACGAACTTTGAACCTCGGCTTGCCAACTGCCGGGGGGGCTGTATTACGTTGGATGTGCGGGGAGGCTACACTGGTGCGGGGCCTGCTGAGGCTGGAGAGTGGGCACCACAAGCCCGGTCCTAAGAGCGAAGCACACTGTACGGCCGCACGATCTCTTCCCCCCACCCTGCTTTGACCAGCCTAGATGGATGTAGCTGCCTGGCACCCAGGAGGGTCTCACAGGGGGTCCGTTGCGCTCTCCTACAGTGGCTGCTGCTGAAGGATTGTGGAGTCGCGCTGCCACACCTAGGACTAACAAGTAAGACCTGGTGGCTCTGCACCGTGGGGAGCGCCTGCATTTGGCGTCGACAGGCGGTGGCGGATCGTTGGGGTGCCAGTCGTGTCGACGGGTGAACGACCGGCCTGAAGTTGGGGGAACATCGCATCCGGATCGGGAGGTGCCACGATGTCCGCCGCAGCGCGCAAAGGGAAACCTGGGAAAGATGGCGCCGCGAAATCTTCTCAGCAACCGGCGTCCCCTGGACCCAGCGCATCGCCCAAGAAATCGGACGATAAGGCACCAGCGACCAAAGCCTTTATGGCGGAGCTCTTTGCTTCCATTAAGGAAGATATCTCGGAACTTCGCGCCCAGCTTGCGTCGGACCTCCGAGAAGTGCGAAGACATGTGGACGGTATTGGGGAGAGGGTGGCTACCCTGGAGGATCACGACTTAAGTATGACGAACGATGTCCACCAGCTACAGCAAGACATCATCCGGCTCACGGAGCAAAACCTGGACCTCCAGACCCTCACGGAGGACCTGGAAAACCGTTCCCGCCGGAATAACATCCGCATCCGCGCTGTACCATGGGACGGCGAAGCGGGAGATCTGCGGGGATATGTCCAGGCCCTTTTCCTGCAGGTGTTGGGCGACGATGATGTTCAGGAAATCAGGATGGACAGGGTACATAGGGTTGGTCTTCCTAGGAGAGGGGGGCCGCCCCCCGACATCTTAGTCTGTGTTCATGATTTTCAGCTTAAAGAACGCATCTTACGTAAGGCACGGACTATCTCATCACTGCGATTCAGGGAGCACCATCCGCAGCTCTATCAGGACCTGGCAGCTTCGACCCTTCAGAAACGGCGGGAGTTTCGTCCAGTGACCACCATCCTCCAGGAACGCGGCATTTCCTATTCGTGGGGCCATCCCTTCCGAATCATCTTCAGGTGGGAGAACAGGCTGGTGCAGATCCGCTCTCTCCAAGCGGCGAAGGATCTTCTGGGCCTGGACAACGTGGCCCCCTCGCAGGGAGCTGGCGGCTCGCCGCCGCGGAGGCGTAGACGTTCCTCGTCATGGCAGAGAGTGGGCCCGGATATGGACAGTAGGCGACCTGACCGTTCAGCTAGCCTGCTGGAAAGGGGAGATGCTGTGGCTTCGGTGGCCTCGGTGACTTTGGCGTCTTCCCAGCAAAGCTCAGGAGCAGCTTGATCTTTCAGCCGCCAGCTGGTAGGTGCCGGAGGGGCACATGACTTCAGGTACCGTGGGTTTGATTGTACTTTTGGAGAAGACACCCCGGTCCGTGGTCTCTGGGGGTCCTGACACTGGTCCCCCGGCCCGTCCCAGGAGGATTTCCACAGACTGCCATCCACTGGGACTGCTAAGTACACTTGTTTGGTTTTGGGTTTGGTCTTGGGGAGGGGAGGTGGGGGGGACATTGGGAGCCTTTGGGGGGGGGTTGGAGAACGGGTGGGGGTTGGACGGGGAGGTGGTGGCGTCCGGAGTGAATGTGTAGTTTGCTTCTTTCTCTCTACATCTGAATCGATTGTGCTCTTACTTACCGGGCCTTTGGGAGGAACTGCTTACTGGGTGGGTGCTGTTGCCGTGCTTGGGCACCCAAAATCCGGGAGGAGTGGAGTGATCGGTGGGGGCTTGGTGCTGGATGGGGCTCGGGGGTCTGCCTGGCTGCCTTGGGTGGGGTGGGGGGGGGGTGGCAGGTTGTCGAGTTGTGCATGCACATGCAGGGGGGGGGGGTTCTGATTGTCTCCCATGCCGCTTAGTATTGGGACATGGAATGTAAAGGGCCTCAACTCCCCTCAGAAGCGCCAGAAAATTTGGAAATATGTGTCCGACCACCACTTAGATATTGTGGGGCTCCAAGAGACCCACCTGGCACGCAAGGATGTACTTCGATTGCGCCATAGACATTTCCCGCTCATCTATAGATCCTCTGCAACTACCAAACATAGGGGGGTGGCACTCCTGTTCCGAGCGTCCCTGCACTTCCAACCTTTGGGGCTCAGCTGTGACAAGGAGGGGCGTTGGCTGATGGTCAAGGGGTACTTTATGGCACGACCTGTACGTTTGTGGTGGTGTATGCTCCCAATTCTGGGCAGAATGATTTTCTTCGAGATCTGTTGGACAGGGCGGGGGACTTTGTTGAGGGGCATGTAGTTCTTATGGGGGACTTCAACATGATTTGGGACAAGGACTTAGACAGCTCCCGAGCTCAGAGAGTGGGTACTGGGTTTTTTTCTACGGAAACTCAGAGTATGGTTGGTGAGCTTGGATTGATTGATAGCTGGCGATTCTTGCATCCACAAACGCGAGATTACACCTTCTTTTCCCATGTTCATCATACCTACTCCCGGCTAGATCATATCTTTGTGAGCCAAGCCCTCAGGGGAGATGTCCGGGATTCTAGTGTCTTTCCTCTCTCGGTGTCAGACCATAGCTTGCTGGTACTAGGGCTCCACTGGCCGACCAGTGGGGACGGGGTGAGGAAATGGTATTTTCCTCCAGCGCTTGTCCGGGATGACACCTCCTGCAAGGACTTGCGTAAAGCGATAGGGGAGTTTCTGGCCCTCAACCCGGCCTCGGACACCTCCCTCTTTAATACTTGGGATGCTTATAAGGCCTCCCTGCGGGGCACCTGTCTCAGTCTCAACGCCAACCTCAATAGGTTGAGGAGGAAGGAAAGAGAGGACTTGGAGGCGGAACTGGCTGCTTTGGAGCAAGCCCACAAAACCAATCCGTCTAGACTGACTCTTAGACCACTGACTGCCGTGCGGGGCAAGTTGAAGGCCCACTATAACAACCGTGCAGAGTTTACCCTCCTGCGGCTTCGGCGTGTTTCCTACTCACAGGGGAATAAAATAGGCAGGCACTTGGCTCGTCAGCTCCGGGACAAAAGGGAGAGGGATTATATTGGCGGCATTCTGGACTCCTCTGGTTCATCACACCATAGAGATATAGATAAGGCAAATATCTTTGGCTGCTTTTATGGGGCACTCTATAAGGGTGACTCCCTTGATCGAGCGGCTCAGGACCGCTTTCTTGCTGACCTTCCCATCCCACGGGTGTCGAAGGAATGGAATGAACTTCTCACTGCCCCCATCTCCAGATCAGAGGTGTTAGACGCTATTAGGGATCTGAAACTCCACAAGGCGCCGGGTCCAGACGGCTACGCGGAGTTGTTTTACAAATCGTTTGCGGCAGAGCTCTGTGACTTCCTGGTGTCCCTATTCAACGAAATGGCGGCCACGGGGCGAACCACGGGCTCTATGGCTGAAGCTGTGATCACCGTGATTCCCAAGCCGGGTAAGGACCTATCTCATTGCTCATCATACCGCCCAATAGCTCTTCTCAACGTTGATGCTAAACTATATTCCACTATCATTGCCCGCAGACTCCAGGATCTGATGCCTCCCATCATCCACCCGGATCAATCAGGGTTTATTAAAGGCCGTCAGATGCATGACAATTTGAGAAGGGTTATACACCTCATAGAGAAGGCCACTCGGTTCCGTATCCCAGCGGTACTGGTGGGGTTAGATGCGGAAAAGGCCTTTGACTGGGTGGACTGGGGATTCATGTTCCGCACCCTGGAGGCCTTTGGCTTCTCGCACCACTTTATCACCATGATCCGTGCGAACTACAGCAATCCCAACTCCAGGGTGGTGATTAATGGATGTCGCTCCGCTAGCTTTGCTCACTCCCGGGGAACAAGACAGGGCTGCCCTCTTTCAACTCTTCTCTTTGCCTTAAGCATTGAGCCTCTGGCCCTTGCGGTCCGTGAGCGAGAGCAGATAAAGGGACTCCCCTTTTCGGGGGAACAGCATAAAATCTCCCTTTTCGCGGATGACGTGTTGCTTTCGGTGGGGGACCCGGCTCAATCTCTACCACACATTCATACTCTGCTGTCTGGCTACAAAGCGGTGGCCGGATTTAAGGTTAACTTTGACAAATCGGATATCTTAAATTTGACGCTCCCGCCGGCCGAGTTGGAACGATTGCGCCCGCTTACACCTTTGGCATGGGCGCCAGCCTCCCTGTTATACCTGGGTGTCCGCCTGACACCTACCGTTGGATCTTTATTCACAGCGAACTTCCCGCCCATGCTGACGGCTGTGCGCAGAGAACTGGATCAATGGAAGCCGAAGTACATCTCTTAGCTGGGTAGGATCCATGCTATCAAGATGGTCCTCCTCCCTAGGTTTTTGTACCTCTTCCAGGCTCTTCCCATCCCTATAGAGATGGACTTCTTCCGGCGCCTTAAGACTCTATTGCTGAAATTCATCTGGCAGGGAGGCCGGGCCCGCCTTTCCTTTGCGACTCTGCGGCGCCCGCGAGAGGAGGGAGGAGTGGGTCTCCCCGATATGCACTTGTACTATAAAGCCGCGCAGCTGCGGGTGTTGGTGGAATGGTCGCAGCAAGAGTCTGAGAAGCATTGGCTGCATATGGACAGGAGTGTGGCCGGGAGATCGATCTGGGACCTGGCCTGGAAACCTAAAGTGGACAGGCCTAGAAACGCCTACATCAGCACGCCCACTGGCACTGTCTTGAAGGTGTGGGACACGGTAGCGGGAGATGAGCGCTGGACATCGTTCCCCTCCCCCTTCACTCCTTTGCATTTTAATCCGGCCTTTCCGCGGGCAATGCAGGAGGGACCATTCCGGCGTTGGAGAGAGGGAGGTTGTAGAGCCCTTACGCACCTGTTCCATGGCACCGAACCTCTCTCATTTCAACACTGCATGCGCGACTATGGCCTTCCACCCACGGAACGATTCCGATATGCCCAACTAATCCACTGGGCAACCTCGGCGGGACTGAGAGAGGCGGCTACTAGACCGTTCTCGCTTTTTGAGGCCTTCCTTCTACGAACCTCCACGATGAAGGGGACGATTTCCTTTCTATATAAACTCTTGCTAACCACGGTAATCTCTCCTCGTCCCCGCTACATGGACCACTGGGAGACTCTTCTGGGCCGGGACATAGCTGAAGGGGAATGGAAGGGTCTCTGGCGAGATATTAGGACTCACAATCACTCAGTGGACGTACGGGAAGCTCATCTTAAAACTATGCTCGATTGGTACCTCTACCCCTCAAAGCTACATCGCATATTTCCGGCGACCTCGGCCCGATGCTGGAGGGGCTGCGGTTTACTGGGAGATTTCCGCCACATATGGTGGGACTGCCCGGTCATACGGCCTTTTTGGGCTGAAATTCTATCGCATATCAAAGATATATTGGGATATCCAATCCCGGATTCCTTGTCCTTTGTCATCTTGGGCCTTCGGGATCCATTATTGGAACACCAGACGAAGGCGGACAAACAAATTCTATAGCTATGCCTGGGAGCGGCTAAGCTTACGCTAGCCGCGGCCTGGAAGAAGCCGACGGCCCCGGCAATGTCATTATGGCACGCGAAGCTATGGAGGTTGATGAGCATGGAGAGAATGGCGGACATCTTCCTGGGCAACTT
The DNA here is from genome assembly GCF_964263255.1 of Lissotriton vulgaris. Classification (NCBI taxonomy): domain Eukaryota; kingdom Metazoa; phylum Chordata; class Amphibia; order Caudata; family Salamandridae; genus Lissotriton; species Lissotriton vulgaris. Next base: position 669,952,107 of record NC_141699.1, read on the forward strand.
TAAGAATTTTATGTTTCGGTGGGGACCATTGGTCCGATTCTTATCGCGAGGTTTGCCATCTGCGGTATCTGAGGTATCACCTCTTCCAGATCTAATTAGGCTGCGTGAATGTGAGACTGAGAGCTAGAACGTGTGTTGGCGCCACCACCTGGGGCGGGGGGTGTAGCGGGGGGCGGGGTGGGGGTAAGTTGGGGGGGTGTTTGTACTTGTTGCGGCACCGCATAGCTAACGGAAGATATTGCCTGCTTGCCCGAGGGCTCTTGAGAGCCCCAGATTTTGCTAGATTGACTTTCCCTTTGAAGGAGGCAGCCGAGGCATTAAGAAGCGACTGACTATGAGTCCCTTGACTCTCGCTGGCACTCCTTGCCTTCAGAACTGCCCGGAAGGATGTGGGGTAACGATGTAAAGGCTTATGTCTGAGTTCTTCCCAAATCTGCGTATGTAATGCTGCGGTTCTGCCGCCTGTTTTTCTTCTGTCTTTTCTCTCTCTTTGTCTCCTCCTTTTCTGTTTACTCTGCAATAAATAAAAATTTTACCAAAAAAAATATCACAGAACTTACAGTGTTTGCGTGAAGTCTCTCAACAAGCTCATCCATTGTTTCACCAGCCTGTTGTCGGACTTGGTTGAAGACGTACCTTTCATAATTGAAATTTGGCGTTGTATTGAACTTTACTTCAAAGGCTTATTTTGTCTTTCGATATGATATTGCATCAGTTTGTGAGACTTTCTTTACCGCTTCTTTCACTCCATCACCGGCAAGGTTTTTCAAGTATTTAATGATTTTCTTATCATTTTCTTCTTCTTCTAGCTTATCTATGAAATCATCGAACGTTTCAATTCATGCAGATAATCTAGCACCGATATTCAGTTTCTTCACAGTGGGAAATGGAGGTGGCATCCTAAGGAATGTAGCTGCCTTCCTCGGCCACTTGGAGCAGGTGCGTCATAACTTTTATAACCACACCTTTACACTGCCCAACAGTTTACATAATTCCTGTTTAAAGTCTGCCCAGAACTGCAAGGGTCCTAGCACTCATAATTTCAAGTCGCTACAACTACTAGTGCATATGAAAGTATATTGATATTCTCTACTATCTTATCTGGTTCAGTGTTTTAAACAATAAAAAGTTGTTAAAAAACGTTTAATTGTTGGCATAGGGTTGCAGTGCGAGGTCTGAGTTAGTAATTTGGTTTGGATAATATTACAGCTATGTGCTATTTCTGTGAGACAGATTTGGTGAAATGGTATAAATCTACAGGATATTAACAATGGGTTGCTGCAGATGACAAGTCTCAATCATCTTAAGTCTGACATGCAGAACACCATGGTAAAACCATCACTGAGAATCAGAAAGGCAACTGGCTTCCCGGAGGAGGTCATTCTTCTGTGTGCATTGGCCAAGTGGTATCAGCAGATCACTACTGTCTCCGACAAAAATTCTGAGAATCTTCTTGTGCAGATTCCACTACTGAGTCAATTATACATTTTCTATCAGGAGATTTAGCAGTGACATACCATTGCAATGGCCACTTTCGCTTCAGAAATTCTCTTTGTACAGCATAAACAAGATCCAGACATGTAGTCTGAGACTAGCCAGAGAATAAGAGATTCCGAGATTAGCGATGTATTATTATCCATGCATCATCTAGGACAAGAGTTTTAGTCACCCTGTATAGATTGAGAAATGTCACCATAAACAGAAATGAAATTACTGTTATTCCACCCCGCAGAATGAATTGTGAATTAATTGTGGTCCCTACAAGCAGGAATTTCATTACTTGGTAGTGTCGTTCAGTCACTAACCCCCACTGCCCCGCCCCAACACACACAGACCCACAACCAATGACGCACACAATTGCAGACATAACCTGCACTGTTATGGGGGATCTCCTTCACTTAGGTCTTGGGGTGCAGCTGTGGTCCAATTGTTCATGCAAGTGGAAAAGGGGGAGTACTGGGGGAATGTTGCAGAGAATGAGGAGAAGAGGCAAAGTCAGACTTGGAAATGGGGAATTGGGAGTATTGTAAATTTACCACAAGTTTCAATTCTCTTCTGCTGAAGCTCAAGGTCCAGTCCTTTGAGGACTAAGCCAAACAAGAACGAGAAGAAAAAGACACGTGAACACAATAATGACTGACTTGACAACGAGAACAGATATGTTTAGATTTTAGTAATCACATAATTATTTCAACATAATTATTTAAGCTTAAAATCAAAATGTAGTCAATATTAATTTAGGCAAAAGTTTTTAAAAAACTGCTGAAAGCTAAAGAGAATATAAAAAAAAAACCCTGGTAAGAACGGCAGCACATTTTACATAAAGATAGTACACTGAGCAGATCAGTCAAAAATGCTGTATAAATTATGTTTATGTTTCAATAAATTGTTGATCATTTTAAAGAAATATAGATAGAAAAAAACACATTCCCCTAATTCTCTTAGCCCCCAATCACTAGTCACATTTTGCATAAAACTTGTAGCTGTCAAGATCAGTGAATGTCACAGGATCGCTTGTATTCTTTCTCTGTGTTAGCCTTAGAGTAACTCCAGCTGCAGGGCTCTTAGAGTCCTTGGGCGCCAATGCCAGTGACCTCTTGAAAAAAATCACCGGTAATGCACACACGTCTTTTTGAAGCCCCTTGGATTGATGTTTAATTCTTTTCCTGCCCTTATTGATACTCCAGTACGCCTTCCTGATGTTTGTGTACATCATGCAAAGGTGTCCCCAAAACGCCTCTACAACTTATACATGTCAATGCCATATGGAACATGCATCAAGCCAAGTATTATAGACATGTTTGCACAATGTGGGGACAACAGTGGGAAAAGGCACAGCAAAGCCAAAGTGAGATGCAATGTGCAAGCCTCCAAGAGAGCTACAGTCCATGATATTTCTCTTTGCTTTTTGAGGATCAGATTCACAAAGCTTTGCCTGTGATTGGTTGTGCCTTACGTTTGGCCAGCTCATACATTTCCTGGAGTAAGAGACACTCACAAAAATCCTTGTGAATCATGCCCCTGATACCCTTCAGCACTGGATGCATGTAGATGCCTCCTCACTTCCAGCAGTGACAGAACCTACTTCATGCCCATGAGGCGTTGATGCTCTTCATGGCAGGGCTGAGAGCTGACAAACAGGGAAAATGCTAAAATGATGTTGTATGTAGGTAGTCCAAACAAATTCTGAACCAGACTTCCAGGGCTCTCAGTACTCAGGAAGAGATCACCAGGCATCACCAGAAGAGGCAAGAGCAGGTGGGTGCGTCTCCAGGAATGGAAGAGCCATCCAAGCAATACTTTATCCTTCCTAGACATACTCTTTATAAGATTTACTGACAGAACTTTTGAGAGGTTCATAAATGCGGCTTTGAACGTGTAGTGGCAACTGCTCTTTTTCCAGAAACTCTAAAAATAAATCAAAGAAAAGGTCAGTGTACAGGATAAAGGATATGCAAATGTAACACTAGTATACACAGAAATGAGCCACACTGTGTTCCAGATATAAAACATGTTTCCTTTAATACATACCATTTGACCTGTCTGCACCACATTACACTAGAATGTTTAGATTACATGGGTTCCACAACAAATTTGTCCTTCTGACATTTTACGCTCTCAAAACATGTTTAGGATATATACTGCATTGTATTGTACTGTAGCATTTTCATAGTGCTTCATATCCCACTGCGGGTGATGGAGCGAGGTGAGAAACAAAATGTTGTATACCCCTCGTGAAGTCACTTTCTCATAACGGTAACATGAACTAATTGTGTGGTTTGGATACAACTAATCGCCATAGAATAAGATGCACACACAAATACACGTGGGATACTAAAATTGCTCGTGTTGCAAACATAATCGACTAACTGAGTGACAATGTGATGTCTGCAATTAATGACAGAGCTATAAAATAACCAAAAGCGGCATAAATGTGCTTACTGTTTGTCTATTTGTGGCAGAAACAGGAAGACAGGTGAGAAAATCACGCATATATGTGGCTTTATTTGCTAGTTAATCACTAACAGGGATACCTCAGTAAGGGGGGAGGTAAACAGAAGGGCTATAATTCACCAATTAACGTTAAAATTGTGTTTGTTTCTAGAATAGTTCTCGCTATGGCCTGTGAGGCCTAGTAAAAGATGAAAGATTTTAAGACTCCGAGATTAATGTGAACCACTCATGCGCTCGCTGAGTGGAGCTGCAGACGCGTACAAGCTGACTGTGCTGAATGGGATGGGTCAAGGACGAGATGCCCTGAAACCCTGAATGACGGCCAACAGAATGGACTTCATCATTGTGAACCATGGGAAAGAATCCTAAACTAACAATTTAAAGGACATGTAGGAACCAGTTGACCAAAGACAATAGTCAAATTCATTTAGCTGACTCGACGGAAGTAAAGTTATAGGATGATGAGGTTATGTTCATCCACCTCTTGGAACAGCCAATAAAAATCATCGAACACCCCAAATGTTTCAAGATTTAGATAGTTTAACATAGAGAAAAGGGTATAAAAGAATAGGTTCGGAGTTTAGAATAAAGCTCTCTTTTTGATTTTCATCTGTGTATCCTGACATGCTGCCGGAATGCTGAATTTCCTTGGAGTGTAAGGACTTTGACTTTTTGACTTTAAACCTTGTTTGAGTGAGTACGGAGTCTTTAGATAAGGGGAAATAGTTAGGGAGGATGAAGAAATGGACTTTGAGAACTATTTGTCTTTTTTAATATTTGTGTCTTATGAACATCAAACTCTGTATTAGTTTTTCCTTAAACTAGAATTAAATGATAATAAATGTATGAGTAAAATTTTCTTTCTTACTTTATGACTGATTACAATAAAAAGAATTTAAAATGAATAAATATTGATTATGCTAGGAGAATTTGTCTTTAAATAAAAATTTGATAAATGAAGAATTAAGCTGGTGTTGTTCATCCTTAGCTTAATTTTTTACTAGCAGATCTATCGCCAATAATGGTGGTGTGTTTAAATAATTTTCTTGTTGATAATAAACTATGGTAAGTGAGGTAAACTGCAGATGTATATATTATAAATAGTTAGTAAAATGTAGACACTACAATAATGCAGCAATTCTCCTTTGATTCATACTGATCCATGAAATAGAAGAAAGTGTGTATGGGTGATTTACAGTGTTATGGGCCCCACTGGTGAATAAGCGTATGATTGGCTATTTCAGGAAAAGGTAATGTTAGTTTCGGAAATTATTTCCAGAGATGCGCTGCAACACGGGGCGCCAAAGCACATTTTGGACCAATACCACACCACACTGTGGGGAAGTGAGTTGTTGGTAGTGTTGTATTTGTTGTGACCCTATGTGTGAAGTGTTTTGGTGTTGTGCGCAAGTAGCCAGAGATGTGCTCTTACCTTATGCTCGGTGACAGAGCCTAGCAGTGTGATAAGGAAGTTGGTGTGACAGGAGCCCAAAATAAAATTGTAATTATCTGTTGGTTATTATTATGCTTGAGGTAAGGGAAAGAGCCAGCAATCTACCTGGATATTTGGAATCTACCTGGATGTTCGATGTCACATGTAGTCTATTTGGGGGAATTAAACAGGTGGAAAAATCATAAAAGTACACAAGAGGAATGCAGTGTGCTTTGTTGTGTATAGAGAAGGCCCATGTCTTTTTAAAAGAAATCTAATCACTTGCACAAAACTCTTAAGCTATACACCATTTAAAAAAAGAAAACAGAAAAAAATTCAAAACTGCAAGACAACTTTGTATTATATCTTTATGCAGCCATGCAACCAATCTAGCTTGCATCAAGAGACGCAATATGCCAGAAAATACAACAATCAATGCAGACCAAAACAACACAATGCTGCAAATGTATATGATTATGGCTCATTCCCAATACACCACCTAAGGAATTCCACTGTCTCTTTCACAACACAGTCCAAACTTTGGGGGTCAGGAAGAGGCAAGAAGAGGCCAACAAAAGGCACCCATGGTACCTTAATCACCTGATCCTGTTCTGCGGTAGGCAATGTAAGCTTTAATTTCCTCCACGGATGCCTTTAAGGATAGCATTTTACACACATTACATTGCATCTCTCCCTGTAGAGTTTGAAGCATCAACATAATCAGTGATTTAACCTGTGTGAGTGCAGTCTCCAAATTTACTCTGACTTGTGCCTTCCCGCTGCTGTTCCTCACTGCCTCCTAGTGGTGCAGGAAAAATGCCACTTTTTCCTTAGCCCTCTGTTTATGCTCTTTAGGTGTATTCACAATGTTAGTGAACTCTCTTGTTTGACTGCACTGGCTGTGCTCGTCTTGGGACCATCATTACTCTGAGGGGGCGAGGGCTGGCATGTCCCCAGTCTCACTTCTCCACTCTAACCGCTGCAACACTTCTCACTTCAGTTTGGGGCTGGAGTCACACATCGCGCCAGGCTCACTGTAGGTTCTCAAGTCTCTGTATCTGGCAGACATGCGTGCAAATGGCAGGCATTACTGCCCACCGCTGCTATCTTGTTAGTCTGGGTGCCACCAGAACTTTTACAAGAGTAGGAGCACGACGCATCGCCACCGGCAGATCCACCCGAGTACCACCATCTCCACAAGTCTAAAGATTCTGATACACCTACTACAGCATCCTAAAGACAAGACAATACAGCCCTGTTAATGGAGGTACAGCAGAGACTTACAAGAATGCGGCCATCTTGGAGCACAGCAACATGAGGTGGTTAAAAAAATGGGTGTTTTAGCAAAATAAGGGACTGATTACGATCTTGTTGGATGGGATACTCTGTCACAAACGTGACTGATATCCCGTCTGCTGTATTATAAGTTCTTTAGGATATAATGAAATTGTAATTTAGCAGACGGAATATCAGTCAAGTTTGTGATGGAGTAACCCTGTCGGCCAAGAACGTAATCAGGTCCTAAGTGACTGTTGCAGCATGCCATTTTAAAATAAGTGAAACACCATCTATTTTTCACATCTTACTATATACAGGGAACCACTACAAGACAAGTCCTAAAGCCCTCAAATACATTTTGACAAGTGAGAGATCCCTGTATGACAAGCTTATAGCTTTCACATGAGTATCAGTCCTAAGAGAATGGGCACACTGGTAGTCAATTCTGAAGGTTGGCCACAAAGAAATAATGTTTAGAAAAGGTATACTTTTTTGAATCCCCTTGAAAAATGAGTGCGTTGCATTTGAAGTTACTATTGATTTTAAACACTTTTGGGAACCTCTTCTGACTGGTTTTAGACTACAGACTGTCTCATTGCAGCAGTTAAAACAAGCATTGGCAAAGCCAATAGCTTTAGTTTACTGTGCTAATGCACGCAGCATTAACAAATTAGAGCATGAAACTTGAGAGGGGAGCCAGTAGGAGTGGATAGAGATGGCTATAGTTGTAAAGTAGTCCCTCATGCAGTTAAATGCAAGCACTTGAGCAAGGAAGAAGGCTGAAAACTAAAAGCCAATGCATTAGGTCAGAGTAAAAAGC